>NC_083868.1:151791811-153118477 GCF_032452875.1 Bos javanicus
CCAGCTCTCACATCTGTACATGACTACTAAAAAAAACCATAGCTTTGACTATACAGACCTTTGTAGGCAAAGTAATCTCTCTGCTTTTTAATACACTGTCGACGTCTCTCATTGCTTTTCTTCCAAATAAATAGGTGAAATGAATTAAATAATATGTTTCACTTAACCTGACATATCTAAATATCAATTTATTGTCAATATAAAGATTATTAATGAGACACTTCACATTATTTTTTCATACTAAGCCCTCAAAATCTGGTATATATTTTACTCCCACAGCACAAATCAACTCAGACACATTTCAAGTGCTTAGTAACCACCTATGTTGAGTGGCTACCTAACAGGACAGCACAATTATAGATCATGGAACACAGAGAAAAGGACAATGTGCTTTAGGTCCTCAGTCCAAGGCCTTCTACCTCACCTCCCGGGTGAAGGAGAGCAATAACTCAGCACATGCAGCGTCCTTATAGCACAAGCCCGTTAGGAAGTGCTGGGCCAAGTGACTTTTCAGAAGCGGTTAATTAGGACAGTGTTTCTGCAGCTTTAATATGCCCAAGAATTACCTGGGCATCATTTTTTAAATTTTGTTTTACTGAAGTAGATTTGATTTACAATGTTGTGTTAATTTCTGCTGTACAGCAAGGTCATTCAGTTAGCCATGAATATTCACTCTTTTTCATATTCTTTTCCATATGGTTTATCATAGGATATTGAATATAGTTCCCTGTGCTGTATAGTAGGTCCTTGTTGTTTATCTGTTCTATATAACAGTTTGCATCTGCTAATCCCAAACTATCTTTTTGCATATTCACAAGAGAAGACTCTACACATGGACATCACCAGATGGTCAATACTGAAATCAGACTGATTATATTCTTTGCAACCAAAGATGGAGAAGCTCTATAGAGTCAGCAAAAACAAGACTGGAAGCTGACTGTGGCTCAGATCATGAACTCCTTATTGCCAAATTCGGACTGAAATTGAAGAAAGTGGGGGAAACCACTAGACCATTCAGGTATGACCTAAATCAAATCCCTTATGATTATCCAGTGGAAGTGAGAAATAGATTCAGGGGATTAGATCTGATAGAGGGAGTGCCTGAAGAACTATGGACAGAGATTCATGATATCATACAGGAGACAGGGATCAAGACCATCCTCAAGAAAAAGAAATTCAAAAAAAGCAAAATGGCTGTCTGACGAGGCCTTACAAATAGCTGTGAAAAGAAGAGAAGTGAAAAGGAAAGATATACCCATTTGAATGCAGAGTCCCAAAGAATAGCAAGGAGAGATAAGAAAGCTTTCCTCAGTGATCAGTGCAAAGAAATAGAGGAAAACAACAGAATGGGAAAGACTAGAGATATCTTCAAGAAAATTAGAGATACCAAGGGAACATTTCATGCAAAGATGGGCTCGATAAAGGACAGAAATGTTATGAACCTAACAGAAGCAGAAGATATTAAGAAGAAGTGCCAAGAATACACAGAAGAACTGTACAGCAAAGATCTTCACGACCCAGATAATCACGATGGTGTGATCACTCACCTAGAGCCAGACACCTTGGAGTGAGAAGTCAAGTGGAAACATCACTATGGAAACTTAGGAAACATCACTTAGGAAACATCACTATGAACAAAGCTAGTGGAGGTGATGGAACACCAGTTGAGCTATTTCAAATCCTGAAAGATGAAAGTGCTGCACTCAATATGCCAGTAAATTTGGAAAACTCAGCAGTGGCCACAGGACTGGAAAAGGTCAGTTTTCATTCCAATCCCAAAAAAGGCAATGCCAAAGAATGCTCAAACTACCACACAATTGCACTCATCTCACACGCTAGTGAAGTGATGCTCAAAATTCTCTAAGCCAGGCTTCAACAGTACGTGAACCATGAACTTCCAGATGTTCAAGCTGAATTTAGAAAAGGCAGAGGAACCAGATATCAAATTGCCAACATCTGCTGGATCACCAAAAAAGCAAGAGAGTTCCAGAAAAACGTCTACTCCTGCTTTATTGACCATGCCAAAGCCTTTGACTCTGTGGATTACCAGAAAGTGTGGAAAACTTCACCTGACCTGCCTCTTGAGAAATCTGTATGCAGGTCAGGAAGCAGCAGTTAGAACTGGACATGGAACAACAGACATGTTCGAAATCAGGAGAGGAGTATGTCAAGGCTGTATATTGTCACTCTGCTTATTTAATTTATATGCAGAGTACATCATGAGAAACACTGGGCTGGATGAAGCACAGGATGGAATCAAGATTGCTGGGAGAAATATCAATAACCTCAGATATGTAGATGACACCATCCTTATGGCAGAAAGCGAAGAACTAAAGAGCCTCCTGATGAAAGTATAACAGGAGAGTGAAAAAGTTGGCTTAAAACTCAACATTCAGAAAACTAAGATCATGGCATCTGGTCCCATCACTTCATGGCAAATAGATGGGGAAACAGTGGAAGCAGTGACTGACTTTATCTTTTTAGACTCCAAAATCACTGCAGATGGTGACTGCAACCATGAAATTAAAAGACACTTACTCCTTGGCAGAAAAGCTATGACCGAACTAGAAGGCATATTAAAAAGCAGCGACATTAGTTTGCCAACAAAAGTCCATCTAGTCAAAGCTATGGTTTTTCCAATAGTCATGTATGATATAAGAGTTGGACTATAAAGAAAGCTGAGCACTGAAGAATTGATGCTTTTGAAATGTGGTGTTGGAGAAGACTCTTGAGAATTCCTTGGACTGCAAGGAGATCCAACCAGTCCATCCTAAAGGAAATCAGTTCTGAATATTCATTGGAAGGACTGATGCTGAAGCTGAAGCTGAAGCTCCAATACTTTGGCCACCTGATGGGAAGAACTGACTCATTGTAAAACACCCTGATGCTGGGAAAGATTGAAGGCAGGAGGAGGAGGGGACATCAGAGAATGAGATGGTTGGATGGCATCACTGACTCAATGGACATGAGTTTGAGTAAACTCTGGGAGTTGGTGATGGACAGGGAGGCCTGGCGTGCTGCAGTCCATGGGGTCGCAGAGACATGACTGAGTGACTGAACTGAACTGAACTGAATCCCAAACCCCCACTCCATCCCTCCCCCTTTCAATCTCCCCTTGGCAACCACAAGAATGTTCTCTATGTCTGTGAGTCTGTTTGTTTCTTGCATAGGCTCATTTGTGTCATATTTTAGATTCCACGTATAAGGGATATCATGTGGTATTTGCCTTTCTTTTTCTGACTTACTTCAGTTAGTATGACACTTTCTAGGTCCGTTCATGTTGCTGCAAATGGCATTATTTCATTATCTTTTACGCCTGAAATGTACCACACTGTATATATGTACCACATCTTCATTAGCCAGTCATCCACCAATGGACATTTAGGTGCTCTTCATGTCTCACTGTGTGAATAGTGCTGTTATGAACATAGTCTTGCATGTATCTTTTTGATTTAAAGTTTTGTCCAGATATTGGGTGTCTTTTTAAAATGCAGGCTCTGATTCAATAGCTCTGGAGTGCATTCTTTATATTTAACAAGACCCTAAAGGAGGCTGGTCCTCTGAAAACACTTTGTGTAGCAAAGGATTAAGTCATATATTCTGAAGTCTGTCATAATTGTGACTGTCTTTCGGATACATTTTCAACTTGCCAACAGTCTAAATCAGTACTGTTTAACAGAAATAGAACACAACCCGTATATAGAATGTGGCTATATATAGAATATATTCTTGGGTCTCATCCATTTCAGTTTTCCTTTCAGTTCTTTGTTACTGAGTCATTGCCTTCCAGAATCTGATGTTATTGAGATAATTCATTTGGTTAGCCTAATTTATTTTTAATTTTTCTGTCCACATAATGTATCTATTAATCTCAATAACACCATGCTAATCTTTGTTTTTGTTTTCCTGGAACATAATGAGACTGAGGATTTTGATCTGCCAATTTAGATGTTCTTTTACTTTAGCAAAGTTTTCATCTAATTCCATATTTCTTCAATTAAAAGATTTTTTTTCACATTTGGTGTTTCTCAAACTAAGAAATAACTTGTAAGTAACATGTCCATGCAGTAATTAATCATTTACTTTTATTCTCTTGAAAGCTATTTTTAAATCAATGGTGCATCTTGAAATTAACAATAGTTCGAGACCGAAGAAATGCAATATGTTTTATATTTATTTTCACTTCCCTTTGATCTTTCTCTCTTTTTTTTCCTGGAAAGTCACATGGTTTTGTGCTTTTTGTCTGTTATTTGTCCTCTATTACCATTACTCTCCTTAACCAGTTTTCTTCCTCTGTCCATATGCTCTGCAATCTGTGAAATTTTTCCCCAAAGTGCCATTTAAGTCAAAGCTCAATTTTCCACAAAGTTGACTTATATCTAATTGCTTCTAATATGGGTTTTGGTTTTGTAACAGTTTTATTTTCCTTTTGTGCTTTTCTTGGCTTTCCCTTTCATTATGTCTTACATTTTTTGACCACTTTTATTATAAACCTGTTTTCTCTAATGCCTTAGAGTTCAGAGTAATTTTCTTCTTTTTTTGGAATAATTTTTAATCTCTGTTTGGCATATACCAGATGCTTCATTCTTTATTGGAAGCATAATACCCACATTGGTGCTTTGGGTTTTTTTGTGCAGGTTTTAAATATGTTTTGGGGGTAAGGGGATGAGGGGCAAGGGGAGTAAAATTAGGATCCAACAGAAGTTGGTTGAACACATTTCACATTTATGGCTCTCAGCTATTTTGTAGTTTATTGATATTGGAAACAGACATTTTCCTCTCATTATACTTTTAGCTGCTTGTTACTACTTTATACAGAATCTACGGATTTTTTTTTCTGGATTTATTTTGTCAGCAACCTCAATTAACTCAATCAATTTTTAATTGTTTCTCCTAGCCACGGCCTCTGTGGGTCACGACTACCACTTGCCCGTAGATAAAAGAAGACGGTGATGTTAACTACCTCCCCCAAGCACGCGCAGGCTCAGTCGTGTCCGACTCTGTACGACCCCACGGACTGTAGCCCACCAGGCTCCTCTGTCCATGGAATTTTCCAGGCACGAATACTGGGGTGGGTTGCCATTTCCTTCTCCAGGGGACCTTCCCAACCCAGGGATTGACCCTGCGTCTCCTGCACTGGCAGGGGGATTCCCACTCCACCACCTGGGAAGCTCCACCCAAGTTCACACAGCTATTGAATGATGACATTTTGATTTGCACCCAGGTAGTGAAACTTGCTCAGTTGTGTCTGATTCTTCGAGAGCCCATGGACTGTACAGTCCATGGAATTCTCTAGACCACAATACTGGAGTGGGTAGCCATTCCCTTCTCCAGGAGATCTTCCCAACCCAGGGATCCAACCTAGGTCTCCTGCATTGAAGGCAGATTCTTTACCAACTGAGCTATCAGGGAAGCCCTGATAGGTAGGGTAGACTCTCAAATCATTACACTCCCTCTTTCCTTTTTTTCTTACCTAATCACAGAGTCATCTTCATTCTCTCATTTCTTCTACAACCTGCTCCCTCTCTATTAAGGAGATGAACTGAATAAAGTAAAGCTAAGGTCCAGGGCAGGTCTCTACTAACTGGGCGGCATGTGCTCTTGCCATCTTAAGCCTCAATTTCTTCATTAATGAAATAGTAATAAACACATCTACTTAAAAAAAAACTTTCAGGATTACTGCAAGATTTAGATATAATCATTTAATAAACTGCTTCAAGACCTAGATAGAGATATCATTATTATTACAATATCATGGAAACAGTGACAGATTTTATTTTCTTGGGCTCCAAATCCACTGTGGATGGTGACTGCTGCCATGAAATTAAAAGACATTCACTCTTTGGAAGAAAAAAGCTGTGGCAGACCTAGCCAGTGTATTAAAAAGCAGAGACATCACTTTACTGACAAAGGTCCATAGAGTCAAAGCTATGCTTTTTGCAGTATCATGTATGGATGTGAGAGTTGGACATAAAGAAGGCTGAGCATCAAAGTATTGATGCTTTAGAACTGTGCTGTTGGAGAAGACTCTTGAAAGTCACTTGGACAGCAAGGAGATTAAACTAGTCAATCCTAAAGGCTATCAACCCTGAATATTCATTGGAAGGGCGGGGCTGATGCTGAAGCTGAAGCTCCAATACTTTGGCCACCTAATGATAAGAGCTGATTCACTGGAAAAGACCCTGATGCTGTGTAAGAGGAGAAGGGGGTGACAGAGGATGAGATGGTTGGATGGCATCACTGACTCAATGGACATGAGTTTGAGCAAACTCAAGGAGATAGTTAAGGACAGGGAAGCCTGATATGCTGCAGTTCATGGGTCATAGAGAGTTGGACATGACTTGGTGACTGAACAACAGCAATCATGCCCAGAGTGTTTCTATTTCAGGGCCTGTCTGCTTGACTTGAACATCCTCAAGCCACCTAGTTGCCTAGAAATTTGTTATTACACTTTCTCTCTCACCTTCTATTCCCCAGGTACACTCACATGTACCCAACACATCCACTGTCACTCGCTCTTCAAAGTACCATTCTTGTCCAGCATCTGCGCTACATAGATTTCTAGTTGCCTACCCATTGCCCATTACTACATTGTTATCAACAGAATCTCTGTATCAATGAATGGGGCAACATGCTCAGCTACAAAAACACATTTTCAAACCTCCTTTGTCTCAAAGGTTTGCCGATGAAATACACACAGAAAGTGGATGACTCAGCAGAAGATAGGTCTTCGTGTTGTATAATTATGCCTGTACTACTGATAGAGAAATTAAGGTAGTACATCTTGCCCCAAAACTTGAGGTCTCTCTAAATGTAAAGATGATGCTCTTTCCACTGCCTTACACTGTCTTTATAAGGCTCTCCTGAGAAGGCAATGGCAGCCCACTCCAGTACTCTTGCCTGGAAAATCCCAGGGATGGGGGAGGCTGGTAGGCTGCAGTCCATGGGGTCGCTAACAGTCAGACACAACTGAGCAACTTCCCTTTCACTTTTCACTTTTCACTTTCATGCATTGGAGAAGGAAATGGCAACCCACTCCAGTGTTCTTGCCTGGAGAATCCCAGGGACGGGGGAGCCTGGTGGGCTGCCGTCTATGGGGTTGCACAGAGTCAGACACAACTGAAGCGACTTACCAGCAGCAGCAGCTCACTATTCAGGTCTCTTTATGTCCCTTATTGTCAAAGATAAGTAGTTAACCATGCTAAGGGAGAAGACTCAAGGTATCTTCTGAGCCCTGCAAATAATGTGGAATTTCACAGTGGCTTTTCAGAGACCCAGTCTTGGATTACAGAATACCCCCCAAAGAATGGCTTGAAAAGTCAAAACTCAAACAACAGAAAAATCTAGGGCAGTACCATCAGGCACTGGGGATTGACAGGAGTAACAAAAATGCTGGCAACTGTCACAGGCACTACAAGCTAGCTATTCCTCCTGAGGGAGGTGGGCATGCATCTTGTTTGTATCCGAGGTCCCAGTTTTTCCCAGCTCTTACCTTTTCCTCCTTTGTACGTGGTTAGAGAGGACCTGAAGCTAGACCCTACAAGACTGACAGCAGTATCCTAAAAGTAAACCTCAGTGCCATGAAAAGTACACATTTCAAGTGAATTTCTGTTCTTCACTGCTAGAGCTAAAGGGTTCTAGGTAAATATTCCAAGATTCGAAAGTCCTCCCTTTTGGAAGGTGATTTGAACTTGAAGGCAGAAAATCACAACATAAAATTACATGCAAACAAGATATATGTCATAAATCTTATACTTTGTTACAGAAGGATGCTGATTATATGTTCTTTGAGTACTTACGAACAAGTATGTACAGGCATGATTCTGAGGAATACAGAAAAGTTTACAGGGACAAACTTTATTTTCAGACGCTCATGACTTTCCTAGCACTGGCTTAAAAATTTACCAACATTTCCAAAGTTGTTTTTGAAGAAAATTTAGTTAGCCTTTGACATCAGTGAGCAAGCCTTTCAGATGTTTTAAATTAAAACACACATACATAATTAATTATGTGGCCACCGTATTAAGCATTTTCTCTGCTTTAACATATTAGTAGAGTCCAGGTTGTAACCATAATGCACGTAGGGAGCTCTGGGGTGATACTTTGAAATCATGCTGGCAAGTGCCACCTCAAGACCATACATCCTGCATCCAGAAAACTGAGAAATATATACAACATTTTTCCAGAGTCTCAGAATAAGTCAGTAACGGATTTAGACATAATATTTAAATTAAGTCACCAAAGGAGAAGCAGAAAAACAAACAAACAAAAATAAAAACCCCACAATTGAAAGCAAACCATTCACAGAACCTTCATCACTGAATATTTCATGAGTAAAGTTCTCAGCCTCATCTACAGAAATTGTTCAGAACCTTGGAGAATGAGGAACCACATGATTTGGATATACCTGGCATCCATAATTGTTTCCAAGGGACATCCCCATAGCAACTGATTCCTTTTCAGAGTTCCTAGGAGGTAGCTAGCTCTGGCATTGGGCTTTTCAGAAAAGGGGACAAATCTTCTCTCATTTTGATTCATAAGAAATTTCAGGATCCCTATTTATTCTACTTGTAAAATATATTACATAAACTAATACAAAGATCAGAAAATATGTCCTGCCAATGTGAATCTTTTTTTTCTTAAAAATTTTGTTCAGAACTCACTCACAAAGTAAACACATCTCTTCCAAAATATCTATTCTGGCATTCTGAGTTAACAACAATAATAAAAAAAATAACTTCAGAAGGAGCAATTAAATGCTAAAAACCAAAATAAAAATGAGATATGAAACACTACACCAAATTACAAAGATCCTGGTTAAAGGAAAACTATGCTAGCAGTTTGAAGATCTTAAGAGCCAGATAACTCCCTTCTTCATTTTGAAAGAAACTTAATTGGAACCTGACACACAGCAGAAACTCAGAGATGTTTGTTAAAGTGGTGAGTGCTGTTTCGAGGAAATTTCAGAGATGGTAGTTCACAGTTTGGTACAGAATAGCAATTTCTACCAGAGAAGGCAATGGCACTCCACTCCAGCACTCTTGCCTGGAAAATCCCATGGACGGAGGGAGGACCCTGGTGGGCCGCAGTCCATGGGGTCGCTAAGAGTCGGACACGACTGAGCGACTTCACTTTCCCTTTTCACTTTTATGCATTGGAGAAGGAAATGGCAACCCACTCCAGCATTCTTGCCTGGAGAATCCCAGGGACGGGGGAGCCTGGTGGGCTTCCGTCTATGGGGTCGCACAGAGTCGGACACGACTGAAGCGACTTAGCAGCAGTAGCAGCAGCAATTTCTACAAACTATGAGTGTTTCAAAGTTCTTATGATGCAGTATCTGAATCTACCCCAGTAACTAACGCCTTAGGGCTCACTGTGCACCCACTGCTGTTTATTTTAGGGGTCCTGCATGGGGTAAGGGGCCCAAGTGTTAGACCCAAGTGACCTCTAAGTCAGTGGCTATCAAACTTCTGCAGGGTCAGAATCTCCAGGACGACTTGTTAACACACATACTCCCCAGTCCCAGAGACTGAGGCTCAGCAGGTGTGGGGTGGGGCCCATGAATTTACATTTCTAACCAGGTGCCAGGGGATGCAGCTGCTACTTGTCTTTGGACACGTCGAATAGCACTGCTATTCGATCCTTTTCAATTCAGAGTCTAACCTTTCAGAACCTGGTCTCAGTTTGCAAAAGTCCTTAGAGTCTGGGATTTGACAGGATCCTACAGGGGCAAAAATTACCAGGATGCGGGAGTTGGTGATGGACAGGGAGGCTTGGCGTGCTGCGATTCATGGGGTTGCAAAGAGTCGGACACGACTGAGCGACTGAACTAAACTGAACTGAACTCATGTCTACCTACCTGCCCTCGGAGCCCTCCTCCGCCCATTTTATGCCCAAGCCCCTGTAACCGGCACTCACCGAGCTTTCCCAGGGCCCGGGGCCCCTCAGAACGGCGGGCAGGGCCCCTGATTCCCAAGGGCGGCACTAGCGCCTGGGCGCGGGAACGGCGCGCGGTGGGGAAGTGCGGAGCTAGGTCCCCGCTCTACCGCGGGTGATACGGAGCGCCCAGCGCCCTGCTGGGCCCTTTAAAACGCGCGGACTGGTGAACTTGGCTGGGCTCGCCGGGTGTGGGGGTGGGGGGCCGGGAAGGGGGGGGGGGGGGTGTTGGGCTGGACTATTAATTCCTCGTGGGTTTCATGTGAGTGTCCAGAGACTCTCCAGCTGTTGGCTCTTGGCGCAGCTGCCAGCAGCTGTTTCGGAAGAAGCCGGGGGCTGTCAAAAAAAAAAAAGAAAAAAACTTGAGAAAGCGGTTTCTCAGAAACCCAGGGCAACTTTTATCTGCTGAACTGAGGTCACTGTTGCTACTTGAGCTGAGGACTCGCCATTTGGCTCCAGTGGTTTACTCTGTGGTCTCCTCCAAGCCAGCCTGCAGAGAACCAGAGAACATTCCCAGAGAGCCAGAGAGCAGGCAATGTCTCGGGGAGCTGAGGTCCGAGAGGGAGCAGAGGGCAAAGCTGGGCTAAAGGCGGCAGGAGCTCCCCAGCAGCTCCCAACAAGGGCAGGGCTGGGAGGGGGCTGGGAGGGGGGTGGGCAACAGGAATGAAGACTCGATTCTCACAGGGACCCCAATGATGCACTTGAAAAGCATTGCCTGTTCTTAGGTGGATGGCGTGTTTGCTTACTTGTTTCTTTTCCATTAACGTAAACCCACAATTGAGATTTTATGGATAAACCTATTCCCAGCTTGTGCAGCTGAATTCAGTCTATCCCCACAATGCTCAGCCTGCCACCTTCTCCGCTGTCCTTGAATAAATATGGAAATTACTGAACACTAATGAAAGTTTATTTAAAAGCCATGTCTGATGCTTTGTGACCCCATGGACTGCAGGAGGCCAGGCTTCTTTGTACTCAACAAAGGTCAAGAGGAAAGTTTATTAAAAGGTCAAAAGACTCTTGCTTAGCAAGGACCATTAGAGCTCCAGGCCTCTCTGTTCCAGAACAGCTTCAGAAGTGAATCAGGAGGTTCCTAGGTGTGTCTCAGAAAGAATGGGGCTGGAAGAATGGAGAGAAGGAAGTGGAAGGAGGGCTGTCAGGACTTTTTCCTTTTATTATTAATTTTTAACAAGGAGAACACAAATATGTAAAACTAACGGCTGATTTCTTCTTTTTTTTTTTTTTCACTAGTAAGGGGCAAAATGATCTTTCTCAGAAGATGGTGTATTTGCTGTAAGCTAGAGCTTACCTTGGAGAAAGTGATGGCACCTCACTCCAGTACTTTTGCCTGGAAAATCCCATGGACGGCGGAGCCTGGTAGGCTGCAGTCCATGGGATCGCTAAGAGTTGGACACGACTGAGCAACTTCCCTTTCACTTTTCACTTTCACTCATTGGAGAAGGAAATGGCAACCCACTCCAGTATTCCTGCCTGGAGAATCCCAGGGACAGGGGAGCCTGGTGGGCCTCCGTCTATGGGGTCGCACAGAGTCGGACACGACTTAGCGACTAAACCACCACCACCACTGAGAGAGTCATTTCCTAGGCAGGTTGCTAAGGAGTCTAGGGGTCCCCAAGGAGAGAGGGGTCTGGAATTCTCAAGGAGGAAGAAAGGACGAACTCTTTTTTCTTTCTCTACATTCCTTAGGATTATATAACAATAATGTATCCTGCCTGAGGACAGTCTCTGGATTAAGGACAGTCTTTGGATTAAACCTTCTGGCTAATTCTGTTATCTTAAAATGTAAATTATGGGAGTAGGTCTGGTGAGGTCTTTACAACCTCCAGACATTCTTTGGATTCATTGGAGAGTATATAACTTTATTGCTAACACTAGCAAGGGGGTACTCTTTCTGCTGCCTTTCGATGCCTATGTCAGAAGCTTTCTCTATCTCCTTTATACTTTAATAAAACTTTATTACACAAAAGCTCTGAGCAATCAAGCCTCGTCTCTGGCCCCGGATTGAATTCTTCTCCTCCGGGGGCCAAGAATCCCGGTGTATTCGCGTGATTCAACAACAACCTTTCAACCACCACCATCAAAGCTTACCTAGAATTCTAGTATCTACTTAGTAGAATGAGGATCCCAGGGTGTTCTGCACAGGATACCCCAAAGTGCTGGCTTTTAACCTAGCCTGTCCTGTTTGGAGGAAAGGTCTCATCCTGGCCCCCAGGGTTCAGAATGCCCTGCCTGCCTCACCTGTCTCCTCTCTCCAGTGGCTTTCCTTTTGTGTGTGTGTTGGGGGGAGGGGTGCGTTGGTATTCACTGTCCTTCCCTGGCACTGCCCACCAGACTTGTGCTGTCAAACATGGCCCACCTCAGCAGTCCCCCAAGAGATGTGATGAGAACCAGGAACACAATCCAGCAAAAGCAGAATGGGGGAAGAGGCCATGTTCTCAAGTACACCACCACTCAGTATTACTTTTAGGAAATAATCAGGAAAAAACTCAAGGTGCCAAAGAATGGTTTCCCTGGTTGAGCTGGTCTCCACTGTCCACCCTCCCCTGCCCCCAGGATTGATCATTTAGTATCAATGGGTCTTAGATCCTGTCCAACTTTGATGAAGGAAAGAGGAGACTGAAAAAGCAGACTTAAAACTCAGCATTCAAAAAATTAAGGTAATGTCATCCGATCCCATCACTTCATGGCAAATAGATGGGGGGAAAATGGAAACGGTGACAGATTTTATTTTCTTGAGCTCCAAAATCACTGCAGACAGTGACCACAGCCATGAAATTAAAAGCCACTTGTTCTTTGGAAGAAAAGCTATGACAAACCTAGACAGTCTATTAGAAAAGCAGAGATACTACTTTGCCAACAAAGGTAAGCTATGGTTTTTCCAGTAGTCATGTATGGATGTGAGAGTTGGACCATAAAGAAGGCTGAGTGCTGAAAAATTGATGCTTTTGAACTGTGGTGTTGGAGAAGACTCTTGAGAGTCCCTTGGACAGCAAGGAGATCAAACCACTCAATCCTAAAGGAAATCAACCCTGAATATTCATTGGAAGAACTGATGCTTAAGCTGAAGCTCCAATACTTTGATCACCTGATGTGAAAAGCCAATTCATTGGAAAACACCCTGATGCTGGGAAAGACAGAGGGCAGAAGGAGAAGGGGATGACAGGATGAGATGGTTGGATGGCATCTCCAATTCAATGGACATGAGTTTGAGCAACCTCTGAGAGGTAATGAAGGACAAAGAAGCCTGGCGTGATGCAGTCCCTGGGGTTCCGAAGAGTTGGACAGAACCAAGCGACTGGACAACAAGTGTGCCTCACAAGGGAAATACAAAGAGTGTCAGGCAGGGCTGGAAGGTCAGAACCCACCTTCCAGGAGCAGAGCACACATGCTGTTCTCATTTGCACCTGCATGTGGTGTCCATATGCCCTCTGCGGACAAAGAGGGATTAACTCAGATGTTCTTTTCTAACCAAGAGTGAAATCCCAAGGAGACCAGTTTCACTTCAGGAGAAGGGTGCGGTTCTTTCCCCACACTTAACTGAAGTAGTATTCCAATTGCATTGGAATCAACCAGAATTTGGCTCTTTTGAGTAACTTTTCTGGACAGTACTATTATAGGAATGTTTTTACTTATAATACAATTGCAATTTAAGTTTCACAATCACACTATGATATAAAAGTGGTTTTGGTGATCAACAGCCTTTTCTACAGAATTCAAGGCTTTCTTTTTTCTTCCTTCTGTTTGTAAAATTGAAGCAATTGTTTTCCTAAAGAGGTGATGTGAAAGTCGCTCAGTCATATCTGACTCTTTGTGACCCCCCCATGGCCTATACAGCCCATGAAATTCTCCAGGTCAGAATTCTGGAGTGGATAGCTGTTCCCTTCTCCAGGGTATCTTCCCAGCCCAGAGATCAAACCCAGGTCTCCTGCATTGCAGGCAGATTCTTTACCAGCTGAAACACCAGGGAAGCCCTTTCCTAAAGAAATTATAACGCAAAATTTGTCCTCTGTTAGGAATTACACTTGTTCTACTAAAGATACATTAATTTGTTTCAGAAAGTAGGAGTTTTAAGCTCAACTTTGCAAGGAATTCAGGTACTAAAATCACCAAGTTTTCAATTCATCACCACGGAGAGTAGACTATTTGGACTTACATTTAACTGGCTTTGATATTGAATGCTGGTGTTCCTGCTAAGTCGCTTCAGTCATATCTGACTCTGTGCAACCCCATAGACAGCAGCCCACCAGGCGCTGCCATCCCTGGAATTCTCCAGGCAAGAACACTGGGGTGGGTTGCCATTTCCTTCTCCAATGCATGAAAGGTAAAAGTGAAAGTGAAGTCGCTCAGTCGTGTCCGACTCTTAGCGATCCCACTGACTGCAGCCTACCAGACTTCTCCATCCATGGGATTTTCCAGGCAAAAGTACAGGAGTGGGTTGCCATTGCCTTCTTGATATTGAATAAAACAAAACAAAACAAAAAATCCAGTATTTCTAAATTGTGGAGTGTTAAATGTTTTCCCAGAATAGTCATTAGTTATTTGCTTTTCATTAACCCAACCTCTACAGTCTTGGATTTCTGCAACTATTTTACATAAGGAGATAACATTAGAATGAGCCACTCTGCATTCTGCCTTCTACTCTACAACTGTCTTCTACTTTACATTCCTTAATTCTTGCTGAGAAGTATTGATATATTTCCAAAAATATGAACCCTACACTGTTACTGAACACAAGTTCATGTGTCCAATGCACAGTGAGGCCAAACAAACCAAAGCATCAGAGTTTGGAGCAGAGAAAGGTTTACTACAGGGCCATGCAAAAATAGGTGGCTCATGCTCAAATAACCCAAACTCCTCATAGAGTTTCAGCAAAATATTTTTAAAGGCTGGATGAGGGCAAGGTTCATGAATCAAGATTGCTGGGAGAAATATCAATAGCCTCAGATATGCAGATGACACTGCCCTTATGGCAGAAGGTGAAGAGGAACTAAAGAGCCTCTTGATGTAATAGATGGAGAAATATACCATGTTCATGGATTGGAAGAATCAATATAGTGAAAATGAGTATACTACCCAAAGCAATCTATAGATTCAATGCAATCCCTATCAAGCTACCAATGGTATTTTTCACAGAGCTAGAACAAACAATTTCACAATTTGTATGGAAATACAAAAAGCCTCAAATAGCCAAAGCAATCTTGAGAAAGAAGAATGGAACTGGAGGAATCAACCTGCTTGACTTCAGGCTCTACTACAAACCCACAGTCATCAAAACAGTATGGTACTGGCACAAAGACAGAAATATAGATCAATGGAACAAAATAGAAATCCCAGAGATAAATCCACGCACCTATGGACACCTTATCTTTGACAAAGGAGGCAAGAATATACAATGGAGAAAAGACAATCTCTTTAACAAGTGGTGCTGGGAAAACTGGTCAACCACTTGTAAAAGAATGAAACTAGAACACTTTCTAACACCATACACAAAAATAAACTCAAAATGGATTAAAGATCTAAAAGTAAGACCAGAAACTATAAAATTCCTAGAGGAGAACATAGGCAAAACACTCTCTAACATAAATCACAGCAGGATCCTCTATGACCCACCTCCCAGAATACTGGAAATAAAAACACAAATAAACAAATGGGACCTAATTAAAATTAAAAGCTTCTGCACAACAAAGGAAATTATAAGCAAGGTGAAAAGACAGCCTTCAGAATGGGAGAAAATAATAGAAAATGAAGCAACTGACAAAGAACTAATCTCAAAAATATACAAGCAACTCCTGCAGCTCAATTCCAGAAAAATAAACAACTCAATAAAAAAGTGAGCCAAAGAACTAAACAGACATTTCTCCAAAGAAAAAATACAGATGCCTAACAAACACATGAAAAGATGCTCAACATCACTCATTATCAGAGAAATGCAAATCAAAACCACAATAAGGTACCATTTCACGCCAGTTAGAATAGCTGCAATCCAAAAGTCTACAAGCAATAAATGCTGGCGAGGGTGTGGAGAAAAGGGAACCCTCTTACACTGATGGTGGGAATGCAAACTAGTACAGCCACTATGGAGAAGAGTGAGGAGATTCCATAAAAAACTGGAAATAGAACTGCCTTATGACCCAGCAATCCCACTACTGGGCATACATGCCAAGGAAACCAGAATTGAAAGAGACAAGTGTATCCCAATGTTCATCGGAGCACTGTTTATAACAGCCAGGATATGGAAGCAACCTAGATGTCCATCAGCAGATGAATGGATAAGAAAGCTGTGGTACATATACACAATGGAGTATTACTCAGCCATTAAAAAGAATACATTTGAATCACTTCTAATGAGGTGGATGAAACTGGAGCCTATTATACAGAGTGAAGTAAGCCAGAAAGAAAAACACCAATACAGTATACTAACGCATATATATGGAATTTAGAAAGATGGTAACAATAACCCTGTATGCAAGACAGCAAAAGAGACACAGATATATAGAACAGTCTTTTGGACTCTGTGGGAGAGGGAGAGGGTGGGATGATTTGGGAGAATGGTATTGCAATATGTATAATATCATATATGAAACAAATCACCAGCTCAGGTTCAATGCAAGATACAGGATGCTCGGGGCTGGTGCACTGGGATGACCCAGAGGGATGGGATGGGGAGGGAGGTGGGAGGGGGGTTCAGGATGGGGAACACATGTACCCCATGGTGGATTTATGTTGATGTATGGCAAAACCAATACAATATTGTAAAGTAATTAGCCTCCAATTAAAATAATAAATTTATATTTTAAAAAAAGAGCCTCTTGATGTGAAAGAGGAGAGTGAAAAGGGTGGCTTAAAACTGAACATTCAAAGAACTAAGATCATGGCATCCAGTCCCATCACTTCATAGCAAATAGGCAATGGAAACAGTGAGAGACTTTATTTTTGGGGGCGCTCCAAAATCACTGTAGATGTTGACTGCAGCCATGGTACTGATTTAGATCCTCAAATTTGATTACATTTTCCTACTATTCAGGTGGCTTGATATTTTATATTTTTCTTTTTTTATATAATTTTCTATAAAAGTTTGCTTTCTAGCCTAATTTTTAGAATAATTGGCATAAAAGTTTACATATCATCCTAAATACTTACTGTCCTCCATATCAAAATATCCGCAACAAAATACATAATATTTATATGGTCACTGTTCTAAAGCAGTTCTGAATATAGTCCTTGTATAGGTTATTTGTGTCTTCTATTTTTCTTCTACAGACTTTTCAAAATACTTTCTCTTCCCTGGTATTTTAAAAGAAATCTTGTTATTATTCAGTCACTAAGTCATGTCCGACTCTTTGCAACCCCATGGACTGCAGCACACCAGCTCTTCTGTCCTCCACTATTTCCCAGGGTTAGTTCAAATTCATGTCCATTGAGTCAGTGATGCCATCTAACAACCTCATCCTCTGCCACTCCCCTGCTACTTTCGCCCTCAGTCTTTCCCATTATCAGGGACTGTTCCCATGAGATGGCCAAAGTTTTGGAGCTTCAGCAGCAGTCCTTTCAATGAATATTCAGGGCTGATATCCTTTAGGATTGACTGGTTTTATCTTGCAATCCAAGGGACTCTCAAGAGTCTTCTCCAGCATCACAATTTTAAAACATCAGTTCTTCGGTGTTCAGCCTTCTTTATGATCCAAATCTCACATCTGTACAAGATTATTGGAAAAACCATAGCTTAGACTATATGGACCTTTGTCAACAAAGTGATGTTTCTGCTTTTAAGTATGCTATCTAACTTTGTCATAAATTTCCTTTCATGGAGCAAGCATTTTTTAATTTCATGGCTTCAAACATGATCCATAGTGATTTTGGAGCCCAAGAAAAGAAAATCTGTCACTGCTTCCACTTTTCCCACTTCTATTTGCCATGAAGTGATTGCACCAGATGCCATGACCCTAGTTTTTTAAATGTTGAGTTTCAAGTAGCTTTTTAACTCTCCTCTTTTCCCATCATAAAGAGGCTTTTCCGTTCCTCTTCAATTTCTGCCATAAGATTGGCATCATCTTCATATCTAAAGATGTTGATATTTCTCCTGGCAATTTTGACTCAAGCTTATGATTCATCCAGCCCAGCTTTTCACATGATGTACTCTACATATAAGTTAAACAAGCAGGGTGACAATGTAAAGCCTTGACAAATACTACTTGCTAAATTTTGAACATGTCCATTGTTCCATATCTGGTTGTAGCTGTTGCTTCTTCACCCACATACAGATTTCTCAGGAGGCAAACAAGATGGTCTTGTATTCCCATCTCTTTAAGAGTTTTCCACAGTTTGTTGTAATCCACACAGTCAAAGGCTTTAGCATAATCAATGAAGCAGAATTAGATGTTTTTCTGGAATTCCTTTACTTTCTCTATGATCCAGTGAATGTTAGCAATTTGATCTCTGGTTCCTCTGCCTTTTCTAAATCCATCTTGTACATCTGGAAATTCTCAGTTCACATACTACTAAGCCTAACTTTGCTAGCATGTGAAATGAGCACAATTGTCCAGTGGTTCCAATACTCTTTGGCATTGCCCTTCTTTGGGATTGGAATGAAAATTGACCTCTTCCAGTCCTGTGGCCACTGCCGAGTTTTCTGAATTTGTTGATATGTTGTGTGCAGCACTTTAACAGCGTCATCTTTTAGGATTTGAAATAGCTCAGCTGGAATTCTATCACCTCCACTAGCTTTGTTCATAGCAATACTTCTTAAGCCCTACTTGACTTCACTCTCCAGTATATCTGGCTCTAGGACAGTGACCACACCATCGTGGTTATCTGGGTCATTAAGATCTTTTTGTACAGTTCTTCTGTGTATTCTTGCCACCTCTTCTTAATATCTTCTGCTTCTGTTAGGTCCATACAATTTCTGTCTTTTTTTATGCCCGTCCTTGCATGAAATGTTCCCTTAGGTTAGTTCAGTCGCTCAATCATGTCCCCATGAATCGCAGCATACCAGGCCTCCCTGTTCATCACAAACTCCCAGAATTCACTCAGATGCACGTCCATCAAGTCAGTGATGCCATCCAGCCATCTCATCCTCTGACGTCCCCTTCTCCTCCTGCCCCCAATCCCTCCCAGCATCAGAGTCTTTTCCAATGAGTCAGCTCTTTGCATGAGGTGGCCAAAGTACTGGAGTTTCAGCTTTAGCATCATTCCTTCCAAACAACACCCAAGACTTATCTCCTTTAGAATGGACTGGTTGGATCTCCTTGCAGTCCAAGGGACTCTCAAGAGTCTTCTCCAACCCCACAGTTCAAAAGCATCAATTCTTCGGCGCTCAGCCTTCTTCACAGTCCAACTCTCACATCCATACATGACTACTGGTCCTTGGTGTCTTCAATTTTCTGATCTCTAGCCTTTGCCATTCTGTTGTTTTCCTCTATTTCTTTTCTTTGCTTATTCAAGAAGGCCTTCTTATCTCTCCTTGCTATCCCTAGAACTCTGCATTCAGTTGGGTAGAGCTGTCCTTTCTCCCTTGCCTTCTGCTTCTCTTCTTTCCTCAGCTATGTGTAAAACCTCCTCGGACAACCACTTTTCCCTTTATTTCTTTTTCTTTGGGATGATTTTTGTCACTGCCTGGTTTACTGATCAAATGTCTCCTTCCTATTTTATTAATCTTTGCTCCAGCTTTACTATTTCTTTCAATTTTGCTGTATTCAGCTTCTTGGTATCGATACATTTTCCCCTACTTTCTAAAAATTAATTTATCTAAGGCTATAGACATTTCCTCTGAACACAACTCCAGTTACAATTAAAAAGGTTTTTTTTTGTAGACTTCTCATTTCCATTCATTTTAAATACACTTTAATTTAAATGTCCTTTATTAATCTCAGTTATTTTTAAGTGTATTGTATTTTTCCATCTATATTTATATTGCATAACATAAAATCATTGAGCATGACTTATTTGATATGAGTGCTTTAGAATTCATCAAGATTTCTTGATGAATTTTACTTGTCTCCTCAGCATCTAACATTTGTAACATTGTACAGGAAGCAGTGATCAAAACCATCCCCAAGAAAAAGAAAGGAAAAATGGTTGTCTGAAGAGAAAAGAAGAGAAGCAAAAGGCAAAGGAATAAAGGAAACATAAGCTCATCTGAATGCAGAGTTCCAAAGAACAGAAGGACAGATAAGAAAGCCTTCCTAAGTGAAAAATGCAAAGAAAAAGAGGAAAAACAATAGAATGGGAAAGACTACATATCACTTCAAAAAAATTAGAAATACCAAAGGAATATTTTGTGCAAAGATAGGCGCAATAAAGAATAGAAATGATATGGACCTAACAGAAGCAGAAAACATTAAGAAGAGGTGGCAAGAATACACAGAAGAACTATACATAAAAGATCTTCATGACCCAGATAACGACAATGGTGTGATCACTCACCTAGAACCAGACATCCTAGAGTGTGAAGCCAAGTGGGCCTTAGGAAGTATCACTATGAACAAAGCTAGTGGAGGTGATAGGATTCCAGCTGAGCTATTTTAAAACCTAAACAATGATGTTGTTAAAGTGCTGCACTCAATATGCCAACAAATATGGAAAACTTAGCAGTGGCCATAAGACTGGAAAAGGTCAGTTTTCATTCCAGTGCCAAAGAAGGGCAATGCCAAAGAATGTTCAAACTACTGCACAACTGCACTCATTTCACATGCTAGCAAGGTTATGCTGAAAATCCTCCAAGACAGACTTCAACAGTACATGAACTGAGAACTCCAAAATGTACAAGGTGGATTTAGAAAAGGCAAAGGAACCAGAGATCAAAATGCCAACATTCGTTGGATCCTAGAAAAAGCCAGAGAATTCCAGAAAAACTTCTGCTTCATTGACTACACTAAACGCTTTGACGGTGGATCACAATAAACTGTGGAAAATTCTTAAAGAGATGGAAATAGCAGACCACCATACCTGCCTCATGCAAACCTGTATGCAAGTCAAGAAGCAACAGTTAGAACTGGACATGGAAAAATGGACTGGTTCCAAATAGGAAAAGGAGTACATCGAGGCTGCATATTCTCACCCTGCTTGTTTAACTTATATGCAGATTATATCATGTGAAATGCCAGGCTGGATGAAGTACATGCTGGAATCAAGACTGCAGGGGAAAATATCAATAACCTCAGATATGCAGATGACACCACCCTGATGGCAGAAGGTGAAGAGGAACTAAAGAACCTCTTGATGAAAGTGAAAGAGAAGAGTGAAAAAGTTGGCTTAAAGCTCAACATTCAGAAAATTAAGATCGTGGCATCTGGTCCTAGCACTTCATGGCAAATAGATGGGGATACAATGGAAAGAGTGACAGACTTCATTTTCTTGGGCTTCAAAAATCACTGCAGATGGTGACTGCAGCCATGAAATTAATTAAAAGACGCTTGCTCCTTGGAAGAAAAGCTATGACCATCGTAGACAGCATATTAAGAAGAAGAGACATTACTTTGCCCACAAATGTCTATCTAATCAAAGCTATGGTTTTTCCGGTAGTTATGTATGGATGTGAGAGTTGAACCATAAAGAAGGTTGAACGCTGAGGAACTGATGCTTTTGAACTGTGGTGTTGGAGAAGAATCCTGAGAGTCCCTTGGACTGCAAGGAGATCCAACCAGTCAACCCTAAAGGAGATCAACCATGAATATTCATTGGAAGGACTGATGCTAAAGCTAAAGCTCAAATACTTTGGTCCCCTGATGTGAAGAGCCAACTCATTGGAAAAGACCTTAATGCTGGGAAAGATAGAAGACAGGAGAAGAGGACGACAGAGGACAAGTTGGTCAGATGGCATCACCGACTCAAAGGACTTGAGTTTGAGCAAGCCCTTGGGGATAGTGAAGGACAAGGAAGCCTGGCGTGCTGCAGTCCATGGGGTCACAAAAAGTTGGACGCGACCAAGCAACTGAACAGTAACAACCTTCACGTCTATTCTAACCTTTCCTCATTTATAGCATTTATGAAAATTGGGTGAAGTTGATTTCACCTCTGTTCCTGGAATAGACTTTGATTCATCAAAAACTATCAGGGTAATCTCCGCTTTGTCATTCTGTTGGTTCAAGTAATCCTAGGCCACTCCAGTCAGTGTCTGATCTTCTGGTGAACATATGTATTAGTCAGGCAATTTTCCTCTGTAAGGTACTTTCTGGAAAGCCCTTGAATTAAGATAGTCTCTTGTTCTTGATGGTATGGTATGCTTCCATGAGGCAAGTTAATCTGAAGACAAGACTAAAAGGATTGCTGCAAGAATTGCACCGAATCAGTCTCATCAGTTGAGTATATCTTTCCTTTACTCCCTTGCCTTTTGCTTCTTTTCTTTCCTCAGCTATTTGTAAAGCCTCCTCAGACAATCGCTTTTCTTTCTTGAGTTTCTTTTTCTTTCAGATGGTTTTGGTCACTGCCTCCTGTACAATGTTACAAAATTCTGTCCATAGTTCTTCAGACTCTCTATAAGATCTAATCCCTTGAGTCTATTTGTCACCTCCACTGTACAACAGTAAGGGATTTGATTTAGGTCATACCTGAATTGCCTAGTAGTTTTCCATACTTTCCTCAATTTAAGTCTGAATTTTGCAATAAGGAGCTCATAATCTGAACCACCATCAGCCAAAGTCTTATTTTTGCTAGCTATATACACTTCACCATCTTCAGCTGCAAATATATAATCAATTTGATTTCAGTGTTGGCCATCTGGTGATGTCCATGTGTAGAGTCTTTTCTTGTGTTGTTGGAAGAGGGTATTTGTTATGACCAGTGCATTCTCTTGACAAGAATCTGTTAGCCTTTGTCCTGCTTCATTTTGTACTCCAAAGACAAACTTGCCTGTTACTCCAGGTATCTCTTGACTTCCTACTTTTGCATTCCAGTCCCCTATGATGAAAAGGACATCTTTTTTCATTGTTGTCAATTCTAGAAGGTCTTGAAGATCTTCATAGAACCAATCAACTTCAGCTTTTTCAACATTAGTGGTCGGGGCATGGACTTGGATTACTGTGATGTTAAGTGGTTTGCCTTGGAAACGAACCAAGATCATATTGTCATTTTCGAGATTGCACCCAAGTGCTGCATTTCAGACTCCTTTCTTGACCTATTCCACTCCTTCTAATGTATTCTTGTCCATAGCAATAGAGATAATGGTGAAAAGTGAAAGTGAAAGTTGCTCAGTCGTGTCTGACTCTTTGCGACCCCATGGGCTATCCAACCCATGGAATTCTCCAGGCCAAAATACTGGAGTGGGTAGTCTTTCCCTTCTCCAGGGGATCTTCCCAACCCAAGGATTGAACCCAGGTCTCCCGCATTGCAGGCGGATTCTTTACCAGCTGAGCCACAAGGGAAGCAAACTTATAATGGTAATCTGAATTACATTTGCCCATTTTAGTTTACTGATTCCTAAGATGCTGATGTTCACTCTTGTCACCTCCTACTTGATCACGTCCAATTTACCTTGATTCATGAACCTAATACTCCAGGTTCCTATGCAATATTGATTTTTAAAGTATCAGACTTTACTTTCACCAAAAGGCACATTCACAACTGAGCATTGTTTCCACTTTGGCCCAGCCACTTCATTCTTTCGGGGCTATTAGTAATTGCCCTTGCTTTTTCCCTATAGCATACTGGACACTTTCCCACCTGAGGGCCTCATCTTCAGGTATCATATATTTTGCATTTTCATACTGTGAAAAGAAGAGAAGTGGAAGGTGAGGGGAAAGGGGATAGATACACCCAACTGAATGCAGAGTTACAGAGAATAGCAAGGAGAGATAAGAAAGTGCATTCTTAAATGCACTGCAAAGAAACAGATGAAACCATAGGATGAGAGGAGAAGGAAATGGCAACCCACTCCAGTATTCTTGCCTGGAAAATCACATGGATGGAGGAGCCTGGCAGGCTACAGTCCATGGGGTCGCAAAGGGTCAGACACGACTGAGCGACTAACACACACACACACACACACACAGAATGAGAAAGGCTAGAGGTTCAAGAAAATTGGAGATACCAAGGAAATATTTCATGCAAGGATGGGCATGAAAAAGGACAGAAATGGTAAGGACCTAAGAGAAACAGAAGATGCTAAGAAGAGGTGGCAAGAATACACAGAAGAACTATATAGAGAAAAGGTCCTAAGACCTGGATAGCCATGATGGTGTGGTCACACACCTAGATCCAGACATTCTGCAGTGTGAATTCAAGTGGGGCTTAAGAAGCATTGCTATGAACAAAGCAGTGGAGGTGATGGAATACAGCTGAGCTATTTAAACTTTTAAAAGATGATGCTGTTAAAGTGCTGCACTTGATATATCAGCAAATTCGGAAAACTCAGCAGTTGCCACAGGACTGGAAGAGGTCAGTTTTCATTCCAATCCCAAAGAAAGGCAATGCCAAAGAGTATTTGAACCACTGTACAATTGTGCTCATTTCACATGCTAGCAAGGTTATACTCAAAATCCTTCAAAGTGCTCTTTAGCAGTACCTGAACTGAGAACTTCCAGATGTATGAGATGGATTTTTAAAAGGCAGAGGAACCAGAGCTCAGAATGCTAACGTTCACTGGACCATAGAGAAAGTAAGAGAATTCCAGAAAAAAATTCTACTTCTGTATCATTGACTATGCTACATCCTTTGACTATGTGGATCACCACAAACTGTGGAAAATTCTTAAAGAGATGGAAATACCAGACCACCTTATCTGCCTCCTGAGAAACTGGTATGCAAGTCAAAAGGCAACAGTTAGAACATGGAACAATGAACTGCTTCAAAGTTGGGAAAGGAGTATATCAAGGCTGTATATTGTCACCCTGCTCCTTTAACTTATATGCAGAGCACACCATGTGACATGCCAGGCTGGATGAGTTAAAAGCTGGAATCAAGATTTTTGTTGTTGTTGTTGTTCAGCCACTCGGTTGTGTCCAACTCTTTGCAACCCCACAGACTGCAGGACACCAGGCTTGCTCAAATTCATGCCCGTTGAGTCAGTGATGCCACCTAACCAACTTATCCTCTGTCGTCCCCTCCTCCTCCTGCCTTCGATCTTTCCCAGCATCAGGGTCTTTTCTAATGAGTTGGCTCTTCACATCAGGTGGCCAAATATCGGTGCTTCACCTTCAGCATCAGTCCTTCCAATGAATATTCAGGATTGATTTCCTTTAGGATTGACTGGTTTGAGCTCCTTGCAGTCCAAGAGATTCTCAAGAGTCTTCTCCAACACCACACAGTTCAAAAGCATCAATTCTTTGGCGTTCAGCCTTCTTTAATGGCCCAATTCTCACATCCATACATGGCTACTGGAAAAACCATAGCCTTGACTAAACAGACTTTTGTAGGCAAAGTAATGTCTCTACTTTTTAATACACTATCTAGGTTGGTTATAGCTTTTCTTCCAAAGGGTAAGCATCTTTGAATTTATTTCGACCCTGCTTATTTAACTTATATTTAGAGTACATCATGAGAAATGTTGGGCTGGATGAAGCACAAGCTGGAATCAAGAGTGCCAGGAGAAATACTGACAACTTCAATTACGCAGATAATATCACTCTAATGACAGAAAGTGAAGAGGAACTAAAGAGCCTCTTGCTCAGGGTAAAAGAGGAGAATGAAAGGGCTGACTTGACCTCAACATTAAAATAATTAAGGTCATGGCATCTGGTCCCATCACTTCTTGGCAAGTAGAAAGGGAAAAAGCAGAAACAGGGACAGATTTTATTTTCTTGGACTCCAAAATCACTCTGGTCAAAGACTGTGTCATGAAATTAAAGATGCTTTCTCCTTGGAAGGAAAGCTATGACAAACCTAGACAGCATATTAAAAAACAGAGACATCACTTTGCCCACAAAGGTCCATATTGTCAAAGCTATAGTTTTTCCAGCAGTCAGGTACACATGTGAGAGTTGGACCATAAAGAAGGCTGAGAACTGAAGAACTGATGCTTTTGAATTGTGGTGCTAAGGAGACTCTTGAGAGTACCCTGGACTGCAAGGAGACCAGACACTGATGTTAGCAAAGATTTAAGGCAAAAGGGGAAGGGGCGGCAGAGGATGAGATGATTAGATGGCATCACTGACTCAATAGGCATGAATTTGAGCAAACTCCAGAAGATAGTGAATGACAAGGAAGCCTGGCGTGTTGCAGTCCCTGAGGCCACAAAGAGTGGGACACGACTTAACGACTGAACAGCAGCAACCTGACCCTGCGTTTTCATGCCTGCACTCCACATCCGCTGTATCTCTCTGCCTCCCCAGCTAGCCTCCCTACAGTCTCAGTCTCTCTGCCTGAGTACTTAGACCCCTTGGGTCTGAAACTGAACTTCAACCTCAAGGACTCTGAGACTAACCTCTATCCCTCCTCAGCCAGGCCTACTTTAGACTCGGTGTGACCCCACTGCTCCGAATAGTGACTCTAAGTGAGGGAGTCCTACTCCTGCTGAGAATGCTCTCTGTCCCATGGAAGAAAATCATGCACATGGTACACCTGCAAATAAGGATAAATCATAGACAAAGTAATCCCAACCTAGAAGCCCATGAGGGATCCACAGACAAGTGCAAGAGAAATTCAAGTGATCCCTGAAAGGTAAACAAATCAGAGGAAGTATCCAGAGGAAGCAGGATTCGAACAGTAATTTGTTGAAAGGGTAAAGACTAGGCAAGCAGATGGACGATGTGAAGAACACCGAGAAAGAAGAAGGAAAGTATTCTGAGAAAGCAGAGCAAGGAAAAGTCTGTGAGATAAACCCATCAGCTAAAGAGAAAATTCTCCTATAGGAGAATGTTTTGTTGTTCCATTTTCATCTTATTTTCATTTACAGTACCATCATCATCACCATCCACCCCCATCTCCAGGGCCAGCATCGCCACCATTATCATCACCATTGTAGTTTACTACACATAATATGCAGACCCAGAAATATCCAGAGACCCAAAATCTAGAAAAACATTTTGTCGTTTCCACTTTCAATTCTTTGTTTATAATAGGACCAAAGCCATTTTGGATCATTTGTCATTTCTTGTTTTCTTTTAAAGAGCTTAAGGATGAGAACTACTTGGCTTGCTCCACATTGTCATCATCTCTGTCCAAATATTTTGAAAATCCACATAGAGCATCATCTGCATTAGAACACTCTAGATCCAAAATTTCTTAGTCTGTTTAAAAAAAAAAAAAACTACAGGCCAACAGCTACTGGGTCTGTGCACTCTCGAGCCCATGCTCTGCAACAAGAGAAGCCCATGCACCACAACTGGAGAGAGCCCACGCGCCACAGAGAAGAGCCCGCAGGCTGCAACAAAGACCCAGCACAGCCAGAAAGTACAGAAATAAAAAATAAAGTGATGATCTGAAAGCAAAACAAAAAAACAACATTGCTCTATAATGTCAGGGTAATTCTCCCAGCAGCTTCCATTGTGAGGTTCTCTGGTCCTCTCTATGGCACCAGATATGTAGTCTTTACATTGCTTTATTCATGAGTCAGCAAATATTTATAGGGTACTTACTATATGCTGGGCACAGGGCATGCAATGGAAAGCAAAAACACTTTTTTGCTTTCCATTGGGGAAGAGATGGACATGGTATTTGTTATCTATTGCTACCTCACCTCACACAATTTCTGTGAGTCAGGAAAGTCAGAAGTGGTTTCTTTCCGTTGTTCTTGCTCAAGTTTCTAAAGAGTCAAGTTGTTGGCCGGATGAAAGCTTGACTGGAGATGGAAGGTTTGCCTCCAAAATGGCTCACTTTCATGGCTGTTGGCAGGAGACTTCAGCTCTTCACCATGTGGAGTCCTACAGGGTTGCTTCAACGACTCCCTGAATGAGAGACCCAGGAGAGCAAGGCAGAAATAAAACCGCTTTTCATGCTCTCACCTGAAAGTCACACAGTCATTTCCACAAAATCATGGCTCCATATGATAGGAGCCATATCCATATCATAGGTCAGCCTATGAGAGAAGACTACACAGGGCATAAAGCAGACAGATGACAATCACTGTGTGTGTCCTTAGGGGCTGGCTACCAGACATCATTTAAAAGAGACACGTGTACCCCAGTGTTCATCGCAGCACTGTTTACAACAGCCAGGACATGGAAGCAACCTAGATGTCCATCAGCAGATGAATGGATAAGAAAGCTGTGGTATATATACACAATGGAGTATTACTCAGCTATTAAAAAGAATGCATTTGAATCAGTTCTAATGAGGTGGAGGAAACTGGAGCCTATTATACAGAGTGAAGTAAGTCAGAAAGAGAAACACCAATACAGTATATTAATGCATATATATGGAATTTAGAAAGATGGTAACGATGACCCTATATGAGAGACAGCAAAAGGGACACAGATGTAAAGAACAGACTGTTGGACTCTGGGAGAGGGAGAGGGTGGGATGATTTGAGAGAATAGCATTGAAACATGTATATTTTCATATGTGAAACAGATCACCAGTCTAGGTTTGATGCATGAGACAGGGTGCTCAGGGCTGGTGCACTGGGATGACCCTGAGTGATGGGATGGGGAGGGAGGTGGGAGATGGGTTCAAGATGGGGGACACATGTACACCCATGGCTGATTCATGTGAACGTATGGCAAAAACCACTACAATATTGTAAATAATTAGACTCCAATTAAAATAAATAATGTTTTTTTAAAAAAATGATAGCAAAAATAAATGTAAAATTATGTCTACATTAAGGAGGTCTTCATAGACCATGTCAAAAATATATTTTAGCCTTTATTCCAAGATCATCAAGACTCCATTAAAATATTCTTGTTAAAGGTACAAAGCCCTGAGTAGTATGGCACACAAAGCACTCTGAAAAGCTCTTCCTCCATTATTATGAAATAATCAGCTAGCTTCTAAGTGAATGATAATGAATATATTTTAAATGTATTGCTGGGCTCGTAAGAAAGTACAAGAAATCTCTAAAGGCTGGAGAAAATTAAAAATAAGATACAATTACAGAGGTAAAGTAAGATGGACAAAGGTAGGGCTTCTGGGAGCAAAAGCTAGTTTCAGGAACCCAGAGTATGGGGGATTCATGATTACCTGATTCAGGGAATGGAAGAGTAGCCTTTACAGAGAATCATGTCAGGAGTCACTTAAGAAGGATCCTCGAGGAAAAAAAGTCTTACAAAGGGAGCCAACATGTGAAGCATCTCTTTCTACTTTTCTGAGTGGAAAAATTATTAAATAATAACAATAGATTTTCAGAGAAGTGATAACCGTAACTTTGCTCTAGTAAGAGCCTGGAATTCAGATACGTAGCAAAAGCAAACGCAAGTTCTTTCGGAATTTTGAGTGGGAATAGAAATATTCATTATAGGCTTTGTTGTAGTAAGAATGCATGTTTTTAAGAGTAATGACTAAAAAACAAAGAGTGCATAATTTCCAAACCAGTAGAAGGGAATAGATGGAATTTTTAAAAATGCATTATTGCGTCACAGGAATCATATGTTATAGGGAAGAAGCGACTCCAGGTTGGATCTATTTCTTTTACTTCAACCTTTGCTTCCTGTTGCTTTCGTTCACTAAAAGGGTACTGTCTATACACAACGGCCTGCCTTGGGGAACACTGTCCCTCTGCCTGCATGTTAAAACAAAATGCTTTTGTTCAGAGCCCTGTCTCCCTGTGGATGGCTATCAGTTCAGTTTAGTCTCTCAGTTGTGTCCGACTCTTTGCGACCCCATGGACTGCAGCTTGCTGGGCCTCCCTGTCCATGGATGGCTATAGGAAGGAATAAATTAACACATCCCATCCAGGAAGCTGGACATTCCAGGAGATATTTACAAGGTTAATTGACTTTTTTTTTTTTTTTTTACTTTACCTCTTCACCTCTCCTCCTTTCTGCTTTAGAAAAGAACCTGGCATCCAGATCCCGATAAGATGGCTATTTTGAGACACTAGGCTGCAATCTTCTTGGTCAGCTGGCTTTCCAAAAAAGTTATACTCCTTGCCTCAGCACCCAGTCTCTTGGATTTATTGGCCTGATGTGTGGTGAGTAGAGTGAGGTTGGACTCAGTAACACCCACAACACTTTATAAGGTTTTTTACTACAAAGGGTAAAATGTATCCATTATGTTAACCTTGGTTATCTCCAAAGCTGTACAAAATACCTATTAAGAAGATGGACTCTGAAATGAGATAATGGAAGTTCAAATCCTACTCCCAGTCCTTCTTTGCTGTGTGATCTCAAGCAAGTCATGTAATCTTATCTGTCCCTCAGCTTCCTCATCTATAAGTTAAAAATTACAACTATACATATCTTATAGAGGAATCAACGAGTTAATAAATATAAAATTCTTAGAAGCAAGTATAAACACTTAAATTCTTACTAAGATTTGTGTTTTAAAGGGGAAAAGAGAATAACTATTTTTATTTGCTTGTTTATACATTAGTATACCTCTGGTAGGTTCACAATGAACTGATAAGATTGGTTGCGTTCGTCTTCTGCACTGTTGGTGGGAACATAAACTGGTGCAGAGACTATGCAGAACAGAATGGAGATGCTTCTAAAAGCTAAAAACAGAGTAAATGTTATTCAGCTGTTCCACTCCTGGGCATATAACCAGAAACAATGAAAACTCTAATTTGAAAAGATACACGCACCCTATGGAAACAAACTAAATACCCACTGACAGATGAGTGGATAAAGAAGATGTGGTGCATACACACAGTGGAACTTTTATTACTCAATCAAAACAAGAATTAGATAATTCCATTTGTGGTGTTCTTTGGAAGGAATGATGCTAAAGCTGAAACTCCAGTACTTTGGCCACCTCATGCAAAGAGTTGACTCATTGGAAAAGACTCTGATGCTGGGAGGGATTGGGGGCAGGAGGAGAAGGGGACGACAGAGGATGAGATGGCTGGATGGCATCACTGACTCGATGGACGTGAGTCTGAGTGAACTCCAGGAGATGGTGCTGGACAGGGAAGCCTGGCATGCTGCAATTCATGGGGTCGCAGAGTTGGACTGAACGACTGAACTGAACTGAACTGAACAGCGTGGATGGACCTAGAAAAGAACATACTAAGTCAGAAAGAGAAAGAAAAATACATATAATATCACTTATATGTGGACTCTTAAAAAAAATGATGCAAATGAACTTATCTCCAAAACAGAATCAGACTCACAGACAAACTCACAAACCAAAGGAAAAAGGGGACAGGAATAGGAATAAATTAGAAGTTTGGGATTAGCAGATTTGCTGTTGTTGCTCAACAGTGTCTGATTCCTTGTGATCCCATGAACTGCAGCACACCAGGCTTCCCTGTCCTTCTCTATTTCCCAGAGTTTGCTCAAAATCATGCCATTGAGTCAGTGACGCCATCCAACCATCTCATCCTCTGTTGTCCCCTTCTCCTCCTGCCCTCAATCTTTCCCAGCATCTAGGTCTTTTCTAATGGGTCAGTTCTTCACATCAGGTGGCCAAAGTATTGGAGTTTCAGCTTCAGCATCAGTCCTTCCAATGAATATTCAAGGTTGATTTTCTTTAGGATGGACTGGTTTGATCTCCCTGCTGTCAAAGGGACTCTCAAGAGTCTTCTCCATAGTTCAAAAGTATCAATTCTTTAGAAATTTATATGCTATATACTAAGTTATCATACCATTTCTTCCTGTCCTTCCTCTCCCCTACCTACACCTTTGTAGTAGGTTACTTTACTAAACTCTCTTCAAATTACCCAATTTGAGTTTGCCATCTAAGAATAAGACAAGAGAAAACTATCAATCTGCAGGCTGATTGATGTGCCCGATCAGATGTGTCTTTTTTACCATTTCTTTCACACAAGTTCTACACTGACTATCCATACTCTGGGGTCTCTGATGGTTAAAAGGACACTTACCAGGCTTTTGGGCTTAGTCATGCAGTTACGATTTTCTCAACTGTGTTTCCCTCAAAAAAACATGACATTAAGCTATTACTCAGAAAATTTTAAGATTAAGACTCAAGAATATAAAGATTTTTTTTTTAATGTCTGATACTCTTCAGTGATAATCCAGGCAGAAAGAAGACATTTCATATTTTATGGGAATATATGACAAACACATTACCTATGTGATACATTTTATTCTATTATAGATTAAGAATAAAAATGTTGAAAGAAATATGTGCGTGATTCTTCATAAAACTAAAGCAAGTGAATATCTTAGAAGAGGTAAGAAAGCGTTTCAAGTTTAACTGGGGAAGACATACCTCCATAGTAGCTGAACTCATGGTGCATATTCACCCAAGATTAAATGCTTTAGTGAGGACACAAAAAGGCCAGTATTGTACGGTTTAGTATGAGCTATCAGAAGAACTTACAGGTTAAAGTTTTAGGCTAAGCTTTGGGAGTCTGCAAACACTATTCATCCCAATGCAGCTGAAGTAAATCAGCAATTTAGTGAAGAAAAACATGGAGTGGGGAGGGAGGAATAGCACAAAATATGCTTAGAGGAGTAAGCATGGTCAAGTATTATCTAGTCTTGTTCCAGAGTCTGGATTTTATTAAACACATTGAGAAACCACTGAAAGATTTTGGGCAGGAAAGTGACATGATCCCCTTTAAGTTTTAAGTAGAACATCATGTGGGCTTTGTGATAACTAAATGGAGACCATGAAAGCAGAGGACCAAATTGAAGATCATTGCAGTGGTCCAGGTAAGAGGTACTTTGACTAGGGTGGTGACTGTGAATATGGATGGAAGCGCCCAGAGTTTAGCTGTAACTTGAAAACAAGATTACTTTGGTTTGGCATTGACTCTGATATGGGATACAAAGGCAAGAGAAGTATGGGAGCTGGCTGCTGGATTTCTGGCTTAAGTGCCTTGAGAGGAAGACTGAAGCTTTTAGTGATATGAGAAAAAAAAAGTTGTTTATTCATCACAATCCTAATAATTTTCTAAGAAAGGGGATGCTTATAACTGGAGGAGGTTTCTGTTTTCTTAAACCAAACAAAGTCATCATCTTCACTATGAGAAATTCACATACTTGGAAAATAGGATTAACTAGCAGATGGGAACATGTGAGATGGAGAAAGCTGAGTCCAAGGCAAATAGCTCTATATAGAAATGTGAAAACTTGAGGAGAGGCAAGCTCTGCACTGGGGGGAGATGGAAAAGCCCTTGCTGCTGCTGCTGCTAAGTCGCTTCAGTCATGTCCGACTCTGTGCAACCCCATAGACGGCAGCCCACCAGGCTCCCCGTCCCTGGGATTCTCCAGGCAAGAACACCGGAGTGGGTTGCCATTTCCTTCTCCAATGCATGAAAGTGAAAAGTGAAAGTGAAGTCACTCAGTCGTGTCCGACTCTTAGCGACCCCATGGACTGCAGCCCACCAGGCTCCTCCGTCCATAGGATTTTCCAGGAAAGAGTACTGGAGTGGGGTGCCATCGCCTTCTCCAGGAAAAGCCCTTAGCCTTTGTGTAAACAATAGCCAAAGACCACTTACAGCCCACCTGGCTAGTGGAATGGGAGCTACTTCATCTGTGTCCTGCCAAGCTTATATCAGGAGAAGAGACCAGGGTATAGTTCTTGTTGTTGTTGCTGTTGTTCAGTCATCCAGTTGTGTCTGACTCTTTGCGACCCCATGGCCTGCAGCACACCAGGCCTCCCTGTCCTTCACCATCTCCCGAAATTTGCCCAAGTTCATGTCTATTGCATCGGTGATGCCATCTAGCCATCTCATCCCCTGATGCCCTCTCCTTCTGCACTCAATGTTTCCCAACATCAGGGATTTTTCCAATGAGTTGGCTGTGTGTATCAGATGATCAAAATACTGGAGCTTCAGCTTCAGCACCAGTCCTTCCAACAAGTATTCAGGGTTGATTTCCCTTAAGATTGACTGGTTTGATCTCCTTGCCATGCAAGAGACTTTCAGGAGTCTTTTCCAGCACTACAGTTTGAAGGCATCAATTCTTTGGCATTGCCTTCTTTAGTCTTTGAAGTGAAGTGAAGTGAAGTCGCTCAGTCGTGTCTGACTCTTTGCGACCCCATGGACTGTAACCCACCAGGCTCCTCTGCCCATGGGATTCTCCAGGCAAGAATACTGGAGTGGGTTGCCATTTCCTTCTCCAAGGGATCTTCCCGACCCAGGGATCGAACCCAGGTCTCCCGCATTGCAGGCAGATGCTTTAACCTCTGGTTTAAATAGAACAAGACTTGGGTAAGGGGCCCATGATTCCTACCTTTTTGGTCAAATGAAAATGGATCTTGAAAAGGAGCCTTCATCTAGAGAAAGAGATGAGGGAACTTAGCCATCCCCATTTGATTCTTGAACACATTTTTATTTTTGAAAGCATATCAATATTCAGCAGTATCACTGTTTGGAAATTTTTCTTAAGGCAACTCCATCTATAACTTACTTTTTTTTAAAAATTAAAGTATGGTTGATTTACAAGATTATGTTTATTTCTGCTACACAGCAAAGTGACTTGGTTATGGAGTTTTGCATGTACATATGTATCATTGTTCATATCCCTTTCTGTTAAGGTTTATCACAAGATTCTGAATATCGTTCCTTCTGCTCTCCAGTAGGACCTTGCATCCATTCTATATATCATAGTTTGCATCTGCTAATCCCAAACTCCCAATTCTTCCCTCCTCTACCTCCACCCCCTTGGCAACCACAAGCCTATTTTCTATGTCTGTTAGCCCATTACTGTTTAGTAGATATGTTCACCTGTGTCGATTCCACATACAAGTGATATCATATGGTATTTGTCTTTCTCTTTCTGACTTATTTCACTAAGTACGGTAATCTCTAGTTGCATCTCTGATTTACTTTTTAAGTAAAACACTGTCTCTATTCTAGCCTTAAGAAATCTAGAAAATAGCCAGGAGTTATCACCTCTGTGGGAATAATTTTAAATTAACACTCAAAGACGAATGGAACCCAAAGGCCAGATTTCCCCACATTGAAGGGCATCCCTGCAGCCCAGCAGTAAAGAACCCTCCTGCCAGTACAGGAGACACAGGAAACATGGGTTTGATCCCTGGTTTGGGAAGATCCCCTATAGGAGGGCATGGCAACCCACCCAGTATTCTTGCCTGGAGAATCCCATGGACAGAAGAGCCTTGCAGGCTACAGTCCATGGGGTTGCAGAGTTGGACACGACTGAAGCGACTGAGCACACACTCATGTTCCACATGGAGACTCCATTTTCACTCTTTACTATTCTTAATCACCCAAAACTCAACATTAGCCAAACTCCCTAAAGAAAATTAACTCATATTGAAGGGATTAATGAGCAACGTAGGTTTTGTTGACAATTATTGAATGTGCAACAAAATAGGACTTACATCACACACTGCAAAACAATCTAATAAAAATTTTCATTAGACATGTTATCCTAAGTCCCTTCTTCTCTTGGCCTTTCCCCTGCAGAGTGTTCTATTCCTCTGTTCGCCCCCAAACCTCAATACCTTCCACGTGTTATCAGGCGTTCCTTTCTTGAAGCGTAAACCACAAGCTACCACAACTGTTAACAAAGAGTGGAAAACTTTATCCTATTTTTTTTTCACTACTGTTTGTTCCCTGTTGGGGAACAGTGGCTTCTGATTGGCTTAACTAAATTAAGTACACATGACATTCTTCCAACTTTCAACCATAGGTACTGTTTTCTTGCTACTGGTCCCCATGGAACCAGCACCAGAAAGAGAGGCAGGTTCCATCTGCCTCCGTATGTGGGCCACCTTCCTGGGCTCTTCAAGGAGAAAATTCTGAAGACAATACATAGTTTGAGGCCATGTCACAGAGAACCACAACATCTCAGGGGAAGAGAGTCAGAAGAAATTGGGGATGCTTGGGAACTGATGATCAAAACTGGAGATAGGGCTGAATCCAAAGATAACAAGCCCACAGCTGGATGTCCAGAACTCCAAATCCCAGATGTGTCAGCCTTTGGGCCCTGTTTTGGCCTTATTGTAGGGTGGATAGCAGCTCTAAAGAGCCAAGAACCCTTCTAGACAATCTCAGTCTGAACACAAAAATAATTATTTGAGTGGCTATTTTCTCCAAGCTCCCGAGAATGGTGTATGAGCAGTATTAGATACAAAAGAAATAAAATAATTCATGAGGTGCATAGGATGTTTTCCGTCAGTGGTTCTCAGCATCAGTGAATATCAAAACACCTGAAGGGCTTGTTAAAACAGCTGGACTCTGCCTCATATACTTTCTTATTCAAAAAGTATAAGGCAAAGCCTGAAAACACCCATTTCTAACAAGTTCCCACTTGTTAGGTCTAGCCTAGGACCACACTTTGAGAACCACTGCCTTAAGGCATTAAGGGATAATTCTCTTAGATGATTCCAGTTGACAAAGGTCTAACTAGATTAAATTTTGTGTAGTTTCTCTTCTGTGTATATCTGCTGTGACTCATGACTTCATTGCCACCTCTTCTAGAGTGAAGTTTCTAAATATGACATTTACAAGTCATTATGAAATGCTAATCAGAAGTTAATAGTATGTAGAATTTGCCCTATGAAACTGATTTTTAATTCTTTCCTCTAAAGTAAATTTATCAAAGTAAACTTACCATAAATAACAAATGATTCATATTTGAAACTAAAGTGACTTTGAAATATAACAAAACCTCAGCTACTCCATCATATAGGTATATTGATTCGTCAATCAATTTTAATTAACCTCCAATAATATACAACGGACTGGTTCTAAACTGTGAAAAGAGTATGTCAAGGCTGCATATTGTCACCCTGCTTATTTAACTTATATGCAGGGTACTTCATGCGAAATGCTGGGCTGGATGAAGCACAAGCTGGATTGCAGGGAGAAATATCAATAACCTCAGATATGCAGATGACACCACCCTTATGGCAGAAAGCGAAGAGCAACTAAAGAACCTCTTGATGAAAGTGAAAGAAGAGAGTGAAAAAGTTGACTTAAAACTCAACAGTCAAAAAATGAAGATCATGGCATCTAATCCCATTACTTCATGGCAAATAGATAGGGAAACAATAGAAACAGTGAGAGACTTTATTTTCTTGGGCTCCAAAATCACAGCAGATGGTGACTGCAGCCATGAAATTAAAAGATGCTTGCTCCTTGGAAGAAAAGTTATGACCAACCTAAACAGCATATTAAAAAGCAAAGGCGTTACTTTGCTAACAAATGCACATCTAGTCAAAGCTATGGTTTTTCCTGTGGTCATGTATGGATGTGAGAGTTGGACTATAAAGAAAGCTGAGCACCAAAGAATTGATGCTTTTGAAGTGTGGTGTTGGAGGAGACTCTTGAAAGTCCCTTGGACCGCAAAGAGATCAAACCAGATCCATTCTAAAGGAAATCACTCCTGAACATTCATTGGAAGCACAGATGCTGAAGCTGAAACTCCAATACTTTGGCCACCTGATGCAAAGGACTGACTCATTGGAAAAGACCCTGATGCTGGGAAAGATTGAAGGTGGGAGGAGAAGGGGATGAGATAGGGTGAGATTGTTGGATGGCATCCCTGATTCGATGTACATGAGATTGAGTAAGCTCTGGGAGTTGGTGATGGACAGGAAAGCCTGAAGTGCTGCAGTCCACAGGGTCGCAAAGAGGCAGACATCACTGAGTGATTGAACCAAACTGATCTTGACCTTTAAATTGGTTAGAAATAATTTGATTTGGGACTTCTGTAAGTCCCACCATAGGGGGACACTTTACACCCTCTCAGTGTCTATGCTGAGAACTTTGTACTTTCCTCCTCTTTAATAAATCCTAATCGCTTGCTACCATGAGTGTTTGTGTGTCCGTGGATTCCATTCTTCATTTCTTCAGACAAGAACTCACATTCCCATCTCAGCTTTTGGGGACTTGCCCAGAATTCCTCAATGCCTACTCGAGGTAAACACAGATACTCACTCTCAACTCTGGTATTCACCTCTTGTTACCTAATCTAGCTGCATGGTCTCTTGAACCACTCATTGTTTCACAAGCCTGCATGAATTCCAAAGGCACAAAGAATTAGAAGACAGTGGCCTCAGGCCTTGGCATTGACCGGCTGCTTGACCTGGAAGTGCTGAACAAAACCTCTGCTAGGCTGCTGCCTCAGTGAGAACTGCAGGACATCTACCATTTCTCTTTCCTAACATCTAGAGGTTGTGAGATTTTTCACCTAAGGTAGGATCATTTTGGAGTGTGTGTAAATACTACTAACCTTGTGCAGCGCATAGCTTGCTTTAGGGGAACTCCAGTTCAGGCATCCTCATGTTCAGGAGCATAAGAAGCCCACCAATCTAGGCTCTCACTCTATCTCTACGTGGAAGGGAAGATAGAGACAGGAAGAGGACAAAGGCCCAGGGCACCCAGATAAGTGGTCAAGCCCAAGTGCACTCCAAAGTTGAGGGAAGTACACACCGCTGCTGCTGCTTTGCTTCCACTCCTCAAGGAGGGGACACCCTCTGTCGGAGGAACCAGAGAAAAGACAAAGAGCACTGGACGCTGGGCTTCTCTCTTTCAGATGAGAGCAACCTCTTTGAGCCCCATACCCAGCTCAAAACAGATACTTTTGGAATATATACTGAAGAACTGGAAGAAGTTTGACCCTCACACACTGTTAAAGAAGCATATGATCTTTTTCTGCACCAAGGCATGGCCTCAATTCGATCCATCTGATGGTGAAAAAAGGCCCCTTGAGGGCTCACTTAATTATAATGCCATCCTCCAACTAGACCTCTTTTGTAGATGAGAAGGAGAATGGTCAGAAGTCCCATGTATTCAGGTTTTCTTTGTCTTGAGAGAAAACACTCTTATGCAGGAGTTGTGGGCTTGTTCCTTCTACGCTGCCTATAAATTCCCCCAGACTCTTAGGTTCGAACTGTCCCCCCTTATCCAGGGTACCCAAACCTAGCCCACAGGAGCCTCCACAGTCTCTGGTAGCACCTCTGGCACCAGCAGCAGCTCCTACCTCAGCGGCTCCTAAACCAACCCCAGTGATCTCTAGGCTATATCCTTCCTTGCTTCCATTACAGGAAGTTCCTAAAGGAGACTTGGGACCCACGCAAGTCTATGTCCCTTTACCCCTCCAAGATTTAAGACAGATTAAATTAGATCTAGGATGCTTTACTGAGGATCCTGACAATTATATAAGTGTTTTCCAGGATCTAACCCAGTCTTTTGAAATGGCATGGAAAAGATGTTATGCTAATCCTGACTAGCACCCTTACTGACAATGGAAGAAGTAGAGTAATTAAAAATGTGCAGGAATGCGGAGATGAGTGGTATGTTACTAGCATGCAGGGGAGATCTGCCAGTGAATCAGCCTGGTTACCTGCAGGACTCCAGGCAATGTCCATAGCTGACCCTAACTGGACCCATGACAAAGACAGTGATGACTGGAAGAGAGTTCACTTTATCACTTGAATTAAGGAAGGCTTAAAAAAATCACTAGTTAAGCCCTTAAACTACTCCAAACTATCTGGAGTGACTCAGGAAAAGAAGGAAAATCCCACAACTTCTCTGTAAAGGCTCAGGGAGGCACTGAGAAAACACACGTATTTGGACCCAGATTCCCCAGAGAGCCAACTTATTCTTAAAGACAAATTTATTACTCAATGAGCTCCAGATATTTGGAGGAAACTCCAAAAATTGGCCCTCAGCCCCGATATGGATTTAGAGTGCCTCCTAAGAGATGCCACATCAGCATTATTTAACAGAGATCAGGAGGAACATAAGGAAAAAGAAACGAGAGATAAGAGAAAGACTGAAGCTCTCTTTGTGGCCTGCAGGGAGTTATCTTTAGTTATCTTTTGTCCTCCCTCCAAAGATGGGAGGAGAAAAGCAAAAACGTGGAGCCTGTTTCCATTGTGGCAAGGACGGACACTTTAAGGGACAATGACCCCAAGGCAAGCAGAGGCCACCACCGAGGCCTTGCCCCACTTACAAAGGAGATCAAGAACTGTCCCAAAGGATGTAGGTTTCAGGATCAGAAACTCAGACCCAGGATCAAGACTGATGTGGCCTGGGGCTTCCCACTTTGTCTCCTGTCCTCATCACTGCACAGGAGCCTCAGGTGACTCTAACTGTAGGAGCCCATCCTGTTAACTTCCTACTCGAAACAGAAGCCACTTTCTCAGACCCCCTCTCTAATGCGGGTCCTCCTTCTACTAAGTCAGCTACTCTACGTGGCATTTCTGGAAAGCTGATTACAAAATTCTTTAAACAAGAGTTGAGTTGTAACTGGGATTTCATTCTTTTTTCTCATGCCTTTCTGATAATACCTGAAAGCCCAACTCTCATCCTAGGAAGAGATATTCTATCTAACATGCAACCTTCAATTCATATGGAAATGGGATCTACAGAAAACTTATACTTACAACCCTGACAGAAGTAGAAATTAACCCTGAAGTCTGGGCAACTAGAGGAAAGACAGGAAGAGCCATTTAAGCTCAACCAGTAGAGATAACTCTTAAAATTCCTAATAACTTTCCTCTAAAGTCAGACTCTAAAGCAGTCTAAAGCACTGCTTAGAAGTGCTTTTAGAAGTCTAAACCAGGGACTCATTTCCTTGATTGAAAACCTCAAAGGACAGGGGCTCTTAATCAAATGTAATACACCTATTTGGGGAGTCCTAGTGGGGAATGACTAGTTCAGGACCTCTGCCTCATTAATGAAGTTGTAATTCCATAACATCCTGTCATGCCTAACCCCTATCCTGTACGCTCCCAAATCCCAAGAACAGCCATTTATTTTACCGTTTTAGATTTAAAAGATGCCTTTTAGGGAACATACCTTTAGGTCAAAGTTCACAATGTTTGTTTACCTTTGACGATGCATCTGATTCCTCTACTCAATTAACTTGGACAGTTTTGCCTCAAGGACTTAGAGATAGCCCCCACTTGTTTGTACAGGCTTTCACCAAAGACCTAGCTGCCTTTGGGCAACTGAATCTATAAAAGTCGATCAATATGTAGATGATATTCTCCTTTGTGCTGACACAGAGAAAAAATGTAACCAAGCCACCTGTGACCTTAATTATCTAGCTTCATGTGGCTGCAAGATATCAAAACCAAAAGCTCAAATGCACCAAGAAGAAGACAAATATTTAGGATCAAACTCTGTCATGGAGTTTGAGTCCTGGGAAAAGAAAGAATGGAACACATTTTGCAACATCCTCTCCCTAATACTCTTAGACAACTCTGTGGTTTCCAGGATTTCCAAATCCTGGTTACCACTGGATTTGGATTTCCAGATATGGAGAGCTGCCTCAGCCTTTATTTAAGTTACTAAAAGAGACTAAAAGTATTACAGTGGGACAAAAGGTATTACAATGGGAACCTAAAGAAATACGTGTGTTTAAGACTTTTAGCCTGCCTTCAGTTCAGTTTAGTTCAGTCTCTCAGTCGTGTCCAACTCTTTGCGACCCCATGGACTGCAGCACACCAGGCCTCCCTGTCCATCACCAACTCCCGGAGTCCACCCAAACCCATGTCCGTTGAGTCAGTCATGCCATCCAACCATCTCTTGCTCTGTTGTCCCCTTCTCTTCTTTCCTTCAATCTTTCCTAGCATCAAGGTCTTTTCAAATGAGTCAGGTGGCCAAAGTATTGGGGTTTCAGCTTCAGCATCAGTCCTTCCAATGAATATTCAGGACTGATTTCCTTTAGGATGGACTGGTTGGATCTCCTTGCAGTCCAAGGGACCCTCAAGAGTCTTCTCCAACACCACAGTTCAAAAGCATCAATTCTTCGGTGCACAGCTTTCCTTACAGTCCAACTCTCACATCCATACATGACTACTGGAAAAACCATACCTTTGACTAAAGAGACCTTTGTTGGCAAAGTAATGTCTCTACTTTTTAATATGCTTTCTAGGTTGGTCATAACTTTTCTTCCAAGGAGCAAACATCTTTTAATTTCATGGCTGTAGTTCATCTGCAGTGATTTTGGAGCCCCCAAAGTAGTCTCTCACTGTTTCCATGTTTCCCAATCTATTTGCCATGGAGGGACCAGATGCCATGATCTTAGTTTTCTGAATGTTGAGTTTTAAACCAACTTTTCGACTCTCCTCTTTCACTTTCATCAAGAGACTCTTTGGTTCTTTATGTCATAAGAATGGTGTCATCTGCATATCTGAGGTTATTGATATTTCTCCTGGCAATATTGATTCCAACTTGTGCTTCCTCCAGCCCAGCATTTCTCATGATATATACTCTGCATATAAGTTAAATAAGCAGAGTGACAATATACAGCCTTGAGGTACACCTTTCCCAATTTGGAACTGGTCTGTTGTCCCTTGTACAGTTCTAACTGTTGCTTCTTGACCTGCAGAAAGATTTCTCAGAAGCCCAGTCAGGTGGACTGATATTCCCATCTCTTTCAGAATTTTCCTCAGTTTATTATGATCCACACAGTCAAGGTTTTGGCATAGTCAATAAAGTAGAAGCAGATATTTTTCTGGAACTCCATCACTTTTTCAATGATCCAATAGATGTTGGCAATTTGATCTCTGGTTCCTCTGCCTTTTCTAAAACCAGCTTGAACATCTGGAAGTTCATTGTTCACATACTGTTGAAGCCTGGCTTGCAGAATTGTGAGCATTACTTTGCTAGCATGTGAGATGAGTGTAATTGTGTAGTTTGAGCATTCTTTGGCAGTACCTTTCTTTGGGATTAGAGTGAAAACTGACCTTTTCCAGTCCTGTGGCCTCTGCTGAGTTTTCCCAATTTGTTGGCATATTGAATGCAGCACTTTCACAGCATCATCTTTTAGGATTTGGAATAGCTCAACTGGAATTCCATCACCTCCACTAGCTTTGTTCGTAGTGATGCTTCCTTCCTAAGGCCCACTTGACTCTGCACACCAAGATGTCTGGCTCTAGGTGAGTGATCACACTGTCATGATTATCTGGGTCACAAAGATCTTTTTTGTACAGTTCTTCTATGTATTCTTGCCACCTCTTCTTCATATCTTCTGCTTCTGTTAAGTCCATACCATTTTTGTCCTTTATTGTGCCCATCTTTGCATGGAAAGTTCCCTTGGTATCTCTAATCTTCTTGAAGAGATCTCTAATCTTTCCCATTCTATTGTTTTCCTCTATTTCCTTGCATTGATCGCTGAGGAAGGCTTTCTTACCTCTCCTTGCTATTCTTCGGAACTCTGCATTCAGATGGGTGTATCTTTCCTTTTCTTCTTTGCCTTTCACTTCTCTTCTTTTCATAGCTGTTTGTAAGGCCTCCTCAGACAACCATTTTGCCTTTTTGTATTTCTTTTTCTTGGGGATGGTCTTGATTACTGCCTGCTATACAATGTTACAAACCTCCATCCATAGTTCATCAGGCACTCTCTCCATCAGATCTAATCCCTTGAATCTATTTGTCACTTCCACTGTATAATCGTAAGCAATTTGATTTAGGTCATACCTGAATGGCCTAGTGGTTTTCCCTTCTTCATTCAATATAAGTCTGAATTTGGCAATAAGGAGTTCATGATCTGAGCCCCAGACAGCTCCCAGTCTTGTTTTTGCTTACTGATTGTATAGAGCTTCATCTTTGGCTGCAAAGAATATAATCAACCTGATTTTGGTATTGACCATCTGGTGATGTCCATGTGTAGAGTCTTCTCTTGTGTTGTTGGAAGAGGGTGTTTGCTATGACCAATGCATTCTCTTGGCAAAACTTTATTAGCATTTGTCCTGCTTCATTCTGTACTCCAAGGCCAAATTTGCCTGTTACTCCAGGTGTTTCTTGACTTCCTACTTTTGCAATCCAGTCCCATATAATGAAGAGGACATCTTTTTTGGGTGTTAGTTCTAGAAGGTCTTGTAGGTCTTCATAGAACCATTCAACTTCAGCTTTTTCAGCATTACTGATTGGGACATAGACTTGGATTACTGTGATATTGAATGGTTTGCCTTGGAAATGAACAGAGATCATTCTGTCATGTTTGAGACTCCATCCAAGTACTGGATTTTGGACTCTTTCATTGACTATGATGGCTACTCCATTTCTTCTAAGGGATTCTTGCCCACAGTAGCAGATATAATGGTCATCTGAGTTGAATTCACCTATTCCAGTCCATTTGAGTTCACTGATTCCTAGAATGTTGACGTTCACTCTTGCCATCTCCTGTCTGACCACTTCCAATTTGCCTTGATTTATGGACCTAACTTTCCAGGTTCCTATGCAATATTGCTCTTTATAGCATCAGACTTCACCTCCATCACCAGTCACATCTACAACTGGGTGTTGTTTTTGCTTTGGCTCTGTCTCTTCATTCTTTTTGGAGTTCTCCACTGATCTCCAGTAGCATATTGGGCACCTACTAACCTGGGGAATTCATCTTTCATTGTCCTATCTTTTTGCCTTTTCATACTGTTCATTAGCCTGCCTACAGGAGACCAGTTTAATATTTTTGTAACAGAGAGATCAGGAATAGCACTGGAAGTTCTAACTCAGCCCAAAGGAAGCTCACAACAGTCTGTTTCTTATTTAGGCAAAGAGCTAAATTCTATAGCCCAAGGATAGTGGCCTCAGTAGCTCTATTACCTGAAGTTACTAAGTTAATTATAGGCCAAGATCTGACAGGCTATACTTCACATACTAACTCTGGAATTTTGAGCTCTAATGAAGGGCTATGGTTATCTGACAATCTGATTCTCAGATACCAATCCCTGCTCTCAGAAGGACTCATAATTCAGCTAAAAACTTGTTCAGCCTTAAACCCAGCAACATTCCTTCCTGAATCATTAAATGAGAAGCCAGAACGTGATTGCCATCGAGTCCCAGCTTTAAATTACTCAGCCAGGGAGGACTTAAAAGACAAGCCTTTTAGAAGATCCTGATGAAACTATATTTACAGATGGCAGCTCCTTTATGGAAAAAGGAGAACATAAGACAGGATACACAGTGGTCACATTATCTAAAATTTTAGAAAGTAATCCTCTACCCCCTGGAACTAGCACTCAGTTAGTTGAATTGATTGCTTTAACCAGAGCCTTTAGAGCTGGAGACTGACAAGAAAGTGAGCATCTGTACTCACCCTAAATATGCTCACTTAGTCCTTCACACTGCTATCTGGAAGGAAAGACACTTTAAAACCACAGATGGCAGTCCCATTAAATACTACTAGGAAATTATGTACCTCCTAGATGCAATTAAACTACCCAGAGAAGTAATGGGAGAGTAACAGGCAGGAAGGCCAGGGGTCTCCAAATGGAGAAAATAGCCTGCAAGTGTCAGACATTTTTCTCTCTCTTAAGAGGCAGGAGGAAACAAACTAGAGATATTTTTTCCTTCTCTATACAAATTTAGAAGGAGGTTTCTCTTAAAATACCGTGTTGCCATAATGACACCTGATTTCACCTGAAGTTAACTATTCTCAAACCTTGAGTTAACCAATGAGGTTTTTCTTATGGAAATATTTGTCTTAAGCTATGTTAATGCACTATTCATTTACCCCAAACTCTGTCTTCAAGTCATTTTGGCCTAATGGCTCAGAACCTACTTGACAAACCAGTATGTTTATACTCAGATATTGTTCCCTTAATCTATGTAAACAAAACTATTTGTATGGTAATCTGCCCTTCTACAAGATTCAAGTTAATCATTTTATGGGCTGGATGAATCATCTGATGTCAAGATTATCCCAAAATGCATCTTATGGGTGAGGGGCCTGGTGGCATTCTGAGTTTTAAGACATTCCTTTCTTTCATTAGCAGACTACTAGTGATGCACGGAACTATCAGGACAAAAAGTAATATCCAAAGGTATTTTGGCACTAACAGCGTGATCTATGGCAAGAAAGATGATAAGTCTGTTCCAGCCTGTGAAATTTCCAAAGAAACAGAGAATCAAGGGAGTATAAAGGAGAATAAGAAAAAAGACTTGGTAAATACTATTAAGGGCATGAAAGTTGAATTAAGCTCAGTAAATGCACAAAAAACAAAGCCACCCAATAGAGGACAACTTAAAAGTTTAGAAGCTGCAATTGGCAGACTTCAAAAATCTCCAGAAGATGCCCCCAAAAAGAGGTAAATTGAATTGCAATTTGAATTTTTTTTAAAGTAATTTTGGAAACTCCAGTAAACTTTTTCTTTCAGAAAAAAAATTTTTTTTAATTAGAGTACATTGGAGGTATGGAATTAATGAAGACTAAGTATTAGTTTGTAAAGAGACTAATAATTACATGAGAAATACTGTTACTGTTCTATATTTAAGTGGATATCTGTATAGAGTCTAGAGAGAGGAAAAGAATAGTGATATAATTGAGAATTCCACATTCTTTTACATATTTATCAGTTGTTAACCACATTTAATTGCTTTAAGCTGTTTATTAACAAATTATTTACATCCCGATTTGAAGGTAGCTTTGTATCTCTGATGGATAAGGCAATGGCACCCCACTCCAGTACTCTTGCCTGGAAAATCCCACGGATGGAGGAGCCGGGAAGGCTGCAGTCCATGGGGTCGCTAAGAGTCAGACACAACTGAGCGACTTCACTTTCACTTTTCATGCACTGGAGAAGGAAATGGCAGCCCACTCCAGTGTTCTTGCCTGGAGAATCCCAGGGACGGGGGGGCCTGGTGGGCTGCCATCTATGAGGTCACACAAAGTCGGACACGACTGAAGTGACTTAGCAGCAGTAGTAGCAGTGACTGTATAACATCCAGCTGAAGACTAGCAGGGGGTTACTCTTCTGCCCACTTCTGATGCCTATGTCAGAAGTTTTCTCTATCTCCTTTATACTTTAATAAAACTTTATTACACAAAAGCTCTGAGCGATCAAGCCTCGTCTCTGGCCCAGGATTGAATTCTTCTCTTCCAGAGGCCAAGAATCCTGGCGTCTTTTCATTCAGCAACAACCTTTCAGTAACAGTCATACACTTCTGGAGTTATTAAAACTTTAATACATGAGATCATGGCCTGATGTGCGAAATTAAAAATGACAATGGCCCTGCCTTTAAGGCTACATTAACACAGGGCCTCTCCAAGGCCCTAGGAATTGCATTTCACTTACATTGTGCCTGGAGACCTCAGTCATCTGGAAAGGTAGAAGAAGCTAATGATATGATAAAGAGACATTTACAAAAACTCTCACAAGAGACTCACCTTTCCTGGACTTCATTACTTCCTTTAGCTCTAGTGAGAATAAGAAATACTCCACAGTCACAGGGACTTAGCCCTTTTGAAATGCTATATGGGAGGCCATTTCTCAAAAAATGATTTACTTCTAGACCAAGAAATGGCTAAACTAACAACACGTGTCACTAACTTAGCTTCTTTTAAAAACCAGTTGCAATCCCTAGTAAATAGGATCTCACAACCAAAAGAAAATTAAAAGTCCATATATGATCCTGGGGACCTGATTTCCAACAATAATCCCACCTTAACTCCCACATAGGAGGGATCCTATTCTATTATTCTCTCTACCCACCACTGTTAAGGTTACAGGTATCAATGCTTGAATTCATCACACACCAGTAAAGCCTTGGAATTCTCCTGGAGAAAATCACGAGAACCATCTAAGACCCCCTGAGGAAAATTCACAGGAAAATTCTCAGTGTTTGGAATATCAATACACCCCCTTAGAAGAATTGAAAGGACTGTTCAAGAAGGGCCCAGGTAAGTAACTCTTCTAACACAACATGCTCAGATACATATTACTCTATTTTTGTCCTTCTTAATGTAATAATGACCTCCCAAGTCCCTTTAGATTGGACACAGGATAATGTTTTCATTTCATGGGCACATTCTTATGCAATGTTCCAAAATTGATCAGACTGTTGGGCCTGTGGAGCCCTACCATTATCCTCCATTCATGGACTGTCTTGGTTACTGTCATTCTTAGAAGGACCTGATTTTCAAAAGATATGAAAAGTCAAGTCCAGGCAATGGCTGATTCTACTTCTCCTTCTGGGACTGCCCTATGGAACTAGGTATCAATTTCCACCTGGTGGAAACCCCTGGTCCTAATGGGAACCCTTATTTTGCCCTTATTGCTTTTAGGCCCTTGTATTCAAAACCGTCTCTCTTGCTTTGTAATGTCTTGCCTAGAAGTTACCAAACTTCAACTGGTTGTGGAAATGAAGCCTAAGATCACATACGAAGGTCCACTAGATCGTCCAACTGGTGGAGACCTAACTGCCATCCCTTAATGATGCCCCTACACAGCTCAAAGATGCCAGATCAGTCATCGCCCCTTTCCCCATAATGGCAGTTAGAGTCTCCATCTCTAAAGGAGGGGATTGAGATAGAAATTACTGGCAGTCAGTGTAGAACTCTGAGATCTCAGTCTTGTTTTCAGTAAACATCCTGCTCCATTGGCTTGAATTCCTGGAATGTGTCTTTAGTCTGAAAAATTGAAAGTGAAGTTGCTCAGTTATGTCCAACTCTTTGCGACCCCCTGGACTGTAGCCAGCCTACCAGGCTTCTCCATCCATGAGATTTTCCAGGCAAGAGTACCAGAGTGGGTTGCCATTTCCTTTTCCAGGGGATCTTCCCAAGCCAGGGATCAAACCTGTGTCTCCTGCATTGCAGGCAGACATTTTACCCTCTGAGCCACCAGGGAAGCATTCAGAATGCTGAAAAATTATCAGCATTCAGACCCAGGGGAGGGCAGTAATTAAATTCTGTTCCATATGCTTGAGGGAAAAACAAATGGGTGATCATTAATCATAAGCCCATACATCAGGTCCATCATAAAATGGCCAGAGGGCATGAAAAAGGGTGGTGACTTAATCCACAGATCAAGAGAAGCCATAAACATGTTAAGTATCAGTTCAGTTCAGTTCAGTTGCTCAGTCGTATCCAGCTCTTTGCGACCCCATGAATCGCAGCACACCAGGCCTCCCTGTCCATCACCAACTCCCAAGGTTCACTCAGACTCACCACCACTGAGTCAGTGATGCCATCCAGCCATCTCATCCTCTGTCGTCCCCTTCTCCTCCTGCCCCCAATCCCTCCCAGCATCAGAGTCTTTTCCAATGAGTCAACTCTTCGCATGAGGTGGCCAAAGTACTGGAGTTTCAGCTTTAGCATCATTCCTTCCAAAGAAATCCCAGGACTAATCTCCTTCAGAATGCACTGGTTGGATCTCCTTGCAGTTCAAGGCACTCTCAAGAGTCTTCTCCAACACCACACTTCAAAAGCATCCATTCTTCAGTGCTCAGCCTTCTTCACAGTCCAACTCTCACATCCATACATGACCACAGGAAAAATCATAGCCTTGACTAGACAGACCTTTGTTGGCAAAGTAATGTCTCTGCTTTTCAATATGCTGTCTAGGTTGGTCATAACTTTCCTTCAAAGGAGTAAATGTCTTTTAATTTCATGCCTGCAATCACCATCTGCAGTGATTTTGGAGCCCCCAAAAATAAAGTCTGACACTGTCTCCACTGTTTCCCCATCCATTTCCCATGAAGTGATGGGACCGGATGCCATGATCTTCGTTTTCTGAATGTTGAGCTTTAGGCCAACTTTGCCACTGTCCTCTTTCACTTTCATCAAGAGGCTTCTGAGTTCCTCTTCACTTTCTGCCATAAGGGTGGTGTCATCTGCATATCTGAGGTTATTGATATTTCTCCCAGCAATCTTGATTCCAGCTTGTGCTTCTTCCAGACCAGCGTTTCTCATGATGTACTCTGCATAGAAGTTAAATAAGCAGCGTGACAATATACAGCCTTGATGTACCCCTTTTCCTATTTGGAACCAGTCTGTTGTTCCATGTCCAGTTCTAACTGTTGCTTCCTGACCTGCATATAGGTTTCTGAAGAGGCAGGTCAGGTGGTCTGGCATTCCCATCTCTTTCAGAATTTTCCACAGTCTATTGGGATCCACACAATCAAAGGCTTTGGCATAATCAATAAAGCAGAAATAGTTATTTTTCTGGAACTCTCTTGCTTTTTCTATGATCCGGCGGATGTTGGCAATTTGATCTCTGGTTCCTCTGCCTTTTCTAAAACCAGCTTGAACATCTGGAAGTTCATGGTTCACGTATTGCTGAAGCCTGGCTTGGAGAATTTTGGGCATTACGTTACTAGCGTGTGAGATGAGTGCAATTGTGCAGTAGTTTGAGCATTCTTTGGCAGTACCTTTCTTTGGGATTGGAATGAAAACTGACCTTTTCAAGTCCTGTGGCCACTGCTGAGTTTTCCCAATTTGCTGACATATTGAGCGCAGCACTTTCACAGCATCATCTTTCAGGATTTGAAAGAGCTCAACTGGAATTCCGTCACTTCCACTAGCTTTGTTCGTAGTGATGCTTCCTTCCTAAGGTCCACTTGACTCCGCACACCAAGATGTCTGGCTCTAGGTGAGTGATCACACTGTCATGATTATCTGGGTCACAAAGATCTTTTTTGTACAGTTCTTCTGTGTATTCCTGCCACCTCTTCTTAATATCTTCTGCTTCTGTTAGGTCCCTACAATTTCTGTCCTTTATCAAGCCCATCTTTGCATGAAATGTTCCCTTGGTATCTCTAATTTTCTTGAAGACATCTCTAGTCTTTCCCATTCTGTTGTTTTCCTCTATTTCTTTGCATTGATTGCTGAGGAAGGCTTTCTTATCTCTTCTTGCTATTCTTTGGAACTCTGCATTCAGATGCTTATATCTTATATCTGTTAAGTATCTTGACCTTTAAGTTCACTGATTAGAAATAATTTGATTCAAGGAAGGATATAAAACCTACTGTAAGTCCCACCTTAGGGGGACTCTTTACCCTCTCTCAGTGTCTATGCTGAGAGCTTTGTACTTTCCTCCTCTATGACAAATAAATCCTAATAAAACTAATAAATCCTATTTGCTTTCTACCATGAGTGTTTGTGTGTCTGCGGATTCCATTCTTCAGCTCTGCAGACAGGAACTCAGATTTCCAACTCAATGGCATGGAGGAAGCAGATTGAAATCTAATGAGGGCTGTGGCCAGCCTGCCAGGACAAGCCTAGCACACCTCCAGCCTGCACTGAGCTCCTGTTCCAGGCCCTCCTGGTCCAGTTCTGCTCCCCACTAAGGCAGAAGCTGCTATGGCCAATAAAGGTGTACACACTTGAAGCGAGTGGAGCCAACTCAGATCCCCAGATAAGCCTCTGACCTAGATGCAGTCTGCCATTGCCAGTGCATCTGCATCAGTGCACTCACTCATGAGGGAATTAAACTAGCTCTAAGGCAAGGAGTGCCATCTGCCACCCACACATTCCTGCACACACTTGGGAGAGAGCAAAACCAGCTCAGCAGTGTAACAACACCATAGCCCCAGACAATCTCTATCCATAGCACATATGCTAGGGGAAAAGGGAAACCACCCAAGAAGTGCAGCCTCAAGCCCTCAGGCCCCACTCAAGACCCCAGTCAAGTAAGAGACTGCCCTCATGGCCAGGAGAAGCCCAACTCCCTCAGGGCTCCTGATTCAGCTACCTCAGGACCTGCCCCTGTTCCTCATAAGGCACTGATAGCCACTGAGCATAGGAGACACCCAGGTTGCATCTGGCTTTGGCTGTAGCCCCTCCAACTCCAAACAGCACTTGTTGTTCAGTTGCTCAGTCATGTCCAACTCTTAGCAACCCCATGGACTGTAGCACACCAGGTTTCCCTTCACAATCTCCCAGAGCTTGCTCAAAGTCTTGTCCATGGAGTCAGTGATGTCATCCAACCATGTCATCCTCTGTCGTCCCCTTCTCCTCCTGCCTTTAATCTTTCTCAGGTAACACTCTTCTCTAATTAGTCAGCTCATTGCATCAGGTGGACAAAATATTGGAGCTTCAATTTCAGCATCAGTCCTTCAGATGAATATTCAGGACTGATTTCCTTTAGGATTGACTGGTTGGATCTCCTTTCTGTCCAAGGGACTCTCAAGAGTCTTCTCCAACACCACAGTTCAAAAGCATCAATACTTAGGAGCTCACCCTTCTTTATGGTCCAACTCTCACACCCATACATGGCTACTGGAAAAATCATAGCTTTGACTAGACAGAGCTTTGTTGGCAAAGTAACATCTCTGCTTTTTAATACATTGTCTAAGTTTGTCATAGTGTTTCTTCCAAGGACTAAGCATCTTTGAATTTTGCGGCTGCAGTCACCATCTGCAGTGGTTTGGGAGCCCAAGAAAATAAAGTCTCTCATTGTTTCCATTGCTTCCCCATCTATTTGCTATGAAGTGATAGGATCAGATGACATGATCTTTGTTTTTTTGAATGTTGAGTTTCAAGCCAGTTTTTTCACTTTCCTCTTTCACCTTCATCAAGAGTCTCTTTAGTTCCTCTTCACTTTCTGCCATAAAGGTGGTGTCATCTGCTTATCTGAGGTTATTGATATTTCTCCCGGCAATCTTGATCCCAGCTTGTGCTTCATCCAGCCCAGCATTTCTCATGATGTACTCTGCATAGAAGTTAAATAAGTAGTGTGAGAATACACAGCCTTGAGGTACTCCTTTCCCAATTTTAAACAGTCTGTTGTTCCATGTCCAGTTCTAACTATTGCTTCTTGACCTGAATACAGATTTTGTAGGAGGCAAGTAAGGTGGTCTGATATTCCCGTCTCTTTAAGAATTTTTCAGTTTGTTGTGATCCACACAGTCAAAAGCTTTAGCATAGTCAATGAAGCAGAAATAGATGTTTTCCTGGAATTCTCTTGCTTTTTCTGTGATCCAACAGATGTTAACAATTTGACCTCTTATTCCTCTGCCTTTTTTAAATCCAGCTTGAATATCTGGAAGTTCATGGTTCCCATGCTGCTGAAACCTGACTTGGAGAATTTTGACCATTACTTTGCTAGCATGTGAAATGAGTACAATTCTGCAGAAGTTTGAACATTCTTTGGCATTACCCTTCTTTGTCACTGGAATGAAAACTAATCTTTTCCAGTCCTGTGGCCATTGATGAGTTTTCCAAATTTGTTGGCATATTGAGTGCAGGACTTTAATAGTATCATCTTTTAGGATTTGAAATACCTCATCTAGAATCCCATCACCTCTACTATCTTTGTTCATAGTAATGCTTCCTAAGGCCCACTTGACTTTGCACTCCAAGATGTCTGGCTCTAGCTAAGTGATCACACCATCGTGGTTATAAGATCTTTTTTGTATAGCTTTTCTGTGTTATTTTTGCCACCTCTTCTTAATATCTTCCTCTTCTGTTAGGTCCATACCATTTCTGTTCTTTATTGTGCCCATCGTCGCATGCAATGTTCCCTTGGTATCTCTAATTTTCTTGAAGAGATCTCTAGTCTTTCCCACCCTATTGTTTTCCTCTATTTCTTTGCATTGTTCACTTAGGTCGGCTTTCTTATCTTTCCTTGCTATTCTTTGGAACTCTTGAAAGGTTGTTGTTGAGCCATGACAGATGCCGAGATTCTTGGCCTCTGGAGGAGAGGAATTCAATCCAGGGCCAGTGACGAGATTTGATCACTCAGAGCTTTTGTGTAATAGAGTTTTATTAAAGTATAAAAGAGAAAAATCTTCTGACACAGACATCAGAACAGAGCAGAAAGAGTGTCCCCCTGCTAGTCTTTAGCCAGATGTTTTATGTCTGTTAGAAAGCTATTAATCAAATAATAGAGACAGGTCAAGGCTGATGGAGTTTCACCAGGCCCCTCTCCCACAAAATATGCATTTTTGAAATAGGATGGCAGAGGTGTGTCATCCCCCAGCCATAAAACAATTGATATGAATACTGGTCTGTTGAGCTATTATCAGCCCAAGATTTGAGAAAACAAAGAAAGTTAATCTTAAGTGGAACCATTATGAAGAAAGGCAAATTCCAAAGCAAATACACAGTTCCATTAACATAGCTTAAGAAAAACATTTCCGTAAGAAAATGCATCGGCTAGCTCAAGGTTCGAGAAAAGTTAAGTTCAGGTGGAACCAGGTGTTGTCAAGGCACACAGAATTTTAAGAGAAAAAAATGTGACACTTGCAGCCTATTTCCTCTATTTGGAGACCCCTGGCCTTCCTGCCTGTTACCCTCTCACTCTGTACTCAGATGGGTATATCTTTCCTTTTCTCCCCTGCCTTTTGCTTCTCTTCTGTTCTCAGCTGTTTGTAAGACGTCCCCAGACAGCCATTTTGAATTTTTTTCAGCCCTACCACCCAACAAGGTCGTGACTGCAAGCACACCCCATGCCATGATGTGGCCTGTATTTCAGATCCAGCTCTCCAACCAAAGCCACTGGGCATGTGCAGACTGCATAGGGATGCTCTCATACAAGAACATGTCTTCCAGATTTATTGGGCTTCCCTTGTAGCTCAAGTGGTAAAGAATCCACCTGCAATACAGGATACCCAGGTTCAATCCTTGGGTAGAGAAGATCCCCTGGAGAAGGGAATGGCAACTCACTCCAGTATTCTTGCCTGGAGAATTCCATGGACAGGGGAGCCTGGTGGGCTACAGTCCATAGGGTCGCAGAGTCGGACAGAAATGAGCAACTTACGTGCACGCAGGCTTGCGCGCACACGCGCACACACACACACACACACGGGTTATAGGAAATTTCCAGAATCAGAACACTTCCTTTAGTTGTTTATTCATTTAACTTACTGGATGTTTTCTTAAGAAGGGAAGAATAACTATTACTTTTCTTGAGTTCTTACATATCTTAGATGCCTCTGACTTTTAGACATTCATAACATTTAACAAAGTATAGAATTTGAGGGTCATTTTTTTTCTCCTTTAAAACATTGTTGATCTTACTCCATTGTCTTCTGGAATTAAATTATGCAGGGAGAGAAATAATCTGTGATCAGACTAATGTTTTCTTTCTTTTTATTTTTCAAATTACGAAAGTATGATAACACATTTACAAAAGACTCGGAAAATACAGAACAAAGTTACATATAGTTCCACTGTATGTTACAATTATTTTTTAAGTAGATAAATTAAGATTTTTAGTTGGAGTATCAATATCAAACTCTCAAAAAATAATAGAATGAATGGACAGAAAAGCAAAAGGATATAGTAGATCTGAAAAGCACTAGGAACCAAATCAATGTAATTAATATTTACATAATTTTCACACAGCAGCAGGGTACAAATTCTATTCAAGTTTCCACAGACTATAAACCACAAGGCACTGGAACATATCCAGTGCCATAAAGTAGGGTGCAAAATTTTTGTGGTCTGAAGGTACTGAAATCATACAAAGTCTGTTCTCTTACCACTGTGGAATTATGTTAGAAATCAATATCAACAGATAGTTTAAAATACCCACTTATTTTCAATTGCAATGTGACATTTACCAAGAGAGATCTTTAACCTAGCCATTGAAAGCCTCAAGAAGGTTAAATATTTTAAAAAAAAAAAAAATACAGAGGGTGATTACAGAGAAGAAAGCATTTAAATGATAAATGAATATCAGTTCAGTTGATGGTAAAGTGTCTGGTTGCAGTGCGTGAGACCCAGGTTCGATCCCTGGGTTGGGAAGATCCCCTGGAGAAGGAAATGGCAATCCACTCCATTACTCTTGCCTGGAAAACCCCATGGATGGAGGAGCCTGGTAGGCTACAGTCCATGTGGTTGCAAAGAGTCGGACACGACTGAGTGGCTTCACTTTCACTTTCAGTTCAGTTCAGTCACTCAGTCGTGTCCGACTCTTTGCGACATCAGCTTCGGTGCTTGGACTTTCTTTATAGTCCAACTCTCACATCCATACATGACTACTGGAAAAACCATAGCCTTGACTAGATGTAGCACATGCTAATTTCCTGTTGTTGCTGTTTTTACAATTAGTGTTTCTTTATATTTTCAGAATTGGATTAGAAGTTTCAAACCTAAAGAGCAAAAATAATAAACTTTCTAGATTTTGAGCAGTAATACTAGATACCAGAATAAATGGAGTTATATCAAAATTTTGAATGAATGTAAATTAGAAATCTAGCATTATATTCATATTTTGTCAAATGAGAAGAATCAAACTGTCAAATGATTTATCTAAGCAAAAATCATAAGTTTTCTAAAATATATATATTATACTATGTCAGTTCAGTTCAGTTTGGTTCAGTAGCTCAGTCGTGTCTGACTCTTTGCAGCCCCATGAATCGCAGCACACCAGGCCTCCCTCCATCACCAACTCCCAGAATTCACCCAAACTCATGTCCATCGAGTCAGTGACGCCATCCAGCCATCTCATTCTTTGTCGTCCCCTTCTCCTCCTGCCCCCAATCCCTCCCAGCATCAGAGTCTTTTCCAATGAGTCAACTCTTCACATGAGGTGACCAAAGTATTGGAGTTTCAGCTTTAGCATCAGTCCTTCCAATGAACACCCAGGACTGATCTCCTTTAGAATGGACTGGTTGGATCTCCTTGCAGTCCAAGGGACTCTCAAGAGTCTTCTCCAACACCACAGTTCAAAAGCATCAATTCTTTGGCGCTCAGCTTTCTTCACAGTCCAACTCTCACATCTATACATGACCACTGGAAAAACCATAGCCTTGACGAGATGGACCTTTGTTGGCAAAGTAATGTCTCTGCTTTTGAATATGCTGTCTAGGTTGGTCATAACTTTCCTTCCAAGGAGTAAGCATCTTTTAGTTTCATGGCTGCAGTCACCATCTGCAGTGATTTTGGAGCCCCCCCAAAATAAGGTCTGACACTGTTTCCACTCTTTCCCCATCTATTTCCCATGAAGTGATGGGACCAGATGCCATGATCTTCGTTTTCTGAATGTTGAGCTTTAAGCCAACTTTTTCACTCTCCTCTTTCACTTTCATCAAGAGGCTTTTTAGTTCTTCTTCACTTTCTGCCATAAGGGTGGTGTCATTTGCATACCTGAGGTTATTGATATTTCTCCCGGCAATCTCGATTCCAGCTTGTGTTTCTTCCAGCCCAGCGTTTCTCATGATGTACTCTGCATATAAGTTAAATAAGCAGGGTGACAGTATACAGCCTTGATGTACTCCTTTTCCTATTTGGAACCAGTCTGTTGTTCCATGTCCAGTTCTTACTGTTGCTTCCTGACCTGCATATAGGTTTCTGAAGAGGCAGGTCAGGTGGTCTGGTATTCCTATCTCTTTCAGAATTTTCCAGTTTATTATGATCCACACAGTCAAAGGCTTTACTGGAATATATGATGATCTTTTACTTTTGTTTCACAGTTTCTGTTTCAACCTAGTTTGTCTCACATTTTCTGTTTCAAATTCAGTGCTCCCATTTAATTTGTTTATGTTTTCCAACTTCTCTGTTTCTCTTTTTTTTGTTGTTCTTTCTCAAGCCTTTATCAAGTATAGTAGAAAAGTTTTGTGTGTGTGTGTGTGTGTATATATATATATATAAAGTACTTTAGAATCAAGACATATCAACCTTTCAAAATAGTACAATGTTCAAGAACTAAGCTAATCTGAACTAAATAACGAGAAGTGGGAGAAAATTCTCCGTATTTGAAACACTTTTTTTTTTGTTTAAGATGAAAGTAAATCTGAAGGAGTCACTTGGACTGCAAGGAGATCCAACCAGTCCATCCTAAAGGATATCAGTCCTCGGTGTTCATTGGAAAGTCTGATGTTGAAGCTGAAACTCCAATACTTTGGCCACCTAATGTGAAGAGCTGACTCATTTGAAAAGACCCTGATGCTGGGAAAGATTGAGGGCAGGAGGAGAAGGGGACGACAGAGGATGAGATGGTTAGATGGCATCACCAACTCAAAGTGAGTTTGGGTAGGCTCCAGGAGTCGGTGATAGACAGGGAGGCCTGGCGTGCTGCAGTTCGTGGGGTCACAAAGAGTCGGACACGACTGAGCGACTGAACGGAACTGAATAGGTGATCCTATTACTGTTTTGGTATTTGTTTTGGGTTTATTTTTCTGTAGGTCTTTTCCTTCTCTTGTGTTTTCTGACTAGAGAAGTTCCTTTAGTATTTGTTGTAAAGCTAGTTTGGTGGTACTCAATTCTCTTAACTTTTGCCTGTCTGGAAAGCTTTTGATTTCTCCATCAAATCTGAAGGAGAATTTTGCTGGATAGATTATTCTTTTTGTACGTTCTTCCCTTTCATCACTTTAAATATATCATGCTATTCCCTTCCGGTTTGTAGAATTTCTGTTGAGAAATTAGCTGATAGCCTGATGGGAGTTTTGCTGTATGTTATTTGCTGTTTTTTCCTTGTTTCTTTTAATATTTTATCTTTGTCTTTAATTTTTATCAGTTCGATTACTATGTGTCTCAGTGTGTTCCTCTTTGAGTTTATCCTGCCTGGAACTCTCTGCACTTCCTGAATTTGGTTGATTATTTCTTTTCCCATGTTAGGGAAGTTTTCAGCTATTATCTCTTCAAATAGTTTCTTTTCTCTCTCTCTTCTCCTTCTGGAGCCCCTATAATGTGAATGTTGGAGAATTCAATCTTGTCCCAGGGGACTTTTAGGCTGTCTTCATTATCTTTTTCATTCTTTTCTCTATAGTTTATTTCACAGTATTGATTTATACCATTCTGTCTTCCAGGTCACTTATCCATCCCTCTGCCTCAGTTTCTCTGCATTTGATTCCTCCTACTATGTTATTCATCTCTGTGTGTTTGTTCTTTAGTTCTTTTATGTTTCTGGTAAACATTTCCTGCATATTCGGCATTCTTTTCCTAAGATCCTGGGTCATCTGCATTATCATTAGCTTGAATTCTCTTCTGAGAAGGTTGCTCCCACTTCATTTGTTTTTCACATGGGTTTTATCATGTTCTTTCATTTGGGAGATAATCCTTTGCCTTTGCATTTCCTTTAACTTTCTATGGTTGTGGTTTTCATTCTGGAGGCTCAGTTCAGTTCAGTCAGTTCAGTCACTCAGTCATGTCCGACTGTTTGCGACCCATGAATTGCAGCACGCCAGGCCTCCCTGTGCATCACCAACTCCTGGAGTTTACCCAAACTCATGTGCATCGAATCGGTGATGCCGTCCAGCCATCTCATCCTCTGTCGTCCCCTTCTCCTCCTGCCCCCAATCCCTCCCAGCATCAGGGTCTTTTCCAATGAGTCAACTCTTCGCATGAGGTGACCAAAGTATTGGAGTTTCATCCTCAGCCTCAGTCCTTCCAATGAGTACCCAGGACTGATCTCCTTTAGGATGGACTGGTTGCATCTCCTTGCAGTTCAAGGGACTCTCAAGAGTCTTCTCCAACACCACAGTTCAAAAACATCAATTCTTCAGTGCTCAGCTTTCTTCACAGTCCAACTCTCACAGCCATACATGACCACTGGAAAAACCATAGCCTTGACTAGACAAGACCTTTGTTCGCAAAGTAGTATCTCTGCTTTTTAATATGCTACCTAGCTTGGTCATAACTTTCCTTCCAAGGAGTAAGTGTATAATTCTTCTGTCTGCCCTCTGGTGGATGAGGTGGATGGGAAAAACTAAGTCTTGTTCTGGTGGGCAGGGTCATGCTCAGTAAAACTTTAATCCAATTATCTGTTAATGGTTGGGGCTGTGCTCCCTGCCTGTGAGTTGTTTGACCTGAGGCAACCCAGCCCTGGAGTCTAGGTTGGGTATACAGACTTGTTGCTCAGTTGCTAACTCCTGTCTGACTCTTTGGGACCCCATGGACTGCAGTACCCAAGGCTCCCCTGTCCTTCACTATCTCCTGGAATTTGCTTCAACTCATTTCCATTGAGCCAGTGATGCAATTTAACCTTCTCATCCTCTGCCACCCCCTTCTCCTTTTGCTTTCAGTATTTACCAGTATCAGGGTCTTTTCCAATGAGTCAGATCTTCACATCAGGTAGCCAAAGTGTTGGAGTTTAGTTTCAGCATCAGTCCTTTCAATGAATATTCAGGATTGATTTTCTTTAGGATTGACTGGTTTTATCTCCTTGCAGTCCAAGGGACTCTCAAGAGTCTTCTCAAACACAATTTAAAATCACAAATTCTTCACTTCTCAACTTTCTTTATGGTCCAACTCTCACATCTGTACAAGACTACTGGGAAACCCATAGCTTTAACTATATGGCCCTTTATTGGCAAAGTGATGTCTCTGCCTTTTAATATGCTGTCTAGGTTTGCCATAGCTTTCCTTCCAAGGAGTAAGTTTCTTTTAATTTCATGGCTAGGGTCAATGTCCACAATGATTTTGGAGCCAAAGAAAATAAAATCTGTAACTGAGTCCACTTTTTACCGAGAAGTGATGGGACTAAATGTCATGGTATTCGTTTTTTGAATGTTGAGTTTCAAGTCAGCTTTTTCACTCTCCTCTTTCACCCTCATCAAGAGGCTTTTTGGTTCCTCTCCTTCTTCTGCCGTTAGAGTGGTATCATTTATGTATCTGAGGTTGTTCATATTTCTCCCAGCAGTCTTGACACCAGCTTATGATTCATCCAGACCAGCATATCACCTGATGGACTCTGCATATAACTTAAATCAACAGAATGATAATACATAGGTTTGTTGAACTCCTTTCCCAATTTTGAACCAGTTAGTTTTTCCATGTCCAGGTCTAACTTTTGCTTCTTAATCTACATGCAGGTTTCTCAGGAGACAGGTAAGGCGGTCTAGTACTCCCATCTCTTTAAGAGTTTTCCAAAGTTTATTGTGATCCATACAGTCAAATGCTTTAGTGTAGTCAATGAAGCAGAAGTAGAAGTTTTTCTGGCATTCCTTTACTTTCTCTATGATCCAATAAATGTTGGCAATTTGATCTCTGGTTCCTCTGCCTTTTCTAAACCTGGCTTGTACATCTGGAAATTCTCAGTTTGTATACTGATGAAGACTAGATTGAAGGATTTTGAGCACGACATTGCTAACATGTGAAATGAGCACAATTGTACAGCAGTCGGAACATTCTTTGGTGTTGCTCTTCTTTGGGATTGGAAAGAAAACTGATTTTTCCAGTCCTGCAGTCATTGATGAGTTTTTCAAGTTTGTTGACATATTGAGTGCAGCAGTTTAACAGCATCATCTTTTAGGATTTGAAATAGCTCAGCTGGAATTCCATCACCTCCACTAGCTTTGTTCATAGTAATGCTTCGTAAGGCCCACTTGACTTCACATTCCAGATGTCTGGCTCCAGGTAAGTGATCACACCATCAGGTTATCTGCATCTTTAAGAGCTTTTTTGTATCATTCTTCTGTGTATTCTTGCCACCTCTTCTTAATCCTTTCTGCTTCTGTTAGGTCCTTACCATTTCTGTCCTTCATCATGCCCATCTTTGCATGAAATTTTCCCTTAATATCTCCAATTTTCTTGACAAGATCTCTAGTCTTTCCAATTCTATTGTTTTCCTCTGTCTTTTTGCACTGTTCGTATAAGAAGGCCTTCTTTTTCTCTCCTTGCTATTCTCTGGAACTCTGCATTCAGTTGGGTATATCCTTCCCTTTCTCCCTTGCCTTCTGCTTCTCTTCTTTTCTCAGCTATTTTTAAAACCTCCTCAGACAACCACTTTGCCTTCTTGCATTTCTTTTTCTTGGGAATGGTTTTGGTCACTGACTCCTGTACAACATTATGAACCTCTATCCATATTTCTTCAGGTACTCTGTCTATCAGATCTCTCCTTTGAATCTACTCATCACCTCCTCTGTATGATCATAAGAGATTTGATTCAAGTCATACCTGAATGGCCTAATGATTTTCCCTACTTTTTTCAATGTAAGCCTGAATTTTTCAGTAAGGAGCTGATGATCTGAGCCACAGTCAGCTCCAGGTCTTTTTTTCGCTGATTTATAGATCTTCTCCATCTTTGGCTGCAAAAAATAAAATCAGTCTGATTTTTATATCGACCATCTGCTAACATCCATGTGTAGAGTCATCTCTTGTGTTGTTGGAAAAGTGTATTTACTATGACCAGTGTGTTCTCTTGACAAAACTCTATTAGCCTTTGCTCTGCTTTATTTTGTTCTCCAATGCCAAATTTGCCTGTTACTCTGGGTATCTCTTAATATCTTATTTTGCATTCCAATCCCCTATGATGCAAAGGACTTTGTGTGTGGAACTCTGCATTCAGTTGGGTATATCCTTCCCTTTCTCCCTTGCCTTTTGCTTCTCTTCTTTTCTCAGCTATTTGTAAAACCTCCCCAGACAACCACCTTGCCTTCTTACATTTCTTTTTCTGTATGTGTGTGTGTGTGTGTGTGTGTTAGTTCTAGAAGATCTTATAGATCTTTCTGGAACCAGTCAACTTCAGATTCTTCTGCATTAGTGGTTGGGGCATGGAATTGGATTGCTGTGATGCTGATTGGTTTGCCTCGTAAGCAAACCAAGATCATCCTGTCACTTTTGAGACTGCACCCAAATACTGCATTTCAGAATCTTTTGTCGACTGCGAGGGCAACTCCATTTTTTCTAAGGGATTCTTGCCCATAGTGGTAGATATAATATTCATCTGAATTAAATTCTCCCATTCCCATCCATTTTAGTCTGTATGGTGAGCCCTACGAGGGCTCACTTGCCAAGGGGCACCTTCCAGGACTGCTACTGCCAGTGCCCCCATCGCCATGGAGAGCCACTGCTGACCCACATCTCCACAGGAGACCCTCCAGTACTAGCAGGTTAAATCTGGCTCAGTCTTCCCTAGGGTCATGGCTCCTTTCCCCTGGGTCCTGGGGAGTGCAAGATTGTGTTTATGACCTCTGAGTGGATTCTCTAAGTTTCCCCCAGTCCTATAATCAAATCCCACTGGCTTTCAAAGTCAGATTCCCTAGAAATTCCCAGTTCCTTTGCCAGCTAACCAGGCTGGGAAGACTGACATAGGGCTTAGAACCTTCACAATAGTGGGAGAACTTCTAAGGAGTTATTATTCTCCAGTTTGTGGGTCACACACCAGGTGGGTATGGGGTTTGATTTTATAGTGCATGGCCCCTTCTACCATCTTATTGCAGCTTTTCCTTTGTTTGTGGACACAGATTATCTTTTTTTGATGGGTTCCAACATCCTCCTATTGATGGTTGTTCAATAGCTAGTTGCAATTGCAGTGCTCTCACTGGGGGAAATGAGTGCACATCTTTCTACTCTGCCATCTTGATTTGATCTTAATATTTTCATTTTTACATATAACTTTCCTTTTCAACCTGAATACTTAGAGAATTTTTTCTTTCTCTTCTAATATTAAAAATTCCACCAGGATAGTTCCAAGTGTTGTTTATTCTGTTAATTTCCCCCAAAGACACAACAGAGCCTTTTCAAATTTTAAATTCAAGGTTTCATTTAGTTCTGGATGGTGTTTTTCCCACTGTCAGTCAATGCCATGTCCTTGTTTTTCTTATTTACTTTACTGAAACAAAATCTCTACTGTCTCTTTCCTATATCCATCAACTTCTTGATCATTTTCTTCCCTTCATTTTTCCCTTGTGTATTTTGGAAGTGTTCCACATTTGTTCTCTGTACCATGATAGAGTTTTCTGCTTTTGACTATCACGGGGTGAAATTATCCTATTGTGTTTTGAGTTTCTTTGTATTATTTCCTTATATAAGCCAGCACACTTTGTACTCTGCCTTCACGTCAAGGCAGAGATGCGCTTCAGAGATACCCTACAGAGATTCACTTCTTTCCTTGTATATCCAGTTTTGTGTTGTAGAGGTTTTATCTTTTTCATCTTTTAGGAAGAAAACCAAAACTGCCTTTTTAAAATTTATTTTTAATTGGAGTATAACTGCTTTCCAATATTGTGTTGGTTTCTGCTACACATCCACATGAATCAGCCATAGGTATACATATGTCCCCTCCCTCTTGAACCTCCATCCCATCTCCCACCCCATCCCACAACTGCTTTTTAAAAATTGTTTGTTTTTTTTTTAAACTATTTTCAAATACTAGTACTTGTACTTCTCAGAGTCTTTAGGAAAGCATTTCCTTTCCCCTGTGTTGCATCATCCTTATAGAACACCCACAGAGGTTTCATACTTTGAAAGGAGAGAGATCTACCTGGAATCTGACTGTGGAATGTCCTCAGGTCCTTTGGATGTTCTCTCAGATGCTGGCAGCCTCCTTATCTCAGCCCCAGATGTAGATGTCAAGTAAGCCTGGACAGTCACTAATGTAATTAGTAAAGTCTAATTGTATTCATTTAGCATAATCCTGCCAGCCTGAAAGTGAGTGCTCTCTTGATCTGGCAGCCAGAGATCTCTAATTGAGTCAGAGGTCCACAGCTATTGTTCCAGTGAATGACAGTGCAGGGAACACTAAATGCTTGGTAAGCACTGATCCTAGAATTTTTCCTATCTCTGTAATTGTTTGGTTGATTTCTTCTATGACAAAGAACCCTAGGATACAATGAACCTTTGCCTTCCTTTGACTCCTGACATGCTTTTCATTAGGAATATGAATTCCTGCATTAATATGGGGGAGAAGAGGTGTTGATGGGGTAAAAGGAGGGCAGGAGACTGGGTTTTGGAGTGAAGTTCACTGTTTTTCAGTCATTGGGCCCCATACCCCAGACTTAGAAATGCATCACTCAAATCTTTCCTCAGTTCTTTGAGGGGGCTCTGAATTCTCTACTGCAAAAGGTGGACAAGGAAATGATCTCAGATTGTGCTCCTTGGTCATTCTAAAATGATGTGTTCAGAAGAAATTCCACTCCAAGCCTAGCATCTCTTATCTTCTTCTTCCAGTGTGCTTGCCAGTTTTTATCTTTTTTTCTGTTTTCTTTTTTAAGGCTATTTTAATAAGAAGCTGGAAGGGGAAATATTAAGTCTGGCAGGCTGGTCTGTCACTGTAGCAACCCAGGGTCCTCTGTAATTGTCTTCTGAATACACTGCTTATTTGGTGTGATTGTCAATGACTGTCGAAGTAATTGGCCAAAATAAAGCTGTCAGTGTGACAGTTATTCTAACTCAAAGAATCTTCCATGCTGAGGCTGAATAAGAAGCTCTGATTCTCTGGGAGAGCTGACACTTGCAGCAAAAGTGTTTTCTGTGGGTCCTTTGATTCCTGTGAGGAGTTCCTGTCTCTAAAATTTCTACCTTTTTTTAAAAGTTATTGAAATATAGCTGACTTACAACTATAAGAAAGCATGTTATATTAGTTTCAGGTATGCAGCCAAGTGATTCCGTTATACATACATCTCCCTATCTATTCTTTTCAGATTCTTTCCCACTACAGGTTATTGCAAGATATTGAATATAGTTCCCTGTGATATACAGGAGGTGCTTATTGTTTACCTATTTTATGTATAGTTGTGTGGATTTGTTAATCCCAAACTCTCCCCACCACACTATCTCCTTTGACAATCATTAAGTTTTTCCCCTACCACTATGAGACTATTTCTGTTTTGTAAATAGTTCGTTCTATCATTTTTTTAGATTCTATAGGATTTCTCCTTTTTTCTTCATACATAACTCCACTCACTCTCCTTAAAAAGAGAAACAGACAAACTAATCAGTTGCTTTGGATTTGGATCATATTTAAGACAGCATCTTTCTTTAAGCCAAAGATGGAGAAGCTCTATACAAGTCAACAAAAACAAGACCAGGAGCTAACTGTGGCTTAGATCATGAACTCTTTATTGCCAAATTCAGACTGAAATTGAAGAAAGTAGGGAAAACTACCAGACCATTCAGCTATGACCTAAATCAAATCCCTTATGATTATACAGTAGAAGTGAGAAATATTTTTAAGGGACTATATCTGATAGATAGAGTGCCTGATGAACTATGGAAGGAGGTTCATGACATTGTACAGGAGACAGAGATCAAGACCATCCCCATGGTCTTGGAAATATTTCCAAGGGGAAATATTAAGTTTGGAAGGCTGGTCTGTCACTGTAGCAACCCCATGGAATTTCCCCATGGAAAAGAAATGCAAAAAAGCAAAATGGCTGTCTGAGGAGGCCTTATAAATAGCTGTGAAAAGAAGAGCAGCAAAAAGCAAAGGAGAAAAGGAAAAATATAAGCATCTGAATGCAGAGTTCCAAAGAATAGCAGGAAGAGATAAGAAAGCCTTCCTCAGCGATCAATGCAAAGAAATAGAGGAAAACAACAGAATGGGAAAGACTAGAGATGTCTTCAAGAAAATTAGAGATACCAAGGGAACATTTCATGCAAAGATGGGCTCAATAAAGGGCAGAAATGGTATGGACCTAACAGAAGCAGAAGATATTAAGAAGAGGTGGCAGGAATACACAGAAGGACTGTACAAAAAAGATCTTCAGGACCCAGATAATCACGATGGTGTGATCACTGACCTAGAGCCAGACATCCTGGAATGTGAAGTCAAGTGGGCCTTAGAAAGCATCACTACAAACAAAGCTAGTGGAGGCAATGGAATTCCAGTTGAGCTCTTTCAAATCCTGAAAGGTGATGCTGTGAAAGTGCTGCACTCAATATGCCAGCAAATCTGGAAAACTCAGCGGTGGCCAAAGGACTGGAAAAGGTCAGTCTTCGTTCCAATCCCAAAGAAAGGCAATGCCAAAGAATGCTCAAACTACCTACCGCACAATTGCACTCATCTCACATGCTAGTAAAGTAATGCTCAAAATTCTCCAAGCCAGGCTTCAGCAATACATGAACTGTGAACTTCTAGATGTTCAAGCTGGTTTTAGAAAAGGCAGAGGAACCAGAGATCAAATTGCAACATCCACTGGATCATGGAAAAAGCAAGACAGTTCCAGAAAAGCATCTATTTCTGCTTTATTGACTATGCCAAAGCCTTTGATTGTGTGGATTACAATAAACTGTGGAAAATTCTGAAAGAGATGGGAATACCAGACCACCTGACCTGCCTCTTGAGAAACCTATATGCAGGTCAGGAAGCAACAGTTAGAACTGGACATGGAACAACAGACTGGTTCCAAATAGGAAAAGGAGTACGTCAAGGCTGTATATTGTCACCCTGCTTATTTAACTTCTATGCAAAGTACATCATGAGAAACGTTGGACTGGAAGAAGCACAAGCTGGAATCAAGATTGCCGGGAGAAATATCAATAACCTCAGATGTGCAGATGACACCACCCTTATGGCAGAAAGTGAAGAGGAACTAAAAAGCCTCTTGATGAAAGTGAAAGAGGAGAGTGAAAAAGTGCGTTTAAAGCTCAACATTCAGAAAACGAAGATCATGGCATCTGGTCCCATCACTTCTTGGGAAATAGATGGGGAAACAGTGGAAACAGTGTCAGACTTTATTTTTCTGGGCTCCAAAATCACTGCAGATGGTGACTTCAGCCATGAAATTAAAAGACATTTACTCCTTGGAAGAAAAGTTATGACCAACCTAGATAGCATATTGAAAAGCAGAGACATTACTTTGCCAACAAAGGTCCATCTAGTCAAGGCTATGGTTTTTCCTGTGGTCATGTATGGATGTGAGAGTTAGACTACAAAGAAAGCTGAGCACTGAAGAATTGATGCTTTTGAAGTGTGGTGTTGGAGAAGACTCTTGAGAGTCCCTTGAACTGCAAGGAGATCCAACCAGTCCATTCTGAAGGAGATCAGCCCTGGGATTTCTTTGGAAGGAATGATGCTAAAGCTGAAACTCCAGTACTTTGGTCACCTCATGCAAACAGCTGACTCATTGGAAAAGACTCTGATGCTGGGAGGGATTGGGGGCAGGAGGAGAAGGGGACGACAGAGGATGAGATGGCTGGATGGCATCATTGACTCGATGGACGTGAGTCTGAGTGAACTCCGGGAGTTGGTGATGGACAGGGAGGCCTGGCGTGCTGCGATTCATGGGGTCACAAAGAGCCGGACACGACTGAGCGACTGAACTGAACTAAGGCAGAATATTGAAAAATTATTCTAAAGGCAGGAGTTGAGTTTATCTTTTAACACATGATATTTCATACATTCTTTCTTCGTTCCTCACCAATATGTCTTCAGTTGATATATTTATCTTGAGCTTCTGTTGAAATTACTACAGAGACAAACTCATTTTGCTATCTACATTCTTGTTTTCTCCTATAGTTTTTTATAAAAATGTTCAAATATATGGCAAAGTTGGAAGAATTTTACAGTATACCCTCTATGTAGATTCTACTGTTAACCATTTATCTACTTATTTTGACAAAGAATTAGCTGTCCTTTTAGTAATTCATCTTTTCTTTTGATGCATTTCAAGGTTTCAGACATCACTACACTTCCCCTAAATGCTTCAGACACTGTACCATTAAATAAAGTTTAATATTTGCTTAATATTTGCATCTCCTTCTGACATAAAATTTGCATACAATTAAATACACAAATGAAGTGTGCATTGGCTGAGTTTTCATAAGTACATATACCTCTGTAATCCAAACACCCAATGCTATTCCTGAAACTGTGTATAAGTCTTGTATTCTTGTCTTTTGAAGTAAAATGCTGATTCAAGAGTTAATAATTGGGGAATGTGAAGATGCATAAACAAACACTAGCTGTTGGACTAGGGATCTGGTAACAATTTAGGCTATAATTCTGCCACGTAGCAGAATTAGAAAAATCCCAGTTGCCTGAAAGATATAAATAAACCCCTGGCATGCACTCCTAAGTTTTTTCTACAGGAAGCAGACCTCTTCCAGATGAAAACCACTGACCAGAAGAACATAGATCCTAGACTAGTTGAAACCAGAAGGTTGATAATGGTTGAAACTTCATCTTGAGGCCAACCAATCTGAGAATTTTCCATGACCTGATCATGTCCTGTCCCTTAAACACTGTAAAACTTCTCACTACCCACTCCAGGGTAGGTCACACAGTCTTGAAAACTACTCTTTTCTACTTCACCCAAAACTGTTTCTGCCTTTCTATTTGGCACCAATGAGCACAGGCTAAGTTTTGGCAACATTCCCACTCTTGGCAATCACCACCCTACAATTCCCAGGGTGACAGTTTCACAGCCAGTCCCAGCTAGAGCAGAAGGGCACAGGGCTCGAGAGGTAAAGAGGTAAAAACGGATAGAATAACTATGTTTGAAGAGATCTGGAGAGGAGTTACACTTCTCACAGCATTTGGCAATGAAATAGTCATACACATACCAATGACTATCAGACAAAACCGATAATAGAAGTGACCATTAATCCCAAAGAAGTTGTATGAAATGTACAAGACATGGCTCTACTGGGAATAATGTTTACATAATCCTAGCAATAGAAACACTGAGCACTGATCTCATCTAAATAGGTAAAATTGTTTGGAAGTTGTGGAGAAGGAAAACAAATGTGATTAAGAAAACCTGTAGTCAACAACTACTGAGGCTCGTGCGCCTAGAACCTGTGCTTTGCAACAAGAGAAGCCACCACAGCTAGAAGCCTGCACATCGCTGCAGAGAGTAGCCTCAACGCGCTGCAACCAAAGAAAGCCTTCATGCAACAAGGAAGGCCAGTGAGCCCCAAAAGAAAGAAATAAAAAAGAAAAAGCCTGTAATAGAAATTCAATAAATAATATTTATAATTATAAATCAAGGAAGATGTGTAAGAATTTTAAACCAAAAAAAGAAAGAGAAAATATTGAATATGATTGTCTTTGGAGACCTATAATTGACGCTGCTGCTGCTGCTAAGTCGCTTCAGTCGTGTCCGACTCTGTGCGACCCCATAGACGGCAGCCCGCGAGGCTCCCCCGTCCCTGGGATTCTCCAGGCAAGAACATTGGAGTGAGTTGCCATTTCTTTCTCCAATGCATGAAAGTGAAAAGTGAAAGTGAAGTCGCTCAGTCGTATCTGACTCTTCACGACCCCATGGACCGTAGCCCACCAGGCTCCTCTGTCCATGGAATTTTCCAGGCAAGAGTACTGGAGTGGGGTGCCACTGCCTTCTCCATGAATTGAGGAGGTAAGGGGAAAGAAAATTCTGCCCTCTGTAGTTACCTTAGTAGAACACATGGATTTCTTAATCGATACACCAGTAAAATCTTATTAAAAATTAAAGTTAAATTTTAAACAAAAGATGAAATAAATACTGTGTGTCAGATTTCCAATCCCATTAACATTTTGTGCTATATATGTATATTGGGGGAACCTCTCAAAAGCAACTAGAAATACTGGTGAAATACACTAAATTTTTAATTCTATACCTGAATTTAAAAACAATGAGAGGAACACCCACCTCCCACTCCCCACCACACCCCGCTCCCCACCCCGCTCTGCCACTAGGGAAAATCAAAAGAAACCAAGAGCATCGTGACATAATTTGCCAATTACAGAAAATAAGGGACTTAAAATTCAATGACCCCTCAGGAATAGGACAAAGTGTTGGGTGATACAAGGGGTTGGAATGAGACCCCTACATAAAACCAAGACTCTCAAAGAGGTGCTGTCATGGTGAGAGAGGGTAGCAGAAAAGAACAACTCTTTGCAGAAAAGGGCATGACAAGGAACTCATCCACTTTGTCCTGGGCCCTGAATGGAACGAAGAAATGTTATAATTTACAGGCAAAGGTCTGCTCTCACACAGGACAGGGGTTTAAACACGCTATGTAAGATCTTAGCTCCCCAAGCTAAGAAATTTTCATTAAAAGTCTTGGATTAAAAACAACCCCGGGATTCCTGGCAAAAGCCAACACAAATCCTCTCTGGAAAGATAGATACTTAACGTAGGGATTACAGGATTCTAATGATATAAAATTCTGCCTTAACATAAGCCCAAACACAAAGTTAGAAAACAAAGTATAAAGCAACAAGGAAAGAAGCAAATATCAGTCCACCATGAACAAGAGTCTGCAGAAGCAACATATACTATAATTAGAGTCTCAGAACTTTAGATAATAGACTCATCAGATTTAAGCAAACCATTAAGTGTACTTGAAATTATTAGTTCATTAAAAGAATGACAGAAAAAGAATGTAAAACTAAATCTTTTTGCTTGTATATCAGAAAATAACACAACATTGTAAATCAATTATACTTCAATAAAATTTTTATTAATTTGAAAATTTGTTTAAATTTTAAAAAAGATGGACAAACATAAAGTAGGAGCAAGGTAGCATCACAAATGATACAACAAACTTGAAAAATGTTTGTGCAGCACATTTATGTCTAGATGTCAATGAAATTTAAAACTCTATGAAGTTTTATTTTCAATAAGACTGATTTAGATTACCATTCCCATCTGGATTAAAAGAATTGTTTTCTGTCTTAAGACAGCAAGTATTAAAACTGTCTTAAGAAGAGATAGGGAAAAAATGAATTAAATCCAGGAACGAAGATGACTAAGTTTCCAAAGAAATTCTTTCTTTACACTCTACATCTCCCCAAGAAAAAAAACAACAAAAAGCTCAAATATTTTAGTCAATTTTTCATTCAAAATAAAATACAAAGACTTGGCACTATTTGAATTGCTTTAGCCCCAGAAAAATAAAATAAGCTTCCAAACTGCTTTTTAAAAATATTTTTTTTATTTTTAATACATTAGACCGTTGTTGATTTTCTGTTTTAAATATAGCAGTGCATACATGCCAATTCCAAACTCCCAATCAATCCCTCCCCCTCAACCTTCCCTCCAGTAACTATAAATCCATTCTCTAAATCTGTGAGCCTGTTTTTGTTTTGTAAAAGAATTCACTTGTATCATTGTTTTTAGATTCCACATATAAGCAATATCATATGATATTTGTCTTTCTCTGTCTGACTGACTTCACTTGATAAGATAATCTCCAAGTCCATGCATGTTGCTGCAAGTACCACTATTTTATCCTTTTTAATGACTGAGTACAATAAACAAACAGTATAAAATGAAAGGAAGATGCTTTTAAAAATTGAAAAGGTAATATTAAGTGAAAACAAAAAATAGTATTTAAAAAGGGAACAAGATGATCAATGAAACCAGAGTCTGATTCTGTGAAAAGAGTAATAAAACTGACAAAATGTTTGTCATTCTTATAATAACAACGAGACCATAAAGAGTAACTCTGAGTTGAGACTGTGAGGCTACACATAGGAATGGGATTAGAAATTAAAGAGTGCTATCAATGGCTTCATTCAACAAACATTAACATTGACCAAGACAGAAGAGATGAGTTCCCCAAATAATCTTAAGTAGCGGAAAACCCTAATAAACCAACAATATTAAGATAAACTGCATAAGTTCTCAAAATAAACCTAAAATAACCACTTCACCACCCACCCAGATGGTACTATGAATGAGGTGAATCAATCATTAGAAAATTCCCATATTAGGACATTTGTTCAAGAGCTTAGAAAATTATAGAAACTGTCCAGTTTATTCTAGGATGCTAACATAAAACACTGATATAAAAAAAAACAGAGAAAGTTGATAGGAAGGAAAGAATAACGCAAGGAAGGGTGGAAGTTAGGGACAGATGGGAAGAAATGACATAAAACAGTGCAACGCAACCCCTACGGGTCATTTTTATTTATGAATGCTGAATTTTGTTGTATAGGGCAGTTAGCTTACTGACAGGTCAGATTCCTTCCTTTGGACTCTATGAGGGCAGGTCTAGAGTAGCCCATTCTAGAGCTCCTGAGCTCTGCTCTTATCCTACGGCCTCTCTCAGATCTCAACCGGGGGTCTCCTCCATTCTGCAAGCCTCTCCAGCCTGTTTGGTTAGACTCCAATGTTCCCCAGCACTTCGTGACTTCAGAAATCTCCCATTTAGCTCACAAATCCACAGCGACCCTTCTGCTTCTGTCCTAGTGGGCTGCATCAACCCAATTAAAATTCAACCAGAGGCTCAAGAGGTCCCCAGAGATTTCTGGAGAAACCCTTTTCCTCACTTCTCCCTTTCGCTGTTTCTCCGGTGAACCCCAGCAGCTCGCTGGTTTCTGGAATCCACTTTCCTGTGCTGCAGTTTGGGAAAGCCTCAATGCAGACAGATGGTGTGAATGTTTTCCTTTTTCTTGAGGATTACAGCTGTGCATACTGTTTACTGTTTGAAAATAGCTGCTCCGTATGTTTTGGCCAGTTTTATGTTTGATTAAAGCAAGACGGTAGTAAATATCTGTTAACTCTATCATAGTCAGAAACAGAAATCCATATGCCATTTTTTCATCCATCAAATAATGAATGTAACACAAGCATAAGTAACTTAAAGTGAGTAAAAGCAAAGGAATTGCTGAACATGAAGGCAGACACTTCTTCAGTACAAAAAATATTCCTTAAAGTATTCCATAGTCCTCTAAGTTAAAAAAAAAAAGCCCATAGTCTTAAAAAAAAATTATGAGATTATGGGCAGTGAGCTGTTTTTCTTTTTAACTACATGTTATTTTCAATTGATATCCTACTATGAATGATGAGAACACTCTTACAATTTTCCCCACCACTCCTATTCCCATTTGATTTTCATTTTCAAGTCCATAACATTTACTTTGTCCCTTTCTTTCTAATTATTATACCCTAGTGTTTCCTTGTTTTGGTCTTATTTCATTGGTAAGAATCTCTAGTAAAAGGATGAAAGAGGAAGCAATAGCATCAATATTTTCCCCTTACTTAACAGAAATATTTCTAAGCTTTAGCCATTAAGTACAATATTTGCTATGGTTGTTGGTAGTTCCTCTTTATAGGTTAAGAAAGCAAGAATTTTTAAAAATCGTAAATATGTTGCATTTTATCAAACACCTTTTTTGTAATTATGAGATGATCATACAATTTCTATTCTGTTGATATCTTACTATGATGGATCTTATCAATAGCATCCTTGGATTCTAGGGATAAATCCTATTTGAACATGAGATATCTTTTCATAGGCAACAAGTCAATTAGTTAATAATGTATTTAAGATTTTTGCAATAATTTTGTTATATTGTATAGTTCTTTTTGTTTTTAATATGAAGTTTATACTAGCTTTATGAAATAGTTGAGTAATTTTTTTCCTATCCTTGGAATTCATTTGGGGGTAAGATATGGGTTATCTATTCCTTGAAAATTTGAACATCATAGAAGCAAAGTACCTAAAAAGTTAAACACATAACTTCTCTTTCTTTCCTTTTTTGCTGTTGTGCTTGACATACTTTAAGCAATTTATTTTTATTGCATGTTTTTCTTAGGTTCAATTTATAATTTTACAATCTTAAATATCTAATAAAGATAAGATAGATTTGTTTGACTATTAAATCCAGGGAGGAAAAAATCATATATATGCATTATTTATTGTTGAAAGTTCTAGGCAAAAAAAAAGAAAAGAAAATTTGATAAAACTTACCTATAAGATACTCGTTCAGTGTCTTCTGAGTGGAAAGACTTTTGATTTCAGATTTAGTTTATTTGCTGGTTACTGCTGCTGCTGCTGCTGCTAAGTTGCTTCAGTCGGGTCCGACTCTATGCAACCCCATAGACGGCAGCCCACCAGGCTCCCCGTCCCTGGGATTCTCCAGGCAAGAACACTGGAGTGGGTTGCCATTTCCTTCTCCTTACTGGTTACTAGTTTACTTCATTTTCCCTATTTCAAGTCAATTTCACTAAATTCTAGAAAATTATCTTTTATCTAAGTTTTCAAATTTAATAATATTGCATTTTAATATTTTCTCAGGTTTCCTTTACCTCTATTTTATCTATAGTTGTGTCTCATTTTATTTTTGTGAGATTGTTTTCCAGAACTGACCACAGCAATATTTTCAGTTTCAAATGCTCTTTGACATTCTCTAAAGCGATAATGTATACTGTCCTTCTCCTTGAATCTGGACAAGGCTTGGTGACCACACTGATAAATAGAAGACAGTGGAAGAGATGCTCTGTGTTCTCCATAGCTGAGGCCCTGGACATTGTGGAACAGAGTCAAGCTCTCCTGACCATGCCCAATCTGTATTCACAATCCACAGTATCAGTGAACATGATAAACAGTTTTTACATCCCTAGATTTGGGGAATATTTGTTTTTTCAGTCATAGTAACTAGAAAAGTTCTGACTTTTGCTTAATTGTATCTGTTTTGGAAAAATTCTCTGAATTTATTTGTTTGAATTTTTCATGCTTGATTGTTCTCAACCTGGATTCAAGGATACTAATTACATATAAATAAAATTATTTTTCTATTATTTTCTCTTGGATTATTTTAAACTCTTTTTTTCTATTTTTCTGTTTCTAATATGGTTATAATAATGTAAAGGCTTCAGTCTCTCCTTTAATTATTTTTTTTTCCTGTGCTCTTCCAACTAATTTTTTCTCATTTTAGTATTTTTCCCTATCTTCTTTTTACCTCACTTCCCTAAGCTTTTGGTGCAAAAAGATCATAATTCCTTTAATTCATCTTCTTTCTTTGATTTGAAGAAAATTATTTGTTCAACATATTCTTCTGCTTTGCAAACTCATTGTTCTCTTATTATTGCTATACTGAGTTTATTTTTACCTTTCAACATTTTTCTCATAGTTTCCAGCTCATGTTTCTTTGATTAATGGTCATCTTTTCATGGAAGCCAATCTTTCTTGATCAGCTGAAGAAAATATTAAACTAATACTTTCTTTAAAATCAAATAAAGAATATGAATGAAAGGGGAAAAGGCTTTTTTTTTTTTTGCATCAAGAGTTTAGAGAAGCAAGGGGGGAGCAAAATGCTAAAAAGAGGAGAAAATGAGCTACAAGAGTTCAGGAGAAAAAAAAAAGGAACACTGTATGGTAACAGAAATGCTGATGACATGCAGATATGTAGATGGCACCATCTTAATGGCATAAAGCAAAGAGGAACTAAACAGCCTATTGATAAGGGTGAAAGGGGAGCATGAAAAAGGCTGGCTTAAATCTCAACATTCAGAAGATGGTGGAGGAGTAGGACGGGGAGAACACTTTCTCCCCCACAAATTCATCAAAAGAGCATTTAAACATCAAGTAAATTCCACAAAACAACTTCTGAATGCCAGCAGAGGACATCAGGCACCCAGAAAAGCAACCCAACTCTTCGAAAGGAGCGCGACTGAACAAGTGAGCCTAAAAAAAAAAAAAAAAAAAGTGTCCTCCACCATCCCCTTTGTGTCAGGGCGGAAACCAGACACTGAAGAGACCAGCAAACAGAAGAAGTTATAACAGAGGGAAACGCCTCGGAGATTAAAACCCTGTAGCTACTACGGACTACATAGGAAGGGGCCTATAGATCTTGAGAATATAAGTCGGACCAAGGAACTAGCCAAAAATGAACTGAACCCACAATACTCACAATAAAACCAGAGAAAGTCCTAGATATATTTTTACCATTTTTATGATCATTCTTTCTTTTTCTTTTTTTAAATTTTTTTAAAAAAATTTTAAGTCCTCTATTGTTCCTTTAATTTTCACTTTTATAACCTATTACTTTGCAAAAAAAAAAAAAAAAAGACCCTATTTTTTTCTTCTTCAGCAAACTTCAAATATATATATTTTATAATTTTTTGACCTTGTTTTTTTTTTCTTTTTTTTAACACTGTATTTTTGAAATTCCAAACTCTACTCTAGATTTTTAATTTTAGCTTTTTGGTATATGTTATCAATTTTGTACCTATAGTTTTTTTTATAATTTCTGTGACTTTTTTTTTCTTTTTTTCCTCTGTTTCTTTCTCTTCTTCTTTTATATAACATTGTATATCTGAAATTCCTACTCTAGATTTTTAATTTATGCTTTTTGGTATTTGATATCAAGTTTGTACCTGTATTTTCTTTATAATTTTTGCAACATTGTTTTTTTTATAATTTCTGTGACTTTTTTTTTCTTTTTTTCCTCTGTTTCTTTCTCTTCTTCTTTTATATAACATTGTATATATGAAATTCCTACTCTAGATTTTTAATTTATGCTTTTTGGTATTTGATATCAAGTTTGTACCTGTATTTTCTTTATAATTTTTGCGACATTTTTTTTTTATAATTTCTGTGACTTTTTTTTTCTTTTTTTTCTCTGTTTCTTTCTCTTCTTCTTTTATATAACATTGTATATCTGAAATTCTACTCTAGATTTTTAATTTATGCTTTTTGGTATTTGATATCAAGTTTGTACCTGTATTTTCTTTATAATTTTTGCGACATTGTTTTTGTTTGTTTGTTTGTTTTCTCTCTTTATTTTTCTTCTTCCTTTTTTTTTAACATTGTATTTTTGAAATTCCAAACTCTACTCTAGAGCTCCGTAAACCCTCTCTACTCTACCCAACTCTGGCTGGATCTGTCTCTCTCCTTTTCATTCCCCCTTTTATCCTTCTGGCCACTTCTGTCTCCTTCCTCCTTCTTCTCTTCTCTGTATAACTCCATGAACATCTCTTAGTGGTCCAGTTGTGGAGTGCATATAAGGAAGTGACTACTGGCTAGCCCACTCTCTCCACTATTGATTCCACCTCATCTCATTTGGGTCACCTCTAACTCCCTCCTCCCTCTTCTCTTCTCCATGTAACGCTGTGAACCTTTCTAAGTGACCCTTACAGTAGAGAAACTTTTCATCTTTAATGTAGATGTTTTATCAATGGTGCTGTATAGAAGGAGAAGTTTTGAAACTACTGTAAAAATAAGACCAATAACTGGAAGCAGGAGGCTTAAGTTCAAACCCTGACTCCAGGGAACTCCTGACTCCAAGGAACATTAATTGACAGGAGCTCATCAAACGCCTCCATACCGACACTGAAACCAAGCACCACACAAGGGCCAACAAGTTCCAGGGCAAGACATACCAAGCAAATTCTCCAGCAACAAAGGAACACAGCCCTGAGCTTCAAGATACAGGCTGCCCAAAGTCACCCCAAAATCATAGACATCTCATAACTTATTACTGGACATTTCATTGCACTCCAGAGAGAAGAAATACAGCTCCACCCACCAGAACACCGACACAAACTTCACTAACCAGGAAACCTTGACAAGCCACCTGTACAAACCCACACACAGTGAGGAAACACCACAATAAAGAGAACTCCACAAACTGCCAGAATACAGAAAGGACACCCTAAACTCAGCAATTTAAATAAGATGAAGAGACAGAGGAATACCCAGCAGATAAATGAACAGGATAAATGCCCACCAAACCAAACAAAAGAGGAAGAGATAGGGAATATACCTGATAAAGAATTCCAAATAATGATAGTGAAATTGATCCAAAATCTTGAAATTAAAATGGAATCACAGATAAACAGCCTGGAGACAAGGACTGAGAAGATGCAAGAAAGGTTTAACAAGGACCTAGAAGAAATAAAAAAGAGTCAATATATAATGAATAATGCAATAAATGAGATCAAAAACACTCTGGAGGCAACAAATAGTAGAATAACAGAGGCAGAAGATAGGATTAGTGAATTAGAAGATAGAATGATAGAAATAAATGAATCAGAGAGGATAAAAGAAAAACGAATTAAAAGAAATGAGGACAATCTCAGAGACCTCCAGGACAATATTAAACGCTACAACATTCGAATCATAGGGGTTCCAGAAGAAGAAGACAAAAAGAAAGACCATGAGAAAATACTTGAGGAGATAATAGTTGAAAACTTCCCTAAAATGGGGAAGGAAATAATCACCCAAGTCCAAGAAACCCAGAGAGTCCCAAACAGGATAAACCCAAGACGAAACACCCCAAGACACATATTAATCAAATTAACAAAGATCAAACACAAAGAACAAATATTAAAAGCAGCAAAGGAAAAACAACAAATAACACACAAGGGAATTCGCATAAGGATAACAGCTGATCTTTCAATAGAAACTCTTCAAGCCAGGAGGGAATGGCAAGACATACTTAAAATGATGAAAGAAAATAACCTACAGCCCAGATTATTGTACCCAGCAAGGATCTCATTCAATATGAAGGAAAAATCAAAAGCTTTTCAGACAAGCAAAAGCTGAGAGAATTCTGCACCACCAAACCAGCTCTCCAACAAATACTAAAGGATATTCTCTAGACAGGAAACACAAAAACGGTGTATAAATTCGAACCCAAAACAATAAAGTAAATGGCAATGGGATCATACTTATCAGTAATTACCTTAAACGTAAATGGGTTGAATGCTCCAACCAAAAGACAAAGACTGGCTGAATGGATACAAAAACAAGACCCCTACATATGTTGTCTACAAGAGACCCACCTCAAAACAGGGGACACATACAGACTGAAAGTGAAGGGCTGGAAAAAGATTTTCCATGCAAATAGGGACCAAAAGAAAGCAGGAGTAGCAATACTCATATCAGATAAAATAGACTTTAAAACAAAGGCTGTGAAAAGAGACAAAGAAGGACACTACATAATGATCAAAGGATCAATCCAAGAAGAAGATATAACGATTATAAATATATATGTACCCAACACGGGAGCACCTCAGTATGTAAGACAAATGCTAACAAGTATGAAAGGAGACATTAACAATAACACAATAATAGTGGGAGACTTTAATACCCCACTCACACCTATGGATAGATCAACTAAACAGAAAATTAACAAGGAAACACAAACTTTAAATGATACAATAGACCAGTTAGACCTAATTGATATCTATAGGACATTTCATCCCAAAACAATGAATTCACCTTTTTCTCAAGCGCACATGGAACCTTCTCCAGGATAGATCACATCCTGGGCCATAAATCTAGCCTTGGTAAATTCAAAAAAATAGAAATCATTCCAAGCATCTTTTCTGACCACAATGCAGTAACATTAGATCTCAACTACAGGGGAAAAACTATTAAAAATTCCAACATATGGAGGCTGAACAACACACTGCTGAATAACCAACAAATGACAGAAGAAATCAAGAAAGAAATCAAAATTTGCATAGAAACGAATGAAAATGAAAACACAACAACCCAAAACCTGTGGGACATGGTAAAAGCAGTCCTAAGGGGAAAGTTCATAGCAATACAGGCACACCTCAAGAAACAAGAAAAAAGTCAAATAAATAACCTAACTCTACACCTAAAGCAACTAGAAAAGGACGAAATGAAGAACCCCAGGGTTAGTAGAGGGAAAGAAATCTTAAAAATTAGAGCAGAAATAAATGCAAAAGAAACAAAAGAGACCATAGCAAAAATCAACAAAACCAAAAGCTGGTTCTTTGAAAGGATAAATAAAATTGACAAACCATTAGCCAGACTCATCAAGAAACAAAGGGAGAAAAATCAAATCAATAAAATTAGAAACGAAAGTGGAGAGATAACAACAGACAACACAGAAATACAAAGGATCATAAGAGACTACTATCAGCAATTATATGCCAATAAAATGGACAATGTGGAAGAAATGGACAAATTCTTAGAAAAGTACAACTTTCCAAAACTCGACCAGGAAGAAATAGAAAATCTTAACAGACCCATCACAAGCACGGAAATTGAAACTGTAATCAAAAATCTTCCAGCAAACAAAAGCCCAGGTCCAGACGGCTTCACAGCTGAATTCTACCAAAAATTTAGAGAACAGCTAACACCTATCCTGCTCAAACTCTTCCAGAAAATTGCAGAGGAAGGTAAACTTCCAAACTCATTCTATGAGGCCACCATCACCCTAATACCAAAACCTGACAAAGATCCCACAAAAAAAGAAAACTACAGGCCAATATCACTGAGGAACATAGATGCAAAAATCCTTAACAAAATTCTAGCAATCAGAATCCAACAACACATTAAAAAGATCATACACCATGACCAAGTGGGCTTTATCCCAGGGATGCAAGGATTCTTCAATATCCGCAAATCAATCAATGTAATACACCACATTAACAAATTGAAAACTAAAAACCATATGATTATCTCAATAGATGCAGAGAAAGCCTTTGACAAAGTTCAACATCCATTTATGATAAAAACTCTCCAGAAAGCAGGAATAGAAGGAACATACCTCAATATAATAAAAGCTATATATGACAAACCCACAGCAAACATTATCCTCAATGGTGAAAAATTGAAAGCATTTCCTCTAAAGTCAGGAACAAGACAAGGGTGCCCACTTTCACCATTACTATTCAACATAGTCTTGGAAGTTTTGGCCACAGCAATCAGAGCAGAAAAAGAAATAAAAGGAATCCAAATTGGAAAAGAAGAAGTAAAACTCTCACTATTTGCAGATGACATGATCCTCTACATAGAAAACCCTAAAGACTCCACTAGAAAATTACTAGAACTAATCAATGACTATAGTAAAGTTGCAGGATATAAAATCAACACACAGAAATCCCTTGCATTCCTATACACTAATAGTGAGAAAACAGAAAGAGAAATTAAGGAAACAATTCCATTCACCATTGCAACGGAAAGAATAAAATACTTAGGAATATATCTACCTAAAGAAACTAAAGACCTATATATAGAAAACTATAAAACACTGGTGAAAGAAATCAAAGAGGACACTAATAGATGGAGAAATATACCATGTTCATGGATTGGAAGAATCAATATAGTGAAAATGAGTATACTACCCAAAGCAATTTATAGATTCAATGCAATCCCTATCAAGCTACCAACAGTATTCTTCACAGAGCTAGAACAAATAATTTCACAATTTGTATGGAAATACAAAAAACCTTGAATAGCCAAAGCGATCTTGAGAAAGAAGAATGGAACTGGAGGAATCAACCTACCTGACTTCAGGCTCTACTACAAAGCCACAGTTATCAAGACAGTATGGTACTGGCACAAAGACAGAAATATAGATCAATGGAACAAAATAGAAAGCCCAGAGATAAATCCACGCACATATGGACACCCTATCTTTGACAAAGGAGGCAAGAATATACAATGGATTAAAGACAATCTCTTTAACAAGTGGTGCTGGGAAATCTGGTCAACCACTTGTAAAAGAATGAAACTAGAACACTTTCTAACACCATACACAAAAATAAACTCAAAATGGGTTAAAGATCTAAACGTAAGACCAGAAACTATAAAACTCCTAGAGGAGAACATAGGCAAAACACTCTCCGACATACATCACAGCAGGATCCTCTATGACCCACCTCCCAGAATATTGGAAATAAAAGCAAAAATAAACAAATGGGACCTAATTTACCTTAAAAGCTTCTGCACTAGCAAGGTGAAAAGACAGCCTTCAGAATGGGAGAAAATAATAGCAAATGAAGCAACTAACAAACAACTAATATCAAAAACATACAAGCAACTCCTATAGCTCAACTCCAGAAAAATAAATGACCCGATCAAAAAATGGGCCAAAGAACTAAACAGACATTTCTCCAAAGACATACAGAGGGCTAACAAACACATGAAAAGATGCTCAACATCACTCATTATCAGAGAAATGCAAATCATAACCACTATGAGGTACCATTTCACACCAGTCAGAATGGCTGCGATCCAAAAGTCTACAAATAATAAATGCTGGAGAGGGTGTGGAGAAAAGGGAACCCTCTTACACTGTTGGTGGGAATGCAAACTAGTACAGCCACTATGGAGAACAGTGTGGAGATTCCTTAAAAAACTGGAAATAGAACTGCCTTATGATCCAGCAATCCCACTGCTGGGCATACACACTGAGGAAACCAGAAGGGAAAGAGACACGTGTACCCCAATGTTCATCGCAGCACTGTCTATAATAGCCAGGACATGGAAGCAACCTAGATGTCCATCAGCAGATGAATGGATAAGAAAGCTGTGGTACATATACACAATGGAGTATTACTCAGCCATTAAAAAGAATACATTTGAATCAGTTCTAATGAGGTGGATGAAACTGGAGCCTATTATACAGAGTGAAGTAAGCCAGAAGGAAAAACACCAATACAGTATAATAACGCATATATATGGAATTTAGAAAGATGGTAACAATAACCCTGTGTACGAGACAGCAAAAGAGACACTGATGTATAGAACAGTCTTATGGACTCTGTGGGAGAGGGAGAGGGTGGGAAGATTTGGGAGAATGGCATTGAAACATGTAAAATATCATGTATGAAACGAGATGCCAGTCCAGGTTCGATGCATGATACTGGATGCTTGGGACTAGTGCACTGGGACGACCCAGAGGGATGGTATGGGGAGGGAGGAGGAAGGAGGGTTCAGGATGGGGAACACATGTATACCTGTGGCGGATTCATTTTGATAATTGGCAAAACTAATACAATTATGTAAAATTTAAAAATAAAATAAAATTTTTTTAAAAAATTCAGCATTCAGAAAACTAAAATTATGGCATTCGGTCCCATCTATTCATGGCAAGTAGACGGGAAACAATGGAAACAGTGACTATTTTCTTGGGCTCCAAAGTCACTGCAGATATTGACTGCATCCATGAAATTATAAGGCGCTTGCCTCTTGGAAGAAAAAACTATGACAAACCTAGACAGCATATTAAAAAGCAGAGATATTAACTTTGGCGACAAAGGTCTGTCTAGTCAAAGCTATGGTTTTTCCTGCTGTCATGTGTGGATGTGTGAGTTGGACCATAAAGAAGGCTGAACACTGAAGAATCAATGCTTTTTAACTGTGAGGTTGGAGAATACTCTTGAGAGTCCCTTGGACTGCAAGGAGATCAAACCAATCAATCCTAAAGGAAATCAGCCCTGAATATTCATTGGAAGGACTGATGCTGAAACTGAAGCTCCAATACTTTGGCCACCTGATGCAAAGAACTGACTCATTAGAGTAGACCCTGATGCTGGGAAAGACTGAAGGCGGGAGAAGAGGACGGCAGAGGATCGGATGGTTGGATGGCATCACCGACTCAGTGGTCATGAGTTTGAGCAAACTCTGGGAGTTGGAGAAGGACAGGGAAGCCTGGTGTGCTGAAGTCCATGGGGTCTCAAAGAGTCATACATGATTGAGCAACTGAGCAACAACATTACAGATTGTTGTTTGAAATTTTCTTCTCCTATACTCTCCTCTCTCATTTTCTGTTTTGTCAAGGAGGAAAATATGGTTGGTTTACCTTAATTCTGCTAATCTTAACTGGAGGTCTTCTACCACCTCTTTTTGCATAGATCTATTTATTTCATTCACTATGATAAATTTGTAGGGAAGCTTTCCTTTCTCATTTTTCTACTTTGACTTTATTCTATATAAGTCAATGGTATGAAAATATTTGAAATCCAGTCACTGTTTATCCTGATACAACCAGAATCTGAAAATCACGTGATGACTCAATGCTTATCTATCCACTTAAGCCTTAGTTTATGGCAAATAGTTTACATTTCCTTTTATGGTTTTCCTTATAAAAGTGCATTCTCATGTAATTTGGTGCGGGGACAAGAGGAGACATATGAACAAACAGCATGCTTTTCTCCTCTCCTCTCGCCTACATATGTAGTTACAGTTAAAAGGATGCTTATGCTTTACTAAGGTATTCTGATGATATGTCAAGATAAAAGCTACACTCTTATACATGTCAGCTGGAGAGTAAGTCTTTCTGACAGGAAATCTGGAAAGGGGCAACCCAGGTAGCATGGAAGGGAGACTCTAATTTTGATTATTCAGAGTCAGATCATCAAAGAAGAAATTTTCTAGTGGTAGATTTTGGATGATCCCTAGGTGAAGGGGACACAGAGTTCTGTGGCAAGTGTGCTAATTTCACAAAATAAGAAAATTCTTAATTTTTCTATCAAGTAGTTTGTTGTTAATGTATAAAATGCAATTGGTTTTTATATGTTGATTTTGTATCCTGCAACTTGACTAAATTTCTTTATTAGTTTTTAAAGTTTTTTGGTGGAGTTTTTAGGGTTGTTTATATACATGATCATACCATCTACAAATAGAGGCAACTTTGCTTCTTTCTTATTTGTATATATTTTATTTCCTTTGTTTTGTCTAATTGCTCTGGCTAGGACTTCCAGGACTAATAGTGAATAGGAGTGTCAGGAAAGTGGGCATCCTTGTATTAATCTTGATCTCAGAGAAAAAGCTCTCAGTCTTTCACCACTGAGTTTGTTGGCTGTGGGCTTGTCATATATAGTCTTTATAGTGTTGAGGTACATTTCTTCTCTACCCAATTTGTTGAGAACTTTTATTATGAAAGGATGTTGAATTTGTCAAATGACTTTTCTTCATCTATTGAGATAATCATATGATTTTTATCCTTCATTCTGTTAATGTGGTGTATCACATTTATAATTTGTGCACATTGAACCATCCTTGAATCCCAGGGATAAATCCCATGTGATCATGTACCAGTTCAGTCACTCAGTCGTGTCTGACTCTTTGTGACCGCATGGACTGTAGCACACCAGGATTCCCTGTCCATCACCAACTCCTGGAGCTTATTCAAACTCATGTCCATTGAGTAGGTAATGCCATCCAACCATGAGCCTTTTAATCTGCTATTAAATTTGGTTTGCTGGCATTTTGTTGAAGATGTTTGCCTCTATATTCATCAGGGATATTGGTCTATAGTTTTCTTTTCTTTAGTTTTCATTGTTCTTATCTAGCTTTGGTGACAGGGTAATGTTGGCCTCGTAACATGCATTTGGAAGTGTCTAATCCTTTGGAGAAGGAAATGGTAACCCACTCCAGTACTCTTGCCTGGAGAATCCCATGGAAGGAAGAGCCTGGTGGGCTACAGTCCATGGGGTCGCAAAGAGTCAGACACGACTGAGCAACTTCACTTTCACTTTCACTTAATCTTTGTCAACTTTTTGGAAGAGTTTGAGAAGGATTGTGTTAATTCTTTAAATGTTTGGTAGAATTCATCACTGAAACCGTCTAGGCTGTATTATAATGCCTGACATTTCATTTTTTTTGACTGTAATATAAGTGCCTGATGTTAAGCTTTTGACTGCCATTGCAACCATTTCAAAGACATCTATCTCAAACAGACACATCATCACCAGCTATACAACTGGATAAAGAGCCAGGCTGCCCCACCCATGAATCTTTCCTCCTAGAAAGCCCTGGGTGACCTAGATAACTGATCATTTGAGTCACCCTGTGTATCTCCTCTTATGTTTTAATTTCACCAAAAAAGAGTGAGTTTGTGAAACCTTAGGCACCACACATTGACATTGACACTGAAGTCGCTCAGTTGTGTCCAACTCTTTGCAACCCCATGGACTTTAGCCTACCAGGCTTCTCCGTCTGTGGAATTTTCCAGGCAAGAGTACTGGAGTGGGTTGCCATTTCCTTCTCCAGGAGATCTTCCAGACACCACAATCAACACTAATAAAGGCATTACTCCAGGCTTTTCTACTCAATAGCATTATAATCAATAGCCTGAGACTGACACACATTCGCTTTTCTTAGTTGAGAGTTGTGTTTTTTTTACTACAGATTCAACCTCCTTAGTCTTTATTGGTCTCAAGAGATTTTCTATTTCTTCATGACTCAGTCTTAGTAAGTTGTATATTTCTAGGAATTTAGTCATTTCTTCTAGGGTATTTAATTTGTCATGCGGGTGTGCGTGCTAAGTCATTTCAGTTGTGCCCGATCTTCTGTGACCCAATGGACTGTAGACCACCAGGCTCCTCTGCCCATGGGATTCTCCAGGCGAGAATACTGGAGTGGGTTGCTGTGTCCTCCTCCAGAGGATCTTCCCAACCAAGGGATCGAACCCATGTCTGTCTCCTACATCTCCTGTATCGACAGGCAGGTTCTTTATAACTAGCACCACATCTCTTATGATTCATGTATTTCTGTGGTATCAGTTATGTCTCCTCCTTCATTTCTGGTTTTGAGCCTTTATTTTTTTTCTTAATCTACCTAAAGACTTGACACTTTTATTTATCTTTTTTAGAAAACCAGCGTTTGCTTTAATGGATCTTTTCAATTATCTTTCTGGACTCAATTTTATTAGTTTTTGCTCCAATATTTATTTCCTACATTCTACTAACTTTGGGCTTAGTCTCTTCTTTATCTAGCTCTTTGAGGTGAAAGTTTAGGTTGTTTATTTGAGATTTCTTTTTTCTTACTGTACACATGTATCACTATAAACTAACCTCTTAGGACTGCTTTTACTACATGCCAAAGTTTTGGAATACTACAATTCCATTTTCATTTGTCTCTAGATACTTTTTTACTTCCCTTTTTATTTCTTCTTTGACCTATTAATTGCTCATGAGTGTAATTTACACATATTTGTGAATTTTCTAGCTTTCCTCCTGTATTGCAATGAGGTGTCACTCAAACCAGTCATAATGACCATCATCAAATAGTCTACAAAAAAATAAATGCTTGAGAGGATGTGGAGAAAAGAGAACCCCCTTGCATTGTTGGTAGGAATGTAAATTGATAACAGTCAGCTGTGGAGAACATGATGGAGATTCCTTAAAAAACTAGGAATAGGCTTCCAGTTCAAGAGGGTGGAGTAAACGGACATGTGCTCATCTCCTCCTGCTAGAGCACCAAAGTTGCAACTAGATGTTGAATGACCATCTTTAGGAAGACACTGGAACCCACCAAAAAGGATATCTCATGTCCAAGGGCAAAGAAGAAGCTTCAGCAAGACGGAAGGAGTGCAATCATGATAAAATCAAATCCCATATCCATCAGGAAGATGACCCACAGACTGCAGAACAATAATACCAAAGAAATTCTCACACTATTAAGTTTCTGAACTCCACATCAGGCTTCCCAGCCTAGAGATCTGACAAAGGGACTGGAAATCCCCTAGAGGACCAGCAGGATTTGATTACAGGTCTTCCAGAGGACTGGGGGAAATAGAGACTCCAGTCTTGGAGGGCACAAACAAAATTTGTGTGCACCAGGATCCAGAAGAGAGGAGCAGTGACCCCACAAGAGACTGAACCAAAACCACCTGCTAACATTGGAGGATCTCCTGTGGAGGCACAGGTCGGCAGGGGCTCACCACAGGGATGCGGGCACTGGAAGGTCCCCCTTGGTGTAAACCCTCTTGGAGTTCACCACTAACCCTACCATAGAGCCCATAGTTCCTAAGGCTGGGTTGCCTCAGGTCAAACAACTACTAGGGAGAGAGTACAACTTCACCCATCAGTAGATAATGGTATTAAAGCTTTACTGAGCAAGGCTCTGCCCACCAAAGCAAGACCTATTTTTCCCATCACCAGTACCTCCCATCAAGAAGCTTACACAGTCTCTTAGCCTCCTCTATCAGAGTGCAGACAGAAAGAAGCAAGAAGAAGCACAGTCTCACAGGAGCTAAGACAAAAACCATATTACAGAAAGATAATCACAATGAAAAAGCAGAAAGTTACATCCCAAATGAAGGGACAAGATAAAATCCCAAAAAAAAAACCAACTAAATGAAGTGGAGATAGGCAACCTTCCAGAAAAAGAATTCAGAATAATGATAGTGAAGATGATCCAGGATCTTGGGAAAAGAATGGAGGCAAAGATCGAGAAGATGCAAGGAATGTTTACCAAAGACCTAGAAGAACTGAAGATCAAATAATCAGAGATGAATAATACACTAGAAGGAATCAATAGCAGAATAACTTAGGCAAAAGGATGGAAGACAGAATGCTGGAAATCACTGCTGCAGAATAGAATATAGAAAAAAAGAATGAAAAGAAATGAAGACAGAATAAGAACATCTGGGACATTAAACTCACCAACACTTGCATTCTAGTTGGTGTAGGGTCCCAGAAGGAGAAGAGACAGAGAAAGGACCTGAGAAAATATTTGAAGAGATAATAGCTGAAAACTTTCTGAACATGGGAAAGGAAATAGTCAAAACCAAGTCCAGGAAGCACAGAGAGTCCCTTCAAGGATAAACCCAAGAAGGAACACACCCATACACATAGTTATCAAACTGACAAAAATGAAAGACAAAAATAAAATATTAAAAGCAACAAGGGGAAAACAACAAATAACATACAAGGAAACTCTCATCAGGCTATCAGCTGATTTCTCAATAGAAACTCTACAAGCCAGAAGTGGTAATGGCTAGAAGGGAATGGCATGATATATTTAAAGTGATGAAAGGGAAGAGCCTACAACCAAGAATATTCTACCCAGCAAGATTCTCCTTCAGATTTGATGGAGAAATCAAAAGCTTTCCATACAAGCAAAAGTTAAAAGAATTCAGCACCACCAAACTAGCTTTACAACAACTATATAATCCATGGAATTCTCTAGGCCAGGATACTGGTGTGGGTAAGTCTTTCCCTTCTCCAGGGGATCTTCGCAACCCAGGGATTAAACCCAGGTCTCCTGCATTGCAGGTGGATTCTTTACCCTCTGAACCACAAGGGAAACCCAAGAACACTGGAGTGGGTAGCCTATCCCTTCTCCAGTGGATCTTCCTGACCCAGGAATTGAACTGGGGTCTCCCACACTCCAGGTGGATTCTTTACCCATGGAGCCACAAGGGAAGAGATTATGTAACTATTGCTCACTTAATACCATTGTATCATGATTGGTCAACAGAAAAATAATAGAACTCTATATCACTAAAATTAGAATCTAATAGAAAAACCTGTAATCACTTTTTAAATTCCAGATCCATATCAGAATTATCTTGAAATTTTTTGAAAAATACAAATGCCCAGGTATTGCTTTTTTCCTCCAGAGCTCCAGATATGTTTCTAAAGGGCAGCCACGTTTAAAAACAACTGGACTACATGATGATGTTTTACTTCTATCTATCTTGTTTCACTTTTTCTATTTCATATTGTATTCAGTGCTCCCATTTCATTTAATGTTCTCCAATTTCTGCATCACTTTTTTTTATGTTATTTCTCAAGTCTTCATTAAGTGTAGCAGAAAAGCTTTTGCATACATATATAAAAATATGTATAATGCATATATACCAGAAAACTTATGAATTTTTGCCTAACTAAAAAGATTATGACATCTTGATTCCACTTGTTTGACTTAGTATGAACAGAATGCTAGATTTCTAATTTTAAAATAGGTATGCAACAAGCAACAAAGGTTTACTATACAGCTTAGGGAACTATAGTCAATATCTTATAATAACCTATGATGGAAAATAATTTCAAAACTAACATATGTGCATTTGTATAGCCGAATCACCTTGCTGTGCACCTGAAACATTGTAAGGCAACCATACTTCAATAAAGTATATATATTAAAAGAAAAAAAAAAAAAAACTAGGAATAAAACTAGTATGTGAAGTGAAAGTCACTCAGTCATGTCCAACTCTTTGTGACCCCATGGACTATACAGTCTATGAAATTCTCCAGGCCAGAATACTGGAGTGGGTAGCCTTTCCCTTCTCCAGGGGATCTTCCAAACACAGGGATGGATCCCAGGTCTCCCGCATTGCAGGTGGATTCTTTACCAGCTGAGCCACAAGGAAAGCCCATAGGATACTGCAGTGGGTAGCCTATTCTTTCTCCAGTGGATTTTATATGACCCAGCAAATCCACTACAGGGCATATACCATGAGGAAACCATAGCTGAAAAAGTCATATGTACCCTAATGTTCATTGTAGTACTGTTTATAACGCTAGGACATGGAAGCAACCATCAATAGATGAATGAATAAAGATGTTGTACATGTATACAATGAAATATTACTCAGCCATTAAAAAGAATGAATTTGAGAAAGATCTAGTGAGGCAGATGAAATATAGCCTGTCATAAAGAATGAAGTCAGTCAGAAAGAGAAAAACAAATATATATTAATGAATGTATATGGAGTCTGGATAAATGTTATTGATGTTTTTATTTCCATTACTCTAGGAGGTGGGTCAAAGAGGATCTTGCTGTGACTTATGTCAAAGTGTATATTACCTATGTTTTCCTCTGAGAGCTTTATAGCTTCTGGTCTTATGTTCAAGTCTTTAAAACATTTTGAGTTTATTTTTGTGTGTGGTGTTAGGAAGTGTTCTAGCTTCATTCTTTTACATACAGTCGTCCCATTTTCCCAGCACCACTTATTGAAGAGGCTGTCTTTCCTCCATTGTATATTCTTACCTCCTTTGTCAAAGGTAAGTTGCCCAAAGGTGCAGGGGTTTATCTCTGGGCTTTCCATCTTGTTCCATTGATCTATATTTCTCTTTTTGTGCCAATACCATACTGTCTTGATGACTGCATTTTTGTAGTATCGTCTGAAGTCAGGAAGGTTGATTCCTCCAGCTCCATGTTTCTTTCTCAAGATTGCTTTGGCTATTCACAGTCTTTTGTGTTTCCATATAAATTGTGAAATTAATTGTTCTAGTTTTGGTGAAAAAAGTTATTGGTAGTTTGACAGGGACTCCATTGAATCTGTAGATTGCTTTTGAGTAGTATAGTCATTTTCACAATATTGATTCTTCCAATTCAGGATGGTATATCTCTCCATCTGTTTTTGTCATCTTTGATTTCTTTCATCAGCATCTTATAGTTTTCTGCATTCAGGCCTTTTTCTCCTTTTTGTAGATTTATTCCTAGGTATTTTGTTATTTTAGCTGCAAACTTGAATGAGGGCATTTCCTTAATTTCTTTTTCTGATTTTTTCATTGTTAGTGTATAGTAATGCTAGGGGTTTCTGTGTATTAATTTTATATCCTATGACTTTATTATGTTCATTGATTAGCTCTAGTAATTTTTGGGTGACATCCTTAGGGTTTTCTTTATAGAGTATCATGTCATCCCCAAACAATGAGAGTTTTACTTCTTTTCCAACTTGGATTCCTTTCATTTCTTTTTCTTCTTTGTTTTCTGTGGCTAGGACTTCCAAAACTATGCTGAATAATAGTGGTGAGAGTGAGCAGCCTTGTCTTGTTCCTGATCTTTGAGGAAATGCTTTCAGGTTTTCACGTCAAAAATAAGGTTTGCTGTAGGTTTGTCATATATGGCCTTTGTTATGTTGAGGTACGTTTCTTCTATGTCTACTTTCTGGAGAGTTTTTTAATCATAAATGGTATAGAATTTTGTCAAAAGCTTTCTTTGAATCTATTGAGATGATCATACAGTTTTTATCTTTCAATTTGTTAATATGGTATATCACATTGATTGATTTGCATATATGAAGAATCCTTGCATCCTTGGGATAAAGCCCACTTGATCATGATGATGTATGATCCTCTTAATGTGCTGTTGGATTCTGTTTGCTAGAATTTTGTTGAGGTTTTTTGCATAATAGTTATTTTTAATACTTTTAACCTTTATAGAGTTGAGTGATTTGTACCCCACCTTTATAGTATTAGGATATTTTGAGTTTGATTATATGCTTAACTTTACCATGAGTTTTATGGTTCATATACTCTCATATTACACTGGAAAAGACTCTGATGCTGGGAGGGATTGGGGGCAGGAGGAGAAGGGGATGACAGAGGATGAGATGGCTGGATGGCATCACTGACTCAATGGACATGAGTCTGAGTGAACTCCGGGAGTTGGTGATGGAAAGGGAGGCCTGGCGTGCTGCGATTCATGGGTTCGCAAAGAGTCGGACACAACTGAGTGACTGAACTGAATTGAACTGAACTGATTCTTCCATTTCAGCCTGAAGAGCTCCCTTTAGAATTTCTTGTAAGGCAGGCTAGTGATGATTAATTTCCTCAGCCTTTGTTCATCTGAAAAGGTCTTTCTCTCTCCTTTATGTGAAGGACAGCTTTGTCAAGTATTCTTGGTTGGCAGTATTTTCTTTCTTTCAGGGCTTTGAATATACTATCTCATTATCTACTGGCCTGCAAAGTTTCTGCTAAGTAATGTGCTGATAACCTCTTGAGGGCTCACTTGTAGGTAATGAGTTTCTTCTCTTTGCAGCTGTTGAATTTCTCTCCCTGATCTTTAGCAGTTTTATTATAATGTGTCTCCATGAAGTCCTCTTTGGGTTCAATCTGTTTGGGGACTTTATGTACCTGGATGTCTGCATCTCTGTCAAGATAGGAAGTTTTCAGCTACTATTTCTTTAAATAGTTTTCTGCTCCTCTCTCTCTTCTCCTTCTGAGACTCCCATGATTCAAATATTGTTTTGCTTGATGGTGTCTCATAATTCACATAGGCTTGATTTATTCTTTTTCATTCTTTTTTCTTTTCTATTCTGACTGGATGGTTTCAAATGTCCTGTCTTCAAGATCACCAATTATTGTTTCTGAGTGATTAGTCTTTGTTGATGCTCTATTGCATTTTTTCATTTCATTCATTATATTCTTCAGTTCTAGAATTTCTATTTTTTTCTTTTTTATGAATTCCGTCTCTCAATTGTACTTCTTGTTTTGTTCATGTATTGTTTTCCTGATTTCACTGAGTTGTCTACCCATGTTCTCTTGTTTGCTGGGTTTCCTTAAAAATACTTATTTTGAATTTTTTCAGCAATTTTTATATTTTCATTTCTTTGGGGTCAATTACTGAAAAATCACTGTATTCCTTTGATGATGTTATGTTTACTTGATTTTTCATGTTTCTTGTAGCCTTGGTTGATGTCTACACATTTTTTGGAGCAATTACCCCTTTCAGATATACCAACTGGTTCACCCGCAGGTAGGTGTTAGGGTTGCAGATAGGTGAGTATGGTGGTTTCAGACCTGGGGAAGGCCGATGGTACAGTCTCGGTGCACTGAAGTCAGTGCTGGCAAAGATTGCAGGAACCTTCAACAACCAATGCTATTGATTTCTGTAGCAGCAGGAAAGGCTGCTAGGGTCTTCAGTGGTGGAGGCTGCTGATCTTTTTCCCATGAGGGATGTCATGGCCAAGGGGTTTCCTCTTGATCCTGGGTCTGGTTTACGGGTGCCCTCATGGTGGCAGTGGTGGTGCTGTGGTCTAATGCATGTGCACCTGTGGAGCAGCCATGGAGCTGGGATCCGGAGCATGGGCACTCACAGAACAACAGTGACTCCCTCTAAGGTCTAGGGCACTGGCTAGCCCATAGCATGGTGACTTGGGTGCTTGAGAGGTGGGCAAGCACCAAGTGGCCAAGGATCCAGGTTCTGGAATGAAGGCATGCATGGAGAGACGGCATTCCGGGGCCCAGGATGCTTGTTGGCCCACAACAGTCACTCTAGGCCCTGTGATGTGGGTGTGCAGAGAACAATGACACAGTCAGGGTCTAGAGCATAGGCCCATGTGGAGGAGCTCCAGCTCTGACATCTGGGATGTGCATGGGGCTGGCGAAGACTGGCAGTCCTAGACCTACAGCAGCACAGCAACAGCTTCTTCTGCAGGGCGCATAGCAGCATCTCCCTTCCAGGTGTCCACAGTAGCTATGGCTGTTAATATTTCAGTAGCAAAAAGTGTTGGCAACCATTGTGAAGCAAACTTTTGGGGTCTGTGCTGATGAACAGTATAGGGTCTTCTGCTGTAAAGTTGTCAGGATCTGCAGCAGTCACTGGACCTGTGAGATACTCAGTGGCAAAGGCTGCCAGGGTCCTATGCAGTGCTGGCACTAGGGAGGTAACAGCAGATAGCACCTGCCACGTGGCTGATCCTGAGGACCCTTCCCCCTTTTCTTTGTTCCTAGTCATCTCCAAACATCTTACCTAAGATAATCTCCTCAGCAATCTTTTCAGTACAGTTATTCCAGTATTCTTGCCTGGATAATCCCAAGGACAGAGGAGCCTGGAGGGCTACATACAGTCCATGAGGTTGCAAAGAGTCGGGCATGACTGAAGAGACTTAGCAGCAGCAGCAACATTCATCTTTTGCTCCACTGTGTTAATGCCGGTTTCTTTGTTGGACTCCTGAGCCCTTCCAGGGTTATTTTTGTCACTCTTTGTGACCCCATGGACTGTAGCCCGCCAGGCCCCTCTGTCCATGGGGATTCTCCAAGCAGGAATACTGGAGTGGGCTGCCATGCCCTCCTCCAGGGGCACTTCCTGACCCAGGGATCAAACCTGTGCCTCCTGCATTGTAGGCGATTCTTTACCACTGAGCCACCAGGGAAGCCCGTAAATCAAGCATATAAAACATTAATGTACTCTTTAATAAATACATATAAAGTGAGTAACTACGGAAATGTAACTCTGATAGAAGAATGGGAAATTATCAGCATTCATGTTCTACTTCCCCGTACCAGGCATTTCCCTCTGCAAAAGGATTATGGGCTGAGGACCCCAGGAAGCAGTCTCTGAAACAGAGATGAGCACATAGGATATTTATAATGGAGTGCCCTTGAGGTCAACACACGTGGAAGGAAAGGGGAGAAAGTTGAGTTAGGCAGGGAGAGAAGCTGGGCTGGGCTGTAATCGAATGAAGGTCTCAGCCCACCCCAAAGGCAACTCGAGCTAGAATGGCCCTTCAGAGGTTGTCCCAAGTTGTAGGGCTGGGCCTTCACAAGTCACTGTTAATCAGTCACTGCTTTTATCTACCTGTGGAAGGATTTGAACTGTCCTTCAACTGAGGAAATCTCCAATAAAAGTTGACCTCTGAGGGTCACCTTCCTAGCACTCATGGCAGTTGGTGCTAGAGCTTCCCTGGTGGATTAGACAGTGAAGAGTTTGCTTGCAACACAGGAGACCTGGGTTCAGTCCCTGGATCAGGAAGAGTCCCTGGATCAGGAAGATCCCCTGGAGAAGAAAATGGCAACCCACTCCAGTATTCTTGCCTAAAGAATCCCATGAACAGAAGAGCCTGGCGAGCCCCAGTCCATGGGGTCGCAAAGAATCAGACATGACTGAGCAACTAACACCTCACTTTACGGCAGCTGGAGGGCTAAGTCCCCCATTCCTAAAGGGGCATGTGGGTGACACATCCCAGCTTCCACTGCACTGCCATCCTGACTTCAATGGGAATTGCACCTGTGCCCCCTTTTCTAGTTTAATCACATCAGGAATAACAATATAATTCATTTTTGCCTGTTTTTAAAACGTATTTTATTGAAGAATAGTTGATTTACAATGCTGTGTTAATTTCCGCTATATAGCAACGTGACTCAGTGATACATGCAAATATACTCTTTTTCATATTCTTTTCCATTATGGTTCATCACAGGACATTGAATATAGTTCCCGGTAGGACGCTGCTGTTTATTCATCCTCACCTGTATATGACAGCTTGCGTTTGCTAACCCCAGCCTTCCGACACTTCACCCCCTTACTCCCTTGGCAACCACAAGTCTGTCCTCTGTGTCTGTAAGCCTGTTTCTACTTCGTAGATAAGTTCATCCGTGTCATATTTTAGATTCCATAAAGGCGTGACATCGTATGAGATTTGTCTTTCTCTGACTTACTTCGCTCAGGATGATCATCTCTGGGTCCATCCGTGCTTCTGCAACCAGCAGTGCTGCGTTCTTTTCAGTGGCTGTGTGATATTCCACTGTGTCTACGCACCACATCTTCTTTATCCGTTCTTCTGTCAATGCACATTCAGCTTGTTCCATGTCCTGTAAACAAGTGGCTATTGCAAAGACTGCTGTGGCAAACATAGGGATGCATTTACTTTTTCGAATTTTTGAAGTTTAGATGAATGGAATACTACTATATGCATGTTTTTTGTCTTTCTCCCAAAAATATCTTTTATGAGCCATGTTACCGAATTTCAATTCAGCTTCAGATCAGATCACTTGCTCAGTTGTGTCCGACTCTTTGCGATCCCATGAATCGCAGCATGACAGGCCTCCCTGTCCATCACCAACTCCCAGAGTTCACTCAGACTCACATCCATCGAGTCAATGATGCCATCCAGCCACCTCATCCTCTGTCGTCCCCTTCTCCTCTTGCCCCCAATCCCTCCCAGCATCAGAGTCTTTTCCAATGAGTCAACTCTTCGCATGAGGTGGCCAAAGTATTGCAGTTTCAGCTTTAGCATCATTCCTTCCAAAGAAATCCCAGGACTGATCTCCTTCAGAATGCACTGGTTGGATCTCCTTTCTGTCCAAGGGACTCTAAAGAGTCTTCTCCAACACCACACTTCAAAAGCATCAATTCTTCGGCACTCAGCCTTCTTCACAGTCCAACTCTCACATCCATACATGACCACTGGAAAAACCATAGCCTTGACTAGACGAACCTTTGTTGGCTAAGTAATGTCTCTGCTTTTGAATATGCTATCTAGGTTGGTCATAACTTTCCCTCCAAGGAGTAAGCGTCTTTTAATTTCATGGCTGCAGTCATCATCTGCAGTGATTTTGGAACCCAGAAAAATAAAGTCTGACACTGTTTCCACTGTTTCCCCATCTATTTCCCATGAAGGGATGGGACCAGATGCCATGATCTTCATTTTCTGAATGTTGAGCTTTAAGCCAACTTTTTCACTCTCCACTTTCACTTTCATCAAGAGGCTTTTTAGTTCCTCTTCAGCTTAACTCATTCATTTGCATTGTTGTACACCCTGTTTTAATATACCACAGCATGTACACCCATTCCACTAATTAACAGACCTGTGGGTTGTTCATGACTTTGGGTTTTAAATTATGCTTCTCTGAACATTGCTCATGAATGAGTATATATCTTGATGACCATGCACTTGAGTTTTCGAGGAATATGCTTAAGAGTAAAATTTCTACTTCAGTGTATTTGTGTTCCCATGTTACTAGAAAATGCCAAAATGCTTTCTAGTTTTCACTGCCAGCAGCTGTGTCTGAGAGTCCCCGTTGCCATCTGTCTGTATGTGCGAGAACAGGCTTGGTAATGCTACAGTAAAACGCAGATCTCAGTGGCATACAACAACAAAGATATACAAACATAGAAAATTTCCATTATTAAGAAGTGACCTGAGCCCATCCAAGTGCCCTAGACTAGAAGCTGCTGGTGGACACATGAGCAAACTCAGCCGCAATTTTGTCAAATAATAATCACCCCAAAGCTAGGGTTTTAAAAACAACAGCCATTTATATAGCTCACTAATTTGTATAGGGCTCAGCTGTGTGGGTTCTTTTGCCCTCAGCTGAACTTGCTTCTTCTAGCTGCCAAAGATAAGAGTTGGGATATATTTTTGAGGAAGGATTTAATTTGCATGCAGAATTTAGAGAGAATTTAGAGGGTCAAAAGGTATTCTCTCATTGCCAATTTTTCTCAGCCAGAAAAGACAGAAAGTCCAGAAAAACAAGTCACTTCACTCCTTTGAGAATGAGAATAAGAGGAAAAATTGAGAATAAAACGCACATCCAAAATTTAGTGGTGGAAGCAAGCAAATTCATGGGATACTGTGAGAAAGTGCTTCATAAACGGTGTATGCGTCATTTCAGTGAAAACTATGTAAAAATATCAGATGGTTGTTTCTGTCCCTTGGTCAGATTGTGGCTGTGCTTCAGGGCCTTTCAAGTAAACTTTCTGCAGGGGTCAGAGGAGCCCCACGGAAGGGTTATAGCCCCACTTCGTCATTGCGGGGAGAACTACAGTGGACGCGGTGAGCACGCCAAGGGTGGGAACAACAGCAGCTTTGAACATGTCCTCTTATTACGGAATCTCTGCCTTTGCATCCCCAAGTCCTGGACATGGAAGGGTAAGGTAGGAATGGGTAGTGGAAAACAGATCCCAACTCAAATTGGATCCCATCTGCAGAATGGATAAGCTTGGCCCCTTTATGCCCAGGCAGCCAAGGCCATGTCTAAAAGAGAAACACATATTGAAGATGAGCAGCTCTGGATGGGTAAGAAAGAACACCTGCCATTTCTTTCCCATCATGCAGACACTTTATCCAAAATTGGTTGCAATGTAGTCTGTTAAGGAAGAAAAAATAAAAAGATAGTATTCTAAGGATTGGGCTTCCCAGGTGGAACTAGCAGTAAACTACCATTGCAGGAGACATGAGACAGAGGTTCAATCCCTGGGTCGGGCATGATCCCTTGGAGGAGTGCATGACAACCCACTCCAGGATTTTTGCCTGGAGCATCCCGTGGACAGAGGAGCCTAGTGGGCTACAGTTCATGGGTTTTCAAAGAGTCGGACACTACTGAAGCACTTAGCACTCCTGCACATATTCTAAGCATTAGAGGAAGCCTGTGTCCCCTGTGCTATCCACAACTTCTCATCAGCTAGCTGATAGCATATGACCAATGTTCAGTCACTCAGTCGTGTCCAACTCTTTGCGACCCCATGGACTGTAGCCTGCTGGGCTCCTCCATCCATGGGATTCTCCAGGCAAGAATACTGGAGTGGGCTGCCATTACCAGTACAATAATGTAAGAAAATAATAATAATATTAAAATTTTTTAAATATAGGGAAAAAAAGAAAAAGCCTAGATTATGCCAAAATGGTTACCTTTGGGAGAAAAGAGGATAGATAATTATTATATCTTCTATGTGTACTTCTCTTTATTAACATAAACACATGATTATCCTTTTGTGATCAGATGAAATAATTGTCGTAACAATAGATTAAAATTCTCATGTTTCTATGATCAAGCATGTTCCCATTCCCGTTGCAATGTCAATGGGCTAAGAAAGGAGCAAAGAGATTCTAGAAATCATTGCTTTCATTACTGAACTGGGAACTTGCCAGAAAGCAAGATCCACTCTGGGTCCCAGCTGTTGGTGATCTGTTACGGACCAGATGTTTGTGCCCCTCTCCCAAATTCATATATTGAAGCCTTAACCTTTAATGTGACTGTATTTGTACTTAGAGATATGACTTTAGGAGGTAACTAAGGTTAAATGAGGCCATAATCCTCATTTAATGGGGTCCTGATCCTTATGGGATTTTGTTGTTGTTCAGTGGCTAAGTCCTGTCTGACTCTTTGCAACTCTGTACACTCCAGAACAGGCTTCCAGTGGCGCCAGTGGTAAACAACCCACTTGCCAATGCAGGCAATGTAAGAAATGTAGGTTTAATCCCTGGGTCAGGAAGATCCCCTGGAGAAGGAAATGGCAACCCAGTCCAGTATTCTTGCCTGGAAAATCCCATGAACAGAGGAGCCTGGTGGGCTACAGTCCATAGGGTTGCAAAGAGTCAGACACAACTGAAGTGACTTAGCATGCACACCCACACACACTCTGCACAGAAGTTACATGAGCAGAGTGACAATATACAGCCTTGTCGTACTCCTTTCCCAATTTTTTCTAGTCAGTTGCTCCATGTCCTGTTCTAGCTGTTGATTCTTGACCCACATAAAGGTTTCTCAGGAAATAGGTAAGATGTTCTGATACTCCCACAACTTTAAGAATTTTCCACAGTTTGTTGTGATCCACACAGTCAAAGGCTCTAGCATAGTCAATGAAGTCGAAGTAGATGTTTTTCTGGAATTCCTTTGCTTTCTCTATGATCCAACAAATGTTGGCAATTTGATCTCTGGTTCCTCTGCCTTTTCTAAACCCTGCCTGTACATCTGGAAGTTCTGGGTTCATATAATGCCAAAGCCTAGCATGAAGGATTTTGAGCATAACCTTGCTAGCATGTGAAGTGAGCACAACTGTATGGTAGTTTGAATATCAGTATTGCATGCACTTCTTTGGAACTGGACTGAACACTGACCTCTGCCAGTCCTGTGGACACTGCTGAGTTTTCCAATTGGCTGACCTACTGAGTGTAGCACTTTAATAGTATCATCTTTAGGATTTGAAATAGCTCAACTGAAATTCCATCTCCTCTACTAGTTTTGTTCATAGTAGTGCTTCCTAAGGCCCACGTGACTTTACACTCCAGGATGTCTGGCTTTAGGTGAGTGACCACACCATTCTGTTTATCCATGTCATTAAGACCATTTTTGTATAGTTCTTCTTCTGTGTATTCTTCCACCTCATCTAAATCTCTTCTGCTTGTTAGGTCCTTACCATTTCTGTCCTTTATTGAGCCCATCTTCACATTGATTCTTGATTCTCCAATTTTCTTAAAGAGATCTCTAGTCTTTCTAATTCTACTGTTTTCCTCTATTTCTTTGCATTGATCACTGAGGAAGGCCTTCTTATCTCTCCTTGCTATATTCTGCATTCAATCGGGTATATCTTTCTCCTTCTCCCTTGCCTTTTGCTTCTCTTCTTTCCTCAGCTATTTGTAAGGCCTCCTCAGACAGCCACTTGCCTTCTTGAATTTCTTTTTCTTTAGGATGGTTTTGGTCATTGCTTCCTGTACAGTATTACAAACCGTTGTCCTCCATAGTTCTTCAGGCACTCTGTCCACCAGATCTAATCCCTTGAATCTATTCATCATCTCCACTGTATAACTGCAAGGGATTTAATTTAGGTCATACCTGAATGGTCCATTGGTTTTCCCCATTTTCTTCAATTTAAGTCTGAATTTGGCAATAAGCAGTTCATGATCTGAGCCAAAGTCACTTCTTGGTCTTGTTTTTGCTGACTGTATAGAGCAAGGCTGTATATTGTCACCCTGTTTATTTAACTTACATGCAGAGTACATCATGAGAAATGCTGGACTGGAATAAACACAAGCTGGAATCGAGACTGCTGGGAGAAATATCAATAACCTCAGATATGCAGATGACACCACCCTTATGGCAGAAAGTGAAGAGGAACTCAAAAGCCTCTTGATGAAAGTGAAAGTGGAGAGTGAAAAAGTTGGCTTAAAGCTCAACATTCAGAAAAAGAAGATCATGGCATCTGGTCCCATCACTTCATGGGAAATAGATGGGGAAACAGTGGAAACAGTGTCAGACTTGATTTTTCTGGGCTCCAAAATCACTGCAGATGGTGACTGCAGCCATGAAATTAAAAGACGCTTACTCCATGGAAGAAAAGTTATGACCAACCTAGATAGCATATTCAAAAGCAGAGACATTACTTAGCCAACAAAGGTTCGTCTAGTCAAGGCTATGGTTTTTCCAGTGGTCATGTATGGATGTGAGAGTTGGACTGTGAAGAAGGCTGAGCGCCAAAGAACTGATGCTTTTGAAGTGTGTTGGAGAAGACTCTTGAGAGTCCCTTGGACTGCAAGGAGATCCAACCAGTCCATTCTGAAGGAGATCAGCCCTGGGATTTCTTTGGAAGGAATGATGCTAAAGCTGAAACTCCAGTACTTTGGCCACCTCATGCAAAGAGTTGACTCATTGGAAAAGACTCTGATGCTGGGAGGGATTGGGGGCAGGAGGAGAAGGGGACGACAGAGGATGAGGTGGCTGGATGGCATCACTGACTCGATGGACGTGAGTCTCAGTGAACTCTGGGAGTTGGTGATGGACAGGGAGGCCTGGCGTGCTGCAATTCATGGGGTCACGAAGAGTCGGACAGGACTGAGCGACTGATCTGATCTGATCTGATCTGATAGAGCTTCTCCATCTTCGGCTGCAAAGAACATAATCAATCTGATTTCAGTATTGACCATCTGGGGATGTCCATATGTGGAGTTGTCTCTTCTGTTTTTGGAAGAGGATACTTGCTATGACCAGTGCATTCTGTTAGTAAAACTCTGTTAACTTTTGCCCTGCTTCATTTTGTACTCCAAGGCCAAACTTGCCTGTTACTCCAAATATCTCTTAACTTACTACTTTTGCATTCCAGTCCCCTAGGATGAAAAGAACATCTTTTTTTTTTTTTTTTTGAGGAGGGGGTGGGGTTAGTTCTAGAAGGTCTTGTAGATCATTATAGAACCATTTAGCTTCTTCAGCATTAGTGGTTGGGCCATAGTCTTGGAATACTGTGATATTGAATGGTTTGCCTTGGAATCAAAAAGAGACCATTCTGTTGTTTATGAGATTGCACCCAAGTACTGCATTTTGAACTCTTTTGTTGACTATGAGGGCTACTTCATTTCTTCTAAGGGATTCTTTCCCAGAGTAGTAGATATAATGGTAATCTGAATTAAATTCACCCATTTAAGTCCATTGTAGTTCACTGATTCCTAAAAGGTCCATGTTCTGTCTGACCACTTCCAATTTACCTTACATTCCATGGATCTATGGACCTAACCTTCCAGGTTCCTATGCTATATTGTTCTTTACAGCATCAGACTTTACTTCAACCACCAGTCACATCCACAACTAGGCATTGCTTTTGCTTTGGGCTCTGTCTCTTCATGCTTTCTGGTGCTATTTCTCCACTCTTCTCCAGTAGCATATTGCTCAACAGGGAAGTTCATCTTCCAGTGTCATATCTTTTTGCCTTTTCGTACTGTTCATGGGGTTCCCAAGGCAAGAATGGTATGGACCTAACAGAAGCAGAATATATTTAGAAGAGGTGGTAAGAATACACAGAAGAACTATACAAAAAAGATCTTAACAACCCAGATAACCATGATGGTGTGATCACTCACCTAGAGCCAGATATCCTGGAGTCCAAAGTCAAGTGGGCCTTAGGAATCATCATTACAAACAAAGCTAGTGGAGGTGATGGAATTCCAGCTGAGCTGTTTAAAAGCCTAAAAGATAATGCTGTGAAAGTGTTGCACTCAATATGCCTGAAAATTTGGAAAACTCAGCAGTGGCCACAGAATTAGACAAGAAAGGCAATGCCAAAGAATGTTCAAACTATCTCACATTTGCACTTATCTCACATGCTAGCTAAGTAAAGCTCAAAATTCTCCAAGCTAGGCTTCAATAGCATGCGAACCACAAACATCCAGACGTTCAAGCTGGATTTAGAAGGCAGAGGGACCAGAGATCAAAATGACAACATCTGTTGGATCATCAAAAAAGCAAGAGAGTTCCAGAAAAACATCTACTTCTGCTTTATTGACTGTGTGGATCACAACAAAGGAAAACTTCTTAAAGAGATGGGAATACCAGACTACCTTACCTGCCTCCTGAGAAATTGTATGCGGGTCAAGAAGCTGCAATTAGAACCAGACATGGACTGGTTCCAAATTGGGAAAGCAGTTCAACAAGGCTGTATGTTGTCACCCTGGTTATTTAACTTCTGTGCAGAGTACATCATGCGAAATGCCAGGCTGGATGAAGCACAAGCTGGAATCAAGATTGCTGAGAGAAATATCAATAACTTCAGATATGCAGATGACATCACTCTTATGGCAAAAAGTGAAGAACTAAACAGCCTCTTGATGAAAGTGAAAGTGGAGAGTGAAAAAGTTGGCTTAAAACTCAACGTTCAGAAAACTAAGATCATAGCATCCAGTCCCATCACTTCATGGCAAATATATGGGGAAACAGTGGAAACAGTGACAGACTTTATTTTGGGAGGCTCCAAAATCACTGCAGATGGTGGCTGCAGCCATGAAATTAAAATATGTGTGCTCCTTGGGAGGAAAGTTATCACCAATCTAGACAGCATATTGAAAAGCAGAGACATTAGTTTGCCAAGAAAGGTCCATCTAGTCAAAGCTATGATTTTTCCAGTAGTCATGTATGGATGTGAGAGTTGGACCATAAAGAAAACTGAGTGCTGAAGAATTGATGCTTTTGAACTATGGTGTTGGAAAAGACACTTGAGAGTCTTTTGGACAGCAAGGAGATCCAACCAGTCAATCCTAAAGGAAATCAGTCCTGAATATTCATTGGAAGGACTGAGGCTAAAGCTGAAACTCTAATAGTTTGGCCACCTGGTGCAAAGAACTAACTCCTTAAAAATACCCTGATGCTGGGAAAGACTGAAGGCAGGAGGATGAGATGGTTGGATGGCATCACCAACTCAATGGACATGAGTTTGAGCAAGCTCCGGGAGTTGGTGATGGACAGAGAAGCCTGGCGTGCTGCAGTCCATGTGGTCGCAAAGAGTCGGACACAACTGAGCAACTCAGCTGAACTGAACTGTGTCTCTCTCTCCACTGAGAAGAAAGGTTATTTGAGGACATTTTGAGAAGGCAGTGTTCTGCAGTCCAGAAAGAGAGCTCTCACCAGGAACCAATTAGCCAACACCTTGATCTCGAACTTGCAGCCCCCAGAACTGTGAGAAATAAATTTCTGTTCTTAAGCCACCCAGTCTATGCTGTTTTGTCATGGCAGCCTGAGCTATTACATGATGCTCCAGAATTCCATGCAGTTTGGTTCTTCCCTGAAGCTGAACCCAAGTTCAGAGCCTGGAGAACTGAGCTGTGAGTTGGAGGAAGATCTTGCAAATATCACAGTCATCCTACCATATTGCAAAATTCCTTCTGCAGAGTGAACCTAGGTCCTTCGTCCCATATATGTATTGACAAGGTCACCTGAATTGCCTATTCCCCAAATTTTGGTGGAGAAAAGTCATTGTAGTTGATGTCAATGGATCCAGCCCATCACAAACTCACTGCTGTTTCCTTTCCCTCTATTGCTACTTCACACAGTATAACACAGAGCACAGTGAGTGGTATCATATATCATCTCACACCATGTGGTTTAATCAAGAATGTCTTTATTCCTACACTAGGTAATAAGGATGAAATTTCACATTAGCTATTCCTTTTTCAGCACCCACCCCCCCCGCCCCCGAACTAATGCTTCCATGTTGTCTTAATGATAAAAAAGGATATCGTTTTAACTCATTTCCAAATGAGGTTTTACTTACAATGTCAAGAAAAACTTCTTTTTGCTACCAGGCCAAGAAAAAGTTTAGGTAATGTCAAGTTTCTTTTTTACACAGTTTTTAAATCATTGATAGAATTTTCAGGAAAGTTTCAATTCCTTTTTTTTTTTTTTTTTGAAACTACTAGAGTGCAGTCCTTCACAAATCATCTGGCCCAAGCCCTCGCCGGCAGAAAACACTTCACAAGTTGAGGGGTCCAACTCTGAGGTTGTGGTGTGGGCTTCATCACTTCTGAGCTGTGCGGCTCTGTCTCAGGAAAGGTAATCTCCATTCCATGAGTTTTTAAGACAGAGGCAGCAGTGCTGAGGCTCCTCCTGACTCTACAGGGAAACTGGAACACATTGAGCTTCACACGCTTCCTTGGTCTCGAACCGGTTGGCATTGCCCCCACAGCCACCATACCAGAATTGTCGGCAAGCCTGTTCCTTCTGACTATAGGACCATTTCAGGACATAATCCTGGCACTCTCCTTTCACTGGAGCCAGGGAACAAGGATCTACAAGAAAGCAAATGCAGAAAAGAGAGACCTGCATGAGTGAGACCTGCACAGCTTAAAAAACGAATCCTAACCTCACTAACAACTGGCAACTGGCTGTGTGACCTTGAGGGTAACTTACCCTCTATGAGCCTCAATTTCCTCAACCATGAAGACAATATTTAAAAAAAAAAAAAAAACGCATTACAAGTTTGTCATAAAGTGTCACATAATGTATGTGAAAAGGGTAATACAATTAGAGCTATTATTTCGCACAGTGTATAGTATATGGCAGATATACCAGACAATGTATAAATGAGTGAGTGAATGAATCAATAAAGCTTTTCTCAATTAAATGCTAGCACACCAAATTCAACAGCACATTAAAAGGATTGTATACCATGATCAAGTGGGATTTACTTCTGGGATGCATGGATGGTTCAACATATACAAATCAATAAACATGATCACCACATTAGCAGAATGAAGTGTAAAAATCATATGATTTTCTCAATGGATGAAGAAAAAGCACTTGACAAAATTCAAGAGAACTCCTCACTTGCTTATCATGCTTATTTCCCTTTTTTTTTCAAACCATCTCTCAATCCCTTGCCTAATCCCCAAATGTTCCAGGATTCTAAAGGCCTAAGCAAATCAAGCTAATTTATTATTTACTTCAGCCTAACACTTACCCAAGAAGTTATCTATTAAAAGGAAAATACAATGTTCCTGGAAAATAGCATTGAGAATCCACCCGTTGCAAGAGCAAGATCTGGAATGCCTATTTTAAATTTTAAACCAGACATGAATTTTCCCAGGTCTGTAACCTCTATCTTTTAGGGAGAACAGATTTCCTTGGGCACACTCTATACTGGACGAAAATATTCTTGTCTTATAAGCGCAGAATGATGGTGTCTTCCAAATAATTTCCCTTGGCCTTCCAAGTACTCCCAAACAAAGAGGATGTTGTCTTCAGAAAGAAATTCATGGTCTGTTCCCGGGAAGTTGCCTACTCACCTCCCACTAGTATAATCAGCACAGATCAGTTTCCCTGAGTGAGCAGATGTGCTGGATCCCAGCAAATGAGATATATTCATGGGAATTGTCTTCTACCTTAAATAAGCACATCAGAAATAGCCTGTTCCATGACTCCATGGAGGGTGTAACAGAGCAAGTAGCAAGTGCCCAGGATAAACCAGAGAAAATGCTTCTCCAAAAACAGGGGGGTGGGGGTGATCAACAGAAAAAAAATCCAGTGGTGACCTTTGTGCTCTGTAGGGTCAACAAATAGACTTGGGGCTCAACAACCAGCTGGTCCCAACCTCTACCATTACAAACTGATTCCAAACAGACAAGCCAAGCACTAGCGGAACAAACCATACACTTCTCCCAGTGACCCTTTGTGGTTTTCGTCTTTAGAAGATCCACCCTTGTCTTTCAGTTCAGTTCAGTCACTCAGTCATGTCTGACTCTTTGCGACCCCATGAATCACAGCACACCAGGCCTCCTCGTCCATCACCAACTCCCGGAGTTCACCCAGACTCACATCCATCGAGTCAGTGATGCCATCCAGCCATCTCATCCTCTGTCGTCCCCTTCTCCTCCTGCCCCCAATCCCTCCCAGCATCAGAGTCTTTTCCAATGAGTCAACTCTTCGCATGAGGTGGCCAAAGTACTGGAGCTTCAGCTTTAGCGTCATTCCTTCCAAAGAAATCCCAGGGCTGATCTCCTTCAGTCCAAGGGACTCTCAAGAGTCTTCTGCAACACCACAGTTCAAAAGCATCCATTCTTTGGCGCTCAGCCTTCTTCACAGTCCAACTCTCACATCCATACATGACCACAGGAAAAACCATAGCCTTGACTAGACGGACCTTTGTTGGCAAAGTAATGTCTCTGCTTTTGAATATGCTATCTAGGTTGGTCATAACTTTCCTTCCAAGGAGTAAGCATCTTTTAATTTCATGGCTGCAGTCACCATCTGCAGTGATTTTGGAGCCCAGAAAAATAAAGTCTGACACTGTTTCCACTGTTTCCCCATCTATTTCCCAGGCAATCAAACATGGGTTGCTTCTTCTAGATTATACTTCTTAGGGTAGCACTGCCCAGCAGAACTTGCTGCCATGAGGGAAACATTCTATATCTGCCCCATCCAATACAGGAGCTACTGCCCATGGGGCTGCTGGGCATTAGAAATGTGGCTATTGCAACCAAGGAACTGCATTTTTCCTTTGATTCAATTGCAAATTACTGAAATGAAAATGGAAATAGTGTGGTGCAGCTCTAGGTAAATGAACTAATTATCTCTAGGTGTTCTTTGTAACCTAACACTCAGGAAGCCTCAGGCTCCTCTTTTTCTTTTTTTTTTTTTTATCAGTATGATACAGTATGAGGGGCCATTTCACCCACATAATTATTGATAGCTTCCAATTTTATATTTGGTGCTATTTTCACCATGAGTATTAACTTTTGTCATTTCAGAAGAACCCTGCAGCAGGTGTCAGTTTTACTGAAACAAGTCCATGAAATTCAGGAAGAAAGGAAAGAAAAATGGGAGGAGAGACAGAAGAGCGCTGGAAGGTTGCAGACAGCAATGACCGGGAAGCTGTAATTGTGCCGAGGTCGGTTTTGTGTCCTAGTGTACGTCTTGTAACAGTCCTACCAGGAGGAGAAAACCACAGAATAGACCTGTGTACTCTGGAGATACCACTGAAACTGAAAGTATACCAAATCAGCCTGGTTGCTGAGAAGAGAAAGGATGTTTATTTAATTCTTCACAACTAGATACAGCAAAAGGGGCCAGAACTGTAGCAGAATTTGGCCTGAGATGCAGGAAGCCATGGGAGCTTAACAGTACTTAGGACTGAAGAGGGCTCTAAGTTCAAATAATATGGGCCTGAGCAGTAAAAGACAAGCAGATATGGTCCAGATGGACACTGTGGAGAGGATGCAGAGACAGGCAGGTGATGGGAGAGATGGAATGAGGACACGGGGTAAAGAAGAAGATAAAAGGGTTACTTCGGTGGCACAAAAGGTGTGTATTCAGGGCAGTGGTGGCCAGTGAGGCCCTTGGGACCATGTAGAAGCCTGTGTGCCTTACCCACGCACCTGAACATGGTCTCATAACAATGGGGACCACAGAGGAAGAGACATCACATGGCTAGATCTGTATCTTGGAAAAAATGAGTTGGTCTTCAGAATGGAATTGGGGAAAGAACAAATGGGAAGAAAGGAGACCCATTAGAGTACACTGCAATTACACTTGAGGTGGATGGTAGATGATATCTTGGGAAGATGTGGAGAAGGGGGCAGGTCCGAGGGATGCTGAGGAGGGAGCCATGTCAATATCTGGTTCCCAACTGAGGATTCGGTGGTGAGTGGAGAATGACTGGTGGTATGTGGGCTTAGTTTTCCATTCCTAGGCCAGCATGGCTCCTTCCAGTACAGAAATAAAGGGAGAGAATGTTCTAAGGGCAGGCAAGGCCGGTCTGATTAAATGGATTTGTGTGAGATGACTGTCAGCATTTCCAGTGATACAGTGTGGAGGGCAGCTGAACATACTAGTCTGCAGCTTAGAACAGAGTTAAAGATGCAAGACATGGATTTGGAATCATTTATCCAGAGGGGATAGTTGAAGTCATGGTAGTAAAGCTTGCCCGGTAGTATGTGTAGTCAGCTTCAAGGTCTGAAGACAAGACTTGGGGAAGGCATTGTGGATTTACCATGAAATTAATGAAGCCTAAGCTTCAGGGCCCTTATGCACAAAGGGCCCATATGTGCATACTCCTCTTCAAAATAAGTATTTATTTTTGTCCTTAAGTAATTTTCTATCTTTTTTTTACTGAGGGTCCCTTAAGTTCTATGAACTTCAGACTCCATAATACCTGGATGCCCCATGAGAATGAACCTAGAGAGAGGAGCCTAGGGCTGATCCAAAGTGGAAGAAAAGATAAGGATGTTGTCTCTGAAATGCAAATCAAAACTACAGGTGCCTCCTCACACTGGTCAAAAGGCCATCATTAAAAAGTCTACCAAAGATTGAACAAGATGGCAGAGGAGTAGGTGGACATGGAGTACATCTCTCTCCACAAATACATCAGAAATACACCTTCAGACACCGAAGTGCTTACAGAACACCAGATGAGAGCAGACAAGAGTACCTGAATACCAGAAAAGAATATATAGAACCACGGAAAACTCAAGATCAAGCCCGGAGCCTTCAGAGTGGGAGCACCGACTCCAAGACCCTAGACTACCAGAGAACTCCTAACCCTAGGGAACATCAAATAGTGAAAACTCCCACAAAGGAAACCACTTCAATTCAAGACCTGGCATCACCCAACTACCAGTAGCACCCTGTGTGGATGCTTCATCCAAACAATAAACAAGACAAAAATGCAAACCCAATCATCAGCAGACAGGATTACCACCTCACTCAGCCCTCCCCATCAGAGGGGGAAAAAAAACTCAGCACAAATCTCACCCTATATAAAGCTTACACAAACCACTGGACCAACCTTAGGAGGGCAGAAACCAAGAGAAAAAAGAATTCAACTTTGAAACCAGGAAAAAGGAGACTTCAAGCACAGTAAATATAAAAATTAATAGTGAAAAGGCAGAGAAATACTGCACAAATGAAGGAACAAACTAGAAACATAGAAGTCTAAATAAATGGGGAGGAAATAGGAAAACTACCTGAAAAATAATTGAGAATAATGATAGTAAAGATGATCAAAAACCTTGAAAACAGAATGGAGAAAATGCAAGAATCAATTAACAAAGACCTAAAAAAATTAAAGAATAAACATACAGAGACAAACAACACAACTACTAAAATTAAAAATACTCCAGAAGGAATCAATAATGGAATATATGAAGCAGAACATGGATCAGTGAGCTGGAAGATAAAATGGTGCAGATAACTGCTGAAGAGCAGAATAAAGTAAAATGAGAGAAGAACTGAGGATAGTCTCAGAAACTTCTGGGACAATATTAAATGCAACAACATTTGAATTATAGGGTTCCCAGAAGAAGAAGAAGAGAAAAAGAAAGGGTATGAGAAAAATTTTGAAGAGATTATAGTTGAAAATTTCCCCAAGATGGAAAAGGAAATAGTCAATTAAATCCAAGAAGGGCAAAGACTCCCATACAGGATAAACCCAAAGATAAACACACCAAGACACATTCTAATCAAACTAACAAAGATTAAACACAAAGAAAGAATATTAAAAGCAACAAGTCACTTACAAGGGAAACCCCATAGGTTTAACAGCTGATCTTTCAGGAGAAACTCCACAGGCCAGAAGGGAATTAAAGGATATATTTAAAGTACTGAAAGGGAAAAATCTACAATCAAGATTACTCTACCCAGCAAGGATCCCAAACAAAATTGATGGAGAAATCAAAAGTTTTTCAGATAAACAAAAGTTAAGAGAATTCAGTACCACCAAACCAGCTTTACAACAAATGTTAAAGGGACTTACATAGTCAAGAAATATAAGAGAAGAAAAAGATCTACAAAAATAAACCCCAAACAATTAATAAAATGGCAATAGGAATGTATATTTCAATAATTATTTTAAATGTAAATGGATTAAATGCTCCAACCAAAAGACACAAACTGGCTGAATGAATACAAAAACAAGACCCGTATATATCCTGTCTACAAGAAACCCACTTCAGACCTAAAGACACATATGACGGAAAGAGAGAGGATGGAAAAACATATTCCATGCAAATGGAAAGCAAAGAAAGCTGGAGTAGCAATTCTCATATCAGACAAAGTAGAACTTAAAGAATATCACAAGAGATAAGGAAGGACACTACATAATGATCAAGGGATCAATCCAAGAGGAAGACATAATTGAAATATTTATGCACCCAATATAAGAGCACCTCAATACATAAGACAAACACTAACAGACATAAAAGGAGAAATCAACATTAACACAATAATTGTAGGAGACTTTAGTACCCCAGTTACACCAATTGACAGATTATCAAAACAGAAAATTAATGAGGAAACACAAGTCTTAAATGATACATTAGACGAGATGGGTCTCATTGATATCTTCAGGACATTCCATCCAAATGCAGAAGAATACACCTTCTTCTCAAGTGCACATGGAACATTCTCCACATGCTGGGTCACAAATCAAACCTCAAGAAATTTAAGAAAATTGAAATCGTATCAAGTATCTTTTTCAAACACAACCCTACGAGACTAGATATCAAATACAAGAAAAAAAACTGTAAAAAACACAAACACGTGGAGATTAAACAATACATTTCTAAATAACGAACAGGTTACTGAAGAAATCAAAAGGGAAATCAAAAAACTCCTAGAAACAAATGACAATGAAAACATTACGACTCAAAACCTATGGGATGCAACAAAAGCAGTTCTAAGAGGGAAGTTTATAGAATACAATCCTCCCTCAAGAAACAAGAAAAACATTGAATAGACAACCTCACTTTATACCTAAAACAACTGGAAAAAGAAGAACAAGAAAAACCTCAAAATTAGCAGAAGGAAATAAATCATAAAGATCAGAGCAGAAATGAATGAAAAAGAAATGAAAGAAACAATAGTAAAGATAAAACCAATACAATATTGTAAAGTAATTAGCCTTTAATTAAAATAAATAAATATAAATTTTAAAAAAAACTAAAAGCTGGTTCTTTGAGAAGATAAACAAAATTGACAAACCTCTAGCGAGACTCATCAGGAAAAAAAGAGAAGAATCAAATCAAAAAAATTAGAAATAAAAAAGAAGAGGTTACCACAGACAATGCAGAAATGCAAAGGATTATAAGAGACTATTGTGAACAACTATATGGCAATAAAATGGATAGCCTGGAAGAAATGGACAGATTAAAAAGTTCAATTTTCCAAGACTGAACCAGAAAGAAACAGAAATTATGAATAACCCAATTACAAGCACTGAAATTGAAACTGTGATAAAAATCTCCCCCAAAATCTCCCAAAAGCCCAGGACCTGATGGCTTCACAGGAGAATTCTATCAAACACTTAGAGAAGAGCTAATGCCTATCCTTCTAAAACTCTTTCAAAAAATTGCAGAAGGAACACTTCCAAACTCATTCTAAAAGGCCACCATCACTCTGATACCAAAATCAGACAAAGACAACACACAAAAAAAGAAAACTACAGGCCAATATCACTGATGAACACATATTCAAAAATCCTCAACAAAATGTTAGCAAATAGAATTCAGCAACACATTAAAAAGCTCATACACCATGATCAAGTGTGGTTACCCCAGGGATGCAAGGATTTTTCAATATATGCAAATCAATCAATGTGATACACCATATTAACTGAAAGATAAAAACCATATGATAATCTCAAGAGATTCAGAAAAAACCTTTGACAAAATTCAGCACCCATTTATGATGAAAACTCTTCAAAAAATGGGCATAGAAGGAACTCTGCCTCAACATAGTAAAGGCCATATATGATAAGCCCATAGCAAACATTATTCTCAATGTTGAAAAACTGAAAGCACTCCCCCTAATATCAGGAACAAGACAAGGGTGTCCACTCTTATCGCTATTATTCAACATAGCTTTGGAAGTAATAGTTACAGCAATCAGAGAAGAAAAAGAAATAAAAGGAATCCAGATCAGAAAAGAAGAAGTGAAACTCTCACTATTTGAAGATGAAATGATACTATACATATAAAACTCTAAAGATAATATCAAAAAATTACTAGAGCTAATCAGTGAATTTAGCAAAGTCACAGGATATAAAATTGATACACAGAAATCACTTGCATTTCTATATACTAACAATGAAAAATCAGAAAGAGAAATTAAGGAATCAATCCCATTCACCATTGCAACAAAAAGAATCAAATATCTAGGAATAAACTTACCTAAGGAGACAAAAGGGCTGTACACAAAAAATTATAAGACATTGATGAAAGAAATCAAAGATGATATAGACAGATGGAGAGATGTTCCATATTCCTGGGTGCAAGTATGCAAGTGTTCATCACTCAGTCGTGTCCAATTCTTTGCAACCCCATGGAGGCCAGGTTCCTCTGTCCATGGGATTTCCCAGGCAAGAATACTGGAATGGGTTGCCATTTCCTTCTCCAGGGGATCATTCCAACCCAGGGATTAAACGTGGTCTCCTGCATTACAGGCAGATTCTTTACCACTAAGCCACCAGGGAAGGAAGAATCAATATTGTGAAAATGACTATACTACCAATGCAATCTACAGATTCAGTGCAATCTGTATCAAAGTACCAATGGCATTTTTCACAGAACTAGAATAAAAAATTTCACAATTCATATGGAAATACAAAAGACCCTGAATAGCCAAAGCAGCCTTGAGAAAGAAGAATGGAGCTGGAGGAATCAACCTTCCTAACTTCAGATTATACTACAAAGCTACAGTCATCAAGACAGTATGGAACTGGCACAAAAACAGAAATATAGACTAATGGAACAAGACATAAAGCCCTGAAATAAGCCCATGCAACTATGGGTACCTTATTTTTGACAAAGGAGGCAAGAATATACAATGGGGCAAAGACAGCCTCTTCATTAAGTGGTGCTGGGAAAACTGGACAGCCACATGTAAAAGAATGAAATTAGATCACTTCCTAATACCATACACAAAGGTAAACTCAAAATGGATTAAAGACCTAAATGTAAGATCAGAAACTATAAAACTCTTGGAGAAAAACATAGGCAGAACACTCAATGACATAAATCAAAGCAAGATTCTCTATGACCCACTTCCTAGAGTAATGGAAATAAAAACAAAAATAAGCAAGTGGGACCTGATTAAACTTAAAAGCTTTTGCACAGCAAAGGAAACCATAAGCAAGGTGAAAAGACAGCCCTCAGAATGAGAGAAAATAATGGCAAATGAAACAACTGACAAAGGATTAATTTCCAAAATATACAAGCAGCTCAAATAACTCAATACCAGAAAATTAAACAACCCAATCAAAAAGTGGGGAAAAGAGCTAAACAGACATTTCTCCAGAGAAGACATACAGATGGCTAACAAACACATGAAAAGATGCCCAACATTGCTCCTTATTAGAGAAATGCAAATCAAAACTACAATGAGATATCATCTCACACTAGTCAGAATGGCCCTCATCAAAATGTCTACAAACAACAAATGCTGGACAGGATGTGGAAAAAATGGAACCTTCTTATACTGTTGGTGGGAATGCAAATTGATACAGCCACTATGGAAGACAGTATGGAGATTCCTTAAAATACTAGGACTAAAACCACCATATGACCCAGAAATCCCACTCCTAGGCATATACCCAGAGGAAAGCAAAATTGAAAAAGACACATGTACCCCAATGTTCATTGCAGCACTCTTTACAATAGATAGAACATGGAAGCAACCTAGATGTCCATCAACAGATGAATGGATAAAGAAGTTGTACATATACACAATGGAATATTACTCAGCTATAAAAAAGAGTGCATCTGAGTCAGCTCTAAGGGGGAGGATGAACCTAGAGCCTATTATACAGAGTGAAGTAAGTCAGAAAGAGAAAGATAAATACCATGTATTAATGTATATATACTGAATCTAGAAAGATGGTACCGAATATTTTATTTGCAGGGCAACAGTGGAGAAACAGACATAGAGAACAGGCTTATGGACACAGGGAGAAGGGAGGAGAGGATGAGATGTATGGAGAGAGTCACATGGAAGCTGACATTACCATGTGTAAAATAGACAGCCAACAGGAACCTGCTATGTGTCCCAGGAAACTCAAGCAGGATCTCTGTATCAACCTAGAGGGGTGGGATGGGGAGAGAGATGGGAGGGAGGTTCAAGAGGGAGGGGATATATGTACACCTATGGCTGATTCGTGTTGAAGTTTGACAGAAAACAACAAAATTCTGCAAAGCAATTATCCTTCCATTAAAAAATAAATTAACTTTTTTTTAAAGTCTACCAATAACAAATGCTGGAGATAGTTTGGAGAAAAGGGAACTCTCCTACACTGTTGGTGGGAATATATTAATAAGTTGCTGTAGCAACTATGGAGAACAGTGTGGAGGTTCCTCAAAAAAACTAAAAATGGAGTTGCCATATGTTTCTGCAGTCCCACTCCTGGGCATATATCTGGGGGAAAAAAATATAATTCAAAAAGATACATGTATCCCAACATTCACAGTAGCGCTATTTGCAATTCGCCAATACATGGAAACAACCCAATATCCATCAACAGATGAATGGGTAAAGAAAATATGGTACATAGGTACAATGGAACATTAGCCATGAAAAGGAAAGAATGCCATTTGCAGCATTGGACCTAGGGGCTTCTCAGGTGGCGCTAGTGGTAAAGAACCCCCCTGCCAATGCAGGAGACCTAAGAGATGTGGGTTCAGTCCCTGGATTGGGAAGATCCCCTGGAGGAGGGCATGGCAACCCACTCCAGTATTCATGCCTGGAGAATCCCAAGGACAGAGGAGTCTGTGGGCTACAGTCCATGGGGTTCCAAAGAGTCAGACACGCCTGAAGCAACTTCAGACACACGCGCACAGTTGGACCTACAGATTATCATACTAAGGGAAATAAATCAGAAAAAAAGACAAATACCATATGATATCACTTATATGTGGAATCTAAAATATGATGCAAATAAAATTATCTATGAAACAGAAAGAGACCCACTTACACAGAGAACAGACTTGTGGTTGCTATGAGGAAAATGGTTAGGGGGGATGGACTGGGAGTCTGGGGTTAGAAGATAGAGTGGATAGACAACAAGGTCCTACTATAAAGCACAGAGAACTGTATTCAATATCCTGTAATAAACCACAATGGAAAAGAATATATACACACACACACACACACACACATATAACTGAGTCACTGAGCAGAAATTAACAGAACACTGAAAATCAACTATATTTCCATTAAAAAAATAAAGAAAGAATAAATTTCAAAAATTATGTTGTCTCTGCAGCTAACACAGGAGAGGACTTGACGAGGAAGGCAGTGGGCAGCAGTGATTCAGCCCTGAGGAGCTGCAGTCATCGAGGTCTGACCAGCCCTTTGGTCCCTTGATGGCTTTCAGCACACCCTTAAAGACAAGAAACAGCTCTTTCTTCTGACTGGAGGGCGGGCAGGGAGCAAGGCTGGCAGCGACACAGGGAGTTGCAGGAGGTTGCACTTGGCTGCCTTTACTTCTGAAACCAAGAAAACAGGGCAGGTGCTAGAGGAGAAGATATGGAAGAAGGGGGGTGAGGAGGAGGCAAATGCTCAGGGCAACCGTGGGATACAGCGGGAGAGGGCACTGGCCAGGGCCAAGGAACAGAGCTCCGGGGAATTCTGGAAACCGTCTTGCCCCTGTGAATAGCATTGAACTACATCATGAGGAGGCTCTCTTCCACCCTGTTCACCTTGATTCTGTGCGGAAAGACTCACTGGGGCCGTGTTTCTCACTCTCAGTTGCTCAGGAGAATCACCGGCTCAGTTCCACACCTAGAGATTCTGATTGGATTGCTCTGGGATGAGGCCTGGGTGGTGAGAATGCTTAAAACTTCTCAGATGATTCTCAATTACAGCCGAGATTGAAAACCACTGCCTTAGTGACCTTTAGCACACTTGGCAGACATTATACACAAAAAGCGTTAAGAGTCAACAAAATAAGCTTTTCTGTGGTTAATGTCTAGCCTAAGGAGGGGAAATGTTACTGTCCTGCCTAGTATTCCCATGTCTGTCCAGTTTTCCCTTTCCTCTGGATATGTGTTTTCTTTGGAAAAGACAAAGGACAAATCAGCATCTTAGCAGCTAGCTTGTATGCTTACTGTGTGGCAAACATATGAATTATCAAGTTTCATCTTCAAAACAACCCCATGAGTCAGGCACTCACATAATCCCCATTTTACAGGTCAGAAAACTGAGCTGCAGAGAGAGGAAATAACTTTTCATGGCCATCTAGATAGAGCACCAGAGACAGAATCATGCAGGCACATTCAAAACCTCTGGGAGGCGACCTCTCATCTAATCTAAGTGAGACTGACCATACCACTCTCTAGAAACTCTCAGCTATCCTTTCCCTGCCTTTTAGAAACTTCAGAATCAAATGCCCTCAGATCTCTTTCTAATGTGTTTACTGTTTGGCTTAATTTGTTGATCCCATGTAAGAGGTGGCAATGGCATTGGCCATAATCCAAAATTGATGCTACAGTTGCCTTGAAAAATGAAAGTGTTAGTAGCTCAGTTGTGTCCAACTCTATGAGATCCCATAGACCGTAGCCTGCCAGGCTCCTCTGTCCATGGACTTTTCCAGGCAAGAATACTGGAGTGGGTTGCCATTCCCTTCTACAGGGGATCTTCCGGATCCAGGGATCAAACCCAGGTCTCCTACACTGCAGGTGGACTCTTTACCATCTGAGCCACCAAGGGAGCATGGTTGTCTTAGACGGATCCAAAATGTTCCTTAAACTCGGTCATAGCACATGTGGCCACTCATAGATGAAGGAGCCTTCTACAAGCCAGAGCATCTTCCCTAAAGGTCAAGGGTATGTTTGCCACTTCTGCAATAGATCATTGTTTCCACAATAAAGTACAGACACTCCATGGGGTGAGACTCTATAACACTCCCTCAGACAGCTTCTGTTAGCTCCATACTTAAAGTCAAATAAAAGTCAGCCTTCTACTATTTCCTGAAACTAGTTATTTTTAGCTGCATACATGAATCTGTGCTCTTGCAAGCAAACTACACAAAGCTGATGTCTGCATGCTAACACGGTGCACAGGATTTTTTTTTTTAAGCTAAAGATTTTTAAAGGTAAATTCAACCCAAGGAGCAAGGAGTAGTTGGGTTTTTACCATAGACATTGCCCGAATTTCTTTCTTTTCCAGTTTTTTTCAGTTTTGCTGGATCTTTTTGATGATTTTCTTCAGCATCGTAGCCACTCTTTTCATAATTCTCAAGTGCTTCTTGCTGAGTGATAGACGTCATTGTGGCTTCTCTATTCTCCTCTCGAAAAGAGCCTGCTGCTTCGAGTGCTTCCAAATCATCAGTAAGGCCAGATTTGCCAAACTGGCGCTTGGGCAACCTGCGCAGAAACAAAAGACTGGGAGAATGAGGGGGTGAGTCCCACTTGGTACCACTGGGCTCGGGGCGCTTCAGGCTTGGGTATCTGCTGATGGCTTCATTATCAAACCAGCTGTTGTCTTAGGTTTGCAGGGGTGTTGGGACAAACATCAGAATAATATGTTTAGCATGATCAATTTTACCTCCAGGACGTGGGATTAGAGGATGGGAAATGCAGTGGATAGGAAAACTGTTACTGATTGCTCTAATACACGTACGTGCTCCTTGAATTTTATTGGTCCTGTATTACTCTTACTATTGAAAAATAAGAAAACAAAAAACCAAACCATATCAGAATCGTTAAACACAGGAGCATCTGAATCCCAGTGGTTTGAGTCAAGGACTGGTTTGCCTGTGACCTGAGGAAGACAGGCAATGGTTTTTCCAGTGGTCATGTATGGCTGTGAGAGTTGGACTATAAAGAAAGTTGAGCGCAGAAGAATTGATGCTTTTGAACTGTGGTGTTGGAGAAGACTCTTGAGAGCCCCTTGGACTGAAAGGAGATCCAACCAGTCCATCCTAAAGGAAATCAGTCCTGAATATTCATTGGAAGGACTGATGCTGAAGCTGAGACTCCAATACTTTGGCCACCTGATGAGAAGAACTGACTCATTTGAAAAGACCCCGATGCTGGGAAAGATTGAGCGAAGGAGGAGAAGGGGACGACAGAGGATGAGATGGTTGGATGGCATCACTGGCTCAATGGACATGAGTTTGGGTAAACTCTGGAAGTTGGTGATGGACAGGGAGGCCTGGTGTGCTGAGGTTCATGGGGTCACAAAGAGTTGGACATGACTGAGTGACTGAACTGAACTGAACTTAGGGAAACAGTCCCTGCAGGGCACAGAGCCGTGGGACAAGCCCAGCCCCACCCTCAGCCTACCTCTTGACAGGCAAGATGCGTTGCAGCAGGGTGTCCCCTCGGCTTGGGCCCCCACACTTTTCAATGAGCTCTGGAGGTGGGTACTGATTAGTGTCACCTAAAAATGAAATAAAACATCACATCAAATAAAGCATAAAATGATATGAAGCTCAAAAATAAAATGAAGTAAAATAAAGCACAAGACCAAAATATTACCCATTAAGACATAAGACATAAAATAAAATCAATTAAAGTGTAAAATATACAATAAAACAAAATAAAGTATAACAAAATAAACTAGAAAACAAAAAAGTCTATTGACATAAAATCAAAAAGATGTAAACTCAAAGCACAAAATAAATACAAATAGAAAAATAAAAATACAAGCAAAATGAAAGTATAAAATGAATTCTATTGTATAAGCAATATAAAATTAAATCATAACATAAAAGAATAGAACAAAATATGAAATGCAACCTAATGTAATAAAACACATAAAGTAAAGCGAAATTAAAATAGACTAGAAAAATAATCCTCTAGCCTCCTTCTCCCTCAAAGAATCACTAAGCCTTCAGTCATCTGTTACAGTTCCTTCTTCCATCTCTTGCAAAGGTAAGGAATCTCAAGGTTCACTGACCTTTCTAGAATCACACAGCTCTTGAGTGGCAAAGATTAGACTAGAACCAATTCATTAATGTCCATGTCTCTCAAGCTACAGAGGCACAAGAGCTGTGTCTCTATTTCTAAGGTGTCCATCAGACTGCCTTTATTCCCTCAGTGACAGCGGAGCTTTATGTGACGGGATGTCATACCCACTTATAAACTGAGAAGCTGATGTCCCCCAGCAAAGAGGGCAGGAAGGCCTCCCACGCCACAGGGAGGCACCCACACGTGAGTTGTGTGGGACTATGCACGGTTGGACAAAGCCCAAGACAAACTCCTGCAAATGTGACCAGGATAATACCCACCCTCCAGTCCTAACCATCTCCATCGTCATGCGAGGATACAGATTTGGTGCCAGTTACCCATAAATCTCATTCAACTTGTTCTGACTGGAAGTGAGGAAGTAGGACAGGACACAGGGAAGAAGTCTGGCCAAGCTGCGTGGTCACAGCACTTTTCACCGGTGCTCCAACCTGAGATGAGAGGTTCCAGGTTTCTGTCCTGTCTCCCTCGTTTCCTAGCAAGTCCCTGAAAACGCGCTACTCAAAGTACGGTCCCTGCCCCAGCAGCATCAGCCAGGGGCTTATTTAAAATGTGCACTGTCCATTTTTGCTGCACAGAGAAATACACAACATTATAAACTGACTATACTTCAATGAAATCTTTTGTAAAAATGCAGACTCTCGGGCCCCAGCTCAGACGCACTGAATCAAAATCCAAAGTGTAACTAGATCCCCAGGAAAAGCATGTACATGTTAAAATCTGCGAAGCACTGTTCTATAGCAGTGGACTCTGGATCACTGGACACAGCAATAACAGTAACTATTCTTTATGCACGTACAGCAGTGTTGCTTCCACGCACATATTTGAACATAGGCTTCACAAATAGAGAAGAGATTTTTATCCTCATTCTGGTAAATGACAAAATCAAAAGATTCGGTGGAAACCTGAGGCCTCCCAGCCACCAGACAAGAAGCCAACACTAAGCTTGGCAGCGTGTCAGGGCAACGTAGCTTAGGGTTTTCAGGAAGTGGGGTGCTCCCTGGGGTCTGCCCTAGAGGTGGAGACCACAGGGCAGCCTACAGCCCAGCAAGGGCGATGGTGCCATGGGCACCCACCCACCCATATGCCAGGCTCTGTGCTTGCCTCTTCCCACCCCGCCAGGCATCCCTGTCTGCTCACTTTTTAAGAGGTTCAGGAAGGCCCGCGTGAAGCCCAGGGCATAAGCCACCTCTGCCTCTGAGACCCCTCCTAGGTGTAGCAGGTGCTGCTCCGAGGGGGAGCTGGCCACGTGGACCAGCTCTGCCAGCTCGCGGGTCCCCACGCCCGGGCCCAAGGCCAGCACAAACAGAGTGACGCCCTTGCACTTGGCCTCCAGGGACAGAGTCCTTAATTTCTCCCGGTCCCAGCTGCTGGTCTCACTGGCCACTATGGCAAAGAGGACCTGCGCCCTCTGGAGCAGCGGGGCGGCCAGGAGCACCTTCTCCAGCGTCCACTCCAGGGCATGGCCCAGGGCCGGCGCTCCCCGCAGGGGGTGGCCCGAGGCCTCGAGGATGCTCCTCTGCATCTGTGCCCGGTGGCCATACGCGGTCAGGTGGAAGCCCTCGAGCACGGGGGACCTCCCCTCTCCAGGCCAGAAGCCGGGGGTCGTGTGTGTCACCAGGGCCACGCGGGCTCCACGGGGAGACGTGCTCGGCTGCCTCGCCACCTCCAGCTCGTCGAGCACGGCGTCCACCAAGGTCAAGGCTACCCGGTAGAGGTCGGCGCCCACGCCGCGGGAGCCGTCCACCAGGAAGGCGATGTCCGCATCCACTTGCAGAGGCCCGGGCCTGCCCCGCCCGCACTCCGGGGCCGGGAGGCACTGATCTGCGGAGGAGAAGCGGGGTTACCATGAGCCCCTTTCCTTTCCAGGCACACACGCTTCCAGGCACTCAGTAGGGAGAGCCACTGCTGAAGGCTGTCTGCCTGGGGATGACTTCAGCCAGAAGATGGGTGCTGTAAATAAACACGCCTGTTTTTCAGAAGAAGAGTTGAGAGTATATCTGATTCCACAGTTAATGTTTCTAACCACCAGGCCACATGGCTTCCTAATCCCTAGGTTCAGAGCCCCTCTACTTGGTACAGTCAAGCCCGCCTCTTACTGGGTGTGTGACCCGGGGCAGATTACTCAGATTCCTCATCTGTCTGATGGAGATAGAATGCGAAACTGAGAGTGAAGTTGCTCAGTCCTGTCCAACTCTGCGACCCCATGGACTGTAGCCTACCAGACTCCTCCGTCCATGGAATTTTCCAGGCAAAAGTAGTAGAGTGGGTTGCCATTTCCTTCTCCACTGATGGAGATAATGATACTCATAATAATAAACCTCTCTTACGAAGCTGGTTGTGCGGTTTTTAACTTTAAAGTGAGTTAATATACGTAAGTGCTCAGAACAACGCCTGTGTAGTCAGAGCTCAGGTTCCATAAACCCCAGCTGGGCTTTCACTTGTGCAGGAGCGGGTAGAGGCCCAGAGGGACCACAGCGTCAAACAAAATAATGAACGGGAAAGAAGTTGCTCAGCTGTAACATGCCCTACGAACAGCAGTTCCTGTATCTGACCAGGTTTTCAGAGCCACACCTCTCACGGCAGCTTTAGGACTTAGGGTGGATCCAGGAGAGGGAGCTGCAGAATTCCCTTTTGCTTTCCTGTCCAGGACTCGGGCTGGCCCCAGGGGAAGGTGATGTGCAGGACAGCTCTTCACATGTGGGTGTGCGTGGGTTTCAGCAACACTGCTTCTTCTGTGCCCAGGCTGGTGTGAGGTGTGGAAGCTGAGGTCTTTCCGAGACCCTGCTGGCGGCCAATGGCAGTTCCAGGCCGAGAACTTAATGCTCTTGACCTGAGCTCAGTGGTCCGCCTGTCACACTAATGGTCAAATGAGGAAGGGACATGAACCCAGGCATATCCAGAAGCCTTGGCAGGACAGGTAAGGAGGCAGAGGGGCCAGGATGAGAAGCCAGGGTGGGGGAGGGACCAGATGGCGGGGCACTAGCTGATACTTGCTCTCCAAAGGGGGCAGGCACCGCGCATCTCTGGCTGACTGTGGCCACAAAGGAATGCCGTGTCTGAGACTCTCTGGCCTGTTCTGACTTCCCAAGAAAAACTGATACACATCTGCAGAGCACAGCTGGCCTGTGGCCACCAGCTAATTCACCCTGCTCTGAAGACATCAATCCGACCAGCAGCGCTGTCCAGGCTTACCATAGCAGAGGGTGCAGCGGGCCATGCGTTCCACACGCTGCTGGCTCTCCGTCTCCCAGACATACAGATGAAATCTGTTGCTTCCATTCATCTAGTGCCAACACATACACAAATTATCATTAGCGGTGCTAAATCTCAGGCCACATTTTTCATGCACCTTCCAATTCAGATGAGAAAATCATTAATATGATATTTTTAAAGAACATGTGTAACTCTCTATGTCTATATAATCTGGCATTTATAGTCCAGCTATTTACAGTCACATAGTTCTCTAGTCCTAAGCTGGAGGTTGGACTATACCATCGGTGTGGGTATATGAGGTGTGGCCACATGTATAAAACTCAACCAACGTCAGGTCTATTGGAGTGAGGGTAAGGGAGTTAAGGCTTCAGTCATTTATAAATTCTGTAAATCTCTAGGGATTGTCCATGGTGTGTGATGCAGTGTGGTGGGAGTTATTAATCATGAACATGCAGACCCTTCAAGGACATGGTCACAGATCTAGGTCATAAGCCACAAGGATGGAAGGAGGCAGAGATCATCAGAGAGGCCAGAGCTGGTAAGAGGGAGGGGGAATCGGGGAAGGTTTTGTAGGGATGGAAAATCCATTTATTTCCTTCACAGACCCTTTCCTATTATGATTAATTTAATAACTGATATCAGGTTTAAAAGACAAATTATATTAACAGTAATGAATCCAGCAAGGTCCGTGTGATAACTGGCTAGATAATCAACATACTTATTCTCTCTTCTTCTGAAAACCAGACTACATTTCCATCCTTCCCTGCAGTCACTTGGACCATATGACCAAGGTCTAGCCAACAGCATGGAGGTGGAAGCAGTGAATGCCATTCCCAGGGTATGCACGAGCTCCACCTCCTCCTTTGCCAGCCAGCTGTGGAGGATTCAGAAAAGGCCTTGAGGCCCTAGGACATGATGGAGTCACCGATAGAAGGAGCCTGGGTCCTGAATGCAGCAAAGTACCCTTCCTTTCACCCACACCCCCAAGGAACCCGCGCCACTGGTGACAGATGGAGAAATAACACTTTCTCGTGTTGAGCCCCTGAGACTGGGGCAGGCATGCTCTGGCTAATGCAGGCTCTTTGCAGGGTTTCCCCCTTGTAATGATTAGGAACACTTTCGTATTATTTCTCTCAGGAATTGAGGTGTGGTTTGCAAAGAGCTGGATATCCAAGCTTAGTCATGGCCATGTGGTTTTCCACCCCTGTCAAAGCGTGTAGGACAGGGACTTCCCTGGTTGAGAATTTGCCTTCCAGGGCAGGGGACACAGGTTCAACCCCTGGTTAGGAAAGATCCCACAGGCCCATGTGGAGCAGCTAGGCCCGTGTACCACAGCTACTGAGCCTGTGCTCCAGAAGAGAAGACCTCATGCTGCAAGTAAGGCCTAGCACAGCCAAATAAATACAAAAAATAAATTACTTTTTTAAAGCATGTAGGACAGTACTCCCTGGGAGTCAGCCCTGCCCCTTGCATCCCTTTGGCTGGGACCAGGCAGACCTGGCCCTTCCTCGGGTGGCAAGGTGCTCAGCAAACAAAGATGTCATGCCTGTCCTCAGGGAGCGAGACAGGCAGGGTTTACTTTGGAAAAGAACATTCTGGAACGCACACTCCTTACAGAGCATTCACTCTTTCTGTTAGGACTGCCGTGTATCCCCAGCATGATCCTTCACACTGAGCTTCCCTGAAGGAAAAACGCTTGTGGGGAAAGAAATATTGAGAGTGGAACTTTTGTTTATGCTAATATAAAACAAAACAAACATGAGAACATTCCTAAGTCTCCCATGCTAAAAGCCGTCTACTGCTGCTAAGTCACTTCAGTCGTGTCCGACTCTGTGTGACCCCATAGACGTCAGCCCACCAGGCTCCCCGGTCCCTGAGATTCTCCAGGCAAGAACACTGGAGTGGGTTGCCATTTCCTTCTCCAATGCATGAAAGTGAAAAGTGAAAAGTGAAAGTGAAGTCGCTCAGTCGTGTCCGACTCTTAGCAACCCCATGGACTTCAGCCCACCAGGCTCCTCCGCCCATGGGATTTTCCAGGCAAGAGTACTGGAGTGGGGTGCCATTGCCTTCTCTAAAATGAGGCTTTTTCCTGACTTAGACATTCGAGTCAACCAAGACTGATGAAAGGGCTGCTAGGAAAAGACATAACAAACTGCCTGGAGGCACAGAAATGACAGAGCCACACCTTCAAAGAGTGGAAGGACCGGCAAACAATGCTCAAGAAGGAAAGACACCCCATAACACATTTTAGTAACACAGGAACTGGAGATGCGTTTCAAAGCAGATGAATAAAGGGAACCTGATGAAGATAATAACATCTGGCACTTTTGGGAGAATCAGTAGGACCCTTAACTGGCAAAGAAGCATTATGGTGTGAAGGAACAGCAGGCATAGATGCCCAGAGATAAGCAGTGGCTATTCATGATTCTTCTCAACACCCTCCGCCCCCAGGGAGAAGACACATTCCAACGGACAGCACATTTGAAACCCTGCAACACCCAGCCAGATGGAGGGAAGCTGAGACGAGCAGTGAGTGCAGAGTTGCCAACACCCAACATTCAGATCCATTCCACATGGTCATCAGATCTGAGTATGGACCAAACTAAAGTAGATGTAGTAAATTACCAAGCGCTAGAGACAACAGTGTTGGCGTGGATGTGGCACATTAACAGCTTTACTGGAAATCACATGAGGCCGTCGGGAAGGCTTCTGAAACCAGGATCCACAGCAGCGTCCCAGGAGATATGAGAAGACTGGGGGAGCACTGGGAACATGGACTTTCCTCCAGGAGTTGTGGGGAAAGGCTAACCTGGTGAATATTACGCTTAAATCGTGGGAAACGTGGTTGAAGTGTCTTATAAAATGCAAAATTGATGAGACTTTTAGAGGTAGTATGAAAGACTTCAAATAAATTCAAGCATACCCTCAAGTCTGTATTAATATAAAGGAAAGGTTCACAGGAAAGGTTCTAGGCAGCACCAATGGAACCAGGTGTCAGGAGCTCAGGTCCTAGTCCTTGGTTGGCCAGGATTGGCTGGGTGACCTCGGACAAGCCTTTGGCCTATTTCCTCAACAACAGAATTTGGGGTAGGAGTCAATGCTGCTGAGGTTTCTTCCTGTCTCAACACAGCCTGGTCCTTCATAAGTGTCCTTGGTATCTGCCTTGTTCGGAACACGGTGTTAACTTTCTTCTCAGAGCAGCTCAACTCTTCCATCTGCTGTTCTGCCAGCTGGAGAACAACCAAATTCAACTGAATTGGAATCACTACAAAATGTTTATCTTTTTTTTTTTTTTTTTTAGCTCTGAGGAAGAATACTTTGATGATAACGCTTAAAATTTTTTACTATTCTTACAAAGATCAAATTGTGGGAACAAGTACACAAAGACACAGCAGAGGTCTAAGGGGAATACTGGTTCACTTTAGACTTATCTGCATCTAGCTGCTGTTCATTAACATCTCATTACTTTGACTTTGGGCTTGCCAGCACAGTCACTGATAAGGTAGACAAGATGATTCTGAAGAAGGCTCAAGCAGAGAGATCGTGTGGGAGGGAACTGCAGCATGAAAAGAGGAGCCCAACTCCATGATCCCCACTGCAGACGCCCATCAGCACCAGAGAAGGAAACCTCACCAACAGGGCACCTGAAAGACAAGCCACGTGACGTGCTGACAGCTCGGAGCTGAGCTGCAGCTTGAATCAGCGCCTCTCATGACTCCATCAACCAGCTTCCCCTCTGAGTGTCCAGTTGTGCTCTGATGAGACTGAAGTGCAGCAAAGTGAAGTTGCTCAGTCATGTCTGACTCTTTGCGACCCCATGGACTGTAGCACTCCAGGCCTCCTCAGTCCATGGAATTTTCCAGGCGAGAGTACTGGAGTGGGTTGCCATTTCCTTCTCTAGGGGACCTTAGCTGGGTACTAAAGACAAGTCAACTCCAGGAGTTGGTGATGGACAGGGAGGCCTGGCGTGCTGCAGTCCATGGGGTCACAGAGTCGGGCATGACTGAGCGACTGAACTGAACTGAAAGACAGAGTGCATGGAGGAGGGGCGGGAAAGGATAAAGCACAGGGATTTGCATAAACATTCTCTTTTTCTTTAAATAGAAGGATACAGACAACCTTCAAACCTCAGCGCCCAGCATTAAAGAACACTCTTATGGGCCCTGAGCTCAAGAAACCCACAGGGTTCAAATCAATACTTGACTGCTTTTGGGCTGAGTTCCCAGAGGCACAGGACAGCGCTGTTTCCTGGGACTGAGCTGGAGGAGGCTCCTTGGCTCAGGCAGATGGGAGGAGAGGGGACGGGAGCAAGTGCTGAGAAGCAGGAGTCGCCAAGGGCTGAGGCAGGGCTGACAGGACCCCAGGGAGGGAGAGTCAGAAACCATCTGGAGTCTCATTCCAGCTCCAGGCAGGAGGCATGGTCCCGCCAGGAGCGCCATGAAGCTGCTGGCTCTTCCTGGACTTCTCAGCAAACGCTGGGGGTGTGGACCATGGATTGGGGGTGTTGAGTGATAGAGAGGAACCAGGGAGTCAGACCTCCAGAGTGTGGATTCAAGACTGCGTCGTTTAGAACAAGTCAGTTCAGCTCCGACTTTCCCTCACTTCCTCTGGGAAATGTTTTATCATAATTAACTTGCAAGATTAGTATGGGGATCAGCCCAAGACGCCTCAGACTTTACCACTCATGGAAACCACGTGGGGATCTCATTAAGGATGCGGAGCCTGATGGACTGGGTCAGGGAGAAAGGTTAAGATTTGGCTTTTCTCACAAACCTGGGTGAGACTGATGGGTTGCTGGTCCCGTGAACACACCTTGAGGAGTGAAGAGTGATGATGACAAAGCATGAAAAGCATATAGCATGGTGGCTGGACCTTCATAGGTGCTATCAACAAATGGAAGCTTTCCAATTTCACAGGTGGTTGCCAGGCAAAGGCGCACTAGTAATGCCCTTGAGGAGACAGCAGTAACAATGGCCTGCATTTTGCATACACAGAAAGTGTCAGTGGTCCCGGTAAACACTACCTCTTGTAGCTCTCACAGCACATCTGTGAGTTTATCCCCATTTCACATGTGACCAAATTGAAGCGCCAGTGACAAATCACGTGTCCAGATTACACAACGGGCAAAGCCAGAGTTTAAAGCTTCATTGCCTAATTCCTTTCCTTGGCTTCTGATCCTGGTGGTGCCTCTTGGGTGGTAACAATCTAATCAAAACCAGCAGCCCGACAAGGCCTCCACAGCAGGTCATCTGATGGCCTCTGAGTGTCTGTCTGGACAACCCAGCACATCCTTCAGAAAAAAAGGAAAAATAATGTCCTCCTGCAACTTTTCTGAATTCTAAATTATACCATTTTTAAATTATTCCCCCCAAATCCCTTTGGCCTTCCTGTTAATACTTTCATATTCTACAGCTAATGGCTTTTGTCTCCATGATAGCCAATTCTTAGGATTTTTTTTTTTAAGAGCAATATACAGAAAGAGAAATAGAGCCAGTTCATAAATCTTTCTCACAGTATTCTTGTATGTATGTGTGTGTGTATGTTAGTAGCTCAGTCGTGTCCGACTCTTTGGGACCCCATGGACTGTAGCCCACCAGGCTCCTTTGTCTGCGGGATTCTCCAGGCAAGAATACTGGAGTGGGTTGCCAATTCCTTCTCTTGTATAGGTAAAACTAATTAATACACAAGAGGAGCTGAGAACGTCTCAACTATCTTATTTTCCTATTTTTGACTTTTGAATTAAAATCTCATTGTGAATGGGGATTCCAGACCCTGAGAAACTTATTTTCTTCTCTGTGCCTCAGTTTCATCATCTGAAAAAATATCAGTCATCTCTTTGAGTTGTTATAAGGATTATATGAATCTATACATGAGAAGATCTTTGAATAGCACCTGGATCAATAAATATGAGCTATTTTGAAAGCTATTGTTTCAAAGGAACAAATACTAGGTTTTTTATAAAGAAAAATGAAATTTAAAATGAGGCACACAAGTTGCATTTTCCCTGTAATGCTCCATTTTTAGACTTTAAAAGAGGGTGCAAATTAAGTCTTATGTTTTGGGACACAAGACAATTGGACATTTCTTAATGGGATTCAGCACAAATAGCCCAAGTGTTACAATACTGCTTTAGTTAGACCTCAGGTTGATATAATGGATGGCTTAAGAAATCTTTCCAACATGGCCCACAACTTCCAAGCATGTTTAAACAGACTGAGAAATTAGGGCATCAGTTCAGTTCAGTTCAGTCGCTCAGTTGTGTCCGACACTTTGCGACCCCATGAATCGCAGCATGCCAGGCCTCCCTGTCCATCACCAACTCCCGGAGTTCACTCAGACTCACGTCCATCAAGTCAGTGATGCCATCCAGCCACCTCATCCTCTGTCATCCCCTTCTCCTCCTGCCCCCAATCCCTCCCAGCATCAGAGTCTTTTCCAATGAGTCAACTCTTCACATGAGGTGGCCAAAGTACTGGAGTTTCAGCTTTAGCATCATTCCTTCCAAAGAAATCCCAGGGCTGATCTCCTTCAGAATGGACTGGTTGGATCTCCTTGCAGTCCAAGGGACTCTCAAGAGTCTTCTCCAACACCACAGTTCAAAGGTATCAATTCTTCGGTGCTCAGCCTTCTTCACAGTCCAACTCTCACATCCACACATGACCACAGGAAAAACCATAGCCTTGACTAGACGAACCTTTGTTGGCAAAGTAATGTCTCTGCTTTTCAATATGCTGTCTAGGTTGGTCATAACTTTCCTTCCAAGGAGTAAGTGTCTTTTAATTTCATGGCTGCAGTCACCATCTGCAGTGATTTTGGAGCCCCCCAAAATAAAGTCTGACACTGTTTCCACTGTTTCCCCATCTATTTCCCATGAAGTGATGGGACCAGATGCCATGATCTTCGTTTTCTGAATGTTGAGCTTTAAGCCAACTTTTTAACTCTCCACTTTCACTTTCATCAAGAGGCTTTTGAGTTCCTCTTCACTTTCTGCCATAAGGGTGGTGTCATCTGCATATCTGAGGTTATTGATATTTCTCCCGGCAATCTTGATTCCAGTTTGTGTTTCTTCCAGTCCAGCATTTCTCATGATGTACTCTGCATATAAGTTAAATAAGCAGAGTGACAATATACAGCCTTGACGTACTCCTTTTCCTATTTGGAACCAGTCTGTTGTTCCATGTCCAGTTCTCACTGTTGCTTCCTGACCTGCATATAAATTTCTCAAGAGGCAGATCAGGTGGTCTGGTATTCCCATTTCTTTCAGAATTTTCCACAGTCTATTGTGATCCACACAGTCAAAGGCTTTGGCATAGTCAATAAAGCAGAAATAAATGTTTTTCTGGAACTCTCTTGCTTTTTCCGTGATCCAGCGGATATTGGCAATTTGATCTCTGGTTCCTCTAGTTTATACAATTATTTTAAATTGAACAACCATCATTTTTTGAGAAGCTTTAGAATACTAAGTTATTCTAGAAAATAAAATAACATAGAGATGAAAGACAAAAAGCCCCACAGATCATCCAAGGGAGCCCTCGGGCAGATAATTCAGAAGGAAAATTACAGGATATTCTCACTCCACTAACTCAATTCCACACGGGATAAAGCACAGAGTAGGGAAGGTAATGGGATGCATTATGCCTGGTTGTGAAGAAATGAAGATTTTCTGAAAGGCTCTGAGGATGTGACAGTCGTTTTTATGGTTTATCTCCTTGCCAAAGTCACCAGAAACAAAGTCATTTGCTACATTTGAGCTAGCAAGTGCCACTGAACATCCTTTCTAAATGTTAAATTTAGGGCACAGAGTGATCCCTCCACATCTTGGGACAAGAATATGTCTAAGGAATGAAGAGGAGAGTGGAGCAACAACAACAGCAAAGGGTAGAACTGAGATGCAAGCACCTTGCAGCTGGCAGGGAACGAAAAAGCTTTTGCAGGTGACGGAAACTGTCTACAGAGATAAAAGGCAGCCTACTGAATGGGAGGATGTATCTGCACACCGTATATCCAACAAGCATGGAAAGAATGCATACGACTCAGCACTGAAAAAACCACCTGACTACAAAGTGGGCAGAGGACCTGAATGTTTTTCCAAAGACATACAGACGGCCATGTGTGAAAAGACACGTGAAAAGATGCTCAACATCGCTAATCACCAGGGAAATCAAAACCGCAATAAAATATCATTTCATCCTGTCAGAATGGGTATCATAAAAAAAAGAACAAGCTCTGGTGAAGATGTGGAGAAAAGGGGAGCCTCATGCACTGTTGGTGAGAATGTAAACGGTGCAGCTGCTGTGGAAACAGTACAGCGGTTCCTCAAAAAACTAAAAATAGAAGTACCATATGATCCAGCAACTTGGTATTTACCCAAAGAGAACAAAATACAGGTACCAAAATATATGCACACTTGTGTTCATGGCAGCATTATTTACAACAGCTATGAAATGAAGGCAGCCCAAGTGTTCCTCAATAGATGGATGAATAAAAGAGATGTGTGTGTGTGTGTGCGCGCGCTTCCCCGGTGGCTCAGACGGTAAAGAATCTGCCTGCAATACAGGAGACCCAGGTTCAATCACTGGGTCAGGAAGATCCCCTGGGGAAGAGAATGGCTACCCACTCTAGTATTCTTGCCTGGAGAATTCCACAGACAGAAGAGCCTGGCAGGCAGGCTACAGTCCATGAGGCCACAAAGAGTTGGACATGACTGAGTGACTAACACTTTCATTTTCACACTTATGTATCTATCCATGGAAAGAGGGGACTAGATATATACAGGCTTCCCAGGTGGCACAGAGGTGAAGAGTCTGCCTGCCCACGCAGGAGGTGCAAGAAACACGGATTCAATTCCTGGGTTGGAAAGATTCCCTGGAGTAGGAAATGGCAACCCACTCCAGTATTCTTGACAGGGAAACATCACAGACAGAAGAACCTGGTGGGCTACGGTCCACGGTCTCACAAAAAGTAAGACACAATTGAGTGACTAACACATTGCGTGCGCACACACACACACACACAGATACACACACACACAGATACACACAGATACACACATACACAGATACACATACACACACAGATACACACACACACAGACACACACACACAGATACACACACACACAGACACACACACAGATACACACACACAGATACACACACACACAGATACACACAGATACACACACACAGATACACACAGATACACACAGACAGATACACACAGATACACACATACACAGATACACACAGATACACACACACAGATACACACAGATACACACATACACAGACACACACACACAGATACACACACACACAGACACACACACAGATACACACACACAGATACACACACACACAGATACACACACACAGATACACACACACAGATACACACACACACACAGATACACACACACACAGATACACACACACACACAGATACACACACACAGAGATGTGTATACACAGACACAGAATAGAATAGTAGTCATAAACAGAAGGAAATCTTGCCATATGTGACAACAACATGGATGGACCGTAATAGATGGTACTATGCTGCTGCTGCTGCTGCTGCTAAGTCACTTCAGTCGTGTCCAACTCCGTCTGACCCCATAGACTAAGTGGACTAAATCAGATGGAGAAACAAAATTACAACATGATTTCACTCATGTGTGGAATCTAACAAATGGACAAACATAACACAACAGAAATAGACTCGTAGATACAGAAAACAAACAGGTGGTTGCCAGAGAGCGTGTGTAGGGGGATGAGAGGAGTCAGTGAGAGGGGTTAAGATGTACAAACTTCCCATTACAAAATAAATGACTCACAGGTATGAAACGCAGAGTGTGGGGGAGACAGTCAATAACTACGCAATGTCTTTTACGGAGACATATCATGACTAGACTTACTGTGGTGATCATTCTGTAACGTATAAAAATATTGAATCACTATGTTGTACACACCTGAAGCCAATAAAATACTGTAAGTCAAATATACTGCAATAAAAATAATAAGGCATAACTTGTGTCTTGGCAAAATTCTGCTAGCCTTTTCCCTGCTTCATTTTGTACTCCAAGGCCAAATTTGCCTGTTACTCCAGCTATCTCTTGACTTTCTACTTTTGCATTCTAATCCTCTATGATGAAAAGGACATATTTTTGGTGTTAGTTATAGAAGGTTTTGTAGATCTTCATAGAACTGGTCAACTTCAGCTTCTTTGGCATCAGTGCTTGGGGCATAGACTGGCATTACTGTAATGTTGAATGGTTTACTCTGGAAATGAACCAGAATCATTCTGTCTTTTTGAGACTGAACCAAAGTGCTGCATTTTGGACTCTGTTGTTGACTATGGTGCTACTCCATTTATTCTAGGGGATTCTTGCCCACAGTAGCTGACACAACGTCATCTGAATCCCATTCACCCATACTCTTCCATTTTAGTTCACTGGTTGCCACAATAACCCATCAACAGCACAAGAAGCATTTTAGTTCACTGATTCCTAAGATGCCGATGTTCACTCTTGCCATATCCTACCTGACCATGTCCAGTTTACCCGGATTCATGGACCGAACATTCCAGGTTCCTATGAAGTGTTGTTCTTTAGAGCATCAGACTTAATTTTCACCACCAGACACCTCTACAACTGAGCGTCATTTGCTCTTTGGCCCAGCTGCTTCCTTTTTCCTGGAGCTATTAGTAATTGTCCTCCCTTCTTCCACAGTAGCATGTTGGGCACCTTTTGACCTGAGGAATTCTTCTTTCAGTGTCATATCTTTTCATCTTTGTGTACTGTTCATGGGGTTCTCGCAGCAAGAATACTGGAGTGATTTGCATTTCCCTCCCCCAGCAGATCACATTTTGTCAGAATTCTCCACTATGACCCATCCGTCTGGGGTGATCCTGAATGGCATCACTCATAGCTTCACTGAATTATGCAAGCCCCCTCACCACTTCAAGGCTGTGATACATGAAGGGGAGAACCACGCCAAAAACATGCTCTGGTCATAATAAATACCATTTTCCAACAACAACAAACCCTTTCCAACAATCCCTTTCCCACACCTTTTTCCAACACAAGAGATGACTCTACACATAGAAACTACCAGATGATCAATACCAAAATCAGATTAATTATATTCTTTGCAGCCAAAAATGGAGAAACTCTATACAGTCAGCAAAAACAAGACTTGAAGCTGACTGTGGCTCATTTCATGAGCTCCTTATTGCAAAATTCAGGCTTAAATTGAAGAAAGTAGGGAAAACCACTAGGCCATTCATGGATTACCTAAATCAAATCCCTTATGATTATACAGTAGAGGTGATAAACAGATTAAAGTGACTAGATCTGGTAGACAGAGTGCCTTAAGAACTATGGAAACAGGTTCCTAACATTGTCCAGGAGGTGGTGACCAAAACCATCCCAAAGAAAAAGAAATGCATGAAGGCAAAGTGGTTGTCTGAGGAAGCTTTACAAATACCTGAGAAAAGAAGAGACACAAAAAGCAAGGAAGAAAAGGAAAGATATACCCAACTGAATGCAGAGTTCCAGAGAATAGCAAGGAGAGATAAGAAGGCCTTGTTCAATGAACAGTGCAAAGAAATAGAGGAAAACAATAGAATAGAGATCTCTTCAAGAAACTTGGGAGATATCAAGGGTACATTTCATGCAAGGAAGGGCATGATAAAGGACAAAAACAGCAAAAACCTAACAGAGGCAGAAGAGATTAAGAAGAGGTGGCAAAAATACACAGAAGAACAAGACAAAAAAGGTCTGAATGACTGGGATAACCATGGTGGTATGGTCACTCACCTAGAGCCAGGCATCCTGGAGTGTAAAGTCAAGTGGGCCTTATGAAGCATTACTATGAACAAAGCTAGTAGAAGTGATGGAATCTCAGCTGATTTATTTAAAATCTGAAAGGATGATGTTGTTAAAGTGCTGCACTCAATATGTCAGCAAATTTAGAAAACTCAGCAGTGTCCACTGGACTGAAAAAGGTCAGTTTTCATTTCAATCTCAAAGAAGGGCAGTGCCAAAGAATGCTCAAACTATTGGACAATTGTACTCATTCCCCATGCTAGTAAGGTTATGTTAAAAATCCTTTAAGCTAAGCTTCAGCAATATGTATACTGAGAACTTCCAGATACACAAGCTGGGTTTAGAAAAGACAAAGGAACCAGAGATCAAATTGCCAACATTTGTTGGATCATACAGAAAGCAAGGGAATTCCAGAAAAACATCGACTTCTGCTTCATTGACTAAGAGAAAGCCTTTGACTATGTGGATCACAACAAACTGAGGAAAATTCTTCAAGATATGGGAATACCAGACCACTTACTTATCTCTTGAGAAACCTATATGCAGGTCAAGAAGCAACACTTAGAACCTTACATGGAACAACTGACTGGTTCAAAATTTGGAAAAGAATTTGATAAGGCTGTAGATTATTTAACTTATATACAGAGCACATCATGGGAAATGCTGGGCCAGATGAATCACAAGCTGGAATCAAGATTTCTGGGAGAAATATTAACATCAGATATGCAGATGATACCACTCTTACAGCAGAAAGCAAAGAGGAACTAAAGAGCCTCCTGATGAGGGGAGTGAAAAAGCTGCCTTAAAACTCAACATTTAAAAAATCTAAGATCAAGGCATCTGGTCCCATCTCTTCATGGCAAATAGAAGGAGAAAACGGAAACAGTGACTGATTTCTTTTCATGGGCTCCAAAATCACTGCAGATGGTGACTGCAGCCATGAAACTAAAAGACGCTTACTCCTTGGAAGGAAAGTTATGACCAACCTAGACAGCATATTAAAAAGCAAAGACATCACTTTGCTGACAAAGGTCCATACAGTCAAAGCTATTGTTTTTAGAGCAGTCATTATGAATGTGAGACTGAGACCATAAAGAAGGTTGAGCAACAAAGAATTGATGCTTTTGAATTGTGGTGCTGGAGAAGACTCTTGAGAGTCCTTTGGACGGCAAAGAGATCAAACCAGTCAATCTGAAAGGAAATCAACCCCCAATGTTCATTGGAAGAACTGATGCTGAAGCTGAAGCTCCAATATTTTGACCATCTGATATGAAGAGCTAATTCATTGGAAAAGACCCTGATGCTGGGAAAGATTGAAGACAAAAGGAGAAGAGGTCAGCAGAGGATAAGATGGTTGGATGGCATCACTGAGTTAATGGACATTGGTTCAGTTCATTTGCTCAGTCATGTCTGACTCTTTGCAACCCCATGAACTGCAGCACACCAGGCCTCCCTATCTATTACCAACTCCCAGAGCCTACCCAAACTCATGTCCTTTGAGTTGGTGATACCATCTAACCATCTCATCCTCTGTCGTCCCCTTCTCCTCCTGCCTTCAATCTTTCCCAGCATCAGGGTCTTTTCAAATGAGTTAGCTCTTCACATCAGATGGCCAAAGTATTGGAGTTTCAGCTTCAACATCAGTCCTTCCAATGAACACCCAGGACTGATATCCTATAGGATGGACTGGTTGGATCTCCTTGCATTCCAGGGGACTCTCAAGAGTCTTCTCCAACACCACAGTTCAAAAGCATCAATTCTTCAGCACTCAGCTTTCTTCACAGTCCAACTCTCACATCCATACATGACTACTGGAAAAACCATAGGTTTGACTAGACAGACCTTTGTTGGCAAAGTAATGTCTCTGCTTTTTAATATGCTGTCTAGGTTAGTCATAACTTTCCTTCCAAGGAGCAAGCGTCTTTTCATTTCATGACTGCAATAACCATGTGCAGTAATTTTGGAGCCCCCAAAATAAAATCAGCCACTGTTTCCACTGTTTCCCCATCTATTTGCCATGCAATGATGGGACCGGATGCCATGATCTTAGTTTTCTGAATGTTGAGCTTTAAGTCAACTTTTTCACTCTCCTCTTTCACTTTCATCCAGAGTCTCTTTAGTTCCTCCTCACTTTCTAAGTGTTGAAGTTCCTCTTCACTTTCAATGGCCATGAACTTGAGCAAATTCTGGGAGACAGTGGAAGACAGGTAAGTGTTGGGGGCCAGAGTGAGGCACTCGGCCCGTGGCAAAAGTCATGAGGAAGGAGGCTCGACATACGCAAAGGTGGGATCGAGCCTCAGGAGTCCCCCTGGAACTCCTCGAGCATCTACCCCCATAACCAGAGCCTGCCTACTTTACTATTTTGTGCTCTCACCTACACCTCTGACTTTACGGGGGGCTGTCCCCCACCACCTCTTTCGGAGAAGGAGTTAACCTTAGAGCTCCAGTTAATAAAAACTCCTGGGCGTGACAAGAGTGTTTTAACCTACAAACTCCTCTGAAGGTTCTCTAGCCTGCCTGACAGGCTTGTCCAGCCACATGTGATTGCTCACAGCCTCCCAACCGTGAGAGGCACGAGATGCTTTAAACCTTCTAAAAACAGGTTCCTTAGAAAAGTTAGAAAACCATTAGTATAAGTATAATGGGCTGATTAGAAATTGTATTGGTGAAGGGTTTTTCATTTGTTGAGCCAATGTTTGTTGCTAAGTCTCCACATCCCCTGCCCTTATACACATTAATGAATATATAGAAGAAATAAATATTAACCTTTGATATAAATCACGTTAGACCTTAGGCTAAGTAAATTCTTTCCTTAACTAAAACCCACTACACCCTCACCCTATAGGAATGTAACTTTATTTGGGTGGTGTCTGTTTTAAGAATAATCACCCCTGGAGAAATAAGTGTCCTGGTTGACTGACTGCTGTCACAAGGAGAGGGTCATAAATTGTCAGCAGGCCCCCTGGCCAGAAGATGATGTAACACCCCTAAGACCTCTGTATACATTTGTATGAAGCACCTGACTTTGATAAAAGTCAGGACTGCTGACCCCACGTGACTTTTGCATAACATCTCAGTGTATAAAAGTAGACCATGGAAAATAAAGAATTGGGATCAGTTTCTCGAAATACTGGTCCCCCCATGTCACTCTCTCTCTCACTCTGGCTGACTCTCCATCTGGAGCACGGAACCCACCAAGCTTACTAATTTTGCCTGGGCTTCTAAGATCCGACCGGGGAGGCCTCAGTGTCTCCTCTCCTTCGGGAGAATGGAAGGACGCCTGCGGCCTACGTAAGTGGTGCAAGCTTCTTGTCTTGAAGTTTTATTGGTCTCCCGCGTAAACCAAGCTACTCAGCCTCTTTTCTCCACTGAGTTTTCCTACTGAGCTATCCTCATTCTATTACTCTTTACATCTTTAATTAATATCTAATTGAAGCTACTGTATCCTGATCCTCGCCGATGCCGTCCCCGCTTCGAACTCCCTGGATCAGCTGGGGCTGGACCCCGGCAGGGAAGCCTGGTGTGCTGCAGTCCATGGGGTAGCAAAGAGTTGGACACGACTTAGTGACTGAACGATAACAGCTTGTCTGACTCTGCCTTTACTAATCAATTCAAGGCAGTTACTGAGAGTTGCCACCATCCCCTACCCATTCCTGTCCAGACATCCTGGGAGGCAAGAGGGACTGAAAACTAAAGATATTTTGTCCATCCTTCTCAATAGTTTACAAGCTGTCACAATTTTACCTATTGATTCCTAGAAGCATAGTCACAGCTGTGTCAACAAAACCTCCCACCTCCCACACAAACTGCACATCCAACCTTCAGAGAAAACTAAATAGTCCAGCACAGGTGACTTTTTTAGCTATTAGATTGAACCATATGATGTTTCCATTTCTGCAGGTCAGAAACAGTTGAATATTGCCAGTGGAACATAGCTCAAGCTGCTTTGCATCAGCCTCCTGAAATCACTTAAGAAGGCAATCGTCTTTCATTCTTATAAATCATCCCAGATGTTCCAGAAGAATGGTTTACATGGGTTTTAGTTAGAAAAGTCAAGTTTAGAGACTAGATCGATGAATACAGTGTGGTACATGTAGCAAGCCAACACATGGTTACCAAAGGGGAAAAAGGAAGGAGGGGTAAGTTAGGAGCTTGGGATTAGCATATGCACACTCTTATATACAAAGCAGATAAACAACAAAGATCTACTGTATAGCACAGGGAATTATATGCAACACCTGTGGCAATCTATAATGGAAAAGAATCTGAAAAAGATTCATAAATATATATATGATATGCATATTCATATATATATATATATCTGAATCATTGAGCTGTATACCTGAAACACAAAACTATAATTCAACTATATTTCAATTTCAAATAATAAAGTGTGGTATATACATACACTAGAAAACTTTAGTTTTAAAAAATTACTCAATAAAAAATTGATCTATATGGATGAACAAGAGAACAGACGGTAAATTGAGTGAAAGAAGCCAGATACAAAGAGATACATGCTGTAGGATTCAATTTGCATTAAGGACCAGATGGAACCATTCGATGGTGACAGAAGCTGGAAAGGTCATATGAGCAAACATACAGAATGCCTCAAATATTCAGTTACCTTGAGCTATGTCTTGGTCATTGGGCTTTAAACACATATAAAAACCCATCTAGCTGTATCCTTAAAATCACTACCCCTTATCCACTTTGTATATGGATTTTATGTATGCGTGTGCTGAATGCTGAGTCACGTCCAAATCTTTTGAGACCCTGTGGACTGTAGCCCACCAGGCTCCTCTGTCCATGGGATTTCCCAGGAAAGATTACTGGAGTGGGTTGCCATTTCCTCCTCCAGGGATCTTCCCAACCCAGGGATCGAGCCTGCGTCAGGTGGATTCTCTACCACTGAGCCACCAGGTAAGCCCCCAAGTTTTATATCCCAAGTAAAACGGAGAACATAAATTACAGTCAGTGGACCACCCCCAACCCCCCGCCTCATCATACAGGTTAGCAGAGTGGGTAAGCACCAGCTATTAAGGTAGATAAAAATCGGCCAGCACCTAACAAGACATTTGACCTGTGATGACATACTTAACCTGTCTAAGCCTCAGTATTCTCATCTCTGAAATGGAGCTCTACGATGACATCTACCTTATAGAGTTTGAGAGGAGTTCAATAAGACTCTTTAAAAGGCACACGGCATGGAGTATATACTCGATGGCTACTCCAAGGATGGCCACTAGGCACCAGCAGTAATGCTGGCAGCAGAGTCTGTAATGAGACATCCCCCTAACCCTGCACCTGTCTCCCACACACACACATACATCAGTTTCTGGAGAATTCTTCCCCTGACCAGCTCTCACTCCCTACAGGGTAAGCACTAACCCCTGGACCCCTGCCAGCCTCAGTCCCACACTCACCAGCAGGGCATCCGGGAGGCCGTGGTCCTCCGTGAAGGTGATGACCGCAGCAGTGATGTCCAGCGCACTGAGCTCTAGCATGGCGGTGCTAATAGAACCTGCATCCGGGGTCAGGCCCGCCTGGAAGAACACTGCCACCTTCCTCAGGAGGCGGCCCGCACGCACGCGCTTGAATACGTGTCTAGCCACAAACCTCATGGCGTCCCCAAGGCGCCGGCTGCCAGATGACCCTGCCAGCGACAGCCCCCTGACCGCCTGCAGGAGCGCGGGCCCTGCCTTGCGGTCAGAGAGGCGAACCAGGTAATCGGTTCTGTTGCTGTAGGAGACAATGGCCACCCGCGCACCCACGGGGCAGTTACTCCCACTGATTTCCATCTTCATCAGCAGAGACAGTAAAATGTCTCTCATCCTCTCAAAATCCAACCGGGAGACGTCATCTGACGTGTCCAAGGCGAAGACCACCTCGGTCGGGAACGCTGGGCATTTGGAAACACCTAGACATGTGGAGACACAGATTTAGGACTGTCTGCGATGCCTGTACATGGGTGAAGGCCGGAATGAATATTAACAAATGTTATTTACCTGCTGAACAGGCTGGAAGGGAAATGATTTGGGAGAGAAAAGAGGACATTGTTAATTGACATAGGCAAAGACACTTTTGCCAGCATTGATATGAAAACCATCTCCTCTGAGAAATTCAAGCCTCTATGACTCCCGCCTGAGTGTGGCAGAGACCTCAGCTTGCTCTCCAATATCCACTCCCCCCTTCTCCCCATAGCAAAAGAAACCCAGTCTTTGACTGGGTATGTGGCTGCCTGGAACAAAGACTGCATTTCTCAGTGGGATAGCATCTTACTCCAAACAGGTATACTTTTCCTTTCTTTACCTGCTGGCTGAAGCTTGACAGACATCTTGGGTCATTAGGTGATATGGGAAACAGCACCCCTGCCCCAACGTCAGAGGGAAACAGTGGAAACAGTGTCAGACTTTATTTTTTGGGCTCCAAAATCACTGCAGATGGTGACTGCAGCCATGAAATTAAAAGAGGCTTACTCCTTGGAAGGAAAGTTATGACCAACCTAGACAGCATATTGAAAAGCAGAGATATTACTTTGCCAACAAAGGTCCAGCTAGTGAAGGCTATGGTTTTTCCAGTGGTCATGTATACATGTGAGAGTTGGACTGTGAAGAAGGCTGAGCACCGAAGAACTGATGCTTTTGAACTGTGGTGTTGGAGAAGACTCTTGAGAGTCCCTTGGACTGCAAGGAGATCCAACCAGTCCATTCTGAAGGAGATCAGTCCTGGGATTTCTTTGGAAGGAATGATGCTAAAGCTGAAACTCCAGTACTTTGGCCACCTCATGTGAAGAGTTGACTCATTGGAAAAGACCCTGATGCTGGGAGGGCTTGGGAGCAGGAGGAGAAGGGGACGACAGAGGATGAGATGGCTGGATGGCATCACTGACTCAATGGACATGAGTCTGAGTGAACTCCGGGAGTTGGTGATGGACAGGGAGGCCTGGCGTGCTGCGATTCATGGGGTTGCAAAAAGTCGGACACGACTGAGCGACTGAACTGAATTGAACTGACTGATATTATAATACATAATTTATATTATTATATGTTATATAATAAAGAGCCTGTACCCCTGAGCACCATGGCACTCCACCAACTCCAGACTGACTGTCTCAGGCTCTGATTCAAGAACTATGTTTGTGTCCCTGCTTTTGAGCTGAGTCACACTGTACTGAACTTAAATATAATACATTGAGCTACTCGGAAACTATATACACACACACATATGTATATACACACCTATCTTAAACCATATCTATAATAAAATATAGTAATATTAGTAATTAAGTATTAATATTGTGTGTATTAGCTGATCAGTCATGTCCAACTCTTTGTGACTCTGTGGACTATAGCCCACCAAGCTCCTCTGTCCATGGGATTCTCCAGGCAAGAATACTGGAGTGGGTTACCATTCCCTTCTCCAGGGGTTCTTCTGACCCAGGAATTGAACCTGGGTCTCCCACATTGAGGCAGATTCTTTACTCTCTGAGCCACTAGTGAAGCCCAAGTATTAATATTATATTATTGTTTATTAATTTATGTATTAAGATATTATTAATAACAATTATTAATATGGTGCACATATTATGTATAAATGTGTATACACAAGCAATATATTTTAATGGAAGATACTAGAAAACAAAAATTAAAATCACCCTTAATTTATCACATACATGTGTATGTATATATGTATAATTTGTTTGGGGCTGCCATGGTGCCTTAGCAGTAAAGAATCTACCTGTCAATGCAGGAGACTTGAGATCAATCCCTGGGTCAGGAAGATCCCTGGAGAAGGAAATGGCAACCCACTCCAGTATTCTTGATTGGGAAATCCCATGGAGGGAAATCCAGAGGAGCCTGGCAGGCTACAGTCCATGGGGTCGCAAAGGGTTGGACACAATTAAACAACAACAATACATGCTTTGTTTTATTTTATAAGACTTGGGGCTTATGATATGTTCTATACTGAATCTTTTTTCACTTCATATATGATGAACATCTATTCTTTCCATCAACAAATTTAGAGCAATATCATCTGGAGAACTATGATGTGTTGTGCCAACATCCCTTTGTGATGAGAATACTTGAACCTTGCATATCTGTCCAATTACAGCCCCAAATGAGTCTCTACAATTATGGCTTTTGATAAATATATTGTCCAGTGGCTTTTCAGAAAAGTTGTGCCAATTGACATGCCTACATTTCTCAACCTTGGATAGGGACTTTTTTCTCATCTTAAAAATATTTCCAATTTGAAACAAAAAATATCTTATTTTAATTTGTATTCTTTGACTGCTTATGAGGTCAACCATTGTTACAGGTATGTTGTAATTTTTCTTTCCTGAATCCTCCATTCATGAGGTTGACCCATTTTCAATCTAAAAGGGTTTTTTACATTCAGGTTTAGCAAATTATGAAGTGCCTGTTTTTGTAGATGAAAATGATTGAGTAGCTGTGATTTTACATATTTCAACATGATGGAGTAAGGAAGTTAGAGCGTTTCCCTGGATTCATGGCTTATATTGCATATGTTTTCCCACTTTTTTTCTGTATATTTTCTACTTCACACTGCTTCTGAATGTAAAAGGAGTTTCACCTTTAACTTTGAAACTTTTTTCCTTTGTGGTCAAGATAATGGTATTATTCTTTATGATTTCTAGGAGAAGAAAAATCCAGAATCTTTCTGAACAGCAACTGAATGGGAGTGGACAGAACATGGGAGATTTAGTGTAAGAGGGGTGGGATGGTTTGGGAGAAAACCCAAACTAAGCAACTTGCCAAGTTCATGTTCACTTCCCAATGCCAGTGTATATTATAGGTGCAAATATCCTGGAGTACACTGAAGACAGTCAATGAATTTCAATCTGGGAACATGACAAGCATTACTTAAGATTTGAGGATTCATAGTTTCATTTTTAAAACATAAATGTCAATTTAAAAGGACCCATTAGTTACTGAAGGCTCCTTGTTGATCTCCCTTGCTTAATGGATGAAATAAAAGAACAGAGCTTCTCTTTGCCTGTTTTGTGTTAAGAAGCAGCAAGAAGTGCAAGTGTCCAGCTATCACTGTGTGAGATGCCATGCTGCAGTGGGATTCTTCTTTGCTGTTGAGATACCGTGCCTTTTATCCATTTCATGTGTCTTAACTTCATTTTATTGAAGTATAGTTTATTCATAATGTCATGTTAATTTCAGGTGTACAACAAAGTAATTCAGTTATACACACGTGTGTACATATTCTTTTTCATATTTTTCCCTTGTAGGTTATTACAAAATATTGAGTATAATTCCCTGTGCTATATATGGTAGGTCCTTGTTGGTTATTTTATAAATAGCAGTGTATTAATCCCAAATTCCTAATTTGTTCCTCCCCATTTCCCCTTCAGTAACCGTAAGTTTGTTTCATGTTTGTGGGTCTATTTTTATTTTGTAAAGAAGTTCGTTTGTAACTTTTTTTCTTAGATGCCACATATAAGGGATATCATATGAGATTTGTCTTTCTCTGTCTGACTTCACTTAATATGACCACGTCACTATAATACCACATTTTTTTATCCATTCATCTCTTGATGGACATCTAGGTTGCTTCCATGTCTTGACTACTGTAAATGGTGCTGTAATGAACACTGGGGTGCGTGTATCTTTTTAAAGTATGGTTTTCTCCAGATACACACCCAAGAGTGGGGTTGTAGGATAGTGTGGTGGCTTTGTTTTTAGTTCTTTAAGGAACCTCCATACTGTTCTCCATATCATCCACTTCATTGCTGAGATCACGTTGAAGAAGGTTACTTACCCAAGGGGGAACTGAGCCGAATATATTATAAATTATAAAAGACCCTCCCGAGATGGGCCATGCTTCTCCAAATCCCAGGTGACTTATGCTCCCAAAGCATGATCCATCCCCACTTCACAGTGCTGGCTCCTTTTGAGGCTTTGTAACAACTTACGGCAATTTTCACGAGCAAACTTGATGATTTCACAAGGCTGTTAGAAAGATGGTAAAATAAAGATTATTTAATTTGAAGCATATTCCTCCTCAACCTCATAACTTAGAAACCTTATAAGGAATCAGTGCCTATCTGATGCTTTTTAATCCACAACAGAAAACCCAAAATTTGTCACAGCAGATGAAACTTTCCAGGAAGTTATATTTCTGGATCCAGTGGACATTTTAAATATTTTATATCTAATACACTGCCCATATTATTAGAGACAGGTAGATAAGGGGAACCCTTCTTTTTTTTTTTTTTATCTGCTTAACAAAGGAATGGAATCAAATTTGATTTTGAAGAAGTTTAATCCAGGAATCTCAGCACAAAAAGCAGAGGAATGCCTTCAATTCTTGGGTCTCTACATTAGTGACTCCTGTAACATTTCTTCAGAGCAACAGCCAAGACGTTCTACCCTCAGCACCTCCCCTAGGAACCTTCATTGCTCCCTTGACCCCTTCCTCTCTGCTCTGTCCTCTTCTCCAACCGACCCCATTACGTTCTGCTCCTCAGTTGCTCCACACCCTTCCCTACCTCCCACCACTGTACTTTTGTACCTGGGACGTGAAAAATAACCATAAGGCTGAAATCCTTTTCAGGTGCGCCATAAGACACAGTGGCCTCTACTATACTGCTAAGTCACTTCAGTTGTGTCTGACTCTGTGCGACCCCATAGATGGCAGCCCACCAGGCTCCCCCGTCCCTGGGATTCTCCAGGCAAGAACACTGGAGTGGCTTGCCATTTCCTTCTCCAATGCATGAAAGTCAAAAGTCAAAGTGAAGTCACTCAGTCGTGTCCAACTCTTAGCGACCCCAAGGACTACAGCCTACCAGGCTCCTCCATCCATGGGATTCTCTAGGCAAGAGTACTGGAGTGGGTTGCCATTTCCTTCTCCAATGCATGAAAGTGAAAAGTAAAAGTGAAGTCGCTCAGTCATGTCTGACTCTTCGCAATCCCATGGACTGCAGCCTTCCAGGCTCCTCTGTCCATGGGATTTTCCAGGCAAGAGTACTGGAGTGGGTTGCCATTGCCTTCTCCACCTACTATACTATGTGTTGGCTTATAAATACTCCATAAGCAAGTTTTTTACTTAATTTATTTTTTATTGAAGGATAATTGCTTTACAGAATTTTGCTGTTTGCTGTCAAACCTCAACATGAATCAGCCACAGGTAGACATGTATCCCCTCCCTTTTGAACCTCCCTCCCATCTCCCTCCCCACCCACTCCTCTAGGTTGATACAGAGAGCCCTGTTTGAGTTCCCTGCTGCTGCTGCTAAGTCACTTCAGTCATGTCCCACTCTGTGCGACCCCATAGACAGCAGCCCACCAGGCTCCCCCGTCCCTGGGATTCTCCAGGCAAGAGTACTGGAATGGGTTGCCATTTCCTTTTCCAATGCATGAAAGTGAAAAGTCAAAGTGAAGTCACTCAGTCGTGTCCAACTCTTAGCAACCCCAAGGACTACAGCCTACCAGGCTCCTCCATCCATGGGATTTTCCAGGCAAGAGTGAGTTCCTTGCATCATACAGCAAATTCCCGTTGGCTATCTATTTACATATGGTAATGTAAGTTTCCTTGTTGCTCTTTCCATACATCTTACCCTCTCCTCCCCTCTCCCCATGTCCATAAGTCTATTCTCTTTGTCTGTTTCTCCACTGCTGCCCTGTAAATAAATTCTTCAGTGCCATTTTTCTAGGTTCCATATATACGTGTTAGAGAATGAAGTGAGTCAAAAAGAGAAAGATAAATACTGTATAAGCAATTTTTGCACCTCACCAAAAAAGCTTGTTTGTTTTTTGCACAGGGGTGAAAAGTGAAAGGAAGTGAAAGTCTCTCAGTCGTGTTCAACTCTTTGCAACCCCATGGACTATACAGTCCATGAGATTCTCCAGGCCATAACATGGGAGTGGGTAGCCTTTCCCTTCTCCAGGGGATCATCCCAAGTAGACCTCAAAGTCTTCCTTTCATGCCAACCAGTATTAGTCAAAAACATCCAGATTTAAAATATTATTCTACTCTTTAAAATATTGTTTAAATATTTAAAATATTATTCTGTTCCTTTTACTTGATTTGGCTATAATCAACTAGAGTAAAGTCTATAAACTTTAAAGTATCAAGAGAACTTACAAGAGGAGAAATTAAAGAATTTTTACAGATTTCTATCTTGCAAAGGTGGAAATTTTTGTGTTTTTGAAAAAATAAAGTTTAGAATTAAAATATTCACACCCAAGAGAAACAACAGATTCTATAGCCATTTCAGATACCGGAATAATCAGACAGAGAATATAAAATAACTATGCTTTGTATGTCTGAAGAAATAAGAAAGATCCTTGAAAATATGAAAAAAAAAATCTTTACCTACCATCATATCTACCACACCTTTGGGACCCTTGATGCCCTGGAAAAGACAGAAATGGGTTTCAAATGCAAGCTTGGAAGCCCAACACATTATTCTGAAGACTTGGCAAGAGAACTTGAGAAAGTTTACCAAGGTACAGAGACCACCCCTTTAGGGCCTGAAGTTCTGTCTGACTCCTTAAGGAAGAAGTTCAGAGTGTCTAGGAGAGGTGTCCCAGACCTCAGAGTTCAGGGTGCCCAGGGAGATGCTACAGAAAGACCCTTAAGAGACCAGGTCATTTTGAGACCAGGCCACAGTTGAGGATTAAAATCAGGAAAAGGTCATTCAAGATTCTAAAGTGGACCCCAGCCCTCCCCTGTCCCTCCCCTGCCACCCACCATCACCCTATCTGTTCTCGAGCACACACAAGTCTCCCCTGGAAACCGTCCCAACAGACCCGCCCAACTCCAGCCACCCTGGGACTCTGAAGCTCTCAGTTCTTATTCGGGCTCTGTGAGGTAGTCAGTTGTGACTTCCTGCAGTTCACTATAACCTCCTCAGCCTTTGTTTCTCCATCTGTAAAATGGGCATGGTGGTCCTCCTACTTTTAAGATTTTTGAATCTATCTTTAAGATTTTTGTGCACCTCTCCAGCAAGCACTAAACTGCAGTGAAGGCCGCAGGTTCAACCCACTGCTGACTCCCTGCACCTTCCTGCATGGATGACGTCTGGCCTCATAGGATGAAGCATAATGCAAAATGACAATCACCTCAAGGTTTTTTCTTTCCTACCAAGTGACCTTCCAGGGAATTTTACAAATATCTGTGGACCTGTAACATTGTCAGTTCAGGAAAGATTTTATAAAAGTCATATTTTGTTAGGATTTCTTTCTGGTTTTTGCATAAATGCCGTCACTCATTTTGTTTACAATGATAAGCTCACTCTCCAGTGAACTTTACGTATTATTTTTGCATTTAGACAGATTCATGAATCTTCAGGCACCCTAACATCTTCCCCACATTTAAGTCAAAATATCTATATTTAATAAATACCATATTGTGTAAGGACTTGAAGCTAAGGTCCTCTAAAGCAAGACTGGCCTATTCCCTATAAAGCTCCTCCTGTGCGTTTTAAACGTTTATTTCTTCTTAGAGATGCCTCTCACCAAATCCTCGATAACTGTTATTTTCAAATAAAAGAAAGCAGAAGTCCATGTTACCACCGGTCCTGGAGGGCCTGGGTCACCTCGAGTTCCAGCAAATCCAGGAAGTCCAGCCTTACCCTGAAAATGACCAAACCAAAGGAGTAAGCGCCCCCCTTGAACACGACTTGATTACGACCAATAGGCCCACTTTGAGATTCCAAGTTGTCCTTAGATGCGAGGTCTAATGAGTCTGTTGTGGGCCAATTAGTGGAGTGAGACATGCAGACCGGGGGGAGGCATCTCTGTGAGAACCACTTGAGTCCCCACCGTACATACTTAACCGGAGTCAATATGTGTGCCTTCGCACAAATACTTCCAAACAGAGTCTTACCCTATGTCTCAGTCCTCAGCTGAGACTCGTCACATAATTAAATGAATGCAGGAAATGAGTATTGAGGGTCAGGCATCAAGAGAAAGGAAAAGTTCCTATTAGCTTCTGATCTTTAGTGTCTCAGAAGCAGTCTATGCTGTCCATGGACTCGCTGCTCATCTTACAGGTATTTGTACTGATATTGAATTATCTGCGTGTAACTGACACTTTATCTTTTTAAATTTTAAACAGGAGAGAAAAGTTTAACTGAGAAAGGTAATATTAGCCAGTATAGTCAAGGCTGGGGTCCTTCCAGTACACGTACAGATGTGAGAACAGGACCATAAAGAAGGCAGAGCACTGAAGAATTAATGCTTTTGATTGAACTGTGGTGCTGGAGAAGACTCCTGAGAGTCCCTTGGACAGCAAGGAGATCAAACCAGTCCATCTTAAAGGAAATCAACCCTGAATATTCATAGGAGGGACTGATGCTGAAGTTTGAAGCTCCAGTCCTTTGGCCACCTGATGCAAACAGCTGACTCATTGGAAAAAAACCCTGATGCTGGGAAAGATTGAAGGCAGAAGGAGAAGAAGGCAACAGAGGATGAGAGGTTGAGTGGCATCACCAGTTCAATGGGCATGAACATGGGCAAACTCCAGGAGATGGTAAGAGACAGGGAAGCCCAGAGTGCTGCAGTCCATGTGGTCATGAAGAGTCAAACATGACTTGGTGACTGAACAACAATATTAACCAATAGTAAGTCAGGTTAGACACAGATCAAATTTTTCTTTATGTCCTTGCCAGTCTATGAAAATGCCAATCATAAAGTGCCCAGATAATACACACTATCTTTCCATTCTTCTTTTCTACACTGAACCCTAGTCTGTGTTCTTTTCCCAAAAGACCTAACTCCCTAATGTGGAAGTGTTAGTCACTCAGTCATGTCTGACTCTTTACTACTCCATGCCAGGCTCCTCTGTCCCTGGAATTCTCCAGGCAAGAATACTGGAGTGGGTAGCCATTCCCTTCTCCAGGGGATCTTCTCAACCCAAGGATCAGTCTCCAAGGATCTTTCTCCCACATCGCAGGCAGATTCTTTACCGTCTGGGCCACCAGGGAAGCCCCTATCCATCAGCTAAGCACTACCTAGGTGTGGGGTATCCACCAATTACTTTTTCCAAGAAGGGCTGCGAGTGACTGTGGATCTTCAAGACAGAATCTTCCAAACCTGAAGATTTTAATGGTTTTCATGCAGAATCCCCAAACTACAGAGGAAACATGACTCCAAGTCCACCAAGATGGCAGCCACATTCTTGAGAGTCTAGTCCTAGAATACCTAAGAGAAAGTCAAGGCTTAGAAGAATCTTAAAGAAACAGTAATGTTTGTCCTGCAAACCATCTAGATTTACCAAAGACAAGGGTACCCCTGAAACTGTCTTTAAAAGATTGATACTGCATAACTGAAACTCCAACTTGAATTTTCTGTGTTATGGTTTGGTGAGCTGCACTTACATTCAGGTGATAAATGATAATTTATTAATTATCATTAAGCGGGGAGTGACCAAGAAAGGTGTAGAATATTCTGAGGAGGACATGGGCTTTCTGCTAAAAAACCCATTAACCCAGGAGAAATGGAGTCCTGTGAGTCATGATGTGGCCTCTGTAGACATGGGGAAATTCCTTTGGCTCTTACCCTCTTCCCTCTGATTCCCTTTGCCCCCTTCTCTCCTCGGTGGCCTGGGTCACCATCTTCTCCCTTAATAGAATCAAAAGCAGAACCATGAGTGTAAAGAAAAATAAAGGACAAACAAATGACACACACTGCATACCAGATATCAGGGCCAAAAAGATATCTTCTTACTTGTGCACCAGGGTAGCCAGGAAATCCAGGTTCACCCTAGTGTCAGAAACGAGATAAGGGCTTTGTTTAGTGTCATATGATTAAGGCTTTCTTTGACATTCGTTGGGGGGAAAAGAAGGAACTACAATTTTGAGGAAACAGACTCAGAAACCAGTGCCAGTAAAAACAATGATCACAACGGCTGTTATCTTCAGCTCCTCCCAAGTGGCCGTATTTCCCTTCTACAATTCAACGCAAAACAATGTGCACATGATTTTTACAAATTCCTCCTCCTTCCTTGATGTATTGTATAACAAAACTTTCTCCTTGTGCATTTTTTATCTATCAGTTTAAGTAACCAGAGGTATGATCCAATGGAAACCAAGGGAAGGGGCACTAAATTGCTGCAGGAAAGTAGGTGATCACTGTCAGACCAAAGACATACTACTACCAAGCAATCATTCAGTCAACGAGTATGTATTTAGCACCTACTGTCTGCCAGACATGTCTCTAGGCATTGGGAATTCCATGGTAAACAGAACAAAGATCCTGTCATCAAGGAACTTACCTGCTAGTGAGAGAGAGACATACAGTCTGACAGGGTAAGATCAATGCTATTCCGGAAAAAAGGATTAAGGAACAGATAATGACGTGTAGGGGTGAGGAGTCAGGCAAAACCATTTTGGAGAGGTGGCAAAATTCTTCCATTATTCTTCCAGTAAGAATTACGGAAGCAAGCCAAACAGATGTGCCAAAGAAGAGCATCCAGGCAGAGGAAGGAGTGTGTGAAAACCATAAACAGGAGTATGAACAGGCGCCAAGTCTGAGGAACAGTGAAACAGAACAAGGGTGTGGGGAGGGTGGACTGCAGAGAGTCGTGCAGGTCACAGAACAGTGCGGCTAACTCTGAAAGCCATCAGGAGCCATGGCTGGGCTGTGAGTAAAGAAGTGACATGATCTGACTCTGTATTTTAAACATGGCTCTGGTTCCTTCAAGCAGAGCTAACCAGAAGCGCAGAGGCAGGGAGAACAGTCAGGTGGCGATGACCCTCATTAAGGTAGTGCGCTTAATGCTGGCTTAGCCCAGGGGCAGCACTGGCCATGGTGAGATGGGATGAAATCTCATCCCATGTATGTATTTTGAAGACAGACTCACCCTCATTTGCTGATGGATTAAACGCAGGCAGGGAGAAAAGGAGACTTATTAAAGATGAAACAAGGACCTGTCTTGAGTAACTGGCAGGATGCAGTCTCTACTGCCCATGCTGGGGAAGGCAGGGTGAAGGGCAGGTGAATCAGTTTTGACTGACTGCATGTTTGATGATACTAAAGGATTCAGAGAGATAACTTTGGCCTGGAGTCCAGGGACCTTTCAGGAGGAGGTGAACATTCTCCTCATGCTTTCCTTAAGCCGTGTGCAACAATGTATCTTGCCTGAGAACTGGCCTTTCTTTAGGTCTGGAGTTGATAATTACAGAGTGAGACAGTGTCTTACTAATGGAAATGCTTTTCTTAGACTCTGTGTTAATGATTATAATTGTAGCACATCTTGCATGGAAACCCATATCTCAAGACTTGTCCCCCTGATTCCACAGCAATGGTATATCTTGGTCTGAGACGTTGCTCAGAACCCGTTCTCCCTGGCTAGTCTCGGGCTGGTTATCTCAGGATGTCTGCCTTGGGGGAGGGTTGGGTGGAGCTCTTACGACCTTGAGGTATTCTTTTTTCTCTATTCTCAGCCATCAGCTGAGAAGTACCCAATGCCCTGCTTAAAATAGTGGGGGTGGGTACTCTTCGACCCCCTTCTGATGTCTGTGCAAGAAACTTTTTTCACTTTTTCTTTTTTTCATGAAAAGTCAGACATGACTTTTCACTTTTTCTTTTTCACTTTCACTTTAAATAAAAATCTTTGCCTCACAAAGCTCTTGGTGCCTGAGACTGTCTTTGGTCCCAGAGTGAAATTTTATGCTTCAGAGACGGGGAATCTGGTGGCACCATTCACAGTAAGCCATCAGCATCATTGCTCCCCAGGTGACACTGGTGGCAAAGAACCCGCCTGCCAGTGCCAATGAAGGAGACGTAAGAGAAGCACATTCCATCTCTGGGTCGGGAAGACCCCCTGGAGAAGGAAATGGCAACCCACTCCAGTATTCTTGCCTGGGAAAATCACATGGACAGAGAAGCCTGGTAGGCTACAGTCCATAGGTCGCAAAGCGTCGGACACGACTGAAGTGACTTAGCACGCACGCAGGTGTGATGATGGTATTGTACATTTTTAAAGGCTATTTAGAGATGCAAGCTGAAATATTTATGCATGAACTATACAGTCCTGAATATTCATTGGAAGGACTGATGCTGAAGCTGAAACTCCAATACTTTGGCCACCTGATGGGAAGAAGTGACTCATTAGGAAAGACCTAGATGCTGGGAAAGATTGAGGGCAGGAGGAGAAGGGGACGACAGAGGATGAGATGGTTAGATGGCATCACCGACTCGATGGACATGAGTTTGAGCAAGCTCTGGGAGTTGGTGATGGACAGGGAGGCCTGGCATGCTGCAGTCCATGGGGTCGCAAAAAGTTGGACATGACTGAACGACTGAACCGAACTGATACACTACCAGGGATTTACTTCAAATAATTGGGAGAGGGGTGAATAAAAGTGGGTGAGACCACAAACAAAACAAAACTAAACTGGCCAAGTGTTTTGCATTGTTTGAACTAGGTAATGTGTACATCGGAAGAGGGATCATTCCATTTGTATCTTCACTTATATATATGTTTGGATTTTTCCATAATAAAAGATTATAAAATGAAAGAAGAAGAAAAAAGTTGGTTGGGACATGCCAATTTTCATGTACCTATTAGATAACCAAGGGAAACGTACTTGGAACTTAAGAGACTGGTTCAGGCTAGAGAAATAAACTGAAGATTGGAGGGTGGATGGCACTTGACTCCATCAGCCAGGTCATCTCAGGAGTAACTAAGGAGGGAGAGAAACGTGAGGATAGAGTCACCTCGAGTCTTCAACATTTAGTGCTCTAGAACATTGAGAAGGTCCAGGCAAGAGCAGCCAGTGACAACCAAGGAAGTAGTGTGTGCTGGAAGTTGGGTCGGGAAAGGTTTAAAGATCAAGCCCTTGTGATCATCTCTGCCAAATGCCGCTGAGACATGTAGCACAATTCGGGCAAAGAACTGACCGCTGGACTTAGCACCACTGTCCCTCAAATGCAGCATACATTTACCACGACTGAAGCAGATGTCGCGAGAGGGGAGGGCCATGGAGTGAAGGCTCAACTGTCATCAGTTGCAGAGAACCAGAGGGAAGAAGGTGGTGTTTCCAAACCGAGGCACTACTGACATTTTAGACCTGATGGCTGTTAGCCGTGAAGGGCTATCAAACAGCATAAAACGGCATCTCTGGTCTCCACCTACTAGATGCCAGCAGCATCCCTGCCCCAGTTCAGATAACCAAAACATCTCTAGGTACTGCCAGATGCCCCCTGGAGGGTAAAATCACCCCTGTGTAAGAACCACTAATACAGACTGCTCCTTCCGAGAGTTTTATAGGAGAGGAATGGGGCAATGGGAGTCTAGTTAAGTGAGGGGGTTTGGGGTTTTTTTTTTTTTTGGTTTGGGTGTTTTTCTTTCATTTGTTTGTTTGTTTGTTTTAAATGAGGGATATTTCCACCTGTTTGTATACTGATGGGAATGGTCTATGGCGAGGGAAGAAAATGTAATGATGCAGGAAAGAAAGGTGACTGCTGCAAGAGCCAGGGCTTTAAGGAAGCCAAAAAAAAAGGAATGGAATTCGGTCCACAGGAGGCAAGAGGAGGCTCACAGACAGATAACGGTACAGACTCTGATGCAGGGCAGTGCAAGGAGGCTGGACACGCAACCTTGGAGGCAAGCAGGCGGCCTTTGCGGCGGTGGGTGCACGCAGCGGTTTTCTCCTCAATGATCTACTTACTTAATGAAACAGGAGGCACAGTCACCTGCTGAAAATGGAGACGACGAAGCAGGTCTTGGAGGCTTGAGGGGAGAAAGGTGGGTATGAGGTCGTCAACTTGGAGGGGAGAAGAGTGAGCCAGCCAGGAAAAGGCAGTGGGCCAGGCAGCGTAAGAGCCTGAGGCAGACCGCGGCGTCCTGCCAGGAGAAAACGCAGCAAGCGCAAACTGCAGCCCTCTGCCCCACAGCAGACTGTATCACGGTGAGCACGGACGGCCCCTGTGCTAGCTCACAGCTAGCATCTGGCTCCAAACATGCCGGTTTGAATTCCAGCATCCTTTCTATGCAAACTCTAGCTTAGAGAAGAAAGATTTAATTTGCCAGGATGGGGCTCCAAAGGCTACCTTCTACACTCAGATCTGGCTCAAGCTGTGTGACCTTAGGTAGGTCGCTTCACTTCTCTGAATCTCCATACTCTTATCTGCACACTGACAAGGCTAAACTGAAGATGTTCCATCATTCCACAGGTATTTACTAAGCACTTACGGCACTCAGGGCTCTTTTCTGCTCGATAAAATGGCAGTGGTGCCATCTGGCAGCCACGAGGAAACAAGAGAATGGCAGAAAAGTCAGCCCAGAGTCCTGTTCAGCAGCTGAGCACCACTGCACAGCCCAGTGACTTGTTATTTTATGAGACAAGAAATGTAACTTGTGGGCTGAAGCCCCCAGAATAATTGTAGCGAATGACATTTGATTCAAGCTTCATGTGGCTTCCAAGCTTCAAAACCTCTGTCACTGAGGTTTTGCTAAAATACCAGATTCTCATAGGAGGGAATATTCAAATATACTTATTGAGCAGCTATTTTCAGCACCAGGCTCTGTTCCAGCAATACAAAAATGAATAAAATGTCTAAAAAATGAGACAAATGAATATATTACTAGAAATAGACTCACAGACATAGAAAACAAACTTACCACAGGGGAAAGGCGGAATTTGGGATTAACATTTATACTCTACTAACCGTGGGGGCTTTACTGGTGGTTCAGACGGTAAAGAATCTGCTGCAATGCAGGAGACCCAGGTTCAATCCCTGAGTCAGGAAGATCCCCTGGAGAAGGGAATGGCTACCCACTCCAGTGTTTTTGCCTGGAGACTTCCATGGACAGAGTCAGACACAAGTGAGTGACTAACACACACTGCTAAAATAGATAACCAACAAAGGTCTACAGTATAGCACAGAGTACTATACTCAAAAACGTGTAACAAGCTATAACGGAAAAGAATCTGAAAAAGAGGAGATTTAGACAGAGAGGAATCACTTTGCTGTACACCTGAAACTAACTCAGCAGTGTAAATCAACCACACGGCAATTTTTTTAAACAGATTAATTTTAAAATAAATAAATTAAACACTTAACATTTCTAAAAATGAATAAGATGCAAGCCTGACGGCAAGTTCACAAACTGGAAGTAGCTGCACAGATAAATGACAATCCAACCTAGATGGGGAAGCTGCTGTAGAAACACGAACACTGGGCCTTAGGAACACAGGGCACATCACGGTTTCTGTCTGGGGAAGCCCAGTAGGGCATCAGCAGAAAGAAGCTGACACTTGAGTCGGTCTAAGAACGAGAGTAAAAATGGTCCAAAAGGAGATGGGGAGGCCATCCCAAACAGAGGCAAGAGCCTTTGCAAAGACAAAGAGTTGCAGCAGTCCTGGCGTGCACAGGGCTGGGGTGCGGCTAGGAATTTGCTTTTTAAATAAGGGAGAGACTAAATCAGCTTTTATTTTTTAAGGAGGAACTCTGGCAGCTCTGATATATGTCATAAAAAAAAAATACACAGGAACCATTTCTGGTACACCTCTTGGGTAATAACTCTTACTCTAGTGAAGTAAAATAAAAAGTACCATCTTTAGCTGGGAATAATCTGTCAGGTAACCCTCACCTTTGTTCCTTTTCTTCCTGGATGTCCATATCCCTCTGGACCGGGAAGACCCTAAGAAAAAGATACGTGATGAATTGTAGGGTCATCCACAACACTTGGTCGATAATATTCTCTGAACTCTTGGACAAACCAGCAGGGCAAGGAGGCAGGGAAGGCAGAGGGGCTTGGCGGAGGTTGGGGGGATTTGGTGGAGATTTCTCCTACCTCTACAGCACAAACACTAGATGTCCTTCACAGGATAAGGAGGGGACAAGGGTTTAAAACTTTAAAAGACCACAAGATAAGTAAGTGTGTGTGTGTGTGTGTGCACGTGTGTGTTAATTTTTTGATCACCTCTTCATCAAAATTCTGACCTCAGCAAGATGCTATCTTGGCTGTAGGAAGCCAAATCACTGTACAAAGTTCCCCCTTGGACTAAATTTGCTTTGTTTGCAGGATAAAATCACAAAAGAAGAAGCTTCAGAACTGGTAAGTCTCTAGGGATAAAGACAAATTGGAGAGGAGGGGTGGATGAAGCCAATGTGGTCCATATGATATAAACCCAGATAGACCTGAATTTTTTTCCACTTACAACACTGGTTCTACAATGACCTTGGCCAAGTTACTCAACCTCCTCATCTGTTCAGTCCAGTTCAGTACAGTCGCTCAGTTGTGTCTGACTCTTTGTGACCCCATGAATTGCAGCACGCCAGGCCTCCCTGTCCATCACCAACTCCCGGAGTTCACTGAGACTCAGGTCCACCGAGTCAGTGATGCCATCCAGCCATCTCATCCTCTGTCGTCCCCGTCTCCTCCTGCCCCCAATCCCTCCCAGCATCAGAGTCTTTTCCAATGAGTCAACTCTTTGCATGATGTGGCCAAAGTACTGGAGTTTCAGCTTTAGCATCATTCCTTCCAAAGAAATCCCAGGGCTGATCTCCTTCAGAATGGACTGGTTGGATCTCCTTGCAGTCCAAGGGACTCTCAGGAGTCTTCTCCAACACCACAGTTCAAAGGCAACAATTCTTTGGCGCTCAGCTTTCTTCACAGTCCAACTCTCACATCCATAGATGACTAGTGGAAAAACCATACCATGGGGATAATAACGTCATCTACACAGCATGATTTTTTTTTTGAAAGACTACGGGGAATTGTGCGTGGAAAGCACTTAGCGTGGCGCCAAGCACAGGGAACGTGCTTGATTCGTGCCATTGTTCTGCTTCCGGCGGTGGCTGTCGCACTGGTGATGTTGGGAGGGGAGTGGTGACGGTGGTGGCAATGGTGGTGGCCTCGACGGTGCTGATTCGGGGTAGCGGTGGTGATGGTGATGCTGGTCACGGTGACGGTCATGGTCACGGTGACGGAACTGATGTCAGTGGAAGCGGTGATGGTGCGATTCCACACAGAGGTGATGAGGGCAGCAATTACGAAAATGTTGATGATTCTACTGGGATCTATACTGTGCACTTAGACAGTGAGCCTCTTGTAATAAAGAGTCAACTCAGAACTTTCTGTCTATTCTTTGCTGAATGAACAAAGACTGTACCCAAATCAACTGAGAAGATTTTTTTAATTTTAAGCCACAGAAGTTATGGCAATGACCTAAGGGGGAACATTTGAAATTTTAGAAAAGAAAGAAAAATAATGTAAAAAAAAATTGCCAGAAATAGATTACTGAAGGGAGAAAAAGATGTGAATGAGGCTCAGTTGCTTTACTCCAGCTTCACTCTGCTCAAGGACATGCAAGGCCATCAGCATCTGTAACCCCAGAGGCCCAAACTATGTTTTAGAGATGTCCCCTCTGAGGAGACACCTTCAAGAAAGGCACTGCTCTCCAGCCTGGCCTGTTCCAGGGACAGGCCAGCATCATTTCAAGTCAAGATAGTCTAATCAACAGTGTTAACCTTATTATCATCTGACTTGAGTGTAGACTCATTTGATAGTAATCCTATTTTTTTCCCCTTTCCACATTTAAGTTTAAGCTTCTTAGGCCTGTTTTTGTTTCTTCTGCTTGCTAAAAAAAAAAAAAAAAAAATGCAAGTTCAATGCTGAGGGAAAAACAGCAGCAGGTCCTTCCTACTATAATGAAAGAAATCTCAGAAATATGAGTTGGAAAGACAGCATTATCCTGTAACAGTGAGGTAGTAAATTGAAAATAGTCATGAAATAACTAACTTGCTCTCACCTTCAGAGTAATGACTAAGGTGAAAAGGCACAGCACCGCAGATCATCTTTGGTCTCCAAAGATGATGACAGGCTCTGAATAATCAAACCCGGACCTTTAAAAGTTTGCAACTCTGATTGGCTGTCTTACTTGTTTTTCCAGAAAAAAAAAAAAAAAAAAAACACAAAAAACGTTTCATAACATCTTTGTATTCTCGAAGACTCAAACACTTGTAAAATATCTTTGTCAAACAGAAGAGTCTTTTTGGAACCTCCCTCTCCAACAATAAATCCCAAGATATCTTTGGAGTCTTTATTGACATAAGGAGTCTGGGAATCTTTGAACTACAGAGATGTACAACAGCTCTACTGATGATGCATGTCATATTCATAACCCCAAGTTTTCATCAAGAATGTTAGGATTTTCTGTGGAGCAAGAACAAATAACATGAAATTCTATCAGGAGACCAAAACAGAGAAACTAGACTTACAGGGTGCCCTCTTGGTCCTTGTAGACCTGGCGGTCCGCTTTCTCCTACATCACCAAGCTCTCCCTTTTATAATAAAAGGCAAACATGAAGTTAATTTTCTAAGTTCAATCAATTTTATGTCATTTTCCATAGAGATTTTACATTCCTTTTAAGTCCTCGTGACATCATCCTGCAGTCTAATGTCAAATCTTCCTCTGCTGCTGCTGCTGCTAAGTCGCTTCAGTCGTGTCCAACTCTGTTCAACCCCACAGATGGCAGCCCACCAGGCTCCCCCATCCCTGGGATTCTCCAGGCAAGAACACTGGAGTGGGTTGCCATTTCCTTCTCCAGTGCATGAAAGTGAAAAGTGAAAGGGAAGTCGCTCAGTCGTGTCCTATTCGTAGCAACCCCATGGACTGCAGCCTACCAGGCTCCTCCGTCCATGGGATTTTCTAGGCAAAAGTACTGGAGTGGGGTGCCATTGCCTTCTCTGAAATCTTCCTCTAGACTTTGCAAAATACCAATAACTTTATTACAGTAAAGATTTTGGTACTGAAAATCAACAAGCCAGGTATGCAGCACCAGTTACAGAATTTTATATTACCACAGCTTTTTCTATGTGTTAGAATGTGAATTTACCCTGGTGGTGAATCTGTATGTTTATCTAATTAGCAATGTGTCTGTGTCTACTGATGTATGTGACCATCTATCCGTCCATCTTGCTATATGGCTGTCTAAGCATCTTTCCTTCTCGGTCCCCATCTATCTAACTACAAGGTAATGAAGAGTCGTGTGATCACCAAGCACATCAGTCTCTCACACTGGAAACGATCGTGTAAGGAGATACTCACATGAAAGAATCCAGTTGCACAAGGAAGAGTGAGCTTTCTGACACTCACCTTCATTCCCCTTGATCCATCTTTTCCTTTTGAACCATTTGGGCCTGGAGGCCCAGGATTCCCCTGCAATAAGACCACAACCCAGATCAGCTGTGATGTTTGACCCAATTAATTTTATCCTCCAAAGTGCATAACATTTGACCTCTGAGCAGGGGACTGAGGTGAGTGAGCAGGGTGATCTGTGCAAGAGGCCACATACTCCAGATGCCAAGATTTGGAGGAATCACCTGGCTACTAGAGAAAAACACCATCTGATGAAGAAACTGGGAAGGCAACTGTATGAACTTTTACCCACTCCAAACAGAAAATATGATCAAATGAGAACGAAAATGGTACGATCAGTTATAGGACTTGACCTTCCCAACCAAGAGAGAGATGGCACAGGCCATTCTGAATCTCCAGACACTTTAATCCCTGGCTCAAATGGTGCTGCTTGGGTTTTTGAAGCTGTTCTCAAATGCTCCTTCCACAGGAGGCCACTTCTAACCACCGGCTTCAACCTGATCTGACCCTCCTATGACCCACGGGATAGCAAGTGGAGAAGGCACTACACAGGCACTAGAGAGACCCAAGTTGGGGGCCCGTTCAGCCATTTACCATTCAGGTGAAAAATCATTAAATCCCTTGGAGCCTCAGTTTTCTCTTCTATAAAATTGGGGTGATTTTAAGTAATGCTTCCTTATATGTTTATGAGGAATAAATCAGTCATTTATGCCGCTTTGATAGTACTATTTCTTGTACTACAGGTAAGCATGAGCTTGTGTTACACACCCCTGTGGCTCAAACTGAATCTACTTCATTACTGTATTCCCACAATCCTACATATCCTTAGAGTAGAAAGGGTACATAGCTGGTGGTCAGTGTCTATTTCCTCAAATTAACTATTTCTAGAAAGTCCTGATACCCAGAGATCCCAGAACAAACCGTGTATCTTTACATTATTTGTCCAGGGACATACAGGTCTACGAACTGGCCGTGGGGAATGAGCAGCTGTGTTGAGCCGTGAGTTTGTCAAACCTACCTGAGCACCCACTAAGCCTTTTTCTCCAAAACTTCCTGGTGGGCCTCGCCTTCCTCTTGGTCCCTGGTCCAGAGATGACATTAAAATTCAACCAGTTTTTATAGAGTTGTTTATTTTCCATGTAACCATAAAATCACCTCGGATGCCCATGGAAGCACAGATGAAGGGGCTCTGACCCATCACAATCACACTCATCACACTGGAGTCTAGCAGCCACTGCCCTCTGAGGCACCCACAGCTCATTCATTCCACACTCCCTCCATCTAAGCAGTATCTATATTCTTAACCACTTCTCCAGTTGAATCTAATGAATACTAAAATTTAAAAATTGATTTTTTTTCACTCAACTAATTTTAAACCCTAAAAGGGAAATGAGAAGAGTGGCTGGGATATTGATCTCCTTTGAAAAATCAACTGTGTCCTTATCCACCCAAGGGTTAAGGGCTAGAGTTTGCATCCCGGTATTATCAAGAACCCAAACACATTTTAACTGGCTTAATCTCACTGGGCAATTGCTGGGGAGTTCTTCGTTTTCTCTCCAATCTATTTGACTTTACTGATTTTTGACATTTTAATTCTTCCTCAGCATTCTGAGAAATGCTTTCCCATTAGAAGCACTGATCCTGGCTTCTATACTCCTGGGTGAAGTATTGTAATCATCTGTTTAAACAGGCCACCATATCCACACCCCAGTAGGAAGGCGAGAATCAAGGGAGGTTTTCTGGATTATCTTACTCATGATCAGCCCCCCTTATAATATAATAAAGTGAACTTAAAGAGGAAGTCCAGAATGCAACAGTGGCCCACATTTGAATTAAGCCAGTGAGGAAAAGGAAAGCCAAAAATATTTCTCAGTTGTTTTCCCTTAGGCTCAGACAATACTTTCTATTATAAAATACATACAATCTGTAATTACACTTTGATGACCCATTTCTTTTGTTAGCACCTTAGTCAAGTCAAAAAGACAGCATAAACCTTCTCAAATGACTATCTGCCACTTATACAAGTTTCAAAATTATAGAGAGTGATTCAATGTGTTAGTAAAATCTGTTGTTTAAAATTTCTCCTTTTGACGATCCCTGGAAACAATTTGGCTTTCCAAAGAAAGATGTAGAAAGTGTTCCAAAGAGGGTTATAGAATGACAGATTTGGATTACACTTCGAAGACTGCAAAAGAACTGGCTGAAAGTGTAATTTCTGGTTATCACTCAATAGTTTACATGCCCCACTGGACTTGAACTCCTGAATGACTCAGGCATATCTGTAAAGTACCCTCTATATACTTAATGCTTAATAAACACTTTGCTGATTTTTCCTGCAAAATTGAATCCAATTTTAATGAAGTAAATACTATTAAGTAATTTGCATACACAGCTTCAGAGGCAGTAGTTAAGAGCATAGATTTATAACTGGGGCCTCCCCTGTGGCTCAGACGGTAAAGTGTCTGTCTGCAATGCAGGAGATTTCTAACTAGGCTGCCTAAATTTCAGTCTCATCTCTGTCACTTACAGCACTATGTGAGCTTGGCCAATTTACCTAATTTTTCTATCCCCACTCCATTTCTCCCCTATAAAATGGGCATGATAAAACTTTCCCCATTGAAGGATTAAATGAGCTAATACAAGTGTTTGGGGCCATACATGGCCATAGTAATTGCTTAGTAAATATTAGCTACTGCAATTTAACCTGCCCAGAAAAGAGGCTATACAATTTTCTTTGGAAGGCAGTTTCCTTTGGGAAGGCAGCATCCTAGATCATCCTGATATATGTCAAATCCTACCAAAGAACCTAAGTTAAAATCTCAAGCAAATATTCTTCAGCACTAAAAACAAGTTCAGTGATACAACCTGTGAACCTGGAGACCCCAGCTCTCCTTGGGAGCCCTCTTCACCAGATTCTCCACGCACACCCTGTCAAAATGAATAGAACTTAGTTGAGTTCACCAGGCATCTTCAGCGTTCCTGGAAGGCAGTTTTCCTTGCAAGATGGCACTTGAAGGCAGTAAGAGAAAGACAAAAAGTATCTGTGAGTCTGTGTTCAGTCATCCTAGGATCAGAGTTGAAGAGGAAATGAGGAGGCCCCACCTACTTGGTTGGGAAAATGAAAAATCATATTCTTACTGTCTTTCCTAGTCTCCTTCCAATACCTAAGCTAGTGATAGAAGCAAAAACACTTTGTTTAAACAACCCAAACTCCCATTTTACATAATAACTGGTTCTTAAAAGCTTATCCACTCCTTTTAAGGGCTGTGGGCTAAATGTTCACTGGTGTTAAGGATCTTTACCCCATTTGAGGAGACTCAGAATATTGAGCTCAGTGGCAAGCATGACATTTTAGAACAAAACACAAAAAAGCACTCCAAAAAATCGCCAGAAAACTGGCTTTAAAAACCCTACAGATTCTTACAGCATGAAGCTAGTTTTCTAGGCAAGGGATGATCTGTTAAAATGATTCATCTGGTAACCGAGTTAATACCTCCCTCAAATGAATACTTTCATTTCTACAGAGAAGATACATTTTCCACGACTGAGGGTGATAATCTACTTTGCGCATGATGCTGCCTTCTTTCTCACGTTGCTCACAAGCTGCCCAGATTACTGGTTACTCATAGATTTACAAACAGAGGAAATCCTATACTCAGAATTAATCTGTCTGTGGACCAATTATTTGTGTTTCATAAGTTGTTAGACCATTCAGATAAATGGGAGGCACATCTGTTAGTCTTTACTGCTAAATCATTATGTTCTTTAAGAGCTTATGTCTAGGTTTATAGATGTGGACCAGGTTTTAAGAGGCATGAAGCTAGAAATGTTGAAACTGGTTGTGAAATGTTACCTCATCTGCCTGTCACATTAGTGACATCCATGCTGTAACGTGTCAGAAAATGATGTGGTTGTAGACAGCAAAGCCCAGACTCTTTTATTGTAACTCATGCCTATACGCTTTTCAATATTTTTTCATGGAACTGTAGTTAATTTACAATGTTGTGTTAGTTTCAGGTGTGCAGCAAAGTGACTCGGTCATAAACCTTACACATTTGAGCATATTGGAGGCAACCAGTTTTGTCAAAGAGCTTTATGATTAACTAGTAATAGGTGAACAGAACACAAAGCAAATGGGGAGAGAGGGTGACTCAAGGAAGACCAAAGTTAAATAGCTGTAAGTACTATGTAACAGTCACCATCTGAACAGCAAATTGATCAGACCAAAGTGGAGAAAATATGTATATTGTCAAATGAGGTAGGGGGCAGCATATGGAGGAGATGGACAGGTTAAAAAATATTCTTCTCCTCCACTGGAAGAAATCAAAAGAAAAACATCTAAAACTGAAAACCAAGAAATAACAAAGGAAGCATGTTCTTTAGGAAAATGGCAAAAAATACCAAAAGGAACAGCCCCACAGGATGAAAATGAATGCTCCTGAATCCCTGGGAAACAACAAGCAGGGAACCATTTTTCATGACATGCTTGTGAGTGCAGTTGGATTTTAAATTTATGCACAGGCTCAGCTCTGGTTTAAATTAAATAAAAAGGAAAGATACAGGAGGTGGAGTTTAGTTTAGGGAACCAAAAACCCAAGACCCATCTGAGAAGAAGACCCTCTATCAATGGCTATTTAGATACAACTGTAGACAGCACAGAAATGGCAACCCACTCCAGTATTCTTGCCTAGAGAATCCCGTGGACAGAGGAGCCTGGGGGCTGCTGTCCATAGGGTCGCACAGAGTCGGACATGACTGAAGTGACTTAGTGTGCATGCATGCACATAGCACAGCAAAAGTATTAAGTAGTTCTAGAGTAGGAAATTCCTTCCACCAAGTAGAGCCGCTAGATTTCTCTGAAACTGAGCCTGGTCAGCTCACAGTCTCTCTCTTTCTGCCTTGTGGGGAGATAAAAACAATAAGCTAAAATGACAGTCCAAAGACATTTCTTTCACAAGTGTTGAAACTGAATTCAGAGCATAGAAACGCTCTGTTTAAGAACTTGTTTCAAGTTTTAAGATTTTACGAGAAACAATACTTTAGTTGGTGTCAACAAAACTTGTTTGGATGTGTGAGACTTGGGATTTCTCAATAGCTATGCTTTTGCAACATGTGTGATTTGAAGACACAGATGCACACTCACTCGCTCACCCATTCCCAACCTCAGAGATGACTTAAATCAGTCTCTGACTTTTCCTTCATCCTCAAACATGAGACTTCTAAAAAAAAAAAAAAAATGCCAGCACAGCATGACCAGAATCGGTTAGAAAGGAATGTACCTAACAAATCTTCCTCCACTTGGTACAAAAATTTCCAAGAGTAACCTTATCTTTGGATTTGAATCCAAAGGTATGTGGCCTCTGACAACAACTTCACTTTGCTAAACTGATATTTCCTCTCTTAGCCATAAAAAGTAACTAATGATGCTCATAACTCCTGGGGCTGCAGAAAGGTTTACATGAGGCCATATAAACGAAGGTCTAGTGCAGTGAGTGTTACTGGATAAACGCTCAGTAAAATCACAGAGATATCCCATTCCACCTGCAAATCATGCCATTCCTTCTTTGGAAATAGCAAAATCTCAGTCTTTTACCATTGTTTAGTAACTATGAGATCCCCTTATGCACCCACTGAAAGTCCTGCTTCTTTAAATGGAAAAATCATTACTTCAGAGGTAAAAGCAACTCTCTGAGGTATTAGCTTATTTTCCATCTAAATGAAATAGAAGGTTGGAGAGGCAGCAGGGAACCATATAAACTTTCCTTTCTTCTTGGAAACTTCCCAAGGCTGATACAGCCTCCAACAACCCAACCAACATTCCCCTTGGCCTCAGAGAGGACTTAGATGACATAGCCATTTATGTGGAACAAAAAAGCAACTCTCCCCAGCAAGCACCGACCTTCAGCCCTCGCAGGCCTCGTCTTCCTCTTGAACCCTAAGGACGGAAGGGAAGCAGAGACTTTACAGAAGGAAACAAGCCAGTTTTCACCCCAGCCTACCTTTCTCCTCCACAAAAGCAGATGAAATGCACCCCACAAGCAGCCACACCTACCTGAGGGCCAACATTCCCTATTTCCCCCGGAGGTCCATCAATATTGGAACTTCCCTGGAAAGCAAGAGGTAAAGGGAATCGGTTTAGATGTCTCTAGACGTGGGCTGTCCCATACGGAATCCAATAACTAGCCCAATGTGGCTGAAAGTGAAAATCACTCAGTTATGTCCAACTCTTCGCAACCCCATGGACTATAGAGTCCACAGAATTCTCGAGGCCAAAATACTGGAGTGGGTAGCCTTTCCCTCCTCTAAGGGATCTTCCCAACCCAGGGATCGAACCCTGGTCTCCCACATTGCATGCAGATTCTTTACCAACTGAGCCACCAGGGAAGCCCAAGAATACTGGAGTGGGTAACCTATCCCTTCTCCAGTGGATCTTCCTGACCTAGGAATCGAACCAGGGTCTCTTGCATTGCAGGCAAATTCTTTACCAACTGAGCTATGAGGGAGTCCCTCAGTAAGAATACGTAAATTGGGAAAGTATATGAAAGACAGAAATGAAAACATTTTATGCAAAGCTGTTCTTCCAACTGTTATTTATAAAAGATGAGATCCTAAGACAATTTACATATTCCACAGTATGAGGGAAGTGTTATTTACGTTATGGTAGAAATGCTTATGAAATTATGTTTATCAGGAGTTTGTAAGGTAGAAAAAAATGTGCTATCATGTTGTTCTTTTCAAGTATGCTAAATTTTATGAAAAAATAATTTACTCCAAATATGGAGAAAGACAAAATGATGATTCCTCACTTTTTATATTGTTTTAGGGCATTTTTTAATAAGCTCATGGAATCCTCATCTGACTTTCTCACGGGGAGGAACTCTGCCATCAACAAAAGTTCACCAGACTGATGGCTTTCTCGGTTACTGAAACTACTGATTTTTTTCTCTACATTTTACTTTCCTGAATTTCAAAGTATCTCTAGTAAGTGTTACTTTTATAACGAGAATTTTTTAAATAATAAAGTAGGTCGTATGAGGGAAAAGCCTTTACTAAAGCACTCTCACAATTGCTCTAGATATAATATTCTTTCTTAAACTATCATTTTCTCATTTCAATATAATTTTTTTTGCAGCCAGCATAGTAAACGAATTATCTGGGCAGATGCTAGAACCATTGGATAAACGATTGTACAGAAAGAAGAAACACACAGTCTCAAAGTATCACTTCCCAGACTAGTTAATCTTGGAAAGAGGGAAAAGCATGTTCACACTGGATAAATCTGGTGAACATTATCTTAATTAAGTGACAAAATCAATGTACCAATAATGAGACAGCCGGTAAAGAATCCACCTATAATGCGAGAGACACCGGTTCAATTCCTAGGTCGGGAAGATCTCCTGGAGGAGGGCACAGTAACCCACTCCAGTATTCTTGCCTGGAGAATTCCATGGACAGAGGAGCCTGCTGGGCTATAGTCTATGGGGTTGCAAAGAATCAGACACGACTGAGTGACTAAGCACAGCAATGAGATAAATGACAGTGTCTCTTCTACTGACAAAGAAGGATTCAGGATTAATTAATCTCCTTCCAAAAACGTTTAGCCTGGCGGGCTACAGTCCATGGGGTCATAAAGAGCTGGACAGGACTGAGAACACACACACATTCATAAGAAAACAATTAGGAAAATCCTTATTGAGGGATATTTAGCAAAATAACTGGTCTGGAATGTCAATGTCGTGTAAATAGGCAAATAACTGGGAAACAGTTGTGATTAAGATACCTCAGAGCCAAGACAGCTGAATGCACCATACAATGCTTGGCTGGGTCCCAAACAACAATAAAAACGGCCATAAGGGCATTCTTGGGACAAGTATGGAAATCTGAATAGAGACTATATATTAAAAAATAATTTTGCACCCATATAGACATTTTTTAATGACTCTAAACAGTCATCACAGTGGTGACTCTACTGTGCTTATATAGGAGAATATCCTTGCTCTTGAAAGATACATGCTGAATATTCAGAAGCAAAATGTCACACTTCCAATTGATCCTCAAATGACTCAGCAGAATATACACATATATTATCTATGTATTTGTACAGAGAGACATTAAGCAAATATGGCTCAATAATAGCAATGGGTGTTCACTATGCTATTCTTGAAACTACAACCTTTCTCTGTAGTTTTAAATTTTTCAAAATAAAAAAATTTGGGAAAAAATTAATACAAGTTCATCGCAGACTATTTCAACAATTCAGAGAATAAAATTAAGAAAAAGAACTGTATAGCTGTTGGGTGTTTATCCTTCTAGGATAAATAGATGTAGATATATTCTATCAATCTGGACACTTTGTTGAATACAGAGTTTTATAATCTGTTTTTTTCACTTGAGTATTATACTATGGATGTTTTCCTCATTACGAAATAGTCTTCTAAACTATTTTTCACAGCTTAATAATAGCCTAACATGTGAAGGGCCCCACTGTTTATATGAAAAACTTGTCACTGGACTTTCAAGCATCGAAGTGATTAAACATCTCTACATTGCACATCCTTGGAGCTAAATCTTGGAGTTGGCCCATCATAAGCTTCTGGATAAATTTCTAGAATTGTGAGGACTGGGTCCAAGTACGCACACACCTTAAGCCACAGCAGACACAGATGTGGCTCCACAATGCTCTCTCAACCCTTTCTTCCTTGCTAAGAAAACCTCAGCTTCGTTTGCTGCAACAACACACCAGGCTCCAAGGGACCAACTTAAGATGGGTCTAAACCAGTCTTCGCGATCTCACGTCCTTTGGCAGATACTTGCTTTCTCTGGCTCTCGTAAAACGGGGTGAGGGCAGGTGGTCAATGAGCTATATGGGTCAAATGAGCTATAAAGAGAATATTGCTGGGTGTACTTTGGTGAGGAAAAGCCCCTTTCCTTCTGGCATCTTATGGGCATCTTATGCAAAGGTGAAGACGAAATGCTTTATAGTGTCAAGCCCAAGAGCCACACTGAGGATGGCACTGTGGAAAGAGTCCCTGGGTCCCTGAGGACACCTCTGGGTTTTGATGACATCACTGAGCTGGTGTAACAGACCTGGAGTCACCTACCCCTGGACTATCAAACACATTTATTAGCTAAACACTGCCAGTCAGGCTTTCTGTCACTTGCATATTTAAAAAAAAAAAAAAAAACATGAAAAACAGCAGTCCTGATGGATGGGTGTTATCTGATTGCCTTCCAGAAAAGTCGTATTGGTTTTTGTTTTCCCCAGAAATGTGAAGCCATTACCGGTTTCCCCTTCCTTCCCCAAACACTAGGCATATGGTAGAGTTTCTCTTTCCAGATTACCTTGAATCTGCACTTCATATCAACTCAGAACTAACACCAAGGAAAGACTGCTCTCTAGAGGGCTCTCTTCTCATAGCACTTCACAGGCTACAACGTCAGCTCAGTTCAGTTCACTCGCTCAGTCGTGTCCTCTTTTCAGCCCCATGGAATGCTGCATGCCAGGCCTCCCTGTCCATCACCAACTCCTGAAATTTGCTCAAACTCATGTCCATCGAGTCAGTGATGCCATCCCACCATCTCATCCTCTGTCATTCCCTTCTCCTCCCAGTTTCAATCATTCCCAGCATCAGGGTCTTTTCCAAGGAGCCAGTTCACATCAGGTGGCCAAAGTATAGGAGTTTCAGCTTCAGCATCAGTCCTTCCAATGAATATTCAGGACTGATTTCCTTTAGGATGGACTGGTTGGATCTCCTTGTAGTCCAAGGGACTCTCAAGAGTCTGCTCCAACATCACAGTTCAAAAGCTTCGGCACTCAGCTTTCTTTATAGTCCAACTCTCACATCCAAACATGACCACTAGAAAAACCATACCTTTGACTAGATGGACCTTTGGTGATAAAGTAATGTCTCTGCTTTTTAATATGCTGTCTAGGTTGGTCGTAACTTTCCTTCCAAGGGGCAACCATCTTTTAATTTCATGGCTGCAGTCACCATCTGCAGTGATTCTGAAGCCCAAGAAAATAAAGTCTGTCACTGTTTCCATTGTTTCCCCATCTATTTGCCACGAAGTGATGGGACCAGATGCCATGATCTTAGTTTTCTGAATGTTGAGCGTTAAGCCAGCTTTTTCACTCTCCTCTTTCACTTTCATCAAGAGGCTTTTGAGTTCCTCTTCACTTTCTGCCATAAGGGTGGTGTCATCTGCATATCTGAGGTTATTGATATTTCTCCCGGCAATCTTGATTCCAGCTTGTTCTTCCTCCAGCCTGGCATTCGCATGATGTGCTCTGCATAGAAGTTAAATAAGCAGGGTGACAATATAGACTTTACACACTCCTTTCCCAATTTGGAACCAGTCTGTTGTTTCATGTCTGGTTCTAACTGTTGCTTCTTGACCTGCTTACAGATTTCTCAGGAGGCAGGTCAGATGGTCTGGTATTCCCATCACCTGAAGAATTTTCCACAGTTTGTTGTGATCCATGCTGTCAGAGGCTTTAGCATAGTCAATGAAGCAGAAGTAGATATTTTTCTGGAATTCTCTTGCTTTTTCGATGTCCAGCGTATGTTGGCAATTTGATCTCTGGTTCCTCTGACTTTTCTAAATCCAGCTTGAACATCTGGAAGTTCGTGGTTCACATACTGTTGAAGCCTGGCTTGGAGAATTTTGAGCCACCAGCTAGCTGCCTGCTTACCTAGCTCTAGGAGTGACTTCTATTATCCGAATCTATTCAAAGAATACGTAGTTAAGATCCTTCTTTGAGCTCTGCATAGTAAAAAGCATAGGGAACCTAGATGCAGCACGTTAGAGCACTGCATCGGTTGCAGCTCTTGTTTGCACACACAGTTTGGGGATCTGGTGTTCAAGGTTAATAACCCTCAGCTAAAGTCAGCCACGGAGGCCTCTGAAAGCTGGGAGCAGGAGGCTCTCTGCCTGGCTGTGGTGCTGTGATAGACACACACTAGACGGTTTGTACAGGGGCCTGACTTCCTTCTGAGCAGTGAAACAGGAGCAAACCACAGGAGCAAACCTGATCTATGGATCAGGTCCTTTCACCCACTGACTCCTGGAAATTTTGAAATGATTTCTCTAATAGTCCAACCTTGCCCATGAGGAAACCTCACGGAAACTGGGGCCCACGTGGGTTAAGAGTTGTTTCCCTTCGCTCAACACCATAGCTGATAGAGTGGCTGGCTATTCACAGGGCTTCTGATCTCAACTCACCAAAGAAAATCCTCCCAGCTGGTCCAAAATAACTGCAATTGACAGGAGCATGAGACGTTCTTGCAGCAAGTCGTGACAGTTTTCTCACATAGCTACATAATAATGATCTTGTTACAAGCTGGATTTTCTTCAGTACCTGGATGTGTATCAAAGGGTTGTGAACCAGTCATATTCCGGGGGGAGACCCACAGCCGTAAGGTTTTGTCAAAGGATGCAAACTGGAGTTCAAATAATAGTGGATCCTCTGTAGTTATATAAGCATTTGCTACGCAGACTTCATTCCTGGAAACTCGGAATGATGAATTGTGAGGATTGGGTTATTTTCATCTTTTTCCAAGTCATGCCTTTTAATGTCTGGGACATGAAAATCTAAAATTAGCTTCCAACAAATTTAGTTGCTTCTGTGATGACTCCTGTCAGGATACTTCTAGTATTTAGAAGCAGACAAGGACCTTATCTTTAAAAATGACTGGTACCTGATACAAATCAATTAACACAAGCAGTAACAGAAAGCAAGCCAGCAGTGTAAAACCCTGAGCATTGTTCAAATTATAAAACTGGAGAATTTTAAAACTGGAAAGATCTTAGGCATCCTTGAGTCTAATGGTTTCATTTTGGAGATGAAGAAACCAAGGACCAGAAATGTAAATAACTTATATTATTAATGCTGTGTTAGATAAGATGGGTTAAAAAAAAAAAAACAAAAACCTAAGAGGCAAGGATACAGGTGGGAGTTCCCGTCTCTGTGGATAATGGAGTCCTACGGGTTTGGTCTCTGCTTTTCTACGTTGATCCAGCCTGAATGCCCAAGTCTTCTGCAGCAGCTAGCATCTGTTCCCATGGGTACCAGTATCCCCAGGCAAACACGAGACTGGCTTACCTGGCGTCCACGCCTTCCTTTTTCTCCCTCAGGGCCTTGGATGGGACTATCAATTCCAGGATCCCCCTGAGAAAATGAAAGTTTCTTAGCTCAACTGGACGGGAAAGGCAGGAAAAGAAAGTACAGGAAGAAAGATTGGGGGGAAAAAAGGTACCAAAGTGGTATCTTTTCATTGTCTGGATCTGCTCAATGATCCCAAATACCCAGTGCAACTAAAATTCCAAGCTCTTTAAGAACCCAGATGTTCTGTAAGATGGGTTTTCTCTCAAATCTCTTATTTGTTGCAATACTTAGATAGGCTGAACAGATGCCTCATTAATGAGTAATTCATTGTTCTCTGCTGTTGTGCTCAAGAAAACAGTTCACAGTCCCTGGATGAACGCAGCAGAAATGCCTCAACCACCACTCACAGGATCTCCCCTTAGCCCAGGCTCTCCACGCTCTCCACGTTGTCCGGGTGGTCCCATCAAGCCCTTAAATCACATTAAAAGACAAGTGTCACTTTTTAAAATCACCTATTGCCTAAAGGGAGAGGAGAAGGGAGACTTAAATTAAAAGAGCAACTTAGGACTTGAACCTTAAAGCATTCGCTGGCAAAGAGGTGAGAAGGAGACACAGAAAAAAAAACATACTTTCATCGGAAATCTGTGAGACACCTGGCCCTAATGTATATTACCTCATTCAACACTGAAAACTCAAGAATTAACCCATTTGTGTATGGGGAATGTGGACCTCATCTCCCCACCTCCAAATCCCTGGATCTTTCCACAGCTTCCTGATGCTCCTTCGTACACACACATGTAAGAAAAAGAAGAAGGCTTTCTTCATCACAGATGTGCACAGCATTAGCAGAGCAAGTGATCTCATGGAAAAAAAAAAAAAGGAGGACAAAGAGACAAAAAATGCTTGCAGAGCTCCTAACTGCTGTCGATGGGGAACCAGAGAGGGAGACCCACTTGCTATGAGACTATGACACGATAAGCAAATGGTTGTGTCTCTTAAAATCTGCCGTTAGCGGTACCATCTCTGTGTCCCAGTTCCTACAGAGCCACAGAGTTGGAGAGCCGCTCCACTGCAGGGACCTTCCACAGAGGGTGTTACTTATAGTGATGGACAGGGAGGCCTGGAGTGCTGCAGTCCATGGGGTCACTAAGAGTCAGACACGACTGAGCGACTGAACTGAGCTGAACTGATGGAGGGTACACACACTCTGAGAATAGTGATGTGTGGCAACCCCTCTGAGATCTGGGTCTCAGACACACAGGAAACAGATATTCTCTGGGCTCTACAAGAAGCCCCCTCCTCAACTCGTCCCTGGCCTGATATAGTGATAAGAAGGAATTCATGACTTCAAATTCCCATCCTGCTGATTAATTTACTAGCAAGACAAATTTATTTGACTTCTCTAAGACAATCTTTTCTCTTGTAAAAATGATACACCTATCTTATTAGGGCTGTTACAGGGAGTCAATAGAATAATAAATTAAAATGCGAAGTATAAAATCTGGCGTATGGTTCCTATTTTGTTTTGCCCAACATCTAGCTCCTCCTTTTGCTGACCCAAATACTGGCTTCCAGAGTAATCCTCCACATCGATGGCTTTGAACATGTTCTTCCTTGCCTATAAACCTTCCTGCTGAAAGTTTCTAGGCCAGCTGAAACTTAGCCTGGAACACCCTGTGTGTGCCTCTCATAGAGGTCAGAGTGCAGACTGTCTTGACTTCCTGCTTTCCCTGGAATGCCTGAGTTCTGCCTGCCCTCGGCACATTCTCAAAGGCCCACAGGACATCAGTAGGGAGGTCTGGCCTCTTCCCCTTCCTCCTTCCTCACCATCAGGTTTTACTAATCCTTTAAATTGTCTCCCATCTTTACTTTCTCAGTGAAGGCTTCCTGACTGCACAGGTTGGATCAGATGCCCCTGAAATTTACCTCCTCTTCATACACTTATCTCCACAGTAATCTTACATCTATTTCCATGATTGTTTCATTCATGTCTGTCTTTCCACATAAAGGCCAGTTCTGAGACACAGAACTCACACCTGAATTACAACAAATGCTCAGGTAATATTTATGATTGATTGGATGAAGAAGGCCACTCTCTTTTAGACTCCTCTCCAAGTCAGTGTGTGCTCCCATTCTTCTTCATCTCCACCTTTCTTACAGATTTTATTTTATCCTATCTTGTGTTAGAGTTCTTCTTCTACAAATCCAATCTCCTGCACCAGTTACCCAGCTCTTTGTTGGTCATAACCATGACTTGTTTACCTTTGAACCGTCTCTGTATCTACCAAAATGCCCTGCAGATAGGAAGCACTTGAAGGGCATTTACTGAGTTGAACAAGATTTGGTAGAAACTGAAGGCTCTCCAGTCTTGGAAGAAGTGTGGTATGCCCCACCTTCTCTGCAATTTTGGTCTACAAACTACAGGTTGGAAATTGAACCTCAGTAAAAAGCCATGCCTTGTAACTCCCCATTTTACTTATCAGGAAATCAATTCATTATTCTAATTCTATGAGGGGTACAAAGAAATAAATAAATTTCACCCCCTTTATCCAATCAGCAGAAGCTGATTATGGTGCTGTGCCCTTCAGGCTGGATTCCATAACTGACTAGTGATGTCTGCCAAAGGCACAGGAAGGGAGAGTGGCGATACTTACATCGGGTATCTGCCTTCCCTTACAAAGAGAGGTAACTTCAAGCAGATTGTACAAACAGTGCTCACGGGAAGGACGAAGAGAAGGGGGAGACCACCAGACTGACAGGGCCAAGGAGGGCATCACAAGGGAGAAAGAAAGAAGATGGAAACTGAAGAAAAGTGATGTTCAAATAAGCACTGAAGATGGAAGCAGGGAGGAGACGGCGGAGGAAGAGAGTGGGAGCTTGGGGTTAGCACAATGCAAACTGGTATACGCAGGATAAACAACAAAGTCCTGCAGGATCGTGCAGAGAACACTATGCGTGATAAACCAGAATGGAAAAAATATGAAAAGGAATAAATACATGTGTATAACTGAAGCACTCTGCCGTACAGCAGAAATTATTACAACTTTGCAAATCAATTATACTTCAATAAAGCTTGTAAAAATCTTTTTAAAAGATGGAGGCAGGGAAAGGGCATTCAAGGAGGGGTGCTTGGCGCAGGCTGAGACACAGAGGCAGGGACACAGAAGGAACCTTCAAGAGAGAGTAGGAAGTACAATCCGTCTGGGAAAGACAGGTTCTTGGCCGAGATTAGAGAAGGGTGTGGTTGAAAGGCCTTGGATGCGAGATGAAATCCTGGTGACAGGGAGCTACAGCAAGCTGGTGAGACAGGGAATGTCGCATGTGATAAACCACAAAAGACAGGCAACTTGGATTACCTATTCCTCACCATCAGCGGAGCCAGGCCTTCAGTAAAGATTCCAAACACTCATCTAATGTCTGTTGCCCTTAACTCCCAGTCTAGTATAAAGTCACTAGATCATTCTTTCCCAGAGCTTAAAAATGAGCTGTCAAGGTGAGTTTACGCAGCAGGAATATGAAAAATAGGAGAGAAGGGTATCCTCACACTTTACCCTATTTCCTCGATTCCCTTTTTCTCCTGGTGACCCTGGGACTCCACGATCACCCTAGGAAAAGAAAAAGAAACATACAAAGAATCCTCATTACATTAGTCACACCGGAAACTTTTTCACATGCTTTGACATTCTAGCCAAGAGCAGGAAGTTCTAAATCTGACTCTACGACAGACGAGATATCCTGAAAAATTATACCTTACCTACATCTATGAGCTGATAAAGGAAAAGAGAAATCCTTGGAGTTCCTAACAAAGAGAAAGCAGGAATCTAGGGGAGCAATAGCCACTGGCTTCCCTAAGGACTTCTGATCATTCTGCAAGTATGTGGTGTGAAAACTACATTTATTTTAACGCGCTTCCAGGAGGTAGAGCCACAAGAAGCACTCCACTCAGGCTTCAGCGACTTCTTGCGGACAAAGTTCCATCAAAAATGAGTTTCAATCAAAAGTCACAACACACGTGAGGAAGAAACCAGCAGAACCAACAGACAACAAATCAGGCTTCGAATGACTATAGATAATCAGAATTACCGTAAGTATCTTTAATACATTTAACTGACCAAAAAGAAAGAGTAAAACAGCCACTATATTTTTTTATTTTTAAAAATGATCAAGCCGATTTGAGAGAAAAATCAAACAGAACTTCTTGAAGTGGAAATCAGAATAACCAAAATTAAAAATCCAATTGGCAGGTTAAACTGTATGCTAAACACAAATTACCAAAGGATTGGTGAGCTAGGAACTGAAGAAATTATTCAGACTCCGGCACAGAAAGACAACGAAATAGAAAATATAAAAGAGAGACCACGCTATTGAAGATAAAATGGGAAGGTCCACAAATTTTCAATTAGACTTCCAGAAGGAGATCACAGAGAAAATGGGAAAAATAACAACTTCAAAATGATAATCTGCTAAGGCTTTTCCAAAACTTAAAGTGAAAGTGAAGTCACTCAGTCGTGTCTGACTCTTTGAGACCCCGTGGACTGTAGCCCACCAGGCTCCTCCATCCATGGGATTCTCCAGGCAAGGGTACTGGAGTGGGGTGCCATTGCCTTCTCCAGGGGATCTTGGAGATTGAATCCAGGTCTCCTGCATTGCAGGCAGACGCTTTACCCTCTAAGCCACCAGAGAGGTCTCCAAAACTTAAGAGAAGGTACAAATGCTCAGATTCAGAAGCCTAATAAGTCCCAAACAGGATAAGGGAAAAGTAACCCACACCTGGACCGGTCACACGAAATTGCAGAAACTGGAAACAAACGGAAATCTGGGAAGCAGCCGGTATTTTTTAAAGGTTGCTGACAAAGGAACAACCATTATTTGATGGTTAACTTTTTTTTCCCCCACAAGGACCCTTTTAATAAAAGGTACCAATACTCAAATGATTTAATAAATACATATAAGACAAAAGTGAAAAAGGTAAAATAACTATGGTGAGATAAGGTTCATCCAAAAAAACACTCCGTCTTGTCAAGCACCTTGGGAATCTGAGCCAAGGAGACACTGCCATTTTGGTCACCTTTCCACCCAGCCATGGACACTCCCTTTAACCCACCTGTATCCCCAGCTAACTCCAGTATCTCCTCTAGGGAAGGTTCCATGTTAGTCCTGGGCCTTGCTGGGGCCTCGCACACCAACCGAAATGCTAACAGGCGAACAGGTGTGCAATGCGACTCCTGCGAGGAAAGGTATCGCCTGGCTAAGGAGAACTGGGCCGGAGGCAGTCTCCATGGGGTCTGTGCCCTGCCACCACCGACTGTGAAACACCAGCAGGATTGGAAAGATCCCTTGGAGAGCTTAGCGGCATCAGATAAAGGAGAGATACAACTCACGGACAGAAGACAAGCAGCACTGAAAACAGAGCATAGAGCCCTTTCCCTGAAACTAGGTTTTGATAGCAAGACAAGAAAAGCCACTTTCCACTGTACATAAAAGCTTCCCCCACTCAGCTTTGCCGGCCCTGAGCTCCACACCTCCTCAGTCCCTGGGATTCTAACAGCCGGTAGGCACAGCCCAGGGCAGCCACTAGACACCCTCAACAGCTTCTCTTCTCCAAGTTCCACCTGGAGGATGAATTCAGTTTCGAGGTTCCTTTTAAACCTTTTCACTCATGCAAACTTAAAGCTATAGTTTCAGCTCTTAAAAGGTGGGCATCCACCTTATTCTGTCCTTCTGTTGGAAAAGAGGCAGAGAAGCTAAAAATGGGGAGCAGTCTTTCCAAAGATGGAAAGTTAAAGGAATGCATTGAAATGAGAAGTCATTTAGGAAGTCATTTAGGAAGATTACTTCCCTGGTGTCTCAGATGGTAAAGCCTCTGTCTACAATGAGGGAGACCCGGGTTCGATCCCTGGGTTGGGAAGATCCCCTGGAGAAGGAAATGGCAACTCCCTCCAGTATTTTGGCCTGGAAAATCCCATGGACAGAGGAGCCTGGTGGGCTACAGTCCATGGGGTCGTACAGAGTCAGACACGACTAAGTGACTTCACTTTCTTTCACTTTCTTTAGGAAGATTAGTAAAGACCCCAAATAGACTGTCCATGTTTATAATAAATGTCATTCTAATTCAGCCAGATGGAGCCATAACATGTTGTTGTTCAGTGGTTCAGTTGTGTCCAGCTTTTTGCAATTTCAAGGACTGTAGCATGCCAGGCTTCCCTGTCCTTCACCAACTCCCAGAGTTGGCTCAAACTCATGTCCACTGAGTTGGTGATGCTATCCAACCATCTCATCCTGTCACCCCCTTCTCCTCCTGCCCTCAGTCTTTCCCAGCATCAGGGTCTTTTCCAGTGAGTCAGCTCTTCATATCAGGTAGCCAAAGCATTCAGCTTCAGCTTAAGCATCAGTCCTTACAATGAATGTGTGCTCAGTCACTCAGTCCTTTGTCTGAGTCTTTGCAACCCCATGAACTGTAGCCCACTAGGTTCCTCTGTCCATGAGATTTTTCAGGCAAGAATATTCCAATGAATATTCAGGGTTGATTTCCTTTAGGATTTGGAAAGGAGATCTGGTTAGATCTCCTCGTAGTCCAAGGGACTGTCAAGAGTCTTCTCTAACACCACAGTTCAAAAGTATCAATTCTTTGGTGCTCAGCTTTCTTTAGAGTCCAACTCTCACATCCATACATGACCACTGGAAAAACCATAGCTTTGACTAGATTAGAGCAGTATCATCTGCATATCTGAGGTTGTTAATATTTCTCCCAGCAATCGTGATTTCAATCCTGAAATTAGCAAATGTCATTCATCTAAACCTTACTACAATCTGACTGCAGTTGACGTTACCTCAGACTAACTTAAACCCACGAGTAGGGCTGCATGTAGGAAAATGAAGGGGAGCTGGGGGAAGGGGGAGGAGTCACACAGCCAGACCCCTGAGACATGGAGTACACTGCTGGTGGGTCTCTGGCGGGGATGGGTGTCTGCAGAGAAACGTCTGCAGCTCAGAGTGCTTTGAACAGTTCCCCCCATTCAAATGAGTCCCACAGTCCTTTAAGTTATTATCTTGATGGACAGAATAAAATATATCCAGATTCTGAATTTTTTTTGTATCTGAAGTCAGGCCATAGAATTCTTCAGTAGCTTGGGCATCCATTTTCTCTACCACGTCATCAGCAAACAAAAGCCAGAAGCCATGACTTTTCACCACAGTAAAATGGACATAAAGCCATGATTAGGAGCACTGCCCCAGTGGACCGCCACCACAGCCAGAAGGTACATGCAGTCCAGATGCACCACATCACTGCAGGCGTTGGAGAGCTGCAGTTCCAGCAGGAAGACCACCTGGTAAGATCATTTGGTGTACGTGGAGCTGCTCCCTGTACTTGTACCACTCGACATGCAAGGCCAAAATCATGGGCGGCTTTCTGACGCTCATCCTTTGCTGGGCCTCTGCTGCCACCTGTTTCACGACAATATTCCTGTCCTCTCCACAATGTTTCTGTGTTGCTGAAGTCTCTTAGACAGGGAGCAATAGATACATTCTGCTCCACATTGACACAAAGGTCAAGAAAATCTTCATCTTTTGCTACAGACAGTTTTACAGCTCAAGCATCAAGTTTCATGGGTGAGTGTTCCCTGAGAAATCTCATGGACACAAGTGATTCTGGTTTATCACTCTCTGCAGTTCCTTCACACTGCCATTTTTTAATCTCCCATTTAGTTTCTTCTCTTCCTGCGGGATGTCCGCGTTCAGCAAATAATTTAAACATTCATGAGCATCCTGCTGCACGTAGTTGTCTAAGAGATCGCTTTCGTGTCTCAACCTCGAAACGCACTTCTCTGGTGGGGTCACACTAACCTTCTTCGGGGTGGCAATGCTGTGGAAACAGTCTCCCAGACAGGTCAACAAGTTTTCCTCCTTTCTGGGTTAGGCCTTGTGTGCCAGGACATTCTCCTAGAACCTCTGGCAGGAGTTCAAGGCTGCAGCATGGAACCACAGCAGCATGTGTTTCTGAAGTTGACCAGTTCAAAGCATTGTTCATTGATTGGAAACTGCACTGAATCAATGTCTTTTTCCAGAGTAGAGGCATTGGGTGCCCTTTGAGGCACCACTCAAAATATTTGAGAGTGAGGAACACAGGTGTCCTTCTCTGTCAAATCATCACAGAATACTGCAACCATATTATAGGTGGAGGCAATGTTTCAAACAGCCATTAGTCTAAAGGTTGCATTGATCCCACACCACCGTCTTTATAAGGTGAAAACAGGACTGGCCATGGTGGGGTGTTCAAGGGGAGGCCAGGCGTGGTGGTCCTGGCGGTGGGGAGGTGAGCTGGGGTTAAGCTTTCAGCTTGATGGATAACTTCTAAACAGCAAAAGCGAAGGAGAGAAGACAATAGAAGCCCAGGAGAATACAAAATCACATTTCCAAAGTCCAAGAGAAAATAGTTTACCGAAGAACAATCTTTCAAGTAAAAGTGTGAAATCATGAGATTTTTTTTTTCCAGATAAAAAACAACCAAGGGAGTTTACAACCGTTGTTAAAGAAAAACTCTAAAAGTTGTACCTTAGGCAAAAGAAGCACCATCTTTCCATGTTCTTTTGAAGGTATCAGTGATAGCAACAGAAATGAGGGTAAAGCCAGATAAGGATCAACCAGATAAAACCATAATTATGACAAAGTCTCATTTAGCAGAAATTAACAAAATAAAAAGACAGAAATAAAATACTGGACATTAATATGTGAAATGGGAGTTAAGTCTCTAAGACCCTTGTGTTTTGAGGATAATAGCAAATATATAAGCTAACTTTCGACATTGTTAAGCATGCGTCTTTACTTGCATTTCCAGACCAACTGTGGCAACCGTAGAGACTATTAATGCCACACTAGTGGGGGCAGAGAGGGGCTGGGGACACAGAATGAGAGACTTTGTGTACCTGCTCTCCGTGCAAGCCATCAACACCCTCCTCACCAGGGTTGCCCTGCGGTGCAAAGGAAGATGAGAACGTTAGGCAAAGAGGACCAGGGTACATGTTCTTGTTCTGATGCTAATTTCTTTGCTAATATTGTTCTCAGTTGGTACAAGAATCTAGACCTCCAAAAAAAAAAAAAACATTTATATACTGCATTCATGTATTGCTATTGCTAAGTCACTTCAGTCATGCCCGACTCTGTGTGACCTCATAGACAGCAGCCCACCAGGCTTCCCCGTCCCTGGGATTCTCCAGGCAAGAACACTGGAGTGGGTTGCCATTTCCTTCTCCAATGCATGGCAGCATTAAAAAGCAGTAATTATTTTCTTCCTGAGGTGGATAGTAGCTCTATATACTGTTTTTTCTGACAGCTCAGCTGTTAAAGAAAAGGAACTCAGATTTTGAATGGACAGAAAGACTTCCTTTTAAGTTTTTACACTGAAACAAGTACTGTGACTCCTTCACAAGACTGAATGAAACAGTCCTCACAGGTTGTCTACATGCTAACATTGGTCCTTCTGCCGTTGCGTTTCTTTTTTTTTTTTCGTAGTTTTACATTCTTTTATTCTGAAGCTAAGGCACACAAAGAGTTCCTTGGACTGCAAGGAGATCCAACCAGTCCATTCTGAAGGAGATCAGCCCTGGGATTTCTTTGGAAGGAATGATGCTAAAGCTGAAACTCCAGTCCTTTGGCCACCTCATTCGGAGAGCTGACTCATTGGAAAAGACTCTGAAGCTGGGAGGGATTGGGGGCAGGAGGAGAAGGGGACGACAGAGGATGAGATGGCTGGGTGGCATCACTGACTCGATGGACGTGAGTCTGAGTAAACTCCGGGAGTTGGTGATGGACAGGGAGGCCTGGTGTGCTGCGATTCATGGGGTAGCAAAGAGTCGGACACGACTGAGCGACTGAACTGAACTGAAGGCACACAAAAGCATCCTGAGAATATGCCACTGACTATTTTTTTAGTTTAAAAAGACTGGCAAATATCCCTGAATTAATCTGCATAATGGAAACTTGGATGATTCCAGAAGAAGTAGGAATTAAATGAGTGTGTATGCATATGTATGCATTTTGAAAGACTTAAAAAAAAAAAAAAAAAAACTTCTTTAGAAAAGAACTGAAACACTGGGGCCAACTCGTGATGAAAGTAAAAACTGGCAGCTGTATTGTGATGGTTCATCAAGCATTCCATCACTTTCAAATTATGGATCCTTCATTTTCCCAAGTATCTCAGTGAATGAAGTTGCTCAGTCGTGTCCGACTCTCTGCGACTCCATGGACTGTAGCCTACCAGGCTCCTCCATCCTTGGGGTTTTCCAGGCAAGAGTACTGGGGTGGGTTGCCATTTCCTTCTCCAGAGGATCTTCCCAATCCAGGGATTGAACCCGGGTCTCCTACATTGTAGGCAGACGCTTTACCATCTGAGCCACCAGGGAAACTCTTTTGAAGAAAATAGTTTACAAAGCATCTTTTGAAGAAAAATATTTGAAGTTCTGCAAGCAGAATAATGAAGAAGGCAATGGCACCCCACTCCAGTACTCTTGCCTGGAAAATCCCGTGGACGGAGGAGCCTGGTAGGCTGCAGTCCATGGGGTCACTAAGAGTCGGACAAGACTCAGTGACTTCACTTCACTTTTCACTTTCATGCATTGGAGAAGGAAATGGCAACCCACTCCAGTGTTCTTGCCTGGAGAATCCCAGGGACGGGGGAGCCTGGTGGGCTGCCGTCTATGGGGTCGCACAGAGTCGGACACGACTGAAGCGACTTAGCAGCAGCAGCAGCAGCAAGCAGAATAAGATGCATGTCACATATGTGGGATGGTTGGTTGATTTACTCCTACTGGCCACACAAGGAAATCAAGTTTCAGGCATTTTTTTTAGCAAACATATGGCTGAGTTAGAGAATGAATATGAGCACATGAAGCTGCTGGGCTAAAATTACATGCTGTGTTGGGCACAGGCTATAGGGGTGGGTCAGTGGTACCAGGAGACCTGGTACCTATCAGCCATTGTTTGACTTTTCACCACTTTTTAACCATTCCCAAGGGTAATGTGGGGAACAGAGAAGGAACCTAATAAATTTTTCTGAATGAATGGACAAGCAAATGGATACTTTGCTTCTGAATACACAGCCATTCCCTACTATGCCAGCTCCTTTGCAGCTGTGTGCTAGCATCTCTCTCCTACTTGACACCAAGCTTGACCATGCCTTGAATTCAGGACCAACTCTTCCAAATAAACATGACAAACAGATGGCTCAATTTTTACAGAATTAGCAAGGCTTAAAAGTTATACAGATCCAGGCCGTGAGCCTGAAATACATGCCTTACAATTAGCCATTCATTAGCGTGGCAGTTTGGCCATTAATGACATCTGACATATTCCCCCCCCCTTTTTTTTTTTTTGACATATTCCCTTTTCTGAAAGTTTTAAGTCCCACCTCACTCAAGGAAGGAAAAACAAGTGAATTCATTATCGTGTTTCCCAAAGAGTCAGTTCTCCAGTTTGAAAAGAGTAAGGAAGGTCACTCACTTTTTCTCCTGAAAATCCTCTTGCTCCCTAAAGTTAAGAAGAAATAAAAATGACTGAGATTGAATGAGGCTTTTAAACTATTGTTTCACTTAGAGAACCATATGTCCCTAATTTCAAGAAAATGTAATTTTTTAGATCAAAATGAAGGTTCCTCCTCCAGTAACCATAATGGACATCACAGCCTTCTGATCACTACCACTTCCCTGCACCTGTGATGTGAAGAAAATTGCATCTTGCCACTCCTCACACAGTAAGGGCTGAGCTGGAAACAGTAGTGACCTTCCACTTATAACAATCACACTTTGTCGCACAAAATTGAGAATACACTGAATAACAAGCATGAGAAGGCTTCCAGGAACAACAGCATAAATTCATTGAAAGAGAAACATTAGAATATGCAGAATATAGTCATTGTGGTCAGAAAAACTCTATAGGACTCTGAAGCTGCAGACAAGACTTTCTAGCCTTACTGAAGGAGACTGTCTAATCCTGGAAAGTTAGGAAACATTTAAGGCAATGATGCCCCACCCATCAGCCTTTAATGTTTTAAGGGTCTCAAGCCCCGCCTCCAGCTGCCAGTTCTGTGACTCATCTCCTGAGGGTTCTTTCCTGGAGCCAGAGCCTGTCCACACACAAGGCGGTCCAGAAGTACTGGGGAATTAATGCCCCTTGAGAGCAACCCTCAGCTAATGCCTGATAGCATTTGGGTACATGAATACCCCACCCCCTCACCCTCGAGTGGGATAACACTGAAGTGCACATTTGCTCCACGCCGGCTCCCATGGTTCCCCAGCAGAATTAAGCTCTGTCCACCCACAGTGGTTATTGAACAAGGCAGCCTTTTGAGGCCACCTTCCCTTCCATCTCACTTCTCCGCATCTCATACTCCACTACCAGAGTTTACTTTGGTCCCCTCCCAACAAACTATTTACACTGGATTCCTTTTCTCAGGCTCTACTTCTACTTCTAGGAAACCCTCCCTGTGAGAAGAGTGAAAACATCACAGCTCTGTTGAAGAATTAAGATTTTCCTTAAACTCAAGGGATAAAACAGAGACAAGGAAAGAATGCCGCAGCTCAAGGTCACACTCACCTTGGCACCTCGTGGACCCCAGCAACCTTCCTCACCTCGGGGTCCAGAAAGGCCTCGGGGGCCTCTTTCTCCCTGTGGAATAATGACACACATAGAGACAATCCAGCAGCTATCTCAACCACCACCCAATCGGCTCCAGCTAGCGGTAACGGCCATCCGAGTGACTAAAATACAACACGATCCTTACAAGTCCTTTCACATCCTCAAAGACCCAATCGGATCACCTGCAAGGCAATCAGAATGTTCATCCAGCAACTGCCCACACTGATGACTCCAAATTATCTAGATTTTTAATCCGTTCAGTCAAGCCACTTTGGGAAAACTTAAGCACTCAAACAAAACAGAAGGTGTGTTTGAACATTTCCTCCAGGCAGCCAAAACTGGATGAACGTTTCCTTGTGCTCCACAGAGAATAAACCACACTGTTTAACTCTCTCGTCTTGGTGAAATCCCGCTCACCCCTAAGGTGTAGACCATGTATCACCTCTCCTCCTGAGAAGCTGTTTCTGCTATACTGTGTCACTATCTGTTTTCCGTGTTATATTCCTGCTGTAGTATGAGTTCTTAGAGACAAGGACAACGTCTCATTTCTTTGTCTCTGGGTTTCCAGCCATAAGCATACTGCCTGGCACACAGTATCGTCCAATCAAGACTTGAAGAATGACTTTCTGAATCCTACCAACTAATATGACCTCTTGATCTAATACTGGAGGCAAAGGGGGACGGTAAATATCATGCCTTTTGCCGAACTGATTCAAGGTAAAGTAAAAAGTAGTGTATATCCCATGAGACTTTCATCAAAAGAAGGTCTGCAAATATGAACAGCTGCTGCTGCTGCTGCTAAGTCGCTTCAGTCGTGTCCGACTCTTTGCGACCCCGTAGAAAGCAGCCTACCATGCTCCTCCGTCCTTGGGATTCTCCAGGCAAGAATGCTGGAGTGGGTTGCCATTTCCTTTTCCAATGCATGAAAGTGAAAAGTGAAAAGTGAAAGTGAAGTAGCTCAGTCATGTCTGACTCTTCGTGACCCCATGGACTGCAGCCCACGAGGCTCCTCCATCCGTGGGATTTTCCAGGCAAGAGTACTGGAGTGGGTTGCCATTGCCTTCTCCGTATGAACAGCTAACTTTGACTTAATGAGGCCAGATAACTTCCCTACAAACACTGCCCAGACAGTAGAAGGGAACATGGGAACATGAGAGGTACTCTGGGTCTGAAATGAAAGGACCTGGGTTTGGACCCTAGTGTAATAGAGAAGGAACCTGGTATTCTGTTACCAGTACAGGGCTTTCCAGGTGGCACTAGTGGTAAAGAGCCTGCCTGCCAATTCAGGAGGCAGGAGAGATGCAGGTTCTTCCCAGGGTCTGCAAGATCCCCTGGAAGAGGGAGAGGCAGCCCACTTAGCATTCTTGCCTGGAGACTCCCATGGGCAGAGGAGCCCAGCGGGTGGGCTACAGTCCATAAGGCTGCAAAGAGTCAGGCCTGAATGAAGTGGCTTAACACACACCCCCATACACACAAGTAAATCACTAAAGGATGTCGCCTATAAATTGGGCATAGCGGCCTCTCTCAGGGAACGCTACCTTCCCATGCCTGTGTGTGCATGCTCAGTCGCGTCTGACTCTGCAATCCCATGGACTGTACCCCGCCAGGCTCCTCTGTCCATGGGATTTCCCAGGCAAGAATACTGGAGTGGGCTTGCCATCTCCTCCTCCAGGGGTCTTCCCAACCCAGGGATCTAACCCAGGTCTCCTGTGTCTCCTGCACAAACCACAAGTGTCAGATTTTTTTCCCCTTCTCTCTACAAAACTAAAAGGAGGTTTCTTTTAAATCCTGTGCTGTCATGATGATTCCTGGTTCCGCCTAAACTTTTCTCAAACCTTTAGCTAACGAATGCGTTTTTCTTATGGAAATGTTCTTCTTAAGCTATGTTAATGAACTATGTATTTGCCTTGGAATCTGCTTTTCTTCAAGTAGGCTCTGCCTAAGACCCAAAGCTTGAAAGGATAATGTCTCAACAAACCAGTACATCTTACTCATGGAAATGTTCTCTTCAGTTCAGTTCAGTTCAGTTCAGTCACTCAGTCGTGTCTGATCCTTTGCGACCCCATGAATCGCAGCACTCCAGGCCTCCCTGTCCATCACCAACTCCCGGAGTTCACTCAGACTCGTGTCCATCGAGTCAGTGATGCCATCCAGCCATCTCATCCTCTGTCGTCCCTTTCTCCTCCTGCCCCCAATCCCTCCCAGCATCACAGTCTTTTCCAATGAGTCAACTCTTCGCATGAGGTGGCCAAAGTACTGGAGTTTCAGCTTTAGCATCATTCCCTCCAAAGAAATCCCAGGACTGATCTCCTTCAGAATGGACTGGTTGGATCTCCTTGCAGTCCAAGGGACTCTCAAGAGTCTTCTCCAACACCACAGTTCAAAAGCATCAATTCTTCGGCGCTCAGCTTTCTTCACAGTCCAACTCTCACATCCATACATGACCACAGGAAAAACCATAGCCTTGACTAGACGAACCTTTGTTGGCAAAGTAATGTCTCTGCTTTTGAGTATGCTATCTAGGTTAGTCATAACTTTCCTTCCAAGGAGTAAGTGTCTTTTAATTCCATGGCTGCAGTCACCATCTGCAGTGATTTTGGAGCCCAGAAAAATAAAGTCTGACACTGTTTCCACTGTTTCCCCATCTATTTCCCATGAAGTGATGGGACCAGATGCCTTGATCTTCATTTTCTGAATGTTGAGCTTTAAGCCAACTTTTTCACTCTCCACTTTCACTTTCATCAAGAGGCTTTGTAGTTCCTCTTCACTTTCTGCCATAAGGGTGGTGTCATCTGCATATCTGAGGTTATTGATATTTCTCCCGGAAATCTTGATTCCAGCTTGTGTTTCTTCTAGTCCAGCGTTTCTCATGATGTACTCTGCATATAAGTTAAATAAAGCAGGGTGACAATATACAACCTTGACATACTCCTTTTCCTATTTGGAACCAGTTTGTTGTTCCATGTCCAGTTCTAACTGTTGCTTCCTGACCTGCATACACATTTCTCAAGAGGCAGGTCAGGTGGTCTGGTATTCCCATCTCTTTCAGAATTTTCCACAGTTTATTGTGATCCACACGGTCAAAGGCTTTGGCATAGTCAATAAAGCAGAAATAAATGTTTTTCTGGAACTCTCTTGCTTTTCCGATGATCCAGCAGATGTTGGCAATTTGATTTCTGGTTCCTCTGCCTTTTCTAAAACCAGCTTGAACATCAGGAAGTTCACGGTTCACGTATTGCTGAAGCCTGGCTTGGAGAATTTTGAGCATTACTTTACTAGCATGTGAGATGAGTGCAATAGTGCAGTAGTTTGAGCATTCTTTGGCATTGCCTTTATTTAGGATTGGAATGAAAACTGACCTTTTCCAGTCCTGTGGCCACTGCTGAGTTTTCCAAATTTGCTGGCATATTGAGTGCAGCACTTTCACAGCATCATCTTTCAGGATTTGGAATAGCTCAACTGGAATTCCATCACCTCCACTAGCTTTGTTCGTAGTGATGCTTTCTAAGGCCCACTTGACTTCACATTCCAGGATGTCTGGCTCTAGGTTAGTGATCACACCATCGTGATTATCTGGGTCGTGAAGATCTTTTTTAGTACAGTTCTTCTGTGTATTCTTGCCACCTCTTCTTAATATCTTCTGCTTCTGTTAGGTCCATACCATTTCTGTCCTTTATCGAGCCCATCTTTGCATGAAATATTCCCTTGGTATCTCTAATTTTCTTGAAGACATCTCTAGTCTTTCCCATTCTGTTGTTTTCCTCTATTTCTTTGCATTGATCATTGAGGAAGGCTTTCTTATTTCTCCTTGCTATTCTTTGGAACTCTGCATTCAGATGTTTATATCTTTCCTTTTCTCCTTTGCTTTTCACTTCTCTTCTTTTCACAGCTATTTGTAAGGCCTCCCAGACAGCCATTTTGCTTTTTTGCATTTCTTTTCCATGGGGATGGTCTTGATCCCTGTCTCCTGTACAATGTCACGAACCTCATTCCATAGTTCATCAGGCACTCTATCAGATCTAGTTCCTTAAATCTATTTCTCACTTCCACTGTATAATCATAAGGGGTTTGATTTAGGTCATACCTGAATGGTCTAGTGGTTTTCCCTACTTTCTTCAATTTAAGTCTGAATTTGGCAATAAGGAGTTAATGATCTGAGCCACAGTCAGCTCCTGGTCTTGTTTTTATTGACTGTATAGAGCCTCTCTTAAGCTATGTTAATGAAACGCTGCATTTGCCTGGAAATCTGCCTTTCTTTAGATTCATGTCAATTGTCCTACAGCCAGAGATGACTCAGCTTGTGCCAATGCTATCTCAAAATGCAGGTTGTGAGAGAGGCGCCTGATGTGTTTCTCTCAGTTTTGAGATATATAACAAATATATTAACAGATATATAATGCCTTGCTAAAAACTAGGCACTCTTTCTGCCCCCTTCTAATGTCTATGTCAGAAGCTTCCTCTATCCCTTTACACTTTAATAAAACTTTATTACACAAGTTTCAAGTGGTCAAGCCTCATCTCTGACCCTAGATTGAAATCCTCACCTCCAGAGGTCATGAATCCCGGTGTGGCTCATGGCTCAAAGCTGCAACCTTTCAACAGGAAACCTCCTGACCAGACCCACCTGTGGGTGACTACAGGGGGAATAAGCTAACACATCCCCTCTGGAAGCTGACAGGAACCTGGAGGTGTTTGACTTTACTCCCACCCCTTTCAGTATAAAAGAAGCCAGAATTCTAACTCAGGCAAGACAGTTCTTTGGGACGTGAGCCCACCGTCTTCTCTGTCTGCCAGCTATCCAAATAAAGTTGCTATTCCTCGCCCCAACAACTCATCTGTCAATTTATGGGCCTGTCAAGAGGTGAGCAGCATAAGCTTGGACTCAGTAACAGTAATTCTGCTTGTTTTGTGAGTACATGACTCTGTAAATTAGTTTCCTCCCCTGATAAAATATGATGAATCTGGATAATACTGATTCTACTGATTCTTTGAATCATTTGTAGGCTTGCTGCAATGAATACATGAAATACTACATTGGAAGTACTGCTCAAATTGCATGGAGAAGGCAAATGAGGTGTTTTATACCTAACAGACAGCAGGAGATAAGACAAGCACAGGTTCTGGCTTCAGACAGATGTGGGTTCAGGTACACCTTCAACCCTTTGAGGAGTTCAGGATTTGGGGGTCCTGATCCACTTGTCTACTTGGAGGGCCTTGAAATAAACCTTTCTCTGCTCCAAGCTGGGTTTTGGTTTGGGCCTCACTGTGCATTGGGCACACAGACTTGCGTTCAGTAACAGTTACGCTGGGTGAAATAAGACAAAAACTGCGGGGAGCAAGCTCCACCCATGGCAAAGGTCATGAGGAAGGAGGCTAGGCATACGCAAAGGCGGGATCGAGCCTCAGGAGTCCCCCTGGAAATTCTCGAGCATCTACCCCCAAAACCAGAGTCTGCCTACTTTCTGCTTTGTGCTTTCACCTACACCTCTGACTTTATGGGGGGCTGTCCCCACTACCTCTCTCTGAAAAAGAGTTAGCTTACAGCTCCAGTTAATAATTCCCGGGTGTGACCGTGTTTAACCTACAAACTCCTTTGGAAATCCTCTAGCCTGCCTGAATAGGTTTTCCGGCCACATGTGATTGTTCAGAGCCTCCCAACTGGGAGAGGCAGGAGATGTTCTAAACTGTCTAAACACAGATTCCTTTGAGTAGTTAAAAGATTGACTAGAAATTGTATTGGTGAAGGGTTTTTCACTTATTGGGCCAATGTTTGCTGCTAAGTCTCCATACTCCTTACCTACTGTGTCCTTGGCAGTGTATTGATTGATATAATGGGTGTATAGAAATGTAAGTAGTAGCCTCAATATTTGTAACCTTGAACCCTTGAGTTAATTCTTTTCTTGATTGAGCCCACCTCACCTTTGCCCTATAGGAATGCAGCTTTGTCCAGTGCTTTTTTGGAGGCTGGTGCCTGACTTTGGAATAATCACCTTTAGAGAAAGATAAGTTTCTTAAAATGTTAACAGGCCTCCTGGCCAGAAGATGATGTAATTCACCTGAACTTTTGCATATGATAAGTATGAAAGCCTGGCTTCGATTAGGACCAGGAACTGCTGTCCTTGCATGACTCCACCCTTTCCCCCATTATCCTCTATGCATAACTTAAGGTATAAAAACTACTTTGGAAAATAAAGTGCGGGCCTTGTTCACTGAAACTTGGTCTCCCCATGTCGCTCTTTCTCTCAAATTCTGGCTGAGTCTCCATCTGGAGTGTGGAACCCGCCATGCTTGCTAATTATGCCTGGGCTTCTAAGATCCGACCAGGGAGGCCTCAGTGTCTCCTCTCCTTCGGGAGAACTGAAGGACGCCTACAGCCTACGTAAGTGGTGCAAGCTTCTTGTCTTGAAGTTTTATTGGTCTCCGGCGTAAACCAAGCTACTCAGCCTCTTTTCTCCACTAAATTTTCCTACTGAGCTATCCTCATCCTATTACTCTTTATATCTTTGATAAAATATTTAAATAAATAGGTTGCCGACGCTGTCCCCGCTTCGAATACCCTGGATCAGCCGGGGCTGGTCCCCGGCAAAAAACACTGTAAGATTCTGTTTAATGAGGCACTTAGGGTAGTCAACTTCATAGAGACAGAGTAGAATAGTGGTTGCCAGGAACTGAGCAGAGAGAAGCTGTGGAGTTAGCATTTAATAGGTACAGAGTTCCAGCTTGCAAAATGGAAAGCTTTCTGGAGAAGGATGGTGGGGATGACCACACAACATGGATGCACTTACCACCACTAAGCTGAACGGTTAAAAATGGTGATGATATAAAGTTGATTTTATGTGTATTTTACCACAATTAAAAATTAGAAAGAAACGTGTGAAGGAAAAGACCCCCCACTCCTATGACTTCTATTTTTATTTTCTGAAGTTCCACTTGATGTACTACATGATTGTGTGTTTTTTTTCTTTTTTTCAAAATTAGTCCTCAGAAAAGAGTATTCCTAAATTTGAATCTTCCAAAGTCTTTACAAAGTTTCTCATATTTAGAAGACTCTCTCCATTACATTACTTTGAACAGCATTGCATTGGCACCCAGTCAGAGTTAATTTGAGATATTTATGGGGTGTTTATGGAGGTCACCCAGCAGATTAGTTTAAAAAGGAAAAAAAGGGCGGGTGGTAAGGAACTCTAACAGAGATTATGACAATTTAAAATGTTAGCTACCATGAAACCTGGCACTAGTGGTAAAGAACCTGCCTGCCAGTGCAAGAGACATAAGAGACAAGAGTTTAATCCCTGGGATGGGAAGCTCCCCTGGAGGAGGGCATGGCAACTCACTCCGGTATTCTTGCCTGGAGAATCCCCATGGACAGAGGAGCCTGGAGGGCTACAGTCCCCAGGGTCGCAAGGAGTTAAACATGACTGAAGTACCCGGGCACACCCCTTGAAATAAGACTTGTAACAGTCACTTTTACAAACAATAAATTTGTGATTACACAGTGGAAACCATAAAAATATTCTTAGAATAAAAAGTGAGGCAAAGGGTTTTTGCAGCTGAACCTAAAATTTGTAAGGACAGTCTTCAAAAACAGACTTAAAAGTGAACACAATATACTCTAGAAAGCCAGGTGAGAAGCTTCCAAGAAGCGGCTTCAATAATGCTGAAGTAACTGACAGAGAAACTATATGGGAAGAATTTTTAATAAAATGGTTTGATAAAAACATGAGAAGGAGAAAAAGCATAATTTCTAATTTAGAATACTTTTTAACATAATGAAAGACTTTAAAATGTTTATGTGTAACTAAGTTAAATATTATAAGTAGACATTGGTCTCATTCACCTACATATCTATAAGTTCACATTTTCTAACTGGGCAAAAGAATTTTAGGATGTTCTCATAAGAAAATAACAACTTCCCTGGTGGCTCAGATGGAAAAGCGTCTGCGTACAATGCAGGAGAAAATAGGAATTGTCTTAAAATGGGCATATATGTTAAATTATTTGGAGAAGAAAATTCAGGCTTACTGAATTTCTCATTCAGAATTTAGTTCTATCCTGTTTAAAAATTGGTGTTCTATTGCTCACAGCAGTTGCTTTATTAAAGCTAACAATTATAGTCATGACTTAATGGAAAGAATTACATCACTAAAAGCTTTTCAAATGTTGGACTGGTGCAAGTTATTACATGAAAAAATGGAATTAGAAGAAGAAAAAGTATCTTATGTTGCAAATGAAAAGAAAAAATGTATATACAATGTATAGTGTGGTGCCTCTGGCAGGTAGGAAGCTCTCAACAAATGTTACCTGTTTTTGTTACTATGGAAGTAATGTATTTTTTGTGACTTTGGATAATCTGACTAATTTGACATAAACAAAGACTTGATCTGTGCCTAGTAAACCACCATCTCATTATAGGTTGTTCAGTCACTCAGTCCTGTCCAACTCTTTGCTACCACATGGACTGCAGCATGCCAGGCTTCCCTGTCTTTGACTATCTCCTGAAGTTGCTCAAACTCATGTCCACTGAGTAGATGATGCCATCCAACCATCTCATCATCTATCGCCCCCTCTCCTCCTACCCTCCATCTTTCCCAGCATCAAGGTGTTTTCCAATAAGTCAGTTCTTCACATCAGGTGGCCAAAGTATTAGAGTTTCAGCATCAGTTCTTTCAATGAATATTCAGGGTTGATTTTTTTTTTAGGATTGACTGGTTTGATTTCCATGCTATCCAAGGAATTTTCAAGAGTCTTCTCCAACACCACAGTTTGAAAGCATCAATTCTTCAATGCTCAGGCTTCCTTATGGTCCAACTCTCACACCCATAGTAAATACTGGAAAAAACATAGCTTTGACGTTCATCTTATGGACCTTAGTCAGCAAAGGGATGTCTCTGCTTTGTAATACACTATCTAGGTTTTTCAAAGCTTTTCTTTCAAGGAGCAAGCATCTTTTAATTTCATGGCTGCAGTCACTAGTCCCAGTGATTTTGGAGCCCAAGAAAATAGTCACTCTTTCCATTTTTTTCCCCATCTATTTGCCATGAAGTGATGGGACTGGATGACATGATTGTCACTTTTTGAATGTTGAGTTTTAAGCTAGCTTATTCACTCTCCTCTTATCTTCATCAAGTGGCTCTTTAGTACCTCTTTGGTCTCTGCCATTACGGTGGCATATATGATGTTTTTGATATTTCTCCCAGCAACCTTGATTCCAGCTTGAACTTCATCCAGCTCGGCATTTCGTGTGATGTACTTTGCATAAAAGTAAAATAAGCAGTGACAAAATACAGCCTTGATGTACTCCTTTCCCAGTTTGGAACCAGTCCATTGTTACAGAATAACTGTTGTAGTCATAGAGGTTGTAGCAGTTTTCATTCCCACCAACAATGCAAGAAAGTTCCCTTTTCTCCACACCCTCTTCATCATTTATTGTTTGTTGACTTTTTGATAATGGCCATTCTTACTGGTGTGAGGTGATATCTCAATGTATTTTGATTTGCATTGCTCTAATAATAAGCAATGTTGAGCATCTTTTTGTGCATTTATTAGCCATCTGTAGGCCTTCTTCAGAGAAATGTCTGTTTCGGTCTTTTTCCCACTTTTTGATTGGGTTGTTTTTTCCCGGTATTGACTTCTGTGAACTGCTTGTATATTTTGGAAATTAATCATTTGACAGTTGTTTCATTTGCTATTATTTTCTCCCGTTCTGAGGGTTGTCTTTTCACCTTGTTTATAGTTTTCTTCGCAGTGCAAAAGTTTTTAAATTTAATTAGGTCCCACTTGTTTATTTTTGTTTTTAATTTCCATTTCTCTAGGAGGGGGGGGGTCATAGAGAATCTTGCTGTGATTTATGTCATAGAGTGTCCTGCCTATGTTTTCCTCTAAGAGTTTTATAGTTTCTGGTCTTGAATTTAGGTCTTTAATCCATCTTGAGTTTATCTTTGTGTGTGGTGTTAGGAAGTGTTCTAATTTCATTCTTTTACATGTAGCTGTCCAGTTTTCCCAGCACCACTTATTGAAGAGCCTATCATTGCCCTGTTGTGTATTCTTGCCTCCTCTGTCAAAAATAAGGTACCCATAGATATGTGGGTTTATCTCTGGGCTTTCTATCTTGTTCCAATGGTCTATATTTCTGTTTTTAAGACAGTATTCTATCTTGTAGATTTGTAGTATAGTCTGAAGTTAGGAAGGTTGATTCCTCCAGTTCTACTCTTCTTTCTCAAGATTGCTTTGGGTATTCAGGGTCTTATGTGTTTCCATATGAACTGTGAGATTTTTTTTTTATTCTAGTTCTGTGAAAAATGCCATTGGTGATTTGATAGGGATCACATTGAATATGTAGATTGCATTTGGTAGTATAATCATTTTCATGATATTGATTCTTCCAACCCAGGAACATAGAGTATCTCTCCATCTGTTTGTGTCATCTTTGATTTCTTTCATCAATGTCTTATAGTTTTCTGTGTACAGCTCTTTTGTCTCCTCAGGTGGGTTTATTTCTAGATATTTTATTCTTCTAGGAATGGTGAATGGGATTGACTCCTTAATTTCTCTTTCTGATTTTTCATTGTCAGTGTATAGGAATGCAAGTGGTTTCTGTGTACTGATTTTGTATCCTGCAACTTTGCTAACTTCACTGATTAACTCTAGCAATTTTCTGATACTGTCTTCAGGGTTTTTATGTTTAGTATCATGTCATCTGCCAACAGTGAGATTTTTACTTCTTCTTTTCCAACCTGGATACATTTTATTTCTTTTTCTTCTCTGATTGCCATAGCTAGGACTTCCAAAACTATGTTGAATAATAGTGGTGAGAGTGGACATCCTTGTCTTATTCCTGATCTTAGAGGGAATGCGTCAGTTTTTCACCATTAAGAATAATATTTGCTGTGAGTTTAACATATATGGCCTTTACTATGCTGAGGAAGATTCCTTCTATGCCCATTTTTTTAAGAGTTTTTATCATAAATGGGTACTGGATTTTGTCAAAGGCTTTTTCTGCATCTATAGAGACTATCGTATGGCTTTTATCTTTCAGTTTGTTAATATGATGTATCACATTGATTGCTTGGCATATATTGAAGAATCCTTGCATAACTGGCATAAACCAACTTGATCATGGTGTATGATCTGTTTAATGTGTTGTTGAACTCTGTTGTGAGAATTTTGTTGAGGATTTTTGCATCTATGTTCATCAGTGATATTGGCCTGTAATTTTCTTTTTATGTGTTGTCTTTGTCTGGTTTTGGTATCAAGGTGATATGAGGCCAATGAGTTTGGAAGTGTTCCTTCCTCTGCAATTTTTTAAAGAGTTTTAGAAGAATAGGCATTAGCGCCTTTCTAACTGTTTGACAGGATTCGCCTGTGAAGCCATCTGGTCCTGGGCTTTTGTGTTTCGGGAGATTTTTTATCACAGTTTCAATTTCAGTGCTTGTGAATGGCGTCTTCATAATTTCTATTTTGTCCTGATTCAATCTTGGAAGATTACACTCTTCTAAGAATCTGTCCATTTCTTCCAGGTTGTCCATCTTATTGGCATGTACTTGCTCATAACAGTCTCTTATGATTTATTTCTGCATTGTCTGTTGTAACCCCTCCTTTTTCATTTCTAATCTTGTTGATTTGATTCCTCTCTCTTTTTTTCTTGATCAGTCTAGCTAAAGGTTTGTCAATTTTGTTTATCTTCTCAAAGATAACTCTTCTTAATATCATATGCTTTTGTTAGCTCCATGCCACTTCTGTCCTTTATTGTGCCCCTCTTTGCATGAAATGTTCCCTTGGTCTCTCTAATTTTCTTCAAAATCCCTAAACCTCATTACAGGTAAATTTTGAAAATATACAGCATCCACGAGTCTGGCAGACTGCATTTTCCAAAGATGGCCACAAGGAAACCTCCACACTCCTCTGCTCTGTGGCCCTTCACCCCCACATCAAGAGGAGGAGTCTAATCCCCCAACCCCATCTGGAATCTGGTCTGGATTTAGTGACACCCTCGCAACCAACAGAACGTGGCCAGCAAGCTTCAGCCCCGGCTGTTGTGTGGCCCCTCCCTGTGAGACTCTGCAGCCTTGGCACTCCACCTCAGCCTGCCCTTCTGCCTCTTAGCCCCTCCAGGGATGGAGAGGAAGCCATCTCAGCATCGGTCCTCCAGTCCCAGGCTTGAGCACAGGCAGCAAGTGAACGAGGGGCAGAGGGAAGCGGGAGAGACCACAGAAACCCAGCAAACAGCAGGAAACAGTTCCTTTTTCAGTTTCCCCACCCAGCATCCCAGAGGGTGACTGCTGTTTTGTACCACCATGGGTGTTCTTGCTGTTGTTGTTGTTGGGGTTGGGGGCAGGGGGAAATAGATATATGAAACAGTTGGCTACTTGTCTTCCTGTAATAGGGAAGAACAAATCTGACTCCACCTTGGATGGGTTTCTTTTACTTTAATTGTAACCAAGCAGGACCCTACTGGGGATGGATCCCTCCCCCATACCCTCTGTTGTAGCTCCTCTCTACAGTATCTAGATAATGGTATTTGATCATATTTACCGAGTTCTCAAGATGCTAAAACCACCACCAAATGGAAGAAATTAACTACTGGATGCTCATGAGCACGTAGCCCCTAGACCTACTGGTGCCTAAGCATTGACATTGTTAACCTAACAGCCCTGTTACCTCACTATCAGCCAATCAGAGAATTGTGCAAGAACTGATCACACACCTGGGATGACCCTCCCCTCTCTGGCCTTTTAAACCACTTCGCTGAAACACACCCCCTCAGAGAGTTCAGGTTTGGGGGGACCATCTGCCCATTCTTCCTGCTTAACCTGAAATGAACCTTTCTGTGCTCCAACTTCAATGCAGTGTCTGGCCTTGCTATGCATGGGCACACAGACTTGGGTTCAGTAACATAACCTTCACATTCTGTGGCTTTTGCTGCAAGTTAATCACCAAAGGGATGTTGCCTAGAGCGTAAAGTACACGTAATGGCCCGTCTCAGTTAACCCTGCCTCCCGTTCCTGTGTTAAGCCAAAATACCTTTGTTTAGCTCAAAGGAAACATCCTGACCAGGCCCACCCACAAATGGATGCAGGAAAGAAAAAATTAACACGACCCCTCCAATCCAATCTGGCTTGCAACAGTATACACCTCTTTTCCTTCACCTCGTCACTTGCCCCTCTCCGCCCATAAAAAGAAACGGCACTCAAACCTGGGCAAGATGGCTCTGTGGGACACTAATCCACTCTCTCAGTCTGCTGGCTTTCCAAATAAAAGTTGCTGTCTCTTGGCCAAACACCTGTCTCTCAGTGGATTGACCTGTCTTGAGATGAGCAGTAGGAACTTGGATTTGGAGAGACTTGTACACTTTGAACATGAACTTACAAATTCTGGACACATTCTGAAACCTGTCCGCCTGCAAGTGGTGCTTCTGCTGTTAGGCAGAAGTCTGACCTTAAGTCCAGTCTGACCTACTTTGCAGGGAAGCAACTTTAAAAGCCATTCAGAGAACTACATGGTTAGAAGTCACCTCTCCAGTGAGAAATGGAAAGAAGACAAGCACTGCTGAGCTATGCTGTCACATGGTGGCTACTGATTGCTTGAAACATGTCTGGTTCCTTTGAGATATGATCTAAGTACAAAACACACACTGGATTTCAGAGGTAAGCTATCTCAACTTTTATGTTAATTACATGCTGATTACACTTAGGGTTCATTGAGTTAAATGTTACTAAAATTAACTTCACCTGGTTTTTGTTTTAAAGCTTTCTTTAAGGCAGCTACTTAAAATATTTTAATTATATAAGACTATGTATACCACTGGAGAATCCCAGGGACGGGGGAGCCTGGTGGGCTGCCGTCTATGGGGTCACACAGAGACGGACACAACTTAAGCGACTTAGCAGCAGCAGCAACAGCAGCATACCACTCACATTATATTCCTAGCTCTTTACTAGAGGGTCTTTATAAAATGTCTTGGTTTTAAGGTGTTAAGACATTAGAGAATGGGGATAAAATCATCACCCGTCCTAGACAGAGGCAGGCTTGAAGACGGTATTTATTTGAAATTAGTATCAATGGCCCTAACGGGTTCGTCAGATCTTAAATTATTCTCTTAAGCTTGACCAGGCTCACTGAACCACAAGCCAAACAGAAAAAAAATAAATAACACTTAGATGACCTCTTAAAACATCATAAAAACAGGAAGTAATATTATCACTACTGCTAAGTAAAATAACAAAGTTCACAATTCACGTTTCTGAATGTATTTCTAACATCTGAGACCATGTTTACCAAGACAAAATAAAAAGCAAAGTTGAGCAATTCTCCCACAAACGTAATCAAAGAAATAGATCCACTTACATAGGCCTCAGCATTTTTCTTTACTTTCTGCTTACTTTCCAAGTTCAAGCATTCTAAATGTTAGAATAATAAAGCGACATGCTATTCTAGGTGGAGCGATTAGAACATTAATACCTGTGTACGCCTGTAGTATGAAAAGTTTGGTCCTGGGACCCCTCAGGTCCCCAAGACCTTTTGAGAAAGGGTACTCACAAAGCTAAAACTGTTTTCCCAACTACACTAAAATATTATGCTTTCCTTTTTCACTCATGTTCTCTCCCAAGTATATAGCAGAGCTTTTAAGAAGTCCACAACCAAGCGACATCACAACAGACTCGGTACAAAAGCAGTTACAGAGGCGCAGTTGCTGTCTCATAAGTTAGACATTAAAGACAGTTAAAACTACAAAAAACAACGCGGTCACTAAAGTATTTTATTTTGGAAAATATAGGGTTTTTTCATAAAGGAATGTGTCATTTCTGCAATGGGTTTATTTTTATTATTTTAAAATAAAATGAATAATTTTAAATTATTTCAGTCTTAACTTCTAATGTGGTAAACTCCAGTCCCCAAGCTGACAATTCTGTCCACAATACACATTGTTATCCATGGTCATCACATGTTAGCAAACTTTTCCTCACCCTAGCATGCATCCAGGGTTATATGCAAACCATCAGTGGTAACTATAACTCCATCACCTTTTTAGCCAGTCAGGACAGAACCTGAGTGATCTTTTTATAAGAATGGCTTTGGTTCTCTTTAATTTATTACTTAAGTGCAATTAAGTATGACTAATATTTGACCCCTTTTACCATATTCTTTTAAGGAGAAAAATAAAATTCAGTACTTACATGACTACCTTCTTCACCAGGATAACCAGGTAACCCATCAGAACCCCTCTCTCCCTGAGGAAAAAAGAAGTCAAAACAAATAACATGGACTTCAAATCCTGCATTTCTCAAATCTACATGAAATAAACATTGTTTCTGATAGACACCCTTGTCTCACTGAGTTGACATTTTATTGATAATCTACTAAATGTCAAGCATAATGCACAGAGACATATAGAAACAAATACTCTTGGCCTGTCTTAAAGTGAAACAGCTAGAACTGGACATGGAACAACAGACTGGTTCCAAATAGGGAGAGGAGCACGTCAAGGCTCTATATTGTCCGCCTGCTTGTTTAACTTATATGCAGAGTACATCATGAGAAACGCTGGGCTGGATGAAGCACAAGCTGGAATCAAGATTGCCGGGAGAATATCAATAACCTCAGATATGCAGATGACACCACCCTTTGAAAGTGAAAGAAGAGAGTGAAAAAGTTGGCTTAAAGCTCAATATTCAGAAAACTAAGATCATGGCATCTGGTCCCATCACTTCATGGGAAATAGATGGGGAAACAGTGGAAACAGTGTCAGATTTTATTTTGGGGGGCTCCAAAATCACTGCAGATGGTGACTGCAGCCATGAAATTAAAAGATGCTTGCTCCTTGGAAGAAAAGTTATGACCAACCTAGATGGCATATTTAAAAGCATAGACATTACTTTGCCAACAAAGGTCCAACTAGTCAAAGCTATAGTTTTTCCAGTAGTCATGTATGGATGTGAGAGTTGGACTATAAAGAAAGCTGAGCGCTGAAGAACTGATGCTTTTGAACTGTGGTGTTGGAGAAGACTTTGAGAGTCCCTTGGACTGCAAGGAGATCCAACCAGTCCATCCTAAAGGAGACCAGTCCTGGGTGTTCTTTGGAAGGACTGATGTTGAAGCTGAAACTCCAATACTTTGGCCACCTCATGGGAAGAACTGACTCATTGGAAAAGACCCTGATGCTGGGAAAGATTGAAGGTGGGAGGAGGAGGGGACGACAGAGGATGAAATAGTTGGATGGCATCAGCGACTCAGTGGACATAAGTTTGAGTAAGCTCTAGGAGTTTGTGTTGGACAGGGAAGCCTGGTGTGCAGCACTCCATGGGGTTGCAAAGAGTTGAACACGACTGAGCAACTAAACTGAACTGAACTGAAAGTGAAAACTTGAATACCTGCTTGTCTTTACAGCCTGGTACATCAACCTATTTTTGTTTTTCTAAAACACCTTTTCAAGCCATTCCATCATGAAAATCCAAGCCAAAATAGGTCCAAATTAAATGTTTGAGGGAATCTTTAAAGAGCTTTGAACTGGTTTTACAAAATGTCAATAAGATTTACAGGTGTTATAGCCTCTAAGGTTTAAAGTTTTAAGTTTAAAGGTATTTTTTTTCTGTGATTAGCATATTCTTTATTTTTTTTAATTTTATTTTATTTAACTTTACAATATTGTATTGGTTTTGCCATATATCAAAATGAATCTGCCACAGGTTTAAAGGTATTGAACCATAAAGAAAGTGAACGCCAAAGAATTGATGCTTTTGAACTATGGTGTTGGAGAAGACTTTTTAGAGTCCCTTGGACTGCAAGGATATCAAACCAGTGAATCCTAAAGGAAATCAATCCTGAATATTCATTGGAAGAACTGATGCTGAAGCTGAAGCTCCAATACTTTGGCCACCTGATGTGAAGAGCTGACTCATTGGAAAAGACCCTGATGCTGGGAAAGATTGAAGGTGGGAGGAGAAGGGGACAACAGAGGATGAGATAGTTGGATGGCATCACTGACTCAATGGACATGAGTTTGAATAAGCTCCAGGAGATGATGAAGGACAGGGAAGCCTGGCGTGCTGCAGTCCATGTGGCTGCAGAGTCGGACACGACTGGGCAACTGAACAACAAGAGCACATATAACTTATGAGAAGTGGTTGTTTATTTCTGTATGTCAGCCCTTTAGTCTCTCTTTTATTTTTAGTCTTCTTAGATTTCTAAACACACAAACTATTTCCTCTCAAGGAAGTCTGGCTTACCATTTTATAGCCAGAGATGTTTATTAAGTCTAAAAGACAGTAAATAAAATATGAGAGCCAAAGCCTATTTATAATTAACAAAGATGAAAGTTACACTGCTGCTGCTGCTAAGTCGCTTCAGTTGTGTCCAACTCTGTGCGACCCCATAGACAGCAGCCCACCAGGCTCCCCCGTCCCTGGGATTCTCCAGGCAAGAACACTGGAGTGGGCTGCCACCTCCTTCTCCAATGCATGAACGTGAAAAGTGAAAGTGAAGATGCTCAGTCGTGTCCGACTCTTAGCGACCCCATGGACTGCAGCCTACCAGGTTCCTCCGTCTGTGGGATTTTCCAGGCAAGAGTACTGGAGTGGGGTGCCATTGCCTTCTCCGGAAAGTAATACATCCAAGCACTAACAGACAGAGCAGAGAAATCAAGAATTCAGGACACTTCCATCTTTGGTCTCAAAAAGAGTTGTTAAAAAAATAATCAAGAGGTTCCCAAGCTTGATTTTCTGACCTTCCAGTCCTGTATTTAAGAATAATAAGAGGGGGAAAAAAATCTAGTGCTAAGTTGTACACTGTTCAAAATTAAGATTGATCTAAGAAGTCAGTAAGAGCTCATTCCATCTCGTGGAAAACCACTTACGAAAAGAGAATGTAAAAACCTAAGGGTTTGATTCAACCTTCCATGCGAATTTGTGATTATCTACCCATCATGATGCTCTAGTCCTGTGAGAATGGAACCTTGTGCCCCGGGTATCTGAGGACCATTTCTAATGAGACAGTCTCCCTTAGAAGTAGTAAGCAGTAATTTTCCTATCACTTAACTACAGAATTAACAGAGAGAGGCAAATCAACCACCAGTAAACCAGTGACTGTATTTATCCTCAGAGCTTACTGGTATAAAATAGAATATTAGATCAGAGGGGAAGAGGCTTTGAATACTGCAAAGAAAACAGATACTGGACAAGTGACAATTTTGTGGACAAGTGAAAACTTCTGTGTGGTGGTAGAACCTGTGAAAGTGTCAAATAAATGTAAGGAGACAGCACCAGTATAGTGGATATGAGCCTTGGAGTCAAGCAGACACAGGGGTTGAAATCCTAAAATGCCTCTTTGTAACTGTGCAACTTCAGGAAAACAGTGTTCCCTCTCTGAGCCCCAATTTTATGCCTGTAAAAGAGGTCTGTTAAAAGGACAGAGTTAGAAAAGGTGTGTTAAAGACCTAACACAGGCCTCGAGTGTAATGGATACAAAGCCTCTCTCCCCTTCCCCCACACACACCCAGCAAGAACTCACCTTTCCCCCTGGGCTCCCACCATCACCTCTGTGCCCGGCCTCTCCAAAGCACTTTGCATACCTATTGCAGCATGTCCTTTCTACAATTGTGTCCTGAAAACAAAATCCATGTCACATAATGGTTTTTTTTTTTTTCCAATGCTGTATTAACCTATGGCACATTACACACTAAAGAAACAAAATTCCCTCGAGGTTTTAGGAAAGGATGGTGTTTAAAATAAGGAAAACTTACAAGTTGCTTCAGTAAGATGCTCGGAAGGCTGTGCAGTGTGATGCTCAGAGGTTGATTATACGCAAATCCTCTGCCAAATTCTAGCTCCTGGAGCTCCTCTAATTTATGGACGCCTTCCAGGCCAATAGTCAGGAGTCCAGAGAATCCTTCAAAAGACCAACAGGTGGGCGATTTCCTTGCATGTCTTTCAAATAGTCTGACTTGTTTTGGCCCCAGATCCCCAGATCCCCATCATCATCCCATCCTTCCTATATCCTCATCTGTCTTTTTCTCAAACTGCTTTTCCTCAAATCAAAGCCAGCTCACAGCGTGCCTTCCTAAAGAACTGGTCTGATATCCCAGCAGCTAAAAGGTAAACAGTTAGGACTCTAGAACTAGAAAGGTTCACTCTAGAAAGGTGAACAGTTAGGAACCAGAAAGGACTCTCAGAGCCCTCGTGTAGCCCCTGTTTTTTGTTTCTGTCAACTTAAAACATATTCGCAACCTAAAAGTTATGTTTTATTCAGTGGGAATTTTTAGAACTTCAAGCCCAGGAGATAGCATCTCAAGTAACCCGGAGAGAACTACTCCAAGCAGGCAAGGGGGGAATCAGGGTTATTTAGAAGTTTTGCAACAAAGGGCAGGTAGTCCTGTTGCAGGGAAGAGCCAATTCTGACTCCACTTTTAGGTCTGTTTCTTTTTCTTTAACCTTTGCTTCCTGTTGCTTTTGTTCACCAAAAAGATACTGTTTATACCTAAGGGCCTGCCTCAGGGAACTCTGCCCCTCTGAGATTTGAAGGTTGCACATGGTACTTAGCTTCTTCTATCCATGCAAGCACTAACTGGTCATCTGGATTTTTCCACAAAACAGAAAACATGTGGAAAAGAACACATTTTAAATTTGACTAAAAAGTACTATAGAATTTCAGAACAAATAATAGTGTTAATATTTTAAACATCAAATTGATACACAGACCCACACACATGCCCATTAGCTTTTTGCTATTGTAAACAGGCTACTGTAAAATCTTATGGTTAAAAGTTGTATACATATTCTTAAGTATTCCTTAAAATGAATTCCCAGAAATGGAATTGCAGATCTAGCAGATAGGCAGAATTTGCAGTCCTTTGTTATATACTCCCAATTCCTTTCCAGAGAAGCTGTAACATTTTACACTTCCAGTGGCAATCTATGCATTAAATTCAGTTGAAAGCAAGTTGTCACAGAAATATTCCATTTAAGGCAATACCTACTAAGATACCCATGACATTTTTCACATAACTAGAACAAATAATCCTAAATTTTATATGGAATGACAAAAGACCCTGATTTGTCAAAGCAATCTTGAGAAAAAAAGAACAAAGCTAAAAGTACTATGCTCCCTGATTTCAGACAATACTACCAAGTTGCAGTCATCGAAACAGATACATACTGGCACAAAAACAGACACATAGATCAGCAGAACAGAATAAAGGCCCCAGAAATAATCCCACACACTTACGGTCAATTAATCTATGGCAAGAGAAGAAAGAAAGAAAGAGAGATTGCTCAGTCGTGTCCAACTGTTCCCTACCCCATGGACTGTAGCCTACCAGGCTTTTAATCCGTGGGATTTTCCAGGCAAGAGTACTAGAGTGGGTTCCCATTTCCTTCTCCAGGGGATCTTCCCAACCCAGGGATTGAACCCAGGTCTCCTGCATTGCAGACAGATGCTTTACCATCTGAGCCACCAGGGAAGCCTAGAGAGAGGCAGACTATCTAATGGAGAAAAGACAATTTCTTTAGTAAGTGGTACTGGTAAAACTGAACATGTAAAAGAACTAAATTTGAACATTTTCTCACACTATATACAAAAAACTCAAAATGGATAAAAGACCTAAATAGAGAATCAGAAACCATAAAATTCCTAAAAGAAAACATAAGTAGAACACTCTTTGACGTAAATTGTTGTGTTATTTTTTTGGGGTCTCTCTCCTAAGGCAAAGGAAACAAAAGCAAAAATAAATAGGAGCTAACATGCTTTTGAAGTGTGGTGTTGGAAAAGACTCTTGAGAGTCCCTTGGACTGCAAGGAGATCCAACCAGTCCATTCTGAAGGAGATCAGCCCTGGGTGTTCTTTGGAAGGAATGATGCTAAAGCTGAAACTCCAGTCCTTTGGCCACCTCATGCGAAGAGTTGACTCATTGGAAAAGACTCTGATGCTGGGAGGGATTGGGGGCAGGAGGAAAAGGGGACAACAGAGGATGAGATGGTTGGATGGCATCACCGACTTGATGGACGTGAGTTTGAGTGAACTCCCGGAGATGGTGATGGACAGGGAGGCCTGGCGTGCTGTGATTCATGGGGTCGCAAAGAGTCGGACACGACTGAGCGACTGAACTGAACTGAACTGAACAGCGAAAAAAGCCATCAACAAAATGAAAAAAACAGCCTACAGAATTGGGAGAAGATATTTGCAAATGTTAGGACCAATAAAGAGTTAATATCCAAAATTTATAAACAGCTCATACAATTCAATATCAGAAAAGCAAACAACCCAGTTAAGAAATGGACAGAAGACCTGCATAGACTATTTCCCAAAACATAAGATGACCAACAGGCACATGAAAAGATATTCACATCGCTAATCATCAGAGAAACACATATCAAAACCACAACGAGGTATGACCTCACACCTGTCAAATTGCTAGTATCAGAAAGTCTACAAACAACAAATGTTGTGAGGATGTGGGGAAAAGGGAATCCTCCTACACTGTTGGTGGGAATGAAAGTTGTTACAGCCACTGTGGAAAACAGTGTGGAGTTTCCTCAGAAAAACTTAAATAGAACTACCATATGATCTAGCAATTCTACATTTTGGTATATATCAAGAGAAAACAAAGACACTAATTCAAAGAGATAAATTCAACCCAATGTTCATGCTACTACTCAAATAGCCAAGATATGGAAGCAACCTACATATTCATGGATAGATAAATGGACAAATAAGATGTGGTTATACACAGCTGATGCTGGGAGGGATTGGGGTCAGGGGGAGAAGGGGATGACAGAGGATGAGATGGCTGGATGGCATCACTGACTCAATGGACGTGAGTCTGAGTGAACTCCGGGAGTTGGTGATGGACAGGGAGGCCTGGCGTGCTGCGATTCATGGGGTCGCAAAGAGTCAGACACAACTGAGAGACTGAACTGAACTGATACACAGCTGACTCTTGAGTAACATGGGTTTGAACTGCATGGGTCCACCTACAATGCAAATTTTTTCAATACTTAAGTACTATAATACTACAATGATGTATAGCTATACATGTACTATAATAATGTATGGCTAGTTGAATCCATGGATTCAACTGTGTATTAAATTGTGCATACAGCAGGCCAACCATAAAGTTATATATGGATTTTCAACTGCAGGGACATTTGGCACCCCTAACCTCCAGGTTGTTCAAGGGTCAACTCTATATATAAGGGTATATTACTCAGCCATAAAGAGTGAAACCTTGCCATTTGCAACAACATGGATGGACCTAGAGAGTATTGTACTTGGTGAAGTAAGTCAGACAGAAGACAAATACTTTATGTTATCAACTTATATGTAGAGCATAAAAAATAAAACATACAAGTGAATATAACAAAATAGAAACAGACTCATAGATACAGAGAACAAACTCATCGTTACCAGTGGGGAGTGGAGTGCAGCAAGACAGGGGTAGCGGATTAAGAAATACAAACTCCCATGTATAAAATAAATAGGCTACAAGAATATATTGTACCGCACAGGGAATAAAGCCAATATTTTACAATAACTCTAAATGGATTGCAATCTACAAAAATATCAAATCACTGTGTTTGGCACCTGAAATAAATACGATAATGTAAACCAACTATATCTAGAGTATACGGATACATGTGTACTTTGGCCACCTGATGCAAAGAACCTATTCATTTGAAAAGACCCTGATGCTGGGAAAGATTGAAGGCAGGAGAAGGGGATGACAGAAGGTGAGATGGTTGGATGGCATCACCGACTCGACGGATTTGAGTCTGAGTAAACTCTGGGAGTTGGTGATGGACAGGGAGGCCTGGCGTGCTGTAGTCCATGGGGTGCAAAGAGTTGGACACGACCGAGCTACTGAACTGACTGACATGTACATGTATATTGTGCAGCAGCCCCTGGAGATGACTAAAGAGAAAGAGTCAGGGAGACAGCGGTAGGAAAGGCAGGAGAAGAAGTAAGGCCCAGGATGATTTTAGTCTAGGAAGAAAAGAGACATATGGCTCCCAGAGAGCCTAGAAGAACAGAGACCACCCACTCCACAAGAAGCAGGAGCTGCCCCTGTGACCCTCCAAAGCAGACGCCAGGCTGGTAATTGGTCAGTCCTGTCTCACTCAGAGCGACCCTTAGTAAGTACTGAGGATGTGGAGTCCAGGGTCTCTCAGCCCTGAATAGCCCCCAGTTCATATGAAGAGGGAGACTGCATGTCAGCTTCAAGGGCACTGAGGTCCCACGACCTGGGGTCAGCATCTGGAAATCTGCAAGACTGTGTCAGCCCTGTTGGGGGAACAAGGCCCCACAGGGCAACGCCCTGCACTTACCTTTGCTGCGGACTTACCTTTGCTGCGGAGAAGCTCAGATACTTCCTTCAGTTTCTCTAAATCATCATCCAGTCCATCTGTAAACACTAGCAGGACCTGTTGTTTACAAGAGAGGAGGGAGTTGCAGAAGCAGGGAGAGAGAGAGGAGGAGGGGAGGGAATTGGGGAAAGGCAATGGAAAAGACAGATACTATGAACTGCATGTTTCTTCATTGGGTCTTCTGGTATACCCAGCCTTTCGCCATGTTCCCTTTGGTTTTACCCATTCGTCTATTTGTGACTTTATTACACATTCACTTATACTGCAATGTCCTCCCCTACATGCTCTCCAGCCCCCAGAAAAGAAGAATTTGAACCAGCTTAATGTATTGACTTAAAAATATATTCCAAAAACTTTTACAATATTCATCTTCATCAATGCAAAACTCCCCAAATTTTAACGCATTTTCTACAAATAAAACGTGCTACTTCTATCCATAGAAAATTAACTTAAAAAGTGAATTCCATTTTTCAAGAAATAAACCCACTGGATACAGGATACAGGATACAGGATTGAAAGAAAAATTCAATGTAACTTTCAAAGTTAGTGGATGTAATTTGCTAGTACATGTTATATGGGACCTTTTTGCTTCTGTGACTCGTGTAGGTGCACAGTTCTGGGGACCCAGGAAGGGAAGTTTAACTGCTAGGAAGCTTTTAACTGTCACTAAAGGTGGTTCAAGGGGATGGTTAGAAAAATAATGAGCCTTACTGTACATGAGAATGAGTGACCATGGGAACTAGTATCTTTCAAGACGTCTGGAATGAATTTGTGCCATGAAGGAATCTGGAATCACTAGCTGTGGACAACCTGAGGGCAGGGACTTTATCTTTGCATTCAGCAGAGCCTCCAGGGTTTGGTAAATATTAGCTGATTGAATGAAAACACATCTCTTTTTGGTCTTTACTGAGTAAGAGAACAGAGCTCCTCTGGATAAGCTCTCCAGTGAAGAACGATTTAGTTGGCCTCGGTCACAAAAGTGTTATCCCTCCAACCCTGCCTAATGGCTCCAAAGCAGATTTTCTTAGCATTTTTTACCTTCACATTGGCAGAAGACATACGGATAGCACTCTCTCCCAGGGACTGCAAAAAATGTACATCCATATTGTTGCTCCTGGCAACCTGGTGAATCAAGAACTTCTGAATGGTCTCATCACTGTACTTTTCAAATCCTGAGTCAAAGATGAGCTGGCCCTTTGAGCTGGGAACCAGGTAGCGGAGCATCACGTTGGTCTGGCCTGTAATGTCACAGCTAATATTGGGAAGCACAGCCAGCTCCTGCATCAGCTCTTGCAATAATCCTCGAAGCCTCTGCTGAACTTGCCTCGTGGGAGTGGAGAGATCAATTCCTACAGACAAATCTACACTGCATCCTTTGAAGGTAGAGGAGAAGGAAATCCAATTAGTCACCTATGACTGCACAACCCACCCCAGAAGATTATCAACCAATCTGGTCCTGCAAGGAGAATCTCCAACCAACCCATAGAAGTATAAGTGAAATAATGGTGTGATGAAAGAAATGTGGTGTGAGATATAGGGAAATCTTTCTGGCTTACACGTGAGTTAACTTGAATTTTATCCAACTAAAATAGCCTGTTTGTAGCCAACAAACAGACATTGTACATCAGCTTCAATAATTAGAGAAAAGGAACCAAAAGTAAAGAACATCCATGTTAAAAATAAAGATTAAATGCCTCTCTTCCTGGAATGCCAAAGCTTATTCTCCTTTGATGATTAGACACCCTTTCCAAGTGCCAAGGCCATGCTGATTTGCTGTGTACTTGCTGGACTGTTCCTTTTTTTCTGAAACTTAGAAGAAATATAACCCTGACTTGTTTAATGTTCTTTGTTCTGACAGAATATAAAACTATACTGAAAACTATTTCTCTGGAGAAGTTTCTCAGAGTAATCTAGGAAGTGGGCTTCCAGGCTAGTCCTCAGTTTGGCTCAAAGGAAAAACAAGAAAACAAAACAGAAAAGATTTCTATTCTTATTATTGATTATTTTCATTGACAAATTTTTGTTGTTTACTTTGGGGGATGGCTTGTTACCCAGCAAAAACTAACTGATACATATATACTGTTTCATATAAGGCCTGTTTCAAAAGAACCTCTGCACATCCTATTCCTTCCACCTGAGGTATCCTTCCCCATTCCCATCATTCTAATCTGGTTAACTCATACATATCCTTCAAGTTGAAGTTCAAAAGCCCCCTCCCTAAAGCATCTGTGATTCATGACCCCAGGCCCTCGAGTTGAGCTATTAAATGCCCCTGTATATCCACTATTAGTTTACAAGACCTTCTCTCTCTCTGAACAAACATTCCCTCATGGTAGAGACTATGTCTTCTTACTTTCCCAGTGTGTAACACAGAGGCTCATTAAATGTTCCCCAAATGAATGAAGACAAAATATAAAACAGCCTTGAGTCTCTTTCAGCACAAGCTGTTCTATTCCCTTCTGCCCTGGAAGTTTCATTCATCACCCATGCAGATACCTTGTTTCAGAGAAGCATATTAGAAAAGATCAAGACTGATTATCACTCTCAATTTTATGTTTGTCCTACCTGAAAATATTTAAGCCCTCCTAGAAGGGTGTAGCTAGAATTGGAAGGCCCACTGATCTTTCAGGCTACACCTCAGTTGAGTTCAGTCACTCAGTCACGTCTGACTCTTTGCGAACCCATGGACTGCAGCATGCCAGGCCTCCCTGTCCATCACCAACTCCCAGAGTTTACTCAAACTCATGTCCATTGAGTCAGTGATCCCATCCAACCATCTCATCTTCTTTCGTCCCATTTTCCTCCTGCCCTCAATCTTTCCCAAGATCAGGGTCTTTTCAAATGAGTCAGTTCTTCACATCAGGTAGCCAAAGTATTGGAGTTTCAGCTTTAGAGCAGTCCTTCCAATGAATATTCAGGAACGATTTCTTTTAGGATGGACTGGTGGGATCTCCTTGCAGTCCAAGGGGCTCTAAAGAGTCTTCTCCAACACCACAGTTCAAAAGCATCAGCTCTTTGGCACTCAGCTTTCTTTATAGTCCAACTCTCACATCGTACATGACTACTGGAAAAACCACAGCTTTGGCTACACCTACCCATTCATAATAAGACCATCTACAAAATTTCACTAAGGAGGAAAAGTTAATGGTTACAAACACATTTGGATTAGAATTTGGGTACAAACTTAAAAATGTAACTTCTCAACCACAAAAGGACTGCTACTTATTAACTATTTCTTGACAACAAGCATGACATTGGATTGTCAAAGCCAGACAGGACATGAAGACGTTCTCTCTTTAGATCAGCATGAACTGCAGTATTTGGCCCAGAATCAGAAAACAAAACTGCAAATTAGGGGAGAAGGAAGTTCCAAGGGAAATAAATAAACATTGGACCCTTCACCAGTTAACATAGACATCAACAGTGGCTTAAGTTTCTCAGGGACCTGGGACCCAGGGCTGACTCATGAGTTTCAATCCCCTAAATGCCACATTCTGTGCGAGCTGTCCAGATGTCTTTCTGGAATTGAAAAGACAGAATGTGCCTTACTCCCATCCTTCCATATAAAACATCTTGGCTTTGTTTTGATTTTTAAGTCTCTAATTGAAGTTTGCCATAAAGAGTTTTCACAGATGTAAATCCCATTTCTATATCAGATCTGAATTCAGGAAAAAAAAAAAAAGAATTTCTGAGTATGGTATATTATTCTGACATTTCTAATTTACATTTTCCCCAGAAGCATTTTCAGTGGGCTTTACCCTGTGATGCAGGGAGCACTTTCTTTCCCTGTTAACAAAGAGGGTTGACTCTCACCAGAGAACCTCTAAAGTTTATCTGATTCAGCTTTATAATTCTAGAATCAGTTAGGTTTAGCCATTATTAAAGTACCAGCTAACACAGAACTGGAGATAACTACAAATCCTAATTTATTAAATGGCTCAAAATGACCTGAGAAGACAAGCTGGAATCCTGTACCTCTGCTCTTCTCCAGGATAATCACAGACAATAAAAATGAAACAGAACAAACAACAGCAAAAATAAATAGGACTTTGGTTCCTGAAGAACTGGACTGTTTAAGGACATTCCATAATCCATGCTCATTTTAAAAAGATAATTCTATACATGTACTCTTTTCAATTGATTTCTTTTCAACATTTACTTATTTGGCAAGGCCAGGTCTCAGTTGTGGCTTGAGAACTCTTAGCTGTGGGATATGGGATCTACTTCCTGACCAGGGATCAAACCCTGGATCCCCTGCACTGGGAATATGGAGTCTTAACCACAGACCACCAGGGAAGTCCCTCAGTTTATTTCTGAATTTACCAAAGGCACTGCAAAGTAGTGGTATTCTTGAGATTTGTTGTTGATCAGTTGCTAAGTCACGTCAGACTCTGCAACTCCATGGATTATTAGCATGCCACTTTGATCAGGTGCTAAGTTATGTCAGACTCTGCAATTCCATGGACTGTAGCATGCCACAGAGAAGGCAATGGCAACCCACTCCAGTGTTCTTGCCTGGAGAATCCCAGGGATGGGGGAGCCTGGTGGGCTGCCATCTATGGGGTCGTGCAGAGTCAGACACGGCTGAAGAGACTTAGCAGCAGCAGCAGCAACAGCAGCATAGCATGCCAGACTCCCCTGTCCTTTACTGTCTCCCAGAGTTTGCTGACTCATGTCCATTGAGTCAGTGATGTTATCTAACCATCTCATCCTCTGTCATCCCCTTCTCCTTTGTCTTCCATCTTTCCCAGCATCAGGGTCTTTTCTAATGAGTCAGCTGTTCACATCAGATGGCCAAAGTACTGGAGCTTCAGCTTCAGCATCAGTCCTTCCAATGAATATTCAGGGTTGATTTCCTTTAGGATTGATTCTTGAGATAGTAGAATCAAAAATACTCATTTAATACTCTAAAAAATTGGCTCTGGCTTTGACACCAAACTGCTGGGAAGTTCAAACTCTGACACCATTATTTCCCATCTGTGCTTCATAACCTCTCTCTTATTTTTCTCACCTGGAAATTGAGTATCATAAAGAGAGGGCAACAGGTAAGAAGGCTAGGGCTCCCCAACTGGAGGAAATAATCTGTAAGTGGCAGACTTTTTTTTCTCTTTCTCTATACAAAATTAAAAGGAGGTTTCTTTTAAATTCTATGTTGTAATAGAATGGTTCTGCCTGAACTTAACTTTCCTCAAACCTTGAGCCAACCAAAGTGTTTTTCTTATGGAAATGTTTTTCTTAAGCTATGTTAATGAATTATGTATTTGCCTTGGAATCTGCCTTTCTTCAAATCTGTTCCACCTAAGACTCAAACCTTGAACCAATAACGGCTCAACAGACCAGTACCTCTTACTCATGGGAATGTTCTCTTAAGCGATGTTAATGAAACTATGCATTTGCTTGGAAATCTGCCTTTCTTTAAGATTCATGTCAATTGTTTTACAACTGGGAATGACGCACCTTCTGCCAATACTATCTCAAAATGCATATTGTGGGAGAGGCGCCTGATGCAATTCTCTCAGTTTTGAGGTGCTTCTTTATCTGATTAGCAACTTGCTAACAGATATATAACTCCTCGCTAAAAACTAGCAAGGGGGCACTCGTACTGCCCTCTTCTGATGTCTATGTCAGGAGCTTCCTCCATCCTTTTTATACTTTAATAAAATTTTATTACACAAATGATTTGAGTGATCAAGCCTCATCTCTCAGATCAAAATCCTCTCCTCCGGAGGTCACGAATCCTGATGTAGCTCACAGCACACAGTCACAACCTTTCAATAATAGCATCTGCCTCACATGGGGTTGATGTGGGATTATTGGGCTTTATGCATCCATTATATATTCTTCCATATAATTCTACACTATATACTGTATTGTACCATGCTGTACTTTACTTTGGGCTTCCCGGGTGTCACTAGTGATAAAGAACCCACGTGCCAATGCAGGAGACATAAGAGATGCAAATTCGACCCCTGGGTTGGGAAGATACCCTGGAGGAGAGTATGGCAACACACGCCAGTATTCTTGTTTGCATAATCCCATGCTCAGAGGAGCCTGCTGGGCTACAGTCCACAGGGTCTCAAAGAGTCGGACACAACTGAAGCGACTCAGCATGCACACACACACTGTACCATATAACCCCCTACTCAAAGCGTGATTAGAAGACCAGCAGGATCAGCATCACGTGGGAGCTTGTTACAAATGCAGAATCCCACCCCAACCTACTGAATCAGAAACTGCATTTTAACAAGCTCTCCAGGTTATTCAAATGCATGCTAAAGTTTGAGAGGTCCTGTTGTACTCTGTTATACCATACCAAAAGGCAATATGGAACAGCATTTAGTATACAGACCCTAGAACCAGACTGCCTTAAGTTCACATCTCATTTCTGCTATTCACTTAGACTAAACAACCTGATTTTTGTGCCTTGGTTTTCTCACTTGTAAAATATTGATAATGTATATTAATTAATTATTAACAGGGTTATGTGGAGATGTAATGTTTTAACCTATGGAAGTCCACAGACCAGGCCCTGTACAAAAACACCATCCACGATGGAATGCTACTCAAAAAGAATGAAATAATGCTATTTGCAGCCATGTGGATGGATCTAGCAATTATCATACCAAGTGAAGTAAGTCAGACAGAAAAAGACAAATACCATCTGATATCACTCTTATGTGAAATCTAAACTATGACACAAAATGAACTTATCTATAAACCAGAACCAGACTCACGGACATAAAGGACAGACTTCTGGTTGCCCACTGGAGAGGATTGGGCAAGGGGTGGATTGGGAGTCGGGGCCTTGCAGATATAAACCAGTATACAGAGAATAGATAAACAAGGTCCTATTATAGCATAGGGAACTAATTCAATATCCTGTGGCAAACCATAAGTGGAAAAGAATATGAAGATATATATATACATATATGTGTAACTAAATCACTTTTCTGTGCAGCAAAAATTAACACAACATTGTAAATCAATACTCAATAAAATAAATTAGGAAAAAAAAAGATTCCCCAGGACAAGGCTATAAGTATTAGTTTTATTAAGATAGCCAACCGGGTCCCTGACGCCTACCGAGGGCTTGTGGATCAATTAACAAGCCCTCTGTCACTCACCTTGCGGAATGCAAACCTGGTAAAGAATTTCCTTCTCCAGATTTTGCAGGGACTCAAATTTTTCTTCATAGTACACTTTGCTCTGGTCGTTGGTGATCTCCAAAAGCTGAGAGAATTTGACTTCACCCACCCCAATGGCAAAAATAATTATGTTTCTGTCCCTCAGGGCCTTGGCTGGTAAAGCTACGTTGTCCCGGGAGACCCCATCAGTGACCACAATCAAATACTGATGGACACTGGGCCTCCCTCCTCTTGAACTCCCAAAAAAAGGCAGAGTAAAGTTCAGAGCTTTCCCAGTGTATGTGCCACCGTTGATTTGCTTAACGTCTGAGATGGCTCTGTGAACGTCCACCTTTGAGGAGTACCGGTTGAGCCTGAATTCTTCCTGGGGGTCTGAGCTGAATTGCAGAAGGCCAATCTGAATCTCATCAGCACCAATATTAGACTGGTTGACCATTCGCTTCATGAATTCCTTCATCTTTTCAAAGTCTTTTGGAGAGATGGATTCTGAACCATCCATCAGGAAAATAATGTCAGCTTTCCTATTCTTACAGGCTGGAGGGGAAAAGGAGAAGGACAGAACATTTACTCAGAGTCTGAAACAATTAATTACAAGTCCCCAGGGAGAGTCTGGGGTGACACATATACAACGTGAAAATATTTATAAAGGGGGTGGAAGTGGAAGTCAAGGAAATAAATTTCTGTGACCCACCATAAATCAGTCTCAAAATAAGACACGGCCATATGATAGAGATCTATCATATGAACCAGCTTGGTTTATTCTAGCTCATCCAATACTTTTAGACCTATGAATGCACAGTTCCAGAATGAAGCCTATTCAAATAGATTACACATATGTACTCGAAGAGAGAGACTGAGATTGAAGAAAAAAATTCTTACTCTCTAAGGAACAGATGTCTTGTACCACTTCTTGTTGGATGGTCTTCAAGGACTCAAAATCATGCACGAAAAACATTCTGTCTTCAGCAATCTCTTGAAGCTCAGCAATATTAGCATCTCTGACTCCAACTGCAAAAATGGTGACTCCATGGCCCCTCAGCGCCTCTGCAGCATCAGCCACCGGGTCCATAGATTGGCCGTCAGTGACAACAATGAGATACCAAGGCACGTTGCTGCGAGCAGAGTCTGCAAAGACCTGGATCATGCTGCCCAGGGCCTCACCCATCTTGGTGCCCCCTCCCTTCTGCTGGATGCTGTCAACGGCTACCTCCAGCCCCGCCACACTGGAGTGCTGGCTGAGGGTAAACTGGGGACTGACTTCATCCGAGTACTGAACGACTCCAAACTGGACTCTGTCGGGTCCAACGTGGAACATCTTTATCACCTCATTCATGAACACCTTCATCGCGAGAAAGTCGTCTTGGTGGGTACTGCCAGACCCGTCAATAAGGAAGTAAATGTCTGCCTTCTCGATGTGCACACAGCCTAGGCAAGAAGAAGCAGCAGCAAGCCGTCAGAATGGCATGGGAGAGGGCGTGGGACAAGGCTACAGGTCCCGATCCCCTGGCACTCCCTCATTGCTGCCTGAGACTCTGCCTGTGTGTGTTCCTTGGCCAGAAGCATGATCAGCCCATACCCTGGGCAGGCAAGGGAGTGAGTGAGAGTGGCCAGCAGCCCGTGATTGGAAGTGGGTAATGGATAAATATTCCAGCTCCCTCGCCCTGTGGGTGGGACCACTCAGAGGACAGCTCAGCAGTCTCCCTGAGTCTCTGGCAGAACCAAGCCCCAGGTGCCTCCATGCCTCCAGCAATAGCCTGCTCACTAACTCAGCCCATTGCTGGTGGGCTCTCCTTCCTCTCTCCATCCCCACTCCCCTAACAGTGTCACCAGAGCTCCACTCCCAGATAAATCACTTGCATCCATAGCTCATATCCTCATCTCAGAGTCTGCTTATGAAGGCATGAGATAAACATTGCTTGACATTTCTCAAATGGGGAAACTGAGAACAAGCTAAAAGTAAAATATCAGCATATACATGGCAGGAAAGCTATGACAAAACTAGACAGTGTGTTAAAAAGCAAAGACACCACTTTGCTGACAAAGATCCATATAGTCAAGGTGATGGTCTTTCCAGTAGTCATGTACAGATGTGAGAGCTGGACCATAATGAAGGCAGAGCACCAAAGAACTGATGCTTTCAAACTGTGGTGCTAGAGAAACTCTTGAGAGTCCCTTGAACAGAAAGGAGATCAAATCAGTCAATCCTAAAGGAAATCAACCCTGAATATTCATTAGAAGGACTGATGCTGAAGCTGAAGGTACAATACTTTGGCCACCTGATGCAAAGAGCTGACTCATTGGAAAAGACCCTGATACTAGGAAAGATTAAAGGCAGAGGGAGAAGAGGGTGACAAAGGATGATATGGTTGGATGACATCACGGATTCAATGGACATGAACTTGGGCAAACTCCAAGAGATGGTGAGGGATGGGAAGCCTGGCATGCTGCAGTCCATGGGATCACAAAAAGTTGGACACGATATGGTGAATGAACAACAATTTGAAGCTATGGGTTGTCTCAGCATCCAATATTCCTGCTTCTTATGTGAGTTAAACTTTTTAAATACATGGGCAAGAGAGTGCATTTTAGGAAATTTAGTTAAAGTTAATATAAAACTTTGTGGGTTTTTTTGAAGTATAGTTGATTTACAATGTTGTGTTAGTTTCTACTGTACTGCAAAAAACCTCAAATAGCCAAAGTAATCTTGAGAAAGAAGAATGGAACTTGAGGAATCAACCTGCCTGACTTCAGACTACACTACTAAGCTACAGTCATCAAGACAGTATGGTACTGGCACAAACACAAGAATATAGATAAACAGAACAAAATAGAAAGCCCAGAGATAAATCCATGCACCTATGGACACCTTATCTTTGAGAAAGCAGGCAAAAATATACAATGGAGAAAGACAATCTCTTTAACAAGTGGTGCTGGGAAAACTGGTCAGCCACCTGTAAAAGAAAGCAACTAGAACATTTTCTAACACTATACACAAAAATAAACTTAAAATGAATTAAAGATCTAAATGTAAGACCAGAAGCTAAAAAACTCTTAGAGGAAAATATAGGCTGAACATTCTCTGACATAAATCACAACAAGATCCTCTATGACCCACTTCCCAGAGTAATGGAAATGAAAACAAAAATAAACAAATGGGACCTAATTAAACTTAAAAGCTTTTGCACAATGAAGGAAACTATAAGCAAGGTAAAAAGGCAGCCTTCAAAATGGGGGAAAAAATAGCAAATGAAGCAATTGACAAAGAATGAATCTCCAAAATATAAAAGCAGCTCATGCAGCTCAATACCAGAAAAACAAACAACCCAATCAAAGAGTGGGCAAAGGAACTAAACAGACATTTCTCCAAAGAAGACATACAGATGGCTAATAAACACATGAAAAGATGTTCAACATCACTCATTATTCAGTTCAGTTCAGTTCAGTCGCTCAGTCGTGTCCGACTCTTTGCGACCCCATGAATCACAGCACACCAGGCCTCCCTGTCCATCACCAACTCCCAGAGTTCACTCACACTCACGTCCGTCGAGTCAGTGATGCCATCCAGCCATCTCATCCTCTGTCGTCCCCTTCTCCTCCTGCCCCCAGTCCCTCCCAGCACCAGAGTCTTTTCCAATGAGTCAACTCTTTGCATGAGGTGGCCAAAGTACTGGAGTTTCAGCTTTAGCATCATTCCTTCCAAAGAACACCCAGGACTGATCTCCTTTAGAATGGACTGGTTGGATCTCCTTGCAGTCCAAGGCACTCTCAAGAGTCTTCTCCAACACCACAGTTCAAAAGCATCAATTCTCCGGTGCTCAGCCTTCTTCACAGTCCAACTCTCACATCCATACATGTTTCACTCTTTTTTATGGCTAATAGCACTGCATAGCACCACATCTTCTTTACGCCATCTATGTGTCGATGGTCATTTAGGCTCCTTCCGTGTCTTGGCTGTTGTAAACAGTGCTGCTCTGAACTTAGAGGTGCATGTATCTTGGATCCCCTTTTATCGTTTCTGTACACAGCCCTGTGGAGGACTTCTCTTCAGCTACTGGAGTTGTTTAGCCCAAAGTATGTGAAGGCTTACCTCCTTGCCTTGGGTCAAGACAACCCTGATGGATTAAGCACTGTTATAAGCACTTTATTTGCATAATTTTCTTTAATGCTTTCAACTACTAACTAAAGCAGGTACTATCATTTTAAAGAAAAATTTTTTTAATTCAGAGAAATAAAGTAACTTGATTAAGATGGCCCAGAAAGTAGAGACCTGGGATTTAAAACCAGATCTTTCTTTTCCCTCAATTCACCCTCTTAACCAGCACATAACACACTGGCAGCAAATTAAGCAACCTTCCTGGATCCGCTGGCCCTCTCCCCTCCTCTGCCTCCATCCAGGCAATATGGGTAAGTTAATCTAGGAATAATATCATTCTAGGAACAAACTTTTGTCTTCAAAAACAAACTTACAGTTGTCTATATATAGAACCATCATAAGGTTCACAAGATATAAAAAAAGTTGAAAGGTCTTTAGTCAATGATTGGAAAAGAGCATAAAGTGTAGATGGTTTTGTGAAATTCTACTATTAAAATTAAACATGCAAAATACCCAGAGAAAATTTGATGTTTAAAGAATACATGTTCCCCAGTGTTCACTGCAGCACTACTTACAATACCCAAGACAAAGAAGCAACCTAAATGTCTATCAACAGATGAATGGATAAAGAAGGTGCATAATGGGTTTCCCAGGTGGTGTTAGTGGTAGAGAATCTGCCTGCAGAGGCAGGATAAATATTACTCAGTCAAAAAAAAGAATGGAATAATGTCAGTTGCAGCAAAATGGATAGACCTACAGATTACCATACTAAGGGAAATAAATCAGAGAGAGAAAGACAAATATCCTATGATATCACTTTGTGGAATCTTTAAAAAAAATTATACAAATGAACTCATATACAAAACAGAAACAGACTCATAGACTTAGAGAACAAATTTATGGTTACCAAAGAAGGGGACGGGGGAGGGATAAATTAGGAGTTTGGGATTCGCAGATTATGTGTATGTATATATATCTGAAACCCTTTGCTATATACCAGAAGCTAACACCAAAAAAATCAAATATACTTCAATCAAAATCAATTGATTAATTCAACATGCAGACATATTGGAAGAGATAAGAGGGAGGGATGAACACGGCATAAAACTTTGGAGTTTCCTGACTTCTGGATCAGAAATAAAGGGGGGAAGCCTTTGCACCTGGAGAAGTGTGGCCCACAGGTGCCGCCGCGCTTGCCAAAGTGTCGCAGATGTCCTGGCGCAGCTTCCGGGCGAGCCGGCGCAGGCCTGCGCAGTCGGGGACACGGGTGACAAACGTCCCGCGGGCCGGCTGGCGGTCTCCCGGAGCTCGGCGGGACGCGCGGCCCCGACGCCCCCCGCGTGGAGCCGGACGCCGCGCTCCTCAAGGCGCCGGCGGCCCCCCGCACGCGGTCCCCCGCCGGCCGCCGATGACCACCTCGCCCCACCCCCATCCCCCGGCTCGCGCGGCTCCCGGCCGCTCCCTGTAAGTGGTGCTCTAGCAGGAACCGCAGGGCCTGATCAATTGCGGGCCCCAGGAGTGGAGGGCAGCTTCTGGATGTGTCTCAGCACCTAGTCTTTGCGGGCATAGGGGTACAGCAGGAACTCGGACTGAGGCCTGTAGCCCTACCAGGCCAGCCCCACGTGGACCACCTCCCTGCTAACACCGAAGCCGTGGACCATGGTGTTCAAGAAGCTCCGCACACTGTGCATGTTCTTGGGGTGGACGCTGGGGTCCACCAGAGACACGAGGTCCCCTGCAGAGGCTTCCCCGAACACTGCAGAAGAGAGGCCTCTCACGATAAGACACCGTGAAACGGAAGGCTGCTGTGAATGGCTGGGAATACATCTCCCCCGCCTCCCTCTTCCTTGCCTTTACACCAAACAGCTCTGTGTTACCAGCTGATGTGCACCTGGCCCAACGCACTGTCATCTTCCTTGGCTTCCTTAAGACCACTGGCTACCTTTGTTCCCCTGCCACCCTCTGTTTAATTCCAGCAGACGTTTGACCCTTCCATTAGACCCCTGACCACGGCCCTTCATTGAACCCTTGTGAAGTGAAAGTCGCTCAGTCCTGTCCGAATCTTTGCAACCCCATGGACTATACAGTCCGTGGAATTCTCCAGGCCAGAATACTGGAGTGGGTAGCCTTTCCCTCCTCCAGGGGATCTTCCCAACCCAGGGATGGAACTCAGGTCTCCCCCATTGCAGGCGGATTCTTTACCAGCTGAGCCACTAGGGAACCCCTAAAGCTCATAAAGGAAACCAGCTTTCTAGGAGTACCGGGTGCTGCTGGAATCCCCCACCTACATCCCCTTTGCCAGCTGGCACACTGGTTTCCCAGCTGCTTCAAGGGCTTCTATCACCTGCTCCCAGCTGAGACTCTGTGCAGAGACCTGCCCCTGGCTGAAGGCAGCAGCCGTATCTGGAGACGCCTGGGAAGTTATATCGGGCCACCCCCACCGAGTGGCCAATGTTTGATCACGTGGGGATACAAGCATCTGGGCTCCTGGCCTTAACTGAAACCATTCATGGTGCCATTTATGCCCTGGCAGTGCCCTGCTGAGGCCACAGTCTGATTTTATGGGGGGCTGTCTCCTTGCTTGGCTGCTTCTCCCCGATTGCCTATCTCACTCCTCTTACTCCTTTACAGGTTGGTCTTAAAGAGCCCTGCCTCAAAAGAACACGTTTGCCCAATCCCTTTCCCCAGCTCTGCTTCTAGAGAAGCTGCCCTGAGCCATCAGCTTTTCACCTTTGACTTCTGACACTCTCTGGTGGTTTCGTCCCTAAGTCGTGTCCGATACTTGTGACCCCATAAACTGAAAGGCCTACCAGGCTCCTCTGTCCATGGGATTCTCCAGGCAAGAATCCTGCAGTGGGTTTCCATGCCCTTCTCCAGACACTCTCTGGGCACCACTTAAACTGAACCCATTTGACACGTGGCGTTATCACAGGTATGATTCACATTTGCCCTTTGGCTCCCTAAACTCAGAGCTGCCTCCTGCAGCTGCTTCTTCCAAACCCAGCTCTAACTCTGGGAACCACAGCCCCCATGGTGAAAACAAATTTATCAAAGGGGAAAGGTGAGAGAGAGATAAAATAGAAGCTTGGGATTGATAGAGATACACTTTCATTGTTGTCGTTCAGTCACCCAGTCGTGTCCAACTCTGCGACCCCATGGACTGCAGCACACCAGGCCTCCCTGTCCCTCACCATCTCCCGGAGTTTGCCCAAGTTCATGTTCATTGCATCAGTAATGCTGTCCAGTCACCTCAACTCTGATGTCCTCTTCTCCTTCTGGCCTCAGTCTTTCCCAGAACCAGGGACTTTTCCAATGAGTTGTCTGTTCACATCAAATAACCAAAATACTGGAGCTGCAGCTTCAGCATCAGTCCTTCCAGTGAATATTCAGGATACTCTGCTACATGTAAAATATATAACAAGGGTCTGCTGTACACCACAGGGAACTATATTCAATATCTTATGATGAACTATAATAGAAAATAATCTAAGAAGAATATATATATGCCGGGGACCAGCCCCGGCTGATCCAGGGTATTCGAAGGAGAGACGGCTTCAGCGACCTATTCAAATGTTAATTAGAGATATAAAGAGTAATAGAATGAGGATAGCTCAGTAGGAAAATTCAGTGGAGAAAAGAAGCTGAGTAGCTTGGTTTACACAGAAAATCAATATAACCTGTGACACCAGCTTAGCTCTGACCATGGAGGCTGCAGGCGCCCTCTCGAATAGCGGAAGGTGCCCCACCTTAGACATCTTCTCGAGTGGGTCTTAGAAGCCCAGGCAAATAAGTGGTCACAGAGGATTTCCGCGTTCCAGATGGAGACTCAGCTGGAAGTTAAGGAGAAAAATGACATGGGGAGACCAAGCTTTGGCAGGCAAGGCCCATAGCTTTATTTTCAACAGGGGTTTTTTACCCTAAGTTACACATAGAGGATAATAGGGGATGAAAAGTCAGCAGTCTTTGATCCTTATCAAAAACCAGGGTTTCTATCCTGCAGATTTATCGTATTCAAATGGTTTAGGTGATTTACATCATCTTCTGGCCAGAAGGCCTATTAACATTTTATGACTCTTGACAAAGACTTATTTTCTCTAAGAGTAATTATTTTAAGGTTTGGCGCCATCTTCCGAAGGTGTTAGATAAAATTGCATTCCTATAGGGTGGATGTGTAATGGGTTTACAACAAAGGAAAGAATTTATTACCTTAAGGGTCTAAAGTTGCTAACACTAAGGCCACTACTTATTTTTTCTACATACCAACTATATTAATTAATACACATTCAAGGATACAATACAGGGGATGTGGAAACTTGGCAACAAGCATTGGCTCATCAATGAAATCTTTTACTAGTTTTATTCTGACAGTTTCTAACTCTCTGAGAAGCTCTAAGCTATTTGAATATCTTAAGCTTCCCGTTCCTCTCAAGGCTGGGAGACTGTAAACAATCGTATGCGTAGCTATAGGAGTCCAGGTAAACTTGTCAGGCGAGTTAGAGAGCTATCTGAGGAGTTTGGATTTATCTGAGGGGTTTGGATTTAAACACTCCTAACTGCTCAGGAACTTTATTAATTGGAGCTGTAAGTTAACTCTTTGACAGAGAGAGTGAGATGGTGGTGGGGGACAGCCCCCATTAAAGTCAGAGGTGAGAGCACAAAGCAATAGAGTAGGCAAACTCTGGTTTTTTGGGGGGTAAATGCTTGAGAATATCCGGGGAGACTCCTGAGGCTTGATCCCGCCTTTGCATATGCCGAGCCTCCTTCCTCATGACCTTTGTCACGAGTGGAATGCCTCACTGGCTCCCGGCATATATATATATATACATATATATGAATAACTGTATCACTTTGCTGTATGCCAGAAACTAACACAAGACTATAAATCCACTCTAGTTCAATTTTGTAAAGAATACTATTACCTCCATCATGTTTTTTTCACCTAATTTTTACTCTATATTGGAGTATGTTTGATTAACAGTGTGTGTTAGTTAGTAACAGAGTGTGTTAGTTTCCAGTGTACAGCAAAGTGACTCAGTTATACATATGCATATATCTGCTCTTTTTCTAATTCTTTTCCCATGTACGTTATTATAGAATACCAAGAGAGTTCCCTGCTGCTATACAGTAGGTCCTTGTTAGTTATCTGTTTTAAATACAGCAGTGTGTACATGTCAGTCCCAAACCCCTTAACTGTCCTTCCCTCCTCCCACACTTGCCCCCATAAGTTCCTTCTCTGGTCAGTGAGTCTGTTTCTGTTTTGTAAAGAAGTTTTTTCTTTTTGATTCTGTATGTAAGCAATATCATAATATTTGTCTTTCTCTGTCTGACTTCAGTTCAGTCAGTCAGTCAGTCAGTCAGTTTAGTCGCTCAGTTGTGTCCGACTGCCCATGACCCCATGAATCCCAGCACACCAGGCCTCCCTGTCCATCACCAACTCCCAGAGTTCACTCACACTCACGTCCATCGAGTCAGTGATGCCATCCAGCCATCTCATCCTCTGTCGTCCCCTTCTCCTCCTGCCCCCAATCCCCCCAGCATCAGGGTCTTTTCCAATGAGTCAAGTCTTCACGTGAGGTGACCAAAGTATTGGAGTTTCAGCTTCAGCATCAGTCCTTCCAATGAAAACCCAGGACTGATTACCTTTAGGATGGACTGGTTGAATCTCCTTGCAGGCCAAAGGAGTCTCAAGAGTCTTCTCCAACACCACAGTTCAAAAGCATCAATTCTTTGGTGCTCAGCTTTCTTCACAGTCCAACTCTCACATCCATACAAGACCACTGGAAAAACCATAGCCTTGACTGGATGGACCTTTGTTGGCAAAGTAATGTCTCTGCTTTTGAATATGCTATCTAGGTTGGTCATAACTTTCCTTCCAAGGAGTAAGCGTCTTTTAATTTCATGGCTGCAATCACTATCTGCAGTGATTTTGGAGCCCCCAAAAATAAAGTCTCTGACACTGTTTCCACTGTTTCCCCATCTATTTCCCATGAAGTGATGGGACCGGATGCCATGATCTTCGTTTTCTGAATGTTGAGCTTTAAGCCAACTTTTTCACTCTCCACTTTCACTTTCATCAAGAGGCTTTTTAGTTCCTCTTCACTTTCTGCCATAAGGGTGGTGTCATCTGCATATCTGAGGTTATTGATATTTCTCCCGGCAATCTTGATTCCAGCTTGTGCTTCTTCCAGCCCTGCATTTCTCATGATGTACTCTGCATAGAAGTTAAATAAGCAGGGTGACAATATACAGCCTTGACGTACTCCTTTTCCTATTTGGAACCAGTGTGTTCCATGTCCAGTTCTAACTGTTGCTTCCTGACCTGCATACAGGTTTCTCAAGAGTCTGACTTCACTCAGTATAATAATCTCCAGGTCCATCCATGTTGCTGCAAATGACGATTTCATTCCGTTTCCTGGCTAAGTAATATTTCACGGTATACACGGAGCACTTCCTCTTTATGCATTCATCTGTGGATGGACATTCTGATAGTTACCATGCCCTGGCTGTTGTAAATAGTGCCACAATGACCACTGGCATGCATGTGTCTTTTCAAATGCTGTTTTTCTCTGATACGTGCCCAGGAGTGGGATTGCTGGATCATATGGTAGCTGTATTTTTAGTTTTTTTATGGATCCTGCATACTGTTCTCCACTGTAACACTGTAAATCAACTATACTTCATCTTAAAAAAATGCTGTTCCCTCCATCAGATTTATTTTTCCTCTTTTTTCTTTCTTTTTTTCCTTCTTCTTTTCTTCTATAGTACATTTGCACGGAATCGTGTTCTTTTATCCTGGTTTATAATGCAACATTCGTTTGTGTGCTTATTCAATTAATCACAATCTCCCCAACTAGACTGTGGGCTCCACTAAGGCAGATACCATACATTGTGCTTGTTGGTCCACCACTCGAGTGATAGAGGAGCCATCCAAAAAATGTTCAAAGAAGGAAATGCTTGGGAAAGAGGGAGGGAGCAGACATCACTTACAGAGATACAACTATGGAACGTGAATGAAACCAAATCAGGGAAACAGAAATTTCTGGAGCTAGAATAACCCTGTAGGATCATGCAATGCCATACTGCAGCCACCAGGTATGTGTGGCTGTTTGGCACTTGAAAAGTAGCTACTGTGACTCAGAAACGAAATTTTAAATTTTACTGAATTTTAGTTTAAATAATCACACGAGGCTAGTAGTGCAAGTATAATTAATTCAATTCATCCATCTTACAGATAAGGGAAATAAGACCTAGAAACGCAAGTAACTTGTGTAAATCTGTTCAAGGAACCAGTTTAGAAACCAGGTCCCCTGACACCCAGTCCATACCCTGGACTGCCTTAAAGAAGATTAAACTTAAAGCCCATGTTACAGAAGGGCAAAACCCACAAGAGAAGTTAGGCAGAAAAGGGCTGGAGATGCTTGGTGTACTTCAGGAACAACAAATTCATCTGTCACCTCTAGAGTCCTGAGTCTTACCTCTGGGAAGTTTCCTAATCATGATCAAGTGAAGTCAGAATTATTGAAAAGGAAAATAGTAAATGAGCTTGGGGTTCTTTAAGCTTCCTTCCCTTTGACCCTCCAAACTACAATCCTCTTGAGAGGTGAGGGTTCAGTGAGAGCTCCAGGGACGGCTACCTGGTTTGTCCCCCTAAAAGGTTTTACAGAAGAGATCAAACACAGGCCAGGAAGTGTTTCCCTGATCTTTCCAACCAGGAGAAACCTCATGGCTATAGAATATCTTTCAAGCAAAGAAGTGTTGGTTTCATCACATTGCAATTTGAGAGACTTATTACATTTTCATACATTTTTACTTTTTGACCTACTCAATCTTCATCACTTTTAAGGTCTTTGAAGCAGAGAAAATTCATTATCTCAGCCTCTGCTCACACTGAGAGGAGTCAGAGTCCAGGGGAAGTTTGAGAGCTCCACGTTTTTCCCCAACAAATAACAGCCTGTATAATTGTTTTTGAATATTTAAAACTCAGTATTGTCTCAGTGGTAGCTTCAGGGTACTCAAACAATCTTCTCTTGATGATTCATCTGGAAAAGTCCCCAAAGTTAAAATGACTGCAAAAAAAAATTACAGAGGTGTCCTCAGAACTCAGGAAAACTACAATCTTATGACAATAAAAATGATATGGACCTAACAGAAGCAGAAGATATTAAGAAGAGGTGGCAAGAATACACAGAAGAACTGTACAAAAAAAGACCTTCACGACCCAGAATTACGATGGTGTGGTCACTCACCTAGAGCCAGACATCCTGGAATGTGAAGTCAAGTGGGCCTTAGGAAGCATCTCTATGAACAAAGCTAGTTGAGGTGAGAGAATTCCAGCTGAACTATTTCAAATCCTAAAAGATGATGCTGTGAAAGTGCTGCACTCAATATGCCAGCAAATTTGGAAAACTCAGCAGTGGCCACAGGACTGGAAAATGTCAGTTTTCATTCCAATCCTTAAGAAAGGCAATGCCAAAGAATGCTCAAACTACTGCACAATTGCACTTATCTCACACGCAAGTAAAGTAATGCTCAAGATTCTCCAAGCCAAGCTTCAGCAATATGTGAACCATGAACTTCCAGATGTTCAAGCTGGTTTTAGAAAAGGCAGAGGAACCAGAGGTCAAATTGCCAACATCTGCTAGATCATGGAAAAAGCAAGAGAGTTCCAGAAAAACATTTACTTCTGCTTTATTGACTATGCCAAGCCTTTGACTGTGTGGATTACAATAAACTGTGGAAAATTCTGAAAGATATGGGAATACCAGACCACCTTATCTTCCTCTTGAGAAATCTGTATGCAGGTCCGTTTAGTCATGGCTATGGTTTTTCCAGTAGTCATGTATGGATGTGAGAATTGGACTGTAAAGAAAGCTGAGCACGGAAGAATTGATGCTTTTGAACTGTGGTGTTTGAGAAGACCCTTGAGAGTCCCTTGGACTGCAAGGAGATCCAGCCAGTCCATCCTAAAGGAGATCAGTCCTGGGTGTTCACTGGAAGGACTGATGCAGAAGCTGAAACTCCAATACTTTGGCCACCTCATGTAAAGAGCTGAGTTGTTTGAAAAGACCCTGATACTAGGAAGGATTGAAGGCGGGAGAAGGGGATGACAGAGGATGAGATGGTTGGATGGCAAAGCTCTGGGAGTTGGTGATAGACAGGGAGGCCTGGTGTGCTGCAGTCCATGGGGTCGCAAAAAGACGGACACGACTGAGCAACTGAGCTGAACTGAACGTGGAAAAAGCACAGCCAAAGGAGACAAAGCAAAATGCAGAGTCAACAGAACAGGTCCATTTTCACAAAATCATTTGAGAGCTTAATCACTCATTCAGAAGAGTAGCACTTTTAATATCTTTTTTTGCCGTTTGAGGTTAAGCTTTGAAAAAAATCAAAGGCCCATTTACTAAAAACGTGGGAATTTTCAAGTTCTCTTTAAAAGAATCATTTCCCTTTCATTAAATATGAAACTCCTGTGATATTTTCTTTTAATATTGTCACTACACCTCTATTCCTGGCAAGGTCTTCATTTTTGGCTTAAAGATGCATTACCAATTCTCTGTGACTTGATGAAGCCAAAGCCAGCTGCAAGGAAGATGATTCCCCAAAACATCTTCCAAGTCTCCATTTCAGACATGTATCTACAGAGAAAAAGATACCTCTGAATTAAAATTATGTATTCATACAGTTAAAAATGAGTGCATATCATATTGTATATTCATTATACTTCAATACGGGTTATTCTTTTATATGTATACCTGTGGCTGATTCATGTTGAGGTTTGACAGAAAACAACAAAATTCTGTAAAGCGATTATCCTTCAATTAAAAAATAAATAAATTAAAAAAAAAAAAAAAACAGAAACAGACACAACTATGTCTTTCCCCAGACCAACAGAAGTGTTATAAAACTGAAGAAGGACATGTTACCACGTTTTTTTTTTTTTTTTTGATTATGCAAGGAAAATGGTCTTGCTGACCCAATTCTGGAAGATTCTGTAAACAGTATGTACTGCAGACTTCAACTGTTTAAAGTTGTCCAGATATGGCTATAAATGAGGAAGCATACAGGCATAGGGTAGAACCACTGTTCCGCACACTAAAGTCATTTGGCGGAACAGAAACATTTCTGGATGAGCTTGCCTGTATTTTTATACAAGCATTGAATGACCTGGTAAACATTGTGACATAAGGAAATACTCAAGTATCTCAGAAGGACATCTGTCTGATAAAACCAAGCTATCCTGAGAATATTTAATGAGTTCCCAGAAGAAGCAAAACCACCAGACTTCTCTACCCTAAACTTGGATCTATTTTCAAAGGTTCCCACAGTAATTATCCACTTCCAATACCATTTCTAATTTTTGACTCTGAGATGCTCCATATGTTTAAAAATAAGAACAACACAGCAATCACCTTGAATGAATGACACGCTCCACCTGGAACAGGGAACACCTCATCTTTATGGCTGACCTCACAGCCGTTCCCTACAGAGTGCAGTGGGGTTAAAAGTGAGGATTCTTGGAGACAGGTGGCCTAGGTTTGAATCCCAGATCCTCTACTTCATGGTTGATCCTGGGCAAGTTGTTTCTCTTCTCAGTTTCCCCATTTGTAAAATGGGGGCATAATAGCATCTGCCTCAATCAAATGAGTTCATTATTGTAAAAGAGTTTGTGCCTGGAACATAAAACCACTCTTTAAGTTCTCATTAAATAAGTCTTCTTGGAAATCTGTTATGTAAAAGTGAAAATGTATTCCCACTCATTTGCAACTCAGAATCTGTGGAGGTAGAGGATTACTAGCACTTTGCATTGTATATGAATAAGGCAGTTATTTTGTTGTGCTTATTTTAATTTATATCTTTTATTTGGCTTAATTTTCACTTTCAATCGATTGTTCCTTGGTAAGTTATTGTGCTAATCTCTATGTTTGTCATCTGAAATCTAGGAAAGAACCAGCTAAGCAGAACTTACTCTGCTCGTTTTGCTGGTGGAAATGAAAAAAAATCAGGTCCCAGAAAGGCTTAAGTAGTCTTCCAGGGATGCATAGCCATGCAGTCAGGTTTTGTCCCCGGTAACGTGACTCCAGGTCCAGCACATTGCTGTATCTCAGACATCTGTTTCGAACCCTTCAAAGAAGACCTCCAAAGTCCAGACTGTCACTCAGCTCCCTAGAGTCCACCTTCAAGTAAAATGAAGATCTAAAGCAATTTACCTTGGGGTAATAATGTGAGCTCAAGCCCTCTTTAAACTTATCAAGGAATTTAAGCAAAAAAATCTCATATCGTCTAAATCACTTTGCAGTCTCAAGCCCTGTAAGCAAAATATGTGTAGAAATGATATCATGATGCCCGGAAATAGCAGCCACCCAATGGCTGAGTTCTCTCTGCAGAAGGTGTAAATGTAGCCACCCTGCTTCTCTAAGACACGTTTCTACCGTGCATGCTTCATTTTCTCCTTGAGAGTGACTCAAGGCTGTGAGATAACCACACCTGTTTATTATTTCACACCAACAGAAAATACTGGGAGAAGTCTTGACTTCAAAGGATGCCCATGGCCCTTGATTCTGGTTTCAGCTTGACCTCTGACTCTGTGGACTTGAGCAAGCCAGTTCACCTCTCAAGGTTGACGTGATGACTCTAGGGGGGCTTGGCAGTGAATTGTTGTTGTTGTTTAGTCGCTAACTCACGTTCAACTCTTTGCGACCCCCATGGACTGCAACACGCCAGGCTTCCCTGTCCTTCACCATCTCCCAGAGCTTGCTCAAACTCATGTCCTGTGAGTTGGTGATGCCATCCAACCATCTCATCTTCTGTCACCCCCTTCGTCTCCTTCCCTCAGTCTTTCCCATCATCAAGCACTGACTTCGGACACCTATAATATTGCCAACTATATTACAAGCCTTCCTTAGGGCAATAATCCAGTGATTTTCCAATGAATAGGTGTGATATAATTGGATTTCTCTGTTCCTCAGTTTGCACATCAACCTCCCATTAACGTATCTGTAAGGAGACTTACAAGTAATTTGAGAAAAGATACTTCAAGAATAACTTTCTATTCCCCAACAAACTTTCATCTAATAACAAATAAATGAGAGGATGACTCTTAAAGAATAGACTGTTCTAATGGATTAAGGACAGTGTTAGGTTAAAGAGATTGAGTTTTATAGAGCCAGGAAGAATGATCCAAAATAAACTCATGCATTATGATTAGATAATTGCTATCATTACAGTAAGATACCATACATCATTTTTTTTAGTTCTTAGGTTATAAGGCTAGGTGAAATATAAAACCTTGGAGTAGAATATCTACATTTTTATATTTCTTTATGTCCTAATTATTAGCATTAATGCAATTAATCATAAGAAATGAGAAGTATTTTTAGTTAGTTGTAAACCAAGCACTTGTAAACAAAGGGCTTCCCTGGTGGCTCAGATGGTAAAGAATCCACCTGCAATGTGGGAGACCTGGGTTTGATCCCTGGCTTGGGAAGATCCCCTGGAGGAGGGCATGGCTACCCACTCCAGTATTCTTGCCTGGAGAATCCCCATGGACAAGGAGCCTGGCGGGCTACAGTCCATGGGGTCACAAAGAGTCGGACATGACTGAGCAACTAGGAACAAACAAAGCCCTAGGGCTGTTTATGGAAATCTAGTGGGAAACTCAAAATTCATAAGCATTTTACAGCTGTGCATGTGTGTGTGTGCTGTGTCAATGAGGAGAAAAATGTTTGTAGATTGACTTAATGTCTACATTATATATACTATTTCATGAGGATGTTTATATCTAATTTAAGCTGAAGGGGGTGAGACATGCAGGGCTCATTGTGGAGGCCAAAACTGGAAGTCATTAAATGAGTTGTAATTAGGCAGGAATAGCATAGGATACTGATTCTAGAAATAATTCTAGTGGGTTTGGGTAGAGAGAGAATTCTCTCAAACTCTGTTGCTCAAATAGTTACCTGAAAGGTCTACTTTTAAAGATTACTTCCTTCAGTTAAATTACTTTGCAACCACCATAGTAATAATTGATTCAGGGAAGAATCATCAAGAGATTTTAACACCACTGGGTAAAAGTGTGTTAGGAACAGGATTTTAACAGTTTCAAAGTATCTTCTGACAAATTACTTATAAATTACTGAGGACAAAGAAAAGTACAATGGAGAAATATGGACAAAGCTTAACCTGGTTATCAGAATTAATATCAATGATAACAGGATAAACTAATATCACATCCCTTTCATGGATCACAGCCTTGTCATGGTGAAGGGATTTGAGTAATTCAATGAAGATATGAGCCATACTGCACAGGGCCACCCAAGATGGACGGGCCATAGTGAAGAGTTCTACCAAAACGTGGTCCACTGGAGGAGGAAATGGCAACCCATTCCAGGACTCTTACATGAGAAACCCATGAACAGCATAAAAAGGCAAGACGACCTGATACCAGAAGAAGAGTACCCCACCTTGGAAGTTGTCCAATACGCTACTGGGGGAAAGCTGAGGGCCATTACTGATAGAGCCAGAAAGAAGGAAGAAGCTGGACCAAAGCAGAAATGATGCTCAGTTGTGGATCTGTCTGGTGGTGAAAGTAAAGTCCAATGCTCTAAGGAACAATATGGCAAAGGAACCTGGAATGTTAGGTTCATGAATCAAGGTAAGTTAGATGTGGTCAAGCAGGGGATGGCAAGATTGTACATTGACATCTTAGGAATCAGTGAACTAAAATGGGTGGGAATGGGCAAATTTAATTCGATGACCATTATATCTACTACTCTAGGCAAGCATCCCTTAGAAGAAATGGAATAACCTTCACAGTTAACAAAATAGTTCAATATGCAGTACTTGGGTGCAATCTGAAAAACAACACAATGATCTTGGTTCATTTTCAAGACAAACCATTCAACATCACAGTAATCCAAGTCTATGCCCCAACTACTAATGCTGAAGAAGCTGAAGCTGAATGGTTCAATGAAAACCTACAACATCTTCTATAACTAATACCAAAAAAAAATGTCTTTTTCATCATAGGGGATTGGAATGCAAAAGTAGGAAGTCAAGAGATACATGGAATTAAAGGCGAGTTTGTCCTTGGAGTACAAAATGAAGCAGGGCAAAGGCTAACAGAATTTTGTCATGAGAACATGCTGGTCATAGTAAACACCCTTTTCCAACAACCCAAGAGATAGCTCTACACATATGCATCTACATCAGATGGCCAAGATAAAAATCAGATTGGTTATGTTTTTTACAGCTGAAGATGGAGAAGCTCTATACAGACAGCAAAAACAAGACTGGGAGTTGACTGTGGCTCAGACCATGAGCTTCTTATTGCAAAATTCAGCTTAAATTGAAGAAAGTAGGGAAAACCATTAGGCCATTCAGGTATGACCTAAATCAAATCCCTTATGATTATACAGTAGAGGTGATGAATAGATTCAAGGGATTATATCTGATAGAGTACCTGAAGTACTATAGATGGAGGTTCATTACATTGTACAGGAGGTGGTGACCAAAACCATTCCCAAGAAAAAGAAATGGAAGAAGGCAAAGTGGTTGTCTGAAGAAGTTTTTACAAATAACTGAGGATAGAAGAGAAGTGAAAGGAAAGGGAGAAGAAGAAAGACATACCCAACTGAAGGCAGAATCCCAGAGAATAGCAACGAGAGATAAGAAGCCCTTCTGAAATGTGCAATGCAAAGGCATAGAGGAGAACAATGGAATGGGAAAGATCTCTTCAAGAAAATTGGAGATATCAAGGCAACATTTCATACAAGGAAGAACACAGTAAAAGACAAAAATGATTAAGGACCTAACAGAAGCAGAAGAGATTAAGAAGAGGTGGCAAGAATAAGCAGAACTATGAAAAGCAGTGTTAATGACTCCCATAACTCACCTAGAACCAGACATCCTGGAGTGTGAAGTCAAGAGGGCCTTAGGAAACATCACTACAAACTAAGCTAGTGGAGGTAATGGAATTCCAGGTGAGCTCTTCAAAATTCTAAAAGATGGTGCTGTTAAAGTGCTGCACTCAATATGCCAGCAAACTTGGAAAACTCAGCAGTGGCCACAGAATTGGAAAAGGTCAGTTTTTGTTCTAATCCCAAAGAAGGTCAATGCCAAAGAATGTTCTACTGCTGCTGCTGCTGCTGCTGCTGTGTCACTTCAGTCATGTCTGACTCTGTGAGACTCCATAGATGGCAGCCCACCAGGCTCCCCCATCCCTGGGATTCTCCAAGCAAGAACACTGGAGTGGGTTGCCATTTCCTTCTCCAATGCATGAAAGTGAAAAGTGAAAGAGAAGTCGCTCAGTCACGTCCGGCTCTTCGTGACCCCATGGACTGCAGCCTACCAGGCTCCTCCACCCATGGGATTTTCCAGGCAAGAGTCCTGGAGTGGGGTGCCATTGCCTGTTCTAACTACTGCACAACTGCACTCATTTCACATGCTAATAGGGCTTCCCATGTGGCACTAGTAGTAAAGAACCTGCCTACCAATGTAGTGACATGGGATCAGTCCCTGGGTCAGGAAGATCCCCTGGAGGAGGGCATGGCAACCCACTCCAGTATTCTTGACTGGAGAATCCCATGGTCAGAGGAGCCTGGCGGGCTGCAGTCCATGGGATCACACAGAATCAGACACGACTAAAGCAACTTAGCACAGCACAAGCTAGCTGTGTGGATCACAACAAACTGTGGAAAATTCTTAAAAAGATGGGAGTACTAGACCACCTTACCTGTATTCAGACATAGAACAACTGACATGGTCTAGCAAGATGTACTCTGCATATAAGCTAAATAACCAGGGTGACAGTACACAGCTTTGTCATACTCGTTTCCCAAGAAAGGAATATGACAAGGCTGCATATTTTCATTCTGCTTATTTAACTTACATGCAAAGTACATCGTGTGAAATGCAGGGCTGGATGAAGCACAAGCTTGAATCAAGATTCCTGGGAGAAATATCAACAACCTCAGATATGCAGATAATACCACTCTAATGGCCAAAACTGAAGAGGAACTAAAGAGCTCTCTCCTCGCAAAGAGGAGAGTGAGAAAGCAGGCTTGAAACTCAACATTAAGAAAACTAAGATCATGGCATCTGGTCCTATCACTTCATGGCAAATAGAAGGGGGAAAAGCGGAAGCACAGACAGATTTTCTCTTTTCGGGCTCCAAAATCACTGCAGATGGTGACTGCAGCCATGAAACTAAAAGATACTTGCTCCTTGGAAGGAAAACTATTACCAACCTAGACAGCATATTCAAAAGCAGAGACATTACTTTGCCAACAAAGGTCCATCTAGTCAAAGCTATGGGTTTTCCAGTAGTCATGTATGGATGTGAGAGTTGGACTATAAAGAAAGCTGAGTGCCAAAGAATTGATGCTTTTGAACTGTGGTGTTGGAGAAGACTCTTGAGAGTCCCTGGGACTGCAAAGAGATCCAACCAGTCCATCCTAGAGGAGATCAGTCCTGGGTGTTCATTGGAAGGACTGATGTAGTAGCTGAAACTCCAATCCTTTGGCCACCTGATAAGAAGAACTGACTCATTTGAAAAGACCCTGATGCTGGGAAAGATTGAAGGTAGGAGGAGAAGGGGATGACAGAGGATGAGATGGCTGGATGGCATCACCAACTCAATGGATATGAGTTTGAGCAAGCTCCGGGAGTTGGTGATGGACAGGGAAGCCTGGCGTGCTGCAGTCCATGGGATCGCAAAGAGTCAGACACGACTGAGCGACTGAACTGAACAGTGCTTTATACAAAAGTGTCCTTCAAGGTTTCTGTTCTTCCTCCATGGACCACTCAGCAATAAAATGAAAAGATACCATCTCTAATGTTCTATGCCAGGGGCTCTCAAACTTGAGCATTGCATCAGAATCACCCAGAGAATTTGTCAAAACCCAGCTCTGAAGCCCACCTCCAGTGGTTCTGATTCAGCAGGTCCAAGGTGGGACCTGAGAATTTGAATGCTGAGCTAGTCCAAGGAAGCACACTTTTAAAATCATTCTTCTGTGTATTTAGCACGCAGCAGTTCCCACTCAGACAGATGTCTGCTCTGTTTACCTTCAATAGCATCTCTAGCTCCACATGGAGAAAATCAAGTGTCTACTATCAACCACATGGGGAAAGGGAAGAGATGATCAATTAAAGAATGTTTTCTTTGTGTACGCATGAACAAGAGGTAAGCAGAAGCTTCAATATATTTGGATGAAAGACCCAGCGTGAATGTGCAAGATTAATTAAACACATTTTCCTGATTTTCTTTATGATTATACTTTATTCTCTGAAATCCAGTGACATATTCCCTTTCTATTTTTTTTTTTTTTTAACCCCTTGGCAGCCCCTCAGGATGCCCCTGGCGGCATATCTGGCATGGGAATTCCACCCAATCACCTCCCTCATCCAGACAACAGACTGAATGCGAGGAATTCTGCCCACAGGAGCCACTGTGTACCCAGAGGGAAGGCCCGGCACTCAGGAGGCCGAGTCAGAGCTGAGGGCCCCTTTCTATTTTTTATTATTCCCAGTTACTTAAGCAGGATTATTTTAAGCACTATAGTTTTGGTTTTCTCACAAGGCAGCCCTGCTGTGTACCACATCTGAGCAACAGGAAGTCGCAGAAGACAAACAATTGGGGAACATGAACAGATTCTTCTGTACACATCACATTAGGATCCACACAGCATGTTTGACAGTCAAAAGAACACTAAAGGTTAGCCTTTAACCATCACATAAACATTAACATTTGCTTCCATGCCCATTCACAAATCTTTTAACAGCCTGGATAAATATCCAACTTTGTTGTAGAAAATTCGAGAGAGACTCCACCAAACATTTCAATGACAATGTGTCATTAGACTCAGAAAAAAAATTAAAATAAAATGCAGAACTATAGAGCATTCTTCCAGGGAGGGATAAGGATTACCACAGTGGAGTTCCGCAGAGCACAGCACATCACAATACATGGAGCTGATGGCCGTGGTACTTCCATCAGCTGTAATCATTACTAGGTTGGAACACAATGAATTTGTGAAGTGTTCAAAGTCTGGGAACAGAACACAATCTCAGCTGTTGGGAAGTTTTAAACCATCACCCTCTGCACATTCCGATCCATCTAGTTTCCCATGATGCCTGGTTCATACCTCAATTACGCATTTATTCTATTGCTTGTTATTCACCTGATATTTATATCCCTCACCAAGCTGGGAACACACAGAAGGCAGAGCCTCGGTCTGGGAATTCTTCACAGTGCTGGGAACGTTGAAGCCAACTAATAAATCTTTCTTCTTTTCTGATCACTATATAAAAGATTGAACAAACTGCCTAAATAATTCAATTCAAAGAAAAAAGAATATTTATTCAAAATCCTTTAAGTTGTGTGTGGCTTAAAAACTCCATCACCCCAGCACTTCATGAACTTAGACTCATTAGAGAAACAGGAGTAACCACCCTGTCTTTCTGAAGCATTTCATTCAGGATGGACGCCTACAATCCATGAGGCAGATGGAACATCTCCAAAGACTTGGGCGGGCCAGGGCACTCCGACGCTTGGTGCTGCCTGACACCAGGGAACAGAAAGAGCAGGCCATCACAGTGAATAAGGACAAGATCCAAAGGCCCCTGGCCACTGTCCAGACTGACATCATTACGGTCCTTTAGTGCTTTCATATCCTTTAAGAAGAAGATTGCTCCAGAAACTGCAGAAGGAAGTATAATGAGGAGCAGTAAAAACTGCACAGAACTTGATTTTGAATTTTCTAGTTCAGGCCTCAGCCCCGCTACATTCTTATTACATGGCTTCCTGTAGTCTCTTAAACTCTCTGAGGTTCAGTTCTGTCAGCATAAAATAAAAGCCACTTGCTATCACCACTTGGCCAGGTTATGGTGAGGTCAGCATATGCTAATGGGGGACGAAGGATTTTGTAAAAAGCCATACAACTTGAGAAGTTACCATCACCTTTGTATGGCAGTAATATTTGGAACAAAATCCCCTAAATTTACTCCTTTCTAATTGACAGAATCAAACCTCAACGTTTTTCATTCCGAGAGAGATGCTTTCCTTGAATCAGGGGGCTGTGACTACTGTTTGTTTTACTAAGCCTCTGAAATAACCATGCTACCGTTCCAGGTGAATTTGAGGTTCTTGCTTCCTCCAGAAAGAATCTGGAGATGAGGTCAGAAGTGGATTTATCTAGAGAGAAACACTCCACAGGCAAGAGGGTGGGCCATCTGAGAGGGAGAGAGCAGCCTTGAAACATGGCATGGTTGAATCCTCCTACTCATTAGCTCATTTCATAGGCTAATGAGTGGGAGGGTCATTCCAATTATTTTCAGGAAGGGATGGGGATTTTCCAGGATTTGAGCAACCACCCACTTTTTCACCTTTTATGGTTGGTCTCAGAACTGTCAAAATGCTGGTGAGTGTGTCATTTAGCTAATGCATTACAATGAACGCATAACGAGGCTCAAGGTCTACTGAAGTCAAATCTTCCAACCAGTTTTTGTCATGTCCTATGGCAGTTCCATTCCTTTGAAGGTTGTGCCCTGCCCCTTCTCTCCTGTTTCATCACGATGAAAGTGAGAATTGGGATTGTCACAAACTTTTTAAAGCAGTGAGAGAAGACTCCATAAATCACAGGAGTCAGGTACCAAGTGTGACAGAACGCTGGTGGCAGTGTGGTCACCTAGTTGAGAAAAACTCTTTTAAACCAGCGGTCAGGCTTCCCTGGTGGCTCAGACAGTAAAGTGTCTGCCTGCAATGCAGGAGACCCGGTTTGATCCCTGGGTAGCGAAGATCCCCTGGGGAAGGAAATGGCAACCCACTCCAGCATTCTTGCCTGGAGAATCCCATGGACAGAGGAGCCTGGTGGGCTACAGTCCATAGGGTCACAAAGAGTCGGACACAACCAAGTGACTTAACCCAATCCCAAGTACTCTTTGAGTTAACGTTTTGCCTGCAGGACTTCAGCTTAAAATCACTAGGTGACCTTAAACTATTCTTCGTATCTTTTTTGAATATCTTCAATAGTGTATAATAAAATTTTTAAAGACAAACTGAAAAAAAAAAACCCACTAAATGCAGCAACACCATCCTACCGAGCCTCAGAAAGATAAAGACACTACTTTACAGATCATGGGATGCATTGGCTAGGCTACAAAACTCTCTAAATGTCACCTGATTATATTCTGCGGATTCCAAATGTGTCACTTACTCCTTCCCTCTTCTGAGAAATCTGCACACCATTCCTCAGCCTCAATACATGTGCACACATGTACACACACCCATGCATACACATACACCTGGCAGTCTCTTATTCATCTTCCAAAACCCAACTCAAATGTCACCTCCCTGACTCGAGCCTGCTAGCAAATTGTTCCCTGTTCTGTGTGCCCTCTGAAACATGCACATGTATTTCAATTAAAAAAAAAAATAGCTGGGATTTGTGAAGACTGTGTCTTCATCACTTACATACACTCAGCACTGAGAACAGTTCCCGTTTTGGCTCTCTCTTTTCTTGCTTCCTTTTCCCTTTCTCCCTTCATTTCTCCCGAGTTCATGCAACTGCAGTGTGGGAGCACAGCCCTGACCCAAGGGGTCTTCATTAACTCCTCTCCCGTGTGCCCACCCCGAATCCAATCTGTCAGGAAACCCTCTCAGCTCCACCTCTAAAGCTCCACCTCTAGAACTGATCCTATCTCTCCAGCATAGAGCAAATAGCCTAGGTCAAGCTGATGTCATCTTTCTTGCCTGATTCCTACAATCTTCATGGGCGTCCCTGCTTTTAACCTGTCTCCCTGCAGTCAATTAAATCCAGGGCAATCCTTTGAAAGCCTAAGTCAACTCTGCTCAGATCCTTCCAACAGCTCCTTGTTTCACTCAGAGTAAAAAGACACAGCAGGCAATTTGGGGTCCTGTGTGATCTGCCCACGGTTTTCTCTATGACTCATGTCTTAGCTTGTTCATTCCATTCTGATCATTGTGGCCACCTGACTGCTCTTCAAACGAGCCAGTTACTCTCCCCATCCAAGGTCTCTGCACAAGCTGCTTCCTCTGTCTGGAACATGTCTCCCCATATATCCACGTGGCCAATTCCCCAGCCTCCCTCAAATCGTTGCCAACGTCACCTTCTCAAAAAGCTCCAACCCCAGTCATTCTATTTAAAACTGCTACCCACCTCATCTCTCAGCACCCCCAATCCCCCACCCTATCCTGCATCTCCTCTTCACCTTCTAACACGCCCTACAATATTTATCCTGGCTTTTATTAATTACCTGTTGTCACACCCCTGAGTTCAGCTAGAATAGAAGCACCATGAGGCAACTTTCTTTATCCATGATGGATCCCCAGCACCTGGCACACAGGAGGTGTTCAACCTACTCAAATACTTGTTGCATGAGTACATTTGCTCAGTGACATTCTGTTCTTAAGAGAGAATGTTCTGTACCAGGATTCAGAGGCACTCAGGAAGATTGCTGCCTCCTAGGGCGTTGTTTTTCATAAATGGAGGACCAAGCCACCCGGGTTCACTTTTACATTTTAATGACAACTATATTTTTAATTCACCTGTGTTAAAAATACAGTCAGAACAAACAGCATAAAACTAAACATTTGGCAGATTCATAGAATAAGGAAAACCAGATCATAGGCACCGTATTTGAAGGGGACTTGGTGTAAGATCTCTGAGAACTGGAGACAGAGCTGGTCCAGACTGCAACCCATGCCCAAGGTGAGGATGGAGGCAGTGGGAACGGTGAATCTTTCAAAACTCACAACCAGAAAAACTCACTTAGATGGTGAGTTGCTCAAACATAAAAACAAGATTATGTTAGAATATTTGGACAAAACGATTCCCTATATGATCTTTTTTTAAAGAGTCTTCAGGTTCAGGATATTTGAGGTCAAAATATCAGTAGACAGTATTTATCATTTCACTTCCTAGTGACTCTGTAATATGCCACACCTGCTGTTTCTGCAAAAAGGTGGACAGGGCCTTGTCACTCCTGGCCAGCTGCAGAATAAACCCATCCACAGACCTTTCAGTACCCATTCTTATGAGTCAGAAATGACCAGAGAGAATTCTGTGATGGCCTAGGGGCTACGCACTCAGGGCCTGAAACTAAAACAGCATCATCGTATATTTTGTATTCCCTGGGCCTGGTTCTTAGCCTTTGAATATCCCTACAAAGAGAATTAAAAGGCAATAGATTTTTCCCCTATAGATCTTGTGGAATAACTCTCAACCAATATTCTTTCACCCCACACCTAATAGTTATCACCATCCCTATGCTTGCTCAGTGAATTTAAATTTAGAAATTTCATCCCCAGTTGTCTAAGAATTTCACACAAAATCTCATCCTGATCAATTTCACACGAACTTTTCTTGAAGTGCTTTATACAAACAAACATTTTCCTGAACTCTAGAGAGCAAATGATATGCTTGCTGAAGTATTTAGAGAGAAGTGTATGGATGTCTATAATTTACTTAAAAATTCATTTTAAAAAGATAGATTAATGGGTGAATAGAGGGATGGATATGCAGTTAAATAACTGTATTAAAATGTTAATGGTGAATCTGGGTGACGTGTATACATGGATTCTCTGTGAATTTTAAAAATTTTGTTATATGTTTGAAGTTTTTCATTGAAAAATCTAAATAATCACCATAAAAAGGAATGACATAACACTATCTGCAGCAACATGGATGAACCTCGTACAGAATTATTGTACTAAGTGAAGGAAACCAGACAGAGGAAGACAAGTATCATACGATATCGCTTATATGTGGAAACAAACAAAAAGGAATCAAATGGACTTATTTACAAAACAGAAAGAGACTCAGAGACATAGAAAACAAGGGTGAAAGATGGAAGAGGGATAAGTTAGGAGGTTGGGATTAACACACACACTCTACTTCCAAATAACTCACAGACCAAGTAGATTATAATAGAGATGGAAATAGGAAGAACTGACAATGAAAATACAATGTGTCAAAACTTGTCAAATGTAGACGAAGAAGCAGCAGTTTCATCAGACTCTTCAGTCTAAATACTTTTATCAGGAAAGAGTAAAAGGCAGAGCAGGAGGATCAGCCCCGCACACAGGTGGGTGGATGCAAAGCCAGCTCAGCATGACTGTCTTAGCAGGAGGATCAGCCCCGCACACACGAGGGTGGATGCAAAGCCTGCTCAGCATGACTGTCTTAGCAGGAGGATCAGCCTCGCACACATGAGGGTGGATGCAAAGCCTGCTCAGCATGACTGTCTTAGCAGGAGGATCAGCCTCGTACACACGAGGGTGGATGCAAAGCCAGCTCAGCATGACTGTCTTTCATCAGAATATTTCTGGACATGAATATTAGTTTTCTCCTGTTGATTTATAACGTTTAAATTTAACTGACTTTTGGCCGGCTTACGGGATTCAGAGCTTGGACACGTCTCGTGCTGTGCTGTGCATCCGTTACGTGGTAAAGGTTTAACTATTCCCCTCATATGCAGAAGTCAATAGTGCTATTTTACAAAACATTCCCAGCTCGTCTCAGTTGTTATGAAGTGTCCGTGGTAATGTATTGCTACGTGTCTAATCATCACATGACTCAGCGCCTCGTTGCAGTGTTAGGTGGCGTCAGCATGAAGTACATTTTTGTTGTGTTAACCCACTGAGATTTTGATTCCTTTCGTTACTGCAGGATGATAAACCGATCCTGATTTGTGGCTATGGGATGATGCTGTTAGAATCTTGGCAGTGAAAAGAATAGCAATCCATGTTATACGTTAGCAAGATACTTAATAAAGCTATCACCTGCCATTAAAAAGCATACACGCTGCTATATATTAAATAGATGAATGACAAGGACCTACTATTTAGTACAATATTTTGTAGTAACCTGTAAGTGAACAGAATCAGGAAAAGAATATTTATTTACTTCTGAATCACTGTGCAGTACACCTGAAGCTAACATGATATTGTAAATCCACTATACTTGAATTTTTAAAAACTCTAATCATTTAAACTACTTATCAAAATTGTATATAGTATTCAAATGTAAAGGGAAATGGTAATCAGGTTATATGAATCCTGGCAAGCTAGACAGAAAAAAAAAAAACAACTCCTGTTTCTAACTTAAAATTCTCCCATACCCCCCAGGAATGCTCTCAGGTAAAAAATGCTCATTTTTTAAACTGAGTTTTCTATTTCTACTAAGCCTGTTTGTTCATTCAGTCTTTAAGGTTTTCTTCTTCCTTTCTTCTTACCATTTTAACATTAATCTTCATTTTTAAAGTCTCCCAAAGATTTGCACCAATGAAATAATTCATTGAATTCACATGAGTCTGCCTAAGTCAGGTTCCCCCGTCCACACAGATGGTAAATTTCAGGTACAATTTCAAAATATTTCACATCTCCCTGCTTAATAAAAGTTCAGAGAGTTACAGACCCCTTGGTAACATAGTCTTCATTTTAGAGGCTGCTCTTTCTATGTATATCTAGCAAACACTCTTGGTCTTTTCCTCTATGTCTTTATCCCCATCTCACTTTCTTTCCTGTTCTTTGCCGTCTGAGGTTCCCCGCTCTCTGTTTCTCCTCTGTCTGTCTATGCATCTCTCTCCCTTTCTGGAAATGAAAGAAAAGCAGTGCATTTGCAAAAATAAATGGAATAGCTAGAGTTCTCACTTATATAAAACTCTCCCTGGGAAGAAGAATTTCCTCTTACCTGGCAAAACCTTTCAGGCTGGCCCTTTCAATTTCTCCTGCTTGCCTTCATTCCTTGAGAAGCTGCTTAAGCCTCAGGAATTCCCTCGAGCGCAGGAAGGCTCCAGGACACAAAGACCCGTGGCTTTTCCAGTGTTTAGTCCTTTCCCTGGGGGAGACGAAGGGGAGGGAGGGGAGGAGCAAAGTGTGTTTGCGGAGACTGACAGATCACTTGTGCTCCTGCTCACCATTGAATAAAATGGTCCTTTATGCTGTCAACACTGGTCTCAAAAATGAATACAAAACCTTGCCAGGGAGAGCATTCTCAAAAAAAAAAAAATAGTAATAATAATAAAGTAAGGGCTTCCCTGGTGGCTCCGTGGTAAAAAATCTGCCCGCCAATGCAGGAGACACGGGTTCGATCCCTGGGCTGGAAAGATCCTACATGCCGCGGAGCGACTAAGCCCGTCCACCACAACTTTTGAACCTGTGCTCTAGAGCCAGGAACTGCAACCACCGAGCCCTCTCACCACAATTACTGAAGCCCGCGTGCCCTAGAGACCCTGTTCCAGAGCAAGAGAAACCACCACTGTGAGAAGCCCTCACGTCTCCACTAGAGTGTAGCCCCGGCTCACAGCAGAGAGAGGAAAGTCGTGCAGCATCAAAGACCCAGGACAGCCAAAAATAAAATGTTTTAAAAAGTAATAATAAAGCACGATGATATAAATGAAACTAGCCTTTTCAATTTTAATTGAAATTTCCTAGAAGAAAAAGTTATCATAATTACTCCTATTTCATTGATTTAGTCTCTACCTTAAGTCTCTAGACTATAAGCTTCTTGAAAGCAGGGAGTGCTTATAATGAATCTTTGTGTCATTCATATCCCCTTCCAAAGAGTCTTATACATGTTAGGTCTCAAAGCAGCATGTGAAACAATAGATGGATGGATGAACTCGTGAATCTAACAATCACAAAGACTCCCCACACTGACAGGCTTTACGCAGTCAGGGTAGAACTCAAGCGTCTGTTCTTCCTGGATGCTCTCAACTAGCCCACGCCAACCACGTGCTGCTTTGAGACCTAGGAGTCAGAGGAAATATACAAATGTTTATAGACGTGTATTTATGAGTGGGTGTAAAAATCAAGCTGCTGTAACATGAGACCTAACAATAATATAGCCTAAAGAACAAAAACGATCATTTCCCTCTCAAATAGTTCAGTCCTAGGTGGGCACTCCAGGTCAGTAAGCGGCTCTGCTCCCACACTCGCTCAGGGAGGTGGCTAATGCAGACAGCCCAATTTGAACATGTAACATCTGAGGCTTCTGTAAGTAGCAACAGGGTAGCAAGTAGGAAGAGTGAATGAGCTAAGCCCAGAGAGTACCTCCTGAACAAAGTGAAGCACAAGTTGTCCATATGCCTTCTGCTGGGCAGAGCTGAGTCTCACAGCTATACCCTGCAGCCAAGAGAGTTTGAGATTTGATTCTCACTAGGCAACCAGGTGCCCAGCTCAACTCCATCGGAGGACGGATGGGGGAGGAGTGTCAGCTACCATCCCTGTCACATTTGCACACATATGCATCACCATTATCTCAAAATCTGAAGACCCAACTTGGAATCAAGTGTTGTTTATTTTCAGGCATAAGTGATGGAGGAAATGACGTCAAATGAGGTTTCCTGCAGGGGAAGAAAAAAACAAAAACGGTCAAGAGAAGGACAATCTATCATTAACAGAGTTGAATTCAAGCTTCTGTGTTTTCCTAGGTTTATTAAATGTGACATGAAACCTAGAGTGCCTTCTGTACAGAAGATAACCTCCAAAGTGATAGGCTAGTTCCCTCTTCACCAATGGCCCCTTAATCATTCCTGGCGTGAGGACAACAGGGGCAAAGTCACATAGGGGCACACCAAACATTCTGATTCCCGCAGGAAAACACCAAAAATCGTGCAGAATTCTTCAGCAAAAAAAACAGTGATGTTTGGACATTTATTGCCAATCTGTGCTTTCAGCCTCCCATTCCCTACTTTGCTCAGAAGTCATCCACGTTCTCCCCTCTAACTCACCCACCTCATAGCACCCACTTCTTCTAACCTCCTAAAACAGCACCTTAGGCCCCAAGATGACTGAAGGCTCAGGATCTTGAACTCTCTCCAACTCTGACCCTGGTTAGGCAGCAAGATTCGTATTTCCTCTGTTGCTTCAGAGCACCCTCTGCTTTGCTCTGCTCTGGTTCCTCTCTTTGACCTTCAAACCACCTTCCCCCTTGTCCTGTGCATTTCTCTCCCACAGGGAGGAAGTTTGCCACCTTCGTTCTCTGAGACATGGACTTGGGTGTAGGCAACTTATTTGGAAAGTGAGCCAAGGAAATAAGCATGGGGGTATGGAAAGTAAGACCTGAGGAATAAAGCCAAAAGGTATGTCTTCAGGAGGGCTACCTCTGCAGACAACTGGGTCCAGTCCCTCTGGGCACCCTCTGAGAAACTCAGTTCAGTTCAGTTCAGGCGCTCAGTAGTGTCTGACTCTTTGCGACCCCAAGGACTGCAGCACACCAGGCCTCCCTGTCCATCACCAACTCCCAGAGTTTACTCAAAATTCATGTCCATCGAGTCGGTGATGCCATCCAGCCATCTCATCCTCTGTCGTCCCCTTCTCCTCCCGCCTTCAATCTTTCCCAGCATCAGGGTCTTTTCCAATGAGTCAGTTCTTTGTATCGGGTGGCCCAAGTATTGGAGTTTCAGCTTCAACATCAGTCCTTCCAGTGAATATTCAGGACAGATTTCCTTTAGGATGGACTGGTTGGATCTCCTTGCAGTCCAAGGAAACTCAGAATGACCCTCAAATCTGTTTCAGGGAAAGGCAGTTGCCTTTATCACCACATGTCGCCCTTTAGGGGTGGAGGTCTGCCCTTGGGGGCAGGACGAGGAGGTCCTTCTCCGCCCCCCCACCCCTTCCCCATGAGGGAGAAAGCTCTCAAGTGTGGACTGAGAAGCTGTGCGCATGCGTGCTCAGGAACTGTCCACCTGCCACAGGTGAGCTCCGAGATGCACAGAAGGGACAGGCTCACAGCACTGACAGCATCTTCTCAGCTTCTTCAAAGTGAAATCTCCTCACTTAAAAGCTCAGACTTCCCTGCCACTGACTGTTCTCGCCATGAATGGAACCAGATTCCTCAAATCAAACTTCACAACACTCTCTTTGTCCTTGTGAACATTTATGCCGACACTCACTACTGAGCTCTCAGAGAGTACTGGGTTGCTTTCCTTCCATGACATTTCCATCACTAAATTGTGAGCTCATCAAGGATAGAAATTCTATCTTCTTTGTAATGATTCAGCTCAGTTCAGTTCAGTCGCTCAGTTGTGTCCGACTCTTTGCGACCCCATGGACCGCAGCACGCCAGGCCTTCCTGTCCATCACTGACTCCCAGAGTTTACCCAGACTCATGTCCATTTAGTCAGTGATGCCATCCAACCATCTCATCCTCTGTCGTCTCCTTCTCCTCCTGCCTTCAATTTACAGTAAAATGTCAACAAATATTTGCAGAGTGAATAAATGGCAAATAATCTCCCCAACAATATACCTCCACTCACTCCTTGATGTTTGACTACAAAAGCTACGCTGTTATTTAAAGAGAGACCCTGATTAAGTGTATTTAGTGAGACTAAAACACCTCATTCTTGCCTGAAGGATCTATGTTCTTTTTAACACAGAAAAACGGCCTCAATTTTCAATCCAGTTGCAGAGCTTCTGATAATGGTTTTGCACACCACATTCCCATTTATCTTAACTTGGTCATTCCCAAGGAAACACGACCCTGGATTCTCAGCTCAGCTCAGATCTGGTGTCAACATCTTTACACATGGCCCTGCTTTGAGTCAGCAAAACTGTTTTGCTGAAATTCCTAAACCCTGTCTCCCCTCCCCGAAATACTATAACCCACCTGTGTCTTCCTTTGTCTGGCGAGGCACCACAGCATCCCTCTGGTGTTTTGTCCCCTCGCTCAGCAAAATAACCTAAATTTGTAGGACGACAACTGTGTCCTTGGTGGTCTTTATCAAATGGACTTATAACCTAGGTCAGTATGTATGTAGCATAGATTTTCCAATTGAATTATAGTCAATTAACAATATTATGGTAGTTTCAGATGGACAGCAAAGCAATTCAGTGACACATATGTTTTTTCAGATTCTCTTCCATTACAGATGATTACAAGATGTTAAATACATTTCCCTGTGCTACATGGTAGGTCCTTGTTGTTTATCATAGTGATGTGTATATGTTAGTCCCAAGCTCCTAATCTATCCCACCCCCCACTTTCCCATTTAATAATCATAACTTTGTTTTCTATATATGAGTCTGTCTGTCTTGCAGCTAAATTCACTTGTATTATTTTTAGATGCCACATTTAAGTGGCATATATCTTTTATTTATCTTTCTCTGACATTTCACTCAACATGATAATCTCTAGGTCCATCCATGTTCCTACAAATGGCAATATGTCATTATATTTTATGGCTAATATTCCGTTGTCTTCTTTATCTTCTTTATCTATGTTACCTTCTTTATCTATTCACCTGCCAGCGGACGCCTAGGTTGCTTCCATGCCTTTTCTATTATAAACAGTGCTGTTATGATCATCAGAGGCATGCATCTTTTTGAACTCAAGTTTTCTTCTTTTCCATACATACACTCAGGAGTGGGGTCATTGGAATGTACAGTAGTTCTATTTTTAACTTTTTGAGGAACCTTTTTCCATAGTGGTTGGACCAGTTTACATTCCCATCAACAGTGTAGGAGGGTTCCCTTTTCTCCACACCCTCTCAGGTATTTATTATTTGTAGATTTTTTTGACAATGGCCATTCTGACTGGGGAGAGGCGGTACCTTATTATAGTTTTGATTTACATTTCTATAATAATTAGTGATGCTGAGCATCTTTTCATGTGTCTGTTGGCCATCTGTATGTCTTCTTTGGAGGAATGTTTATTTAGATCTTCTGCATATTTTTTGATTAGCTTGTTCTTTTGGTATTAAGTTGTATGAGATGTTTGTTTGTTTGTTTGTTTGTTTTGGAAATTAAGCCCTCAACAGTAGCATCATTTGCAAATATTTTCTCCCAGTCCATAGGCTATCTTTTCATTTTGTTTATGGTTTCCTTTGTTGTACAAAAACTTATAAGTTAAACTGTGGTGTTGGAGAAGACTCTTGAGAGTCCCTTCGACTGCAAGGAGATCCAACCAATCCATTCTAAAGGAGATCAGTCCTGGGTGTTCTTTGGAAGGACTGATGCTAAAGCTGAAACTCCAGTACTTTGGTCACCTCATGCGAAGAGCTGACTCATTGGAAAAGCCCCTGATGCTGGGAGGGATAGGGGGCAGGAGGAGAAAGGGACGACAGAGGATGAGATGGCTGGATGGCATCACCGACTCAATGGACAAGAGTTTAGGTGAACTCCAGGAGTTGGTGATGGACAGGGAGGCCTGGCGTGCTGCAATTCATGGGGTCACAAAGAGTCGGACATGACTGAGCGACTGAACTGAGGTCCCACTTGTTTATTTCTGCTTTTATTTCTTTCGCCTTGGGAAACTAAAAAAAAAAAAAAAGTTGCTGCAATTTATGCCAGATAATGTTTTGCCTGTGTTCTCTTCTAGAAGTTTTATTGTGCCATCCTTACATGTAGGTCTTTAAACCATTTTCAATGTATTTTTGTGTAATATAAGAGACAGTGTTCTAACTTCATTGATTTACATGCACTGTCCATCTTTCCCAGAATCACTTGTAGCCCAGATTAACTTATCAAGATTGCTACTGAGAACCATGAAAGGACTTAGAGATCGACCCCGAGAAGATGGCAGGAAAACTTCAGTTAGGAGCTCAGTCACAATTTTTTTAAAGACCTAGAGGCTTCAAGGGTGTATGGGGCTTTTGGGAAGGGAAAGGCAGACCTGAACGTGGAGGAGAAGGGGTTAGGGAGCCACGCTCACAATGAGGAACAGCTGCCATGAACCTGGAGGAGAAGGGGTAAAGGGAGCCATGCTCACAATGAGGAACAGCTGCCAGCCTGAACCTGGAGGAGAAGGGGTAAAGGGAGCCACCCTCACAATGAGGAACAGCTGCCAGCCTGAACCTGGAGGAGAAGGGGTAAAGGGAGCCACCCTCACAATGAGGAACAGCTGCCAGCCTGAATCTGGAGGAGAAGGGGTTAGGGAGCCACGCTCACAGTGAGGAACAGCTGCCAGCCTGACATGGCAACCACCTTCCTGACAGGAAACATCCATCCCACCCTCAGCCCCAGTGAGAAATGGGCCACAGAACACAGTCCTCATGCAACAAGTGGACAGGGAAGAAGCATGTGACCCAACTCTGGCCAATAATAATCCTCCCTTGGGTTTTTTTCCTAACATCTCTGGTTGTGAAGCGTTAAAGATATAATGCTGAAGTTGCCTATTGCCGTGGTTTCTGTTTTGAGAGACAGTCAGCCTCCAAAACACAGAAGAAGGCAGAGATGAATTCCAGAGAACATTCAAGGACCTTCCATTTCCACTTTCTTGCTCTTCTTTTCTGCCTTTCATTAAGTCAGTGCATTACCTAATTTGCCTAAACTAGCTCAATTTTGAATTTTGGTAATTTGCAACTCAGAATCATCACTGTGACTTCTGCATAAACTCCACTTGAGACTATTTCCCAGAAGCCTATGTTATACTTTCTTATATGAGCTCTGTTCTATCTCTACAGATGCGAGCCTGAACTTTTTTTTGTCAGGCAATGAACACCATGTAATACAACATCTTCTCCTATTTTCTTCTGCTACCAGAAATCCAAAGCCAAATACAACATCCAGCTGCACATTCACAGAATTTAACCCTGGAAAGGATCTTGTGGATCATCTAGTCAAACCTTATTACTCTGCAAAGAAAACTTGAGATCCAAAAAGGTGATGTAATTGCTCAAGAGACACAAAAACAATGAATGACCATTTTCTTAGGTAACTGATTTCATCTCTCACTCTACTTTCATTATATTCTTCCTGATCTTTTATTTGAAAACTGCTTCAAGTTAGTGTCTCCATTTCCATTTTCATTGATGGGAACGCAGATGGCAGAAGATAAGGGATGAGCCCAGGAAAGTAGGGAGGGAAAGGGTCAGAGATAATGAGATTTAACCAAGGAATTGATATCATTCAGACACTACAAAGGGCTTCCCTGGTGGCTCAGATGGTAAAGAATCCACCTGCAATGTAGGAAACCTGGGCTTGATCCCTGGGTTGGGAAGATCCCCTGGAGAAAGGAAGGCTACCCACTCCAGTATTCTGGCCTGGAGAATCCCCTTGGACAGAGGAGACGGGTGGACTACAGTCCATGGTGTCACAGAGTCGGGCATGACTTAGCAACTGAACAACAAGGTTAAGATTTAGACTTGGTCCCATGCTCAGGAGTTCCTAAAACATTTCAGTGCTCTAAAAACTTAAAGATATTTACTCATGCTTACTAGAACAAGTAAAGCAATGTGTGACAGTATATTCAAACAGAACTGTAAAATAGAGGCAGTGGCAGAATCTTGGCTGTAAGCCACCCCTCCCACATACTTCCTGGATGAGGAATCATGAGAAGGCAAAATATGCAATAAATGTAATCTGTGGTCATCTCTGTGGGGTCTTTCAGAGGTAAGATGCAATGAAAAAAGAGGAGCCGCTGTCAGTTCCATGAGCCAATATGATACTGAAGAGCATGTGCTTCTTAGGGGACAAAGCATCTTCCACTGGTAACAGCAGACTCCTCTCCCTCTCAAACTCCTCTTGGTCTGGAAGCTGGAAGAGGTACTTAGGACCAGAGTCTTGTTCCCCACCCCCAGCCCCTGTAAATGGAAACATGAAAACCTTCATTTGGGGCCAGACAGGAAGGCATCAGAGACTTTGAAACTATCTCCTGATCTGCCCTGCCTCTCCTGTGGGGGCTGCTGGGTGGAGCCTCTGCTTCCCATCAACCATCCTACACTTCCCCATGGCCTCACCAAGTGTTGTGAATTGACCTGGGGAAGGGCTCTCAACTCTTCCAAAGGAAGGCCCCACCAGCATCTTGGAAGCTGCAATATAAAGATGCTGCAAATAATACTGATACAGTAAAACCAAGAGCCATATTGCTACATCCTAAGAAACCATTGTAGAGAGAAAATGGGACTAAGTAAAGGATAATACGGGTACTCAGAAAGAGGAAAGTCTAGGAGCCAAGGGCAGGAGAACTCCTTGGCAGTCCAGTGGTTAAGAACCCACACTTCCAAGAAAAGAAGATGGTGGAGAAGCAGGTGGACATGGAGTACATCTCTCTCCATGGATACATCAGGAATACACCTTCAGACACAGAAGTGCATGCAGAACACCAGCTGAGAGCGGACAGGAGTACCTGACCAGCAGGAAAGAATGTGTAGAACCACGGAAAACTCGAGATCAAGCCCTGAGCCTTTGGAGTGGAAGCACTGACTCCAAGACCCTAGACCACCAGAGCACTAACCCTAGAGAGTATCACATAGTGAGAACTCACACAAAGGAAACCACTTGAATACAAGACCGGCATCACCCAAACACCAGTAGCACCCTGTGCAGGACGCCTCATCTAAACAACAAACAAAACAAAAATACAAACCCAATCATCAGCAGGCAGGACCACCACCTCACTCAGCCCATCAGAGGAAAAACAAACAAACAAACAGCAATAACAACAAAAACTCAGCATAAATCTCGCCCTATCTGAAGCTTACACAAACCACTGGACCAATCTTAGGAGGGCAGAAACTAAAAGAAAGAATTCAACTGTGAAGCCTGGGAAAAGGAGACCTCAAACACAATAAGTTAAAAAATAATAATAAAGAAAAAGATGAGAAATACTGCACAAATGAAGGAACAAACTAGAAAAACAGAAATCCAAATAAACGAAGAGGAAATAGGCAAACTACCTGAAAAAGAATACAAAATAACAATAGTAAAGATAATCAAAAACCTTGAAAACAAAATGGAGAAAATGCTAGAGTCAATGAACAAAGGCCTCGAAAAAATAAAGAATAAGCATACGGGGACAAGCAACACAAATACTGGTATTAAAAATACTCTAGAAGGAATCAATAGCAGAATATCTGAAGCAGAAGGATGAATCAGTGAGCTAGAAGATAAAAGGGTAGAAATAACTTCTGAAGAGCAGAATAAAGTAAAAAGAATGAAAAGAACTGAGGATAGTCTCAGACACCTCTGGGACAATACCAAACGCACCAACAATGGAATTATAGGCATCCCAGAAGAAGAGAAAAAGAAAGGGTATGAGAAAATTTTTGAAGAGATTATAGTTAAAAATTTCCCCAACATGGAAAAGGAAATAATCAAGTCTAAGAGGCGCAAAGAGTCCCATACAGGATAAACCCAAGGAGAAACATGCCAAGACACATACTAATCAAACTAACAAAGACCAAACACAAATAAAGAATATTAGAAGCAGCAAGGGAGAAGCAACAAGTAACATATAAAGGAAACCCCATATATTTAACAGCTGATCTTTCAGCAGAAACTCTGCAGGCCAGAAGGGAATGACAGGGTATATTTAAAGTACTGAAAGGGAAAAATCTATGACCAAGATTGCTGTACCCAGCAAGGACCTCATTCAAAATTGATGGAGAAATCAAAAGCTTTTTAGACAAGCAAAAGTTAAGAGAATTCAGTAGCACCGAACCAGACTTGCAACAAATGTGGAAGGGACTTATATAGTAGAGAAATACAAGAGAAGAAAAAAGACCCACAAAATCAACCCTAAACAATTAAGAAAATGGCAATAGAAACATATATATCAATAATTACTTTAAATGTAAATGGATTAAATGCTCCAACCAAAAGACATAGACTGGCTGAATGGATACAAAAACAAGATCCATATATATGTCATCTATAAGAAACCCACTTCAGACCTAAAGACACATATAGACTGAAAGTGAGAAGATGGAAAAATATATTCCATGCAAATGGGAAGCAAAAGAAACCTGGAGTAGCAATCCTCATATCAGACAAAATAGACCTTAAGTAATATTACAAGAGATAAGGAAGGACACTACCTAATGATCAAGAGATCAATCCAAGAGGAAGACATAGCAATTGTAAATATCTATGCACCCTACATAGGAGCACCTCAATAATAAGACAAACACTAATAGATGTAAAAGGAGAAATTGACAGTAACACAATAATAGTAGGACGCTTTAACACCCCACTCACACCAATGGACAGATCATCAAATCAGAAAATTAATAAGGAAACACAAGTCTTAAATGATACATATATTAGATGAGACAGATCTGATTGATATCTTCATGACATTCCATCCAAATATAGAAGAATACAGCTTCTCAAGTGGACATGGAACATTCTCCAAGATAGACCACATCTTGGGTCACAAATCAAACCTCAGGAAGTTTAAGAAAATTGAAATCATATCAAGCATCTTCTCCAACCACAGTGCTATGAGACTAGATGTCAATTACAAGAAAAAAAACTGTAAGAAACACAAACACACGGAGATTAAACAACACGTTTCTAAATAACCAACAGGTTACTGAGGAAATCAAAAGGGAAGTCAAAAAATTTCTAGAAACAAATGACAATGAAAACGTGACAACTCAAAACCTATGGGATGCAGCAAAAGCAGTCCTAAGAGGGAAGTTTATAGCAATATAATCCTACCTCAAGAAACAAGAAAAACATCAAATAGACAACCTAACTTTACACCTAAAACAACTGGGGGAAAAAAGAACAACAAAAAAACACCAAAATTAGTAGAACCTAATGATCAGAGCAGAAATAAATGAAAAAGAAATGAAACAAACAACAGTAAAGATTAATAGAACTAAAAACTCATTCTTTGAGAAGATAAACAAAATTGACATTTAGCCAAACTCATTAAGAAAAAAAAAGAGAGAAGAATCAAATCAAAAAAATTAGAAATGAAAAAGGAGAGGTTACAACAGACAGTGCAGAAATACAAAGGATTATAAGAGACAATTATGAAAAACTGAAGAACTGTTGACTGTTGGTCAGGAAGCAACAGTTAGAACTGGACATGGAACAACAGACGGGTTCCAAATAGGAAAAGGAGTACGTTAAGGCTGTATATTGTCACCCTGTTTATTTAACTTATATGCAGAGTACATCATGAGAAACGCTGGGCTGGAAGAAGCACAAGCTGGAATCAAGATTGCTGGGAGAAATATCAATAACCTCAGATATGCAGATGACACCACCCTTATGGCAGAAAGTGAAGAGGAACTAAAAAGCCTCTTGATGAAAGTGAAAGTGGAGAGTGAAAAAGTTGGCTTAAAGCTCAACATTCAGAAAACAAAGATCATGGCATCCGGTCCCATCACTTCATGGGAAATATATGGGGAAACAGTGGAAACAGTGTCAGACTTTATTTTTCTGGGCTCCAAAATCACTGCAGATGGTGATTGCAGCCATGAAATTAAAAGACACTTACTCCTTGGAAGGAGAGTTATGACCAACCTAGATAGCATATTCAAAAGCAGAGACATTACTTTGCCAACAAAGGTTCGTCTAGTCAAGGCTATGGTTTTTCCTGTGGTCATGTATGGATGTGAGAGTTGGACTGTGAAGAAGGCTGAGCGCTGAAGAATTGATGCTTTTGAACTGTGGTGTTGGAGAAGACTCTTGAGAGTCCCTTGGACTGCAAGGAGATCCAACCAGTCCATTCTAAAGGAGATCAGCCCTGGGATTTCTTTGGAAGGAATGATGCTAAAGCTGAAATTCCAGTACTTTGGCCACCTCATGCAAAAGTTGACTCATTGGAAAAGACTCTGATGCTGGGAGGGATTGGGGGCAGGAGGAGAAGGGGACGACAGAGGATGAGATGGCTGGATGGCATCACTGACTCGATGGACATGAGTCTCAGTGAACTCCGGGAGTTGGTGTTGGACAGGGAGGCCTGGCGTGCTGCGATTCATGGGGTCGCAAAGAGTCGGACACGACTGAGTGACTGATCTGATCTGATCTGATATGATTATGAAAAACTATATGGCAATAATATGGATAATCTGAAAGAAATAGACAGATTCTTAGAAAAGTTCAATCTTCCAAGACTGAATGAGGAAGGAATAGAAATTATAAAAACCCAATTACAAGCACTGAAATTGAAGCTGTGATCAAAAATCTCCCAAAAAACAAAAGCCCAGGACCAGATGGCTTCACAGGAGAATTCTATCAAACATTTAGAGAATAGCTAATGCCTATCCTTCTAAAACTCTTTCAAAAAACTTCAGAGGAAGGAACACTTCCAAACTCATCCAACGAGGGCATCAACATCCTGATACCAAAACCAGACAAAGACAACACACAAAAAAGAAAACTACAGGCCAAAATCACTGATGAACATAGATGCAAAAATCCTCAACAAAATTTTAGCAAACAGAATTCAGCAACACATCAAAATGCTCATACACCATGATCAAGTTGGGTTTATTCCAAGATGCAAGGATTCCTCAATATACACAAATCAATAAATGTGATAGACCATATTAACAAACTGAAAGATAAAAACCATATGATAATCTCAGTAGATGCAGAAAAAGCCTTTGACAAAATTCAACACCCATTTATGTTAAAAACTCTTCAAAAAATGGGCATAGAAGGAATCTACCTGAACATAGTAAAGGCCATATATGATAAGCCTCAGCAAACATTCTCAATGGGGAAAAACTGAAAGCATTCCCCCTAAGATCGGGAACAAGACAAGGGTTTCCACTTTCACCACTATTATTCAACATAGTTCTAGAAGTCCTAGCTACAGCAATCAGAGAAGAAAAATAAATTAAAGGAATCCAGATTGGAAAAGAAGTAAAGCTCTCATTGTTTGCAGATGACATGACACTGTACATATAAAACCCTCAAGATAGTATCAGAAAACTACTAGAGCTAATCAGTGAATTTAGCAAAGTTTCAGGATATAAAATCAATACACAGAAATCACTTGCATTTCTATATACTAACAATGAAAATTCAGAAAGAGAAATTAAGGAATCAATCCCATTCACCATTGCAATAAAAAGAATTAAATACCTAGGAATAAACTTACCTAAGGAGACAGAAGAGCTATACAAAGAAAATTATAAGACACTAATGAGAGAAATGAAAGACAACATAAACATATGGAGAGATGTTCCATGTTCCTGGGTAGAAAGAATCAATATTGTGAAAATGACTCTACTACCAAACACAATCTACAGATTCAATGTGATCCCTATCAAAGTACCAATGGCATTTTTCACAGAACTAGAACAAAAAATTTCACAGTTCATACAGAAACACAAAAGACACTGAAGAGCCAAAGCAGCCTTGAGAAGGAAGAATGCAGCTGGAGGAAACAACCTTCCAGACTTCAGACTATACCACAAAGCTACAGTATTCAAGACAGTATGGTACTGGCACAAAAACAGAAATATAGACCAATGGAACAAGATAGAAAGCCCAGAGATAAACCCATGCACCTATGGGTACCTTATTTTTGACAAAGGAGGCAAGAATATACAATGGAGCAAAGACAGGCCCTTCAATAAATGGTGCTGGGAAAACTGGACAGCTCCATGTAAAAGAATGAAATTAGATCACTTCCTAACACCTACACAAAGATAAACTCAGGATGGATTAAAGACCTAAATGTAAGACTAGAAACTATAAAGCTCTTAGAGGAAAACAGGCAGAACACTCAGTGACATAAATCAAAGCAAGATCTTCTATGACCCACCTCATAGAGTAATGGAAATATAAACAAAAGTAAACAAGTGGGACCTAAACTTAAAGTTTTTGCATAGCAAAGGAAAGTATAAGCAAGGTGAAAAGACAGTCCTCAGAATGAGAGAAAATAATAGCAAATGAAACAACTGACAAAGGATTAATTTCCAAAATATAAAACAAGCTCATACAACGCAATGCCAGAAAAACAAACAACCCAATCAAAAAGTGGGGAAAAGATCTAAACAGATATTTCTCCAGAGAAGACATACAGATGACTAACAAACACATGAAAAGATACTCAGCATCGCTCATTATTAGAGGAATGCAAATCAAAACTATAATGAGATATCACCTCACACTGGTCAGAATGGCCATCATCAAAAAGGCTACAGGCAATAAATGCTGGAAAGTGTGTAGAGAAAAGGAAAACTCTTGTGCTGTTTGTGGGAATGTAAATTGATACAACCACTGTGCAAGACGGTATGGAGATTCCTTAAAAAAATTAGGAATAAAAGCACCACATGACCCAACAATCCCACTCCTAGGCATATACCCATAGAAGGCAATGGCACCCCACTCCAGTACTCTTGCCTGGAAAATCCCATGGACGGAGGAGCCTGGTGGGCTGCAGTCCATGGGGTCGCTAAGAGTCAGACACGACTGAGCAACTTCACTTTCAGTTTTCACTTTCATGCATTGGAGAAGGAAATGGCAACCCACTCCAGTGTTCTTGCCTGGAGAATCCCAGGGATGGGGGAACCTGGTGGGCTGCCATCTATGGGGTCGCACAGAGTCGGACATGACTGAAGCGACTTAGCAGCAGCAGCAGGCATATACCCTGAGGAAAGCAAAATCAAAAAAGACACATCTATCCCATTGTTCATTGCAGCAATATTTACAATGGCTAGAACATTGGAGCAACCTAAATGTCCATTGACAGATGAATGGATAAAGAAGTTTTGGTTTATATATACAATGGAATATTACTTAGCCGTAAAAAGGAACACCTTTGAGTCAGTTCTTATGAGGTGGATGAACCTAGAACCTATTTTACAGAGTGAAGTAACTCAGAAAGAGAAAGATAAATATCATATTCTAATGCATATATACAGAATCTTGAAAAATGGTACTGAAGGATTTATTTACAGGGCAGCAGTGGAGAAACAGACATAGAGAATAGACTTATGGACATGGGGAGAGGGGAGGAGAGGGTGAGATGCATAGAAAGAGTAACATGGAAACTTACATTACCATGTGTAAAATAGATAGCCAATGGGAATTTGCTGTATGTCTCAGGAAACCCAAACATGGGCTCTGTATCAACCTAGAGGGGTGGGATGGGGCGGAAGATGGGAGAGAGGTTCAAAAGGAAGGGGATATATGTATACCGATGGCTGGTTCATGTTGAGGTTTGACATAAAGCAACAAAATTCTGTCAAGCAGTTATCCTTCAATAAAAAAATTAATTAAAAAAAACTATCTCCCTCCATCCTCACCCCCAAACTGGATCCCCAGAGAGGTGAAGATCCCCAGTAATCACCACTAAATGCTAGCTGAGCATCCACAGTGGGAGCGACATTCATTCCTCTGGACTCTTGGAATCCAAGGCTAATCTCAAAAGCTATGTCCTTTGGAAATACAAAATTGATGTGCCCATGACAAACAGCATACAAGAAAGGCTGAGAAATCAAACATATATGAACAACAACAACGAAAAAATAGCTTACATCTGCACAGCCAAAACTGGAGCTTTTTGGTCATTCATATGATATCAACATTTTCAAAACTGTACCCAGAATGTTGAGTAATTTTGTTACACAATTTCATCCAGTTTCAGGAAAACATGTCTAAATCCATTCTGCAAGAAAGAGAATTGGCTTTGGGTCTTCACCTGCCAAAGTCACGTTTAATGCTTAATTAGATAGAATTTGTGGAAGGAAAAATAGCATTCCTTACTCCAAGACAATCGCTCAAGCTTCATGTAATGACTAGTTAATTACAACACGATCAAGAGGTCCATGGTCAGGGGATCAGTGATCTCAAGAGCAGCCGTAAAGTCAGTGTCCAGTGACAAGCATGGTGTACAGTTTTAAGTGATAAACAACGTTGTCTGTAATAAATACTCCCACAAACTTTGTTCCTTGTAACACAAACTAATGGTCTCAAAGTTACTAGTCAATGGTCTTCCCAAGGTTTTTATTAAATAAACCTTTGACTATTACAGGAAAGTCTGTCTTGTAGAAATCTGACTTGACCTGAAAATCAACTTTCTGGCGACAAGATACAGGTTAAAAATAAGTTCAACCACACTTTTTTTTTTTTTTTTGCAACTGGTGTATAAGCATTTTCTAACCTTCCTAATCTATATAAAGTAGTGTTTTGCCTTCTCAAAACCACTTGCACTGGCAATTTACTATTCTTTCCAATGTACTGCTATGGAAATTATTAAATTTAACTTTAGTCCAAGCTGATTCAAAGATATTCATTCTTACATCAGCCAGAGAGAGCACAGTTGAGTTTTCCCATATCCTGGATGTGATGCATTAGTAAATTCTTTAAAACTTTCCCACAGTCTGGCATGTGGATTGTAGTTTTCAACTGTACTACCCTAGGAGAAGTGGCTGACCCTAATGTTGAGTAGCATTTAATCAAAAGGTCACATACTAGAGATGGCTGCAGCCAGGGCTTCAGCTGTCTCTATTTCCAACTAACAGCAGATATAGTGACTGTTGGGAATAGAATTTCTCTTGTAAAATCCATGATGTTCTAGATGCGTGGATTTGCCAGAAACACTCGAAACATTCCCATTACTGTATAAACAGAGTATAAGAATTTAACAAGCCTAGTGTACTTTGGGACTCTTCCCCTGAGTGTTGCTTCTGAAACAGTCTATGTCCAAGTCCTGATTTAGAAGGATTCTTGGTCCCCTCGCTCACCTAAATAGTGAACCAAAGCCTGCCCCTGGAATACAGTCACATTGGCCGGAGGAGAGCCATTCTTTTGTGCAAGGTGTGATGAGGAGTTTCAACAAGACAAATAACCAGCCCTTTCTGTCCTGACAAACAAGAGACCTGTAAACTAACTGTAACCCTAAGAATTGATGCTTTTGAACTGTAGTGTTGGGGAAGATTTTTGAGAGTCCCTTGGACTGCAAGGAGGTCCAACCAGTCCATCCTAAAGAACATCAGTCCTGGGTGTTCATTGGAAGGAGTGATGTTGAAGCTGAAACTCCAATACTTTGGCCACCCGATGCGAAGAACTGACTCATTTGAAAGGACCCTGATGCTGGGAAAGATTAAGGGTGGGAGGAGAAGGGGATAACGGAGGATAAGATGGTTGGATGGCATTACCGACTCAATGGACATGAGTTTGGGTAGATTCTTGGAGTTGGTGATGGACAAGGAGGCCTGGCGTGCTGCAGTCCATGGGGTCGCAAAGAGTAGGACACGACTGAGAGACTGAACTGAACCCTCTGCCTGTTTTTGCCTGTTTAAGTATAAATGTCTAACTAGGTACATTAAGTCTGAGACTGGCTATCGTCTAACATAATGGCAAAGACCTATATTTAAATGTGCAGCTCTAGCTTCTACAGATTGGATATTATAGATATTATTGTGTTCATATGTGCACACATGCTCCATCACTCAGTCGTGTCCAACTGTTTGCGACTCATGGACTACCAGGCTCCTCTGTCCATGGGATTTCCCAGGCAAGAATACTGGAGTGGGTAGCCAGTTCTTTTTCCAGGGGACCTTCCCAGATCGGGAATTGAACCCATATCTCCTGCACTAACTGGCAGATTCTTTACCACCAGAAAAGCCCGCAGATATTAACCAAAAACTAAAATAAAATAAAGACAAAGAGCCTAATAATTGTGAACAACCACATCATCATAGGTCAGGGTGTAGTCCTGAGGCATCTACCTTTATTCATGGGCTTCCCTGGAGGCTCAGACAGTAAAGAATCTATCTGCAAAGCAGGAGATATGTGTTAATTTTTCTCTGCTTAGTTATAACAGGAATTTAAGTGGCTCGGGTGTTAAGAATGTGCCTACAATTCAGGAGGCCTGGGTTCAGTCCCTGGATTGGGAAGATCCCCTGGAGAAGGAAATGGCTACCCACTCCAGTATTCTTGCCTGGAGAATCCCATGGACAGAGGAGCCTGGCGGGCTATAGCCCATGAGGTTGCAGAGTCGGACACGACTGAGCAACTGACACTTTCATTTTAACTTTCCATGGTAAGAAGGTACCTCAAATAATAAACACAGAACAAAAAGAGAGAGCTCAAGTGACAAAGAGGCGAGAAAGGAGGAAAATAAACTTCCAGTTGAGTAAAGGAACAGCAGCTGAGCAGAGAACTTGGCTTTGAGCTTCCAAACAGGGAATAATTGTGTGGCTGGTCCAGAACGGTACCTTAAAGCAATCCTGGTCCACCCGGGGGAGGGAGGGGCACCCAAACAGAATGATACTTGACAGCCTCTCCGTGTTTCTAACCTTCATCCTGAACTGTTCACCTCAACATTGCTCTTATGTCTCTGACTGGTTTCCTGTTTACTGCCTCTTCAGACTTAAAAATGCCCACTGTATTTTGCTGAGAGCAAATTTGAAGGTTATCATAATCTTTGAATAGATAATAAGCACATTCAAAGTTTTATTCAATTCATTAATGCAGAAACTAGCAGGAAGACTAACCCTAACCCAACAGGCGTTGAGAAATTTCTGGAATAAATTTCCAGAAATTTGAAATAGGACTGCTAAGCCAGAGACAAGGTTAATTAACGTGCTACATGGCAATAAAACCTTAATCTTTGGGGTTATTTTCTCCAGTGGACAAGGAAAAAAATATATGTGCTTTCAAAGTTTAATACAACTTAATCTCTAAAACTTTTCAGAGTTGTGAAACAAATGGGATCAAATTTTGAATAGCAAGTCGAAGCTCTCTTCCCTGGGACTCAAATGACCCTGAGGCAGGCTTATTAGAAAATCCCCTAATACGGCATTAAAATGCCAGATAATCATACAAATGGCAAAAAGCGCATGAAAAAGATGTTCAGCATTACTAATAACGAGAGAAACGCAAATCAAAACTACAGTGAGGTATCACCTCACCAGTCAGAATGGCCATCGTTATGAAGTCTACAAACAATAGACGCTGGATAGGGTGTACATGAAAGGGCACCCTCCTCCACTGTCAGCTGGAATGTAAGTTGGTGGTGCAGCCACTATGCAAAACAGTATAGGGTTTCATCACAAAGCTAAAAATGGAGTTGCCATACGATACAGCAATCCCACTCCTGGGGGTATACCCAGCATGTGCGCACACTCAATTCTTAAGTTGTGTCCGATTCTTTTGCGACCCCATGAACTGTAACCCTCCAGGCTCCTCTGTCCATGGGATTCTTCAGGCAAGAATACTGCAGTGGGTTGCCATTTCCTTCTCCAGGGGATCTTCCTGACCCAGGGGCTGAACCCAAGTCTCCTCATTGGCAGAAAGATTCTTTATCACTGAGCCCCTTGGGAAGTTCCATATATCCAGACAAAACTGTAATTCAAGAAGATACATGCACCCCTATGTTCAAAGCAGCATTATTCACAATAAGAAACTGTACTCAATATCCTGTGATAAACCATAATGGAAAAGAATGTTTTGAAACCAGAATGTATTTTTATGTATACGTGAATCACTTTTCTGTACAGCAGAATTAACACAGCACTGTAAATCAGCTATCGTGCCCAGTTGTATCCAGTGCTTTCCAATCCCACGGAGTGCAGCCCGCCAGGCTCCTCTGTCCATGGAGTTCTCCAGGCAAGAACATTGGAGTGGGTTGCCACGCCCTTCTCCGGGGGATCTTCCCCACCCAGGGATCAATCTTGCCTCTTGGGTCTCCTGCACTGGCAGGCAGATTCTTTACCAGTGCTCCACCTGGGAAGCTGTCAGGTAATAGTCTTTTTAGGGGCTTCCCTGTTGGCTCAGTGGTAAAGAATCCGCCTGCCAATGCAGGAGACGCAGGAGACTCAGGTTCAATCCCTGGGTCAGAAAGATCCCCTGGAGGAGGAAATGGCAACCCACTCCAATAGTCTTGCCTGGAGAAACCCATGGACAAAGGAGCCTGGTGGACGACAGCCCATGGGGTCACAAAGTCAGACACAACTTAGCAACTCAACAACGACAATCATCTTTTTACTTTATTCCCAACTTTTGGATAATTTTCCTGAACAGTTTCCTGTTTTAAAACTTTAATAAACAAGTGAAGTGCTTTCCCTCTAACTGCTCTGCTGAGAATAACCCCCAGAAACAACTCCCCCCAACACACACACGCATCATTGTCATCCCTTGCCACTGGGGCACATTCAGGAGGCTTGCACTGGCCATCCTGGTGGTCCTTATATATTGCTTAACTTTCTTTGGTCAGAGTAGGATGCCAGATCCTGGGGGAAGCAAGAATTGTCCAGACCCAGCACACCCAAGGACCTCAAACATTGGTGTTCATAAAATCCTCTAGGGAATCCTGATGCCGTAAGTTTGGAGTGGGGTTCAGATATCTTTAACCATCAGCCTCAGGTGATTCCTGCTTTTCTACCTCTTCTCCATAAGCTCTCTCAGCTTGACTTCCATCCACTCCTGATTTGCTTACTTCACATGGTTCCGGGAATTTGCAATAGGAAAGGCGATTTATCCTCCTCCAGGGGATCTTCTGACCCAGGGATGGAACCTGCGTCTCTTATGTCTCCTGCGTTGGCAGAAGGGCTCTTATGCCTCCTGCGTTGGCAGAAGGGCTCTTATGTCTCCTGCGTTGGCAGATAGGCTCTTCACCACTGGCGCCACCTGGGAAGCCCTATAAACATGCTTGCTGTTGGTCTGTCCTTCCCCACTTCCCCCCTGGTGGGAGCAATCGGTGCTAAGATACTGATGCCTTTCCCTTCCCCGAGGCAATCTCAGCAACTAAGTGAAAATCCTGTTTCAGCACAGCTGAGGCTTCAGCTGGGTGTCTGAGGAAGAAGCAACAGAGGCCATTACCTGGGTTGGAGAAGGGAAGCAGAAAAGGCCTGGGGTATGAGGCCCGGCGTTCCCACTGGGGCCCAGGAGATGGGGGCTGGTACTGAGGCCTGAGCAGGGCGAATCTGCAGCCTGGGCCAGCCCAGAGGGTGCCTGTCTGCTCTGCGGGGTGCAGGTGGGGGAACCAGCCAGGGGGTGGCCACCACTGCAGAACCAGAGGGCTACGGCTCAGCTGGGGGCACCTTGCACTCAGAAGCCCCCCCTGCTCCAAGCAGAGGGCTCTTATTTGACCCTACGGAGATGAGAAGAGAATCCTGGTGATGCCTGAGGCTGAATTTCCCACTGGACAGGTAGAGGCAGAAGAAGGTAAGTGCTTGGAAAACCTCATCACATTGGAAGAAAAAGACACAGGGAGGAGATTTAGTCTAGTCCTCGAGAGCAGGGACTCTTCAGCCTGGAGCTCTGGGTTTAAATCCTGACCCTGCCTCTTACGAACTGTATGACTCTTGGCCAATTTCTTTCTCAATTTTAAAAAATGTTATTGAAGTATAGTTGATTTACAATGCTATGTTAATTTCTGCTGTACAGAAAAGTGATTTAGTGATGTGTATGTGTTAGTGGCTCAGTCATGTCCAGCTGTTTGTGATCCCGTGAACTGTAGCCCAACACGTTCCATGTCCATGAATTCTCCAGGAAAGAGTACTGGAGCGAGGAGCCATTCACTTCTCCAGAAGATCTTCTCGATGCAGGGATTGAACCTGGGACTCCCACATTGCAGGCAGATTCTTTACTATCTTGAGTCACCAGGGGAGCCCATATATATATGGGCTCTATATTTAGCCCTCTATATTTAGCTGTTTTGATATTTCTTTATTTCACAATTTATCTGTGCAGCTGAATTTATATTTTAACCTTATATGTTGCATGCACACACATACACACACACACACACACATACACACACACATTTTAAGGTATTAACAGAAAATCTAAAAATGAAAAAGAAACCCTAAAGGAAAATAAAGTTTTTTGCAGTAGTCATGTATGGATGTGAGAGTCTCACACTTTAAAGTCTCACACTTTAAAGAAAGCTGAGCACTGAAGAATTGATGCTTTTGAACTGTGGTGTTGGAAAAGACTCTTGAGTCCCTTGGACTGCAAGGAGATCCAACCAGTCCATCCTAAAGGAGATCAGGCCTGGGTGTTCACTGGAAGCACTGATGTTGAAGATGAAACTCCAATCCTTTGGCCACCTTATGCAAAGAACTGACTCATCTGAAAAGACCTTGATTCTGGGAAAGATTGAAGGTGCAAGGAAAGGGGACGACAGAGGATGAGATGGTTGGACGGCATCACTGACTCGATGGACATAAATTTGAGTAAACTCCAGGAGTTGGTGATGGACAGGAAAGCCTGACATGCTGCAGTCCATGGGGTCACAAAGAGTCAGACGTGACTGAGTGATTGAACTGAACTGAACTAAGTTTGTGTATAATCTGGGTTAAACACATGAGCTCTGGGTTCCTGGCTCCACCATGACCCAGCTGTTTGTTGGACCTTGACTGGGGGCTTTACAAGTTCCTCAGCTGTAAAAATGGGATAATTACCATACCCAAAGCAAGGCACTAATTAAGGATTAAATGAATTAATACCTGTAAAGCAGCACTCAGTAAACTCAGCCCTAACATAACAATATTGAGCAGCTTTGCTGCTGCTGTTGTTCAGTTGGTCAGTTGTGTCTAACTCTTTGTAACCCCGTGGTCTGCAGCACGCCAGGCTTCCCTGTCCTTCACCACCTCCCAGAGTCTGCTGAAACTCATGTCCATGGAGTCGATGATGCCATCCAGCCATCTCATCCTCTGTTGTCCCCTTGTCCTCCTGCTTTCCATCTTTTCCAGCATCGGGGGCTTTTCAAATGAGTTGGCGCTCCACATCAGGTGGCCAAAGTATTACAGCTTCAGTTTCAGCATCAGTCCTTCCAATGAATATTCAGGATTGATTTCCTTTAGGATGGACTGGTTGCATCTCCTTGCGGTCCAAGGGACTCTCAAGAGTCTTCTCCAACACCACAGTTCAAAAGCATCAATTCTTCTGCGCTCAGCCTTTTTTACCTATCAGCTCTCACACCCGTACATTACTACTGGAAAAACCATAACTTTGACTATACAAAACTTTGTTGGCAGAAGAATGTCTCTGCTTTTTAATATGCTATCTAGGTTGGTCATAGCTTTTCTTCCAGGGAGAAAATGTCTTTTAATTTCATGGCTGCAGTCACCATCCACAGTAATTTTGGAGCCCAGAAAAATAAAGTCTCACACTGTTTCCATTGTTTCCCCATCCATTTGCCATGAAGTGATGGGAACAGATGCCATGATTTTGTTTTCTAAATTTTGAGTTTTAAGCCAGTCTTTACACTCTCCTTTTTCACCTTCATCTAGAGGCTCATTAGTTTCTCTTCACTTTCTGCCATAGGGTGGTATTATATGCATTCCTGAAGTTATTGGTATTTCGCCCACAATCTTGATTCCGGCTTGTGCTTCATCCAGCCCGGCATTTTGCATGATGTACTCTGCATAGGGAAAAGACAACGGCAGCTCACTCCAGTATTCTTGCCTGGGAAATCCCATGGACGGAGGAGCCTGGTAGGCTGCAGTCCATGGGGTCCCTAAGATTCAGACACAACTGAGTGACTTCACTTTCACTTTTCACTTTCATGCATTGGAGAAGGAAATGGCAACCCACTCCAGTGTTCTTGCCTGGAGAATCCCAGGGACGGGGGAGCCTGGTGGGCTGCCATCTATGGGGTCACACAGAGTTGGACACAACTGAAGTAACTTAGCAGCAGCAGCTCTGCACAGAAGTTAAATAAGCAGGGTGACAACATACAGCCTTGACGTACTCCTTTCCCGATTTGGTACCAGTCTGTTTTTCCATGTCCAGTTCTAACTGTTTCTTCTTGATCTGCATACAGATTTCTCCAGAGGCAGGTCAGGTGGTCTGGTATTCCCATCTCTTTCAGAATTTTTCAGAGTTTTTTGTGATCCACACAGTCAAAGGCTTTGGCATAGCCTATAAAGCAGAAGTACATGTTTTTCTGGAACTCTCTTGCTTTCTCAATGATCCAGCAGATGTTGGCAATTTGATCTCTTCTTCCTCTGCCTTTTCTAAATCCAGCCTGAACATCTGGAAGTTCACAGTTCACCTACTGTTGAAGCCTGGCTTGAAGAATTTTGAGCATTACTTTTCTAGCATATAAGATGAGTGCAATTGTGTGGTAGTTTGAACATTCTTGGGCATTGCCTTTCTTTGGGATTGGAATAAAAATTGACCTTTTCCAGTCCTGTGGCCACTGCTAAGTTTTCCAAATTTCCTGGCATATTGAGTGTGGCACTTTTACAGCATCATCTTTTAGGACTTGAAATAGCTCAGCTGGAATTCCATCACCTCCACTAGCTTTGTTCATAGTGATGCTTCCTAAGGTCCACTTGGCTTCACATTCCAGGATGTCTGGCTCTAGGTGAGTGATCACACCATTGTGATTAACTCGGTCATGAAGATCTTTTTTGTACAGTTCTTCTGTGTATTCTTGCCACCTCTTCTTAATATCTTCTGCTTCTGTTAGGTCCATACCATTTCTGTCCTTTATTGTGCCCATTTTTGCATGAAATGTTCCCTTGGTATCTCTAATTTTCTTGAAGAGATCTATAGTCTTTCCCATTCTATTGTTTTCCTCTATTTCTTTGCATTGATCACTGAGGAAGGCTTTCTTATCTCTCCTTGCTATTCTTTGGAAGTCTGCATTCAAATGGGTATATCTTTCCTTTTCTCCTTTGCCTTTAGCCTCTCTTCTTGTTATATTCAGTTCAGTTCAGTTCAGTCGCTCAGTCATGTCCGACTCTTTGCAACCCCATGAATCGTAGCACGCCAGGCCTCCCTGTCCATCACCAACTCCCAGAGTTCACTCAGACTCACGTCCATTGAGTCACTGATGCCATCCAGCCATCTCATCCTCTGTCATCCCCTTCTCCTTCTGCCCCCAATCCCTCCCACCATCAGAGTCTTTTCCAATGAGTCATCTCTTCGCATGAGGTGTCGAAAGTACTGGAGTTTCAGCTTTAGCATCATTCCTTCCAAAGAAATCCCAGGGTTGATCTCCTTCAGAATGGACTGGTTGGATCTCCTTGCAGTCCAAGGGACTCTCAAGAGTCTTCTCCAACACCACACTTCAAAAGCATCAATTCTTCAGCGCTCAGCCTTCTTCACAGTCCAACTCTCACATCCATACATGACCACAGGAAAAACCATAGCCTTGACTAGACGGACCTTTGTTGGCAAAGTAATGTCTCTGCTTTTGAATATGCTATCTAGGTTGGTCATAACTTTCCTTCCAAGGAGTAAGTGTCTTTTAATTTCATGGCTGCAGTCACCATCTGCAGTGATTTTGGAGCCCCAAAAAATAAAGTCTGACACTGTTTCCACTGTTTCCCCATCTTGTTATATTACTCAGCTATAAAAAAGAACACATTTGAGTCAGTTCTAATGAGGTGGACGAAAGTGAGCCTATTATATAGAGTGAATTAAGTCAGAAGGAGAAACACCAGTATAGTATATTAATGCATATATATGGAATTTAGAAAGACAGTAATTACGATCCTATATGCAAAGCAGCAAAAGAGACTCAGATGTAAAGAACAGACTTGTGGACTCTGTGGGAGAAGGGGAGGGTAGGATGATTTGAGAGAATAGCATTGAAACATGTATATTACCATATGTAAAATAGATGACCAGTATAAGTTTGATGCATGAAGCAGGGCACTCAAAGCTGGTGCACTGGGACAACCCAGGGGATGGGGTGGGGAGGGAGGTGGGAGGGGTTTCACGATGGGGACACATGTGCACCCATGGCTGATTCATGTCGAAGTGGCAGAGACCACGGCAGTATTGTGAAGTTACTATCCTCCAATTAAAATAAATACATGAGCTTCTTTAAAAAGGCCAAAGCTTTCAATTATTTACAAATTCATATAGTTGATACAGTTCATTAAATATATTCTAACCATACTTGATATACAAAATTATATATATCTTAATTTTTTATAAATATTAGATATATATCCAATATTATGCCCTAATTTCACATATCTTAATCATATATTTTAATAAATAATACATATTGACATGCATCTAATTTTAAATATATTTTAGCCATATATATTATATATCCTTATATATGTACAAATCATATGTATATTTTAATCACATATATGTTATTTTATGTGTGTCCGAGCCACCAGGGAAGCCTTTTATATGTGTGTGTGCATGCTAAGTCCCTTAAGTTGTGTCCAACTCTTTGCGCCCCTATGGTCCGTAGCCCACCAGACTTCTCTGCCCATGGGAATTCTTCTCCAGGCAAGGATACTGGAGTGAGTTGCCATGCCCTCCTCCAGGAGGTCTTCCTGACCCAGGGACTGAACCTGCATCTCTTATGTCTCCCACATTGACAGGTTCTTTACCACTAGCGCCACCTGGGAAGCCCTTATACGTATTCATATATACAATTATATATCTTCTAATTTTAAACTTCAATATTGCATATGCATGTGTGTGTGTGTCAACAGATGAAGACACATACATTAGGATGTATGTAATAACCTCAGATATGCAGATGACACCACCCTTATGGCAGAAAGTGAAGAAGAACTAAAGAGCCTCTTGATGAAAGTGAAAGAAGAGAGTGAAAAAGTTGGCTTAAACCTCAACATTCAGAAAATTAAGATCATGGCATCTGGTCCCATCACTTCATGGCAAATAGATGGGGAAACAGTGGAAACAATGGCTGACTTTATTTTTCTGGGCTCCAAAATCACTGCAGATGGTGATTGCAGCCATGAAATTAGAAGACACTTACTCCTTGGAAGGAAAGTTATGACCAACCTAGATAGCATATTGAAAAGCAGAGACATTGCTTTGCCAACAAAGGTCTGTCTAGTCAAGGCTATGGTTTTTCCAGTGGTCATGTATGGATGTGAGAGTTGGACTATAAAGAAAGCTGAGCACTGAAGAATTGATGCTTTTGAACTGTGGTGTTGGAGAAGACTCTTGAGAGTCCCTTGGAATGCAAGGAGATCCAACCAGTCCATTCTGAAGGAGATCAGTCCTGGATGTTCACTGGAAGGACTGATGTTGAAGCTGCAACTCCAATATTTGGCCACCTGATATGAAGAGCTGACTCACTGGAAAAGACCCTGATGCTGGGAAAGATTGAGGGCAGGAGAAGAAGGGGACAGAGGATGAGATGATTGGATGGCATCACCGACTTGATGGACATGGGTTTGGGTGGACTCCCGGAATTGGTGATGGTAGGCCGGCCTGGCGTGCTGCAGTTCATAGGGTCTCAAAAAGTCGGACACGACTGAGCAACTGAATTGAACTGAAAAGACATATACATTAGGATATATGTAAAATTATGACATACTATTGAAGTTACCTGCGCACAGTCAGGGCAGATGGAATACAGTCTGGCCGGGAAGGAAAACCAGGACTGATGCTGTTTGCGCCGCAGGCCCATGTGGGTTTCTGAGAGCACAGCACCACCGTCTGTCTCCCTGTGGAACTACAGGTGAGTATCGGAAGATCGCCCTAGGAAGGGCGTGTGCTGAGGCTGCTGCTGCCGAGTCACTTCAGTAGTGTCCGACTCTGTGCGACCCCATAGACAGCAGCCCACCAGGCTCCTCCGTCCCTGGGATTCTCTAGGCAAGAACATGGAATGGGTTGCCATTTCCTTCTCCAATGCATGAAAGTGAAAAGTGAAAGTGAAGTCGCTCAGTCATGTCCGACTCTTAGGGACCCCATGGACTGCAGCCCACCAGGCTCCTCCATCCATGGGATTTTCCAGGCAAGAGTACTGGAGTGGGGTGCCATTGCCTTCTCCAAGGAAGGGCGTGTGAGCCCTTTTTTATTTATTACTGAGTGCCTGCTATGAACCTGGCACCGGGAGACGCTCAGAGCATGATTTCCACTGACGATTTCCAGTCTGAAGCCTCCTTGAGTCCTCTGGGCCCCCAGGCAAAGAACATCAGCATGAGAAACAGGCCGAAACTGAGGACTGGCACTGGGGAGTCCCACAGAGCCAGGACAGCGATGCTCAGCCCTAGATGGTTGCTGCTAGAAGAGAATACGGGACTAGTGTTTTTTTCCCCAAGAGAAGCCAGAAATTCAAATGTTGGTGTGCTGTTCAGTCTCGAAGTCGTATCCGACTCTTTGTGACCCCGTGGACTGCAGCACGCCAGGCCTCCCTGTCCATCACCAACTCCCAGTTTGCCCAAGTTCATCTCCATTGCATCTGTAATGCTGGCCGACCATCTCATCCTCTGCTGCCCTCTTCTCCTTCTGCTTTCAATCTTTCCCAGCATCAGGGACTTTTCCAGTGAGTCAGCTGTTCACATCAGTTCAGTTCAGTTCAGTCACTCAGTCATGTCTGACTCTTTGCAACCCCATGAACTGCAGCTCACCAGGCCTCCCTGTCCATCACCGACTCCCGGAGTCCACCCAAACCCATGTCCATCGAGTGGATGATGCCATCTATCCATCTCATCCTCTGTCATCCCCTTCTGCTCTCAATCTTTCCAGCATCAGGGTCTTTTCCAATGAGTCAGCTCTTCGCATCAGGTGGCCAAATATTGGAGTTGCAGCTTCAACATCAATCCTTCCAATGAACACCCAGGACTGATCTCCTTTAGGATAGACTGGTTGGATCTCCTTGCAGTCCAAGGGATTCCCAAGGGTCTTCTCCAACACCACAGTTTAAAGGCATCAATTCTTCGGTGCTCAGCTTTCTTCAGTCCATTCTCACATCCATACATGACCACTGGAAAAACCATAGCCTTGACTAGACGGACCTTTGTTGGCAAAGTAATGTCTCTGCTTTTTAATATGCTGTCTAGGTTGGTCATAACTTTCCTTCCAGGGAGTAAGCGTCTTTTAATTTCATGGCTGCAATCACTATCTAAATTGATTTTGGAGCCCAGAAAAATAAAGTCTGACACTGTTTCCACTCTTTCCCCAGCTATCTGCCATGAAGTGACAGGACCAGATGCCATGATCTTAGTTTTCTGAATGTTGAGTCTTAAGCCAACTTTTTCAGTCTCCTCTTTCACTTTCATCAAGAGGCTCTTTAGTTCCTCTTCACTTTCTGCCATAAGGGTGGTGTCATCTGCATATCTGAGGTTATTGATATTTCTCTCGGTAATCCTGATTCCTGCTTGTGCTTCATCCAGCCCAGCGTTTCTCATGGTGTACCCTGCATATAAGTTAAATAAGCAGGGTGACAATATACAGCCTTGACGTAATCCTTTTCCTATTTGGAACCAGTCTGTTGCTCCATGTCCAGTTCTAACTGTTGCTTCCTGACCTGCATACAGGTTTCTCAAGAGGCAGGTCAGGTGGTCTGGTATGCCCATCTCTTTCAGAATTTTCCACATCAGATGACAAAAAATACTGTAGTTTTGGCATCAGTCCTTCCAATGGGTATTCAGCGTTGATTTCCTTTGAGATTGATTGACTGGTTTGATCTTGCAGTCCACGACACTCTCAGGAGTCTTCTGCAGAACCACAGTTCAAAGACATCAAATCTTTGGCACTCTGTCTTCTTTACGGTCCAGCTCTCACAGCCATACGTGACCACTGGGAAGACCATAGCCTTGACTACATGGGCCTTTGTCGGAGGAGTAAGGTCTCTGCTTTTCAGCATGCTGTCTAGGTTCGTCATCGCTTTCCTGCCAAGAAGCAATCATCTTCTGATTTCATAACTGCAGTCACCGTTCGCAGCGATTTCAGAGCCCAAGAAGAGGAAATCTGTCACTACTTCTACCTTTTCCCCTTCTCTTCGCCATGAAGTAATAAGGCTGATGCCATGATCCTAGTTTTTTTAATATTTAGTCTTAAGCTGGCTCTTTCACTCTCCTCCTTCACCCTCATCAAGAGGCTCTTTAGTTCTCACTCCAGGAGGTCTGACTCTATGTGACTGACCACACCACTGTGGTTATCCAGGTCATTAAGACTTTTTTTTATACAGTTCTTCTGTGTAATTTTTTTTTGTCTTCATTTTTTAAAATTAATTTATTTTTTATTGAAGGATAATTGCTTTACAGAATTTCACTGTTTTCTGTCAAACCTCAACATGAATCAGCCACAGGTATACATATATCCCCTCCCTTTTGAAACTCCCTCCCATCTCCCTCCCCATCCAACCCTTTTAGGTTGATACAGACCCCTGTTTGAGTTTCCTGAGATATACAGCAAATTCCCTTTGGCCATCTATTTTACATATGGTAATGTAAGTTTCCATGTTACCCTTTCCATACATCTCACCCTCTCCTCCCCTCTCCCCATGTCTATAAGTCTACTCTCTATGGCTGTTTCTCCACTGCTTCCCTGTAAATAAATTCTTCAGTACCATTCTTCTAGATTCTGTATGTATGCATTAGAATATGACATTTACCTTTCTCTTTCTGACTTACTTCACTCTGTATAATAGGTTCTAGGTTCATCCACCTCATTAGGACTGACTCAAATGCATTCCTTTTTATGGCTGAGTACCATTCCATTGTGTATATGTACTACAACTTCCTTATCCATTCATCTGTCGATGGACATCTGGGTTGCTTCCACATTCTAGCTATTGTGAATATTGCTGCAATGAACAATGGGGTACATGTGTCTCTTTCAATTTTGGTTTCCTCAGGGTATATGCCTAGGAGTGGGATTGCTGGGTCATATGGTTTTTGTTTTTTTTTAATGGGTTGTACCTTTTTATTTTTTTATTGAATGATAATTGCTTTACAGAATTTTGCTGTTTTCTGTCAAACCTCAACATGAATCAGCCATAGGCATACGTACATCCCTCCCTTTTGAAGTTGTGGTACATATACACAATGGGATATTACTCAGCCATAAACAGGAACACCTTTGAGTCAGTTTTTATGAGGTGGATGAACCTAGAACCTATTATACAGAGCGAAGTAAGTCAGAAAGAGAAAGATAAATATAGTATTCTAACACATATATATGGAATCTAGAAGAATGGTACTGAAGAATTTATTTACAGAGGAGCAATGGAGAAACAGACATAGAGAATAGACTTATGGACATGGGGAGAGGGGAGGAGAGGGTGAGATGTATGGAAAGAGTAACATGGAAACTTACATTACCATATGTAAAATAGATAGTCAATGGGAATTTGCTGTATATCTCAGGAAACTCAAACAGGGGCTCTGTATCAACCTAGAGGGGTGGGATGGGGAGGGAGATGGGAGGGAGTTTCTTCTATGTATTCCTGCCACCTCTTCTTAATATAATCTGCTTCTATTAGGTCCATACCATGTGGACCTAACCATATGTTAGGTATGTTAACAGTATGTTACTGTGCCCATCTTTGCATGAAATGGTTCCTTGGTATCTCTAATTTTCTTGAAGAGATCTCTAGTTTTCCCCATTCTATTGTTTTCCTCTATTTCTTTGCAATGTTCACTTTAGAAGGCCTCTTAACTCTCCTTGCTATTCTTTGGAACTCTGCATTCAGATGGGTATGTCTTTCCTTTGCCTTTCACTTCTCTTCTTTTCTCAGCTATTTGAAAGACCTCCTCAGGCAACCATATTTCCTTTTTGCATTTCTTTTTCTTAAGAAAAAGAGTCCTTTGAGGCAGGTCATTATGTATGATTATAGTAACAACAGCAACGAAAAGCAAGTCAAAGAAACATTTCCAAAATGGAGTCAGAATTGGTTCTTCTCTGCAGCACAGGTGTATTAATATGCCCAGGAGCGAAACTGCTGGATCATGTTGCAACTCTACTTTTAGTTTTTTGAGGAATCTCCATACTATTTTCCATAGAAGCTGCACCAATTTGCATTCCTGTCAAGAAGGTGGGAGGGTTCCCCTTTCTTCACATCCTCTCTAGCATTTGTTATAAAATGTATTACTTCTACTACTATACAGTATGCATTCCTTCTACACATAATACATGTTCCTGGCAAAACTGGCATTCTGAAAAATTAAGCACTGAAGCATTATGGAGAAAAACATGGCTGTGAGTGGATTACTTAGAACCTAAGCAACTTTGTCACCAAAGCCCTACAAGAGAGATCATTGTTACCCTGAAATCATTACCTTAGCAGTTTTCCCTGATGTCTAGAGGCTGCCTCAGAAGATATTGGTAAATGCACAAACACACCATGTGGGGATTCTGGATGGCATTCTGAGACAAGCAGGGGCTCTCCCCATTCACTGAGCCAGTGGCTGCTCCTAAGTAGGGTCATCAGAGAAAGGGGTACAACCATCAAGCAGGGTGCAAATCATGCAGGTGTTCATTGTCAGTTTGCTTCAGATGGAGCTGAAAAGGCTTCTGCCTGGGTAGTAGCCATCTGAGAGCTTTGCCTTTTGTTTCCTGCAGAGGTTTTTAATTCTGCTTATATAACCTGGCTCCCCCTGCCTAGGAAAAATTGTGTATAAACCAACACAATTGCAACCGATTGGACAAAGGAATATCTGCTATAGCAAAATATAATTGCTCTGGGAAAATGGGGAAACAATCATATTTTCAGTTTCTACTGAATAAGTCAGTTTGAGATCCTGAATTTGATATCATGACACGTTTCACACGTGGACAAAGAAGGTCAGTGGCCACGTCAACAAACAAAGGATGCTGAGGCCATCAAGCCATCAAGCCAGCAGCCACCGCAGCCTGCCCTGACTGTGTACCCTGAGAGGATTCAGATTGGAGAAAGGCAGGATACTGGCTCCAGGTAGCTGAGATACATATTAAAAGATGACTTCAGTGAGCCCAGACTCTTGCATCTTCATATACATAGGAAAGCACTAAATTCATTAACTTGAAATGTCTGGCTTTTCTTTAATTAATAGTAATCTTTTGATGTTACAACTACCTGAATTTTGTTGCCAAAATCCTATGCATCCTGGCTTCTTCCTTAGCTCTTCAGAGCAGTTCCCTCAGAGCCATCTGTGAGACTGTCTCCCAGGCTTAAGTCCTCAAAACGTCCACCAAATAAAATATAACCTTCAACTTTTAGGTTGCAGTTTTTTTGTTTTTAAATCAGCACACCTTTGGGAATTTGTAGAGTGGAGGCACTTTTAAGTGGCTACCCAGAAAGAGATTGTGAGTGCTATTTTAGATGTCAGCAAAGGGGATGCCATAATTATGAAAACAATTAGGATCCTGTCACCTATCGTCTAGTCCCAAGAACTTGTTACTTCCTGTGCTGGAAACAACATAAACAATTCTTTCTTTGTCACAGATCCTACAATCAGTTGGCATACTTAACTACATTGTATAATAAAAAATTTGTTTAAATTACGACATAGAAGTTACTAGGAGATAGAAAGCATACCAGTAATTTGAATAGGAAAATTAAATGTGATGAAATGCTAGCTCTTAATAGATGGTAAACTATTACAAGACAATTTTTAAGGGTTCTCAGTCCTACAGACATAGTGTTAACCAAAAACTGGGTTTTCCTCTTGGTGGGTGTCGAGCCAATAGGCACAACCAAACCAAAGAGCAGAAGAAGGAAGAATTTATTATTAGTTGAAGCAAGTAAGGAGAATACCAAAGATCTTTCCCAAAGCAGTGTCTCCCTGAACAGCAAAATTCGGGAAGTGTTAAGCTCAGGGTACATGTATATTCATGAAGGGGCTTGAGCAGAGGAGAATTCAGCATAGAATTTTTACAAAGGCTGACAGAGTCCAGGCTTTACTTAACTGAAGTAAGGAGAGTCAATGTCATTCCATCCTCCACCTGTGTGAGGGGTCTCTGTTTCTGCAATCAAAGATATATGTTTATGAATATCCTTTGAGGAAGTACTAGGACTCTGATTTATCACTGTACTATTGTTTGGCTGCCTCTTTTCTATTCCTTCATGCCTCTGTTCCCTTAAGATCGTTAATTGCCAAGATATGTTCAAGGGCAAGCAATGAGGCCAGGCTTTGATTATAAAACGTTTTGGGCCAAAAATGACTTCTCTTATGTCAAGAAAACCATTCCTTGTTCTCTTTGTCTGGGGACCCCCTAACCTATCTGCTTATAGTAGCAATTTTGCAGAAAGCAGTTACTCCTTCTGTGGCTGAGAGAATGTGAACAAGGACCATCTGAGAAACTTAGGCAAGAGCCACAGGCCCTGGAAGGCTGAGCTGCAGGTCTCTTTGCAGACGGTGCGTTTGCACGGGGGTGTGCATCCTATCAGAGCAACTTGCTGGAGGGCCTGGGCAGGGACTGGCCCATATGAGAAGCCTGTCTCCAGCCGTCACAGCATACGCTTGATCTCGCCATCTATATCACGTTCAGGTGTGGACGAGACCCGTTGGGTGTCATTCATTGGGTGCTGCTCCTTTAATACGAGTTCTTAAATTAGAGAGCTGTTGATTAAAGAGACAAGTCATCAGCTTCCTTTCCCCTCCCCCATCACACCCAACATACACCCTATACAAGACAGGTATGGGATGGCCACTACAGAAAACCCCATTCAAAAGTAGGTGAGGAAGGGGAGCTACTGCGCACACTTACTCTGAAATCCAGCTGTCTCTGTAAGCAGCTCTTTGCAGGAAACTGCCCTCAGTGGGAGTCCCTTTCCTTCAGCAGAGCTGTATTGTCACTGCTTTCAAACCAGGCACCCCCACACTCTACGCATCTCTGGCCCATGCACACCTTTCAAATCTTTTAATCATGCAACGCTTTGCCTCACTTGCTGGTTCTTTCCATAGATCCAGGAAGTAGAAAGGAAGAATAAGTAATTAACAGATGACCAGATCTCTTTCCTCACTCTCTGTTCGGTGATCTCACAAATTGTGTGAACAAGATAATATCTCGGCGGACATCTCAAGGAGTGGACAAGCCTGCCCAAAGAGGGGCATGGCAACAGCCCTGACCTCCTATCTCAGCGATCAACTGAGATGGATCTAGGGTGGCTGTTTGAAGCAGGATCTCAGTTCCACAGCCAAGGATTGAACCCAGACCATGATGGTGAATGCACCAAATCCTAACCACTGGACCCACCAGGGACGGTTAGCTAGGAGCAGAGCCCAGGCTCTTTGTCTGCTCTGAAGAAGGAATTCAGCAAAGAGAAGGAAAGTCGTGAAATCAGTAAAGTGTTTATCAGGAGGAAAAAAAAAAAAGTACCTGCAGATGGACATGCAGGGGAGTTCAGAGAAAGAACCGAGGGCTTACACGGGGGAGGTTCTTCTGGGTTTCCTTTGGCCAATCACCTTGCTTGTCTGGCGTTGAGTCCACGTGTGATCTGGCTCAGGGCCCTCCTCTGTGTGCACGTGCGTCTTTTAGCCAAGATGGATTCCAGAGCGAGGGTCTCCGGGAAATTGACCGAACACGTTACAGCGCGACGCCCACTCCCTTCTCTGACCCCTGAGAAACCTTTCTGCACACGTGTCGTGTGGGAGGTCTCCTTGGCCTCAAGGATGAGAATCATGTGGTCTCTTTATCTTTCATCCAAGCAGGACTCGGCTCCTCCTTGCCCCAGCCGCTATCTTTATCGTGAAGTATCTGTCCATAGGAGACAGATTCCAGCTGCTCAGCCTAAGACCCGTCTATCTCTTCTCAAAGGATTATTCCTCTTTTCCTTTTAAAACTTTCAGGTTCAAACAAAATCTTCGGAGGTGGTTTTGGTTACATTGAGTCCACCATCTCTACTCCACTTCCAGCATTCTGGTTAAAAGCAACTTTTCTTTCTACCAACATTTGTCTCTCTCTTGAGTATTGATTTTTGAGTAGCAAGCAACCAGATCTGATTCAGTAACTTCTGGGCCTCCAATTCCTTATCAAGACTCAATCCTACTCTCAGAGGGTTGGGTCCTTTGAATTCGAAATTCTGAAGCACATCTGGCTCCAAGGATGTGGAAAAGGATGGTTGGCCCACACTCACAGACCGTAAGAAAAGGGCCTGGTAAACACTCACATTGCCCATTAATAATGTAGATTTTTCACATGCTGCTGTTGTGGCTTCTGTTTCCCCACAGAGATCAGTCTCCAGGAAGTGAGATTCCAAGAAGCTCAGAGGCAAGCCTGTTCCAGGACCACACTTTCTGCCTCTGCACTGACAGATGATTCCCTGAAACAGCCACAAGAGTAACAAGCTTGGTCGAGTGGAGTAGGGCAGAGCCTTGGCAAATGTCTTATATACTCCAGGTGCTGTGCCAAAGGCTTCATCTCATCCAACCTTCCATGAGGTAGGGACTACATCCCATCTGCATTGGCCCACTTGTACCCATTTAGATGAGGAAACTGAGGATTACAGATATTGCAGGGTGCTCAGGTTTGCCAACTAGAAAACTGTAATAAAAATTCTTACATGACTTTCTCTGTCAATTTTCTGGTCTTTGCTATTCTGGTGGAAATTTAAGATGCTGAACTCTCAACTTTGTTTCATGAAAAACTAAACGTGTAAGACTGCTGGATTGTTACAATGTCGATTTCCTGCTCAGATACTACACAGTAGATTTGCAAGATGCTGCCATTAGGAAAAACTGGGTGAAAGGTATGTGGAATCTTTCTGTATCATTTCTTAAAACAACATACTAATTTAAAATTATTTCAAAATAAAAGTTTAATTTAAAAAAACCTGAAACTGTCCTACAAAGATGGTTTCGCTAGACTCCTTTTATACCTTTATGAGAGACAATGCCTTTGGCAAAGCAATGAGTAAACTGAAGGGTGAGGTAATAATGATGGTTTATTTCATTATTACTTCATTGATCTGTGTATTCCATCCACCTTCTGTTTTCCTATCTTAGTATTGCTTGAGCATAGATTGGAATTATTAATAATTAAGTTATAGAATGATACAATAGCAAAATATTATAACACAGAGAGAAGGATCCCCAAAGACTGCTTAGATACTAAAAGGTCGCTTTGATCTCTAAAAAGATCCAATAGACCCATATGATAATTGCTAAGTAGAATGATAGGTTTTAGATAGATAGATAGATAGATCAATACATGATAGACAGGATTTTTTTTTCTTGGTTCTTTGAAACAACTTAATGAAGAAGAAAAGTCAGTGAAATATCAATCCATACAAATAACTGAAATTCCTCGATAAAGCAACTCAGAAACTGAAATGGGGTCTAGTAGCCCATAATGGTGTCCCTAGGGTTGAGATAGAATCCAAACCCTTAGCTTGGCCAACAAGGCCCCACGTGCCAGCCCCTGCTGCTTGCCACCTCCCTGGACTCTCTGCATTGTGACCCTCTCACTGTCTCTGCTCTGGCCACACTGGCCTGCTCCTCCATCCTGTTCAGTCTTGTCTCAGGGTCCCAGTACAAGCTGGCCCCTCTTTCTGGAGGCCTGCCTTTGCTGACCACCAAGCCTGGGTCAGTTTCTTTTTCATAAGCTCTTACAGGATGGAGTTACTACCTTTGGGGTATTCCTCTCCACCTGTAACTGTTTATTCACGAGTGGATTTTTTTTTATTGGAGTCTGTCTCCCCTGGGAGGCCAAAGTCCCTGTGAGAAGAAGCCTGTTCCCATTTCTACACGTTATTGCATCCACAGCCAACAGCAGTCACCTGCCTCCTCCCTGAGACCCTAAAATTATGAAGAAGAACAAAGTACAGGCCAGAGGATCAAAATGGCAAGACATGGCCCGAGGTAGCTGCAGACCTCCACTGTTGACTCATGTCAGAATTTGTGCTCATTTAAAGGTCAGGGATCTTTTAACACTCAATTTCGAATTTCTGGCTTCTCTTGTTAAAAAAAAGTTCTGTGACCATATTGCCTTGAACTGCCTAGAGCTGAGCAGTGACAGCTCCGGTTAGGAGAGGAACCTACTCTCCAACTCAGACGTCCACTCCCAGCCTGCTTCTCATCTCTCCTTCTTGCCTCACAGATGGAGCTGCAAGCCCCATAGAGCTCCAAGGAGGCTTGGCACTGTGAATCACTGTGCTCTTTAGGGATCCTGGTCAGCATTTTAAGAGAACGTTTGTTGAAAGAGTAAATCAGGGCTCCCCTGGCAGTGCAGGAGACAGTTTTGACCCCTGATCCGGGAAGATCCTACATGCTGTGGAGCAACTAAGGCTATGAGCCCCACCTCCTGAGCCTGCACTCTGAGGCCTGGGAGCCACAGCTACTGAGGCATGCTACAGCCTGTGCCACGCAACGAGAGAAGCCACCGCAGGGAAAAGCCCGCATACTGCAGTTAGAGAAAAGCCCGCACAGCAACAAAGACACGCCTCAGCCAAAAATAAATAAATAAAATGAATTTTTTTAAAACGTGGTAAACTGGAGAATGGAAAGGCAAACCATCAGTAATCTTTCAACAAGAACCCCACGAACAGTATGAAAGGCAAAGAGTAGTAATAATTATTAATAATTAAGTCATAGAATGATACAATAGCAAAATATTATAGCACAGAGAGAAAGATCCCCAAAGACTGCCACCAGAAGATGACCCAGAAGATGACCCCCTAGATCAGTAGTGTGCAGGTGCTCCTGGGGAAGAGTGGAGAAAGAGCTCCAGGAAGAATGAAGAGGCTGGACCAAAGAAGAAAACACTCAGTTGTAGAGGTGTCTATTGGTGAAAGTATAGTCCATTGCTGTAAAGAACAATATTGCGTAGGAACCTGGAATGTTGGATCCATGAAACAAGGTACATTGAACGTGATCAAGCAGGACATGGCAAGATGAACATCGACATTTTAGGAATCAGTGAACTAAAATAGATGGGAATGGGTGAATTTAATTCGGATGGCCACTATATTTACTACTGTGGGCAAGAATCCCTTAGAAGAAATGGAGTAGCACTCATGGTCAACAAAAGAGTTTGAAGTACTTCGGTGAAATCTCAAAAACAACAAAATTATCTCCAAAGCAAACCATTCAACATCACAGTAATCCAAGTCTATGCCCCAACCACTGATGCAGAAGAAGCTGAAATTGAACAGTTCTATGAAGACCTACAACCCATTCTAGAACTAACACCAAAAAAAAAGATGTCCTTTTCATCATAGAAGATTGGAATGCAAAAGTGGGAAGTCAGGAGATACCTGGAGTAACAGGCAGGTTTGGTCTAAGAATACAAAATGAAGCAGGGCAAAGGCTAACAGGGTTTTGTCAAGAGACCACACTGGTCATAGCAAACACCCTCTTCCAACAACACAAGAGAAGACTCTACACACGGACATCACCAGATGGTCAATACCAAAATCAGACTGATTATATTCTTTGCAGCCAAAGATGGAGAAGCTCTATACAGTCAAAAAAAAAAAAAAAAAAAAAAACAGGAGCTAACTGGGGCTCAGATCATAAGCTCCTTATTGCAAACTTCAGACTTAAATTGAAGAAAGTGGGGGAAACCACTGGGCCATTCAGGTATGATCTAAGTTGAATGAAGAATAGATTCAAGAGATTAGATCTGATAGACAAAGTGCCTGAAGAACTATGGATGAGGGTTCATAACATTGTATAGGAGGCAGTGACCAAAACCATCCCGAAGAAAAAGAAATGCAAGAAGGCAAAATGGTTGTCTGAGAAGGCTTTACAAATAGCTGGGGAAAGAAGAGAAACAAAAGGTAAAGGAGGAGGGAAAGGATATACTGAACCGAATGCAGAGTTCAGAGAACAGCAAGGAGAGATAAGAAAGCCTTCTTAACTGAGCAATGCAATGATAGAAGAAAATAATATAATGGGAAAGACTAGAGATCCATTCAAGAAAATTAGAGATACCAAGAGAACATTTCATGCAAAGATGGGCACAATAAAGGACAGAAAAGCAAGGACCTAAAAGAAGCAGAAGGTATTAAGAAGAGGTGGCAAGAATACACAGAAGTACACAAAAAAGGTTTTAATAATTCAGATAACCACAGATAACTGGAGGTTAGTGACATTGTACAGGAGACAGGGATCAAAACCTTCCCCAATAAAAAGAGATGCAAAAAGGCAAAATGGCTGTCTGACGAGGACTTACAAAAAGCTGTGCAAAGAAGAGAAGCAAAAGGCAAAGGAGAAAAGGAAAGATATACCATTTGAATGCAGAGTTCCAAAGAATAGCGAGGAGAGATAAGAAAGCCTTCCTCTGTGATCAGTGCAAAGAAATAGAGGAAAACAATAGAATGGGAAAGACTAGAGATCTCTTCAAGAAAATTAGAGATACCAAGGGAACATTTCATGTAAAGATGGGCTCAATAAGGGACGGAAATGGTAGGGATCTATCAGAAGCAGAAGATATTAAGAAGAGGTGGCAAGAATACACAGGAGAACTATACAAAAAAGATCTTCACGACCCAGATAATCACGAGGTCTGATCACTCACCTAGAGCCAGACATCCTGGAATGTGAAGTCAAGTGAACCTTAGAAAGCATCACTACGAACAAAGCTAGTGGAGGTGGTGGAATTCCAGTTGAGCTATTTCAAATCCTAAAAGACGATGCTGTGAAAGTGCTACACTCAATATGTCAGCATATTTGGAAATCTCAGCAGTAGCCACAGGACTGGAAAAGGTCAGTTTTCATCCCAATCCCAAAGAAAGGCAATGCCAAACAATGCTCAAATTATCACACAATTGCACTCATCTCACACGCTAGGAAATTAATGCTCTAAATTCTCCAAGCCAGGCTTCAACAGTACATGAACTGTGAACTTCCAGATGCTCAAGCTGTTTTTAAAAAAGGCAGAGGAACCAGAGATCAAACTGCCAATGTCTGTTGGATTATCAAAAAAGCAAGAGAGTTCCAGAAAAACATCTACTTCTGTTTTATTGACTATGCCTAAGACTTTGACTGTATAGATTACCACAAACTGTGGGAAATTCTTAAAGAGATGGGAATACCAGACTACCTGATCTGCCTCTTGAGAAATCTGTATGCAGGTCAAGAAGAAACAGAACTGGACATGGAAAAACAGATTGGTTCCAAATTGGAAAAGGAGTCCATCAAGACTGTATATTGTCACCCTGCTTATTTAACTTCTATGCAGAGTACATCATGAGAAACACTGGGCTGGATGAAGCACAAGCTAGAATCAAAATTGCAGGGTAAATATCAATAACCTCAGATATGCAGATAACACCACCCTAATGGCAGAAAGTGAAGAAGAACTAAACAGCCTCTTAATGAAAGTGAAAGAGGAGAGTGAAAAAGTTGGCTTAAAGCTCAACATTCAGAAAACTAAGATCACGGCATCTGGTCCCATCACTTCATGGCAAATAGATGGGAAAACGATGGAAACAGTGTCAGACTTTATTTTTTGGGGCTCCAAAATCACTGCAGATTGGAGTGACTGCAGCCATGAAATTAAAAGACGCTTACTCCTTGGAAGAAAAGTTATGACCAACCTAGACGGCATATTCAAAAGCATAGACGTTACTTTGCCAACAAAGATCCATGTAGTCAAGGCTATGGTTTTTTTCTGTAGTCGTGTATGGTTGTGAGTTGGACTATAAAGAAATCTGAGTGCCGAAGAATTGATGCTTTTGAACTATGGTGCTGGAGAAGACTCTTGAGAGTCCCTTGGAATGCAAAGAGATCCAGCCAGTCCATTTTAAAGGAAATCAGTCCTGAATATTCATTGGAAGGACAGATGCTGAAGCTGAAACTTCAATACTTTTGGCCACCTGATGCGAAGAACTAACTCAGTGGAAAAGACCCTGATGCTGGGAAAGACTGAAGGCAAGAGGAGAAGGGGACGACAGAGGATGAGATGGTTGGATGGCATCACCGACTCGGTTTGATGGACATGAGTTTGAGTAAGCTCCAGGAGTTGGTGATGGTCAGGGAAGCCTGGCATGCTGCAGTCCATGGGGTCGCAAAGAGTTGGACAAAACTGAGTGACTGAACTGAACTAAACTGAACCACAGATAGTGCTGCACTCAATATGCCAGCAAATTTGGAAAACTCAGCAAGCACCACAGGACTGGAAAAGGGCAATTTTCTTTCCAATTCCAAAGAAAGGCAATGCCAAAGAACGTTCAAACTAATATACAATTGTACTCACTTCACATGCTAGCAAGCTAATGCTCAAAATTCAAAATCACTGCAGATGGTGACTGCAGCCATGAAATTAAAAGACATTTACTCCTTGGAAGGAAAGTTATGACCAACTTAGATAGCATATTGAAAAGCAGAGGCATTACTTTGCCAACAAAGGTCCGTCTAGTCAAGGCTATGGTTTTTCCAGTAGTCATGTATGGATGCGAGAGTTGGACTGTGAAGAAGGCTGAGTGCCAAAGAATTGATGCTTTTGAACTGTGGTGTTGGAGAAGACTCTTGAGAGTCCCTTGGACTGCAAGGAGATCCAACCAGTCCATTCTAGAGGAGATCAGCCCTGGGTATTCTTTGGAAGGAATGATGCTGAAGCTGAAACTCCAGTACTTTGGCCACCTCATGTGAAGAGTTGACTGACTGGAAAAGACTCTGATGCTGGGAGGGATTGGGGGCAGGAGGAGAAGGGGAAGACAGAGGATGAGATGGCTGAATGGCATCACCAACTCGATGGACGTGAGTTTGAGTGAACTCCGGGAGATGGTGATGGACGGGGAGGCCTGGCGTGCTGCAATTCATGGGGTCGCAAAGAGTCGGACACGACTGAATAACTGAACTGAACTGAACTGAGGCTTCAACAGTATGTGAACCAAGAACTTCCAGACGGCCAAGCTGGAATTTAGTAAAGGCAGAGGAACCAGAGATCAAATTGACAACATCCATTGGATCATAGAAAAAGAAAGAGAATTCGAAGAATTCATTGTCTATGCTAAAGACTTTCACCGTGTGGATCACAGCAAAATGTGGAAAATTCTGAAAGAGATGGGATTACCAGACCACCCTACCTGTCTTCTTAGAAACCTGTATGCAGGTCAAGAAGCAACAGTTAGAACGAGACATGGAGTGACAGACTGGTTGAAAACTGGAAAAGGAGTATGTCAAGGCTGTCACAAGGTGATAACACTGTTGTTACCCTGCTTATTCAACTTCTATGCACAGTACATCATGCGAAATGTTGGGCTGAATGTATCACATTCCGGGATCAAGATTGCAGGGAGAGAAATATCAATAACCTCAGACAGTTAGATGAAACCCTTCTAACAGCAGAGAGTGAAGAAGAACAAAAGAGCCTGTTGATGAGAGTGAAAGAGGAGAGTGGAAAAGCTGTCTTAAAATTCAACATTTAAAAATCTCAGCTCAAGCCATCTGGGCCCATCACTTCATGGCAAATGAATGGGTGAAAAGTGGAAACAGTGACAGGTTTTATCTTCTTGGGCTCCAAAATCACTGCGGACTGTGACTGCAGCCATGAAATTAAGACGCTTGCTCCTTGGAAGAAAAGCCATGACCAGCCTAGACAGCATATTAAAAAACAGACATTATTTTGTTGACAAAGGTCCATCTAGTCAAAGCTATGGTTTTTCCAGTAGTTATGGATGGATGTGAAAGTTGGACCATAAAGAAGACTGACACGGAAGAACTTTGCTTTCGAATCGTCATGCTGGAGAAGACTCTTGAGAGTCCCTTGGACAGCAAGGAGATCCAACTAGTCAACCCAAAGGAAATCAACCCTGAATCCATTGGAAGGACTGATGCTGAAGCTGAAGCTCCAATACTTTGGCCACCTGATTCAAAGATCTGATTCACTGGAAAAGACCCTGATAATGGGAAAGACTGAGGGCAGGAGGAGAAGGGGCGACAGAGGATGAGATGTTTGGACAGCATCACTGACTCAGTGGACATGAGTTTGAGCTAACTCTGGAGGTAGTGAAGGTCAGGAAAAGCTGGTGTGCTGCAGTCCATGGAGTCACAAAGAGTTGGACATGACTTCGAGACTGAACAACACCAGTTCAGTTCAGTTCAGTCGCTCAGTCGTGTCCGACTCTTTGCGACCCCATGAATCGCAGCACACCTGGCCTCCCTGTTCATCACCAACTCCTGGAGGTCACTGAAACTCACGTCCATCGAGTCAGTGAATGCATCCAGCCATCTCATCCTCTGTCATCCCCTTCTCCTTCTGCCCCCTATCCCTCCCAGCATCAGAGTCTTTTCCAGTGAATCAACTCTTCACATGAGGTGGCCAAAGTACTGGAGTTTCAGCTTTAGCATCAGTCCTTCCAAAGAATACCCAGGGCTGATCTCCTCTAGAATGGACTGGTTGGATCTCCTTGCAGTCCAAGGGACTCTCAAGAGTCTTCTCCAACACCACAGTTCAAAAGCATCAATTCTTCGGCGCTCAGCTTTCTTCACAGTCCAACTCTCGCTTCCATACATGACCACTGGGAAAACCATAGCCTTGACTAGACGGACCTTTGTTGGCAAAGTAATGGTCTCTGCTTTTGAATATGCTATCTAGGTTGGTCATAGCTTTTCTTCCAAGGAGTAAGTGTCTTTTAATTTCATGGCTGCAGTCACCATCTGCAGTGATTTTGGAGCCCAAAAAGATAAAGTCTGACACTGTTTCCACTGTTTCCCCACCTATTTCCCATGAAGTGATGGGACCAGATGCCATGATCTTAGTTTTCTGAATGTTGAGCTTTAAGCCAACTTTTTCACTCTCCTCTTTCACTTGCATCAAGAGGCTTTTTAGTTCCTCTTCACTTTCTGCCATAAGGGTGGTGTCATCTGCATATCTGAGGTTATTGATATTTCTCCCGGCAATCTTGATTCCAGCTTGTGCTTCTTCCATACCAGCGTTTCTCATGATGTACTCTGCATATAAGTTAAATAAGCAGGGTGACAATATACAGCCTTGACGTACTCCTTTTCCTATTTGGAACCAGTCTATTGTTCCATGTCCTACACATTTCTCAAGAGGCAGGTCAGGTGGTCTGATATTCCCATTTCTTTCAGAATTTTTCACAGTTTATTGTGATCCACACTGTCAAAGGCTTTGGCATAGTCAATAAAGCAGAAATAGATGTTTTTCTGGAACTCTCTTGCTTTTTCGATGATCCAGCAGATGTTGGCAATTTGATCTCTGGTTCCTCTGCCTTTTCTAAAACCAGCTTGAACATCTGGAAGTTCACGGTTCATGTATTGCTGAAGCCTGGCGTGGAGAATTTCGAGCATTACTTTACTAGCGTGTGAGATGAGTGCAATTGTGTGGTAGTTTAACAATTTAAAAAAAAAAAAAAGGAAAGAGTAAATCAGTAACCATAAATATCTGTGTGGTTAACCTCCAAACAGCTGCAGTACCACATGAAGGCACAAGGGGGCAGTGTGGTCTTATACATTCACAAATCCATCGTGGCTGGTAATGCTTTGAGATTAACAGGATAAATTGTCCTACAAACCCTTCTTGTTTGGTTTTTGGTTTTTAGTTCTTAACGAATTTGTTTGTTTGGTGAGATGGCAATGTACTGCTGTGTCCACATAAGCCCTTTCTCAATTTTCATTACCAACCAGACTTCAAATTCAGGATCATCTGAGTGTATATGTGTGTAATTAGATGTGTATAATATTAAGATGATCTAAAACTAGGAGATATGAGGGCACGTATATATAGTTAGGATATATCTTAAAATTAGAATAAAGAAAAAATTAGAAGACAGAATTAGGCTATCTGTATACTTCTGTATATATGAAATATATATATACATACATGTTCTAATTTTGTCTTTCTTCTAATTGTGTGTAATAGATGTGTATTTTCTAATTTTAGGTATACTTTTGATTAGAATATATAATTAAGATATAAAATATATTACATATAATATGTAAATTACATATATACTCAACTAATATATAATTAATTTATAGTTAGGTTATATAAAAAATTAAGATATGGGTATATAATTAGAATATATTTAAGATATATAATTATACAGATATAACTGAGCTATATATACATTTGGGGATATAAAAATTATTAGAATATGTATGTATAATCAGATTGAACGATAGGAAATTGAAGATTTCAGCAGATATTCAACTGTTTTTGACCTACAAAAATGGCAATTTTATATGCTCAAGCTTAATATTTCAAATGGACCAAAGTAATCACATTTGTTGGAAAATTAAGCTCATTTTGTACAATTTTCCCCTGGAATCTTTTGTTCTCTTTTCTACTTCCAGTGTCCTCAATCTGTCAGTGATTTGAAAAACTGGTCCCTGATCATACTCGTGTGCAACTGTAGCCAGGAGCCAGCAAAAAGAGATGGTTTTGCTCTTTCTCTGTGGGAGGTCACAGGATACTATTTGTAGGAAAGGACATTACTTCTTGTTTCCAATATAGGTAGATCTCATTTCATTACACTTCACAGATAGTGGATTTTTTTTTTTTTTTAACAATTGAAGGTTTGTGACAACCCTGCATTGAGCGAGTCCATCAGCACCATTTCTCCAACAGCATCTGCTCACTCGGTGTCTGTCACATTCTGGTAATTCTCCCAATATTATGAACTTTCTCATTATATCTGTCATAGTGACTGACCTGTGATCAGTGATCTTTGATGTTACTATTGTAATTTCAGGGGTGCCAAGAACTGTGCCCATATAAGGTGGTGAAAGTGAAAGTGAAGTCGCTCAGTCGTGTCCGACTCTTTGCAACCCCATGGACTGTAGCCCACCAGGCTCCTCTGTCTATGGGATTTTCCGGGCAATAGTACTGGAGTGGATTGCCATTTTCTTCTCCAGGGGGTCTTTCTGACCCAGGGATCAAACCCAGGTCTCCGGCATTGTAGACAGACGCTTTACTGTCTGAGCCACCAGGGGAGGTGAGCTTAACGCATAAATGTGTATGTTCTGACTGCTCTCTCCTCCTCTCCTCAGGCCTCAACAGTATTGAAATTAAGCCAGATAACAGCCCTGCAATGGCCTCTAAGTGTTCAAGTAAAAGGAAGAGTCGCACATCTTCATTTTAAATCAAATGCTAGAAATGATTCAGCTCACTGAGAAAAGCATGTCAACAGCCCAGACTGCCAAAAGCTTCCCTGGTGGCTCAGATGGTAAAGAGTCGGCCTGCAATGCAGGAGACCCGGGTTCAATCCCTGGGTTGGGAAGTTCCCCTGGAGAAGGAAATGGCAATCTACTCCAGTATTCTTACCTGGAAAATCTCATGGAGGGAGGAGCCTGACGGGCCTGGCGGGCTACAGTCCATGGGGTCACAAAGAGTCATACACAACTAACACTTTCACTTTCATGGAGCCAAATAGTTAACCAAGTTGTGCATGAATACAAATGGAAAGTTCTTGAAGGAAATGAAAAGTGCTGCACCAGTGAACACACCAATGATAAGAAAATGAAAGCCTTATTGCTGGTATGGAGAGAGTCTGAGTGGTCCGGATAGAAGAGCAAACCAGCCGCCACATTCCCTTAAGCCAAAGCCTGATCCAGAGCAGGACCCCCAATTCTCTTCAATTCTGGGAAGGCTGAGAGAGGCAAGGAGGCTGCAGAAGATAAGTTTGAAGTTAGCAGAGGTTGGTTCATGAGGTTTAAGGAAAGAAGCCGTCTCCATAATATAGAAGTGCAAGAAGAAACCACAAGAGCTAATGTAGAAACTGCAGCAAGTTATCTAGAAGATCCAGTGAAGACATTCATGGAGGTGGCCACACTAAACAAAACCCTGCTGCTGCTGCTCCTGCTAAGTCACTAGATAAACTCTATTCTCATTCACAGCCTCCTGCATTATATTTTCAGTTGACAAACTCAAGCACCCCTCCCTCTGGGACATGGTGCGAGGGCCCCCTGGGCTGATTTGAGTGCTGCTGCTCTGGGCCTCCCAGCCCCCAACTTACCCCTCTCTCAGCAGTTACTAAAGGCTGTGTGAACTGTCGGTTTATGCACTACAGGGTAAGCTGTTTGAGCCATTTTGTTTTAACCCCAGTTGTGTGGCCAACAGAATTCTTACTATTTGTTGACTGAAGTAACACGTTACCATTACTGAGCTGGCAGCTTTAAAAAGAGCAATAGTACTACTATTACTACTACTGTTGCTGCTGCTATTACTATTACACTTTTACTACTACATTACTCTGTCTTCTACAGTAGTTCAGATGGTGATGTTTCCAAAAGCCTCTGCAAGCCTGGATTTCACAAGGATGCCTCCACCTGTGAAGTGTGTGTAGGAAGGGAGCCAGGGATTCAACAACAGCATGGGCTTCCTGAGCAGGGTTGTGATCAGTCTTCTGGAGCTCACCCCTCTCTCTGGGTCTCTCCCAGCTCTGGGGAGGGTGGGGACTCCCACTGCAGGAGGAGCACATTTTGACCAAGCACTACTGAGTGCTTAACGTTGAACAAATTCTGCCCTGGTAAATGTCACAGACAGACCTGATGGAGCATGTGGAAGTAATAGAGGAAGGACATCCTGGGAGATGTTCCCTGGAGGCAGCTGTGATGAGGCTCCACCACAGCACTCTAGACAATCCATGATTGCAGAACATAAGGTAAATGTAAAAATATCAACTCTTTCCCTATATACTAGCAAAAACAATTGGAAATTGAAACTAAAAATGCCATTTAAAATAGCATTAGAAATATGAAATGCTTAAGAGGTAAATCTGTCCAAAGATGGATATGTAAGACTTGTGCCCTATGGAACACTGCTGAGAACAGTAAGAGATGACCAGAATACACACAGAGGTTTACCATGTTCATGGATTGGAAGTCTAAAAGTTGCTAAAGACTGCAGATACTTTTAAGTTTTGACTCCCTTTTACCCAGCTTTATCTTACTCTCTCTGTCTTTGTCTCTTGATTTGTGTCACTCCATGCCTGGCATCAAGCAGGTGTTCAATGTTCAGTGAATAAATCAACAAGGAATAAGGGAGTAAACGAGAGGGTACCAAGAGGGATCACAACTGCCTGGGAAAGCTAGAAAAGCCCCCTGCAAGGTGAGCTGGAGTTCCGTAAGCTGAGATGAGGGCAGGGGGGGACTAGACACACTCCTCTATGAGCAGTTAAAACTGCATTCATCTGCTGTAGCTTGGGCATCAGTTTCTACAAGACAGTGGCTGCAGATATCTTGGGAATTCACTCTGAGCTCCTGTTCTGAAGGACCCTCTATCCTGTGTTAGGGAATTTCTATATCGTTGTTCAAACTCAAGATGGGAAAGGGCACATTGAGTATATTCAGTAGGGGAGTTCATTCACTCAACATTTTGAAATACTTATTCAACACTTGCACCGGACAAAAGCTTGGACTTAATTCTGGGATAAAACTGGTGAAGACAGAAACCATCCCTGCTCAGTTATAAAACTGTTGTAGCCAATGATAGGAACCATCTTTGTGCGAAGCAGAGTCAAATTCTCCACCTGTGCTCTTTACAACAGTCCAATAAGATAGTTATTAACTTCAGTAAACATGAAGGGACAGCTAAAGCACACATTTAAAATGTACAGTGTGGTCGATTTTTAACAAATGGATATAACTTTTGACATCACCCACCAGTAAGACATAAAACATTCCCCTTATATCCAAAGTTTCCCTTATCCCTTCTCAATCACTGATGTGATTTTGTCACTGGATGGGACCTCTTTGAGGGCCTGAGGGTGGGCCCTTGTCTAAGACTCAAATGAATTGTCCAAGGAGCTACAGTACTGACAAAGCAAAAGACTTTATTGAAAAGTGACGCTGGAGTGGAGAGCAACAGTGTAAGGGAGACTAGGAGAACTGCTCTGCCTTGTGGTTTGCAGTCTCAAGTTTTACGGTGGGTGGGGTTAGGTGAGTTGGGATTGTCTCTGGCCAGTCATCTTGCTCATGTCCTCATTCAGTCTGATGCAGGGCACTTCCCGATGGCATGTGCATCGCTCAATCAAAATGATTTCCAGCATGAGAGAGTCTGGGAGGTTGGCAAGAGATTTAATGGACTGGTCTCTTCTCCCCTTCTTTGGAGGTGGAAATGGCAAACCACTCCGGTATTCTCGCCTGGAGAATCCATGGACAGAGGAGCCTGGCGGGCTACAGTCCAAGGGGTCACAAAGAGTCAGATGCAACTGAAGCGACTAACACACATTTCTCCCCTTCTTGGCCCCTCCTTGGTTTTCCCCAGGTTGGTTTTGGGCCCTTCTTTGGCTTTATGTTCTTTGAAGCATCCTGAGGTAGGAGACTTAAGGTGTTATTATGATGTCCAGTCAGGGCAGGCAGTGTTGGTCAACTGTTCCCTAACAACTTCTCATATTATTGGTAAGATTTGTCTTTGCCGGTGTTCCTTGTAAACAAAGTAACACAGTCTGTTCTCTCACATCTTGCTTATTTGACGTACGGTGAATTTTGAGTTTTGTTCACATCATGGTGTCTTTCGTTTTTGTTGTTGTTATGTATTTATTTGTTTTTTGGCCACACTGCATCTTCGTTGCTTGGCAAGAATTTCCTCTAGTTGCAGTGAGCAGGGACTTCTCTTCAGTTGCAGTGCTAGGGCTTCTCATTGCGGTGGCTCTCTTGCTGTGGAGTACAGGCTTTAGATACCAACTGGGTTTCAGTAGTTGTGGCACACCAGCTTAGTTTTTCCCCAGCATGTGGGGTCTTTCTCAACCAGTGTTACTGAAGGAGGAGAGGAACAGGCGGTGCTGACTCCATCTTGAAAAAGAAGGAAACTCCATCTTGCACTTTCAGTCAGCTTTGGACTATGTGCCTGGTAGCTATGGGCATAACATACCTACGGCTGAACTGGCCTCCCGTACTGATAAACACCAGATTCCACACCAAGATTCCCCATCGCCAAAAAGAATGTAACAATCCCCTACCATAGTCAATCACCTTTATAATCTTTATGGCACCCACTGGTGTAGGCTACAATGTATAACCAGCTGACCCTTCTGATTATGAATCATGGCTGTGACCTGATTGTATCTCCCTTTAACACTTTTCAGGCTAGGTTTAAGGAATTTGGGGATGTGGGCTTGAGCCTAAGGTATACAAGGTTTTCACAAAAGTCAGTTGGGGTTCTTGGCTAAGAGGAGACTCTGCCTTGGTCCCCCCTGTGTAATAAACTGCACTCCACTATCTGCATTGTCCTTCTGGGTGAGTTTGTTTCCTGGAACGCGTGGCTACAATACATCCTGTGTCCCCTGCACTGGCTGGCAGATTCTTACCCACTCCGCCACATGGGAAGTTCCTTCATTAGTATTGCTGAAGTCAGAGCTTAAAGAGAGAAAGAAATTAATCAAATAATCACCTAATTGTGTCATGACGACAGCATTAAGTTAACCTAAGGATAAGAACACAAGAAAACGTATTACCTTGCTTGTCTACAATTCACTCAATACCATACACTTGGGGAGGTATACAGGATTAAGACTCACATGGTTAGAAACCTTATAAAAGTATCACATTAAGAACCCTTTGTCCTTACTTCACTTCCCTCATTTAAAAAAGTCAGCTCAGAAGAGGCCGGGAATGTGACGCTATGTCCTTACTTCATTTCCCTGATTTAAAAAAGTCAGCTCAGATGACGGCGGGAAGCGCTGCTCATTGTCCCTGGATATTAAGTAGGGACCAGGCTCCCTGAGGCGCATGCGCGCCCGCTCCCAGTCTGGCCAGCAACAGCCCTCACTCGCACAACTCCGTCAAGAGGTCGGCGAAGCCCGCGGCCGTGCCGACGTGGCGCCGCTTGGGCCTGCCCAATCCCCGGAGCCCTGGTGGTCACGTGCACACGCGCGCCGCAACCGGGCCCCGCCCACCGCCCGCGCACTCCGCCGAGCCGGGGCCTCCCTCAGTCGCCTTGGCTCCCAGAACCCCTGCGCGGGCCCGGCTGCGCCTGCGCAGTGTGGCCGGTGGGCCGGTCGGGAGTGCGGCGGCCGCGGCGTGAGGGTGCCGGCGGGCTGGGAGCCTGGGGTGGGCTGTTGGCCGTCCTCCCTCAGTCGGCGGAAGTGAGCTCCGGCTCGCCTTCCTCGCGGCCCGGGACCTCTCGCGGCCCCTGGGCGCGCGGCGGTCGGTGACGCGAGAAGGGCTCCGGCGCGGGGCGACCATGGACTCGGCGGCTCTGGAGCGGGACGCGGTGCAGTTCGCGCGGCTAGCGGTGCAGCGCGACCAGGAGGGCCGCTACGCGGAGGCCGTGTTTTACTACAAGGTGGGCCGGGGGCGGGGCCGGGGACCGGGGGCGGGGCCTCTCTGGCCAGGGGCGGGGCTAAGGCGCCAGCCCGTCGGGGGCTCGGTCGCCGCGGCAGAGGTGATCCCCAGGCTCGACGCTCCTGAGGGCGGCGGTGGGGCAGGGCGCTCGGCTCCGCGGACGTGCGCTCACCGCCACAGACGGGCCGGAAGCACGCGGGAGAGCGCCGCGAGTCAGTGAAGAAGAAAGCATTGCGCGTCGTAGTGCTTGACTTCCGCACGTCGCCATCCCCCCAGTGTCAGTGTGTGTACACAACCTTTTTAAAAAAACAAACGGGTCCGATTGTCTATGCTGTTTTTAAACCTGTTCTTTTCTTTTGAACTTTTAAGAAAATTACGAATTTTTTAAAAGTTTAACGATATGACTGTTACCAGTAATAATATTAAGGGCTAGATGCATAGTATCCCATTATGCGGATATGCCCTCGTTTCTTTACAAAGTCTCCTGGCCATTTTAATGTGCGTTCTGTTTCTTCAGCATGATAATATCCTTGTAGCTAATGCTTTACACGTTTCTGTGATATTTCCTATGGATAAATTGCTGAGGCCAGAATTAGAGCCCGCCCCCTCCCCCTGGTCCACTGCTCACCAATTCTGAGGATTTGCAGACGCAGACCTCTCCAGCTCCAGCCGTGGCCCATCCCCACTCCGGTGGAGGGAGCTGTATCCTCTAAAGACCGTCACCTTTTCTTTTAGGAAGAATGTCAGGCTTTGAAAATAAAGTAGTCATTTTTCTTCCATAAACCTATATGCTATCAATGATGTGTAATTTTCTTTTCTCAGATTAATGTTTGATTGCTTTCATTTTACAACCTGTATTTAGAGACTTCGGTTGTGTTTCAGAGTCATTCTTTTTGAACTTTTTTTTCTTTACAATTTCATAATGGTGGTATTTCTTTAAAAGTAGGACTGTGTTTTGTTAGTTTTGTGAAATAATGACAAATGTTCCTAAGTAAACGTAGTGCCATATGAAATAGCTTTTTCTAAAGTGAAAGGAAATCCTGTGCAGTGCCTTTTGTTTTGCTTAGAATTACATGCATGTTGTTATGAAGAGTTTCTTTTCCTTGAGAGAATCAGCAGAGTGGTGGTGTTTCTATTTATGTAAACTGTTTCAGATATTTAGTGTTTTCTGTCTTCATGCTGTTCTCTTTGGGATTCCTTGTTAATCACGTTCAAGTGTAAATGAAATGAGCAAAATAAAGTTGATACCAACAGTTAAAAAAACTGGCTACAGTATTTACATATACAATTATATTTTCCTCCCTTGAAATATCTGAACTGCAGGATCTGAGGAAAACGTATCTTTTCTACCCCCAACTTCCATTTGGATCAAAATTGTACTCTTCTTATTGATTTTGTAGGTTCAGAGAAATGATTCTTCCAGTAACTGGATTCAAAAAGGGATGGCATCTTTGGATCCAGCTAATGAGGCCTAGGGTTCCTTGAAATGCATCCATTTAGATGGCTGCAGGGAAGGTGGTGGTGCTGGGGGGAGTCTCTCTGGTAGCTCTGGTCACCCTCCTGAAATGGTGATGGCGAGAACGGAGGCTTTTCCTCACTAGCACAGCCTGACTGGCTGAGGAGGTCATGGAATAACTGGAAAATGGATCTAGGTGTTCTTCATTAAAATAAGTTTCTTTCATTCAACTGAAACCTGCCTTAAAATGTGTCCCCCTTTGACAATGGTTTCTTTGGAGAAAAAACTTTTCTTGCCATAGTGAGACAATTAACGTTTATAATCGTTTGTTGATATTTATGAGTATTGTCTGTTCTAATGCTCTCAGGACTCAGATCACCTTTTCACAGTAAGTAGTTTCGTCTGACCTACTGCACTGAGAAGAAGGAAAACAACGTAAATCACAGTTATTCTAAGAAAATGTTTAAAATCAACCCCTTCTATTTGACTTTGTAAAGTTTCAACAGTCTGAGAAAATTGAGAGCATTGAGAACTGAAAAAAGTTTAGTAAAGGACTATTATTCATTTATCTTATGAAAAAAATTTCTAGTATCTTAAAGACATTCTTGTTTTATCATTCATAGAAACCAACCATGAGTTAGAAAGTGGTATAGAAAATTCAAATTGTAATTCATCTGTTAGAGTCTTTTGAATTCTTTTTTTATTTTTAGGAAGCTGCACAAGCTTTAATTTATGCTGAGATGGCAGGATCAAGCCTAGAACATATTCAAGAAAAAATAAATGAGTATCTGGAAAGAGTGCAGGCCTTACATTCAGCAGGTAAAGACTACTAACCACGTCACTATTTTCTTTTCTTCTTTCCTATCTCATCTTACTTTTCCCTTATGTTTCTCTTTCCTTTTTGTTTTCATCTTTGATTCTTGATCTTCACTTGTTTGTCGCTTATTCCTCTTTTGGTAATCGCATCTTTGAACATCGTAATATGAAAATAAGTGATAGATCTGTGAAGAGGAACCTCAGAGGTCACATAATGTGATATCCTAATTTCCCAGAAATGGACATGAATTATCCACATTCAAACAGTGTGTCATTGGCAGAATCGGGATTAGAATCCTGTTAAAATCTGCCTTTAAATATCTGTCACATGCCCTCTCCTGCTATTAAAATTAAATGACTCTTTCTCTTCAGTGTCTAAAGACTTCAGCAGTGGATGCACAGTCTTTACCGTATCAGTATCCTCAACCTGAAGACCTTAGCTAAACTCTCATTTTAGAGAGTTTGCCAACGGTATCTTGGGAAAGTGGCATGTAAGCAGAGACCTGGAACAACCTGTTTATTTTTGTAAGCCTCATGGCAAATGCTGTGACACAAGTTCCCAGGCTTAATGTTCATCGTTCCCTTAGAAGTAAGTGGGTTCTTGGCAAAATCTGTTGTTTACATGGTAGGAAAGAAAATGATCATCTGTTGATATTTTGTTTCAAGGATGTATTCATGTCACTGAGGACTCTTTTTCCACCCTGTTTTCCTTGTGGCTATCTAATAAAGCCGCAAACTTAGAGAGGTCTTATTCAGCATTCTGACAGACTTTGTGCTACTTTCTACCACTTATTCTGAACAGATAGTAGCAGTTACCAACCAGCTTATAGTTAAGATAAAGTAGATTTAATTGTTGGGTTTTTTGTTATGACAGTCTCCTTACAGACACAGTATTTCCTTGTAAGACAGTGCCCAGAAACTGCATGCGTTGACATGTTAACTGTTTGTGTGTCAAGCTCTCACTTGATACAAATTTATACTCATCCATATATTCAAAATACCATGGAATTCAGAGACACTTCATTTTCCTTGCTAAGTAAATGAAGTTTTTAAATTTATAAATGTGATGTTTATATGATACTCAGGCACAGAATGAGATAGCCCTAATCTCTTGACGAATGAAAACTTGTCAGTAAAACAGAAGTAAAGCTCAAAAAAGGATTTTTAGAGTGTAACATACCTTAAATGTTTTGCCAACTTTTGGACCCATTTTGTTCAGCAAGTGAAATGGGAATTAAATGATTTACTTAATTATCATTTCATGCAGAAGAGTTCTTTATCAAATAAAAATCTTGTTCAGAATCCCAGTTTTTAAAACAGATAGAGTCTGCTGACAGTCAAGAAACTTTGAGAGATGACATGACTTTGTGGGTGGGGAAGGTGACCCAGTTTGAAATTCACTACTGAAGTGTAAAAAACTCAAGACTTGGAATTAAAGATCTAAGTTGAGTCCCTGCCCTTCCACTTACAGCTGTGAAACCATAGACTAGATAGTCGTTCGAAACTAGAATCAATTTTGCCTCTCAGGAGACATTTTACATTGTCTGGAGAGATGTTTGTTGTCTATGTTAGGGGTCAGGGTGCAGTATGCTGCTAGCATCTGGTTGGCTGGAGGGCAGGCACAGTGCTACAGGGAAATTCTACAATGCATAGGACCATCCACAGCAAAGAATTATCCAGGTGAAAATATCAGTAGGGCCAAGGCTGAGAAACCTTGAGCTGAATATTTTAACATTCATTTAATAAATGGGATTAGTATAATACATGGTTTAGAGAGGTGTTACTGAGGATTATAGTTTTTTAAAAAGATCAAGCACAATTTTGAGACAAAATTTAAAGGTTTTTTAAACAGCATTTATTGAGATATAATTCACATACCATAAAATTCAGCTTTTTATAGTGTACAATTCAGTGGTTTTTAGTGTATTCCCAGAGTTGTGCAACCATCACCACTATCTAACTGCAGAACATTCTCATCACCCTAGAAGAAACCTCTTAGCCATTAGTAGTCACGCCCCATTCCTCCCATCCCCTGGTGTTGCTGCTCAGTTTGTCAGTTGTGTCTAGCTGTTTGCAACCCTATAGACTGCAGCATGCTAGGATTCCCTGTCTTTCACTATCTCCTAGGGTTTTCAAATTCATGTTTGTTGAGTCAGTGATGCTACCTAACCATCTATCTCCCCCTAGGCCCTCAGTTCAGTTCAGTCGCTCAGTCGTGTCCGACTTTTGCGACCCCATGAATTGCAGCACGCCAGGCCTCCCTGTCCATCACCAACTCCCGGAGGTCACTCAAACTCATGTCCATCGAGTCAGTGATGCCATCCAGCCATCTCATCCTCTGTCGTCCCCTTCTCCTTCTGCCCCCAATCCCTCCCAGCATCAGAGTCTTTTCCAATGAGTCAACTCTTCACATGAGGTGGCCGAAGTACTGGAGTTTCAGCTTTAGCATCATTCCTTCCAAAGACCATGCAGGACTGATCTCCTTTAGAATGGACTGGTTGGATCTTGCAGTCCAAGGGACTCTCAAGAGTCTTCTCCAACACCACAGTTCAAAAGCATCAATTCTTTGGCACCAGCTTTCTTCACAGTCCAACTCTCACATCCATACATGACCACTGGAAAAACCATAGCCTTGACTAGACGGACCTTTGTTGACAAAGTAATGTCTCTGCTTTTCAATATGCTGTCTAGGTTGCTCATAACTTTCCTTCCAAGGAGTAAGCATCTTTTAATTTCATGGCTGCAGTCACCATCTGCAGTGATTTTGGAGCCCAAAAATAAAGTCTGACACTGTTTCCACTGTTTCCCCATCTATCTGCCATGAAGTGATGGAACCAGATGCCATGATCTTAGTTTTCATGTTGAGCTTTAAGCCAACTAGTTCACTCTCCACTTTCACTTTCATCAAGAGGCTTTTTAGTTCCTCTTCACTTTCTGCCATAAGGGTGATGTCATCTGCATATCTGAGGTTATTGATATTTCTCCCAGCAATCTTGATTCCAGCTTGTGCTTCTTCCAGACCAGCGTTGCTCATGATGTACTCTACATAGATGTTAAATAAGCAGGGTGACAGTATACAGCCTTGACGTACTCCTTTTCCTATTTGGAACCAGTCTCTTGTTTCATGTCCAGTTCTAACTGTTACTTCCTGACCTGTATACAGGTTTCTCAAGAGGCAGATCAGGTGGTCTGGTATTCCCATCTCTTTCAGAATTTTCCACAGTTTATTGTGATCCACACAGTCAAAGGCTTTGGCATAGTCAATAAAGCAGAAATAGATGTTTTTCTGGAACTCTCTTGCTTTTTCCATGATCCAGCGGATGTTGGCAATTCTATCTCTGGTTCCTCTGCCTTTTCTAAAATCAGCTTGAACATCTGGAAGTTAACGGTTCACGTATTGCTGAAGCCTGGTGTGGAGAATTTCGAGCATTACTTTACTAGCGTGTGAGATGAGTGCAATTGTGCGGTAGTCTGAGCATTGTTTGGCATTGCCTTTCTTTGGGATTGGAATGAAAACTGACCTTTTCCAGTCCTGTGGCCACTGCTGAGTTTTCCAAATTTGCTGGCATATTGAGATGAGCTCGATAAAGGACAGAAATGGTATGGACCTAACAGAAGCAGAAGATATTAAGAAGAGATGGCAAGAATACACAGAAGAACTGTACAAAAAAGATCTTCATGACCCAGATAATCACGATGGTGTGATCACTGACCTAGAGCCAGACATCCTGGAATGGGAAGTCAAGTGGGCCTTAGAAAGCATCACTATGAACAAAGCTAGTGGAGGTGATGGAATTCCAGTTGAGCTATTCCAAATCTTGAAAGATGATGCTGTGAAAGTGCTGCACTCAATATGCAAGCAAATTTGGAAAACTCAGCAGTGGCCACAGGACTGGAAAAGGTCAGTTTTCATTCCAATCCCAAAGAAAGACAATGCCAAAGAATGCTCAAACTGCCGCACAATTGCGCTCATCTCACACGCTAGTAAAGTAATGCTCAAAATTCTCCAAGCCAGGCTTCAGGAATATGTGAACCGTGAACTTCCTGATGTTCAAGCTGGTTTTAGAAAAGGCAGAGGAACCAGAGATCAAATTGCCAAGATCCGCTAGATCATGGAAAAAGCAAGAGAGTTCCAGAAAAACATCTATTTCTGCTTTATTGACTATGCCAAAGCCTTTGACTGTGTGGATCACAATAAACTATGGAAAATTCTGAAAGAGATGGGAATACCAGACCACCTGATCTGCCTCTTGAGAAATTTGTGTCCAGGTCAGGAAGCAACAGTTAGAACTGGACATGGAACAACAGACTGGTTCCAAATAGGAAAAGGAGTTCATCAAGGCTGTATATTGTCACCCTGTTTATTTAACTTATATGCAGAGTACATCATGAGAAACGCTGGACTGGAAGAAACACAAACTGGAATCAAGATTGCCGGGAGAAATATCAATAACTTCAGATATGCAGACACCACCCTTATGGCAGAAAGTGAAGAGGAACTAAAAAGCCTCTTGATGAAAGTGAAAGTGGAGAGTGAAAAAGTTGGCTTAAAGCTCAACATTCAGAAAACAAAGATCATGGCATCCGGTCCCACCACTTCATGGGAAAAAAATGGGGAAACAGTGGAAACAGTGTCAGACTTTGTTCTTCTGGGCTACAGAATCACTACAGATGGTGACTGCAGCCATGAAATTAAAAGATGCTTACTCCTTGGTAGGAAAGTTATGACCAACCTAGATAGCATATTGAAAAGCAGAGACATTACTTTCCAACAAAGGTTCATCTAGTCAAGGCTATGGTTTTTCCTGTGGTAATGTATGGATGTGAGAGTTGGACTGTGAAGAAGGCTGTGTGCCAAAGAATTGATGCTTTTGAACCGTGGTGTTGGAGAAGACTCTTGAGAATCCCTTGGACTGCAAGGAGATCCAACCAGTCCATTCTGAAGGAGATCAGCCCTGGGATTTCTTTGGAAGGAATGATGCTAAAGCTGAAACTCCAGTACTTTGGCCACCTTATGCTAAGAGTTGACTCATTGGAAAAGACTCTGATGCTGGGAGGGATTGGGGGCGGGAGGAGAAGGGGACGACAGAGGATGAGATTTCTGGATGGCATCACTGACTCGATGAACGTGAGTCTCAGTGACCTCCGAGAGTTGGTGATGGACAGGGAGGCCTGGTGTGCTGCTGTTCATGGGGTCGCAAAGAGTCGGACACGACTGAGAGAATGATCTGATCTGAAATGAGTGCAGCACTTTCATAGCATCATCTTTCAGGATTTGAAATAGCTCAACTGGAATTCCATCACCTCCACTAGCTTTATTCATAGTGATGCTTTCTAAGGCCCACTTGACTTCACATTCCAGGATGTCTGGCTCTAGGTGAGTGATCACACCTTCATGATTATCTGGGTTGTGAAGATCTTTTTTGTACAGTTCTTCTGTGTATTCCTGCCACCTCTTCTTAATATCTTCTGCTTCTGTTAGGTCCATACCATTTCTGTCCTTTATCGAGCCCATCTTTGCATGAAATGTTCACTTGGTATCTCTGATTTTCTTGAAGAGACCTTTAGTCTTTCCCATTCTGTTGTTTTCCTCTATTTCTTTGCATTGATGTCTGAGGAAGGCTTTCTTATCTCTCCTTGCTATTCTTTGGAACTCTGCATTCAGATGCTTATATCTTTCCTTTTCTCCTTTGCTTTCCGCTTCTCTTCTTTTCACAGTTATTTATAAGGCCTCCTCAGACAGCCATTTTGCTTTTTTGCATTTCTTTTCCATGGGGATGGTCTTGATCCCTGTCTCCTGTACAGTGTCACGAACCTCCGTCCATAGTTCATCAGGCACTCTATCAGATCTAGGCCCTTAAATCTATTTCTCACTTGCACTGTATAATCATAAGGGATTTGATTTAGGTCATACCTGAATGGTCTAGTGGTTTTCCCTACTTTCTTCAATTTAAGTCTGAATTTGGCAATAAGGAGTCCATGATCTGAGCCCCAGTCAGCTTCCAGTCTTGTTTTTGCTGTCTGTATAGAGCTTCTCCATCTTTGGCTGCAAAGAATATAATCAATCTGATTTCAGTGTTGACCATCTGGTGATGTCCATGTGTAGAGTCTTCTCTTGTGTTATCGGAAGAGGGTGTTTGCTATGACCAGTGCGTTCTCTTGGCAAAACTCTATTAGCCTTTGCCCTGTTCATTCTGTATTCCAAGGCCAAATTTGCCTGTTACTCCAGGTGTTTCTTGACTTCCTACTTTTGCATTCTAGTTCCCTATAATGAAAAGGACATCTTTTTTGGGTATTAGTCCTAAAAGGTCTTGTAGGTCTTCATAGAACCGTTCAACTTCAGATTCTTCAGTGTTACTGGTTGGGGCATGGACTTGGATTACTGTGATATTGAATGGTTTGCCTTGGAAACAAAGAGATCATTCTGTCATTTTTGAGATTGCATCCAAGTACTGCATTTCGGACTGTTTTGTTGACTGTGATGGCTACTCCATTTCTTCTAAGGGATTCCTGCCCACAGTAGTAGATACAATGGTCATCTGAGTTAAATTCACCCATTCCAGTCCATTTTATTTTGCTGATTCCTAGAATGTCGATGTTCACTCTTGCCATCTCCTGTTTGACCACTTCCAATTTGCCTTGATTCGTGGACCTAACATTCCAGATTCCTATGCAATATTGCTCCTTACAGCATCGGACCTTGCTTCTATCAGCAGTCGCATCCACAACTGGGTATTCTTTTTGCTTTGGCTCCATCCCTTCATTCTTTCTGGAGTTATTTCTCCACTGATCTCCAGTAGCATATTGGGCACCTACTGACCTGGGGAGTTCCCCTTTCAATATCCTATCATTTGGCCTTTTCATACTATTCATGGGGTTCTCAAGGCAAGAATACTCAAGTGGTTTGCCATTCCCTTCTCCAGTGGACCACATTCTGCCCACTGTCCCTAAGCCCTAGCAGCTACTAATCCTGCTAATCTTTAATCCCAATAATGTATTTTCTGTTTCCATGGATTTGCCAATTCTAGATATTTGTTGTAAATGGAGTCATCCAGTTTGTGGCCTTTTGTATCTGGCTTCTTTTATTTAGCATAATATTTTTAGCATTTATCCTTGTGGTAGCATGTATCAGTGTCTAATTTCATTTTATGGTTGAATAATATTTCATTGTATTAGTAGACCACATTTTATTTATCTATTATTCATCAGTTGCTGGACGTTGGCTTGGTTCCACCTTTTGTCTGTTGTGAGTAATGCTGTTTTTGTGTGGACATATGTTTTCAGTTCTCTTGAAACCCAGAAGTAGAATTGCTAGGTGATATGGTAGCGTTGGGCATATCCGTGGCTCAGTGGTAAAGAATCCACCAGCACTGCAGGAGACCCAGGTTTGATCCCTGGGTCGGGAAGATGCCCTGGAAGAGGGCATGGCAGCCCATTCCAGTATTCTTGCCTGGAGAATCCCATGGACAGAGGAGCCTGGCGGGTTACAGTCCATAAGGTCACAGAGAGTCGGACATGACTGAAGTGACTGAGCACACATGCACACACATGGTAGCTTTATGTCTAAGTTTGAGGAACTGCTAAACTGCTTTCCACAGTGGCTCTACCATTTTACAATTACACCGGCAATGTTCTCTTTCCTTCACAGCCTTGTCAACACTTGTTACTTTCTGTCTTATTTTAGCCATCTTTGTGGGGATAAAATGGCATCTTATTGTGGTTTTGATATTCATTTCCCTGATGGCAAATGGTGAGCATCTTTTCATGTGCCAGCTGGCCATCTGAATATCTGCTTTGGAGAAATGACTATACAGATTCTTTCCCCATGATATAAATCAGGGTTCTGCAGAGAAACAGAACCAGTAGGGTGTACATACAGAGATTTATTATGAGCAATTGTCTCATGCAGTTATGGAGGCTAAGATGTCCCACTCCCTCTGCGAGTTGGAGAGCCAGGAAAGCCAGTGGTGTGGTTCAGTCTAAGTCCAGAGGCCTGAGAAGCAGGGGGCCTGATGGTGTGAGTTGCAGTCCAGGAGCCAGGGAGGACCCGTGTGCCAGCTCCCGCAGTCCTGCAGTAGGCAGGTTCTCCCCCTCTGTCTTCTGCTTGGTTCAGGCCCACAGTGGGTTAGGTGATGCCTGCCCACATTGGGGAGGGCACTCTGCTTTTAGTACCAATTCAAAATGCTAATTTCATTCAGAAGCATCCTCAGAGGCTACCCAGAAATCTTGCTTAGCTAAACAACTGGGTAACCTCTGAGCCAATCGAATTGACACAGGTTGATGACATAATCACCACACCCATTTTAGATTGGATTTGTCTTTTTGTTGTTGAATTATAAGAGATCTTTATATATGCTAGATGAAAGTCTCTTATGGATATGTATCTTTATATTAAAAACAAACAGAAGCACTTAGGTCAAACAGCAATAAAAATATGGCTTATTCTGGACCCTGATGAATAGGAAACAGCATGAATTTTATCATCAAGGCCTAATAGATTATATAATTATTGTCTGTACTAAAAAAAAATTAACTTTAGAACACGATTGAGTTTATTTAGATTTAGTGTTTTCTAAGTTTCAGTCTTTTTTTGTGGGGGGAGAACGCTAATGTTCATTTTATTTTTTTAAATGATGAAAAGTGCTAGTAGGGACAGAGAGGAGTTCAGGGAAATTTTAAAGATTTCTTTTTACCTCGTTAAGTTTTTTACATGAAGGATTACAGAATTTTGGTAAAGAGTATATTAAAATGACATGTTGTTCCGTGGATGTATATATAAGTATGTGGCTTTTTTCTGATCCTAGTTCAGTCAAAGAGTGCGGATCCTTTGAAATCAAAACATCAGTTGGACTTAGAGCGTGCCCATTTCCTCGTGACACAAGCTTTTGACGAAGATGAAAAAGGGAATGTTGAAGATGCTATAGAACTGTATACAGAAGCTGTAGATCTCTGTCTGAAAACCGTATGTATAATAATACTTACAAGTTAAGTTTGGTGGAATTGTCCTAAGAAATTTCTCCCCTTACTAGTGAATTTTATGTAACAATTCGTTAAAAAAAAAAAAATCCCGTCATTATACATGTAACTTAAGTTACTCCTCATTAAAAGATAATGGGATATGTATATATGTGGCTGAGTCCCATGACTTTCACATGAAACTGTCACAACATTGTTAATTGGCTATACCCCAATACAAAAATCAGTTTTAAAAAAAGCTAATGAAGAGTAGAATTAATAATGGATTTTTAACACCTTGTTAAAAATTTGACAGTGTTAATTGAATCACTTGGCAATTGTTTTTTAAATTACAGGTAGCATTTTTGACCATCTTACACTCCTATAACTAAAATTAACTTATTACAGGAAGAATTCATCACAATCTGTGAATTTAAAATAAAGTTCCTGTGAGAGGGATGAATTAGAAGTTTGGGATTAACATATACACACTACTGTATATGAGATAGATAAATGACAAAGACCTACTGTGTAGCACAGGGAACTAGACTCAATATCTTCAAATAACAATGGAAAAGAATTTGATATAACTGAATCAGTCTATTCTACACCTGAAACTATTGTAAATCAACTATACTTCAACTTTTTTTAAAAAGGGAAAAAAATTTGGTTCGTCATAATAAAAAAAAAAAACAAAGCTCTTCCCCCTTTTATTCAGTTTGATACACTAAGAAATCAGTTAGTGGCTCTGGAGAGCTGTATTAATTTACAGTGTGGAGTCTGCTGAGTGATTTTTACTGCTCCCTGAGGACAGGCATTCAGCTCTAAGAGTCATCCGGTGCGTAAGAGCGAGCAGTGCACTGATAGGAGGGTGTGGGGCGGTAGAGAGTGGGATTGTCAGTATTGTTCCGAGGCCCGGCTCTTTGTCCCAGGTCTCTTATCCAGAAGAACCATCTAGCCTCACATCTGTAGGTACCTGAGACTGCTGGTAAGTGCTGGGGGTTTGGTTTTAATTCTGAACAGTGCCGCGTTATAATTCGACATCTGCACGCGCAGCAAGGTGATAACCACCGCAGGTCTGGTTACCTTCCATCCCGTGCACTGGCCCCCTTCTCCCATTTTGCCCGTCCCCAGCCCCCTCCCCTTCCCCTCTGGAATCCACTAATGTGTTCTCTGTGTCTGCATTTGGTTTATTTTGTTTATCTGTTTTGCTTTTAGACTCCACGTATAAGTGGAGTTCTGAGGTCTTCTCCTGACCTGTTTCAATTGGTGCGGTAACCCTGCTCTGCCGGGGCTCCTGCCGCCCAGCCTTCTGCCACACCGAGATTTTTCAGTTGTGTCCCACTTACCACCGTCCACATTAAGTGGTCCTAGGGTTTACCTCAGTGATGAGTTTCAACACAATTTTAAGTGATACCTTTAAGGATAAAAATAAAGTGTCTTGGTTTATTCTCATAATTTTTAGAAGTATAATGTGCATTGTAAAATTTTTTTCTTGCTTAGAAATATCATGGATCAAGCAGATTAATAATTATGCTTCAGAATGTCTGTCTCTCTTTTTCTTAAGTCTTATGAAACTGCTGATAAAACTCTGCAAAATAAGCTGAAGCAGCTGGCTCGGCAGGCACTAGACAGGTGAGTTTGGCTCCTCAGCTTTGGTCCCCTCAGCATATGGTGTAACTTCAGTGTGACGCGGAGCTCACGGTAACAGACCTGACATCCAGAGCAAGTCTGCCTTCTTTCTGTGCGTGAATTTGCTCCTCCCTAGTTTCCCTGCTGCTTTTTTCCCTATGTCATTTTGGCTCATTGGATGGTAAATTCCTTAGGGGAACAGAGAGCTAATTCATCGCTGTGTCCTCATCCCTGCTCTAAACTCAGAAAGTAACAAATCAGTCAAGAAGTGTTTCTCTTAGTTTTTGCTGTGTCTAAAAACGGTTATGGTATTTAAAATGGAAGACTTCCCTTGTGTTGTATAATATGAAACTTCTGAAGAGAAAGCTTGAAGAGAGCCTTCCAGAGCCACTACTAGAAATGGTAACGTTGAGAATGAGCCAGTCATTCACATACCCCACATCATACATGCGTGAAGCTCCCTTAACTCTTTGCTGGAATGTCAGCTTTTCACTAAGGCCTGTGCTCACCATTCTGTTTAAAATTGAAATCTCCTCTGGCTCTTCCATCCTGTTTGCTCTGTTGTAATATTCTTTCCCGTAACTCTTTACTGTTTTCTAAGGTATATAAAATTGATCAGTTTATCATATTTGTTATCAGTGTGTGTGTCTTTTCTAAGCCCCGCCCTCCAAATATAAGCTCCATGAGGACAGAGAATTTTGTCTTTGTCCATTGCTGTAACCAAGCACCTAGCAGAGTGCCAGACATCCAGTATGTGCTCAGTAGATATTTATTGAGATGAGTATATTTGCACAAAGAGAATTGTACCTCTTATACAGACAAAGCATTATAGACAAAGGAAAAGAGTGGAATGGCATTTGCCGGGGTCGAGCCCCGGCTGATCCAGGGTATTCGAAGGGGAGACGGCTTAGGCGACTATTTACATATTCATCAAAGATATAAAGAGTAATAGAATGAGGATAGCTCAGTAGGAAAATTCAATGGAGAAAAGAGGCTGAGTAGCTTGGTTTACGCGGGAGACCAATAAAACTTCAAGACAAGAAGCTTGCACCACTTACGTAGGCCGCAGGCGTCCTCCCATTCTCCCGAAGGAGGGGAGACGCTGAGGCCTTCCCGGTCGGATCTTAGAAGCCCAGGCATGATTAGTAAGCATGGCGGGTTCCGCGCTCCAGATGGAAACTCAGCCAGAGTGAGAGAGAGAGCGACATGGGGAGACCAGTATTTCGAGAAACTGATCCCAATTCTTTATTTTCCAGAGTCTGTTTTTATACACTGAGATGTTATACAAAAGTCACGCGGGGACAGCAGTCCTGACTTTTATTAAAGTCAGGTGCTTCACACAAATGTATACAGAGGTCTTAGGAGTGTTACATCATCTTCTGGCCAGGGGGGCCTGCTGACAATTTATGACCCTCCTTGTGACAGTGGTCAGTCAACCAGGACACTTTTTTCTCCAAGGGTGATTATTCTTAAAACAGACGCCACCCAAATAAAGTTACATTCGTATAGGGTGAGGGTGTAGTGGGTTTTAGGAAAGAATTTACTTAGCTTAAGGTCTAACATGATTAATATCAAAGGTTAATACTTATTTCTTCTATATATTCATTAATGTATGTAAGGGCAGGGGATGTGAAGACCTAGCAGTAAACATTGGCTCAACAAATGAAAAACCCTTCACCAATACAATTTCTAATTAGCCCATTATACTTATACTAATAGTTTTCTAACTTCTCTAAAGAACCTGTTTTTTAGAAGGTTTAAAGCATCTCGTGCCTCTCACAGTTGGGAGGCTGTGAGCAATCACATGTGGCTGGACAAGCCTGTCAGGCAGGCTAGAGAACCTTCAGAGGAGTTTGTAGGTTAAAACACTCTTGTCACACCCAGAAGTTTTTATTAACTGGAGCTCTAAGTTAACTCCTTCTCCGAAAGAGTTGGTGGGGGACAGCCCCCAGTAAAGTCAGAGGTGTAGGTGAGAGCACAAAGTAGTAAAGTAGGCAGGCTCTGGTTATGGGGGTAGATGCTCGAGGATTTCCAGGGGGACTCCTGAGGCTCAATCCCGCCTTTGCGTATGTCGAGCCTCCTTCCTCATGACCTTTGCCAGGGGCGGAGTACCTCACTCTGGCCCCCAACAGCATTCATAGTTACAGCATGAATTAGTACAGTATCTCCTTCTGAGGCTCAGACTAGGGAGCTGTGCTTCCCCCAGCCCTTCTTTTGCTTTGAGATATAGGGGTCACCCCTCCTTTTCATTACTGTCATCTAGCATCATTTGTTTCTCCAAATTCATGAAGCTGTGGGCACTTGACATACCATTAGCTTCTCCCTTTGATGTCTGTCACCAGTCAGAATCAGGGATGGCCCCTGCTCCCTGTGTGGGTAATTCATCTCGTATTCTCTGGGTGCGCCCTCAGCACAGGGACATGGGTCAGTCACAAACGCTTCCTGTGAGGATTAGTTGAGAAGAATGGATACACTCTAGGGAGAAGATAGCATGACATTTTTATCTGTATACAGTTTCAGAGTGTTAACAAGACAGCGAAATCGCATATAAGGACCTCAGATTAAAAATTTCTGTCTTTTAGCTTATTAGTTCTTTGACAGGACAAAGTCCAAAAGCCCTTAAATGCCAAGTGAGGTCTTCCGTGATCCAGTCCCTGCCCCTGGCCTCGTTTCCTCGCTTGTGCACTGTTCACAGGGGCTCCCTATGTTCTTTTGAAATCACTGTAACTCCCTCCACTGTTTCACAGATCTGCGCATTTGCTCATGCTCTTCTCTCTACTTAGAACCTTCCTAGCTCCCCAGGTCAACTCAGAGTTCAATGCTGAGTGCAGCTCAAATGTCAGTTTGAAAAAACACTCCCTGACTTGCCCTCTTCCTATCATTAAGTTAGTAACTTCTGCTGTGCATTCACCTGCGTGGAATGCTTCCAGCCTCACATCCCACTTCTGATGCAACTGTCTTTCCCTGCAAACCTAGGAGTACCTTGAGAGTAGGGATTGTTCTATACATTCTTATATACCCCTTACCTTTCATAGGCTCTGATAATGCTCTAAGTGCTAAATTAGTGTTGCCAATAAAATGTTTGCAAAAATATCTTACCTCTGAGAGTAGCTTAAGTAGTGAACTATTGACTAGAATGTAAGAATTTTAGATGGTAATTTTACCTTAGGGATGCTTGACTGTTCTCAAAGTAAATACTGTGTTCTGAAGAGCTTAAATGTGAGGAGAAAAACTAGAATGGTATTTTTGTACCTCTATTATAGAGCAGAAGCATTGAGCGAGCCTTTAACGAAGCAGTCATGCAAAATCAAGGCAACAAATACAAAGCCAAAGCCACCTCCAACAAGAACACACTTTCCACTAGGAACTAATCCCTTCCTTGAAAGACCTCAGCCGTTTATAAGTCCTCAGTCATGTGACGCACAGGGACAGAGATACACAGCAGAAGAAATAGAAGTTCTCAGGTAAATCGGTTTATGATTTGTTGTAATGAACAATTTTGTTAACATCAGTGCAGATAACGTTATGCTTGTTAGGTTTGATGAGTCATACATCTTTGTTGTAATGTGTCACGCCATTATCATGTAATTATAAACTGTCACACAGTCACAACTTGAAATGTTTGAAATTTGTTCTTAATATATTTTGGTATTCGCATTTCCTCTAGATGTATTTTTTTTTCTGAAAATCTTAACACTCTTCAAAGCGTTGAATAATTTTCAACATTAATTGAATGTTGTTGAATAATTTTCAACATTCAGTATTCAACCAAGTGTTGAATAATTTTAGGGGCAGAGTAGAACTGTGGCAGCCCTTTCATCACCTCTGCAGCCTTGTGACCAGAGCCCTAATTGCTACCTTGAAACAGCAGTCTAGGCCGGTCAGCAAAGGGCAGCCATAAGCTTTGAATACCGTTGTATATTTCTTAAAAGCGTTGCAAAAAAGAAAGCAAAAAGAGCCAGGATATGTGACAGAGACCTCATTGCAGAGCCAAAACTATATAGTGTCTGGCCCTTTACAGAAAAAGTTTGCCAACCCCTGGGCTGGGAAGCCAACTCAGTGTCTGGAAGCAGCTCCAGGGGATATTAAAAATGCAAAAGAACAAGATTGTGGAAACCTTTGATCGCATCCTGAGCCAGTGCGGCTGCTCCTCACCTGGGCTCTGAACGTCACCCAGCTTAGAGCTGCGTGTGTTGTCAAGTTGCTCTTTCTGTTAGTCTCCTGTAGTTGTGCTGGAACGGTTCCTTCCTCTGTAGCAGCCACCTGAGGGCATTTTTCTCTTTTCCTGCTGAAGTTTCAGTTCCTCTCCTAGAAAAAATGGTGCTATCTGCCTAGAAAAAATTGCTTTTGAAACTGCACAACACAAAGCGGGACAAAAAGAGACACAAGCTAATACCTGTCCAGCACTGTGGCTACTCAGCGTCCACGTGCTCCCTTCTACACGTTTGAAATCCCACACTACTACAGAACAGCTCTGAGTTTGTACCTAACAGGACGCAGCTGTCCTCCATACAAGTGAAAAGCTCTCCCCATCTCAAGATGAGGATACACACAAATGTTATTCATGTGTTAACTAGCCCTCAAATTCAGTCATAGTCCCACTGTATATTCTTACCTGGAGGCTAAATTGTGAAGTTACTCTGCCACTCCTCCTAAATAAAATGCGGGGAAGGGACAGAAGGAAATAGCTAATATGTACAAATAAACATGTGACAGAAAATAGGAAGAGAATATACAAAGCTGCCACAAGCCACATTTCTTAAATTTGTCAAGAGGCCGTAACTGATACATGTGCCTCTTTCTTTGTCACTACCCATTCCTTAGTCTCATAACCAGAACATATAAAGAATTTATATCCAAGAATCCTTTGAATCCTCAAATAACCAAGTAACTAGGCAATTGCTTGCTTTCTTTAGGCTGAGGATGCAACTCGCTTTGTGTCCTGGGGACAATTTCATTGCCTCTGGTGTAAGCCTGTTTTGAAACAGTTGTTTTGTTGTAAAGGATGGTAGTCTCAAAAGAATAACGTTGGAATTAAATTGGATTAATTGTTTTTTGGTATTCCACTATTTCATGAAAATTTTGCTCAAATAAAGTTAACATTACATGAAATTATCAGTTTAATTTTATTACAATACCATACCTTGTCACTTAAATTTTAAGGAGTTTAAATAAAATTGGTGATTAAGGTTGACTTGACATTTACTTTAGATTTTTTTCTTATTTTTTAATAGGACAACATCAAAAATAAATGGTATTGAATATGTTCCTTTCATGAGCATTGATCTGAGGGAACGTTTTGCTTATCCAATGCCTTTCTGGTAAGTAAGCACTATTGCAGTTCTTGCTTTCAAAATTGTTTTAATTTTTCAGTACTTTTGCCATCTGCTTAAGTCCAATTAAATCCATAGCCTTAAAATTAAAATTTGTAATAAAAATTCTGATTGGAAAAGAGACAAGGCTGAGGGAAGGAGGTGGGACCACATGGCAAGAGTGCCTCTGCCCTTTTCCTGGTGACAGGACTTGTGGGTCTTCTTTAGGCTGAGGTTATGCTCATAGTGTCTAACATGGATCCCAGTACAAGAGAAGGAAGCAGTGAGTAAATATTCATCTAATTTGTGACAGAATTGCAAGTCAGCCAAGGCATTGAATGCAAGGTGAAGAGAAATGACAGGCTTGTTGTTCACAAGAAGATCCAGTTCAGAAACAGGGTTCATTATGAAGGTGTTAGCATAGCCTTCCAGGACAGTGGCAGCTTATGTCAGGAACCTTAAAATCATTGTTTCAGGACTCCCAGGTTCTAGTCATCCTAAGGAAATTAAAATTGGGCCAAAGATGTCTATCATAAGAGCGCTTATCAGAGTGTTTGTTACAGCAAAAAATTATTAAAACCAACTTGGTATCCAGTAATAGCAGAACAATGGCGTGTTCATATTATTCTGTTACATATTATGTTATCCGCAAAAAAATAACCCTTTGAAAAATATAGGGGAAATGTTTGTAATATAAAAATTTTAAAAGATGGAAAATTATAAATATATAATATCCAAATTTTATTTTTTTCATGTATTTATAGATATATAGAATGAAATGATGTAAAGTGATAGGTCAAAATGTTTACAGTGGTTATCTCTAAGCAGCAAAATTAAGTGATTTACTTTTTAAAACACTTTTATTTTTTGAAATTTCTGCCATTAGCCTATTTATTATCGGAAAGCATCAGGGAATTGAATGCTTATTGTGTGCAGAATACATAAAGACTATAAAAACAGAAGACCTGCTCTCACACTTCTAGTGTTTGTCGTTCTTGGATGGGCAGAAGGTAGACATCTCAAGGCCAGTAAGTTACCAGCATAAGGTTTCACTCAGGCACCTGCACCTATGTGATGCCAGTGGTTGATCTGGATCTAGGGAATGCTTGTATCCAAGACGCTTATAGCCCTAACATTAAGGGCACAGATTCCAGGCCCATGCTGTCCAGCGGCATATCCTCTGGGACACCATGCAAGCTTTGTAATCTGCTTCAGACTTTAATAATAGCATCTACCTTCTGGTGTTACTGTGATGATTAAATGAGTTAATAAAATGTAAAGCACTTACAGTGGTGCTTGTTCTGTAGAAAGCACTTTGTAATAAGAATAAACTGTTAGGAAATAACTATCTTGCTGAATACTAAATTATATAATTTAGCTGTACATTTCAAATACTTTAAAAATGTTTGACCAGTGATTTCACTTCAAGAAACCAATTTTAAAAAGTATTTACAGATCTAGTCAAAGATTTATATAAAAAAATAGTTAGCAATATTATTCTACTTATGAAGATGTGAATCAGTTATTCTAGGATGCTCTTAAATGGTAATATCCAAGTAGAGTACAAACTTGTAGCTCCAATCTTTGTGTAACAGATGAAGATAAATCATGTTTTTAGTGCTCATACAACAGAATGTCCCTAGAAAGAATTGTATACACTCATGAACAATCAAGTTTTCAAGAAATTAAGTAACACGGGAAAATGCTTACACTGTAATTAAAAATATAACTGTCTTATAACTATCAAAACATTATAACTGTCTTACAACAGTTATTAAAATGTAACTTCCCTAATTACCTGGAAAATCCCATGGATGGAGAATCCTGGTAGGCTACAGTCCATGGGGTTGCAAAGAGTCAGACACAAGTGAGCGACTTCACTGGCAGAGCTGGGGTTTTACGTTGTGTGTGACCCCTTGCTCTCTGCTTGTCCTGCACATGGGATCCTGGGCTCCATGAGGACAGAAAGCATCTCCCTACACGGTGTCCCACGAGGCAGTGCTCAGTGAATGCTTACCAAGGTAGTTAAATTTTAAGAAAAATCAAGTAAAATTAAATGCTCTAACTGGCAAGATTTTTCCTTTCTTGTTTTCTGGATTATTTCACAGAATAATCAGAAGAAATAGTAACAGTAAACATTTTAAAATTCAAAGATAGCAGACTGATGGCAAAAAAGCTCCCCAGTGTATGAATCTTTGGTTAGAAAAATTCAGTTCAGTTCAGTTCAGTCGCTCATTCATGTCCGACTCTTTGCAACCCTGTGAACCACAGCACGCCAGGCCTCCCTGTCCATCACCAACTCCCAGAGTCCAGCCAAACCCATGTCCATTGAGTTGGTGATGCCATCCAACCATCTCATCCTCTGTCGTCCACTTCTCCTCCTGCCCCTCAATCTTTCCCAGCATCAGGGTCTTTTCCAATGAGTCAGCTCTTCACATCAGGTGGCCAAAGTATTGGGAGTTTCAGCTTCAACATCAGTCCCTCCAATAAACACCCAGGACTGATCTCCTTTAGGATGGACTGATTGGGTCTCTTTGCAGTCCAAGGGACTCTCAGGAGTCTTCTCCAACACCACACTTCAAAAACATCAATTCTTTGGCGCCCAGCTTTCTTTATAGGCCAGCTCTCACATCCACATATAACTACTGGAAAAACCATAGCCTTGACTAGACGGACCTTTGTTGGCAATGTCTCTGCTTTTTAATATGCTGTCTAGGTTGGTCATAACTTTGCTTCCAAGGAGTAAGTGTCTTTTAATTTCATGGCTACAATCACCATCTGCAGTGATTTTGGAGCCCCCAAAATAAAGTCTAACACTGTTTCCACAGTTTCCCCATCTATTTGCCATGAAGTGATGGGACCAGATGCCATGATCTTAGTTTTTTGAATGTTGAGCTTTATCTAATCTTTTTTAGAAAGATTGGATGACTAATTTTTTTTTTCTTTTCTGGCCATGTATTATAAATTATAAAGTATTCTAAATATTTCAAAGTTGTAAGAAAAATTTAGTAATTCAGTGGTGACTTTTGAGAGAACAAGTGTTAAGGAGTCTTGGATTTACTGAATTTGGTTCATATTGGTAGGTTAATAATATTGAGTAATTAGATTATAGATTTGAGTCAGCCTTATTTTTTCTCCTCAAACTTTTGTGATGGCTGTTCTTAGATTCTTCTAAATTCGTTCAGCTCACTGCATGTTAGCAGTCAGGTCCTGATTCTATACAGGTACAAAGTGCTGCCTAGAATGCTAGTGGTTCTGTGCGACATATGAGGTGATCACCAAAAAAGTTTGAGAAGTGTTATATACCGTATTATGCTCTAAGAGATTTCCAGCAAATACTGGCTTATTAAAGGTTTAGAGGTGTCCTTCCAATGGAAAAAAAAGAAAAAATACTTCAGGAGTTTTCAGATCACACATCACCACAAAACCCTCTTGTTCCTAATGTCTGTCAACATTGTGTTTTTAAAAACACATATTTTTTTCAGGTTATGTATCATTCACCTTATATCATCCTATAAATCTTTCAAAACCAGATTTATTGCCCTTGCTCTAGAAGCACTTTGAAGAATGGCAGACTTAAACTTTTGTGCCGTACATTAATTATAGAGAAATACTTCACGTGTATTCCCTACACATTTTGAGTAGAGAGTAACGGATAAGATGCTGGATTTGGCACCAAAGACCTGGAATCAGATACCCTTTCTTCTGTGTCTTAGCTCAGCAGTGCCACAGATTATTTGATCACTTAAAACTTTTTCTAAAAAGTTTGCTCTAATAGAATTGTTTTGAAGATCAAATGAATAAAATATGTACAATATTTTGTGTGATGCCTAGCACATGTTTGGTGTGTGGGTACATGCTCAGTCGTGTCTGACTCTTTGTAATCCCCATGGATTGTAGCCTGCCAGGCCCCTCTGTCCATGAAATGCTCCGGGCAGGAATACTGGAGTGGGTTGCCATTTCCTACTCCAGGAGATATTCTTTACCCAGGGATCAAACCCGCATCTCTTGCATCTCCTGCGCTGGCAGGCAGATTCTTTACCACTGTTGCCACCTCTGCGTTACTCAGTAACTAGGTATTCTCATTATTAGTCCTGCAGAGATGAGTTTGTCAAGAATCAACATAAAGATCTGTAGCTTCCTTGCTTCTTTTGAATGAATCAAATGGCTCCATTTTATTGAAATGGAATTTGAATTTCTTGAATATAACCATGCTAAATTTAACTCTGAAATTACATTCTTAAAATAAATATAAAAGTGTTTAATTGCTCTTCTGTTGTCAGTTATCTGTGCCCTTTTTTTAAATTGAGGTGGTAATCAGGTTGGATTCAAGATCAAATGTAAAAGGCCAAATTTGACCAGAGAGTGTTTTTAGAATTCGCTATATAGCTGTGATCACTATACCAAAATAAATTCCCTGGGAAATTTAATCTTGTTTTTAAGTCATTTTTTAAGGTTAATTTTATTATTATTATTAAATTTTTATCATCACCTCAGTGATAGATGTGGCAAGTTACCATTATCACCTAAACAAAAAGCTACATTTTCTAAGTGGGTACGACCGGAAGACCTCACCAACAACCCTACGATGATTTATACAGTGTCTAGTTTCAGCATAAAGCAGGTAAACATATATTTTGTATAACTTTACATGAAAAGCTAACATTTTAAAGTTATTTGAATATACATTTGCCTCTTTTTTTTAGATTTTTATTTATTCATATGCATTAGTATGATTGGAGAAATTATTCGTCTCGCATTTGACTTAGACATACTGAGATGTAATAACTCTTGAACAGTTAAATAGATTTTTGTGCACTCTATTGATATATGCTTGCAGATAAGAATAATTGAGAATCGGAATTTTATATTTGATGAGAGAATAAATAGAGCAGATAGAAAGGTATTGGGCTTATTTAAAACACTTCAGTGGCAGAACAACTCTATGACTTGATTGTAAACTTTATTAATGACATATTAGCCCTGCAGTCATAGATTTTTTTCACATTAGTATGAAAATAATGCTCCTGAAATACCGTGATTCAAATTTTTTGATGTGTGTATTGATTTTAATTTGTCATATTGTAATTAACCAACTTTTAAAAAATGCTTGTAATTTTTTGTCATTAAAAAATGTAATTCAATTGAGTTTGCTTTTATTCATGTAAGAATACATCATGCAAATTTAATTATTCTAAAGTAATTTAATTGAAATACTTGTTTTTCCTGGGATTTGTACAAACAAAGTATGTGTTAGTTGGCACTATGGCATTTCTATTTATTATTTTCCTATTCAAGCAGCAGTCAAGATATTGTATAAAAAGGCTCTAGATGGAATGCTTAAATACTGTGGTAATGTTGAAATTGCATGAGTAAATGAATGTAGTAATAATTTTTATTAACAGACAATAGTATCAGATTGTTCTTTTGTGGCATCACTGGCCATCAGTGCAGCTTATGAAAGACGATTTAATAAGAAGTTGATTACCAGGTAAGATTTTATATTTGTCCCTTTAGCCCTTTTCATGGAATCTTACTTGGAAATAGAAGCTTAGGCTTTGTCTGCACAGAAAAGGCATATCACTTAGAACTGTTACGGCCTTTGAGTGTCAAGCAGATGGTTTGTGAATGTGGAAGGATTTGCTAAGACAATCTAAGAACATATGCACATATAGTTAGAATAATATAAATGAAATAAATGAGATTGGTCAAATTAAAATCATATCATATTTATAATTTGACTGTACTATATAGTAGCCACAATTCTCATGTGGATATTACACTCTTGAAATGAGCTAGTGAATATGGATAGGCTATAAGTGTAAAATGGATAAGATTTTGAAAACAACACACACAAAAAATATCTATTGGAAAATGTCTCAAAGTTTTATATCATTTATTGAGATAATGTTTTTAATGGGTTAAATAAGACATTAATATAAAACATAATATATATAATACAGCATTATATAGGTCTGTAATATAGTATAACATAATATATGTAATATTTTTGTTGGCTAGAACAATGTACTGAAATGTTACCATGAAATCCTTTTTCTTTCAATTTTTGGAAGTTTTATTAGCTTAAAATTATTCATTATAAAAATTAAGCATTATAATTTTTTTGTACAGCTTTTCCTGAGTTTTTGTTAAGTCCTGAAAGAACAAAGGTAAATAGATACAGACCTCAGTTTCAAGTCATTTGCCATCTTGGATAAACAAAGCTTGTAAATAAATCCTATGCAGTTTGAGAAAGAAAATTGATACTGATAGTTTCTGCGAGTATCTTACTAGATACTTTTGTTGCTCTATCAGCACTCTGCTAACTTTATGTCAGAGTTACAGTTTCCTTAGTTGTGGTTAACTGAAATGGTCTCTTTATGTTTTAGAGCCAATAGTAGATTATTTTAACTAGTTTAAAATATATCCACTTACTAGAAAATTTATTGGAGGATATAATTAAAAATGAGCATTTTTAAGAATATTATGAAATGTATGCCCTATTGTATGATCTCATAAGACACTGTCTTCATTTATTTATATTAAATAAAAACTTTGAGATGAAATTCTTTTTCCATTACAGGTCTATTATAGACAAATATTCTTACATTTATTTTTGTAAAATTACTAAGACAATAGCATATGTCTAAATAAAATTAATATTCTGCTTAGTAGTTTATATTGAATATTAACGTTGGTATTTCACCATTTCTTTCCCTTACTAAAGCATAATTTATCCTCAGAATAAGGATGGTGAGCCAGAGTACAATCCTTGTGGAAAGTATATGGTAAAACTTCACCTCAATGGTGTGCCCAGAAAGGTGAATAACGTTTCTCTCCATATCAACCCCTTCTTTCTTCCCTACCTTTGAATCTTAAGTAGAGTCATTAAGAAATGTTATTTATGTAAACATTTAAAAAGTCAGTTTAGTTGATTTTGACTCTGTGATATTATACATATTACTACCAATAACATCATCAATAATAATTAAAAATAAAAAATCATGGCAAGCATAAAGTCTTTTAAAAATGAGTTTGGGAAAATTTATAGAAAGCTCCAAGAAGTAGCATTGAGCTAATGTTTGCTTATCCTTAAAATGAATTTTAATCTGGTGGTCATTTATTACCTTTTTGATTAAAAAGATATCAGACACACTAAGTCCATTAGAATAATTTATGTGTGTAAATCGAGGTGTAAGACACCTTTAATATTGTTTTCCTTTGTGAAATATATACATAGTTTTAAATTGCAAATCTTTCTCTTAAGGATTCCGAACGATGTTGTAAGGGCCTTGCATTGTTAGGATTCTCTAGCTCCTGTCAGCTCATTAAGTCCAGGGATCAACATTAGTATTGCTTGGGAATTTGCTAGGCTTCCCAGGTGGTGCTGGTGGTAAACAACTCGCCTGCCAATGTAGGAGACGTAAGAGACATGGGTTTGACTACCTGGGTCGGGAAGACCCATGGAGGAGGGCATGGCAACCCACTCCAGTATTTTTGCCTGAAGAGTCCCATGGACAGAGGACATTGCAAATAATTGGACACGACTGAAGTGACTTAGCATTCATGCACATAGGAATTTGTTAGAATTTCTGAACTTGGGCCTCATCCTGGACCTGCTGAATCAGAATACACATTTAAACAAGATTCCACACTGATTCTAGTGTGGGAAGCTTAGAAGTTACTCTCTAGTTGAATAAGAATCAAACTTTGGGGTGCACAGAATCATTTGGAGTGCTTGTTAAGAAAGATTCCTGGCTCCACCCCCAAAGCATCTGATTCAGTAGGTCTGCAGAAGGGCCAGAATTTGCATATCTAACAGGTTTCTAGGTGATGGTGGTGATGTTGTCTGAGAACAACCTTTCAGAATGATTGCTCTAGTTAATTTCTTAAGGACTAAACAGAATTATTGAGAATGGTTTTCCTGAACTATAATTTGTAAATAATCTCTGGTTTAAAGAATCTTTCAAAATGCAGTTGCATAGTTTCTCTATTAATAAATCAAAATTCTTTTTATTCTCTTGTTTCCCAAATCACTCTATAATGTGAATTAGAGGCTGCATGTTTTTGGTGATTATTTCTCTGCTTCTATATTATTTAAATGTATTATTTAGTCATAATGTTTTACTACTAAGTATAGCATGAATCTTTTTGCAGATTTAGGGTACTGTTGTTATTTCCCTTAGTAGTGAGAGGTCCTTTTGTAAATCATTTTAGATATAAAGTACATTTCTAGAATCCCTAATAATTTTGTTGGTAGATCCATAACATTTTCCAACCAATTGGCTCCAGGTTAATACCTGAGAGGAAGATTAAGTTGTAAACCTTAAGAAAGGCATCACAAAACATTTTATAATTGATCAGTTTCCAGAAATATGAAACTACCATTAACTTAGTAATTGACATAGCATGCCTTTTATTTTATTCAGTATAAGAGGTGTGGAAGTTTTTTGATAGAAAAGATTTTAAGATATTTTGTACCACCCAAAGAAGTTAATGTTCTCTTTCTCCAGGTGATAATTGATGACCAGTTACCTGTTGATCACAAAGGAGAATTGCTCTGTTCCTATTCTAACAACAAAAGTGAATTATGGGTTTCTCTCATAGAAAAGGCATACATGAAAGTCATGGGAGGATATGATTTCCCAGGATCCAATTCAGTGAGTAATAAGATGATCCAGACACAGGCTTATGCTACCTAATACGATTATTCTAAGTTTGAAAGATTGTAGATGATGTATTTGGTTTAAATGAAAACATTATCAGCCCCTGAAAAATATTGACCAGCCAGTTGTTATGGGAGTACATGTTTTCTTTTGTAAGATTATTTGCACGTTGTGTAGATTTAGTATTCAGGAAAGCCTGAAGTGTATGTGTCTACTGTTCTGGTGGGATACAGGGCCAAATAAATGTAGTGTACCTTTCCAAAGAACCTCTCAAATCAAAGGGATGGTTCATATTGTCATCCTTCTGTGGTTTTTTTTTTAATATATAAATTCAGGCTCAAGGACTTTGGGGTTAGTTTTTCCCAACCTTAACACAACTTTATCTGTAAAATCAAGGTATCTGCCAGTGTCCTTTAGTTGTCAACTACAGCCTTACGCCAGAAATTCTTCAGACTAGCATGACTTTAAATTATAACACTGATGAGCCTGTGGCCTTAGAAAAGGTGTTTACCCTTTCTTAGCTTCTTTGCTTGTCTGTAACATGAGGATAATACCCACCTCTCAAGAACTATAAAGATTAAATGAAGTAATATATGCAAATCACCTATTACTCAGTCCTGGTTAGTATCCTAGCCCAGTGCCTGGCCTCCTTCATCCTGCTGCTGCTTATAATGCTAATCAAAGAATATATAGGTCATAGTTAAAGGTAGAAGGATGTTAACAAATTTCTTCCCAGCCTCCATGTTCAGTTTCTCTGTCCTTCAAATATTTTTAGTTTAGCTTTCTCATCCATTGCCTGTTGATTTACCGAGTCAACTGTCATCATCATCATCAAAGCAGTTTTTCCTATTAAATGTTTTGAGTTTTCATCAGATATATCAGTAAATGTATTCTGGAAAAGCAGCAGAGAATGTGAGGAAAAGACAGGCTTGTGCTTAAATCCAGAAGGGAATTTGAGTTAAGTAAGAGGTTTATTTTTCTGAAGAAGGAAAATGCAACCCACCCAATAATAAAAGATTTATTATCCCTGGAGAGGGAAATAGCAACCCACTCCAGTATTTTTGCCTGGAAAATCCCGTGGACCGAGGAGCCTGGCGGGCTACAGTCCGTAGGGTCGCAAAGAGTCGGACACGGCTGAGCATACGCATACAAGAGATTGATACGGATAGAAAACAATTTACTACCTTCTGATTTATTCCTATCAGAGTCATCATATCAGATCAGTGAGATTTAATAGCGTACCCTGGGGACTTATTTAGGAGCTTGAAAACCACAGTGACAGTCCTAACTGGGTTTATGTTGCAGAACATTGATCTTCATGCCCTGACTGGGTGGATACCAGAAAGGATCGCCATGCATTCAGACAGCCAGACTTTCAGCAAGGATAATTCTTTCCGAATGCTTTACCAAAGGTAAACACTTCTCTCTCTCTCTTTTGTACTAAAAGAGGCCATTTAAGCGCTTCATGTCTTGTTGAGAATGGATACTGCAGAGGCTGTCATTCTCAGTTATTAGGGAAGTTGTGTTTTTAAAATACTCACTTGATGCACTCGCTCCAGCCAGCCCTCAGAGACACTTGCAATTAATCCAGATGGTAGATAATCCAAAACATTTGGATAAAGGAATATTGGAAAGACTATTTTGTACTTCCTGAGTACTTACCAATTTGAGGGAAGGTGGGAAAAGAGGAGGGTGAGAACATAAAGATAGCTTACGCCTTAAATGGATCATCCATGTGAAGAGCTGGAAAACTGTCTGTACAGTAATACACATTCAGTCTTGAAACCAGAAAGCTCAGTGATTTGACGAAGAAAATTATACAGTTTTGGGAGAAATGCATTTGGTATTTTCCATCTTCACCTTTATTTGTAAATCATTTGAAAATTTAGCATTTATTTTTCTTCATTGATAGGTTTCTGAGAATTAGTTTGTCTAAAACTGGGAGGGAAAAGAAATAAATGTGATAGTTTTTTCTGATTTGCTGTAAAATAAAAATGTACTTCTCTGGTGGGTGTTGAAAATAGCCTGTTTTAGAAAAGATTTCCACTTGGTGGAAATTTTGATGTAAAGGAAAGATGGTGTAATCTGAGGTACGGATGTGTTTACCTTTGGTTGTTGATCTGTTGGGTCCATTCCAGATTTCACAAAGGAGACGTCCTCATTACTGCATCCACTGGAGTGATGACCGAGGCTGAAGGCGAGAAGTGGGGCCTGGTCCCCACACACGCGTACGCTGTGCTGGACATCAGAGAATTCAAGGTTCCGCCTCACGTTTCATTTCCCTTGCTTTTCTTGTTTGCTAGTAAGACATCGCAAGCATTCCAAATAACATATGAGCTTTTTAAATACTGATAAGTCAAGATTTAGACCAAGTTTGAAAACCGTTCTACCTGTTACATTAAACAACTTGACCTCTCCCATTGGAGGTGATGAATTAAAAGGTGGGAAATGTAAAGACCGTGGCAGTGGCAGTACAGATATTGACAATGCAACAGGAACGTTGTGTGCCTCTTTTTTTTTTCCATAAAAGTAGTAGGGTTGAGGTGAACACACGTCCCTCGAGGCTCTGGGCTGTCTGTTGGGTTTGGGGCTCAGTCACAGTGTCAGACTGTAGAGCCTTCAGTGAATACTTGTGCCCAGATGAAAAATAAGAGGATACCTATGAATAAGAAGCATGCCAGTGGGTTTGCACATGTTTTTCTAGCAGCCCTTGCACAGTGAGGCCTTTTTCAGGCCCTTTCTCTGTGTTCTGATATTGGCACAGTGACTTTTATTTTTTCTCGTGTTATTGGTTCGTTTTTTTCACTGAAAAATATGTCTGTACAATGGATTAGAAAATATAAAAATCATTAAGGAAAGAGCTCTCTTTCCCTTACAGTATAGAAACTAAGCTGTTTAGTTACTGAAAAGTTTAACTAGCTGTATATTCCAGTTTTCCTGCTTAAACTTACAGAAAGAAGTAGTGATTAATCACCAAGAACAGGGTACTAACTGTGTATTTAAATTGATTTTCTTATGTGGCACATGGAACTATATGAATTATGAAGGCATATGAATTATGAAGGCAGTAGGGATGTGCTGCAACATTTAAAAATTTATAGTCTTAAAGCCACTATTGTGCCACTAACCATTCTGTATAGAATTTTCTCTCCCTTTAAAAGCAGCATAAAAATTGACTGCATAAAGCAAAAAAATAAAAAAATTTATGTGAATTAAACTGAAATATCTGTGTTTGTTTAGGAATGTATCTTGCCACACAAACCAAGTAAAACATTGAGAGTAACAGTTGCTATTATTTAATAATAATTTTACTGTTAGAATATCCTTTGAGATAGATGTTAATGAATGTATCTGGCAAGAGATTTAAATTTAGACAATGAAATAGTGTGAAAGGAAGCTTGAATGTGAGGAAAATTTCTGTAAAGATACATCATTTACTTCAAGAAATAAGTATTTGTTCTGATTGTTTAGGAGAAACTGGAAAAATAACATATTTAAGAAAAAAACAGGTACCTGTGGTTTGACTTGAAAACAAAGCATTAAAAAACTATTAAATTTCGGTGAAGTAAGCTTCTCAAATAATAGCCTTGTTAAGAATCAGCAGCATTATTCACACAGTATCAGTTTGATGTGTCAGTTATTGTGTAGTGATAAAGGTCGCTTGTATTTTCTGTACTTTAGATCGCGGTGTGATGGCTGTGCAGCCCTGCGTGGGGGACAGCGTGGTGGTGTGATAGTTCTGTACCTCACGGAACAGTCGCCACAGTCACCGTCTGTCCCCATACGAAGCTGTCACAGTGTTATTGACTGTGTTCCCGGCGCTGAACCTGTCATCCCGTTGCCTGTTTGTTTTGCAGCTGCACTTTGTGCCTCTTTATCTGCCTCGCCTGTTTTGCTCACAGCCCCCCACCCCATCCCACTCAGGCGGCCGCCTGTCTTCTTCTGTATCTGTGGATCTGCTTCTGTACTGTTTGCTCATTTGTTCTGTTTTTTAGATTCCACACATAAGTGAAATCATACGGTATTTTTCTTTCTCTCACAGTTTCACGTAGCATAATACCCCCAAGACCCATGACAAATAGCAAGATTTCATTCTTTTTTAATGGCTAACATTTCATTGTATATATGTATACCGGTTTTGTTTTGATTTTTTTTATCCATTCATCCGTCAGTGGACACTTAAGTTGCTTCCATATCTTGGCTCTTGTATATAATGTTGCAGTGAACGTTGGTGGGCAAATGTTTTCCAGATTAGTGTTTTTGTTTTCTATGGACAAATGCCCAGAAGTGAAATTGCTTGATCATATGGCAGTTCTGTTTTTAATTTTTTTGGGGGGTCCCCATACTGTTTTCATAATGCCTACACCCAGTTCACATTCCCACCCAAAGTGCATTTCTTTGCATCCTTGCCAACGTTTGTTATTTGTTGTCTTTTTTACTGTAGCTGTTCTGACAGGTGTAAAGTGATGTCCCATTGTGGGTTTCATTTACATTTTCCTGATTAGTGATGTTGAGTATCTTTTCATATATGTGTTGGCCATCTGTATATCATCTTTGGAAAAAATGAATGTGCAAGTCCTTTGCCTATTTGTTTAATTAGGTTCTATTTTTCTGTTGCTGAGCTGTATGAATTCTTTGTATGTTTTGGATATTATCCCCTCATCAGATAAATTATTTGCAAATATCTTCTCCCATTCAGTAGGTGGCCTTTTCATTTTGTTGATAATTTCCTTCACCTTGCAAAGTTCTGTAGTTTGATGTAACATTGTTTGTTTGTTTTTGCTTTTGTTTGCCTTGCCTGAGGACACAGATACAAAAATACTTCCAAGGACCATACTGCTTATGTCTTCCTCTAGGAGTTTAATGGTTTCAAGACTTACATTTAAGTCTTTAAATCCATTTTGAGATTATTTTTGTATATGGTGTAAGATATGGTTCCCGTTCCTTTTTTTTAACATGTAACTGTCCAGGTTTCCTAACACTATTTATTGAAGAAACTTTTTTTCCCTCTGTGTGTTTCTTCTGGCTCCTTTGTCATAAATTAGTTATAAGTGTGGGTTTATTTCTGGGCTCTGTACGCTCCACTGATACATGTGCCTGTTTTGGGGCCAGTACCATATTGTTTTGATTACTGTAGCTTTGTAGTTCGGTGTGAAATCAGAGAATTGTGAGACTTCATAGCTTTGTTTTTCTTTCTCAAGGTTGTTTCGGCTATTTGGGGTCTTTTGTGTTTCTGTACAAGTTTTAGTTATTTGTTCTAGTTCTGGGGAAATCGTCATTGGTATTTCATCAGGGACTGTAGTGCATCTGTGGATTGCCTTGGGTTGTATGGCACTTTAACAGCATTAACTCTTCGCTCCGTGAGCATGGTACGGCTTTCCGTTTTTTTGTGTCATCTTTAATTTCTTGCCTCGGTGTCTTACAGCTTTCAGAGTGTAGGTCTTTCACTTCCTTGGTTAGTTTTGTTCCTCAGTGTTTTATTATTTTTGTGGCAATTGGAAATGAAGCTGTTTTCTTAATTTCCCTGATCGTTGTTAGTGTATAGAAGCATAACAGATTACTGTATGTTAATCTTGTGTCCTATAGCGCTACCAAATTCATTTAGTAGTTTGATAGTTTTTTGGTGGCATCTTCAGGATTTTCTGTGTATAGTATCATGTCTTGTGCAAACAGTGATAGTTCTGTGTCTTACTTAACAATTTGGATTCCCTTTATTTATTTTGCTTGTCTAATTGCCGTGGCTAGGACTGAATAAAAGTGGCAGGAGTGGACATCTTGTCTTGTTCCTGATCTTAGAGGGGATGTTTTCTGTTTTTCACTGTTGAGAATGAAGTTAGCTATAGGCTTGTCATATACGGCCTTCATTATGTTAAGGTCCCTCTGTACCCGCTTTGTTGAGAGTTTTTATTGTAAACAGATGTTGAATTTTGTTAAAGCTTCTTCTGCCTCTATAGAAATGACCATATGATTTTTATTCTTCAATTTGTTAATAGGGTGTTACCCCTTGTTTGATTTGCAAATGTTGAATCGTCCTTGCATCCATGGGATAAATCCCACTTGATCATGGTGTGTGACCTTTTAATATATTGTTGAGTTGGGTTTGCTAATATTTTGTTGAGGATTTTTGCATCTGATGCTCATCAGTGACACTGCCTATGGTTTTCTTTCCATGTGGTATTTTTAGTTTGGGTATCAAAACTGCTGGTCTTTGAGAATAAGTTTGGAAGCATTCCTTCATTTTCAGCTCTTTGGAATACTTTGAGAAAGATAGATGTTAATTCTTCTTTAAACATTCAATAGAATTCACCCATAAAACTCTCTGGTCCTGGACTTTGTTTGTGGAGAGTTTGTAAATTACTGGTTCAACTTCATCACTGGTCGTTGATTGGTTAGTGTCTTATGTTTCTTCCTGATTCCATCTTGAGAGATTGTACGTTTTTAGGAATTTATCCATTTGTTCCAGGTTGTCCATTTTACGGGTGTATAATTGTTTGTAGTAACTTCTTATGATCATTTGTACTTCTGTGATGTCAGTCGTAACTTCTTTCTTATTTCTTATTTGACTTATTTGGGCTCTCTTTGTTGATTAGTTCAATTAAAATTTGTCAGTTTTGTTTATATTTTCAACAAACCAGGTCTTAGTTTCACTTATCTTTTCTTTCTTTTTTTTCTTTAGTTTCTATTTCATTTATTTCTGCTCTCATCTTTATGATTTCTTTCCTTCTACTAACTTTGGGTTTTGTTTGTTTTTTTCCTACTGCCTTTAGGTATAAAGTTAGGTGTTTGAGATTTTTCTTTATTTCTGAGGAAGTCTTGTATCACTGTAAACTTCCCTTTTAGAATTGCTTTTGCTGCATCTCATAGATTGTGATTGTTGTGTTTCCATTTTTATCTATCTCAAGATATTTTTAAATTTCCTCTTTGACTTCTTCAGTGACCTATTAGTTGTTTAGTTGCAGGTTGCTTAGCTTTTATGTGTTTGTGGTTTTTGCAGTTCTTTCTTGTGGTTGATTTCTAGTCTTAGATTCTTGTGGTCAGAAAAGATGTTTGATGTGGTTTCAGTCTTTTTAAATTTATTGAGACTTGTTTTGAGGCCTGGTGCGTGATTTGTCTTGGAGAATGTTCTATGTGCACTTGAAAAGGATGTGTATGCTGCTGGTCTTGGATGGGATGTTCTGTAGATATCTGTTAAGTCCACTGGGTCTAATGTGCAATATAAGTGGTTTTCTTAATGATGATTTTTCTGCCTAGGTGATTTATCCATTGATACAAGTGGCATGTTACTACCTCCTAGTAATATTGTGTTACTGTTCATTTTTCCCATTATGTCTGTTAATATTTGCTTTATGTATTTGGGTGCTCTTATGTTGAATGCATATGTATTTAAAATTGTATCTTTTTCTTGGATTGATCCATTGTCTCTTGTTATAGTCTTTGTTTTAAACTCTATTTTGTCTGATAACAAAGTATTGCTATCCCAGCTTTCTTTTTGTTTCCATTTACATGGAATACCTTTTTCCATACCCTCACTTGGAATCTGTGTGCCTTTAGATCTGAACTGAGTCTCTGTAGGCAGCATTTATATGGGTCTTGTTTTCTTTATTTTTATTGTTTTATTTTCTTTATCCACTGTATGTCTTCTGATTTAGTCTGTTTACATTTAAAGTAATTATTGATAGGTATTTGTTCATCATTTAGGGTTATTTTTGTAGTTTTTTGGCTCCTTTCTTCTTTTGTTTTCTTTCATTGTGATTGATGACTGTCTTTAGTGTTATGTTTGGATTCCTTCCTTGTCTTTTCTGTGTGTATCTATTAGAGATTTTTGACTTGTGGTTACCATGAGGTTTGTGTGCTGTATGCTGTGCTCAAACACTCAGTCGTGTCTGACTCTTTGTGACCCCACGGACCATAGCCTTCCAGGTTCCTCTGTCCGTGGGATTCTCCTGGCAAGAATACCATAGTGGGGTGCCATTTCCTCCTCCAGGGGATCTTCCTGACCCAGGGATTGAACCCACGTCTCTTATGTCTCCTGAATTGACCAGCAGATTCTTCACTACTAGCGCCCCCTGGGAAGCCCCAAGGTGTGCGTATTGCAATACATACATGTCATGTGTGTGTGCATATGCATATATTTACACATGATTGTTTTAAGTTCACATCCTTTTAAGTTCAGATGCATTCTAACAACTATGCATTTTTACTGACACTGTCCACATTTAATGTTTCTGGCATCACATGTTACATCTCTTTGTTTTACGTATCCCTTCAGCTCAGTTTAGTCGCTCAGTTGTGTCTGACTCTTTGTGACCCCATGGACTGCAGCACGCCAGACTTCCCTGTCCATCACCAACTCCCGGAGCTTGCTCAAACTCACGTCAGTGATGCCATCCAACTATCTCAACCTCTGTCGTCCCCTTCTCCTCCTGGCTTCAGTGTCCCAGCATCAGGGTCTTTATCAGTGAGTCAGTTCTTCGCATCAGGTGGCCAAAGTATTGGAGCTTCAGCTTTGGAATCAGTCCTTCCAATGAACACCCAGGACTGATCTCCTTTAGGATGGACTGGTTGGCTCTCCTTGTAGTCCAAGGGACTCTCAAGAGTCTTCTCCAACACCACAGTTCAAAAGCATCAATTCTTTGGCACTCAGCTTTCTTTATAGTCCAACTCTCACATCCATACATGACTACTGGAGAAACCACAGCTTTGACTAGATAGACCTTTCTTGGCATGTCTGTATCTCTTACCATACGTTTAAGTTATATATGTATCCCTTAACCATACATATTGTGCATATAGATGATTTTACTGCTTTTGTTTATTAACCTTTCTACTAGCTTTATAAGTAATTTATCTACTGGCTTTACTCTGTGTAGTGTGTGTGTGTGCGCGCGTGCGTGTGTGTGCGTGAGTCGTTCAGTCATGTCCGACTCTTTGTGATCCCATGGATTGTAGCCCGCTGGGCTCCCGTGTCCATGGGATTCTCCAGGCAGGGTTGCTGAAGTGGGTTGCCATTTCCTTCTCCTGAGGGATCTTCCCAACCCAGGGATCGAACCCTGGTCTCCTGCATTGCAGGCAGGTTCTTTCCCATCTGAGCCACCAGGGAAGCCCCCTTTATTGTATACCTACATTTACCAATAAGATTTTTCCTTTTGTAATTTTCTAATTTCTGGTTGTGGCCTTTTCTTTTTCACTCAGCGACGTGCTTAGATATGTAAAGTGGGTTTAGTAGTGCTGAACTCTTAGCTTTTGTTTATCTGTGAAACTGTCTTACCTTTTCCTCAAATCTAAATGATAACCTTACTTGGTAGAGTATTCTTGGCTGTAGGCTTTTTTTCCTTTCAGTACTTTTAATATATTGTGCCTTTCCCTTCTGACCTGCAAGGTTTATGCTACGAGTCAGCTGATGGTCATATGGGAATTTCCTTGCTCTTCTCTTGCTGATTTTAAGACTCTCTCTTTGCCAGTAAGTTTCCTATTTTAACTGCAGTGTGTCTTGGTGTGGACCTTTTTGGCATCATCTTGTTTGGGACTTTCTGAGCTTCCTGCACCTGGATGTCTGTTTTCTTGCCCAGACTGGGGAAGTTTTTAGCTATTTTTCTTCATTTAAGTTCTCTACCCCTTTCTCTGTTCTCCTTCTTAGACCCCTGTGATGTGACTGTTAGGTCAATATGCTTGATGTTGTCCCAGAAGTCTCTTAAAGTATCCTCATTTTTAAAAATGCTTTTCTTTCTCCAACCAGGGTGGTTTCCACTTCTCTGTCTTCCATCTCAGTGATTCATTCCTCTGTATCATCTAATCTAGCATTGATTACTTCTAGTGCGTATTTTTTATTTTCACTATTGTATTCCTCAGCTGTTTGTTTCTTTTTTGTATTTTCTAACTATTTATTAAACATCTCATGAAATGTGTTCATGCATTCTTCTCCTGAATTCATTGAACATCTTAATGATCATTACCTTGAATTCTTTATCAGGTAGATTGGTTAGTTCTTCTTCTGGGGTTTCTTTGTTCCTTCACTGGGGACCTTTTCTTCTTTTGCCTCTTTCTGCCTCATTTTCTTTTTGTTTTTATGTGTTAACTATGTCACTTGTGTTTCTTGGTCTTGTAGAAGTGGAGACGTCCCTGTGGAGGAGACGTTCTGTGGGCCCAGTGGCATACCCCTCCACTCAGCCAAGCTCGGTGCCCGAGTGGTGCCCTCTACAGGTTGCGTGGGCCCCTCTGAGGGGCTGACTACCATGAGCCCAGTTGGATGCCAGGCCCTGCCTCACGCATAGGCTGCCAGCCACGGGTGGGCACAGTCAGGTCCCAGAGCAACTGTCTGAGCAGCCCAGGGGAGTCTAGAGCTGGTGCTGGTATGCTGATGGGTCGGGCTGTATCCCACGATTAAGGCACTTTGGAGCGTGTGAAGATGGAGTGAAGTGTGGCCTGGTGATGGGTTTCTTTACCGTGATGATGCTCACATTCATATCAAAATGCTATGAAAGTTACTGAGCAATAACACAACCAGCCTGAGCAGGCTTCTCACATGATGGAATTGGCTCCGGTTTCCTTTTGAAAGGTTGCTGCTGCGAGCCCCGTGTCATGCCGGGATTTGTGATCTCCGGAGGAGAGGATTTCAATCCGAGTTCAGAGATGAAGCATGACCACTTGGAGCTTTCTGTATAGCAAAGTTTTATTAAAGTATAATAGAGGTAGAGATAGCTTCTGACAGACATCAGAGGGGACAGAAAGAGTGCCCCCTTGCTAGCTTTTAGCAAGGTGTTTTATGTCTCTTAGCAAGCCATTAATCAGATAAGAGAGACTTCTCAAGGCTGAGGGAGTGTCACCAGGCCCCTCTCCCACAATATGCATTTTTGAGATAGGATGGCAGAGGTGTGTCATCCCCCGGCCATAAATCAATTGACAGGAATACTGGTTTATTGAGCCATCATCAGCCCAAGGTTTGAGAAAAGGAAAAAAGTTAGTCTCAGGCAGAACTATCTTGAAGAAAGGCAGTTTCCAAAGCAAACACATAGTTTCATGAATAGCTTAAGAACATTTCCATGAGGCAAACATTGGTTAGCTAGCTTGAGGCAGAACCAGGTGCCCTCCACACAGAATTAAAAGGCGCCTGTTAGTTCTGTGTGGAGAAGGGAAAGGACGCCTGCCCCTTGCAGTTTGTTGCTCCTGCCGCCTGGGCCCCGGCCGTCCTGCCTGTCGCCCTCTGCCTCTGGTTCTGTGGTCTCCTTGTAGTCAGGGTGGATGTCTCCCACAGGCTTCGTCATCTGTGTTAACATTTACGGGGGTTTCTTTATGATCTTTGGGTACAGATGTGAAGAATTTCCTGGGTTCATCATTTTTATGTTATTTGTGCTATCAGTTTTGAGATACCTTTTCTATTTCAAAATATTTCCCTGTTGATCCATTCAGGCTTTTTTCTCTAGAACTCTTTCATGCAGATTTGCCTCATCTTTGACTAAAGCTACTCCCAATCTTACATCATTTGTGACTTTCTTTACTTAGTGATATTTTCATATTAATACTTGAGTGAAAGTGTTGTCCTTTTGTTTGACTGCCTCAAACCTCTTGTGTATTTTACGACCTTCACTTTAGTCTCAGTTATCCTTGTTTGAGTAATTTTTTTGTCTCCTTGGGGTAATATTCCATAGTCCGTTTTGATGGTACATCTCCATTTTAAGCTGCTGTCTTTAAATTCAGACAGATCTTCCCAAGGGATCCCTGAGGCTTTTCCTTTGCTGCCACTACGAAGTACCTGGACATGGAATGTTTCATCATAAACCTGATTACTTTCTTAGTTCTCTAGCATTTATACCCCCATTCAGGTTCCTCTGAATTGCTGGTTTTCTATCCAAACAAAATTTGCAGCCGTGCCTTCGTGCCCTTGAATGTCAGTGATACCTGGGACCTTCCTCTGAAAAGCTTAGCAGCAATTCTTGTTTATACTTTTTACTACTCTATACTCCTCATGTTAAAGGCTGATGAAGTCCTGAAATAAAGAGATGTTCTGCTCATGTGGAAATAGGTTTCATGAATCAGAAAGGAGTTGAGCGTTTGTTGGCTGATGTGTGGCAGGGGCAGGGTGAGGCGCAAATGATATAGAAGAGACTAAGAACAGAAATTGTGTTGATGAGCTTCTCAGGAATGTAGCCTTAAAGAAAACAGTCTGATTTATGTCCAAAAGTCTACCCCAGGCCATGATTTGCCACATTTAAAATAGCAAAGAAATGTGTGTGTTTTTTAAAATATCTTCCAAATTGTTTGGTTTGTGACATCATTAGAAAAAGAATACAAGTTTCTAAGTTGACTGCTTGAAATAAGACAGATCTTTTGGATTTACATGCTCTTTTGTTTTTCTGAGTCAATATGATCAACTCTGTAGACACATCCAGTGTTTATTGAGCATATATGGTGTTCTTTAAACTCAGTACAGACTTCTGACACAGGATAATAATGTTAACCATTTCAAGGATTTTATAGTCACATTGGGGAGACAAGACTCCTGCATTAGAAGTAGGAAATGATGTAAGATAGGATATTGTTTGTTGTAAACTAACGTAATACAGATTGTTAGCCCTGTGAACTTTAAAGGAGAGGTAGTAATTAAAATGAGAAGGGGCTTCCCTGGTGGCCTCAGTGGTAAAGAATCCGCCTGCCAGTGCAGGAGACACAGGTTTGATCCCTGGTCTGGGGAGATTCTGCGTGCCACGGGCAACTGACTCCTTCCTGCACCACAACTATTGGACTTGTGCTGTGGAGCCTGGAAACCGCAACAGCTGAGCCCACACACTGCAACGCCCCCATGCTCCAGAGCTCATGCTCTGCACCAAGAGAAGCCCCCACCGCGAGAGGCCCGTGCACTGCGCCTGGAGAGCAGCCCCCCTTGTCAGAGCCGGAGAAGGCCTGTGTGAAGTATCGAAGACGCAGCATGGCCGAAGATAGACGAATGATTTTTTTTAAATGATAGGAAGTTACTAGAGGATTTGCCTGTGTTCCTGCATTTAGTCTTCACAGCAGCTCAGAGAGAGCAGTGACCAACTAGGGCCCGCAGAGCTGACAAATAGTAGAGCTGAAATTTGGTACTGTTTCATTCTGACTGCAGAGTTCGTGTTCTCTGACAGTCAGTGGAGGAAGATGCTAAAGAGCATCTGAAAGCAGAGCAGTCAGAGGGGACCAGAGAGCCCGCAGGAGCAGGGGCAGTGTGAGCAGAGGCGTTCTGCGCGGGGACTGAGTGCGGGTCAGAGGGGACCAGAGAGCCCGCAGGAGCAGGCACAGTGTGAGAAGAGGCATTCTGTGCGGGGACTGAGTGTGGGTCGCCCACGGGGCTGAGAGCAGGGCAGGGGAGAGCCAGGCATGGGGAGAGGGCACTGGAAACCGGCGAGGCCACAGCACAGGAGGCCCTGAGAGGACAGGGGACACCCATGCTCTAGGGCAGCCTGGCCCAGAGGTACTTCCTGCCAGGATGAAACGTTCTGTGCCCGTGCTGTGCACGAATCTAGCTCCTAGGACACTTGGTCCTTGAGCTCTTGAAATGTGACTACTGCGACTAAGGAGCTGATTTGTAAACTTAATTATATATGACCACATGTGAGTAGTGATTATGTATGGATAGCGTAGCTCTAGAGATAGGTAGCCGTTTACAGCTTCTGATCGGATATGGGGCTCAGGCAAGTGCTGATTAAAGAATAGTAATTTCGGATGTTATTTGTAGGGAAAAGAAATGATAAGTATTCAAACTGCATCCTCACTTGGAGAATGATATAACTAATAAAAATGTGGTAAAACTGTTTTGTAACTTTGTTATCTCCTGGCTTTTTTAATAGGGGCTGCGGTTTATCCAACTGAAAAATCCTTGGAGTCATTTACGTTGGAAGGGAAGATATAGTGAAAATGATGTAAAAAACTGGACCCCAGAGTTGCAAAAGTATTTAAACTTTGATCCTCGAACAGCTCAGAAAATAGACAATGGTAAATAACTTTTTAATTTAATAATATGTGCTTAACATGCTTTAACAGTGTAAAATGTACTCAACTGACAAGTCATTAAGGTTTTTTTAGACTAACAAAGACATCTAATTTTTAGGAATATTTTGGATTTCATGGGATGATCTCTGCCAGTATTATGATGTAATTTACTTGAGTTGGAATCCAGGTCTTTTTAAAGAATCAACATGCATTCACAGGTAACTTTTTTGCACATTTCAAAATATGCTTCATAGTAGTGTCCCTTTTTTCATTTAAAATGAAATTATTTGGAAAGACTAGTATTCTTTCTTTTTATCATGCCCATAGAGGGCTTCCCTAGTAGCTGAGCTAGCAAAGAATCTGCCTGCCATGCAGGAGACCCCGGTTCATTTCCTGAGTTGGGAAGATCCGCTGGAGAAAGGATTGGCTACCCACTCCGGTGTTCTTGGACTTCCCTGGTGGCTCAGCTGGTAAAGAATCTGCCCGCAATGTGGGAGACCTGGGTTCGATCTCTGGGTCAGGAAGATCCCCTGGAGGAGGGCATGGCAGCCCACTCCAGTATTCTTGCCTGGAGAATCCCCATGGACAGAGGAGCCTGGTGGTCTACAGTCCATGGGGTCACATAGAATGACTGAGCGACTGAGCACACAGCATGCAGAGAACTATCATGTAATAGTCATTCTCTTTGTATGCTTCTTGATTATGCCAAAAGAAAACAAGAAAACCTTAAAACCTAATTGTATTTGAAGCAAAACTTTTAAAAATAGCATTTCAGCTTAGCTCTGTGAGAAGTGTAATTCCGACCTCCTTGCTGATGTTGTGATGTTGTCTCCTAGTACTTGGGACGCCAAGCAAGGACCCGTGAAGGACGCCTACAGCCTGGCCAACAACCCCCAGTACAAGCTGGAGGTGCAGTGTCCACAGGGGGGCGCCGCGGTCTGGGTTTTGCTTAGTAGGCACATAACAGACAAGGTACTGGTGCCCTCCTCACATCCCATACGGACTTTCTTTCAAATACAACTAGACCAACGTGAGCAAGACACGCAACGTCATCACCAGCCTGTTTCCTGTATATAGGTGGCTTGAAAATAGTGTTTTCTTAGATAAATGTTTTCCTCAAAGGAAACTGATAATTTATAATTACACACTTCAAATCTCTTTCAGAAATCATGTATGAAGAGAGTGAGGGAGTCTGTGCTTTCTAGTGAGAGTTTTAGTGTTGATTATATATGCTTTAGATCTTAAGAATATTAACATAAAAATATGCTAAGGGGGTTTTGGAAATGTTGATGCATTAGGCCTGGTTTTGTAAAGGGTAACCATAATTTTAATGGTTTTTAGAGTCTTTTTGTAGTATATTGCTTCATATAGCATGCTCATCTACTGAAATTACAGTTTAATTGACATACTTTATAACACCAAATAGAAATGCTCTTAAGCTTAGAAATAATCTCCTTCTCCTCCCCTCTCCACCTACACACACACACACACACACACACACAGGAACATAGTGAGTCAATTTACCTAACCATATTGAATTATTTGTGCTTTTAGGATGATTTTGCAAATAATCGAGAATTTATCACAATGGTTGTATACAAGACTGATGGGAAAAAAGTTTATTACCCAGGTATGTTTAGTAAACAGACATTCAAACAAACATTAAAATTCTATTTGTGTGGTTAATTTGAAAAATGACAAATTTTATGTAGGTAATATACATAAATTAATGATTATGCTGATAAGACTAATAGAAACCCCTCAAACAGATGTGTGGCTATTTATGCTACTTGTGTGTGTTATTTTTTTTAATTTAGAGACCTCAGGAATTTGCAATTTCTGCACTCTAGCACATTGCCGTCAGAGCTTTATTTCTAAAATTTAAATCCTATCTTTTTCTCTGATCAGAAAATCTGTGGTTTTCTGTGGACTCATGGATAAAAAGTCCAGGCTCTTGAGTGAGATGTCTGAGGCTTCTTACACTCTGGCCTTCTCCTTAAGGCACCCTCGGCGCAGGTCTGGCTGCTCCTGAACACATCACGCCTGTGTTGCCCTCCTCTGTCTCAGTTCTTCCGCCAAGAGTGTCTTCTCCCTGGCCTCTGTCCGCATATTCCTTTTCCTCTCTTCTTTGTAATGAATGTGGTTAAGATCCAGTTTATGCCATTTCCTCTGTGATGACCTTCCTGCCAGACACAGTGAATCTTGCCCTAAGGCACTGACTTACTGTGTTGAGACCATTTTGCTTTCACATCAAAAGAAAATTTTTTATCATTTACTGCGTGGTAGGGACTATTGGTTTATATTCTAGTCTGGGAGACAAAAAGAGAAAAAAAACTTAATAATGACACCTATGTAGAAAGAAATAACATAGGGTGTTCGTGACTGCTTGGTCACTTTGGTTGGGTGGCCGTGGAAGGCCTTGTTGAAAAGGAGGAAGAGAAAGTCTGAATGACGAACAGGAGTCAGTCATGCAAACACAGAGGTAACAGCATTGCAGGCAGAGGGAACAGCCAGTGCAAGGACCCTAACATGGGCCAAACATGATGTTTCCTGGGAAGAGGAGGAAGACCAGGAGGCCTGGGCAGTGTGGTGTCAGCAGTGGTCAGATGGATGCAGGCTTAGATCACGTAAGGTTCCATCAGCCCAGCCCAGGAAAGGGTCGGAATTTTGCTCCAAGCATGATGGAAATCTTTGGAGGGTTTTAGGAAAATGACATTATCTGATGTGTGTGTGTGTTGTTTTTAAGAAAATTCTTTGTAGAATATATTGGAGGGGACAAAAATTGGAAGCAGAGAACCCAATTAGGTGCTTTTATTTCTGTGAGGAGCGGCGGTGGTTTGAACTTGTGGTGGTAAAGTGGAGATGAGGAGGGGATAGGTTTGGGTTTGGTTAGGATTGTCAGGACTTGCTGAGTTAGTCGGGGATGGCAGGAGTCCAGGACAACACCTGTATTTTTGGCTTGAGAAGCAGAAAGGTGTAACGTTGACTGCGATGCGGGAGCCGGGCAGGGGGCAGATCTGCTGTGGAGTGAAGCAGAAGTTAACTTTGGGTCTTGTTAAATTTGAGATCCCTGTTAGCTCTCCCATTGCTGTAACCTGTTGAGATTAGATTAGAGACAAGTGGACTTAGCGCCCCGGCAGCATCTTTGACCTTGACAGGGACAGAGTGGACACAGGTGGGCTGGGATCCCAGGGGAAAGGATCGGGTGTGCCTGAGGTGAGGCTCTCTGAAGAAGGCTGTGAGGAGGACCAGGCACGGATGGCTAAGCTGGGGTCAGAAGTGGTTTTGTCAAAAAAAAAAAAAAAAAGAAGTGGTTTTGTCGAGTTTCGTTTTGCTTGATCTTAGGAAAAGGTGGCCTTCTTCCCCCGCTGCACCGAGGCTTTCCTGAGGTTCTCTGGGATGGGCACGGCACACAGTCGGTCCAGTGATAAACATCAAGTTAAACAAGCCAGATTTTCCATGTTGATCATTATACATCCAGACACAAAGGTTGTGAGTTATGATCCTAACATTAACGTGTTACACGGCTTTTGAATTTCAAAGAACTTGTTACTCTTTGTGCTTGGATTTTTTAAAAAACAATTTCCTTCCTCTCTTACACAGAGCGACTTTGCCACTCCAGGGCGCTTTCTGGTTTAGTTTTATTTTGATCACGACACTCGGAAGTAAACTGGACTGTTCCCCATCCAACAGAAGAGTAAACTGAGACATAGGTCAGACTGCTGCAGGTCACAGGCGCGCCAGTCCTCCCCCACGCTAGGTCACACCACCTCTAAGCACAGGAGACTTACTACATTTGAGGTGCTAAAATCTCTTCCACAGGTTACATTATCAGTATTCGGTGTTTCTAAATAATATCAGCAATATAGCATTGATCTTAAATGACTTAATCGATATGCATGAAATGACTTTATTGTATCAGCCTTGATTCATGAGCCTGTCACAGAATATCTCAGGCAGCAAAATACTGGAAATAAACCAGATCTGCACATCGTCTGAACACTAGATGGGGAAGCACACACACAGGGTGTCCACGTCACGTGATGGCGTGTGCTGTTGCACATGCAGATTTGAAAGGAGTAAACCTGTGTAGACCAACATGGATCTCAGAAACCTGAGTGAGAAATGAGGTGCAGAGCAAGACACAGGCTGCTGCTTTTTTTTAGATGCATGGTCACGTGTGTGTGTGTGTCTGTGTGTCTGTGTGTGTCTGTGTGTGTAAAAGTCGGCAGAGATGCCCATCAAATCCATCAGAGTGGAATGGAATAAGACTTAATGGTGGTGATTAAAGGAACTTTGTTTTACAAAGAAGCTAGTATGACAAAAAAAAGATAATTGAATCCTGAGTGCTAGAGAATATAGATAATGTATTTATATATTTCTTTGTATCTTTTTAAAAAATTTCCTCAAAAGGAAAAAAGAAGTTAATGTTGATTTTAAAATCCTCTGCCAGGAGAGAAAAATAAGTCACAGGGCAAATAGGGATTATCATATACCTCGTTGAATGTATTCCAAAAAGATTGCTTTCTGTGTATTAGAAATTATTTAATTTTCAAGTTTTAAGTAGATTAAAGTTTTAAATTGAAATTGTAATTCTTTAATACCATTGTATTTTAAAGACAGAATTAAGGGAATGTCCATCCATTTAATTATTTTTCCTACCATCAACCATAAAACTTAAAAAGTACAGAGAATAAAGTCCCATCTTCTGTAAACCTACTTGTTTATTTGCAGCTGACCCACCTCCATACATTGATGGGATTCGAATTAACAGCCCTCACTATTTGACTAAGATAAAGCTAACCACTCCGGGGACCCACACCTTTACGCTAGTGGTTTCCCAGTATGAAAAACAGAACACAATTCATTACACAGTCCGGGTAAGTAAACCAACACGACAGAATGACGATAGAAAGTGCATAACGTCTCTGCTTGTGAGGTTATCTACAAAAAGGTTTATTTATAAAGCGATGTTCGGCAAAGCTAGTACAATATTGTGGAGTTTAAAAATAAAATTAAAAAAAAAAAAAGATTGATCTCTATATACTGCTGAGTGTGTATTTATCTGTATAACAGTTGTGTTAAATTATGATGATGATTCATGCAGAAAATAATGTTTTTGAACAGTAACGAAGTGTTTTTATTTTGAATAACATTTTGAATGAATATTTTAGGCTTTAGAGTAGTGGTTTAGTCCCGAGGCAAATGTGGTGTATCGGACCAGTAAACTCACAGAGCAATAAAAACTCCTTTAGTCTTCATAATACTTTTATTGACTTAAGAAAACCTGGAACTTACTGAAAGGAAACTGACTGCCTATAAACATATTGCTCTCATGTAACTGGGAAGGTCATTGTAATTGTGTTCTTCATAAATTTGTTTGCCTTAACTTAGTAAAGAAGCTCAGAGGAATAGATTTTTAGTGATGAAAGGGACACTGGGGAGCTGCTTTCTTAAGATGCAGAAGCCAAGGCCTCGGGGGTCGTGGTGTGTCCCAGGCCGCAGTTGGTGGCAGCGGAGCCAGGATAAGCACCCTGGCCGCCCACCTGCAGCCCTTTAGTCCTGCCTTGGTACAGGAGGCCCACAGAATCGGGGCTGTCAACTACCCCAGCTGATTTCTTAGTCTTCCGGAACATTCTAAAGTGTGTTTTTGTAAGTATACATTGTATCACTATGATATTTTTTTTTTTTTCACTCTAGGTATACTCAGCATGCAGCTTTACTTTTTCAAAGATTCCTTCTCCATACACTGTATCAAAACAGGTAAAAGAGATTTTTTTCTTTGGGTCACAGTCTCAAAGTCCCTTTTAGAAGTCCCTTTTAGAAGTCCCTTTTTTTTTCTTTCACATTTAAGTTTCTTACAAAGTAAAAACATTCGAGGATTAAGTATAGTCTCCAGTCCAGGTTGGAACACACAAACCTCAGTGGGCACTGAGTGATTCTGGGGAAAAAGTTGAATTCAGAGAAAGAAGATGCATGCAGGCCTTGGTCAGCAGGGAAGGCGGTGTGCATGAACCTTTTACACAGAATTTGAGATTGATTCTACAGGGTGGGCTGGACGTGGGCAAGAGGATTTGAGGGAGAATTCTTGGCAAGGAGGACTCAAAGACGGTGGGTAGAGACAGGGCTGAGACTGCAAAGTGGCCGGGCTGACTTGGAGAATTACACTGAAGAGATAGATGATGCAGCCACAGTGGAGAGCTGCCTTTTTTTCTTTTCAAAGGCGCAGAGGAATTTTATTGTCTTTAAAGCAGAATTCTAGAATGTGAAGTTTTGGTAATACAAAGGCTTTGTTTTATTAGATTAATGGAAAGTGGAGTGGTCAGAGTGCCGGAGGATGTGGAAATTTCCAAGAGACTCACAAAAATAACCCCATTTACCAATTCCATATAGAAAAGACTGGGCCGCTACTGATCGAGCTAAGAGGACCAAGGTTTGTGATAAGTTAACTTTCTTAATGATACCGTGTTAAAAATGAGCTTAGTGGAACAGAATAGGGTTTTGAAACATATTCGTACGGACACTTCGTCTGTGATTAAAGACAGTATTGCATAAAAGTGAGGAAGAGGTGCTGGAATAATTAATATCTATGTACAAGAAAGGTGAGCAGGCCTCTGACTCACATCCAATCTGAAATTCAGTTCCAGATAGCTTACTGATAACAGGAGGTAATAGCCTCAGGGTAAGGAAAGACGTCTCAAGACAACAAGCACATGAAAAGATTTGTAAATATCCTATGTTAGTAGGAACAAAGTCTGTAGGTTTTAAAAAATAACAAAAATTAAAACTTTTTAACAGGCATGTCATAAAAGAAACAATCCAAACAGCCAATAGACTGTAAGAGCAAAATTTAGAACAGCCAGTGTTCCTCAGTGGCTTTTAAAAGACTATAAAATAGTCATGCAGTAGAGTCCTACATAACAGTGAAGATAAAGAACAGCTCCCCACAACACGCTGGGTGGGTCTCAGGACCGAGGCTGAGCTGAGCGACAGAAGCCACACAGCACAGTATATACTGTGCTTCCACTTGCGTGAAGGCAAGAACAGGTGAAGCTGAACTGTCGTTGAAGGGTGCACACTTAGGTAGTTACACTGTAGGTAGGGCAGGAGAGGGACCAGTAGACAGAAGCTGTGATCAAAGGGCCACACAGGGGCTCTCCTCACGGCGCTGAGGGTTTTGTCGATTGCCGGGGGGAGTAACTGGGCTTCTGTTCACTTTTGTGAAGCACATATGTTTCATGTGCACTGTCTTACATTTCTTGTGTATTGTGTTATATTTCACAGTTTTAAAAGGTTTAAAAAAGAGAATACAAATAAAAATAGTACCAGCTTCTAAATAAAACTAGGCTTAATTTTGCCTGCCTGTAATTACAAACTGTTTTGAAAGAAACTAATAATCCTATAGATCAGATCAGATCAGTCGCTCAGTCGTGTCCGACTCTTTGCGACCCCATGAATCGCAGCACACCAGGCCTCCCTGTCCATCACCAACTCCCGGAGTTCACTGAGACTCAGGTCCATCGAGTCAGTGATGCCATCCAGCCATCTCATCCTCTGTCGTCCCCTTCTCCTCTTGCCCCCAATCCCTCCCAGCATCAGAGTCTTTTCCAGTGAGTCAACTCTTCACATGAGGTGGCCAAAGTACTGGAGTTTCATCTTCAGCATCATTCCCTCCAAAGAAATCCCAGGGCTGATCTCCTTCAGAATGGACTGGTTGGATCTCCTTGCAGTCCAAGGGACTCTCAAGAGTCTTCTCCAACACCACAGTTCAAAAGCATCAATTCTTCGGTGCTCAGCCTTCTTCACAGTCCAACTCTCACATCCATACATGACCGCAGGAAAAACCATAGCCTTGACTAGACAGACTTCTGTTGGCAAAGTAATGTCTCTGCTTTTGAATACGCTGTCTAGGTTGGTCATAACTTTCCTTCCAAGGAGTAAGCGTCTTTTAATTTCATGGCTGCAGTCACCATCTGCAGTGATTTTGGAGCCCAGAAAAATAAAGTCTGATACTGTTTCCACTGTTTCCCCATCTATTTGCCATGAAGTGATGGGACCAGATGCCATGATCTTCGTTTTCTGAATGTTGGCTTTAAGCCAACGTTTTCACTCTCTACTTTCACTTTCATCAAGAGGCTCTTTAGTTCCTCTTCACTTTCTGCCATAAGGGTAGGACTAAGCTATTTTTCTGCAGTCGTTTTCAAAAATGTCACCAGTTTGATAGGCAAAACAAGGTACATAATTGCCCTTTTGTATTTCATTTCGAAGCTTGAATATGGAAAAATGTTTATTGACTGTGTATTTTTTCTTCATATATTTAATTCATATCTTTTGCCCATTTTTCTGTTGCACTTGTCATGTTTTTTTTAATTGTAAGCATGAATAAGGGTATGTATGTAGAATATTAACTCCTTCACATATTTGCAGGCATTTTTCCCAGATTTTTTTTCTCACATAACAAAAAAATTTTTTTCATTATAATCAAATCTGTTTCTTTTGGTTTATTTTGCTGTGGCCAGGAAGTCTTGCCCTAATATCAAAGTTTCACTGTATTTTCTTCTAGTTGTTTTCTTTTTTTAAATACATATGGATTGTGTTTTATATTTGGTGTGAAATACAGTGTAACAATTTTTATTCTAAGTTTTTGTCATCACCACCTGCGTAAATAATCCTTTCCCTACTGATTTGGAACCTCACATCTACCATAGGCTAATTCTTCTGTAAATTTAGATTTTATTTCAGGGTTCTCTCCTTTTCCTTTTTTTTTTTTTTGCCTAATACACTATTTTAACATTATTCTCTGAGAGCCTGTGATAAAAATACAGTCTCTTCTAAAGTAAATTTCGTAAAATGTCCATCTTTATGGCTTCAACTTAAAAAGATAAATGATGTTTTCTGTAATTAAGAGTAAAAATAGTATTCGTGTGCCTCAGAGTGCTGTTTCCTCCTACTGAAGCTTTAGAAACATGTACTTAACAGTCTATCTGCACTTTAGGTCGGAGAAGGCAATTGCACCCCACTCCAGTACTCTTGCCTGGAAAATCCCATGGACGGAGGAGCCTGGAAGGCTGCAGTCCACGGGGTCACTGAGGGTCAGACACGACTGAGCGACTTCACTTTGACTTTTCACTTTCATGCGTTGGAGAAGGAAATGGCAACCCACTCCAGTGTTCTTGCCTGGAGAATCCCAGGGACGGGGGAGCCTGGTGGGCTGCCGTCTATGGGGTCACACAGAGTCGGACACGACTGAAGCGACTTAGCAGCAGCAGCAGCAGCAGCACTTTAGGTATAGTTATTTTGGGTGTATGTGTGAGACAACTTAGTAACAGCAGTGATTTACTCTCTTTTTTTACTGCTAGGCAGTACAGTGTTGGATTTGAAGTTGTAACAGTTTCTGTGGTGGGAGACCCTGGTCCCCATGGGTTCCAGAGGAAATCTAGTGGTGACTACAGGTAACGCTGGTCTTTTGATTGCTGTCTAATTCACACTCTGCTTTCTGGGGCATCATCACTTAAAAACCTTGTTCTCATTTTCCCTGAACGTAGGTGTGGGTTTTGCTACCTGGAACTAGAAAATATACCTGCTGGGATCTACAATATCATTCCCAGTACTTTCTTGCCTAAACAAGAAGGACCCTTTTTCTTGGACTTTAATAGTATTATCCCCATCAAGACAACACAACTGCAGTGACAGAAACCTCAGCGATCGCTGGATCTTACACACACCAACATCAGCTCTTCAACTGAGGACACGGATCTCGAGGACACTAACGCAACAGTCAGAACAGAACGGAATCTCTCCAAACGTTTCTGTGGAGTCTGGTGCTGAAGTCAGGGTGTGTGCTGAGAACTGTGTCGTCAGAATTACCCTCTGTCACTCAGAAGTACTGTTTACCTGGTTTTGTGTGTATGCGGAGTGGGGTTGCACTTAGGGGCCATGCTATATAAAAGCATGTAGATGATTGTAAAGGTTAGACGCAGTCAAGCACTGAGATGGACGCCCTTGCCTGAGACCACATGAGGGATGCAGACTCATGGAGCAGAACAGCGGGCTGGGATGCTGCTCTGGAGTAGTTAAGCTGTGTGTGTCTTTTGGCAGCACATGTTGTAAGGTAAACCTGCTTGTGTTGTTAAATCTCCTGTGTGTCCTGGGCAACAAATGACCAAATGAATTGTGTTACCATGAGATTTTAGTTCTGTGTTATTTATGACTTTAAGTGTTTACTGTTGCCCAGAGGTCATGAAAGGATAAAGCATTTAAGAAACACAGTTAACTTTATAGTGTGGAGATGCTCATGTTTAAGAGTGAAGGTTGCTGAGGCTGGACACCTGTCTCCCATTGACTCATTGAAGAGGACTGAGGTATAGTCATCAGTGCCGTTTGATCAGGTTGAGGAAAGCAGTAGTCTGAGACACTGAAGACGTTACAATTCAGTTTGTATAGCCTTTCTGTAAATTGCTCCATATAGTTCAGTGTTCTTATGGTAAGAGCACTCTAAAAAAACATGATTAAGAATTTAATACATGGTGATTGGGTCGCAAGATACTGTTATGTGTAAATTCCCCGTTGTTTACATAAAAATCCATTAGAGTAGAATCTAAAGATCTAAAAATAGTGGAATTTTTCATCTCTATTAAAACTTTTGTATTTCTATTACCTTTAATCGAAATAAAATGTTTATACTTATGGCAACTGCATAGTTTAACCTAGAGAAATTATTAAAGAACTTCATGTGGTATGTTCCATCTATGTTCCATGACTTGCATGAAAATTCACATTTTTACCAAAAAAAAAAGTGTGTTTTTCATTCAGCCTAGTGGCAAATTGTTGTATTACTGAGATTTCATTTTGGTAAATACTTCAGTGCTTTCACTTTTAACGTACTTTTGGTGGATTAATTTTCTGTGACTTTAAAGAAAAATCTAAAGCATAACAGGCATATTTATTATAGGCATGATTTGAGCCTTGTGTGTTAAAGATCTCATCAGAGATGCAAACTGAGACCTAATCCCTGCCTTCAAAAACCCAATGAAGGAGACCTATTTAAACAATACTGTATTGTAATGCTGAATTCTGTAGAGAGCTCTGAACAGAGCCCACGATGACAAACTTTGGTTGGACCGGTATAGAAAGAGAATAGAATCAGCTGGGGAGCTTTTCAAAGCCTAGTGCCCAGGGCTGCCCGCATCACTCACCAGCCCCTGCGGCTGAGACCGGGAGACGCCCAGGCCTCCAGCCTAAGCGCCTGTATTTATTTTGCGGCCACCATGTCTCCATACTGCTCGGCTTCAGTAGCAGCAGAAGTGGAATTCCAATTCACACCTGCTAATCAGGGTGTGCACTGTTAGGACCCAGGACCTTAACTGAAAATAAGAACAGGTGACCAGTGCATGCATGCTCCTGCTCATGGCAAGAGGACTGCCTTGAACAGAAGATTTGGGCAGTATCAGGATTCCTTATCTGAAGTCACAAAAAGACATTTTCTTAAGCCATTTTTATTACACTCAAGGTATTAAGACAAGTACAAAATAACCTTGTAATCAGGATACTGTATCAGTCATTAAAAAGAGAAAACAGGACAGTGTGAAGAGATTTACAAATGACACATATATATAAGCTGACAGACTTGAATGGGTTTTTTTTTTCCTTTTAGAAATGCTGTTTTCTTAACAAAAAAAGGACAATTAAAATACAATGCTCTAAATACGGGCCATGAAAACAAGAAAAGCGGTCCTACAACACTTAATACTATTAGCATAACAGACACCATTGCTTCTATCAACAGCCTCTGCCACCGTGTGCCCACTCCCTTTCCTAGCTGTAAGGAACAGTTTCCTCTTAAGAAATACTAGTGCAGCATAACCCTTAAATAACTGTTTATTTTTAAAAGTTACAGCCTACAGAGAAACCAACACCTTGTCGATCTAGAACAACACTGGCCACCATTCCTCATGCACGGGTCTTAGAATAAGTCCCCCTGGCTGGTGGGGTGAGGTTTGCGCGACAGGACTCCTCCCCCCGCAGCCACAGGCCCTCATCCACGACAGGCCCCTGCCCGTGTCCCCCCCTATCCCCACGCGGCATTCACCCTTCCCACCCCAAAAAGTGCAGCTCATGGCAGCCTTCGACAAAGAAAAGGATTTTAACGGGCGTCCCAGGAAACACACTTTTTTTTTAAATCCTCTGTCTGAAAACCAGAGATGATGAAAATGAATTCTGTTCTTGGATTTTTTTTAAGCCTTCACTGGATCAGAAAGCACTGTTGCGAATATTTGAGTTTCATTTGCGTGCACTTGTTTTCCTTTAGATACCACCCCCACCCCACCCCCGGGATCTAAAGGAGAGAACAAGGCCATTTTCCCAAACAAGTGGGCCCTTGAGTCTGCTGGGGGCTCAGCTCCCCAGGCCCTCGGCTGACTCAGGGTCTTTTCTGGGAACAGGTTACTGCTTGCATGACACTGTGACAGGGACCGTTCCAACAAAGGCCGTGGACGCGGTCACAGCCCGCCCACAACTGACTCTGCACCGGAAAACACAGCAGCCCAGGAGCACTCACCCCACAGACCTCCAGCCCTGAGCCCACTGAAGCGTCACTCGTGCGATTTAGAGGAAAGGGCTGGGATTTGGCATATATTTTGTGATTATTGGCACAATGTCCTCCGTCCGGTTCATGTATAAACACTGGCCCGCGCCGGGGCCAGGGCGCGTCAGCCGATCTGCACCACGTGTGTGTCTGTGAGGCCCGCACGCCCGGGGCCCCGCAGGGACAGCCGCCGCACCCCGTCCTCCAGGGCCTGGCCCGCGGGCTTCGGGGGGCTCCTGCCGCCGTCGCCGCTGCTGCTGCCCAGCCTCCGGTGGCTGCCCGCCTTGTCACCCGTCTTATTCTCTGCTCCCTCTGCTCTGTCCCCTGTGGAAACAGAAAGACCCGGCAGTGAGTCCTGGCAGTCCCAGGGGTCACCCGGGCCCCCCACAGCCAGCCAGCCAGCTGCACCTCCAGATGCCCAGGGGCACAGAAGCGCCTCTGCCACAGCAGCGCCTCCTGCTTTCCCTCCCTGAGAAGCTGTAGACGCCCCTGACCCTCGGAGATGAGACCCGTCCTATGCTAACAGCCGGGAAACAGAAGCCTCTCCAGCGGGGGTGCCTGTCCAGAGGACTGTTGTGATGAGAGAGACCGAATCACGTTGGGAGCCACACCGCAATGCGTTCAGAGAGGCCCTGATTGCAGCATCCAGCCTGGGGTCCCCGCCTCCCCCCAGCCCAGGGGCAGGGGGCTGCACTCACCTCGTTCCACCTCGCACTCGGGGGACGAGGCCCCGCTGCACTCGCTGCGGGGGCCCAACCCCGGGAACAGCACCCCGAACTCCGACAGGGACACAGGGCTGGGCAGGTCCAGGCTGGCGGGCCGCACAGCCGAGGGGAACTGCTCGGGCATCTCTGATGGGCTTGTGGGCCCTGAGCTGAAGCTGGACAGGGACTGGGTTTCTGAGTCATCCTCAGACACAAAGGCGCTGCAGTTGTCATCTTCGAAGGCCTCAGAGGCCACTGGGAGGGGGGAGAGAAGAGCTGTCACTCAGGTCTGACCGAGGGCCACCTGGTCCCTGACACACCCTCTGGTGTCCCCGCTGCAGAGACGGGGCCAGGAAGCTGCAGGACCCGGCCACAGGCCGTGGCCGCCTCAGCTCGTGAGACCAGACTCCAGAGCAGCCTGAAGGGAGGAGGCTGGACCTACCAACGGCCAGGGTCCTTAACATCACTCTGCAGCCCCTGTCCCAGAAGTCACTGTCACCAGACACTGCCTGAGGTGGAATGGAAGGTGAATTCAGCCTCAGGTTGGGTTTTTCTCTCCACCCCGGGCCCCAAAACGGACTCCCACGGGCACAGGAGGATGGCAGGCCTGCGTGACGCATCCTGATGGAGCCAGCCAGGCCTCAGAGCTGCCTCTTCCCACGGAAGGAGCCACAGGAGCTCTGACGGACAGTCCTGCATGGGGTCTCTGCTGGGACCTCGGTCACCTTCTGAGTAGCTTCCCATCTCATGAGACATGCTCAGAGTCCACTGAGATCACCGTCTGCCACAAAGGAACATAGCTCCCTTGCGGTCCTCTGTAGCCTGTGCACTTGGTTTGTGGGCCGTTCTAACCGAGGCCAGAGACACAGCTTCCAAGTCACCTCAGCTCTGAACAACATCCCAGTCCCGTTTCCTCCTCCCCTGGCCTTAAAGACAGCCTGAAGTGCCCCCTGCTGCTGCTGCTGCTGCTGCATAGTCACTTCAGTCGTTCCAACTCTGTGCGACCCCATAGACGGCAGCCCACCAGGCTCTCCTGCCCCTGGGATTCTCCAGGCAAGAACACTGGAGTGAGTTGCCATTTCCTTCTCCAATGCATGAAAGTGAAAAGTGAAAGTGAAGTCCCTCAGTCGTGTCCAACCCTCAGTGACCCCATGGACTGCAGCCTTCCAGGCTGCTCCGTCCATGGGATTTTCCAGGCAAGAGTACTGGAGTGGGGTGCCATTGCCTTCTCTGGAAGCGCCCCATGGAAGTACTATTAATGCTAGGCACACAGAATGGGCTCAGATCTGAGTTCACATCCCATCTTTGCTGCTTGCTGGGTACCCTTGGTTAAGTTACTGAACGTCTCTGAGCTTCATGTCCCTCTCCACACAGGGTTTACAAGATGATGTACACTAGAAGACTCATCCCTGCTGTTCAAATTACAGTTTCCTTTGACCTGGGCCCTCACACTTGAATGTTTGTGGCCTGAATTAAGGTGCTGGGCTGGATGAAGCACAAGCTGGAATCAAGATTGCCGGGAGAAATATCAATAACCTCAGGCAGATGACACCACCCTTATGGCAGAAAGTGAAGAACTAAAGAACCTCTTGATGAAAATGAAAGAGGAGAGTGAAAAAGTTGGCTTAAAGCTCAGCATTCAGAAAACTAAGATCATGGCATTCAGTCCCATCACTTCATGGCAAATAGATGGGGAAACAGTGGCTGACTTTCATTTTGGGGGGCTCCAAAATCACTGCAGATGGTGACTGCAGCCATGAAATTAAAAGATGCTTACTCCTTGGGAGGAAAGTTATGACCAACCCAGACAGCATATTCAAAAGCAGAGACATTACTTTGCCAACAAAGGTCCGTTTAGTCAAGGCTATGGTTTTTTCTGTAGTTATGTATGGATGTGAGAATTGGACTATAAAGAAAGCTGAGCACCGAAGAATTGACGCTTTTGAACTGTGGTGTTGGAGAAGACTCCTGAGAGTCCTTTGGACTGCAAGGAGATCGAACCAGTCCATCCTAAAGGAAATCAGTCCTGAGTGGTCATTGGAAGGACTGATGCTGAAGCTGAAACTCCAATACTTTGGCCACCTGATGCAAAGAACTGACTCATTTGAAAAGACCCTGATGCTGGGAAAGATTGAAGGCGGGAAGAGAAGGGGTCGACAGAAGATGAGATGGTTGGATGGCATCACCGACTCAATGGACATGAGTTTGAGCAAGTGTTGGTGATGGACAGGGAAGCCAGGTATGCTGCAGTCCATGGGGTCCCGAAGAGTCGGACACGACTGAGCAACTGAACTGAACTGAGGAAGGATTATGGGGGAAAAGCCAACAGCCAGTATTCCTCAGAAAAAGCAAAGAAGGGCATACAGACAGGCAGGGCTGGGGCAGTAGGGTGGGTCTCCAAATTGACGTGGAAGGAACTACAGCAGCCCTTTGTATCCACTTCCCAGGGGTGGCCCTGGGAATAGGTCCCCGCGCCCAGACACTACGTGTGGCATGACCCCCAGGGGCCAGCACGCCTTCATTCAGTCCTGACCACCCCTCTCTGTAGCAGACAGCGAGCACCGTCACGTGCCCCACTTTACAGGGGAAGGAACGGGAAGTCAGGCCTTGGCCCACGCTGTCTTGATCATGGCGGGACGGCCAGGACTCGAATCAGAGCTGCCTCCCAAGTCCCTGTGCCCAAAGGCGCTCCTTCCCTGCAAGGCTTCTCAGAGCCTCGGATGCCCTAGTGCGTGCTTGGAATCTCGGGGGTGAAAGCACGTCGCTTCCCAAACTTATCTAAGCGCAGCACGCTGACTCAGGATGCTAGCTGCGCCCCGGTGAACAGGGCATCCCGCCCAAGCAGGGGACACGGGCCCCAGACTCACCAGAAACGGTGTCAGCTTCGGGCTTGCGCCCCGACAGGCCCTCGGCGGGCACAGCTCCGCCCTCGGCGCCGACGCCGCGCCCGCGGGGCCCCATGGCGCCGGAGCGCCTCCTCTCGTGGATCTCGTCCGAGATAGTCTCCAGGTTCCGCAGCGCCGTCTTGTACTCGCCCTTGGCCAGGGCCAGCTTGGCCTGCAGCTCGTCCACCGTCTTCTTCAGCTGCTGCTTGGGAGAAGCGGGGGGTGGAGGCGTGAGCAAGGTCGCGCCCCCGCCGGCCGGCCAGGCTCCCGGGTGACCCTCAGGATGCAGCCGGGGACCTGGTCCCCCTTCCGCAAGTCTCTATGCACCAGCGCTCAGCCTCCAGTCCTGTGACAACCCCGGCTCTACGCTCAGAAACGACCTGGGGGGCGCCCCCCACCAGAGGCAGCGGTGGGGGTCCGGCCGTCTGAGCCCCGAGCCGTGGACCTCACACTGCGCTGTGTCGGAAGCCCCCAGCGGGCGTGTGGAAAGCCGGAGGGCTGGGCCGGCCCGCAGAGCCTCGGTTCTGTCGGTCTGGGGCGGCCCCAGGAATCCGCACCGCCAGCAAGCTCCCCGGGGCCGTGCGGAGGACCACAGACCGAGGACGCTCAGGCCAGAGACGATGCAGAGGTTCTGCAGGCGGCAGAGAGCACCGAGCAAGCAGCCGAAGCCTCGGTCAAGTACGTGTCCCCCGAGCTGGCAGCCGTAGGGCCGTCCAAAGGCCACTACAGAAGGGGTCGGGGGGGTGGGGGTCGGGGGGGCTCGGGGGACAGACATCGCCTACCCACCCGCTTCAAAGCCAAAGGCCATACGTACCTCAAGCTGCAGGTAGTACTTCGCCTTGAGTTCAAAGTAAGGCCTGTGGGAGGCAGACAGAAGGAAACCCGTGAGAGCCTGGTCAGCAGTGACCCCCATACGCTCCACGGGAGTGTCCGGGGCAGCGACTGAGCCACCCTCCAGCATTTACTCGGCTCTAACGGGGCGTGAGGGGAGCGGGGAAGAGATCCAGCTCCCGGGCCTGACCCATAACAGATGCTCACCCAGGGCAGAGGCATCAGAAGGCCCGTTTCCAGACACAAGAGCCCCGCACGTGGGCACACGCAGGCTGGGGCCCTACCCCCCCCCCCACCCCCCCCCCCATCCTCCCTGCAGAGCGTTAAGGTCACAGGGGGCGCCCGGCAGGGAGGGGGGCCCCACCTCCCCTCCCGGGAAGGAACCGCAGAGAAGAAACTGCCCCAACGAACACCAGCTCCCCCGAGCTCACTCGGGGAAGGGGAGAGCCACCGAGCTGCACTGGGCACAGCGGGGCCTCCGCGGGGATGGGGTGGGGTGGGGTGGGGTGGGGAGCGCTCGGTCGGCCTCCAGGACTCCGCGGGACTAGAGGGAGCGGATCCAACGCAGACTGCCCAGGCCACAGGCCAGGGAGAGCGCAGGAGAGGCCAGCACGCCCCAGGCTCTGGGCCAGCCAGGGGCGGGCACACCCGCTCCTTTCAGGGGCTTGGGGGTCGGCAAGTGAGGAGGCGAACACTTTATTCTTGAGCTCCTCACCCACCGCGAAGCTTGAGGGGTCTGTCTGGGGCTGAGCAATCGAGGCCATTCCAGGTCTCTGCTTGGAGGCCCAGCAATTGTGAGGAACGCAGGGAGTCTTCCCCAAGGTCATTGTCAGATGATAATACACAGGAGTGGTGATGAGAAGAGGTGGAGAAAAGCTCCATTGAAACCAGTCTTCACAACATTGTAAATCAACTAACGATAGTTCAAATAAATAAATACACACATACATACACACACATTAAAAAAATTATTCCTTTGGGCCCATCTGTGTATGCATGTAATTTGTGTGAGACGAATTGTGTTTTCAATGTGTTTTGTGGCCTGCCTTTATTACATATAAAAGTTACGAACATATTCATAAATTAATGAAGACAGAACCCATGTCATCATGATTTTAACTGCTACAAACTAGTCCGATGTGTGGAAGTGTCACAGCTTATTTAACCAAAGAGCCTACTGTTGGACAAGGTTAACTGTTCTAGTCTTTAATACTGTAAGAAACTTTGGAAATACACATCCTGTCGCTGAAAAAAAAGAAAGGAAACCAGTCTTGCGCTGTTTCATCAGCTCTGGGTCTATGAAGGATGTGTATTATCTACAAAGCTCACCCCCACTGCGGACAGGTAACCTGAGGGGAAGGGTCGTGTCCACACCGTCAGCCACAGAGCCAAGGGCACACAGCCCTGAGTTCCCCAAAACGCAAGTGCAGCCCAGGGCCCAGGTAACGCTCTGCCCTTGAGATTCCTTCCTGTGTGCTCCCAGGGGGTCAGCCTGGAGGAGCCCCACCCGGGGGTGCAGAGAACACAGAAGGAGCCGGGGCAGGCGCTGCTGGGGCCACGGGAAAGGCTGAGACTGCAGCCCAGCTCAGGGGCCCGCCCGCCCGGCTCACTTGGACTTGTTGATGGCCCGCTTGAGCTTCTTCTCCAGCTGCCGCATGCGGCCCATGGCCGCGTTGTAGCGCGCCGCCGTCTCCTTGTGCACCAGCTCGCTCCTCGTCTTGGTCTGCTCCGCCTCCATGACCTGCGACCACAGCAGAGGGGGCGGGGTCAGCGCGGCCACACCCAGAACGGCCCCCTGCTGCAGGATCACGTACTCCATTTGTTTAAAAAAGATGAGGAATCTGGGATTAACATATACATGCTACTATATGTAAAGGACATCAACCACAAGGACCTCTGTATAGCAAACGGAACTCTACCCAATATCTTGTAATAACCTATAATAGAAAAGAATCTGAATATATATATATATACACAAACATACATATACATGTATACCTATACAACTGAATCACTGTGCTGTATACCGGAAACTGACACATTCTAAATCAACTGTACTTCAATTTTTTTTTAATAAAGAAAAATGTAAAAATTAAATGAGGAAATTAGTGGGGAGACTAAGATTAAACAAACTTGCAAAGAGAAAAGGATCACCCTTCCTGACTCATCTATTCTGAAAAAGTCATTTCAGACAAGATTAAACAGCCCAATCAGCTGAGGCAACGAGCAGGAAAAGGACAGAACGACATGAAGCATCCTCTGAGCCAGCGGGTGTCCACTTCCGCGGAGTGGCCACCGTGGGCTCCTCCTGTCCCACCGCAGGTCAGGAGCCAATGGGCAGGCAGGCAACACGAGAGGGGCTCGGTAGCCCTCCAGAGCCAGGTGTGTGCATCAGGACAGCAGGAGAATGAGGACCTCAGCCATCTGGCCCCTTCCCAAACGTTCCAGCTTAGCTGGTGGACGCAGAATCCAGGATCCAGAAGGATTAAGCAGAAACAGATTCTGAGGCTCACACACATTTCTGTGGCCAGAAAACTCGTCAGCTAGAATGCTGGGGGGAACATTTTCAAAATGAATTCAAAAACCAACCCTCTATGGGGGCTCAAAGGCACGTTCCCAGAAGCAGGGACAGTGTCGGTTCTCTCCCCACTAACCTAGAAGCGCATCAGAACAAGGCTGGTTGGGAGGGGAGAGGACGCGGGAGAGAAAAAGCAGTTTGGACCACGGAAACAGCTGCCAACTTCCTTCCCACCTTCTACTTACAACTCACCCAAGTACAGAGTGAACTAGAAAGGCAGTAGCAAGGCGGGGATAGAGGGCCAGCTTTTTATTTTACCCAAAGAGCAGCCAGGAGGAGGCCAGAGGGCCCTCAGATCGCTGGTCCACCATCTCAGACCCCGCAGGACGGTTTCAGGAGGACACCACCGAGGAGGCAGCCAGCGGTCCGTCACCCGCCTTGGGAAACAGCCAGTCAGCCCAGGGTAGTTTCCTTATGCGCTTAAAATTAGGTGTTTTTTAAGAATCGGGAGAAAGTCTGACATGAGCAGAAAACATCGAGCATCCTGTCTGTTGCCCCTCTCCAGATTATCTCTGCCTTTCGTCGTCTTGGAGCTATTTCATGACCCTACAAGTTGTGGGAAACTGATAGTAATACAAATGATTCTTATCCCTAGAAATCAAGAGGAAGTGTGTGGACATGCATTTACTTGTTGCTTGCCCTGTAAATACTGACCAATTCTGTATCTGCCTGTTAATTCACCTCGGCACTCTTGAACTTAAGCATGAGTGTTGTTGTTGTTGTTTTTCTGAATTCTCCTTTCAAAGAGCTGTAACATCAGATTAGTTCCATCCTTAATTAATGCATTAAATAAAATATTTTATAAGAGAATACTTCATACGTATCAGAGTTAAAGCTTTACCTTCTTTAAAAAAAATATATATTTATGTATTTAACAATGGTTTTAATGCTTGAGATACTTTTAAAAACAGAATTAGAACAAAGTCAGAGAGGGAAATAGGGAACCAAGATAAGCTTGCTAACATGACCTCTCAATCAAGATCAAGGGGCTTGGGAAACCCTTCCGCTTGGCTTCTCACATCAAAGACGTCACAGAGACATCAGATGCACGCAGAACCTCACCAGCTTGGTCACTTAAGAGAAACAGCAGTAACTCTCCAGTGTAAAGCTGTAAGGATTTACTGCTGTAACCTTTATGAACACATGAGACCCAAGCACATCAGACAGGTGAAGACACGCTGTGGTGACTGCTTCTACTACAAGAGGATTTGGTGCAGGGCTCACCTTTAAGGACCTGTCTGAAAGCATAATGATCTTTTTTGGAATAGTTTTTTGATATGGACTCTTTTTAAGTCTTTATTGAATGTGTGTGATACTGCTTCTGTTTTATACTTTGGTTTCTGGCCGCGAGGCATGTGGGATCTTAGGTCCCCCACCAGGGATGGATCCTGCACCCGCTGCCCTGGAAGGTGAAGTCTTAAACACTAGACTGCCAGGGAAATCCCTGAAAGCATTTTAAAGAGAGACCTACAAAAACTGTGATTTGAGGCTACGGTAAGGAGTATCCCCTGCAAGAAGCAGGGTTCCCACCAACTGCACGCACAGGCCCTCATTTTTCTTTGGTCCTCAGTCTGCAAAAGAGCTTTCTAAAGTCAAACCCTCGGAAGAACCCAAGCACATGGCAACGTAGCCAACGCAGACTGAGGCGGCAGCAAAAGCACACTGCCCCCTGCCTCTCCCCCACCAGTTGCAACTCCCGCCCCAACTCCCGGACCCCACGGGCACACTGCCCCCTGCCTCACCCCCACCAGCCGCACCTACCACCCGCCCCAACTCCCGGACCCCACGTGCACACAAGCTCCTGCCTCACCCCCACCAGCTGCACCCACCACCCGCCCCAACTCCCGGACCCCACGTGCACAAGCTCCTGCTGTCAGAGGAGAGCCCCTCACTGTGCTTCCTGCCTCCAGGGGGAAAGTCGCCACGCGGTGCACCTTGGTTACGTCTCCTCGGCAACTCAGCAGCCCCTGAAGCCTGGAATCGGGTGTGAACTGTGTGCCCAGGGATGAGAAAACGGTGGGCGGATGCTGGGAAGGTGGAGACCACGAAAGGAAGCAGAATGCAGAGGTCCCTGCAGGCCTTGAGGTGCCCAGACACAGATGCAACCCAGACCCGAGGAGCCAGTGCAGTGCCCAGACCTCCACGAAGACCAGGCTCCTGGGCCTGGACTGCAGGCCCCGCACCCAGCTCCGCACCATACTCTTCAGTTTACGGCCAACGAATTCAGCTCAGAGCCAAGTACACTGAGGAAGCACATCCTGTGTGCCCAGAGCACGCGGGAGACCAAGCCCTGGACCAAGCCTCACGGTGCAGACACGCAGCAGCAGCAGCAGCACGCCCCTCAGGCGGCCGAGGTCCAGGTTGCTGGGGCTACCTTGGGTCACGGTGGGGGGCAGGGAGGGGGCGGCAGCAGAGGCTGCGCGGGGCAGGGGGGCTCAGTGCAGGGGGGTTTGGTGCAGGGCGCCGGGGGGGATGGGCTCGGTACAGGGCGCTGTGGAGCGGGGCGGGGCTCGGTGCAGGGGGGGTGTGGTGCAGGGCGCCGGGGGGACGGGCTCGGTGCAGGGTGCTAAGGGCTCACTGCGGGGTGTCGGGGGGGCTCAGTGCTGGGGGCTCGATGTGGGGTGCTGGGGGGACTTGGTGTGGGGTACTGGGGGGCTCGGTGCAAGGTGCTAGTGGAAAGGCATGAGTGAGGAAGCCTTTAGGAGGGCTTGGCACAGCCAAGCATCCACTCGCCACAGGAAGCGTGCAGCTGCCCACCTCCTTCCCAGAGCTGACAGGCTCCCAGAGAAACCACTGTTTTCTGGCTTCCTATGTCCCCTGAGAGGACTGCGTTACTGGGCTGACCCCTGGGTGCACCAACCTCTGTGGATTCTGACGACGAAGAATTCAGCCTCCCTGGGGTTCCCCCAAACCCACAGACACGCACTCCTGCCCCCTACAGGTTGGTTCCAGATGCCCAACAACCGACCACCCGCCACTGCCCAGCAGGAGGGTTTGGGGCCCAAGTGGCTGGAAGAGCCGCAGCCCCGGGCCCGGCGGCCAGCGGGCAGTGAGCGGGATCTGGGTGGTAAGCCATGCAGCTGCCCCCAGTGCTTGGGAACCCGAGGAGCAGAGGCCTCCTCCAGGGCCTCCAGCAGGACATGGAGAATGGGCGCCAAGCAGGCCCCCTCCTGGGAGGACAGGACAGCCCAGGCCCCCTGCCCACAGAGACACAGACACTGCTCACACAGACACTGCCAGCCGGGACACCAGCACGCACCGAATGGCTGTGTCAGCCGGGCTGGGGGCCCTGCCGGCAGGACGACCCGAACCGGGCTCCTTGCCTCACTGTCCACCTCGCCCAACCCTCTCCCAGCCACACACCCTCAAGCTGAGCATCCCAGAGCAAAGAGCAGGGCCCCCCGCTCCCAGGAAGGCAGCATCGTGGTCCCCTCAGCCCCTCGGCCCGTTCAGGCCGCCTTCTGATTCTTCTGTGGGCCTGGGCGCGTGGGCCCAAGGAGGTGGCATCTCAGGGCCTTGGGGGACAGGTGGTACCCGCCCACCAGCACACGAAAGCGGGCCTGACGGCTCACGTGCCTCCCAGGGTGCAGGGCACACCCCAGGCGTCTCCTCCCAGCAGCTGCTGCTTCCTCACAGTTCACGCCCCCCCCCCCCCGCCCCCCTACTCCACAACAAGCCATGTGCTCCTCCTCCTCTCTGGCCTCTCTGCACAGACATCAGGAGGGCCGACGGCTCCCTCCTGGAGGGTGGAAAGCTATCACCCCCCTCTCAGGGATACTGCTCAGCCAAACCAGGTGGAGCTGGGGGAGCAGGCGGCATCGGCTGCCTAAGGCCTGAGTGGGAGCAGCAAGGACCGCACACCCCCAGGGAGGCCCCTCAAGTGTACTGCAGAGCTCAGCTGACCCCAGCACTGGGCACAAGACTGCTCCTTGGTCCCCACCTGGGGCCCTGCACGTGGTTGAGCAATACAGAACCCGGGACTCCCACGGCGACCACAGCAGGGGCCGTCACTCAAAGTCTGGAGGAACAGAAGGGACACCCAGAGGACCCTGGGGAAGGGGGTGCAGAGACCACAGGTCCTTCCACCGTGCCTGGGGTGGGGGCCACCCTACCCAAAGCAGGGCCGCTTTCTCGAGATGGCCTGGACCCTTCTGAGCTCCACATCCTTCTATGGACGCTTCTGTGGCACTTTGTTCAGCAGCAGAAGTCCTTTCTCCTGAAGAAGCAGGCTTCCTGGAGGACCCAGAAGTCAGCTGAGACCGGGGACATACTCTAGACCTTTTGCTTTGTCAAGAAGCCCAGGTGTGCCAGGGCCCTGGGAGGGCAGCTCACAGCAGAGCCACCCGAGGGCGTTTCTGCCCCACCCGCCACGGCCACAGAGCGTGCCCCTCCAGGCTGGGGTTCTCAGGGACCTGGGGACACGGCCCCAGAGAGCTCTGCTGCATGCTTTGTCTCTTGCTGATGCCACTCTCCAGCCCTCCTTCTCCCTCCTCAGGTCAAGGAGCAGCCTCCGAGCCCCATAAAACCGGAGAGGAAGCGAGGGAAGAGGGCCAGGAGCCCCCCAGGGTGGAAATCCTGGCCCGTGACCCAGGAAGTCTGCTCATCTGCAGAGGTCACCCCCACAACCAAGAAATCGTCGGCAGCCTCAGTGAGGGGACACGTCAAATGACCCTCCCAGGGCCCTCAGGGGCCCCACGTGGTGTCAGGAGGCCTAGGGCCATCTTGGACAGCTCCCCAGTTGAACACTGCACAACCCCAAGGAGCACCATTCACAAAGACAGGTGTGAAAGGTATTCTCGGCCATGGAGTGTGGAGGTCCTGGGGACACCTCTTGGGGACTTGCCATCACCATCTACTACGGCCCTGGGACTTAACAAGTAGGAGGAGAAAAAGCAGAAATATGTTCTGTTATTTTTGTAAAGGACACATTAAGTGATCTCTGCGATGATTCCTATCTAGCTGATATGGATCTTGGTTGGGGTGGAAGGGAGGGTGGGAAGAAAAGGCAGCCCTTCCATGAAGTTCTTGGAAGGAGGTTTTTTTCCTCCATCCTTTATACTCTGTCAGGCTACTTATAAATTTCCAAGATTCCCGAACTCCCCTGTGGGAGTTCCCCCGTGGACCCAGGAAAGCTGTCCCGGCCTGCATTTGGCTGTCCAGGCCTGTGTCCACCAGGAGACAGGAGGCTCCAGGCCACACAAGCCCAGGCGGGGGGGTCTGGGCTTTAGGGGGCAGCAGCGGTGGAGTCAACGTGGATTCGACACCAAGTCCCAGCCCTTTGTGAGTCAGGCGTTCTATTTAGGGACGCTCAAGGCCACCTTTAATCATCATGTCCTGCAGGACCTGAGCCCACATGGCAGGTGACACTGGAAAAAGTTATGTTCTAGCCCTGCAGGCGGCCTCTCGGGGATCCAGACCAGGCCCGCGGCCCCACCCCTACGCCACCCCACATCCAAGGCCTCAGCAAACCAGCGGAGGAGGGGGAGAAACACTGAACATCCCACAAGACCCTCTGGAGCCTGGGCGAGTCAGGAAGAGGGGACAAGTCCAGCAACACCCATCACTGCTGATAGCCCTGTGGTCAGAGATCAGGTCCCAGAACTGCTGAATGATGCCCCATGATGACCTCAAACCCAGCAGGCAAAGCCAGTGAAGCCCACAGCCTGCAGAGCCCGCTTCCCACAGGCACCCTGGTTCCCCAGACCACACCCAGTCCGGGCATCCCCAGGGTTCAGGCCTTAGCCGCCACGGCCCGCCTCTCACTGAGAGCACACATGCCCCAAGACCAGTCCGTCAGGTCATCCAGATCGTCCACCCGGAGCTCCAAACCCCGCCAGACCCCGGGGACTCAGAGGGAGGAGACCCTGGAGAAGGACCGGGGGTCCCCTGGGGAAGCCCACACTGGTCAGGACTGTCAAGGATGATCTGAACCAGAGGGACTTCAACTGACAAGGACGGGGCACTAAGGCTGACACTGTGGGGTTGCCACCGGGGACGACGGCTTAGTTCCAGGCCTGCGGAAACCCCCAGGAGATGACCACTTGTGGGCGAACAACATGCCTGTTTGCTCTGCTCCGGGAAACCCCAGGGACGCAGGAACCCGAGGTGGGGGCAAGCCCAGCCCCCTCCCCGCCGCACGCCCACCCTGCCCGCCCACACGCAGGTGCAACACAGGCCCACACGCGTGCGCGTGCACAGGTTCGCCCCGCGGAGACTCGTACCCTCTGGGTGGCGTGGTTCAGCATCTCCTGCCAGGCTGAGTCGAACTGCCTCTTGTCGTCCTCCAGCAGCCGCTGCTCAGCCAGGGAGATGGTCTCCTTGGCGGCGCGGAGCACCTCGGTGGCCCTCTGGAAGTCCTGCGTGGCTCGCTGAGCCTCCAGCTGCGCCTGCGCAGGAGAGACCTCGTGAGACCGCGGACCAGACCGGTTATAACTCCCCTCCCCGGAAGGTGGGCATCCCGAGGGTCTGCACGGGTGCAGTCCTTCTCTGCCTGTGCAGCCCGGGCAACAGGCCAGGCACCCGCAGGCACATGCAGATGCCGGATGGGGCGCGTGGAGGTCTTCAAAGCCTGGGACCCAACGGACCCAGATGCACCGGCCAGCTCTGATCCGAGTTAGAGGCAGCAGAGTGGCCCACGTGCGGCAGATGTGCCCGACCGCGGGCCTTCACAGAGATGCTCTCATTTGCCCAGGGGGCCAAGGGCAGTGTCCCCAGCCCCGCCCCCACCCAGACCCGTGGTTTGGGCGGTTTGGTTCACAGCACAGGAGAATCCGAAAAGCCCCGGAGAAAACAGTCCAGCAGCATCATTCTGGGTGGGAACCGTGGCTCCAGGAGGCCCAGGCTGACTCCCGAGCTCATGCAGCTGTGACCAGACTCCGGCTGCTCGGAGTCCTGGCCCCGTGGGGTGACGCTGCAGAACAGGCTCCCACTCACATCGCACACACCCACACTGGCGATGGGGTGCAGGGAAGACCCTAATGGTCACAGCGCCTTCCCTGCTCTCAAGGACCCTCAAGCGGGCGAATCAATAGAAACAGCGGCCACATTCTGGGCCTTTTGAAAATGTAACACGTCGTTAATCCAAAATGAGTGTGAACATCCCACCCTTTAAAGTCTTAACACAGATGGAGAAAAGCGATCTCCTTAACTAATATCCGTGTTGTCTACATGATGAAATGACAGTATTTTGTACCTACTGGGTTAAAATATTAAAACTAATTCCACCTGCTATTTAAAAAAAATTTTTTTTACTGGGACTAGAAAATTGAACATTACTTAGTTGATTGACAGTCTATTGCTTTTCAACAGTAGAAACATTCCCCTGGGAGGGGAGCATGTGGTTTGCACCAGAAATTTGCAACAAATCTTTGTCCCCACTCAGGGCAGGCTCAGCCTGGACACCCGGCCAGAGTGCAGGCGAGCTGCCGCCCTGTGCTGGCCTGCCGCAGCCTCCCACCTACCCACGCCTGCTAACAGGACCCTTTGGTCAGTTGCACAAGCTGGGCGTCAACCCCAGGGCGGTCCCTGGGACCCAGGAGTGGGGAGGAAAAGAACCAGGCCTCCCCCATCCCGAGTCAGCTTCCTGTGACCGAGAGCAAGTCTTTGGAAACCACGGGCCGTTTCCCAAAGGTGGTCAAGAAGAGCAAACTCAGACCTGGAGTCTAGCAGCCCCCAGGTAAGGGACAGATGTGTGGCCGACCCCTCGGGGCCATCACTGCACGCTTCAGGTCACACCCGGCCTGGGGGCGCGGACCCAGGACGGCTTCTTAAAGGGGGATGATCCGGAACTGAAGCTGGGAGTCGGGATAATTTGAAAATTCTGGGTTGGTTGGGGCCGAGAGGAAGCAGAGAGTGGGAACAGATCGTCTCCAGGAGGCGTGACAAAGACCCTAATCAGGATTTTAAAGGGGAATCAAGGACGGAAGCCTGGGGGATCTTCCCTGGGGGCTCAGTGACTGAGAAGCCACCTTGCAAGGCAGGGAACATGGGTTCCGTCCTTGGTGGGGTAGCTTAAGATCCCACATGCCACAGGAGAGCTAAGCCCGTGTACTGCAAATACTGAGCCCGGATGCCACAGGGAAGACCCAGCAGGGCCAAAATTTAAAAAAAAAAAAAAAGAACGGGGGCCTTGAGCGAATGTCAGGCTAAGGCTTTAACCAGGGGACCTGCCTTCTGCGACCCACTCCTGCCGTGCGGCCCCAGGCCCTCCTGGTGTGCCTCTAGGGGCTGGGGGCCGCCCCCTGGACCTGACAGATCCCCCGAGAAGACAGCACGGTCCACTGCCAGCAGCAGACTCGCCGCTCCAGGGCCTGGGCTCCAGGCCCGCAGTGCCCTTGGGCTTCCCTGGTGGCTCAAGCTGGTAAAGAATCCGCCTGCAGTGTGGGAGACCTGGGTTCAATCCCTGGGTTGGGAAGATCCCCAGGAGAAGGGAAAGGCTACCCACTCCAGTATTCTGGCCTGGAGAATTCCATGAACTGGATAGTCCATGGGGTCGCAGAGAGTCGGACATGACTGAGCGACTTTCGCTTTCACTTTAGTATTTCAATTCAGCAACACTTAAGGATAAACTCTCTTCTCCCAGGTTGTCCTGCTTCACTTTAGTATTTCAATTCAGCAACACTTAAGGATAAACTCTCTTCTCCCAGGTTGTCCTGCTTGAATTATGAAACTTTTCTTTCTTCAAACAAACCGAAAAAAAAAAAAAAAGATGATGCTCTCGGGGGGACCTTCTGAAATGTGGTTGCTGTGACCTGGGTCCAGCCCATCATCACCCACTGCCGTGTTATCTGCAGCTTCCAAATAAGAGAACCAGACTTACAAGGAAGGAAAAGAGGAAGCCCACCTGAATGGCCCTGCAGAAGAACAGGAGCTCTGTCAAGTCCCTGGGGAGCTTCCTCAAGGTTCCTTCCCTCCTGTGGTACCAGAAATGGGGTTTCCTTATCATTTGGTGGATTCTGCTACTATCATGGTTTGGTCGACATTTAATCCACAGGAGCCAAATGTATCCCCTTATTCATTCATTCACTGAAATGAGCTGGGCCTGTGTTTTTTTTTTTTTGGGCCTGTGTTCTGTACCCACTGTCTGTTCTCTGCATCTTTCTTGGAAATAGAGCCCTCATGTCTCCAGGTGAGGCGATGTCCCAGCTAAGACCCTCCTTCCCAGCTGTCACTATGGTTAGTGCCCCTGTTACTTTTAGCTAATGAGATATAAAAGGACATGGAGTGAGACTTCCAGGATTGTCTTTCCATCTGTGACATGGATACAATGACCGGTGCTTCAACAGCCATTTTGGATCATGAGGCAAGTCTCTTAAGGATGAAGAAATAGAAAATTAGGCCCTGCCCTGACTTTTCACACAACAGAGAACATAAAGTTTCATGTTCAAGCCAGTGTCATTTGAGGGTTTTCTGTTAACATTCCACCAAAGTGAAAGTGTTAGTCGCTCAGCAATGTCCAGCTCTTTATGACCCCATGGACTGTAGCCCACCAGACTGCTCTCTCCGTGGGATCCTCCAGCCAAGAATACTGGAGTGGGTTGCCATGTCCTTCTCCAGGGGATCTTCCCAACCCAGGGATCAAATTCTGGTCTCCTTCGTTGCAGATGGATTCTTTACCATCTGAGCCACCACATGAGGGTGATATTCAGCCAAATCTAAACCTACATGATAACGTATCTTTCCCTCCACACAGCTGGGCTATCCTGCAAACCTGATAGGCATGACTACAGCAGCCTGCACAGACCAGTTTAATCTCTCTCAACGTCTTTCTAGCTGCACATAGCCCATGTTACAACTTTAAGCCCAGGGAAACAAACTTTGGGAGCTTCCTAAAGAATCCCAAAGTGCATGACCTCTTTGTAAGGCATTTTGCAAACATTTTCTAAAACCACATACACAAAGAAGAGCCAGGAAGGCACACACATGGGGAGGGGAGCAGGCACCAGCCCCCCAACCCCGGCAGGACACAGGCCATCAGCTGTCGATGAGGCACTGCCTGGACTCTAAGTTCCGGGGGCGAGGGGGGACAGAGCCCAAAGCAAAATAATGAGTTCCAGCTCAGCGGGGAAAACAGACGCGTTCATTACGAATTCCCAGGCAGACAGTGACAAGTGACAGGTGTAAAGCACATGTGACCATTGTTAAGAGAGTGAAATCAAAGGTTTCTTAGGGCAGGGTCCTTGATGGAGAGGGTGTGAGGCACCAGATTCGGCCGTGGAAATACGCAGGGCATCGGAGAGCTCACGCCCACATCAAACTGAGGAGGCTGCACTCAGACTGCTTGCCTGCATCCTAATAGGACACGTGACCTCAAAAATCAGAAGCCAATTGAGAGTCCAAAAGTGAGTCAGAAAGAGAAAGATAAATACCGTATTCTAACACATATATATGGAATCTCGAAGAATGGTACTAAAGAACTTATTTACGGGGCAGCAATGGAGAAACAGACATAGAGAACAGACTTACGGACATGGGGAGAGGAGAGGAGAGGGTGAGATGTATGGAACGGGTAACATGGAAACTTACATTACTATATGTAAAATAGATCGCCAATGGGAATTTGCTGTATATCTCGGGAAACTCAAACAGGGGCTCTGTATCAACCTAGAGGGGTGGGTGGGGAGGGAGACGGGAGGGAGTTTCAAAAGGGAGGGGATATATGTCTACCTGTGGCTGATTCATGTTGAGGTTTGACAGAAAACAGCAAAATTCTGTAAAGCAATTATCCTTCAAAAAAATTAATTAAAAAAAAAAGTAAAAGGTTAAAAAAAAGCAGCCTATCTGGTTTTCACCATCGTATGAAAGACAACACCTAGAAATCTTTGGCACAACCAACTGAGCTTTACCTTCAAACTCCAACAAAGGACTCCGGCCCTGATGTTAACACATTAGCTGAATAAGGGCTTCCTCGTCCACACAGGGGCCGGAGCCAGTTAGCAAACCGGACCAGAGCGAGGCCCTCCCAATGCAGCTCTGAGGAGGAGATACCAGCGGAGCCGTCAAGAGGCAACACAGGAAAAAGGCGACAGGTCTTCACCACCTGTGAACACGTAATGGCTTTCACAGACACCGCTCCATGCAGACAGCATTAAAAGGCGGCCCGTGAACAGATCTGGTAAGGGACCAGCCATGAAATAAAAAGACGCTTACTCCCTGGAAGGAAAGCTATGACCAACCTAGTTCAGTTCAGTTCAGTTCAGTTCACTCAGTCGTGTCCGACTCTTTGCGACCCCATGAATCGCAGCACGCCAGGCCTCCCTGTCCATCACCAACTCCCGGAGTTCACTAAGACTCATGTCCATCAAGTCAGTGATACCACCCAGCCATCTCATCCTCTGTCGTCCCCTTTTCCTCCCGCCCCCAATCCCTCCCAGCATCAGAGTCTTTTCCAATGAGTCAACTCTTCTTTCCAAATTTGCTGGCATATTCAATGCAGCACTTTCACAGCATCATCTTTCAGGATTTGAAATAGCTCAACTGGAATTCCATCACCTCCACTAGCTTTGTTCATAGTGATGCTTTCTAAGGCCCACTTGACTTCACATTCCAGGATGTCTGGCTCTAGGTGAGTGATCATACCATTGTGATTATCTTGGTCGTGAAGATCTTTTTTTTTTTTTACAGTTCTTCTGTGTATTCTTGCCACCTCTTCTTAATATCTTCTGCTTCTGTTAGGTCCATACCATTTCTGTCCTTTATCGAGCCCATCTTTGCATGAAATGTTCCCTTGGTATTTCTAATTTTCTTGAAGAGATCTCTAGTCTTTCCCATTCTGTAGATGGTCAACACTGAAATCAGACGGAGAAGCTCTACACAGATAGCAAAAACAAGACTGTGAGCTGACTGTGGCTCTGATCACGAGCTCCTTATTGCCCAATTCAGACTTAAATTGAAGAAAGTAGGGAAAACCACTAGACCATTCAGGTATGACCTAAGTCAAATCCCTTATGATTACACAGTAGAAGTGAGAAATAGATTTAAGGGACTAGATCTGATAGATAGAGTGCCTGATGAACTATGGACTAAAGTTCGTGACATTGTACAGGAGACAGAGATCAAGACCATCCCCATGGAAAAGAAATGCAAAAAAGCAAAATGGCTGTCTGGGGAGGCCTTACAAATAGCTGTGAAAAGAAGAGAAGGGAAAAGCAAAGGAGAAAAGGAAAGATATAAGCATCTGAATGCAGAGTTCCAAAGAATAGCAAGAAGAGATAAGAAAGTTTTCCTCAGTGATCAGTGTAAAGAAATAGAGGAAAAAATGACCAACCTAGACAGCATATTAAAAAGCAGAGACATTACTTTGCCAACAAAGGTCCGTCTAGTCAAGGCTATGGTTTTTCCAGTAGTCATGTATGGATGTGAGAGTTGGACTATTAAGAAAGCTGAGCGCCAAAGAATTGGTGCTTTTGAACTGTGGTGTTGGAGAAGACTCTTGAGAGTCCCTTGGACTGCAAGGAGATCCAACCAGTCTATCCTAAAGGAAATCAGTCCTGAATATTCTTTGGAAGGACTGATGCTGAAGTGAAACTCCAACACTTTGGCCACCTAATGGGAAGAACTGACTCATTTGAAAAGACCCTGATGCTGGGAAAGATTGAGGGCAGGAGGAGAAGGGGACAACAGAGGATGAGATGGTTGGATGGCATCACCAAATAAATGGACATGAATTTGGGTAAACTCCAGGAATTGGTGATGGACAGGGAGGCCTGGCGTGCTGCAGTCCATGGGGTCGCAAAGAGTCGGACACAACTGAGCGACTGAACTGAATTGAACTGAAGGGGGCCTTCATTAGACACTGGCCCCACCAGCTTGGAAACTGTGGATTCCCGCAGTCTTGGAAACAAGGCCGGAGGAGCCCCTGCTGAGGCCACAGTCGCTGCCTGGACTCCGCCCCACACCAGCCAACAGCTGGGCACCAGATGTTCGTGCTGGGTGCAACAGAGGCGAAGCTGGTGCACAGGCCATCCAGCTTGACCCTTCATTTAAAAAAAAAAAAAAAAAAACAGGGCCCAAGGAAGCACGACCACGTGTTAAATGTCTCCTTGGGAGCCGGCCAGGAGACCAGAGCCCCCCGACCCTGGGCGGGGCTGTTTCCGTTCTACCATGAGGTGTCTGCTCCCTGGGCAGTGTTACCAACAGCACAATCGTGGGCAATCGGACAGTCTATCCATGAATCACACACAGTCAGAGGGGCCGCTAGGACCAAGGACCACACGGGAGCCCCAACCCGGGATGCCCACCAGCCAGTCAGCTGCAGAAACTAGAAAATGACTAGGGGTCGGGTCACTTGGCCGCCCAACACCCGTGCTCCCACTGGGGGCGGCTCCAGATCACAGAGAGCGCCCGCAAGACGAGACTGGCCCAGTACCTGACTGCCAACAAACGCTCAGTGTGGGTTCAGATAACTGTGAGGAAGATCACAGCAGCTACTGTTGGAGCATCCACTCTGAGTCAGATGGTATACAGTGAGATGTTCTGGGACAGGCCGCACTAGGGTCTCAGAATTACCCTGGGAGCGAGTCCAAGTGGCATCCTACCTTGTGAAGGAGACCAGCTCAGAAAGGTTAAAGAAACTGCCCAGGGCCCCACAGAGAGCAAGGGTGGGTTGAGACTCAAGCCCTGACCCAGGGCCTTCGTGCAAAACTTCTAAAGAAAAAAAAAAGCCACCTGCTGGGCTACACACTGCTGAGCAAGCACTGCTCCAGCGAGGCCCCTCTTGCTGCTTCTCCTAATCCCGGCGCCACACTGGACTGCTGAATAGACGGGGATGGGTAGGGGGGTCACAGGGAGAAAAGATGCTAGCCCCCAAAGACAGCGCATTTCCCTTCCACAAAGTGGGGGTGTGGAGGTGCAGGACCCCCGTGTAAGAGCTCAGCTCCTTCCCAGTCAGGAACCAGGGGAGCCGAAGGTGGGGTCTACAGAGGCTGAGGCTACACGCTCTTGAGCGGGACCTCTCCTGCACCCCAACACTGCTCCCTCCCCTCGGACCCCACTCCCAGGGGAACAGCGGGCCATCACCATTTCACACCCACTCCCCTCAAAGGCCTCCAGATGGCTTTCCCTATCCCCTTCTGAGAGCTGGTAGCACTTGAAACCCAAAGGGATGCTCCAGGTTTACTGAAGGAACGAGTGGGCTCCATCTGCATACACCTCCCAGCAGGCGAAGGCAACAGTCACGGATCCACAAAAGGCTTCTGAAGACTCTGGCGTGAAATGGACACAGGGTTCCCACGGCCTCCCAGAGAGGCCTGGAACGTCCCTGACCCGGGCGGGCAGCACTGGCCCTTTGCTGGCCGTGGGGCCCCCGGGAGACACTGCAGGGAGACCTGGCTTCTGCAGCCCGAGAGCTCCAGGTGGGACGGCTCCCGCTCCACGGGGCTCAGGACAAGGGCCAGGTGCCCACTGCACCAGGCACCTGGTTGGGGGAAGCCCCCGTCTTTGCTTTTTTTTGATTTTTTAAGATACAATTTTGTCCTTGCCTCTTTAAAAAAAAAAAAAAATTATTCATTTGGCTGCACCTGGCTTTAGTGGTGGCAAACAGGGTCAAGTTCCCAGACCAGGGACTGAACCCAGGCCCCTGCACTGGGAGCACGGCAGAGTCCTAAGCCACTGGAGCACCACACTGGGAGCACGGCAGAGTCCTAAGCCACTGGAGCACCACACTGGGAGCACGACAGAGTCCTAAGCCACTGGAGCACCACACTGGGAGCACGACAGAGTCCTAAGCCACTGGAGCACCACACTGGGAGCACGGCAGAGTCCTAAGCCACTGGAGCACCACACTGGGAGCACGGCAGAGTCCTAAGCCACTGGAGCACCACACTGGGAGCACGGCAGAGTCCTAAGCCACTGGGGCACCAGGAACGTCCTTGGCCTTGCCTCCTCACGGGGACTGTTGCACGTGCTGCTGGGAGAATTCAGCCCCCAGCTAGAGGCTCGTGGAGAAAACCCCAGAGGCTTCTCTAAGCCACCCGAGGAAGAGGAGAGGCCCTCAGAGAGGGAGGGACATCCAGGGGGAAGATCAAAGTGGGCAGGAGGCAGGGCGGCTGCTCTTGGTTTCACTCAAGCCCCAGTCCGTTCTGAGTCATCCTAGGGATGGGCAGTCGCCAGAGCCTGAGACATTCGGTTCCAGAAACTTCCCCCTTCCACGCCCTTCCAGACATATCTGAGGTTAACAGAAGAGTGGACAGAAACAGGCAGCGGCCGCTTTGACCCTGAGGATGCTCTGGACACAAACACTGTCATCAGAAGAATCTTCTAGAGAGAATGCCATGCAGCCCTTTCAGTTGCTTGACATTTTCATATCCAGTGTTCCTAACTTTCTTCACGTGTATTTAGTCAAAATCATTTTCACTTGGATCAGTTCTTTTCAGTTTCACATCAACCTGAACCATCAAGCAGTTTCATCGACAAACTTTACTCATTACAGCCTATGCCATGGAGTTCTCCGTTATTTCTGTCAAACAATTTTCCTGGACCAATTTTTTTACAGATCTAAGAACTGGTTGAACATATGGGACATCAATTTTTAATCAGTCCCAAATGTTAGCATGTACATACAGTTTGAGCCATAATCAGTTAACATTAAACTGTATAATATAAAACATATTAAACAATATTATTACAAATTAAAGATCTGTGGTGTGTATTTCTCATTACAGAAATATGAGAAAGCCTTGAGCAGTCTTAAGAGACATCATTCAGGGCCTGCAGCTGGTTAAGTGGAAGGCTGCAAAGCTCGTCAATAAATGGCAAAGAAGCCACAAGGGATGAGGAAAAAAATCAAGGTCAAATAGTTTTATGTCAGGAACCATTTAACAGGAGGCTTCCTGTGTGCTGTTTTGGATCTGTCAGGAATTCTCTGTTCCTTATTAATTCCTGAATATTCAGGAATTGAGAGGAGAGGCAAGCCTCTCCCACGACTGAGGAATCCAGGCATTTCCTTTGTTAGTTTTCTATACAGTGGTAAGTACCCTCTTCCTTTTTATGAACCACATGGTAAACATGGTTATTTACAACTCTCTCTTTCTTGTGGATGACCTCATGTTTTCTTGATAACTTGTGAGTTTTGATTTTATCTCTGCTGAAAACAGCTATCTTGTAAGACAGTATAAATACCTACACAATGCTAAATAAAACACCTTTGCTCCATCAGAGCTCTGGTCCCCGTGTCTTGCTTTCTCACTCTCTCTCCCTCTCTTTTTCAGGCTGATCCCCTGGAGCACAGAGGCCCTCTGAGTTCACTTTCCTGCCCAGGCTTCTAAGACCCTCTCGAGAAGGCACTCTGTGCCTTCACCCCATTGAGAGGGCACCTGAGGCCTCTGTAAACAGAGCAAGCCTCGTGCCAGGGGCTTTATTGGCTTTCTGTGTAAACCAAGGAATATCAGCCTTTCTCTCCTTTACTTTCTTATCGTCGACTCCAGACCACCAGGTTCCAGTCCATTAAAGGACCTCAACAGTTTTATTCTATCCTGAGGTTAAAGATGAGCTGTTTAAAAACAAAAATTCAAAAGCTATTATCTGCTTCAAGGTAACACAGAAGTGAGAGCTAAGGGGTGGGTGGCGGGGAGGTAAAGGTGAAATAAGATTGGCCAATGGATTAGTTTTTACAGAAGCTGGAGGAACGATATATGTGGTCCCACTGCTGCTGCTAAGTCACTTCAGTCATGTCCGACTCTGTGTGACCCCACAGACAGCAGCCCACCAGGCTCCCCGTCCCTGGGATTCTCCAGGCAAGAACACTGGAGTGGGCTGCCATTTCCTTCCCCAATGCATGATAGTGAAATGTGAAAGTGAAGTCGCTCAGTTTTGTCCGACCCTCAGCGACCCCATGGACTGCAGCCCACCAGGCTCCTCCATCCATGAGATTCTCCAGGCAAGAGTACTGGAGTGGGGTGCCATTGCCTTCTCCGGTGGTCCCACTACTCAATATATATATGAAATTTCCTATAATAAAAAGTAAGTAAAACTATTCTCATTGGCAATTACCTACTTACTCTTCTCTAGAACTGCAGTGTCAGGAGCCACCGGTCACAGGTGGCTACTTACATTTAATTACAATGAAATAAATATTCAGTTTTCCCGGTTGCGTCAGCCACACTGAGGAGACCCAGACTGAGGAGTGCTCATGAGTCACACGTGGCTGGTGTCCCACACTGGTCAGCGCAGACTCGTAACATTCCCAGCATCACAGGAAGTTCCACTGCCCAGGCTGACCTAGACACGGGCCCACCAGGAATGAAGGCTGGCGGAAGGTCTCAGCTACCATGCACCAGCTCTGGCCTGTGTTCATCAAAACAGCATCTTCGCGCTCATCACCACTAATTATTAGAGAAATGCAGATCAAACCTGCAAGGAGGCAGCACTTCACAGGGGTCAGAATGGCCGTCGTTAAAACGTCCACATACGTGCTGGAGAGGGTGTGGAGGAAGGGGAGCCCTCATACACTGTTGGGGAGCATGTAGATTGGGGCAGCCACTAGGAGAAGAGTGTGCATGCTCAGTCACTCAGTCATGTCCGACTCTCTGTGACCCTATGGACATGGGAATTTTCAGTCAGGTATACTGGAATAGGTTGTCATTTCCTCCTCCAATTGGAGGTCCCTTAAAAAACCCTTAAAAATAGAGCTGCCGTAGGATCCAGCAATTCCATTCCTGGGAATATATCCAGAAATGAAAGTTGCTCAGTCACGTCCGACTCTTTGTGACCCCATGGATCATACAGTTCATGGAATTCTCCAGGCCAGAGTGGGTAGCCCTTCCCTTCTCCAGGGGATCTTCCCAACCCAGGGATCAAACCCAGACCTCCCGCATTGCAGGCAGATTCTTTACCGGCTGAGCCATCAGGGAAGCCCGGGCATCTATCCAGAGAAAACTCTAAGTCCCAAAGATACAGGCTCCCCTATGGTCACTCAGCACCACACACAACCTAATCGCTGTTCAGGAAGCAACCTAAGTGTCCGTGGACAGATAAAGATAAAGAAGATGCGGTACATACACACAGTGGAGTATTACTCGGCCATTAGAAAGAATGAAATAATGCCACTTGCAGCAACGTGGATGGACCTAGAGAGTGTCATACCAAGCAAAGTCAGAAAGACAAATAGCACGTCATACACTTATCTGTGGAATCTAAAATATGATACAAATGAACTTACTTACAAAACAGAAAGACTCAAAGACTGAAGGGGAAGGGGTGGGGGAGGAGTGGAGTGGAAATCTGGGATTGGCGGATGCAGACTATTAATATTACATGTATCAACAGCACAAGTGAACCAGGTCCTAATGTATAGCACAGGGAACTATATTCCAGACCCTGTAATAAACCATAATAGAAAAGAATACGAGAAAGGATGGATACATCATTTCGCTGCACAGCAGAAGTTAACAAGGGGCTTCCCAGGTGGCACAGTGGTAGAGAATCCAGCTGCCAACACAGGAGACCCAAGAGATGCAGGTTCGATCCTTGGGTCAGGAAGATCCCATGGAGAAGGAAATGGCCACCCACTCCAGAATTCTTGTCTGGAAAATTCCATGGACAGAGGAACCTGGCAGGCTGCAGTCCGTGGGGTCACAAAGAGTCAGTCATGACTGAGCGCGCACACACGCAGAGAAATTAACAAACACTGTAAACCAGCTATATAAAAATATTTAAAGCAGCATTTTCATCCTTGCTTTGTATTATAAACAATCACACAGTTAAAAACCTGTAATAAGGGAACCCTGGGATACACCGTGTTGAGACCCTGGGTGTGGGGAAGCCCCAGCCACCCAGTAGGGTGCTATGACCCAGTTTCTGGCAGGATGATGCCCGCCTCCCCTGGTCATCCACGGCTCCGGACTGACCAGGGCTGGGTCTGACTCCGTTTCAGCGGGGAGCTTCGGGGAAGTTCACCGAGGACGGAGCCCAGCGCCTTCTTTCTTGGGCCACGTGTGGGTCTGCTCCTGACCCCTGGGACCAGCACACACATCCACACCTGCCCCACTCAGGGGCCACTTGCCCTGGGCCACCAGTGGGCACCACCTGCCTCCCTACAGGAGGTCCCCAGTCCAGCCAAGAGATGCCAGCAGGAGGGGGCGCAGGGCTCTTAGGCCAAGTCAGCAGGTCAAGCAAGTCAGCTGCAGCATCTGTGACCTTCACACCCCACTCCTCCGTGTGATCACGGCAGATTCACACAGCCTGCCAGCCACACGGGCCCCCAGAGCAAAGCCTCGCTGCTGCTACAGGGACCAACAGACGCAGAGCCTCTCCCACCCCCACCCCCGTCAGGAGGGTGCCCCCCCACATACCCCCTACCCCAGGGCTTCCTCTGCCTCCCACGCTCCAAGCTGGTCAGGCTCCAAGCTGTCAAGAGTCGACCCAGGGCAGGCCCAGGGTAGGAGACAGTGCCTGAGGCCAAGGCCCCGTGGCCCACCAGCACAGCGTCACACCCAGACCCCCGGCCCAGGGCGCTCAAACCAGCAAGTCTTTGGGTTCAACAAGACAGAAACAACGGAGACCAAGCATTTTCGTTTTACAGAAGAGAAATCCAGCACCTAAGAGTGCCGAAGAACTGATGCTTCAGAACTGTGGTGCTGGAGAAGACTCTCGAGAGTGCCCTGGACTGCAAGGAGATTCAACCAGTCCATCCTAAAGGAGACCAGTCCTGGGTGTTCACTGGAAGGACTGATGTTGAAGCTGAAACTCCAATATTGTGGCCACCTGATGCAAAGAGCTGACTCACTGGAAAAGACCCTGATGCTGGGAAAGATTGAGGTCAGGAGGAGAAGGAGACGACAGAGGATGAGATGGTTGGATGGCATCACTGACTCAATGGACATGAGTTTGAGTGAACTCCAGGAGCTGGTGATGGACAGGGAGGCCTGGCGTGCTGCGGTCCATGGGGTCGCAAAGAGTCAGATGCAACTGAACTGAACTGAAAACGTGAACTGGCCTGCTCAAAGGCACAAGTCACGTGCCGCCTCTAACTCCTGCAAACTTGTGCTAACTCAGGGAGCCTCTCTGCTGTGGAGGGGTTCCCAGGCTCGGCAGGGCTGTACCATCCTCCCACTGATTTCCATCTCTGCCTCCCCCATAACACCCGTCAGCCCCAGAACACAACAAGCACAGCACCTCCAAGCCTCAAGGTCAGGGAAGCTTCCAGGGGAAACGCAGCACAGACCCAGACACGACAGGGGGCCTGGTCACACTGAGGATGTTGGGGGGTTGCTGGTGAGTGTGGCCCCCCACTCCGCAATGACAGCCCTTCGAGCTCATGAATACGCTGCTGGCTTCCCAGGGGGAGGAGAGTACATGGGAGCTGGGAGGATCCTGGATAAAGCACGGGGTGCCAGGGTGGGATCCACACTCCCTCAGCTCAGCCACAGCCAGTCACATCCCTGCCACTGCAGAGGCCCTGGCAAAGCGCCACCCCTGCCCGCAGCCCCTACCCTCTCCTTCCTCCCTGGTGGGGGCCAGCCGGCCCTCTGGGGGCACACAGTCCTCCTCCACCTGTGAGCAGAGATGCCAACCTTTCCAGGGCCGGCTCTCCAGAAGGTGGTCCCACCGGGACCACATGCACAAACAGGGCCCCTTGCGGCTCTCCAAGCCAAGGGACCCCAGCTCTTCATAGACCAGGGCGCCAACAGAAGAAACCTTCCTGCCCTGCACAGAAGTGGCGCTGACCGCCCGCACAGTGGTCAGTGAGGCAGCGTCCTGCACCCAAAGAGTGGGGAGCAGCAGGTGTCAACAGTGACCACGGACTCAGGCCTTTGATCTCGAACAGGTCACTGGACTTCTCAGACTGGAACACGAAAGCCGCTGCTAACTCCCAGGGAGCCTGGTTCCAAGAACTGAAGACACGTAATTACAGCAGGAATTTTTGAGGCCGGGTCCAGAATGCAGTTTTCTGGCTTAACCATGGACAAATGGCCCATCAGCGGGTGAGCTTACCACTGAGCTATTGTGCTTTTGCTATCATCTCTACTGTCTACACTGGCAAATTTTCCATAATAAAAAGCTAATAAAATTGCTTATTGACGCACTTATTAACAGCCGTTGCTTCGTTATTTATCGACCACACAATTCTCTCCTTACACTCAGAGTATGTCACTGGGTTGAGTAACAGCATCACATGAGGGGAAAAGGGGGGCCCACACCATTTATCAAGTGAAAAATATAACCACCATTTCCAGTCAAATGTTTTAAACCAATCATGAGAAAAGACATTGTTCAAACAGCCAGGGAAATGTGAAAAATAACTGGGTATGAGATGGTACACAAAGAACTTTTATCCATTTTGTTAGACGTAAAAATGTGATACTTTTAAGGTTTCTTATCTGTTAGAGATAAACACTTAAGTATTTATGGGTAAAGTGATACAGTATCTGTGAAGAGCTTTAAAATAAAAACTGGGGAGTCTAAGGAACACAGTGATTTCAAGATATTAACCACTGCTGATGCTGGTGAGAGGTACCTGGGGTCACTGATAACTGCTTTTGTGTACACTTCAAGCATTCCATGATAGAAAGGGGTAAAGTATTTTTTGAAGGCTTTGGTCCATCAGTTACAATTTTTGCTATTTACCTGCCAAGTAATTTTTTTCCAGTAGTCATGTATGACTACTGGAAAAAAAAAAAAAAGATGTCCTTTTCATTATAGGGGACTGGAATGCAAAAGTAGGAAGTCAAGAAACACCTGGAGTAATAGGCAAATTTGGCCTTGGAATACAGAATGAAGCAGGGCAAAGACTGATAGAGTTTTGCCAAGAAAATGCACTGGTCGTAACAAACACCCTCTTCCAACAACACAAGAGAAGACTCTATACATGGACATCACCAGATGGTCAACACCAAAATCAGATTGATTATATTCTTTGCAGCCAAAGATGGAGAAGCTCTATACAGTCAGCAAAAACAAGACCAGGAGCTGACTGTGGCTCAGACCATGAACTCCTTATTGCCAAATTCAGACTTAAATTGAAGAAAGCAGGGAAAACCACTAGACCATTCAGGTATGACCTAAATCAAATCCCTTATGATTATACAGTGGAAGTGAGAAATAGATTTAAGGGCCTAGATCTGATAGATAGAGTGCCTGATGAACTATGGACTAAAGTTCGTGACATTGTACAGGAGACAGGGATCAAGACCATTCCCATGGAAAAGAAATGCAGAAAAGCAAAATGGCTGTCTGGGGAGGCCTTACAAATAGCTGTGAAAAGAAGAGAAGCGAAAAACAAAGGAGAAAAGGAAAAATATAAGCATCTGAATGCAGAGTTCCAAAGAATAGCAAGAAGAGATAAGAAAGCCTTCTTCAGTGATCAATGCAAAGAAATAGAGGAAAACAACAGAATGGGAAAGACTAGGGATCTCTTTTAGAAAATCAGAGATACCAAGGGAACATTTCATGCAAAGATGAGCTCGATAAAGGACAGAAATGGTATGGACCTAACAGAAGCAGAAGATATTAAGAAGAGATGGCAAGAATACACAGAAGAACTGTACAAAAAAGATCTTCACGACCCAGATAATCACGATGGTGTGATCACTGACCTAGAGCCAGACATCCTGGAATGTGAAGTCAAGTGGGCCTTAGAAAGCATCACTACGAACAAAGCTAGTGGAGGTGATGGAATTCCAGTGGAGCTCTTTCAAATCCTGAAAGATGATGCTGTGAAAGTGCTGCACTCAACATGCCAGCAAATTTGGAAAACTCAGCAGTGGCCACAGGACTGGAAAATGTCAGTTTTCATTCCAATCCCAAAGAAAGGCAATGCCAAAGAATGCTCAAACTACCGCACAACTGCACTCATCTCACACACTAGCAAAGTAATGCTCAAAATTCTCCAAGACAGGCTTCAACAGTATGTGAACTATGAACTTCCAGACATTCAAGGTGGATTTAGAAAAGGCAGAGGAACCAGAGATCAAATTGCCAACATCCACTGGATCATGGAAAAAGCAAGAGAGTTCCAGAAAAACATCTATTTCTGCTTTATTGACTATGCCAAAGCCTTTGACCGTGTGGATCACAATAAACTGTGGAAAATTCTGAAAGAGATGGGAATACCAGACCACCTGACCTGCCTCTTGAGAAATTTGTATGCAGGTCAGGAAGCAACAATTAGAAGTGGACACAGAACAACAGACTGGTTCCAAATAGGAAAAGGAGTACGTCAAGGCTGTATATTGTCACCCTGTTTATTTAACTTATATGCAGAGTACATCATGAGAAACACTGGACTGGAAGAAACACAAGCTGGAATCAAGACTGCTGGGAGAAATATCAATAACCTCAGATATACAGATGACACCACCCTTATGGCAGAAAGTGAAGAGGAACTAAGAAGCCTCTTGATGAAAGTGAAAGTGGAGAGTGAAAAAGTTGGCTTAAAGCTCAACATTCAGAAAACGAAGATCACGGCATCCAGTCCCATCACTTCATGGGAAATAGATGGGGAAACAGTGGAAACAGTGTCAGACTTTATTTTTCTGGGCTCCAAAATCACAGGTGGTGACTGCAGCCATGAAATTAAAAGACGCTTACTCCTTGGAAGAAAAGTTATGACCAACCTAGACAGCATATTCAAAAGCAGAGACATTACTTTGCCAACAAAGGTTCATCTAGTCAAGACTATGGTTTTTCCTGTGGTCATGTATGGATGTGAGAGTTGGACTGTGAAGAAAGCTGAGCGCTGAAGAATTGATGCTTTTGAACTGTGGTGCTGGAGAAGATCCTTGAGAGTCAGTCCCTTGGACTGCAAGGAGGTCCAACCAGTCCATCCTAAAGGAGATCAGTCCTGAAAATTCATTGGAAGGACTGATGCTGAAGCTGAAACTCCAATACTTTGGCCACCTGATGCAAAGAACCAACTCATTGGAAAAGACCCTGATGCTGGGAAAGATTGAAGGCAGGAGGAGAAGTGGACGACAGAGGATGAGATGGTTGGATGGCATCACCGACTCAATGGACATGAGTTTGAGTAAACTCTGGGAACTGGTGACAGATAGGGAGGCCTGGCGTGCTGCAGTCCATGGGGTCGCAAAGAGTTAGACACGACTGAGCAACTGAACTGAACCTACCAAGTAATTGTAAAACTCCAGAAAATGCTGCTCACTATTAATAAAAAACTTGGGAAACCAAATGTATTTTGTCAAGGGTGGTCCTCATGAAAGACAAAATTTAAATAAATAAAAATTAGAAAAATAAAACACCTGTAAAACTGCCAATGAGGGGAAGTAAAGGGCCAATTAAGAGATATACAACACTGAGGAGCTCCAGATCCCTCAACCCCCCCCCCCGCCCCCGCCCCTGTGTAATCTTGAAATACAATGTATTAAAACTGTGGAGAGTCCTACACTAGCCCTGGACATCCTGTGAGTGGCCAAACCACTGCAGCTGTGCAGAATTTCTCATCTCCAATCTTGATCTCGTCTGCTGTGATTGCAAACCTCAGCTCTCTGTCCCCGGCACAGGCGGGGGAAGGAAAACACCCACGCACAATGACAAAGCACATTATCAGCACAAACTGCTTCCAAGCAGGGCAGTAATCAAGCCTGCCCCGCCCTGCACCTCACTCCTGTTGCCAGGAGGATAAAAGGAACCAGGGCAAGAGTGATTATCAAACCTCTGCTGAACCAGGATTCACTTACAGAATCCAGCCTACAGCCCTGTTGCTAAGTATTGCTACATCCATTTGACACCCAAAGAAACAGAGGTTAAGGAATTGATCCAAGGTCACACAGCTAGAAAGGAGACTGCAGCAACCTAAATGTTCATCAAGCAATGAACGGATAAAGAAAATGCACTGTAGATACGCAATGGAATATTAGACTTGCCTGGTGGCTCAGATGGTAAAGCGTCTGTCTACAGTGTGGGAGACCTGGGTTTGATCCCTGGGTTGGGAAGATCCCCTGGAGAAGGAAATGGCAATCCACTCCAGTACTATTGCCTGGAAAATCTCATGGACAGAGAAGCCTGGTAGGCTACAGGAATGGAATATTACTCAACCATAAAAAAGAATGAAATAATGCCATCCACAGCAATATGTATGGACCAAGAGACTATGATACTAAGTGAAGTAAGTCAGAGAGAAATAAGACATAATATCACTTACACGTGGAATCTAAAAAATTATACGAATGGACTTATTTACAAAGCAGAAAGACACACAAAGACACAGAAAACAAATTTATGGTTACCAAAGGGGGTTACACCCTTTGGTAAATTTATGGTTACACCTCCAGCTCTGTACCAAGGACCAAATGGGCTCCAAAGACGTTTCCAGCATCTATACAATGAAAAGAAATGTCTCCTGCCTCCGAGATAAGAAATACTCAGAAGCTGTTAAGAGGAGTGTCTGTGGATGGCCCCTTCTCTGCCAGGCTGGGATCCACAGCTGGGGAGGGGGAGGAAGGGATAGAGTAAGAGTTTGGGATTAACAGATAAAGAGTACACATGTAACAGATAAACAAGGACCTACTGTAGAGCACAGGGAACTATATTCAATCCCTTCTAATAATAAGGGAAAAGAATCTAAAAAAGAATATACACACACACACAGACACACACATATATGCATAAGTGAACCTCTGTGCTATACACCTGAAAGGAACATGATATTGAAAATCAGCTACACAGGTCCCAGGACTGCAGGGTCCCAGAGAGGAAAAGCAACATAAGCCATGTACTGCTCCACCTCTCCTGCAGGGGGCTCACGAGACCCTGATGAGAAACCACAGAAGCCGCCAGTGGCCCTCAGCTGGACAAACGGCCTGCACAGGTCCGTCTGCACACCCAGGTCTCTGGCCAAGACATTCTCTCCATTGAGCGTCCAAAGCTGGACGAGTCCTGGCCAACCGCTGCACCTCCAGCTCTGTAGCAAGGACCAAATGGGCTCCAGAGACGTTGGCAGCATCTGAAACGGGTTCAAGAACATGTCTCCTGCTTCCAAGATAAGAAATACTCAGAAGCTGTTGAGGGGAGTATGTGTGGATGGGCCCTTCTCTGCCAGGCTGGGCTCCACAGAGGGGCTCATCACCTGGGCAGCTTCCTGACACTGGTCGGGACTGCCTCCAGCAGTCCGTGTCTCCCTCACACAGCTGCCTGGGTCCACTCCCAAGGGGCAGGGGACACACCCAGTCCAGACAAAGCGACTTCCCTTAACTCACTGGGCAATGAGGGATGGATGGTTGGGAAGCCTTCTCAAAGCTTTCTACCCTTGACCTAAAAGCCTGGAAGACACCCACAAAGGGGCCCTGAAGGAAGGTGAGGAGGAGGGGGAACAGCAGGATGCCTCAATCCCTGGACCAGCAACACACGCTGAGCGGCCAGACATCCGGGCAGCTCTGCAGGCCGAGGGCCCACGGAGCTGGTGCTGCAGCGTTCAGTAAGCTCACAGGGAGCCGCGGGATCTCTCAGAGCATCGCCCAGCAATCCGGGAGCCTCAGTGATGGAGAGACCATTACTGAACGCTTCATTCCCCAAGCCCAGCCAACCTACACTGCAGATGCCTAAGAAATGTCTGTTTATTACTCAGCCACAGAAAGGAACAAAATTGTGTCATTTGTAAGTGATATGGATGAACCTAGAGTCTGTCACCCAAGGGAAGGAAGTCAGAAAGAGAAAAATACTAGGTATGAACGCATGTATATGGAATCTAGAAAAATGGTGCTAATAAACCTGCTTGCAGGGCAAGAAGAGAGACGCAGACAGAACACACTTACGGACACAGCAGGGGAAGGAGTTCAGTTCAGTCGCGCAGTCGTGTCCGACTCTTTGCGACCCCATGGACTGCAGCACGCCAGGCCTCCCTGTCCATCACCAACTCCCGGAGTTCACTCAAACTCATGTCCATCAGTCAGTGATGCCATTCAACCATCTCATCCTTTGTCGCCCCCTTCTCCTCCCGCCTTCAATCTTTCCCAGCATCGGGGTCTTTTCAAATGAGTCAGCTGTTCGCATCAGGTAGCCAAAATATTGGAGTTTCAGCTTCAACATCAGTCCTTCCAATGAACACCCAGAACTGATTTCCTTTAGAATGGACTGGTTGGATCTCCCTGCAGTCCAAGGGACTCTCAAGAGTCTTCTCCAACACCACAGTTCAAAAGCATCAATTCTTCAGTGCTGTTTTCTTTATGATCCAACTCTCACATCCATACACAATTACTGGAAAAACCATAGCCTTGACTAGACGGACCTTTGTTGGCAAAGTAATGTCTCTGCTTTTTAATAAGCTGTCTAGGTTGGTCATAACTTTTGTTCCAAGGAGCAAGCATCTTTTTATTTCATGGCTGCAGTCACCATCGGCAGTGATTTTGGAGCCCAAAAAAATGAAGTCTGTCACCGTTTTCCCATCTGTCTGTCATGAAGTGAAGGGGAAGGAGAGGGTGGGACAAACTTGGAGAGCAGCAGGTATACACGACCTAGACAGGTGGCCCGTGGGAGGCTGCTGTCTAGCACAGGCAGCTCAGCTCGGTGCTGGGTGATGACCTGGGGAGGGGGATGGGATGTGGATAACACAGCTGACTGTTGCACAGCAGAAACACAACACTGCAAAGCAGCCATCCCCCATACTGAAAAAAAGTAATGCCTGTTTAATTCAGGTACAAATGATGAGCCACAAATGACTTCCCGGTGGTCGGCCATCCTAACGCATCTTGTGATTTTCTTCTGTGGCTCCCACAATTAAATCAACGTCCCTCTGGGCACACGTATCCTCAGAAGTGTCCGTTCACATGATGTGAAAACTCACCTGAATAAGGACCTCACTGCACACACTAAATCATGAGGCAGGAACGCCATTCTCTCAAGATCTAAATAGTTCCCCTTCCACTGGACCTCACCTCCTCCAAGCTGAATAATACATAATGCAGGTCCCAGTGGGTCTTCGGGAAATTCCTTCCTGGTTGACACTTTACCCCCTCTGAATTCACGGGACCAAATTTCTATACTTCTAATTACAGCATTTTGCCATGTTATAAGATAGTATAGGTGGAAAAAAAAAAAAACTGGCAATTTCCCAAATATACTGCCAGCACATCTTGAATGATTTTATCCTTCACTTGGCCTTCTTGACCAGCCAGCCAACTCCGTGAAGGCAAGGATGCTTTCTGTACGTCCGTGAGTCCCTGGCCACCAGGACAGTGACGTGCAAACAGGTTCCCAGCCCTTCGTCAGTCAGGGACCTTGGCTGCCCCCTTCCCGCTTTCTCCAGGCCTCGGCCTGCCCCGGATGGTATGGCACCAGAGCTTGCTGGGGACACTTAAGCACAGCCAAAGGAGCAACTGATTCACTCAAAGGTCATCCCCTCCCCACCAAGCCCTCTTCCGCCTCTGGGTCGGTGTGACTTGGCTCAGTTTTAACTACCAGCTCAAGATGAACCCGAAAAGGACTCGAGGTCAGGGGGACACAGACGAAAATGAAAGTACATAAGGAAGGAAGTGAAAGTAAAAACACACACACCCCTCCTACCTGGCTCAGTATGTGGGAGAGCCAGCTGCCCCTGGCCAGAGGAGGCCATCACCAGAACAGGACCCAGGAGGACACACGCCCAGAACCCACGCTGCTTCGAGCACCTAGAGAGCTCCGGGGCAGACAGGAGCGGCTTTGGGACAGGGCGCGGCAGGGCCCCCAGCTTAGGAGGGTCAGCTGGGCACCGTCTGGCTTTCCACCAGGAATTGCCAGGCGAGGCCAGTCTCAGGGACTCAGGGCCTCTCCCAGCCCTAGGGGAACAAATCACAGCCAGTGGAAAGGACCGAGAGCAAAAGACACACAGCAGGAGAATCCAAGGTCTCGGCTGAGACCGCTGTACCTGAAGCCGCTGCGTAACTGCAGCAGCCCCAGGACCCCCTTCCCGCAGTACCCATCTACCCTCGACGGAACCCCAGGCACTGCAGAGACCTGCAAAGGGCAGGGAGGCAAGATGCAATCTGAGTCCTTAGGAGCTCATGTTCGGGGGCAGGCAGGTTTCTCAGCCCTGTCAGGTTAGGAACCGCCGATGCAGAGCTCAAGCTGCCTGGGTCAAACCCTGGCCAGGCGACTTGCTAGCCGAGGGACCCTGAGTATTTGAATGCCCTGTGCCTCGGTTGCCTCATCTGCAAAACGTGGACAACAGAAGCCACCTCGTGGGGTTGCTCTGAGAGGCAAGTGAGTTAAAACACATGAAGGGAAAAAAAAACCACCATCACCATCACCACCGCGTAAAATACAGAACAGGTGGACGTGAGCAGGACAGAAGTGTCAGCTTTTTATACCAGCAAGCAGGTCTCACGCTGCAGTATTAGCTTATCGTGTGGGTTATTATTAACCCACGGGACAGGGCTGACCCTCAAGGGGAGCTGATGATTACACCTTGAAATGCTGTTTATGATGTACACACCCACACGCATATGTGTGTTCTCAGAGAATGACATCCACAGCTTTCAGCAAATTCTCAAAGCAAAGTGAAGGAGACCTCAGTGCACGAGGGAACCTGCAGGAAGTCTCCAGAAGGTGCACTGACCGGTGCCTTCATTTTATCAGGCCATCAGGCAAAGGGTGAAAGCTTCCGGCAGAACTGTCTACAATGATGGAAGTGCCCTCTGTCTGCAACATCCCCAAATAGCCACTGTCAGCAACCTGTGTTGAGTGAGCATCTGACGTGTGGCTGGTGAAACTGAAGGACTGACCTTTGAGTTACGTTTCATTTTATGATTTATACTTAAGAGGCTCCTGGCCACTGTTCTGAACCTCGCAGAGCTAGTCAGTCTGGCAGGAAAACATCCCAAAGAGAACAGGGTGTGCACAGATGCAAAACCCCTTGATGGACCCCGAGGTTGTGAGCGAAGCAACATGATGCAGCCAGCAGCTAAGAGTGGTGGCTGGGGCAGGGGGTGGGCACACGTGGTCTCAGCATGCACAGGAGCAGACGTGGAGGGTGAGAGGGGCTAGGAAAAGCCTTGCATGCTCCGGTCAGATCTGGGCTTCTCACCAGGGACGGAAGAAGCGCTGTGTCAGGCAGCTTTCTCTGGAGAAACAGAACCAATGGGCCGTGTAGACACCACTGGTCCTTGACTCATGACGGTTCAACTTATAATTACCCACTTCATGAAGGGGAAAACATGACACCCAGTCAGTAGATACTTACTCTGAAGGTGGGCCTTTCTCGGGGCAAGAGATGTGAAGCACGACCCTCTCTTTAATCTTACGCAGGGCAGACACGGCCCTGAGATCACAAGGGTGAACCACCCACACTCTGACAACCATCTGCGCCCAACACTCCATTTGGTTTTTCCGTTCCAGTATGGTGTTCCATAAATTCCGTGAGACAGTCAATCCTTTACGATAAACTAGGCCTTGAAGACTCTTGAGAGTCCCTTGGACTGCAAGGAGAGCCAACCAGTCCATCCTAAAGGAAATCAGTCCTGAATATTCATTGGAAGGACTGATGCTGAAGCTGAAGCTCCAATACTTTGGCCACCTGATGTGAAGAGCTGACTCATTTGAAAAGACCCTGATGCTGGGAACGATTCAAGGCAGGAGGCAAAGGGGATGACAGAGGATGAGATGGTTGGATGGCATCACCGACTCAATGGACATGAGTTTGAGTAAACTCCGGGAGCTGGTGATGGACAGGGAGGCCTGGCATGCTGCATGCAGTCCATGGGGTCGTAAAGAGTCGGACACGACTGAGCGACTGAACTGCCTGCCTGACTGAGGCCTTGTGTTAGAGGGTCCTGCCACCTGCAGACTAATGCGCGTGCTCTGGGCACACGTGGGGGGCTGGGCTGAGCGGGGATGTGCGGGAGGCAGGGCATGTTAAGTGCACTTGCAACTGAGGAGTTTTTCGTGCACTTGCAACTGAGGAGTTTTTCAACTGATGACAGATTTATCAGGATGTCAGCCCACTGTAAACTGAGGAAGATTTGTGCATAGAAAGAGATCTATTTTAAGGAACTGGCTCACATGATGATGGAGGTTAGAGGTTCAAAATCTGCAAGCTGGACCAACAGGCTGGGGACCCAGAAAAGGGCTGATATTGCAGGTCAAGTCCACAGGCCTCTGCTGCACAAATCCCCCTTGTTCACTGGGAGGGGGTCTTCTGCTCTAGTCCGGGCCTTCAGCTGATTGGCTGAGGCCGACCACACCATGGACGACAATCTGCTTACTGAAATTCCATGGGTTTAAGTGTGAATCTCATCCAGTAAATCCCCTCACAGAAAAATTCAGAATAATGTCTGACCATGTATCTGGGCACTGCAGTCCAGCCAAGTTGACACATACGAGTAACCGTCACATCCACTATAGTTTTTGAGCAAGATTATCAGCAGAACAGTCTCTGTCAAGAGTCAGTTGGGAGGTTAGAGGGACAAGTGAAGAAGAGGGCACAGGGAGACAGGAATATCAAATGAAAGGCAGTTTCAAGGATCCAGGCAAGACATGAGGGCTTCCACCAAAGAAGTGACGGTGGCCAACGAGTCATTTTAATTTGTATGTACTCAAAGGCAGTATGAATGGGTTCTGTGACTTGACAAAACCACACACACACACACCCCTTTATGAGAAGTTAGCATTTCCTCCCAGGACTCCAGCATAAAACAACGGGAAGGAGGGTTTCCGCAGAGCAGAAAGGGACGGAAGTGATGGAGCAGAGAGATGCAGGGTGTGCGGCATTTCCCGCCTCAGAGCAGTCCTGTGGGCTCTGGGTCACCTTCACCCACTTCAACTCTTTCCAACCCAGAGCCTCTCTAGGAGATAAATAAACCACAGCACAGATGTGGCAGAGTTGGTTAGCTGCCTCCCAAGACCCATGCTTCCCTCCGCCCTTAGAAACACGCTGCTAGCTAAAACCCTCCAAGCCAAGCCTTTTTGCAGTCCCCAAGGCTGTGCCCAGGCTCAGTGGGAAAATACCTCTCGGCCTTCTCTGTTCAAAGGGAACCTCTGCTCAGCTGGCTTGAGCCTGAGATCAAGAGACTTAAGTTCAAAGAGTGAGCGGACCTGCAACGAAAGAGAAGCAGCGTGGTTCTCTGGGACTTTCAGGCAGACTCTTACGTTAGAAGGGGCATCCCTCCCTTCCCCTTCCTCTCCTTCCGTCTGAAACACAGAATGTGACGGCTGGAGCTATCTGGACCACGAAGGGACTTTTGAGGACAGGACTCATGTGCTAGGATTGAGCAATAAAGATGAGGCTGGATGTCAAATGACCCTGGACTCACAGCATCAGTTGAGACTGCCTCATTCAGGTCTTTTTTCAGGTGAAAAAAAAAAAAAAGGATTCTTGTGTGTTTCGGCCACTGTTTTTACATCCTTGGTTACTTGCAGCAAAATGCGGTTTCCGTTTGATAGAGCATGAGACCATTATTTTGTGCATAAGGCAATATAAATTTCAGAATTATAGGCTGTAGAGGTTAATCTATGTATTTTCTTACAGGCTTGGGGTGGAGATGGGGCCAGACTGAAGAGGAACCTACATAAACTTAATTTCCTTCCAATAACCACCCTCAAGAGCGCCCACTACACACTCCTGCAGCTGCCCTGCTTGAGAGCCCAGGCCAGTATGAAAACAGCCCCCCGCCGTCTCTGTATCAAGAGAACTGGCTTCAGCTTGAGATCAAGAGACCTAAATTCAAAGAAATGAGAGAACCTTAGAAGATACACCATGATTTTTGGAAATAAGAAAGGCCTGGTGCCATCTCTGCAGTGTGGTGCTTTGACAAGAGGCTGAAGAAGACACATGAGACTGGTAACGCATCTACGAACACGTGGTATTTTTGCTGTTTGCTTCCATTTAGACCGCTAATACGTCTCTGAAGTGAGGCTTCCTAAGTCAGCCGATCACCACCTTGAAAGTGAAAGTGTTAGTCGCTCAGTCGTGTCTGACTCTTTGCGACCCCATGGACTGTAGCCCGCCAGCTCCGCTGGCCATGGGATTCTCCAGGCGAAAAGTCTGGAGTGGGTTGCCATTCCCTTCTCCAGGGGATCTTCCCGACCCAAGGATCAAACCTGGGTCTCCTGCATTGCAGGCGGATTCTTTACCAGATGAGTCCCCCAGGAAGCCCCAGATCACTTCTTTAGTTGAAACAAAGAAGCACTCTTTCCTCTTTGAGAATGCACGCTCCCAAGGGCCTAAGAAAGTTCTAAATGGAAACATGAATAAACATGCTAATGAACAAAAGATTAAACTAACAAATAAAGGCACTCAAAAGACAGGGAAGGGGAGAGAGCCGGAGGGAGGCTGGCCACGGGCAGTGGCTGGAGAAGTCGGAGGAAGAACAGCTGGGAGCCCACCTTCTGCAAGGTCCCTCAAAGAGACCCAGCGGGTGTGGCCTCCCACGAACCCCACTGAAAGGCAGCGATCAAGCCAGGGAGGGTCGGGAGGGGACAGAGGGGCTTCCCTGGAGGGTCCAGGGGCTAACACTCCACACACTCACTGCCTGGGGGACGAGTCCGGTCCCCGGTCGGGGAACTAAGACTCTGCATGCCTCGCGGTACAACCGTAAAACAAGAATTCAATATGAAAAAGTAAATATTAATACATTTTAAAGAAATTTTTAAAGGACAGAAAAAAAAAATCTCAGACTCAGGCAGCTAATCTGAGAAACCCCATTTCCTCCTAGAAGCACCAAAGGCTGGGCATGTTTTAGTTATTTGGAATCCTAACACATGAGCCTGCCGGGTGGCAAGGCTGTGAGCGCTGTGACTGCAGGGGCCCCGAGAACAGAGGCTGACTCTGAAACTACTACTCTCTCCATCTGGCCGATGACTCAGACCACAACTCCCCTCCTCGGCAGGGCTGCCAGATTTAGCAAATAAAAACACCGAACTTCCAGGTCCACTTGAATTTCAGGTAAACAATCTGTTTCAGTGAAATGTGTCCCAAGTATTGCATCGGACAGAAAGATGCTTAAAAAAACAAACAAGGATTAGGAACTCAAACTGAACCAGGTGTCCAGTGTCCTTTCTGCTGACCCTACCCCTTTAGGGCTTAAACTTCACCAGGACCTTCCACCACACATAAAAGGAAACTCGCCTGTGGCCCAGACTCCTCACTATCTCTTTCTCGCTGTGATGGGGTGGTTCCGTCACACACGTTTCAAGAAGCTCCCACTGTGTGATGAGCCCCGAGCTGGGACTCAGCCGTACCACCAGGCCCAAAGCAGAGCACCCCGAGCCATGGGGGTGTTTCTAAGCAGAAGGACCTGTACATCCAAAGACCGTAAACCTCGAAACCTTATCAGTCATCTACTTCTCAGTGTGAATAAGCTCACCAGAGTCTTAGATGGGAAGTCTTCCTAGAAGGGAAGCGTGGACATGAGGTCTTACTGGGAGAGGGGGAAAGGGGAGAGGAAAGGAGCACAGTAGGGCAGGCAGGGGGCGTCCCCAGGTGAGGAAAGGTAAGTCAAAATGCTCTAGAGGAACGCTACCATTGGCTGGGGACCAAATTCTGTTGCCTGGCAACATAAAAGGCCTACTCACGTTGACAAAACTGGGAGCAAGAATACTCTGCTATCCATCAACTGAGAAACCAGTCACCCTACTGCTCCCTCCGAGGGAAGGCCCATGATTTACAGGAGGGGGCAGAGAAGACAGAAGAGAAAAAGAGAAACGTTCAAGGAGGCTTGTGGTTTCAGATTCGGCGCAGAATTCCACCCCCGCTGGTCTGCGGTGACAAACCACAGCTGTCAGCTTTGAGCAGCACTTACGGGAAGGGGGCAGGCCTCAGTGAAAGGCCACTAAAGAAAAAGGGACAGTCCCCGGGAAGTCCCCCCGACCCACCAGGCGTTGGGGGACAGCGTTCTGGGATCACAGCTTGCCACCAGCCCCGATCCTGGCTTCCCGTTGCCCTGCCCGGCAGGAAAGAGTCAAATGCAGGTAGAGATGGTTCTCGAACCACAGGAGAGAAAACCTCAGATCAGCCCCCGCCCACCCAGCCATCAGCCAGGGGAAGACATCCGTCCATCCATCCGACCAAAGCAGGGGCAGGTCAGCAGGAAGGGTGGCAACTCCAAGGGGAGTGGAGGGGGTGGACCCTTCCCAAGGGAGCCTGGAGACCCACTGTCCATCAGGGGTCTTCACCCTGGGTCAGGGGGGCCATCCCTCCTCCCCCCGCCCCCCAAACCCCATCCTGACAGGAGACTCGAGGCTTCCCAAACACAGCTGCTCCTTCCCCAGAATCAGCCACCAGGACTGCAAGGCAGGACCCGGTCCCGCGGGCCCAGGAAGGTCAACGGCACACCCCCCGCCTGCTGTAAATCCCCAGCCCCGTCACCCAGCCCTCAGCCCAGGGGACGCGGTTCCCAGGACCTGACCCGCAGCCACCCCATGGGAATGTGGCCAAGGACGTCAGTGACCCAGACCTCCTCACCCGGGCCCCCAGGGAGCACTGCCCACCCCGGGCAGACACGGGCTCAGCAGAAACACAAGCAACGAGGAGCCAGGGAGGCAGGACGGAAGGACACTGGGGTCCCGGCAGGGAGGGAGTTTTCAAAGGGCAACAGTTGGCAAAGGCCCCACAGTTACCCCAGGGTGGCAAGGCAGCCCTGCGAGTCGATCACTTCTCTTACCTGCTCCCCCTGGGATGTGCCAGGCTGTGCTCACGCCGGCCAACCATCCCTAAATGCTGTCGAAGCGTCAGCAGTGGCCTGCCGCCAGGAGGAGGGAGACTAGGGTTCAAATCTCAGCTCCTCTCCACGGGGCCTGTGGTCCGGACACTCTCCTTACCTCCCAGAGCCTCAGTCCCTGTCCCCCCGCTGCCTGGCAAACCTGTGTGGCTGCGATGGGTTCGTGCCCATAAGGGACCCACCCCTGGAGGCCTGGGACCCCGTAGATCCTAATGAAGGGGGGCTACGGGAGCCCCTGATTCACCCAACTTCTCTAAGCCTCAGTCTCCTCCTCTGCAAAATATGTTTTTTAAACGTGCTACCTGGAGCTTGCACAGCTCTTGAGAAAGGGCCTGGGGTACAAAGAGCATTGCAACTCACCTTCCCCTCCTCCCGCCGTCCTAGACCTCTGACCACACACCGTCCTCCAGGTAAGTGTCCCCTCCATGCTGCTGACGCCCAGCCCCCACCATCCAGCCATCTCATCCTCTGTCGTCCCCTTCTCCTCCTGCCTTCAATCTTTCCCAGCATCAGGGTCTCTTCCAATGAGTCAGTTCTTCAAATCAGGTGGCCAAAGTATTAGGAGTTTCAGCTTCAGCATCAGTCCTTCCGATGGATATTCAGGACTGGTTTCCTTCAGGACGGACTGGTTGGCTCTCTTCACTGTCCAAGGGACTCTCAAGAGTCTTCTCCAACACCACAGTTCAAAAGCATCAATTCTTTGGCACTCAGCTTTCTTTATAGTCCAATTCTCACATCCATACATGACCACTGAGAAAACCATAGTCTTGACTAGATGGACCTTTGTTGACAAAGTAATGTCTCTGCTTTTTAATATGCTATCTAGGTTGGAACTTTCCTTCCAAGGAGTAAGAATCTTTTAATTTCATGGCTACAGTCACCATCTGCAGTGATTTTGGAGTCCCAAAAAATAAAGTCAGCCACTGTTTCCACTGTTTCCCCATCTATTTGCCATGAAGTGATGGAACCAGTTGCCATGATCTTCGTTTTCTGAATGTTGGTTGAGCTTGAAGCCAACTTTTTCACTCTCCTCTTTCATCTTCATCAAGAGGCTCCTTAGTTCTTGTTCACTTTCTACCATAAGGGTGGTGTCATCTGCATATCTGAGGTTATTGATATTTCTCCCAGCAATCTTGATTCCAGCTTGTGTTTCCTCCAGCCCAGCGTTTCTCATGATGTACTCTGCATATAAGTCAAATAAGCAGGGTGACAATATACAGCCTTGACGTACTCCTTTTCCTATTTGAACCAGTCTGTTGTTCCCTGTCCAGTTCTAACTGTTGCTTCCTGACCTGCATACAGGTTTCTCAAGAGGTAATTCTCCATCTAGGGAAGGTCTTCTGCAAACAAAGCCAATGTCCAGATTTCCCAATAAAGAAGACTACAGTGGGATTAACATGGGAATTCAGGGTACTTGCCAGTTTCCTCTCATTGAAAACATGATTTCCCTGCTGTTCAAGGTCCCCAGCGCTCACCCATCCCTTTGGGCTTTGAGGGCTTTCCATCAGGAACAGGTAAGGTAGCTGCCCTCTTCTTGTCCTCTGCCAGATTTTATCTTCACAAGCAACTGAGTTCTTACCTGCCCTGCCTGGCATCACCCTTCTATCTGCATCTTCCACATCCCCTGCCAACCAGCAGAGGACTGTTTTCTCTTCTACCCATAGGGCATTTTTGAGGGTGGCGGTGGTGTTTTTGTTTTGTTTTTTAATGTAGCAGATTCACCTTAGAAAGATATTATTTGATAGAAAAATACATCTGGGGCAATAACTTATATTCTTTTTCTTTCATCCAATGCTTTACATGAACTAACTTATAATCATCATGCTAAACTGCAAAAATGGCCGTAATCCTCTGCAGGTGCTTTGCAGATGGAGTTTATCTTTTCCCCACCTCTTGCATTTGGACTGGCCGTGTGACTTACTCTGACTAACAGTACATTAACAGATGTGATGCAAGCAGAAGCCTGAAAAGGGGTTGCCCTTTCTGCTCCTGGGGTCTCAAAGAGTCGGACCCGACTGAGCAACTTTCACTCACATTCACTCCCTTTCTGTTCCTAGAACCCCAGCACCATATGAAGAAGCCTACACTAGCCTGTGGGATGAGGTGCCTGTAGGCCAGCCACCCAATACCTCAGCTGACAACCAGCCAACTCTGTGACAGATAAAGCCATCCCAGGGGCCTCCCTGATGGTCCAGCAGTTCAGCATCTGACTTGCAATGCAAGGGACACTGGTTCAACCCCGGTCCAGGAAGATCCCACATGCTACAGAGCAAGTAAGCCTGTGTGCCGCAGCTACTGAGCCTGTGTTCTAGAGCCCAGGAGCCCTCGAGTCCGTCCTCCACAACAAGAGAAGCTGCAGCAGTGAGGAGCTCTCACACTGCACAGAAGAGCAGCCACCACTGGCCACAACCAGAGAAAGCCCGCCTGCAGCAAACCCCAGCACAGCCGAAAAGTAAATCTTTTACAGAGCAACCAACCCCCGGCCAACCCATCAGCTGACTGTATACTCATGAGATCAGCCAAAAGCTGAGATCAGAAAACTGGCCAGCAAAACCATCAGCTAAATAAATATATAAAGCCACTGAGTTTGGTTTGTTTCACAGCAAAAGCTAACTGATACACAACTCCATATCTCTTTTTTCTTTTGACCACGCTGTACAGCATGCAGGGTCTTAGTTCCACGACCGGGAGCGAACCCAAGCCACCTCCATTGGCAGCTGGGAGTCTTAACCAGTGGACCACCAGCGAAGGCCCTACAGCTCCATTTTAGAGATGAAGACATTGAGGCATGAACAGTAAGCAGCCTGCCCAGGTCCCACAGCTCTTACGTGGTAAGTTGGGATTCAAAGCCAGGCAGTCTGGCTCGGAGGCCAAGCTTTGCCAGCTGTCCTACAGTTAAGTCAGCTAAGCTTCAAACATTTCCCCTCCCACTACCTCCCCAAAGGAGGTTAAAGGACTGGATGTGGGCCCCGTAAGTATAAAACGGGCAACTGTCAGCACTGAATAACTCTCACTATTTTGCATTTGTGCTGCACTTCAGAGTTGCAAAGTCTCCTGACATACTCGAACCATTTTAAAAATAATAAAGGTGGCCTGAAGACCTGCAATCACAGGACTGGATCTGACTCACGGTAGGAAAATGAGCTGAATGACTAAGTGTGGTCTACACACGCAGTGGAAATATTAATCAGCCTCAAAAAAGGGATGCAATTCCAACACAGCCTTCATGGATAAACCTTGAAGACATGGTGCTTAAGTGAAAAAAAGCCAGTCACAAAAGGACAAACTCTTTACAAGTCTACTTTCATGGGGTACTTGGAGGAGTCAAGATCACAGAGAAAGCAGAATGGTGGTTGTCAAAGGCTGGGGAAAGGGCGCAGTGGGGAGTTATTACTTACAAAGTACGGGGCTACAATTTGGGAAAATGATAAAGTTCTAAAGATGGACGGTGTTGAGGGCTGCCCAACAGTAAGAATGTACTTAATGTTACTGAATTGTACACTTGAAAATAGTTAAAATGGTAAAACCTATGCTAAATGCAGTTTACTGTAATTTTTCAAGAAGGAAAAATATAACAAGGGTTGGGACTGGCAGGAACGATATGATAGGCTTGGGGCCACTGTTGGGCTATTTAGATCCCAAGGAGCAGAGGAAGCAAGAAACTGTCGTTCGGGCTGAGTCACAGGGCTCCACCCCCTCGTCAGAACGTCCCGGCCACACACAGAAGGCTAGACGGGCTGGCAGATATGTCAAAGCCACCTTAAAGACAAGCTCTGGCTCACAGACAAAAACCCTCAAATAAATCAAAGTCTGTTTCCTGCCTCCGCTCAACCCAGGGGAAAAAAAAAAGTGTCCTGCCTCCTCTTAGCAGAACCCAGATTAGGTTCTCAAGATCACAGGACTGGATCTGACTCATGGTAGGAAAATGACTTGACATCAGGAACAATAAAGTCAGTGCAAATTACTGATGAGCACACACAATTTCTAACAGCCCAACAACCACAGATCTCTGTAAACTCTTTTTGGAAAACCAAGCTGTATAAGTCTTTCCCTTTATAAATCTCCGTTGTTCCCCTGAGACTATGGATGGATGGATACGAGCATTCCGGACATCATAAAACCATACCACAGTATTATCTCTTTATTTTCAAGAAAAATTGTGTGTGTGTGTGCTAGTCACTCAGTCGTGTCTGACTCTGAGACCCCATGGTCACCAGGGTCCTCTGTCCATGGGATTCTCCAGGCAAGAAAAAGGACATATATAAATATTAACAGAATGTATAGGGACTTATTTTTTCTGAACTTTCTAAAATTTTTTTTTAAATGAAGCCTAAGGTCACATGGGGGCTCCCCTGGTGGCTCAGTGGTAAAGAACCCACCTGCCAATGCAGGAGATGCAGGTTTGATCACTGGGTCAGGAAGATCCCCTGGAGTAAGAAATCACAACCCACTCCAGTACTCTTGCCTGGGAAATCCCATGGACAGAGGAGCCTGGTGGGCTACAGTCCATGGGTTTACAAAAGAGTCGGACACAACTTCGTGACTAAACAACAATAACAAGGTCATAAACGGATTCCGTCATCAAATATTATCTTATCTAAGTCATAAGAGGGGCTTCGCTGGTGGCTCAGCTGGTAAAGAATCTGCCTGCAATGCAGGAGACCCTGGTTTGATTCTTGGATCGGGAAGATCCACTGGAGAAGGGATAGGCTACCTACTCCAGTATTCTTGGGCTTCCCTGGTGGCTCAGATGGTATAGAATCTGCTTGTAATGTGCGAGACCTAGGTTCAATCCCTGGATTGGGAAGACCCCCTGGAGAAGGGAATGGCTACCCACTCCAGTATTCTTGCCTGGAAAATTCCATGGACTGTATATAGTCCATGGGTTTGCAAAGAGTCAGACACGACTGAGCAACTTTCACTTCACTAAGGCCAAAGGACACCTCCTAACTCTCATGGTCTGTGACCATCACTGTTTCACTGTATTCAGATCACTGTTACCACAGCGATGAGGACGCTGAGGCTCTGCAGGTGCCTTATAATACACTCTTGGAGGAGATGCTCTGAAGGCATCTCTGACACCATCGCCGCTACACACAGTCAGAGGGGCTTGTAAACATATACAGGAAGGAGCGGACGTAAGAGCAGAGGGAGAGAACAGGGAGCCCCACTTCGCAGCAGCTGGAGGCAGGCCCGCCCCCTTCGCCACCAGGAAGGTCTGAGGACACGGACACACAGACAGACCCGGCCACTGGGCCAAGCCCAGCTGGCCCACCGTCCGCAGAGATGAAACAAGGCACATCCGCACCCAGCCCTGGCCTTCGAGGGCCCTGTCAGTTCCTCGGCTGGAGACCAACAAGGTCCCCGGAGGCTGAGGCGCAGGGGTCACTTTGAGCCTTCTCTGCCCTTCTTCCTGCCCACTTGTAAGGAGGAAGGAATTTGCGGGGGGTGGTTTGCAGGCATAAAGCCGGGCAGGATTCCCTCGACATTCATCTTGGGCTCTGCCAGCTGATAGAAAGAGCTTAGCCCCAGGGTCTGTACCGGATCATGAGGCCTGATGACTCCGTGGCTTGCCCACGGGACTCAGTCATTGCGTGACCAAGGCTTTCCCTGGCCAAGAGATGAGAGGGAAATGCAAAGCCACGATTCACGACTGGCCGGCAGGAGTGCCTGCCCAACCCAGCTCCCCACTATCTTCTTCCATCTAAGAGGACTGGGGTGCAGAGAAAAGGGAGTGGTGTGAAACCTATTCCAGGTGTGCTGAAGCCAAATGGGGACTCACCCACCAAATCCGATTTGAATCAACCCAACCCAGATGGAGCCGGATTTGCCAGTCTGCTCACCTAGCCACATGGCAGGGGAGAAGCTGTGAGAAATGCAATAATCAAAAGGGAAAGCTCGGCATGCTGAGGGAGGGCTGGGAGGAACATCTGGTCAACCTCTCATTCACTTACTGGTTCATTTGCTCATTTCCTCAAGACTTGAACACCTTCTGTATGCCGCATTGCAGACATGGAAATGACCCAAGCAGGCCAAATTCTCTAAGTCTGGAAATTTCTCTAAGACCAAATTCTCTACGTCTGGTAGTGGGATTTCACTACCATAAATAAGTAGACGATAAGAGGTCACAGGGTGAGAACAGCTATGGAGAAAAGGCCTATCAAGGAACGGGGTTTGGGGTGATGGAGATGGTGGGCTGGCAGTTATCATTCCAATGTGAGCCCAGAAAGGCCTTGTTCATAGAGAAGAAAGTGAAGTCGCTCAGTCATGTCCGACTCTTAGCAACCCCGTGGACTGTAGCCTACCAGGCTCCTCCATCCATGGATTCTCCAGGCAAGAGTACTGGAGTGGGTTGCCATTTCCTTCTCCAGGGGATCTTCCCAACCCAGAGATCGAACCCGGGTCTCCCACATTGCTAGCAGATTCTTTACCCTCTGAGCCACCATAAAGTGTCATCTGAACAGAAACCTGAAGGAGATGGGATGGACCAGGCAAATCCTGCAGTTAAGACCACACACCGAGGGATCCGCAAGTTCAAAGACTCTGAGACAGGATGAGGTCTGGAATCAGCTCAGCCAGAGGAGGTCACCGCACGTCAGCCAGGGCTGCTGGCAACCTGAAGGGCCCACTCCAGAGGCCCCTGAACACAGAGGTCCCTTCAGCAGTTCCGCTCCAAAATCTCAGTGCTGGGGACCCAGTGGGGAAACTCCCAGTGGGGATGCCACTGCCAAGGGTCCAAGGGGACGCCTTCACAGGCCCCTGCAAAGTCCCCCAACAGCACAGGGACCTCTGTGGCCTCAAAAGGCCCAAGGATTCAAGTGACGGAGCCTTTTCAGAAGAGGGGATTTCGTGCCTTCCTCAGGACTGACCCAATGTTTACAGTATCAGAAACATCTCCTCCAATCTAAACAAAACCCTTCATACTACGAGGTCAAGACCACTACCATCCTGGGATATGGGGGGTGAGACCCATCCCCCAATAGGGGGCACCCTGAAGGCTGTGACACAGGGCACCCTGGAGGGGGGATGCCTCAGGGTGGGGGGCTTCTGGGGACTGGTGAGCACCTTCTGGAGAAGAACTTCTTCTCCCTGGAAAGCTGCGGGCCTGGGTGGAGCAAAGAGGGAGGAGAGCGGAGTGGCTGAGACACAGGCTTCTCGCAGGCCAAGGCACCCAGGCCCTGTGACATCACACAGCCCAGGGCAGCAGGCCAGGGAAGGGCGGGTTTCAGGCTGCTCTGTCCAGGAGCCAAGGCAGCGTCTGCATCAGGTTCCAAGCAGAAAGCTCAGCTCAAGGTGCGGAGCTGCAAAACCCAAGCCTGCAGCGAGGATCTGGGCAGAACCACCAAACATCAAAGGGATCCCCGATGAGACGTCTGAGGGGTACCGGGAGAAGGGCCAGGGAGAGGAATGCCCATGTCCTGGCCCCAGATCCTCCATAGCTCCAGTCTTATTGCATCCCTGGGGCTCCCCTTCCCAAGGGCTTCCCTTTGCCTGCTGCCTCCCCACCTCCCAACAACACACAGTGCACACGCAGAGGGGGCTCGCAGGGGAACCCACCCTCACCGAGGATCGGCTTACAGTCAGAGACTCAGGGAGGCAGCATCTTCCATCACCAAACACACAGCAGGGACAGGACCTCACTATGGACCAACTCCTGAGCCCTGGGGGTGAGCCAGCCAGCTCTGCCGTGTGTTGGGAACTCTCTTCCCTCCTGTTCCTGGAGCCTCAACCTGACCCCGGGAGGTCCTCACACCGCTGATGATCCACGGAAGACGCCCTCTGAAGCCAGCAGCCCCAGCGGCCTCCCCCCTTTCTGGTCTCAGGTCCTCTGTCACCTGTCTGTGCTCTCGGGACAAAAAACCAATATTTCAAGAGAAGGAAATGGTCAGTTCCTCCCAAACCTGGAAGGAGAATTCGAGAGAAGGAGTGTTCTTCCTGGGGCTGACAGGCAGTCACTAGGAAAGCAGAGAACAAGCCAGGTGGTCTAATCACAGCCTCCCGTCCACGTGAGCTGGCCTGGCCACTTGGGAAGTGGACCAGGTACCAACTCCAGCAGCGAGGCATTGCCCAGTGACCCTGCTCAGTCGTGTCTGACTCTTTGCGATCCCATGGACTGTAGCCTACCAGGCTCCTCCATCCATGGGATTTTCCAGGCAAGAGTACTGCAGTGGGTTGCCATTTCCTTCTCCAGAGAATCTTCTCAACCCAGGGATAGAACCCAGGTCTCCCACATTGTAGGCAGACACTTTACCATCTGAGCCACTAGGGACGTAATAATATATTGTTGAAAGCTCAGTCACATCCGACTCTTTGATACTGGAGTGGGTAGCCTATCCCTTCTCCAGGGGATCTTCCTAAGCCAGGAATCGAACCAGGGTCTCCTGCATTGCAGGCAGATTCTTTACCAACTCAGCTATCGGGGAAACCACCGGTGGGGACATCCAAACACCAGCACCCACATGGCCTTAACAGCACTGAGAGCGGGAATGAAGGCAGGCTGTGGGGTGCGAAAACAAGGCACCAACTCCAAACGCGCCTCCTGATGAAGTCACGGCTCTCCTGCACCCTGACCTTCAGCAGGGGGGCCTGGAGGTCAGAGGTGCCCATGGCGCCAGGCAGGGCAATGGGCAGACCAGGCGTTTACCTGCCTCGCCACCCTCCGAGCCTCCCAGTAGGGCTTCGAGTCCTCCACGGCCTTGCCAATCTTCTTCACCAGTTCATCCAGCTTCACCGTTGCTTCCACCAGGACAGAGCGGAACTTCTGACGGATATCCTGCAGACAGGAAATTGAGGACAGTTCAGGCTTAAGGAGCCTGTGGAAATCCACCTGACTTCCCCAGAAGCCTCCGGAAGGGCCTCCACTCAACCGGGAAGCCTGTGCGTACAAGCCCGTGTCAACAACAACGGCCCCCGAGAGAATCTGGTGTGATACTGTGGGACAGCTGGCATGGCAGCCCCTGGCTGTACGTGGCTACTGAGCACTTGACCCTGGCTAGTGAGACAGACAGAAGGAGCTTTTCACTTGGTTCATTTTATTTAGATATGCTTAATCAATGAGGCCATGACTACGGCATCAGAGAGAGCAGGTTAGACCACAAAGCTCCGTCCAGGGGAAGATGCCTAACCTGGTCACCCCGGCAGCCTCAGTCCATGATGATGGCAGCACTCGTCACACGCCCACGATGTCCCCAGTCCTGTGACACGGACAACACTAAACAGTGTGTGCCAATTTCCGACAGGCCAGATCCTGTGCTCTGCCTTGGGCTTGGTCCCTGCCTTCAGGACGCCTCCAGTACGGGGGGGGTGAGACGGGGATAAACACAGCCCATCCCCAGAGAGTGTGTGAGGATGAGACCGGCACAGCTGGCGTGGGACCCAGGACCCAGAGCCTCAGCAGGCCAGGTAAGGGGGGTGGGAGACTCGCCCTTAGCGGGGGACTCAGGGGGAGCTCCCAGGGGTACCATCTGCATGGAGGCCTGAAGCATGGATGGGAGGAGGGAGACACTGAGTCCAGAGCACCAGCAGAGCCATGCCCACAGCGGAGGGGAGGATCGGGCTGGCGTTTTCCAGAGACTGCAGGAAGCTGGACATCCAGAATGTGGGGAACGGCTAGAGATAAGGGCGGCCACCCCCTCCAAAGATGCCACGAGCCATGCGGGCCTGGACAGGCGTCGGGGAGAGGGGAATCGGGGGTGGGCGGCACCAGGCTTCACTGCACCGTCAAAGTCAGGAAACCAGGTCCACAGATGCCCCGAGGAGGAGAAGAATCACAAAGACAGTCTGGTTCCAGCTCTAGGAAGACACTGGAAGGGTTGGTTGGGGCTTCAGAGACCCAGGCCCCTCCACCCCTCCTCCCCCAGGGAGCTGGCCTGGCACGGCCACAGCCTGGGGAGTCTGCGTGCATCAGAGGGGCGACGTGGGCCCTGGGGGAGGAGGAACAGCAGCCGCAGGGGGGCCCCAGGAGCAGCCGGCCACCCCACTGGTACACACGTGGTTGTCGCTGGCTGCAAAGGGGCTGCCTCACTATCTGAAAACTGCTTCTAAGCAGAAGATTATATGGACCTCACGGGTCACTGGGAGAGCTCACAGAGGGGTCAGGAAGGCCCTGATCACGCCTAACTCGCTCTCCCCCCATCATTTCGCGCTTGGGCTTTCTAGGTGGGTTTGAAACATACGAACATGGCCTTTGTCTTACACAGAGCATCTCAGCCCCTGGGCGCCCCCATCCTATACCCGTGGTCCCTCCCTCCAGTCATGCGTCCTCATCATCGGAAGCTGCTCCGCCTTCCCTCTTCTCTGGCCAGGTCTGCAGTCACGTGCTTCAGCTACAGCTGCTGAGGACAGAACAAGCTAGACTTGTCCTCCAGAGGACACGCCGCGCACGCGCGTGCGGGCCGCCCGGGGACAAGCAAAGCCCTGCTGAGCTGCTGTCGGGCTTGACTTGCAGTCCGTGGGAGGCAACGTGTTGGCTGCAGCTCCAGTCTTTCAGCAGAGACAAGGAGCTAAACCGGGTTAAACCTCTATCTGCAAGCTCCGATTGAGTCAATTCTTTACGCATCGTTTTTATTACCTATAAAATGGTTCTTTTCCATCTCCTAAGAGCTAACACCTAGATCGGGCAACACAGGGCCCCCATTCCTACCTGGCAACCAGGGGCTAGAAGTAGAGGAGAAGACACCCCTTAGAGAAAGTCCTTTCCAGCCCCGTGCCCTGTGCCTGAGCCACACCCAGCCTGATTCACCCACTGACCTCCCCTCCCAGCCCTCGGAGACTTCTGATTGCCCAGAGCTCCTCCTGGCACCAGTGACTGTGACAGCTGGGTGCCTAACAGCTAGCTCCTGGTCACACAGTAGGTACTCAATAAATGCACACAATGTTTTTTTCCCCCCTGGCATAAAAAGAGACCCATGATTCTACAAGGGGGTGGCTCTGAGGGGCAGCTGACCCAAGGGAGGAAAACCTGCTTTGCAAACACACCCACACACACAACTGCATCTCCAAGCCACAGGCGGGAAAACCGGGGCCCAGATCGTCGGCATGTGACCGGGGGCGGGTCACACTATCTCTCTCCATCCTCTCTGGGAACTGAGAATTGGGCCCCAAACCAGGAGCCCACGGACCCACAGGCCTCGTGCCCTTGGCTGTATGCTATATACTAAACGGAAATTTTACATAATTTATCCATTTCAGGAAAACTCATATAATTTTATTCTAATTTAGATTCCAAATTCCTCGTAAAGAAAAAAAAAATTTTTTTTTAATCAAATGATCAGGCAACACTGGGCCCCCATTCCTACCTGGCAACCACTGGTTAAAAGTGGAGAAGACACCCCTTAGAGACGGTCCTTTCCAGTCCCCAGGCCCTGTGACTGAGCCACGCCCAGCCCGCTTCACCCACTGACCTCCCCTTCCCAGCCCTCAGAGACTTCAGATTTGCCCAGAGCTACTCCAGACACCAGCGACTATAATATAAGCCACCTACCTGCATGAAAGGGCATGCAGGGAGCAGATGGCCAGTCTCCCATGGGGCAGACACAGATGCTTTTATCCATCCGTGTATGCAGTCACTAACAACCTTACCAGCTGAGGTGCTTCGGTTGCTCTTTGTTTTTAATTGAAGGACAGTTGACTTTCAGGGCTGTGCTAGCTTCAGGTATACAGCACAGAGATCGAGTTGTACCCACCTATCTCTTCTTCCCAGATCCTTCTCTATTCTAGATTACTACAAGATATTGAGTACAGTTCCCCGTGAGTGCCATGGGTGTGATCCACATTGTCCAAAGAGGGAAACTGAGGCACAGCGTGACCAGGGAGCCTGCCCAAGCTCACAAAGCTGGGACGTGGTAGAGCTAAGACTTCACTTTAGACTTCCTCAAGTAGTAAATAAATAAGCACCATGTAGCGTGATGGGTACTACAGACCTCGGTCTACATGCTGCAGCAGACACACACCCAGGACGGCCACACCCAGAGAGAGTCATCCCAGCCAGGACTTGCAGAGAGGGGGATTTCACCAGAGAGAGAGAAGAGGGCATTGCAGCTGAAGGACCAGCAGAGCCAAGGGCTCCCAGCAGATGGGAGGGCTGGCAGGAGGAAGGCCACGGGAGCGGCTCCCAGGCTCTGACCTCGAGCCCACGTGCATCGGGAGACAGGGTAGGTTTCTTGAGTAAGCCTCCGTTTACCCACCAAGCGCCTGCTGTCAGTAACGCCTGAACACCACTCTGCCTCTTCCCTGGGGGTCCCATGGTTAAGAATCCGCACTTACATCGCAGGGAGGGCAGTGTATGATCCCTGGTCGGGTAACTAAGATCCCACAGGCTGTAAGACCAATAAATAAATAAATGGATACGGACAGAAAAGAGGTTTTTTTTTAAAAAAGAAAAGTAAACCTCGGGACTGTGAACAGAACTTTCCAGGCCGCAACAATGCACACGCTGAAGGCTGATTGCAACTTGGTCCTGCCGGGAGGAAGGGGGGCGGGGCAGAGGAGGAAGGAGACTGGAGCCTCCTCTTCCATAGCGGCATGGTGGGGTAAGAACTGAAACGAAATGTCCAGAAGCAGCCACACAAAGCCTGCTGTTTAGAGTGACGGAAATAAATACCTAAATAATCAGCTAAAATGCGTTACACGGATTAATTAAATTGCCTCTAAGAGAGAGAAAGATGGGGCTGGGGTGGGAGGATCGGATACTAGTTGGGAGGGGTTGTTTTGTCTTGTTTTTCGCCCTTTTTAAAATTTGTAGGAAATTATCACAGTGTTTTTGTAAGCAGAAGCATCCGCAGATCAAATCTGGGTTGGGGTCCCCACGTGAATCTGGCAGGCAGATTCAGGGACCACCAGCCTGGTCGAACGTGTGACCATCGAAGGCTGCTGAGTCCAAGAGATATCATTTGACATTAGCGTCTCCCTCCATCAAAGAGGCTGTGCTGCCAGGGATGATGACGCAGGGTTGGCTGGCAGCCAAACAACAACTATTCATCCAAGATGTGTTAAGCACTCAACACAAAGCCAGCCTTCTCCCTGATAAGAGAGCGGACCTCGTTCTCCCACCATTCCACAGAGGGGCACGGCTGTCCGAGTAACAATTCACCATAAAATCCTGAGGTGTGGGAGCCCACAAAACCAACATCTTCCCTGCCTACCCAGCGTAACAGCCCTGATTTTACTGGGCCTCACCCTGGTCTCAGAACCGATCGCGTGCCTGGGCATCAGTACAGGATACTCCTAGCTTCAGTCATCATTAAGGGAGGGCACAGGACCCATCAGAACCAGTAAGATTTCATTCTGGGACTTTTCTGAAACTGTTAAGAGGAAATTTTTTGTACTGAGATGGCTGAGAAGATGGACTAAAAGCTGGAGCAGATGGCAGCCCTCTGGGCACCATGAGGGGCGAGTCCATCAGAGGCAGGGAGGGAAGGAGTCCTAGTGACGCTTTGGGCTTTTGGACCTAGCAACGCTTTACAGTCTAACCCTAAACTCCACTTCCCCCGAGCCAAAATGGTTCACACACAGACGCACACAATCGTCACCCCTGCTTCATGTTTTAAGCTGGTTGGAACTGGATTTCTGTCCTTTGCAACTGAACTAAGTCTCTTAAAAAAAAAAAATACTGAAAACTACTGTATGCCTTAAGGTAGTCATGCTGATATACTCAGGGAAGGGAAAGTCAATCACAGTCTATAAAGTGGCAAAGTTCTGTAACTAAATACAGGTGATTGCTGGAGGGCTTCTGTAAAGCCATACATACAAAGAGCTTCTGGGGAACTTAATTCAACCTATTCTGTACAAAGAATTTCTCTCTCTTTTTTTTTTTTTTCCAATTCATCTTAAAGCCAGCTGGCCACAACTGAACTTGTACTTTTTGCCTTATTTCCTAGTTCGAGAAAGGACTCCACCATGGCTCTCTGTCATCTACAATTACAAGCAATGTGTCTCCCAAGATCAGAGTTGGGGCTGCTTCCTGGCGTGTCCAGGGAGGAGAGCCAACTGCTTCCCTGTGCTGAGTGACCCACGGATAAGCTCAGAAGACATCTCGGGAGAAGGAGCAGACCTTTCACTGGTCGAGAAAAATAAGCCACACGCCAGCCAGGGCTGTTTACCAGCGGATTCTTTTTTCGATCAGCATCCGAAGGAGTTCTAAGCCACCCCTTGGCTTGGATGAGACCTCAGAGCTTGCAGTCCGAACACTGTGTCACGTCCATTAGGTGACTCAGACTGAGGGCAGTTTATCCAAGTGGAGAACTGGAGGTGGCACAGGCTCCCGTGTGAACGTGTCGGTGTGTTGGAAACACGGCCCTGGACCAGACAAGAAACCCCGCCACACGAAGCCTGCACCAGGGCGCCCGGGGAGCAGCGGGCAGGCTGGTCACACTGGGGACAAGCCCTTTTTTCTGGCCAACCCAGCCACCTAAGCCTCAATGATCTTGCCTGGAAGATGAGAAGGGCAGCCTCTCCCCTTCACAAAGGCCTCCCCAGAACCTAGCGAGGTGAGGAAAGGACATCAGGTTTTAAAAATAACTGTCCTACAAACTAAAGTTACCGAACTTCAAAAGGTCCCGAGTCATGCCACTTATAAACACACTGCTCCCTGCTTGTGGAAAGATTTCACAGGCATGCTCCGAGCCTCACAAAGACCCTGCAGGGCATCGTGGCCAGGCTCAGCAAGAAGATCCCCAGTCCCCAGATAAGAGACCTCGGCCCCAGGGAGAAGGGCTGGCCTGGCCCGGGGTCTCGCACGGGGAGTGTCAGTCTACAGAGCATCAGCAGATCCCACCTGGCTTTCCCTCACCCATGGTTCTCAAAGTTTGGTCCAGGGAACACGGGAGGTAGGGGTCGGGGGTTCCTGGAGACCTTTTCTGGGACTCTGCACGGTCAAAATCATTTTCATAATCAAATTCAATTTAATTTGCCTCTTCCACTTTCGTTCTCTTGTGACTGTCGAATGGAGTTTTCCAGAGGCTACTTGATATGTGCCATCACGAGAACAAATGAAGGCAGGAGCAGAAATGAGAATCCAGCTCTCCTATTAAGCCCGATAGGAAAGAGACTTGCAAAAGCCACAAAATGACGGCTTTCTTTTCACAATTTTTTTTGGGGGGTTAAGTTATTTTGATAAGATATACATGTAATAGGGTTAAGTTATTTAGATAAGATATGCATGTAATAGGCTTATTACTGTCACTTTTAATGAATGAATACAGTTTTAAAAATAAAAATTCATTTAAAAATGAATACAGTTTTTAAAAATGGGTAATAGATGCTACCCATAAAAACAGAATCTCTCTGAAATGCTCAGTGATCACAGGAGCATGAAAGGAACCTGGGGCCAAAAAGCACCAGGTCAGCTGGTGGCCCCAAATCACACCCGCCCCACCCACGCCCTGGGCCGCCCTGCAGAGACCCCGCTGGAGGGGAACACGGGTGTGTGTTCAGTAACAGCGAAGCAGCTATTCGTTCTCAGGCCCTCCTTCACCCCTTCTGATTTTCCCAAGGAGAAAGCCTGCATTGGGAGCCACTCTGATTCTTCACATTTGCTCATCTCCCTTCTAAGAGAGGAGGAGTTGGTCAGGCTCAGAGCCTTCCCTGGAAAAGGGAATCTGCTAAGAATTTGATAAGCAAACTGATACAGTCACTGGAAACAAGAGAGCGCTGCTCTCAAAGTCAGCAAGCAGGGCTTATCCACGTGATTCTTCACTAAAAACCTTGCTTTAAACAAAATTATTTCCCTCTGATGGCTTTTCACTTACAGTCATTAAGTCTCACTTTCAAACAAAGGACAAATGTGAATCCACGTGGGAAAAAAAAATACAGAACAAGAATAAAGCAGAAATTATGACAGAAGCAGAAGAACAAGAGATTTGGGATGTAAAGTCTCTGTGGCAGGAACATTCCAGAATTCCAAGGTGCAAGGCACCATCAGACACGCTCTGACTTCCCAACCAGTTCTAAGGTAACTGGCATGTTTTTAATGCTTCTACAGATCATATTGTTTTCTTTTTCCCCCACCCATCCAATCTATTCTTTAAGAGCACTTGTGGCAGCTGCTAAAACACAAAGAATCCACTTTCCCGGGGCTTCGGTGAGAAGGATCAAGCACCCCCCAGGCTGTCTGCTAAGCTTTCTGCAACACCGGGAGATGCTCTGAGTTTGCACAGGGCTTGGCAGAGGCCACCAGCCACACGTGGCTAAATGAAAACTTGATGTGTACTTAGTGCGGCTGACTGGATACCGTATTAAACTGTCATTTTTAAAGTAGAACTCGAGTCTCCCCACAGGGCTGGTGACTGCCATCCTGGGCGGCACAGGTCCGGCTCCTGAACCCAGATTCCACTCTGTGCTCTGCCTGCAGGGATCCGGCCACGCTCCTGGGTCCCCCTGCTACCTGCCCTCCTTGCCTCTCCTGCCCCAGGGAGTGGCCATCACTGGGGGATGGATGGGCAGCCAGGAGGATCTGATTTCAGCTCTGGCAATTTTGCAGCAGAGGCAGAAGCGGAAAGACTGTGCCTGGGGCAGAGCCAGGGTCTAGGGCGCCAAGGCAAGAGGCCCCCAGGGCTGGGAGGGGGGCAGAGAAGGGCTGCAAGGAGGAGCACAGCAAGTTTCACCCAACCAGGGAGCCTGGGAAGACAGGGGCCAGGAGTCCTCAGGAGCCTCTGGAGCCTACCCCCATAACCAGCAGCCTGCCTACTTTACTACTTTGTGCTCTCTGAACCAGGTTCTCTGGCCTGCCTGACAGGCTTGTCCGGCCACATGTGATTGCTCACAGCCTCCCAACCGTGAGAGGCACGAGATGCTTTAAACCTTCTAAAACAGGTTCCTTAGAAAGTTAGAAACTATTAGTATAAGTATAATGGGCTGATTAGAAATTGTATTGGTGAAGGGTTTTTCATTTGTTGAGCCAATGTTTGTTGCTAAGTCTCCACATCCCCTGCCCTTACACACATTAATGAATATATAGAATTAACCTTTGATATTAATCACGTTAGACCTTAGACTAAGTAAATTCTTTCCTTAACTAAAACCCACTACACCCTCACCCTGTAGGAATGTAACTTTATTTGGGTGGCGTCTGTTTTGAGAATAATCAGCCTGGAGAAATAAGTGTCCTGATTGACTGACCGCTGTCACAAGGAGAGGGTCGTAAATTGTCAGCAGGCCCCCTGGCCAGAAGATGATGTAACACCCCTAAGACCTCTGTATACATTTGTATGAAGCACCTGACTTTGATAAAAGTCAGGACTGCTGACCCCGCATGACTTTTGCATAACATCTCAGTGTATAAAAGTAGACCATGGAAAATAAAGAATTGGGATCAGTTTCTCGAAATACTGATCTCCCCATGTCGCGCTCTCTCTCTCACTCTGGTTGAGTCTCCATCTGGAGCACAGAACCCACCATGCTTACTAATTATGCCTGGGCTTCTAAGATCCGACCGGGGAGGCCTCAGTGTCTCCTCTCCTTCGGGAGAACGGAAGGACGCCTGCGGCCTACGTAAGTGGTGCAAACTTGTTGTCTTGAAGTTTTATTGGTCTCCCGCGTAAACCAAGCCACTCAGCCTCTTTTCTCCACTGAATTTTCCTACTGAGCTATCCTCAGGGAGGACCCCGGCAGATGGGAACATACGCAGCAGGGCCTCCGAATCGCGGCTAGGGACTGGTGCCCAGCTCCCCGCCTCTGCCCACCTTTCTGCCCCACCTTGAACCCCAACTTCTTGGGGCATCTCCCAAACCCAGCTTCTTTAGGGACTGTGCCCCGCACATAAGGAGGATCCTGCTGCCGTGCTTCTGACATACAATCCTCTCCCGAGGGCCAGAATGGAAGAAGCCAGAGGAGGGCAAGATGAGGACACAGAGGTGCCCACGGACAGGGAAGAGCAAGCAAATGAGAGGAGAGCAGGCGGAGGGTGCAGGAGACAACCTGGGATCCTGACCCTGACTCTGCAATCACCCAGCCAGATCCCTTACCAACCCAGCCAAGGCTGCTCTGGGGGGGAGGCCCGCAGCCCGGTGAGTCACCGCGCTGGGCCCACAGGTGCTGGGACGCTCGGAGCGCCTGCTCAAGGCTCTGCAACGCCTTCCCTTCCCAGGGGTCCCCCTCCCTTCCGCCTTTCAGAAACCCCATCTTTTATTTAAGCTGCTTGAGTGGTTTGGGGTACAATAGAGGGGATTCTAGCCCCAGCTCCAGGCCCAGGGCAGGCCCCAAGCAGCCGAGCAGCCAACAAGGCCAGCCCTGCTTCCTCTTTCCACACCAGCACACCAGCTGTCCGGGTTCTGCACCAGCAAGAACTTCCTCCCACCGAGAGAGGAGAAGAGGAAAGAAGCGGTGCTGGTCAGCATGGTTTCCTGTACAAGCTGGCCTCCTCCAAGGTGTTCAAGCATCTGAAAGCTTTTTTTAGGCCTAAGCAGAACCAAGTTCCTCCCAGGCACAAAGGCTGTGCTCTAGAACTCTGATTTAACTAGAGGAAGTTTCCAAACAAGCAGATGAGGACTTCTCCCATTCCCAGAACACACAGCCGGCACAGCTACCTGCCCTGGGACACGCTGCTGCTGCTGCTGCTAAGTCACTTCAGTCGTGTCCGACTCTGTGTGACCCCATAGACGGCAGCCCACCAGGCTCCCCTGTCCCTGGGATTCTCCAGGCAAAAACACTGGAGTGGGTTGCCATTTCCTTTTCCAATGCATGAAAGTGAAAAGTGAAAGTGAAGTCGCTCAGTCGTGTCCGACTCTCAGCGACCCCATGGACTGCAGCCCACCAGGCTCCTCTGTCCATGGGATTTTCCAGGCAAGAGTACTGGAGTGGGGTGCCATCGCCTTCTCCCCAGGGACACACAGCCCTGGCCAAAATCAAGATGCCACTGCCATTTGCAGGCTGAGTTAAGAGAGTTGGTGGGTCTGGGAACGCAGAAAAGGCTCTTTTTTAAATATTTTTAAAATAGTTCAGACTTGGGGAAAATGAGGGTAAGATGCAGACATGATGGCCTTTAGCCTGAGACATTTCAGTGTGTACTTCTTAAAAATGAGGACGTTCTCTTACATAACCAAAGTAAGATGATCACAATCAGAAACTTAAAACTGATACAATGCCACTAATCTGATCTGTGATTTTGTTCAAATTGTGATGTCCCACCAACATCTTTTACAGTGAAAGTGTTAGTCGCTCAGCTGTGTCCAACTCTTTGCAACCCCAAGGACTCTAGCCCACCAGGCTCCTCTGTCCATGGAATTCCCCAGGCAAGAATACTGGAGTGGGTTGTTGCTGTTCAGTTGCTCAGTCATGTCTGACTCTTTGTGACCCCATGGACTGCTGCATGACAGGCTTCCCTGTCCATCACCAACTCCCGGAGCTTGCTCAAACTCATCTCCATTGAGTCGGTGATGCCATTCAACTCTCTCATCCTCTGTCCTCCCCTTCTCCTCCTGCCTTCAATCTTTCCCAGCATCAGGGTCTTTTCTAAGGAGTCAGTTCTCATCAGGAGGCCAAAGTATTGGAGCTTCAGCATCAGTCATTCCAACGAACATTCGGGGATGATTTCCTTTAGGACTGACTGGTTTGATTTCCTTGCTGTCCAAGGGACTCTCAAGAGTCTTCTCCAACACCACAGTTCAAAACCATCAATTCTTCGGTGCTCAGCCTTCTTTATGGTCCAACTCTCACATCAGAGAAGTAGATACTTTTCCAGAATTCTCTTGCTTTTTCTATGAGCCAATGGATGTTGGCAATTTGATCTCTGGCTCCTCGGCCTTTTCTAAGTCCAGCTTGAACATCTGGAAGTTCTCAGTTCACATACTGTTGCAGCCTAGCTTGGAGAATTTTGAGCATTACTTTGCTAGAGTGTAAAATGAGTGCAATTGTGTGGTAGTTTGAACTTTCTTTGGCATTGCCTTTCTTTGGGATTGAAATGAAAACTGACCTTTTCCAGTCCTGTGGCCACTGCTGAGCTTTCCAAACTTGCTGGCATATTGAGTGCAGCACTTTTACAGCATCATCTTTTAGGATTTGAAAGAGCTCAACTGGAATTCCATCACCTCCTAGCTTTGTTCGTAGTGATGCTTCCTAAGGCCCATTTGACTTCACACTCCAGGATGTCTGGCTCTAGGTGAGTGGTCACACCATCGTGATTGACTGGGTCATTAAGATCTTTTTTGTACAGTTCGTCTGTGTATTCTGCCACCTCTTCTAATATCTTCTGCTTCTGTTAGGTCTGTACTGTTTCTGTACTTTATCGAGCCCATCTTTGCATAAAATGTCCCCTTGGTATCTCTAATTTTCTTGAAGAGATCTCTATTCTTTCCCACTCTACCCACTGGAGTGGGTAGCCATTCCCTTCTCCAGGGGAATCTTCCCGACCCAGAGATCGAACCTGGGTCTCCTATGTTGCAGGAAGACTCTTCATCATCTGAGCCAACATCTTTTACAGCAAAGGAAGAAAAGGTATTTTTTCCTGGTCCAGGATCCAGTCCAGGACTCACACAGGATCTAGTTGTCAAACTCTCTCTAGTTTCTCGAATCTGGAAGTGTTCTTCAGTTTTTCATGGCCTTGATAGTTTTCAATAATATGAACCAGTTATTTTATAGAATCTCACTTTGGGAAAGACTCACTTTCAAATCATCATTTTTTTGTCAACGTTACACAGGCAGGAGCCACCAGAATGGAATCTAACCAATACAATAAAAATATGTATGCTTAGGACTTTGCTGGCAATGCAGTGGATAAGAATCTGCCCACCAAGAAATGGGACACGGGTTCAATCCCTGGCCGGGGAAGAGCCCAAAGCCACCAGGCAACTAAGCCCAAGGGCCACAACCACTGAGATCACAAGCTGCCGCTACGGAAGCCGGTGGCCCTGGACCCGCGCTCCCCGACAAGAGAGGCCTGCACACCGCAGAGGAGGGGCGTCGCCGCGCCCGGCAACTGGAGCAAGCCCGCACGCAGCAAGGGGGCCCAGCCCAGCCAGAACTAAATCGTACACTTTTAAACTGTTAAACACATTTTAAACATTGTAAACTGTTAAAATATACATATATATATATACTTAAATAGCATAAGGTCCAAAGCATCACAAAGGAGAAAACCCTTTAATCTTCAGGGACAAGGATCAGTGGTTTGAGGCCCTAGAAGAGGGACAGAAGTTACATAACCACACACACACTCTCTCTCTCTTTCATATACACACACACTCTCACATACATACACACACACTCTCTCTCACAAATACACACACACATACACACACTCACACACACACATACACTCTCTCTCACATACACACACACTCTCACAAACACACTCTCACACACTCACACTTACACATACACACACTGATACACACATACACACTCTCTCACATACATACATACTCATTTACACACACACTGACACACACACAAATACACACACTGACACTCTCTCACAAACATACATACACACACTCTCTCTCTCTCACATACACACTCACACACTTACACACACACAAAGCAGGGAAGGCTGACAGGACTTGCTGCCGTTTCATTCAGGGCCAAACACGTGTTTTTAAACCCACAGGATTCTTTATGTGAGAGGAGGCAGAATTGCTGAAATGGTGGCATTTTACAAGAGTTCAACCACAAGTGAACTATTTTCCATGTCTACGCTGAGAGGCTTAACATATTTCCTCAACCTGAAGACCCACTTTTTCCCCCACGCTTGCAAATACCAGATCTCAGATGGATCGTAAAGTTAATGCACACGTTTATCAAGAGTGACGCGTCAGCCAGGCATCAAGTGGTCCTGCGTCACAAGGTCTGTTTCAGAACGAACACGAGTGTGGGCACCAGGGCGGTGCGGCGAGTTCAGAACCGGCCTCGGGCGCTCCGGGGAACAGGCAGCACAGCCTCCCTGGAAAGCACGCAGCCCCCACCCAGCACTGCAGGCAAGATGCTGCCTACTCCTCCTGGAGGACCTTTCTCCTGACACAGCTCACAGAAGGAAGAGAGGGCGGAGGACGCAAAGGATCCAAAGTTAAAATCCACCGCCGCTGCTGTGAGAGACGTGGAAGGACCCAGAAGAGACGGCTGAAAACGTCAGAAGAGGCTGCTTCTAGCAGAACTGGAAGCGGGAAGGAGCGAGGCAGAGGACTTGCATTTTCTCAAGGGCTCTTCTTCGACTGTGCACAAGTATGGCTTCAGCACAGATTCACCAGTGTTTTTTATTTCCCCGTGATCAAGACTGAGGACGACTCAGCCCATTCAGCATGTTGCTAGATTCAAACCAAAGTCTCTGTCCTGCCAGTAAACTGGTACAGCCACTGTGGAAAAGCGCATGAAAGTTCCTCAGTCAACTAAAAACAGCTGCCACCTGATCCAGCAGTCCTGCTCCTGGGCATGTATCTGGAGGAAACGAAAGCCATCGTTCAAAAAGATGCACGTACTCCTGTGATCACAGCAACACTATGACCTGGAAACAACATGAAAGCCCTTCAAAGGGGAATGGATAAAAAAGACGCGTGAGCATGCATTAATGTGGGGGGTTTCCCAGGTGGCTCAGTGGCAAAGAATCTGCCTGTTTGATCCCTAGTTTGGGAAGATCCCCTGGAGAAGGAAATGGCAATGGAAGGAAATGGATTTCTCTTGTCTGGGAAATCCCACGGACAGAGGAGCCTGGCGGGCTATGGTACCTGAGGTCACAAAAGAGACAGATACAACTTGGTGACTAAACAACAATATATGTGTGTGTATGTATGTGTATGCGTGTGTGTGTATGCGTGTGTATGCGTGTGTATGTATGTGTATGTATGTGTATGCGTGTGTATGCACGCGTGTGTGTGTGCGTGTGTATATGTGTGTGCTTGTACATATTAATACACACAGTGGAATACTACTCAGCCATAAAAAAGAATGAAATAATGCCATCTGCAGCAGCACGGGTGGACCTAGAGATGATCATACTAAGCGAGGTAAGCCAGACAAAGACAGACACCGTGTGATGTCATTGACAAGTGTGATCTAAAATACAACACAGGGACTTCCCTGGTGGCCCAGCGGGTAGGACTGCTCTCCCACTGCAGGGGGAGGGGTTCGATCCCTGGCTGGGGAACTAAGATTCCACATGCCGCACAGCGTGGCCCAAAAATAAAAGAATAAAAAGGACTTCCCCGGTGGTCCAGTGGCTAAGATTCCACGCTCCCAACGCAGGGGGCCAGGGCTGGATCCCCAGTTAGGGACCTAGATCCCACATGCAGTAAAGATCCCACATGGCACAACGAAGACACGGCCCAGCCGAGTAAAATAAACACACAAAATACGACAGGAAGGAGCTTACCTACACAGAGAAACAGACTCAAAGGCACGGAGAACAGAGGCACGGGTGCCGAGGGGCAGGTGGGGCAGAGATGGGATGCAGTTTGGGATTAGCAGGTGCAAACTCTTATATAATGGATAAACAACATCATTATATAACATCATTATATAAGATGTTCATCATCTTATATAATGGATGAACAACCAGGTCCTGCTGCGCAGGGAACCGTATTCAATATCCTGCGATAAACTATAATGGAAAAGAATATGAAAAAGAATGCATATATACGTATAACTGAATCACTTTGCCATGTAGCAGAAATTAACACCACACTGTCAATCAACTATATTTCAATAAAACAAATCATTTTTTAAAGTCTCAGTCATTCATTATCAGGGATGGCAAAGCTTTTGCCCGTCATCTAACTCAGAGGCTGCCACTGCACTGAGCGGGTAACTGAAGCCTCCCCCTTGCCAAGGATGTATATCTGGCGAGTGTCAGGGCAGCGACTGAACACCTGGTCCCCAAGTCCTAGATCAGTGTTCCTCCACCTCACCAGCCTCGGTGGGGACCTCAGAGCATGCACCTTCCAAAACCCACAAACACACATCTTAAAACTACTTCAGCGCCTGGACTCCAGCCTCAGACTCCTGGATGAAATCCTGGGTCCTCATCCCACTGGCCGGGTGGCCCAGGAAAACTGGCTTGGTCTCTCAGCTCCTCTGTGTCCCAGCACCGTCCTCAAGAGCTGCTGTGAGAACTAACCTATATAAAACCACTTAGGACAATGCTTGGAATGCAATCAGCTTTCGATAAACAGTAGTGATTTTTATGGAGGTGTTGTCATTCAATAAACAGCAACGGTTAGACAGGAAAGGACCACAGTTGGTTGAACACTTTACATGGTAGGTACAGGGCCAGGCACTTTATGATCATCACCTTATTTAATCCTTAACAGCTCTGCAAGATAGGTATTGCCCTTCCTCCTTCCAAGAGAAGGAAATGAAAAACCTGGAAAAGCTAAAAACCTTGCCAAGACTGCATAGCTTACAAAGAGGCAGGGGGAGGATTCAAATCTAGATTTCCTGAAGGGCCACATCCACGCTTTCCTTGTATCAGCTCTAAAACAAGTTTTCCTATGCTTTTTCCATCCCAAGTTTCATAGCATTCAAGTACGATTTGCTTAAACAAGTTCCAACCTGGAGGGCGGGGCGGGGAGGCGGCGGCGGTGGTTGGATCCAATTTCTAGCAAACGCCTACACCACCAGGATCCTATGTCTGCAGCGGGAACGCTAGCAAAATCCAGGGCAGGGGAAGAACGCAGCATGTCCAAAGCTGCCCAAGGGGTTTAAGAACCTTCCCCCTGGGTTTATAAAGTGTCTGTCTAGCTATTGTACTCCGGGGCCCTGGGCGCCACTCATTTTTTATAATAGGCGTCGAAGCCGCGGCGTAATATTCTCTCAGACAGAATTTTAAAGAAGTGGGGCAAAGCAGCAAAGAATCCCTTATGGCAGAAGCCATAGCACTGCCCAAAATGGCTTGCTGTTGCTTTAACTGCCGCTGGCTGGTTTAAGGGTCACTGAGAGGAATAATCAAAGTCCTTCCTCTGCTGGCTGGTTAACCATTAAAGCAACTCAGCAAGGCCCCGTGAACCGCGGCTGTTCCTGAAGCCGATGGACTTCTGCCGGCTTCGGTCTCAGTGCTACCACCCAGAGCGTGGACGTTCTGAAGGGGCTCAAATGCCTTGGCACTGACCCCGTCCAGAGATGGAGTGTAGGCCCGTCCTCCTGAATCTGCTGGGCTCCTGGCTGCCTGGAGCAACAGATCACCGCGAAAGTGCCGCTGTGGGACCCGGAAGGCTCTGGTGTTTCCACCTGCTCATCCTGAGACACCCACTGCGGGCAGCCAGACACCGCGAGGAAGTCGGAGCGCCTGGGACCGCCAGGCTGGGGCAGTCGGATGGAAACACGGACCAGCTGAGCCTGCAGCCAAGACCCAGAATCTACGGCCAGACACCATGGCGAGGGAGGTGGGGTGGGGGGGGCGCGCTCCTCAGACAACCAGTCCAGCCAGGCCTTCGGATGAGCGCACCCAACTGACATCCTGGCTACAAGTGCATGAGGCTCCTCCAGCGAGGACCACCCCACAGAGCTCACTCCAAATTCCCGATCCACAAATCATGGGCAAGAGAAAGCATTTGATTTGGGGTAAAGAAGTTTGGGGGTAATTTGTTAGGTACAAACAGGAGCTAGGACCATGAGGAAGGATATTTCTTCTTCAAAAAAAGCTAAAAACCAGAGAGAAAATGTCAGATCTGCCGGTTTCAAATTTATCAGAATGAAGTTGAAGCCTTTTGTGTGCTAGCAACAAAAGGGTCAGGTGGGCAAAGACACCCGAACTCCGTTCATCACGTTGCGCGTGACTCTGACCCCACACGATAGGCGTTTACATTAAGCGGATTTGGCTGCGGTGAGAAGACTCAGCAGCAGACGTTCCTGTGATTGTCTTCCTGATGGCGATTCCTACCTGTCAGAACTAACGCTAATGTCTCTTGGATAATCCAGCAAAACACAGCATAGGAAAAAAGTCAGGCCAGAAGAGATCAAAATTGTTTTCCATCTTTCTTTAAGGAAATGAAAGAGGCTGATTCTCTGAGCTCTCTAAGAGCACCTTTGCAAATCTGCAAATGACCATGAGACTCTTGGTTAGGATGTGTTGCATAAAAGGGATACAGCCTCTACTTTAGAAGCATCTATGTGGTGATAGGCAGATTAAGTAACTTTCAGAGATGGAGGGCTGGGTGATGTTATCTGGGATGCCTGCCAAATGATGAGGTTCAAGAGATGTTTAATTCATCCAGCCAACATACACACACACAAATACACTGCTATGTTAAAAGTCTCTACAATAAATGCTCAGAAGGAAAAACAATAGTTCAATATTAAAAGGCTGCAGCCCACAGGGACCACAGCTCTCCGCCAACAGGGGGATCTGAACATTCTCTCAACTATGGGGACAACGGTTCCGCCAACCCTCGGAGCCTGTCTTCTTTTGAGGTGATGACACCCTAGACACCTTGCAGCCAGAGGGAAGGTACCCGGATAACGCTGGGGACACAGTCGGGTCCCTGTACTGCAACAGCAGGCGCCCAGGTTCCCACAATGGTGCCAGGAAAGTTTACATACTATCTGTAGAATTGTTTAAAAGGAAGACAGCTGATTTGTTTTCAGGCAGCAGACTCCATCTCAACATCGACAGCTATTTCTATATTCTAGCCAACAGCCTGCACTAATATCATTTTCCCTAAGTGACATTATAGTGACTGACACTGTCCAAGGGCTGTATGTACCCACAAGTCTTTATCCATGTAGAAAGGATGCTGCTACTCAAATCCATATACTAAGTTTGAATATCTAAACATTCTTAATATCTGGAATGTTTCCCACTGTTCTATCTTGGGGATTGTTTTGTATTGTTACAAATGAGGGTGTCTTGGCTGCAAACAGCCCTACAAGGCCTTTAAGGCTCTTTTCAACCCTCCATGAATTACCATGTGAGAGTTTAACAATACAATAATTCACCAAGCAAACCCACCAACATCAGGATTTATCCACAGTTAGGGCAGGCACTACCAATCTAGAAATTTTTTCCTACCAGCCCTCATCGTTCCTAAAATTCCTTCCATGAAAATTCATTTCTTTGATTCATAAAGATTTCTTTTTATAATAGTGCTACATTCTCCACCCTCATGCCCTGCCTATGAAAATGGTCATCGCAAATAATGCAGAAAACATTGAGAAATGAAAAAAATAAAACCCCCAGCATTCTTAGCAGCAACCATTAATAACATGTGAGGCTACGTGCTTCTGAAACTGTGATACGGCATACCCCAACCCCACCATCAAGCAACATGAATCAACATTTTTGCAGAATACAATAAACCAGAAAAGTGAAAAGCCACTGGGATGCCATAGCAATGTCAAACGGCTAAAAAGAAAAACTTCTAAAACTTTACTCTCGATTTCTGTGGGTACTTCACCTTAAGTGGTAACAAGCAGAGCAGAGTCTGGGGACCATGCTATGATTCTGTTCTAGACCTTTTTTTACTCTTATATGTACATGTTCTTTTACTGTATGTATATATGCTTTTACATAAACTCTAGCATAGTTTTATACAAGCATTTTTCCCACTAGCTTTTTTCCCACCGAATAGATGATGGCCACGTGTCCATATCCACACATCATCCTATTCCAGTGTGAAACACTCTTAAAACTTGAGCATCTCCAAGCAGGGCAGAGTCCTACACCTCCATGAGCTCAGACCTTTGGGACTGAGGAGCTTGGGGGAGGAACAGGTCACAGACCGTGCTTTACCAACGCCACCTCTGTGCCCGGGATCAAGGCTGCCCAGGCACGGCCCAGGGGCTGATGCAGTTTCAGAGCAGGCGCGAGGGAAAAGGGCCCTGCCTGTTCTGCAGGACAGTGTGTGTGGCAGGAGCCACGGTGAATCCACAGAGCGTCTGGCTCTAACCACGACTCCAGCCATTCATTCCCCAATTCATTGTGAGCAGGCACTGTGGGAGATACTGGGGTACAAAGACGGGGAGGCCAAGCCCTTCCTTCCCGGGGCTGAGTCCAGGGCACAGGGAGCCAGACCAGCACAGAAATGACTAGAAGACAGCCCGAGGAGACGCGAGAGACTGGTAGTGCTGCTTAGACAGACTCCTGGTACCAAGCCTCCAGAGATCCTGAGTCAGCAGGTCTGGGTGGGGCCCAGGACCGGGCAATTCTAACTTGGTTCTGCGGTGCAAGGACCACGCCTTGATGGCATTTCTTGAGGGCAGGGGTTCCCCCCCAGGCAACTCCATCCCCTTTCCCCAGGACACTTCCAAGGCCAGAGATGTGCCTGGTGTCACAACTGGGCGGGGGGCACAGGAAGTGGTCTCATTCAGTGGGTGGATGCTGCTAAACCTCCTACAATGGACAAGACAGCCTCCCACGACAAAGAATGTCAACAAACAGTGTCACTAGCACGGCTGGGCAATCCCCTGAAAGCAAGATACTCAAGGCCTTGGTTTTATCAGAAGAGGGAGGATCGGCTCGATCACACGAAGTCCTGCGGAGGATTCAGGCATGCAAAGTGCTTAGAACAGGGTCTGGCACACGGGAGGCACTGTTTTTGCCATTATTACTATTATTAGCTCTCGTTACTACTGAAGAGCAGCTAGGAGACAAGGACAATCTAGGATGGACACAAGTCCTTCCTGCAAGGACCCCGCCACGCTACAGCCCTCACATGCCCTCTCCCAGTAACAGAGGCAATGATATTTACTGATGGCTTACTACACAACATCAGTGGGATGAGGAAACTGAGGTTCAGAGACATTGAGTAACTTGCCCCAGGCCACACAGCCATCAAGGGGCAGTCCATCAACATTCATCCGCTCGAACATCAGCTGAGCAGCCACTATGCACCAGGCAAACCTCAGGAGGAGACACAGCCTAACACAGCGCAGCTCAGGCGGAGAAACAGGTGATCTCCCGAGCCCAAGGTCTGCAGCTCCAGACCCCTCAGAGTCCACCCTGCTGTAATCCTGGCCCTACGAGCCCTCTCTCTGGCCTCTTGCCCAGAGCCTGTCTCTGACAAAGGGACCTCATAGCAAGGGCCCTGGGGAGGAGGGTGGAGCATCCCGCTGGAACCTTCCCTGCATCCATCCTGAAGACCCAGTGGGTCCCCACACTCCAGGCCAGCCCCGCATGCGGGAAGCCGCGCCCTCCCCAGGGCTGGGCAGCGAGCAAAGCCCTCCTGCCCCAGTGTCTCCTCCAGCCCCCAGGCCTCCCAGAACCCCCAGGCCACTCAAGACTCCAAGTCACGGACCAGGTGACTCAGGCTCCAAAGCGGCAAGTGCCCCCAAAAGTCAGCGGAGCTCAGGTTCCAGCCACGTCACCTGAAGCCAAGATGTCCCTCCACACACCCCTTTCCCGTGACTTTGGGGTTTCTTTTCCCCCTCTGACTATAGAAGAGTACAAATTCAAAGCAAATAATTCAGAAAACACAGAAAAAATATAAAGAGAATACATCTCACTCATCTCTCCAGCAGATATAATAGCTGGCATGTAAGTCTTCCCAGATATGTTTAAGCACGTACACGTAGCTTTTAGAATAGCCTCATGATTCTAAATCACGAGCCCGTGCTCCTGGAACCTGCTTTTTCCCATTCAGATGCATTTCTCGGTTAGTAACAAGCTGGTCAACACGTGAAGCCCGGATTCTCTCAACCAGCGCCTGGGCTCGGTATTCATCTGTTTCAGCAACCCCCTACTGACAGTCAGGCGGGGTCACAATTTTCCAACATTTTCAAACAAGGCTGCGGTGAACCCAGCTGGACCTGGATCTGTGCCCAGTCACCCCCTTAGGACAAATTCTTCCAAGTGCAATTGCTGGGTCAAAAGTCACGGACATTCCAGCAGCAACAAGGGGACTGTCACCCAAGCAGGCAGCCCTGAGTCCTACTGGTCTGATGGCCAAACTTCGGGTCAGAGCTGGGTGCCCCAGAGGCCCAGAAAAGACGTCACACCCAGCCGGTGACCGAAAGGTCTTCCCCCACTGGCTCCCCTCCCCGCCACGCTGTCCAGGCTGCGGGGCGTCTGCATGGCCACTCTCCGCCCTCCCCTGCCAGCGGCTGGCCCTCCCAAAAACCTGAGTCCCTAGGCCTTGATGCCAAAGCCCCCATTACATCAGAGCGCCCCCAGCTCCCAAGACCCTGCCCAGGTCCCCAACTCTGTGGCCAAGGCCCCCGGCACAGTGAGGACCCAGCACAAGCCAGAGCCAGAGCCACAGGAGGGCCTCGGGACGGGCTACACGACGCCTCCAGGGCACTGCGCCCTGCAACCGGATCCCTCTGGGGGGATCAGGGGGGATCCGGATCACACAGAGTCAGCCTCACTGTGCAACATACAGACACACACACACCACACACACAGCATACACACACACAGTCATACAACAGTCACACACACACACACCACACACACACACAAACACCACACACACACATCACACACACCAAACACACACACCACACACATACACACACACAGTCATACAACACTCACACACACACACCACAGTCATGCAACACACATACACCACACACACACACACACACACCAAACACACACACCACACACAGACACAGTCATGTAACACACACACACACCACAGACACACAGTCATGCAACACACACACACCACACACACACTAATCAAACACACACACAGACACACACTCACACAACACACACACACATAGGAGAAAGTGCGGGGTACAAAGAGATTCCAGCCTCAGTCATGCAACACACACACACACACCCACACACCACACACACACAACACACACGTACACCCATGCAACACACACCACACACCAACAGTCATGCAACACACACACACACACCTTACTGAAAGTACAAAAAGATTCCAGCCTCACTCATGCAATACACACACACACACCACACACACACACACCACACACACATCTTAAAGGAGAAAGTGCTAAGATGTGACAACACTGTCCTCTGAGAAAATAATTTCTCTTCCCCTGACTTGTGCTAGTAATTCATTAGGAAGAGTCCAGGATGCGCCCAATTCACCGGTTCTTCTCCTCCCCAACCCCAAGTTTCCAAGCTCGGGACAGTTTTTTAAAGAGAAGCTGTTTGCTAGTTTTTGGCAAAGGAGAAGGTCGATGCTGGGTGCAGGCCTTCTGTGAGTCTGAGGAACACAGATGTCCAGAATTCGGATGATTTTTCAAACCGCCTCCACCCAGGCACAGAGGGAAAGTGCACGGCCGTTTACAGTGAAGCGCCTCTGCCCCCTGGGAAGGGCAGGCTGAAAAGTCAGTGTGCGATGGCTTTCTGAGCCAGAAACATGTGCGTGGGCAACTGGGCCTGGAGGGCCCTTCCTGCTTCTCATCAGTGACCATTTCACCCCGAGACGAGCCCACCTTCAGAGCAGCAGGGGGTAAGGAAACACTACACACGGCGGTAAAAAAACTAAGGAACTGGGCGTGGAATGTTACAGATCCTGATGACAGTGACTTAGAAATTCTCTGCGCTGCCTCTCGTTTCAAACCTTTGAGAACAGATGCGGGTACACGGCGTCCAAGTGCATCAGCACGTCTCCCTGCCCACCGCACCCCGGGGCAAGGCTGCCACAGGCAGAAGGACTGCTTATCTTTCTCCAACCGGCTCGCCCCACCCCCAGGGCACCGGTGCTCAGCCCAGGAGGCGCCCCTCCTTAGCACCGACTGTTCCCTCTGGAGGGTCCTTGCCCGCCCCAGGCCCGCCCCCTTCAGACAGGCTTTCAGGGAAGCACACAGTGGGTGCTCAAGAAACACTCCATGAGTTAATGATTAAAGCTGATTAACCAATGCGCCTGTGGGAAAATACATGTGTTTTCTTAACTTGAAACATCAGGCTCATATTCAAGAGCCTCTCTGATAAAAGTCTGGGCTTCCCTGGTGGCTCAGAGGGTAAAGCATCTGCCTGCAATGCAGGAGACCTGGGTTCAATCCTTGGGTCGGGAAAATCCCCTGGAGAAAGGATAGGCTACCCACTCCAATATTCTTGGGCTTCCCTGGTGGCTCAGCTGGTAAAGAATCTGCCCGCAATGCGGGAGACCTGGGTTTGATCCCTGGGTTGGGAAGATCCCCTGGAGAAAGAAATGGCAACCCACTCCAGTATTCTTGCTTGGAAAATCTTATGGATGGAGGAGCCTGGAGGGCTGCAGTCCATGGGGTTGCAAAGAGTTGGACACAACTGAGTGACTTCACTTTACTTCAATGTTTCTGCAGTTTCAAACTCCTCTTCTGTGAAACGTGCTCTTTAAACAGGGAAGTGTGTCCTTAGCAGTGGTCATGTATGGGTGTGAGAGGTGGACCATAAAGAAAGCTGGGTGAAGTGAGTGAGTGAAGTTGCTCAGTCGTGTCCGACTCTTTGGACCCCGTGGACCGTAGCCCAGCAGGCTCCTCCATCCATGGGATTCTCCAGGCAAGAATACTGGAGTGGGTTGCCATTTCCTTCTCCAGGGGATCTTCCCCACCCAGGGATCGAACTCAGATCTCCTGCATTGCAGGCAGATGCTTTAACCTCTGAGCCACCAGGGAAGCAGAATTGATGCTTTTGAGCTGTGGTGTTGGAGAAGACTCTTGAGAGTCCCTTGGACTGCAAGGAGATCCAACCAGTCCATCCTAAAGGAGATCAGTCCTGGGTGTTCATTGGAAGGACTGATGTTGAAGCTGAAACTCCAGTACTTCGGCCACCTGATGCAAAGAATGAACTCATCTGAAAAGACCCTGATGCCGGGAAAGATTGAGGGCAGGAGGAGAAGGGGACAACAGAGGATGAGATGGCTGGATGGCATCACCGACTCAATGGACAAGAGTAAACTTTGGGTAAACTCCGGGAGTTAGTGATGGACAGGGAGGCCTGGCGTGCTGCAGTTCATGGGGTCGCAGAGAGTCAGACACGACTGAGCGACTTCACTTTGACTATTCACTTTCATTCAGTGGAGAAGGAAATGGCAACCCACTCCAGTATTCTTGCCTAGAGAATCCCAGGGACGTGGGAGCCTGGTGGGCTGCCGTCTATGGGATCACACAGGGTTGGACACGACTGAAGAGACTTAGCAGTAGCAAGGTGTCTTTAGGGACTTCTGTGCTGGTCAAGTGGTTAAGACTTTGCCTTTCCTGGATTGCAGGGGTGCAGGTTCCATCCCTGGTTGGGGAACAAAGATTCCACAGGCCAGAAACTCAAAACAGAGAACAGAAACACTATTTTAACAAATTCAATAATGACTTTAAAAATGGTCCACATTAAAAAAAAATCTTTAAAAAAAAAATCTTTACAATAAAATCACGTGCATATTAAAAAGCAGAGACAAAAAGGTCTTACTTTGCCAAAAGGTTTTACTTTGCCAAAACAGGTCCGTCTAGTCAAGGCTGAGTTTTTCCAGTAGTCATGTATGGATGTGAGCGTTGGACTACAAAGAAAGCTGAGCGCAGAAGAATTGATGCTTTGGAACTGTGGTGTTGGAGAAGACTCTTGAGAGTCCCTTGGACTGCAAGGAGATCCAACCAGTCCATCCTAAAGGAGATCAGTCCTGAATATTCATTGGAAAGACTGATGGTGAAGCTAAAACTTCAACACGTTGGCCACCTGATGTGAAGAACTGACTCAATGGAAAAGACCCTGATGCTGGGAAAGATTGAAGGCAGGAAGAGACGGGGAGACAGAGGATGAGATGGTTGGATGGCATCACCGACTCAATGGGCATGAGTTTGAGCAAACTCCGGGAGTTGGTGATGGACAGGGAGGCCTGGAGTGCTGCAGTCCATGGGGTCACAAAGAGTCGGACACGACTGAGCGACTGAACTGAACGTGTCTTTAAACAGAAACACAAAGTTACATACTGATCAGTGGACGTGGGGGACCAGCGGCTCACGGGAGCCTAATGAGGTTGAACTTACTGAAAGCCTTTGGTCACAACATTTCCCTTGGGAGCCACGGCTTCCCGCAAGCTTAGTGGAAACTTCTGCGAACAAGGAGGACCATCCGTGTGCTCAGATGGCTGCTCCCTGGCCCACGCCCGTCGGTGCCCTCCCTCCCCTGGCACCCCCGCTGCTCCCTCCATCTGCTGCTCCGCACACAGGCTCCCTTGTTCCACTCAGTGTTTTCCGGAGATTCCTCTGTCAGGTCGCTCTTCTACTGGACTCGCAATCTGTAATCACTAGCCGCCCCTCCACACCCCAGCCTCAACTGACACATCAACTCCCTGAGGCAGGGCCTCTGTCTTGAACCCCTATCTGCTTGGATCAGCAGAGGCTGCAAGCCCGACAACAAGGTGGGTGCCCAGTGCCCGCCCGAAGGGACATAGCCCGCCAGACAACAGCCATCAGCTTCCCGGTGGGCTCTGCGAGTGTGAGCAGTGCCCAGAGAGCCTGCACAGAGGCTGAAACCCAACAAATTAGACCCGGGCTGCCCTCCTAAACCTGGTTGGTCTGAAGTGAGACATGCTCTAGTATAAAAGATGCACAAGACTTCCAAGACCGGGTACAAAAATATGCAAAACATCTCACTCTTGATTTTCCTGTTTTGATTCCACACTGAAATTATTCTATCTCAAAAATTCTGGGTTAAAGGAAATTGGATGGAAATTAGCTTCAGCTGTTTCTTGTTCCTTTTCAACACGACTGCTAAGGAAGTTTTCATGACGTCCAGAGTTTGCCCTATACTTGCCTGAGTCCACCCTGGTTATTGGAGAAGGAAATGCAACCCACTCCAGGATCCTTTGCCTGGAAAATTCCATGGACAGAGGAGCCTGGCAGGCTGCAGTTCATGGGGTCGCAGAGAGTCCGACACGACCAAGCAACTAAGCACTCACACCCTGGTTATAATAAGGCCACGGAAAGGGCAGCCGGTGACACAGGTCAGCCTGACCCCCTCTCCCTGCGGCTGCCAAGTGCCCTCCTGAGCCAGGCAGGAAACACCTGTCAGAGTTTCCCGAGACACACAAAGACCTGAGTGTGTCCAGAAAGGGGCTTCGGAAATCGGGGCTGAAGAGTTGAGATGAAACAACTGTGCCTCAGAAGGGGAAGGCAACCCGGACAGGGGCCGGAATGGAGTAGCCCTATAAATATGTGCTGGATGCTAAATCGTGCGTGCATGCTAAATCGCTTCAGTTGTGTCTGACTCTTTGTGACCCCATGGACGGAAGCCCGCCAGACTCCTCTGTGCATGGGATTCTCCAGGCAAGAATACCAGAGTGGGTTGACATGCCCTCCTCCAGGGGATCTTCCCAATCCAAGGACTGAACGCACATCTCTTACATCTCCTGCATTGGCAGGCGGGTTCTTTACCACTAGGACCACCTGAGAGGCCCTGAATAAATCAGTATTTTGCCAAACAAAAAACAAAAAAAAAAAAAATATTTCTAACTTGTCTGCTGGTATTTGGGATCGCAGAGCATGAGTAATGGAAGGGGATCTGAAAAATGACTAGGCTCTGCCGTGTGGCTGACCTGTGAGGACACTGACCTCTGTGTCCTCCCCTGGAGAACCAGTGGTCCCTGCCTCCCACCCTACCTGCCAGGCCCAGGCCACCTGGCAGAACTGTCTACGATGATGGGAGTTTTCTCCGATCTGTCCAATACCAGGCCTACTGCACCCCTGAAAGGTGGCTACTATGACTGAGGAAGTGAACTTTTTATTTAATTGTTATTAATTTAAATTCAAATAGCCACACATGGCTAGAGGTGGCCATCATGAACAGCACAGCTCCGGGCTGCTGTGACAAGGTGGAAGGTGGTAAAGCCTGTAAAACCCTCGGGGGACTCGCCTGGTGGCCCAGGGGCTAAGACTCAGCGCTCCCAATGCAGGGGGCCCAGGTTCGACCCCTGGTCAGACCCCACACGCCTCCACTAAGAGCTCGCACGTCACAACTACAGATCCTGCATGCTGTAACCAAGACTCACAGCAGCCAGAGAGAGAGAGACATTAAAAATTTTTTTAAAAAAAAAATAAAAAAAATAAAATAAAAAAAAAATTTTTGGAAACGTCAAACCCTGATAGGAATGAAATGGGTCATGCTGCTAAATGAATTCCAAACGTGAGATTCTAAGAGATTTCAACTGCCCAGCAAACAGTCCTGATTCATGATACGTGCAAAAAATTTCCACACACAGAAGGTACTTCACTTGGGGGAGAAGACGGCTCACAGATGAATCAGAACACAGGAAAAGTCCTTCAGAAGCAGCTCGGCAAACTAGCTTTGCCTCTCGGGCCACCTCTGGCCTCGACATGCAGGGACAAAGCAGGGTTGCCAGGCTGGTGGATCACATTCCTGAGACCTCCCACCCCCTCACCCGGAGGGACCAGCGGCGCCCGCCCCTTCTGCTGACCTACAGACGCGGGTCCTCCCACAGCTCCCAGACACAAGCGGGGGTTGTCAAACCTGCTGGGAAGTGGTGGGAAAACCACTGCTGAAAAGGGATGGGGGCTAAGTGGGAGCCACGAAGTGTCAATCTGTTCACTCAGGTGGGAAGATGCCCACGAACTTCAAATCGAGGTCTCAGCTCTCCAGATTTTTCCAGGCAGTAAAGCACTTCCGAGACTAAACAGCTTTCCTGTATCATTAAGATCATTAATATTCTATACCCAAGCAGACAATAAAGAAAAAAAGCAGGAGAGTGGAAGGGCGGGGACAAGGAGGCAGCGAATGGTTGGGGCCCAAAAGTCAAAAAAGATCTAAGTACTTTTAAGGAAACACATGATTATTTCCAAGTAGCAATGTAAGGAGTCGCTGTAAAATATTTAAGAGATTTTGTGAGCTCATTCGTTCTTATCCATTAAAGGGCACAGCTAATTTCCCCCCTCAATCCTTCTAACTTTTCAACGGACACGTTAACTTCAGGGCTTAAGAGTGTCTAAAGCCCTTGGTTTGGGCCCCTCCGAGTTTGCAGGATGAAAACCACGTGAAATTGGATCCACATGTGTTCCACCCACAAGCTGGCCTCAGTGGTGTAATTTATTCTGTCGGGCAGCTTGCTATTGCTCAACTTCAAGGAGGGAACGCCAGCAACCACTCTGCAGCTATTAAAACAGAATGAACCAGCCTGGGGTCAGCAGGACAGAAGCCACCTTCACTTCAGGACCCAGCTTTCTGTACCTCAAGTTCAGTCTCCCGTCTGTTGATATCATCCGTGGATTGATTGAGCTTCTCCAGTTCTCCCTGATGAAGAAAAGGGACAGAAAAAAAGACTTCAGGGATGCATGTCTTTGGTTTCCACTGTGACTCAGCTCCAAAATCTGCAAAATTACTCCGGCCAGTTTGTAGGAAGAGGAACCAGTCCATATTAATTGTCAAGGAAAACAGTTGGGCCTTGGCTGGAAGAACAAATGAATGTCAGCATTTCTGAAACCTTTTTCTTGATAGTGGCCTTTTTGAAAATGACTTAAGGTCCCAGGAATTTGTCTTTTCTTAGAAGGTCAATTATTTATTGCAGGTTTGTGCCTTCAGGTAAACCCACCTGTTACAAATGGTTTAGAGGCTAAATCAAAATAATGCTTTCTGCTTTAGAGCAGGAATTCTGCAGAAAAGATAATAAAAGAAAACAAAGCCAAGCCTAAAGTATAAACTCAATGAAATGATGCGAACCAAGGGTGGAATTCTGGCATTAACTCAACCTAAAGTTGAGCATTTTTCTGTAGAGAGCATTTTCTTTTCAAACCGCCAATTATTCAAACTACCTAGCTGTTTACAAAACAACTAAAACTAGCTTTAATCCTGATCCTTTAAATATTTACAAGCTAACATTTTGTAAAAAGCGCCCAGCATGAAGTTAACTCATTTTACTCTGCAAACAAAGGATCCTGTTAACAGAATTCCCCAAGAAAACAAAATTTAGTAGCCCAAACTGATTTTAATAGAATTCCTAATACGGAGCTTTTTCCACCTGATTTTTATCTTGCTCACCTGCCATGACAATTCAGTTAAACACAACAGCTGAGTTAAATGAGCTTTTTAACAGATCTGCACACTGAAAAACCAATTAGGTCTCCAGAAATCGCAGTTCGTGCTGAAAAGCAGGGTTTTGTTACAAGTGACTTATGGAAGAGCAGAAAAATGGGTCTTGGCAAAGGGGTGTGCTGTGATTTTTTGCTTAGAGGGTGAAGAGGTTAAGCTGTCACTTTGAGATCTCGGCTAGGAAACCGCTTTTTAATCATCTCCCGGAGAAATGGAGGCGCAGGAAGCAGGCCAACCCTCTCGCCTTCTCGCGCGTCAGCTTTGCGCACCAGTTGGCCCTGATTTCTGTTCACACTCGACCTCACAAGGAGGAAAAGCTGGGTTTTAAACCATTTGAGGCCAGCCGGAGGGCTGCGCCGGGGTGACAATAAACCCTTCGGTTTGCTAACAATGAATCGGGGGTGTGTGTGTGGGGGGGGGGTGGCTCCGCACGGTCCCCTCTGCCAGGTGAGGGCTCCGACCCCCGGGCACGGCGGCCGCCCCAGGTGTAGGGGGGTGGCCGGCGCCCAGCGCCCCGGGGGCGCGCGCTACGCCGCCGGCCGGGCTCCCGGAGTCCGGAGGTTGCGCAGAGCCCGCGGCGCGCCGAGCCGGATCGGGTACCCCGAACCCGGCCAGGCGCCCCCGCCCCCTTTCCTCTTTGTTGCACGTCCGCCCCAAGCGCAGGGCACGCTGCGGGCGACCCCCCGCGTCGCACCGGGAGTCCCGGCGATGGAGTCGGGCCGCGTCCGCGCGGGCACCGCAGCCTCCCCAGGAACCGGGCGAAACCCGGCGCTCGGAGCTTCTCTCCCCCGCAGCCCCGGGCCTCCCCGGGCCGCCCCACTGCGCGCAGGCACCCGGAGCTCCGAGGCGGGCTGAGCGCGGAGGCCGGGGCCCCCGCGCGCCCCCCGCGCCTCCTACCTGGATCCGGGGGTCCACCTCCTCCTCGTCCGCCAGCCCGGGCTCCATCCCGGCTTCCTCCTCCTCCTCCTCCTCCGAGTCCCGGGCGGGCGGCGGGCGCTCCGCCGGCCCCTCCGGGCGGTTCCGCCTCGGCGCCGCGTCCATGCCGGGGGCGCCGAGGGACGCGCGGGGCTGGCGGCCGCAGGTCGCGCCGGAGCCTCCTGGTCACGGCCGGGCGGGGGAGCTGGGCGCCGCTCGCGGCCGCGGGTCCCCGGGCTCCGGAGGAAGTGGGCGCGGTCGCCCCCTCTCCGCCGCGGCCGTCAGCGCCGCCCGCTCCGCCCCCGGCCCGCCCCGCGCCGCCCCGGCTCGGCCCGGCCGCCCGGGGAACCGCGCTCCGTCACAAAACCTCCCCACCAGCAAGCCCGTAGGTGGTGAAATGGGGGAGCCCTCACCCCAGTTTTAAGTTAGCAGCCGGAAGAGATCGCCAGCTCCCCAAGGTCGGCCGCCGGGTGTCCGGGTGCTTTTCTGCCTCCCGCCTCTGCCAAGGCGAAGTGACTCCGTGGAGGGAAATTGTTAATCGCTCAGTGGTGTCCGACTCTTTGCGACCCCATGGGTTTAGCCCCCAGGCCCCTCTGTCCATGGAGATTCTCCAGGCAAGAACACTGGAGTGGGTTGACTTGCCCTCCTCCAGGGGATCTTCCTGACCCAGTGATGGAACCCGGGTCTCCTGCATTGCAGGCGGATTCTTTACGGTCTGAGCCACCAGGGAAGCACGGTAGAAGGAAAGTTTGGGGTGTTTCCACCATCTGAAGTCCCCTTTAGAAGCTTGTCCTCCGTGACCTTGGACCAGTTGCAAGACTCAAACCCCTGTGTACATGCCAAGCACTTCTGTTCCCTTGGGTGAAGCTGAGGAAATGTATCCTCCTGAAGGTTTCCCCAGAAAAGGGAAGGGAAACGTGCGCTCACATAGACACAAAACGACCCAGAGGGGAGCCGGCTCCAGCTCCATGGGTGGATCCCTTGTCCAAAGGCTGTGCCCCGACTGAGCAGAGCTCCACACCCAAGAAGCTCTGCTTTCAGAGTTATGGGATGGCCCCACCTGAACAGCTGGGAAGCATGGAAAATCCACTGATCAGGGTTGTGGGCGGTTGCACGCGTGCATGCAGCCTTCTCCAGGAGGTGTGAGTGTTAACCTCTGTTAATGGACACACTGCATCCAAGGGGTCACTGACAGGAGGTTTCCTGTGGGCGCCAGAACTTGCCCGGCAAACTCAAAACAAGCCAAAGAATAAAGGTCATGTCTGTGCTTTTATGAAATGTCAGGGCCACTGTGATGTCAGGGGAGCAGAAGGTCAGATGACCTTAGCAAAGCAGGCAAGGACATTGCCACTGGCCATTGCTAATGTCTCTTTCACTACAAAAACGGAGAGTGTACGCTCTTTCTACGCAAAGGCTTGTGGCCCATGGGCTCTGTTGAGTTTGGAGGGCAGACTTACTCGAGAAAGGAGCTTCTTTCTGAGAGCTTGTCATTAAAGCCAGCCTTGGGAAACCTGTTTAGGGTTGGTATTATCAGAAGCTAAGTTGGGGGGTTACCCCTTGGGCAAGGTTCCGCCCTACACACTCTGGCACAATGGTCCTCCCCATCAAAGGAGTCTCACTGTCTCCTGGAGGTAACACAGGTGTACGTCGTGGGTTTGTTTCTGGACAGGCCACACCTGTTCATTGTTCTTTAAATCAAGAGAGAGTCAGCAATTCTTCGTGAGATGTTCTCAAATTCCTTGCTAACGACATAGTTGCTTTTCATTTCCCAGTGATGGATGAAGGCAGGGTCAAGATGGCCATTAAGAGTCACTGTGGGACACAAGAGCCACCAGTGTCTCCTCGTTGGCTTGGAACTGAGCCTGTACCTGAACAGACTGACCCCAGCTGTGAACAAACTGAGACGGAGGTTAAAAACAAGAAAAGTGAGGTCAGCCCTGATTCTGAACGCTTCCTAGTGGTGAAACCTCATCATCACCATTGGAACAGCAGCCTCCAGAATACACTTCTGTTTGAGTTTAGATTTAAGAGCAATAGGTGGTTCAATGCTTCTATGGGACACAGGGAAACAGCTTCTGAACATCAGTGTAGACTTTTGTTGCTTTATCTTTAGAAGACCTGGGCCAGCTATAGCAAGGATCCCAATAAGTGTTCTGAAGTTTAAAAAAAGGAAAATAAAGCACAGCACTATTATGTATGTCTATGGACACATACATATGCAAATCCATGCATAGAAAGAGAGCTGCAAGGCAGACTCTGTACCCAGCCAAGAGTGGCTAGCCCTGGGAAGGAGGGTAGGGAAGGGCCCAAGACTGGCTAGGGTCGGGGGTTGGAGACGTCAGAGGGAACTCTCCATTTCTCGATAATACTGTCATTTTGATCATGAGGATATATTCATGATTATCTGTGTGATTCTAAGATAAATTTAAGATAACGCATATTGTATTCGTTTTCTGTCGCTGTGTAACAAAGTACCACAAATTAGTGGCTTAAAACAGGGCTTGTTTGTTAACTCACAGTTTTATGACGGGGAAGCAGGGCATCCCTTGCAGATTCAGTGGGAAAGAATCCACCTGACAAAGCAGGAGACACAGGTTCGATCCCTGGGTCAGGAAGATCCCCTAGAGGAGGAAATGGCAACCTGACTCCAGTATTCTTGCCCGGAGAACCTCGTAGACAGCGTTGCCTAGTGGCTTACGGTCCATGGAGTCACAAAAAGTTGGACACGACTTAGCGACCGGACAACAACTGTAGGCCCGACGTTCAGGCACAGCGTGACTAGCTTCTCTGCTCAGGGTCTCCCAGACCGAACCAGGGTGTCAGCCAGGCTCCAGACCATTCTGACGCTCTAAGGAAAAAGTCCCTCCAAGCTCATTCAGGCTGTTGGCTGGATTCGGCTCCCTGCGGTTGTAGGACTGAGACGCCCATTTCCTTATTGTCAGCCAAGGGCCATCCCCGGCTGCTGGAGGCCGCCCACGGTCCTTGCGATGTGACCCCAGCATCTTCAAAGCCAGCAGCAGAGGACCTCCCTAGTGCTCAGGCCATCTCCCACTTCAGTCTCCCCTTCTGGGAGAGCCCAGTCCCTTCTAAGGATTCGTGTGGGTAGGTCAGGTCCACACAGGATAAAATCAGCTGTGCCATCCTCACAGCATAATCATGGAGGTGGCTGTCCCATCATAGTCACAAGCTCTCAGCGTTTTACAGGAATATGTACAAGAATGGAGCAAAGATACATTGCTGCCGACCTCACGTATTAAGGAGGCAAGCCTTATAAGGGGCTTGGAACCCAAATAAATGCTTAATGTTCATTTAGGCTGCCATATTTGATCTGGGTGAATGACTCTAAAGGATGGGCTGGAGGTCCCTGGACGTCTCTGAGAAATTTCAGGATACACATGCCATCAAAACTTGCAGAGAAATACAAAGACAAGATTTGCCTTCCTCACTCTCATTCTGAGTATTCACTGGGGTTTCCTAAAAGTTACATGACACATGGTGTCGCAATGGATTGAATCCAGAAGATGTGAGAATCCAGCTATCGTCTATTAAGCCACACATTAAAGAGATGTGCAAAAATGGAAAACAATGCCCTTGTCACTATTTTATTTTCCTTTGCAAACTTTTATTTGTCATTTTGAAAGCTAGAGTTATCTTAAAATTATCGTAAAATTATTATATTTGCATTAACATGTAATAAGTGTGTTGTTATTTTTAGATGAATGCATGAAAGTTTTTTAAGTGCTTTTCATTTCGACACAGCAGCAACCACCTGTAGACGTAACCACATAAACAACAGCTCTTTGAGGTCTTCAATCACTTTAAAAAAATATAAGGAAGTACTGGCAATAAAAATTTGAGAAACATTGAGTGAGAGGAAACGTACCTTCTGGTTGGAGCTATGCTTTTTTATTTCTATTTAAGTGTCGCACTGCCTCCTTCACTCAAAAGACTTGTCACCACCCCCAAGACCTAGAATTTGGTCATTGGTGGAGTATTTTAGGCACAGTACATTTCTGCCCATTTCAAGAGCCTTTAAATACAATTTAACAATTGAAATGATTGTAATCAGTAGATAAGGTGCTGCTCATAAGGGATTAGCTCCTGGAATCTACATTTTTTCAGTTCCTCTGAAGAATCCATTGCCCAATTATAGTATTGCCCCCCTTTGGAGAAAACAGATTTTTAGTGCTGCGTGTGTGATGTTGGTTTCCAAGGACACAGCTGTGCCTTGCCGGACTTGGAGGGGTCGGAGTGGTGGGGAGGACGCCTGCACCGCACTGTTGCAGGAAGCAAGACCCCAGAGTGGGCTATGGTCTGACACTGGGACATGAATTGTCCGAGGAGACACGTGTTCTGACAAAGCAGGAGACTCTGTTGGGAAGGGGCACCTGGGTGGAGAGCAGGCGGAGAAGGGCCCCAGGGGGCTGCCCTGCCTCGCGGCTCACAGTCTGGGGTCTCACGGCCATGTGCTTAGTGTCCAGGCTGTCTCTGGCCAGCCCTGACTCAGGGTCCTTCCTGAGGCAAGACGGATGGACTGAAGCTGGAGTTCAGCCCAGAGGGACTCCAGGATCCTGGGAGGCTGGCAGGACATATGCACTGCCATCGCCTCTCTCTTTTTGACCTTTCCCAAGAAATGGCAGCCCACTCCAGTGCTCTTGCCTGGAAAATTCCGTGGATGGAGGAGCCTCATAGGCTACAGTCCACAGGGTCGCTAAGAGTCAGACACGACTGAGCAACTTCACTTTCTTTTCTTTCTTTAAATTCTTTCGTTGGTGATTGCTTGTTAGTTGCGTGTTCCTTACCAGGATCTCCTGTTTAAGCTGACTCAGGCACGTGGCTGCTACCAGGCCTGCCGGGGTGAGTGGTTTCAGTCAGTGGTTCCCCTAACAGTACCAGAGCTGTGATTTGGGGCAGCTTGATCATATCACGCATGGTATGGGCAAATGTGTGGATGGCTGACAACGGAACAGAACCCCAGGGACTCCTTCCCTTGGAGAGGTACTGCCCGCTGTCCTCTGAAGAAAACTGCACAACCTAAAAGTCGCAGGTCACATTTTCTTCAGGGAGCTCACTGAGGACTGTGGGCGGAGAGGCAGCCTCTCGGATAGCTCTGAAGAAACTGCTGCAAAGCGGTAAGGATGCAGCCAGGACATTAAAAAGTTTGTGCTGGGGGTAGGGGTGGGGTGGCCGATGTGGTCAAACATCAAAAGATGACTGCTAAGTGCAAAAGGGGAGCTCTCAAGGTAAGACTTTAGTGATTAGATGCGAGAGTCTGGGTTCATTGAAATTATTCCTTAGATAAGCGTCTTCACTACCTGGGGCCAGCAGCCCAGGTTTTTCCACCTGAATCCCCTCGGGGCTGCCTGAGGGGCGGCTGCATGGCTGATGGCTGCAACATTCTTTGTCCACTGGAACAGCAGGCCACATTCTTCGGCCTGAGTTCAGTTTACTTTCACTATCTCCTTGCAGTTTGGTTAAACTGGGGGGAAGTAGGCTGTGTGTTTGTTCCCTGTCCTCCACTTCCTCAAGCTGAAAGCCATCCTGGGTGACGATCGCAGCCCCCAGGTCGTCCCATTTGCCCCAAGGACAGTGGGCTGACCTTTAGAAAGAAGGGGGGAAAGGGTAGCTGGCTGGATGAGCCTGGGTTTACAGATTCCTCCAGACGGGTCCTTACTTGTCAGAATCTGATTTTTTTCATGGCATTAATATCAACCTCTCCTTTTATATAACCCCACCTCCTCACTGGGGTCGCATGTTTACCCTCCCAGCCTCTTCCTCCCTGAATGATAAAGGAAGCAGGTGTCCAGCAGAAAGAGACTGTCTCCCCACCTCATCTCCCACTGGAGTGAGTGCGTGGGGATGTTTCTGTTTCTGTAGGTGTGGAGAGGAACTCCAGCTTATGTAATAAACACTCAAGGAAAATCTTGCCGTGTTCAAGGGGCCTCACTCTCCTGTCTTCGGGGGAAGGGAGGGTCTCCAACTGTGTTTAAGTGTTGTCAGCCTGTTTTGGGAAAAGAGAAAGTGACCTTTTCCCCAAAACTCTTGAACAATCTGGGAGCGGAGGCCTGAGAGGAAGCAATGTGGTCTGCTGCCCTCAGGGAGCTTGGGTGGACTTCAGGGCAGAGAGAGCGATGGTGTTGGCTGTCCATGCCACTGAAGGAGCAGCCTTCCCCTCCTGCCTGCTGCATGTTCCACTCTGGGAACACAGAGGTCACCCATCTCCTGCCTGCAAAGCCCAGGGTGGTTTTATGGAGAAGACGACGCTTGGCCTTGAATGACAAAAAGAATTTTCACAAACAAGAGAGGAAGTGAAGTGAAAGTCGCTCAGTTGTGTCCAACTCTGTGCGACCCCGTGGACTCTGTATAGCCCATGGGGTTCTCCAGACCAGAATACTGGAGTGGGTAGCCTTGCCCTTCTCCAGGGCATCTTCCCAACCCAGGGATTGAACCCAGGTCTCCCGCATTGCGGGCGGATTCTTTACCAGCTGCGCCACCAGGGAAGCCCAACAGGAGAGGAGGAGTTGTCAAAGAAAGGGCTTTCCAGAGAGGGAATAACGTGGGGAAATTATGGAGGGGCTGGACCAGTCAGGAACAGCAGGGAGAGAGACCGTGTAGACCTGGGACCCAGGGGAGACAGTAGGGGTGGCTGGAGCAAGAAATAAGCCTAAAGCAGAGTCTGGGGCAGGTCATCAAAAGCCGTGGGTGCCAGGCTCAACCTCTGGACTCTAGACCATGGACAACGAGAGGCCGTTCGTTCATTTGTGGATTTATTCATCCAACAAATATTTACTGAGAAATTAATAGGCCAGAGGTCAGGGTACCACTATGAACAAAAGATGCAACCTCCCCTCTGTCATGAGGATATAACAGACAAGGATACAATAGGTAGGTCAGGGTGACCAGGACCAAGGGTTCAAGCAGAGGATGGATGGGGGAAGAGAAATGGGGGTGCCATTGTGGCTCTAAGGCTCTCTCAGGAGGGCATTTGAAGCCCAGACTCCAAAGAAGTGAGAGTACAAGTCCTGCATCCCCTTGGAGAAAGCACTCCAGCACCTGAGGGTGTGCGAAGGTCCCAGGAACTTGAGGAGAGAAAGCAAGATAGTTTGGCGTGGGATGAGAATGCCGCCCTTTTCTCAGTGAAACGGTGAGCAAGGTCATCAGCTGTGAATAAGGAGGCCGTGGGAGGCGCAGGCCCAGCCCTGGAGGCGGGGGAGAGATGCGGGAGTGGCTGTCGGTGGAGCAGGGAGGTGGGTGCAGGGGGAGTGTGTTCTAGAAGCCAGGCTGCACAGGCCCCTCCTGTGGCTGGAGACTCTGGAGACCAGTCAGCAAGGATGAGTGGTTTTGCCCAGCCAGCTTCAGCCTCTGGGTGCAGGAGGAAGTTTGTAAGAACGAGGGATTTCACCAGGGTTAGGATCACGCTGGATTCCCACAGGGGTGGAGGGGAGGGGTGAGGGGTTGCAGGCAATGGCAGGTGTAAGGATTTGATCGTGGCTCGTGGGATCTATGGAGAAGGGAATGGCAACCCACTCCAGTCATCTTGCCTGGAGAATTCCATGCACAGAGGAGCCCGGCGGGCTACAGTCTGTAGGGTCGCAAAGAGTCAGGCATGGGATCTAAGCTGGATCAAATGGGAAGGGCTTGCATTAAGGTGGGGTGAAGGAGCGGCTGCTGAAATAGTTCAAGGGAGCATGGAAACGGATTCGAGACTGTGGAGAATCCGGTGACTTATAAGAGCTAGAGGAGGGAGGCGGGTGGGCAGGGGAGGAGTCAAATGTGGTTCCAGGGACCTCCCTGGCGATCCAGAGGTTAAGACTCTGTGCTTCCTCTGCCGGGGGCGCAGGTGCCATCCCTGGCCAGAGAACTAAGATCTTGCACGTCTCGCAGTGTGGCCAAAAGGGGAAAAAAAGGTGATTTCTAGTTTGAGTGACTGGATGACACCATTAATTAGGACCTGTTCTATGGGATTTTGGGCTGAGAAGGTAAGAAATTATGGTTTTTTTATTAGAACATACTGATTTTTAAAGGGAAGACCCGGGCAGTTTGACTATCTGTTGTATTTGGAAATAGGGATCCGAGTTACCCAAGCGTTGAACCAAACTCTCCGGAAGGCTTCGATACCCTTCCCTGCCGCAGCAGGTGGGCATAGCTCACCTGGTCCTCGAGGAGCACGCTGGTCTGACCCCTGACCTGGGGGCCTCCGGGAAACAGAGGTGCAGTGACGTTGGTTTTGGTGGGGCTCTTGGAGAGTTACAGTAACAAGAATCATATCCAAACGGGGTTCAGATCCCAGCTGGACCCTTTGTGAGCTGACTTTGGACAAGCTGTCTGTTCTCTCTGAATCTGAGTGTCCTCGCCTGTGTGCTAACGGCACCGCTCAGAGACGTGGACGTTAAATAAAACATTTACAGAATTACTGGCACACGACAAAGCTTCACTTCATGGTGCGTTCTGTGTTTTCTCTTCCTCTACCCCATGGCTTAAACCTGAGGGAACCAGGTATGTTATGGAAGGGATCTTTTAAAAGTGTTTAAAAGGGAAATTTGCTGAAAGCGGTCAGCAATACGAATTCAATACATTTTTGAGCACCTCTGACGTGTATGCCGAAGAGTTGATGCTTTTGAACTGTGGTGTTGGAGAAGACTCTTGAGAGTCCCTTGGACTTAAGGAGATCCAACCAGTCCATCCTAAAGGAAATCAGTCCTGAGTGTTCATTGGAAGGACTGATGTTGCAGCTGAAACTCCAGTACTTTGGCCACCTGATGCAAAAAGCTGACTCATTGGAAAAGACCCTGATGCTGGGAAAGATTGAAGGCGGGAGGAGAAGGGGACGACAGAGGATGAGGTGGCTGAATGGCATCACCACCTCGATGGACATGAGTTTGGGTAAACTCCAGTGGTTGTCAATGGATAGGGAGGCTTGGCATGCTGCAGTCCATGGGGTCACAAAGAGTCAGACATGACTGAATGACTGAACTGACATGTATGCACAATTCCAGGTCCCCGTGTGAGCACCCCAAACATGCAAATGATAAAGTCATAGGGTCTTTCTACTTGGCAAGGCACCCACCACTAGACTTGGGTCCCAAGGAAGCAGCCGCAGACTTCCTTACTGTGAAATTAAGGCTCTTTCTGCCAAATGTTACGTCATTTAAATGAAGATTCCCTGCAACACAGATCTTTTTAAAAATTATATGTGTCTGCTTGTTAGCCCCTTTAAAATGGAACGTGCTCTTCCAGACTAAACAACAGGTTGTATCCGCACTCATCGTGGTGGCAGCGGCAGGAGAAGCTGACATCAGCATCTTCTCCTGGTCCACGTGCCATCCTGCATCCTTACCTGTCAGAGGTGGCAAGCTGGGAGCTCCAGGCTGGATCAGACCACCAGCACGTGTGGTCAACTGGCACAGAGCTCTATAGATTGGAGTTTAAATCCAGCAATTTAAATGCAGGCAATACAACAAGGAAATTTGCATTCTGTTTCGCAAGAGTCTAGAGATGTGAGGAGTGGCCAGCCGCTTGGAAAGTATATGTTAGCTTCAGAGCCCGGCAGGCCAGCCCCCTCATTCTCACAGGCCACACCCCAGCCTAAGGTGGTGCTGAAAGGTGAGGAAGAGACGCAGGTGCCCTCTGCCTTCCCCCCACCCTCCCTTCTCTTCCTACCAACTTCAAAGGACCGTGGCACAGGGCAAGAGGGAAGAGAGCTTCAAAGCAGACCTCAAATCCTTCAGCAATGCTTTCCACCCCCTAGATGACTGGTTCTTAGAACTCAAGGAGCCGCAGAAACCTGTTCTTTGAAAAGGATCAGGGCCTCCAGATCACAAAGCATCTGTTTAACTCTGTGACTCAGTGACATCAGTATTTTGCCAAACTGTCTTGCACTGTGGCTGCTCCCCTCCAATGAGAACCTTTATTTGTGTCCTAAATGGAATTAAGCTCAAGTCTCTTGACCCAGATAAATTGAAGGCTAGAGTACTTAGAGGACCCAGGAAAGAAACTTCCATTGTTTATCTCTGGTAGTAAAGGGTCTGCAGATATTTTAAATGGTGCTAGAATCATGGAGACAGGAAAAAAGTGTTCCATTCAAAAGACAAAGGTTCCCCTATGTGCACTGGAGATGCAGACAGAGAACAGACTTATGGACAGGGTTGGGGAGAGGAAGGAGAGGGCGAGATGAATGGACAGAGCAGCATGGAAGCATACACACTATCGTATATGAGACGCACAGACGACAGAAATTGGCTGTATGACTCAGGGGACTCAACCTGGGGCTCTGTAAGAACCTAGAGGGGTAGGAAAGGGTGGGAGGCAGGAGAGAGGTTCAAGAGGGAGGGGACATATGTACACCTATGGCTAATTCGTGTTGGCGTATGGCAGAAATCAAACCAATATTGTAAAGTAATTGTCCTTCAATTAAAAATAAATAAATCAAAAAAGAAAAAAGAAAGAAAGTGGTTCCATACACTGCAAATCAGTGAGCATAACAGACTGCAGACATACTTCTAGGGTGGATTTTAAGGGGAAAGGGCGTTTCTGTGCCACAGAAGAAAAATGATTGATCACCGTGGCCTGGCTTGAGTTAGCCAAGAACAAATCACGTCAGCCTTGCCCTCCCTTCCTTATTCCACTGGTTTATTAGGTCAGCCAAGGAAGGAAACACGCAAGACAGGAGAGCTTCATTGTTCCAAGACAATTGGTATAGGAAAGGGCCACTTAAATTAACCCACTTATAAAGGAAAGCAAAATTCTACCTTAAATAATGAAAAGGGGGGTTTTATTGGGGCTTTACTCGGCAAAATAAGCTTAAAATTATGAAAATAAGTTTTTTTTTCTTCTCTTTGAAACATTGTTGACAATTATTACTGAGCATCGGTTATGCGACGGCCTCCGGCAATGAAGACACATCGGTGAACGAATTAGACAAAAATCCCTGCCTTCACTGTGGCTGAGAGTCTAAGGGAAGACAGGGGGGAAAGAATTAAATACAAAAGTAAACAAAATACTTCCAGTAAGTGATAATGATGAGTTGTTATGATGAACAACAACAACAGAAATGGGATAATCAAGAGGCATGACGGTGGGGGCAGCCTCAGGCAGGAACTGGAGAAGGCTCTCTGTGAATGTGGTGTGTGAGCTGAAATGTGAGGAAGAGAAGTGAGGCAGTCACACTCTGCAGGAAAGAGTGGTCAAGACGGATCCTCAGGAAAGAGTGGTCAAGACGGCACAGACCCTCAGAAGGTCTGGGACCACCCTCAGTATGGCCAGGGAGTGAACAGGGAGGATGCGGTGTCGAAATGAACACGGTGACACATCAGATGACGTGAGGCTTGGAGAGCCATGGGCAAGAGCGTGGATTTTATTATCCATGTGATATGAGAAGCCATTGGATGGACTGAAGCTGAGGAAGAGCAAGATCCATTATATGTTCAAAAGATGACCGTGGCTGCTCTGTGGAAATGGGCTGGCCATGAAGGCAATAGTGGGGGCAGGAACATGAATTAGGAAGCTGTCACAAGGGCTCAGGCAAGGGATGTGGCCCCTAGGCTCAGTGGCAGCGGGGAGATGGAGTGAGTTGACTGAGCATATTTTGAAGACAAATCCAACAACACTTACTCTTTCGTTAGATGTGGGAATGGGCAGAGGGGCAGAGGCGCTAAGAAAGACTGTTGAGATTTTGACTTGAAAAGTGGCTGAAGGTGGTGTCATTTGCTGAGTGGGGCAGGGAAGACTTGAGGAAAAGATTTGCAATTCAGAGGTGTGTTTTTGTAGCCTAAATGTCCATAAACAGATGAATGGATAAAGAAGAGGTGGTACATTTATACAGTGGAATATTACTCGGTCTCAAAAAAGATGAAATAATGCTATTCACAGCAACGTGGATGGACCTAGAGATTAGCATCCATAGTGAAGTCAGACAGAGAACGGTAATATGATACCACGTATATGTGGAATCTAAACTACGACACAAACGAACTCATCTACAAAACAGAAATAGGCTCACAGACACAGGGAACAGACCTGTGTTTCCCAAGGATGGGGAGGGACGGATGGAGCGGGAGTTTGGGATTAGCAGATGCAGACTGTTACGTGTAGAGTGAATAAGCAAGGCCCTCCTGTGCAGCACATCAAGCAAAATTCAGTTCCCATAAAGGAAAAGGATACAGAAAAGAATGTACGCGTGTATAACTGAATCCCTTTGCTGTACTTGAGAAACGGACACAACGTTGTAACCATACTTCAACAGAGTACATTTTTTAAATGAAGCGTGCTTTTGGACATCTAAGTTCGGGAGGCTATTGAATACACAAGTGGAGGTGTCAAGTAGACAGGAGGATACGCATCTGAAGGCCAAGTCCACATTTATGAGTTCGCGAGTCAACAGCATCTGGGTAATATTTAAAGCCAGGGGACTGGGTGGGATCACTTAGGACGTGGAAAACATGGACGGGGAGAGGGCCAGGACAAAGCTGGGGGCTCCCCAACGCTTGGAGGCAGGGCCTTGGAGAAGAGTTTTGCCACCGGCTCATTAGAATAGCCTGGGGGGCTGCATTCCATTGGGTCTCAAAGAGTTGGACACGACTGAGCGCCTTCACTTTCACTTTTCACTTTCATGCACTGGAGAAGGAAATGGCAACCCACTCCAGTGTTCTTCCCTGGAGACTCCCAGGGATGGGGGAGCCTGGTGGACTGCAGTCCATGGGGTCGTGAAGAGTCAGACATGACTGATCGACTTCACTTTCACGTTTCACTTTCACACATTGGAAAAGGAAATGGCAACCCGCTCCAGTGTTCTTGCCTGGAGAATCCCAGGGACGGGGGAGCCTGGTGGGCTGCCGTCTATGGGGTCACACAGAGTCGGACACGACTGAAGCGACTTAGCAGCAGCAGCATTAGAATAGCAACACCCACCACCACGAAAATGATCAACTATTGAAGAATTTTCTTCTGATGTATTTTTTCTGATAAACCTTTAATATCATACAATATGAAATTCTTCAAATAAGATTTGACATTTATAGCACAGTCATAATCTGTATCACTTTGGACTTCCCTGGTGGTCCAGTGATTAAGAATCTGCCTGCCGATGGAGAGGACACAGTTTCAACCCCTGGGCCGGGAAGATCTCAGCCTCTAGGTGTGGGCAACCACGTCAGTGCGCCTCAACTACTGAGCCTGAACTCTGGAGCCTGCGAGCTGCAACGGCTGAAGCCGGGCACCCGGAGCCCATTCTCCACAGCGAAGAGAAGCCCCTTCTTGCCGCAACACACAGCCACGAAGGCACAGTGCAGCCAAAAATAAATAAACTTTAAAAAATAAACAGTATAAGGTCAGCAAAAGTATTTGAGGAGTTTGTTGATTTTTCCCTGGGTGCCTCTTACCCTTTTGACAGTAGTATCTTCTCACTCAAAGCGTCTTTATGGGCCCCATCCTCCTGATCTAACACTGCCATTTCCTCATTTGTCAATGACGAGAGCAGTTTACCAAAATGGCTTTCCTGATCTTGAAATCTTGTTTCTTTTGCAAGACGGACGTTCTGCATTGCCGTCCAGGCTGATGTTATTTCCCTTGTATGTGCACTGTGTTCTTGTAGCCTGACTACTCTAGAGAGGGTACTGGACAAAGATTGCAACCCAGCAGACGGGCACAGGAGCTTGGTTTTTCAGGAAGGGATATGCGTGGGTGAGGTCAGTTTCCAGTGATTAATCCTGTGGCACGATGCCATTGTCTATAGCACACTCTACCAGCTCTTCACCAAATCCATTCTCCCTGTCTTTAAGCTCTTACTTGAACAGCATCTTCCTGCTGCCTGCTTGGCTGGACTTGGCGTTGCCAAGTGAGCGGCAGTGATAGCCGTTTTCAGGCCTGACCCACACGAACTTCCCGCGTGTGCTTGTCTATGCGCTGTGCTCCTCTGGGCTGAATGCCTATGACAGCGAAGCCCTGGAGAACGGTACCCGGGTCCCAAGGGCTGCCCAGATGAGAGTCCCAGCCTGAGTGCCCTGCGTGGCTACCTAAGCTACAGATGGAATTCCATTGCCTTCAGCTATTGAATGTTTGGGTCTGTTTATTACCGTGACTTCATTTATCCCAGATAACACACTGCTCCACTTCCCTTCGGGATGGGATACAACATACCCAGTAATGAGGAGCCCTTTACAGGTTTCAGTGAGACACTTAGGAGGTGTCATATGACTTCCTACACATCTGCTGAGAAGGGCATTTGCTAGCCCAGGACACAGAAGTCGTGACTGACTTAACCAAGCCCAACAGCTAATGAATCACTGTCCAGCCACACACGCTGTTTTGGGCTGGACTCTCAGCTCTGCCCCTTCCAACATTTGCAGTGACTCAGCTGAGTATAGAGAAGACGTGCTTCTCAAACACGCAGGGTCCACAATGCCGGAGGAGCTTCATGCAGATCCTGGAATTGGATTTCCATCGTACTGGCGTGCTATAGAGAAAGTTTGACAAAGACTCTGACCGAATGGGCAATGGTGGGCATTCGCTACAGCCTTCAGGGAAAGTGGGCTATAGAGAACAGCTGGGGCTAAATACAGGTCCTGAACTTAGTCTAACATACTCTAGAACAAGATGGAGAAACACGGCTTAAGATAGAACATTCAAAAAATAATTTGGATGTTTAGGCTGCATTACAGAAGATATTATGTCTAGAATGAAGACCCCAGAGGGAGTCTCCTTCCTGGAGTTTGCAGTCAAGGGCCAGCCTGGACATGACGTTTGTTCAGGGTGAAATGACCAGGGTATAGATTTTTGTTTTAGAAAAACAATTTTCTGTTGGTTAGCTTGTTTTTTCTTTTTTTGGCCGTGTGACATGTGGTATCTTAGTTCCCTAACCAGGGCTTGAACCCACACCCCCTGCATTAGAAGCAAGGTGTCTTAACCACGAGGCTTCCCAGGTGGCTCGGTGGTAAAGAATCTGCCTGCAACGTAGAAGCCACAGGAGACATGGGTGTGATTCCTGAGTCAGAAACATCCCCTGGAGGAGGGCATGGCGACCAACTCCAGTGTTCTTGCCTGGAGAATCCCATGGACAGAGGGGCCTGGTGGGCTACAGTCCATAGGGTGGCAGAGAATCGGACTTGACTGAGCTCACACTTAACCATGGACCAGGGAAGTTCCTGCTGGGTAAGTTTAATCTAATTGTCAGTTGAGCTGTCATAATAGGAAGTGAGCTCCCTGTCTTTGGAATGTTTAAATAACTTAGCCAGACGAAATTATTGATGTTCAGTCATTTTTTACCTATAAAGACAGCAATTTCATATGGCTTAACCTAACCCTTGGCGGAGATGGTGGAGGGTGAGTCAAACAATTGAACAAGTGACAGAAATGCTACTCAGATTGGCTTAAGAAAGGAAGAGAGGGGTGACCATGGAATAGCAGGGTTCACGTAACTGAAAAATCCAAGGTACCTAAGGAGACAAAAGAAACAGAAAATTATGACACTGATGAAAGAAATCAAAGATGACATAAACAGATGGAGAGATATTCCATGTTCCTGGGTGGGAAGAATCAATATTGTGAAAATGCCTATACTACCAAATACAATCTACAGATTCAATGCAATCCCTATCAAATTACCAATGGCATTTTTCACAGAACTAGAACAAAAAATTTCACAATTCATGTGGAAACACAAAAGACCACGAATAGCCAAAGCAGTCTTGAGAAAGAAGAATGGAGCTTGAGGAATCAACCTTCCTGACTTCAGACTATCCTACAAAACTACAGTCATCAAGACAGTATGGAACTGGCACAAAAACAGAAATATAGACCAATGGAACAAGATAGAAAACCCAGAGATAAACCCGTGCACCTATGGGTACCTTAGTTTTGACAAAGGAGGCAAGAATATACAACGAGGCAAAGACAGCCCCTTCAATAAGTGGTGCTGGGAAACTGGACAGTTATGTGTGAAAGAATGAAATTAGAACACTGCCTAATGCCACACACAAAGATAAACTCAGAATGGATTAAAGACCTAAATGTAAGACCAGAAACTATAAAACTCTTAGAGGAAAACATAGGCAGGGCACTCTATGACATAAATCACAGCAAGATCTTCTCTGACCTGCCTCCTAGAGTAATGCAAATCAAAACAAAAATAAACAAGTGGGACCTAGTTAAACTTAAAAGCTTTTACACAGCGAAGAAGACTACAAACAAGGTGAAAAGACAACCCTCAGAACAGGAGAAAATAAAAACAAAGGAAGCAACTGACAAAAAATTAGTTTCCAAAATATACAAGCAGCTCATGCAACTAAACACCAGAAAAGCAAAGAACCCAATCAAGAAGTGGGAAGGGGGCCCGAAGAGACATTTCTGCAAAGACACACAGGCAGCTAACAGGCAGGTGGGAAGATGCTCCACATCGCTCATTATTAGAGAAATGCAAATCAAAACTACAACGAGATACCATCTCACACCAGTCAGAATGCGCATCATCGAAAAGTCTGCAAACAATAAACGCTGGAGAGGGTGTGGAGGAAAGGGGACGCTCCTTTCAAAGGGAAGACTGCTGGAGGGAACGTGAACTGGTCTCGCCCGCTGTGGGAGACGGCATGGAGATTCCTCAAAAAGCTGAGGATGAAACCACCAAAGAACCCAGCAATCCCACTCCTAGGCGTAAGCCCTGAGGAAGCCAGAATTGAAAAGGTGAAAAAGACACACGTGCCCCAGTGTTCCTTGCAGCACTGTTTACAACAGCTACAACACGGAAGCAACCTCGATGTGCGTCGACAGGTGACAGGCTGAAGAAGCTGTGGCACATATATACGATGGAATATTACTCAGCCATAGAAAACAACGCTTTTGAGTCAGTTCTAATGAGGTGGATGAACCTAGAGCTTGTTATACAGAATGAAGTAAGTCAGAAAGAGAAAGATAAATATCCTATACTGAGGCATACATATATGGAATCCAGAAAAATGGCACTGATGGATTTATTTTCTGGGCAGCAGTGGAGAAGCAGACATAGAGAACAGACCTATGGACGCAGCGGGAGGAGAGGAGAGGGTGAGATGTCTGGAGAGAGTAACAGGGACGCTTCCGTTACCGTATGTAAATAGACAGCCAACAGGAATTCGCTGTATGACTCAGGGAACTCAAATGGGGGCTCTGTGACCATCTAGAAGGTGGGGTGGGAGGGAGATGGGAGGGAGGCTCAAAAGGGAGGGGACATGGTTGTACCTGTGGCTGATGCTTATTGATGAAAGCCACAAAACTCTGTAAAGCAATTATCCTCCAGTTAAAAAAATTAAAAAAAAAAAAGTTTGGGGGGAAAAGTAAGCTAGAAAAAGAAAAAAAAAGTTTTTCTTTATAAGAAAATAACATAGAATAAAAAAAAAAAAATCCAAGGAAATTCTAGCATCAAGTACGGCTCAGCCTAGGCATCTCCCTCACCGTGTCCACCTCCTGTCTGTGCCTGCCCCTTGTCGACCTTGTTTCCAAACACGCCGGCCCCTGGTGTGGACAGCTGGGCCCCAGCAGCTCCAGGCTTGGGCCAAACCAGCCTGACGACTCTCAGCCACAATTCCTGCACCAACTCTCATTGAACTGACCTGGGCCATCCCTGAATCCATCACTGAGGCTGAGGGGTGGGGATGGGAAGAGAAATGAGCAGCTGGCCTGGCCTTCACTGCAAGTTGATCCTGGAGTCCAGACAGGGTGGGATGAGAAGAGTGGGACTTGCCACACAGCCTGAGCCAAGGAAGGGCAGCTTCGCAGGACAAACATTGACAAAGCGTGAGGAGCTATAGGTCGAGCTGAGTGATGGAAAGGACCAGCCCCATGAAGGTCCAGGGGAAGTGTGTTCCGGGTAAAGAGACCAGCTGGAGCTGGTTGGAGGGATGAGCAGGTGAATGTGAAGGACAGAAAGAAGGCCAGTGTATCCATGATCTCTGGCTAAGACAGAGCATCAGAATTTAATGGCTGAAGGGGATAACCATTTCCTCCTCACTGTCTGTGAAATGTCCAGTCCCAGCAGGCAGCTCCGAGTGGTCCCAGCTGACCGTAGTCCTGTGGAGGCTGGGATCTCCTGGGGGGCTCACTCACACAGCTGGGGGCCCCCCGGGATGACAGCCCAGAGCAACGTTCTCCTGCACGTGGCCTCCCCATGTGACTTTTGTTTTTTCACAGCTTGGTGGCTGGACTCCAAGAGAGGAGGCAGAAGTTGCCAAATGTCTTAAATCTTCAGTTCGAGAAGTAAGTCCTGGAACATCCCTCCCACCACATTCCACTGACCCAAGTCATCGTGGGGCCAGTATATCCAGGGGGTGTGACATTGGAGTCCAGAGACCAAAGGAGCCCAAGGAACTGGTGGCAGGCGTCTCGGGAGGCTTCCTACCCCAGCCAGCCTGTCTGGTCACAGCGAGGCACAGAGCGTGCGGCGGGGTTGGAAAGGCGGAGAGAGGCTAGACAGGGGTCAGCAAACTGTGACCCACAAGCCAGATCCAACCCATAGCCTGTTTTGTAGATGAGGTTTTCTTGGAACGAGCCACATTTATATTCCTGCAGCTGCGATCGTGGCCCAACAGCAGAGCTGAGAGCCCGTAACACAGACCATGTGGTTCACAAAGCCCCAGGCAGGTACTACCCGCCCCTGCCCCTTTACAGGAAAGTTTACTGACTGACCCCTGGGTAAGTCAGGAGGTGCCTTATACATCATGATGAGAGATTTGGGTTTTCTTCTAAGTCATGGGAAGCCACTGGGGGATTTTAAACCAGCGATTCAGATGACCTGGCCTCCATTTTTAAAAGGCCTGTTCTGGGAATGGATCGCAGGAGGATACACGTGAACGTGGAGAGCCAGTTGCAGGCTATGGGGTCATCCAGACGAGAGAGGACAGAGTGAAAAATCAAGAGGAGGTGGATCTGGCACAAGTGCGGGGAAGAGGAGGCCCACAGGACTGGCTGAGCCGTTGGCTTCAGAGATGAGGGGAAAGAGGACTCAAACACGACTTCCAAATTTGGGCTTAAACAGCTGGGCCAGTGGTCCCATTAACGACAAAGAGAAAAGGCCCCAGGAGGAACAGGTTGGATGAAAAAGAGCTGTTAAGAGTTCTGTTTTGCACATACTAAGTTTGCAATGTTTGTGATACATCTAAGAGGCAAAGTCTTGTAGCAGTTAAACGCTTGAGCCTGCAGCTCGGAGTCTAAGTTTAAGAATAACTGGAAAATAGATACTGTTAAAAGCCAGAAGCTGGGGAGAAATATGTCCTGGGAGATGGTAAGGAGAGACCCCTAGGCTGGGCAAGACCAGAGGTCTTGAGGCAGGGAAATCAATGGAGCGATTAAGACAGAGTATCTGGGAAGGCAGGTGGGAGCTGGGAGGTGACGGGAAGGGGAGGTCCACTGGCCTAAATGCCCCTGGTTGGTGGAGAGACAGGTAGACAGAGACAGGACCACCAAATCTGGTGATGGGAGGTCTGTCTGAAACCGGGACCAGAGCAGTTTCAGTAAGTAGGTCGTGGGCACCGGCTGGACAGGATTCACGGAAACGTGGATGTGGGCTGGTGGAGACAGCAAATACACAGAAGCCGCTCTTGACAAGTTTTGCTGACTAATGACTCAAAACCACACATGTCGGCTGTAGGCTCACAGCCAGTGCCTTTCACTGCTGCGGAGCTTTGACTCCACAAAGCGCCTACTGTGGGCCGGCTTATTGCTTGTCTGTGACCCTTATGAGGCATTCTTTTCCTGATGGTTTGTTGGGAAGTTGGACGAGAGACATCAGAAACCCATGCATGGAGATTTAAGAAAAAGGAAAGCTTGCGACCACAAAGAGATGAGCATAGATTTTCAAATGGGTTTCTCCCCGCCGACAGAAGGCTGCAAACCCAGAAGGCCAGCACTTTCATTTCTGCTGGGTGGACACACAGCTCTTCCGTCTTTACTTTTCCAAGGAAGCTCCATGCAAACTTCTGAAACGTGCTGCCAAATATAAACGTGCCACCCAAAGGATAAGCAGATTTCTAGAACTGGGACGCAAATGTATCTTGCAGAAGGAGACAAAAGATCCTTTTTGTTTCGATTCTTTTTTTTTCTGGGAAACATTTAGTTTCTTATGAGGAACATCCAGGACAAAACACTCAGACACTCACACACACAGAACCTATTGTTATTTTTAAAACTACTTAATCACAGACTGTAGAGGAGATCATTTTGTATCTAATTAATTCTGTTCCCCAGGTCTTCCAAGAGATGATGTGGCCCCAAAGTCTGAGCTATGAACCATTTGCCATCCTATTTTATAGAGGTGCAGACCAACGCTTTAGGCTGCCTGTCTTCCTGTGTCACAGAAAATGTGCATTTACAGTCATACACATTCCACGCTTCCATCTTCCTCCATGACCTGATTTAGAATCCCAGGTCTGCTCCTTAGAAAGTCGTGTAACCTAAGTGGGCACACAACCTCCATGAGTCATGGTGACCTCATTTGTCAACTGGTGATAACAGATCTACCTTGCTGTATTAAATCAGATTAATTATATCAGATCAGATCAGTCGTGTCCGACTCTTTGCGACCCCATGAATCGCAGCATGCCAGGCCTCCCTGTCCAACACCAACTCCTGGAGTTCACTCAGACTCACGTCCATCGAGTCAGTGATGCCATCCAGCCATCTCATCCTCTGTCGTCCCCTTCTCCTCCTGCCCCCAATCCCTCCCACCATCAGAGTCTTTTCCAATGAGTCAACTCTTTGCATGAGGTGGCCAAAGTACTGGAGTTTCAGTTTTAGCATCATTCCTTCCAAAGAAATCCCAGGGCTGATCTCCTTTAGAATGGACTGGTTGGATCTCCTTGCAGTCCAAGGGACTCTCAAGAGTCTTCTCCAACACCACAGTTCAAAAGCATCCATTCTTCAGCGCTCAGCCTTCTTCACAGTCCAACTCTCACATCCATACATGACCACAGGAAAAACCACAGCCTTGACTAGACAGACCTTTGTTGGCAAAGTAATGTCTCTGCTTTTGAATATGCTATCTAGGTTGGTCATAACTTTCCTTCCAAGGAGTAAGCATCTTTTAATTTCATGGCTGCAATCACCATCTGTAGTGATTTTGGAGCCCAGAAAAATAGTCTCACACTGTTTCCACTGTTTCCCCATCTATTTCCCATGAAGTGATGGGACCGGATGCCATGATCTTCGTTTTCTGAATGTTGAGCTTTAAGCCAACTTTTTCACTCTCCACTTTCACTTTCATCAAGAGGCTTTTTAGTTCTTCTTCCCGTTCTGCCATAAGGGTGGTGTCATCTGCATATCTGAGGTTATTGATATTTCTCCCAGCAATCTTGATTCCAGCTTGTGTTTCTTCCAGTCCAGCATTTCTCATGATGTACTCTGCATATAAGTTAAATAAACAGGGTGACAATATACAGCCTTGATGACTCCTTTTCCTATTTGGAACCAGTCTGTTGTTCCATGTCCAATTCTAACTGTTGCTTCCTGACCTGCATACACATTTCTCAAGAGGCAGGTCAAGTGGTCTGGTATTCCCATCTCTTTCAGAATTTCCCACAGTTTATTGTGATCCACACAGTCAAAGGCTTTGGCATAGTCAATAAAGCAGAAATAAATGTTTTTCTGGAACTCTCTTGCTTTTTCCATGATCCAGCGGATGTTGGCAATTTGATCTCTGGTTCCTCTGCTTTTTCTAAAACCAGCTTGAACATCAGGAAGTTCACGGTTCACATACTGCTGAAGCCTGGCTTGGAGAATTTTGAGCATTACTTTCCTAGCGTGTGAGATGAGTGCAATTGTGCGGTAGTTTGAGCATTCTTTGGCATTGCCTTTCTTTGGGATTGGAATGAAAACTGACCTTTTCCAGTCCTGTGGCCACTGCTGAGTTTTCCAAATTTGCTGACATATTGAGTGTAGCACGTTCACAGCATCATCTTTCAGGATTTGGAATAGCTCAACTGGAATTCCATCACCTCCACTAGCTTTGTTTGTAGTGATGCTTTCTAAGGCCCACTTAACTTCACATTCCAGGATGTCTGGCTCTAGGTCAGGCTAATATAAATAAAAGTGTTGGTCATTCAGTCATGTCCGACTCTTTGCAACCTCATGGACTGTAGCCTGCCAGGTTCCTCTGTCCTTGGGTTTCCCAGGCCAGAATACTGGAGTGGGTTGTGGTTCCCTTCTTCAGGGGATCTTCCCAACCCAACGATCAAATCCGGGTCTCCTACATCGCAGGCAGCTTCTTCACCATCTGAGCCACCAGGGAAACAGTCTGTTTGCATTCTGAACACAATGAATAGCAGCTATCATGAAGGATTAGTATCTGTGAGGACACCCAACCCTTACTGAGAAGGCCAAGCTGTGCCATGACTAGTAAGGACCCCAGATCTCCTGCGTTATCCTAGCCTACGGTCATTTGTCTGCATGAGAATGGCCTTGTGCTTTGGGAAGCCTGTGATTAGTGAAGCGAAGTGAAGTGAAGTCGCTCAGTCGTGTCCGACTCCTAGCGACCCCATGGACTATAGCCCACCAGGCTGCTCCGTCCATGGGATTTTCCAGGCAAGAGTACTGGAGTGGGTTGCCATTTCCTCCTCCAGGGGATCTTCCCCACCCAGGGATTGAACCCAGGTCTCCCGCAGTGTAGCAGATGCTTTACGATCTGAGCCACCAGGGAAGTCCTGTGATTAGCAGTGTAGTTTTAAGCCAGCATCTTGCTCTTGGACGTCACCTGTTGCCATAAGTGTCTCCCGTAAGTGGCCCCCAAGGGCTCCTTGCCAAGTGCCCCGAGCTCTCCTCTTCCCAGACCCGAAGTTCCAGGCAGCCCCTGGCCGTGCTTCCGTTGCCCCGATGAACAGGACCTTCTCCCTCGTTTTCTCTAGCTCTGAAGACGTCACCATGGGGACTGCCGGGTGGTGGAAATAAGGGAAGCCCTAGTTCGGGCCAGTTTGCAGCTTGGCTTTAAGGGTTCCCAAAGCCACAGCTTGCTCAGGAAGGAAGGTTGTGTCTCCAAACCATGTGGAACTCTGGGTCAGCCTCTTAAAGATGGACGAAGGCTGACAACCGGGCTAGGGAGGACCCTCGCTTGGGCCTGACTGTGGCTGTGAAATGCATCTGTCCTGAGAACAGACAGGAGTTGGAAGGCCAGGCCCTCCGGGGGAAAGGCGCTTGCCTTGGCCCTGACCTGACCGCATGTGAGCCAGTCACCTTCCCGCTTTCCAGACTCTTGACACAAAGAAGCAGCTGCAGAAGTTACACCAGGTCCTGGGACACTTCCATCTAAACAGCCAGGCTTTGTTATTTGAGGGGGTGAGGATCCAGGGCTTTTCCGCTGCCGATCACCTCTCCTCCAGCCGTCTGGGGTCTCAGGAGGAGGGGCACACTCTGCACACGCAGGGAACCTAAGCCCCCGCCTCAGGGTGTTTTGCAGCCTTGGTGCTCCACTTCACCCTTACAGCGGCAGGCAGCCCGAGGTACAGGCAGCTGTGAACACTCCCAGGGCAACCCTCAACCCCGGGGGAACGGAAAGTCCGGGACAAAAGGCCTCGGTCTCTGGTTCTTTAGGGGAGCAATTCTGGGAGACATTCTACAGCATCTCTTGGAGGATCCCCAGCAAGAACGGGCCCCCACGGCTCACAAGGAGAGCCAGTGATGCACACAGCCTCTGCTGGCCTTTCCTCCCGCTCCTCTCCCATCCCCTCACTCCTGGCCCCAGGTCCCTGCCCCAGAAGGCTCCTTGCACCCAAGATCCAGGTCTCCTTCCGAGGCTTTATTTCAGGGAGAACCTAAACTAAAACATGCATCAGTGAGCAATGGGAGTTCGTTTTCCTTGAACAGTCAGAAACAAAGTTGCTCCTTGGCTGAAGGAGACCACAGAGGGAGCCCGCCCTTTGGCAAGCGGAGAATCCCAGAGGCTGCACCAGCGTGGGCTCAGCTGGGCCTGCCGCTAACACAGGGAGGCCTTCGGGCTGACTGTCGACATAGGCTAGGGTCTGTGGACAGCAAGGGGAAAGAGTCTGGCCCATCCTGGGCTGGGGGGACACATTTCTCCACCCTGGTTCTAGTGCAGAAGGTGCGAAGGGAAAGGCTGTGGGCTGAGATAGAGACGAGTGTTCAAGCGGACCGTGGAGGCCTGGGAGGCCTGAATGGAGATCCCAGGGTCGGAAAGCAAGTGGGCAGGGTGGACGCGTGAAGGGGAGGTGGTCTGGTTATCTGCAGGGACCAGGGCTGCAGGCCAGGATGAGAGGGTCTATCCCCCCATCTGCTGAGGGCCTGGCCTTGAAACAAAAAGCCAGTCAGCCCTCGCGGCTCTGACACAAGACTGTCCCTGGCCTCCAGGCTGTTTGTACGGCAGGAAGTGAGGAGAAGGGGACAGGGATAAAAAACAGTCCAGCAGGGCCCAAGAGAGACACCTGCAGCCCAAGGGCACAGTTTCCAACCCCAGATAGGAAGAGCAGAACAAAAGGTGACTATTAGCAAAGGGGGATTTCCGAGAACCGTCAACAACAACCCAGAAAACAAATAATCACCTGCCTTCCTTCCGGCTGACTCTATGAGGTCGCTTTATTCTTCAGCTCTTGGAGTCGACAGAGAAAACATAGTTCTAGTGTTACTGGGAAAAGAAATATTTTTTCAGGTACTCCAGCAGCAGATTAATTTTTATTTTTACAAGAAAGCTGGGTAGTCAGCTACAAGTACAATTGTTAAAGTAGGGACAGTGAATGTTGTAGAATTACTCAGATTCTCCTTCAATGAAACAGCAGATCAGAACCCATCAGTGAATGTAGGGTGTAAGAATTTTGACAGTACTTTAAATGATTGAATTTTCCAATACTGTACAACCTCTATCCCACACCCAATCAAACCAAACCGAAAAAGTCCACCTGAAACCTTCTCAACCGGTTGGTCTTTGAGATGCTGTCATTTCTAGACAAATAGTTTGAGTTCCATAATGACAATAATCAGATTTATTACTGTAGATCATCACGATTGTTCTCTTGCGAAGACAGAATGCAGTTTGCTGGTGAAGGATTAACCTTTAATCTTAACTAAAATCCTTGCTTCATAATTTCTAGTCTCAAAATGCCTCCACTTAATGTTAATTTTAAATGCAGCAGTGTGTGCTGACTGTAGGGATTTAAACTGCCAAGACTTGAATAGGAAACTCACTGCGTACGTTAAACAATTCTTCAGGACTATGTGAAAAGAAGAGAAGTGAAAAGCAAAGGAGAAAAGGAAAGATATAAGCATCTGAATGCAGAGTTCCAAAGAATAGCAAGAAGAGATAAGAAAGCCTTCCTCAGCGATCACTGCAAAGAAATAGAGGAAAACAACAGAATGGGAAAGACTAGAGATCTCTTCAAGAAAATTAGAGATACCAAGGGAACATTTCATGCAATGATGGGCTCGATAAAGGACAGAAATGGTATGGACCTAACAGAAGCAGAAGATATTAAGAAGAGGTGGCAAGAATACACAGAAGAACTGTACAAAAAAGATCTTCACGACCCAGATAATCACGATGGTGTGATCACTGACCTAGAGGCAGACATCCTGGAATGTGAAGTCAAGTGAGTCCTGGAAAGCATCACTACGAACAAAGCTAGTGGAGGTGATGGAATTCCAGTTGAGCTATTCCAAATCCTGAAAGATGATGCTGTGAAAGTGCTGCACTCAATATGCCAGCAAATTTGGAAAACTCAGGAGGGGCCACAGGACTGGAAAAGGTCAGTTTTCATTCCAATCCCAAAGAAAGGCAATGCCAAAGAATGCTCAAACTACCGCACAATTGCACTCATCTCACACGCTAGGAAAGTAATGCTCAAAATTCTCCAAGCCAGGCTTCAGCAATATGTGAACCGTGAACTTCCTGATGTTCAAGCTGGTTTTAGAAAAGGCAGAGGAACCAGAGATCAAATTGCCAACATCTGCTGGATCATGGAAAAAGCAAGAGAGTTCCAGAAAAACATCTATTTCTGCTTTATTGACTATGCCAAAGCCTTTGACTGTGTGGATCACAATAAACTGTGGAAAATTCTGAAAGAGATGGGAATACCAGACCACCTGACTTGCCTCTTGAGAAATGTGTATGCAGGTCAGGAAGCAACAGTTAGAACTGGACATGGAACAACAGACTTGTTCCAAATAGGAAAAGGAGTACGTCAAGGCTGTATATTGTCACCCTGCTTATTTAACTTATACGCAGAGTACACCATGAGAAACACTGGGCTGGAAGAAGCACAAGCTGGAATCAAGATTGCTGGGAGAAATATCAATAACCTCAGATATGCAGATGACACCACCCTTATGGCAGAAAGTGAAGAGGAACTAAAAAAGTGAAAGTGAAAGTGGAGAGTGAAAAAGTTGGCTTAAAGCTCAACATTCAGAAAACGAAAATCATGGCATCTGGTCTCATTACTTCATGGGAAATAGATGGGAAAACAGTGGAAACAGTGTCAGACTTTATTTTTCTGGGCTCCAAAATCACTGCAGATGGTGACTTCAGCCATGAAATTAAAAGATGCTTACTCCTTGGAAGGAAAGTTATGACCAACCTAGATAGCATATTCAAAAGCAGAGACATTACTTTGCCAACAAAGGTCCGTCTAGTCAAGGCTATGGTTTTTCCTGTGGTCATGTATGGATGTTGGACTGTGAAGAAGGCTGAGCGCTGAAGAATTGATGCTTTTGAACCGTGGTGTTGGAGAAGACTCTTGAGAGTCCCTTGGACTGCAAGGAGATCCAACCAGTCCATTCTGAAGGAGATCAGCCCTGGGATTTCTTTGGAGGGAATGATGCTGAAGCTGAAACTCCAGTACTTTGGCCATCTCATGTGAAGAGTTGACTCATTGGAAAAGACTCTGATGCTGGGAGGGATTGGGGTCAGGAAGAGAAGGGGACGACAGAGGATGAGATGGCTGGATGGTATCACTGACTCAATAGACATGAGTCTGAGTGAACTCCGGGAGTTGGTGATGGACAGGGAGGCCTGGCGTGCTGCAATTCATGGGGTCGCAAAGAGTCGGACACGACTGAGCGACTGAACTGAACTGAACTGATGTGAAAAATTAACTTTTTTAGACTTTACTTTTTAATATAATTTTATTTATTAATGTTTGGCCACTCTGGGTCTTCCTTGCTGCTCGGGGTCTTCTCTATTTGTGGCGAGCAGGGGCTCCTCTTGAGTTGCATTGTGCAGGCTTCTCACTGCGGTGGGGCCTCTCATTGAGGAGCACAGGCCTACGGCATGCAGGCTCCATTAGCTGGGGCTCGTGGGCCCAGGAGTCGCGGCTCCCGGGCTCCAGAGCACAGGCTCAGAAGTTGTGGCAAAGGGCTTAGTTACTCCGCAGTAAGTGGGATCTTCCCAGACCAGGGGTTGAACCTGTGTCTCCTGCATTGGCAGGTGGATTCTTTATCACTGAGCCACCAGGGAAGCCCTGAAAAATTAAATTTAAAAAAAGTGAGGATTACACAGAGATGAGTGTGGTTTTACACAATCCAATATATACCTTTCTTTGTTTGTTTAGTTGGCAGTGGGCGTCTGCATGAAAACCATTCTCTCTTCGAACAATTTGAAGTCTCTGGAGTATCGACAAGATGCCTCTAGGCCTGTGCTGTCCAAGGCCGTAGCCACCTGTGGCCTTCCAACACTTGAGAATGAAGCTGGTCAAATTTGAAACATGCCATTCGACTGGTAACAGACTTTGAAGGCTTCCTATGAAAGAAAGAAAGTAAAATATCGCAATAGTTTTTATACTGATGATACACTGAAACGATCATACTTTGGACATACTGGGTTAAAGGAAACATATTGTTAAAGTTAATGCAATCTGTTTCTGCTTCCATTTTTAATGTGTCTGCTAGAAAATGCAGAAGCCCAAATGCACGGCTCCCCCTTTGGTGCTATTGCTGACCTGCTTGTCCTGAAGCAAAGTTCCTGTGCAAAACAGGTGCTGTTTTCCCCTCGAGGGTGTGTTGGGGGCCAAGGTTTATTTTCAGGGGCTGCTGGATGTCCCTTGCGAGTGAGGGTGCTATAGCTCTTTCATCAGGGAGCTTGTCTACCCCACAGCAGCTAGAGGTTGTTTCTACAGTTCCCAGGGCTTTTCTCCCTCCCCCCACCTCACCCTGCACCCAACCCTTTTTCCTTTTCTTTCTCCCTCAAAAAGCATGATTGTGTAATTGACTTATCATACATTTTCACAACTATGCAGCCACCACCACACTCCAGTTTTAGGACAGTCCCAGCACCCTGAGGCTTTTCCTCACGCTCTTTTGTACTCAATCCCTGTTCCCAGCAGCCTCTAGGAAACCACTGATTTGCTTTCCAAAGCCATAGTATCTCTTCTTTGCAGAAATTTCATGTAAATGGGATCAAACAATGGGTGGTCTTTTGTGTCTGGCTCCTTTCTCTTAGTGTATTGGTTTCCAGGTTTATCCATGTTTGCAGGGCTGCTGTGGCCAGCTCCAGCGTTTTAGCCTAGAGGAGAGAGAAAGGGGTGGAAGGAAATTTGGGGGCATTCCTCAATGAATTTGTATGAGCTTAGAAAAGTTGCTGAGGGAAATAAAACCACGTCAAGAATTTCATGTCACGCTGGGATGTGATAAGTTACTGATGGTCTGTCTTTCCTCCTGTTTTAAAAATAAAATGGACTGCATTGGAAAACAATATTCATTTTTCCATTTTACCTTCCTGTTCTTGCCCCTAAAGTGACACAATTCGTACATAATTGTAGTCATAGTATAGATAAAATTGTGATATCCTACAGTTCTTCTCCCTTACTGAGTGCTTTTTAAAATAATGATGATAAATTTGCTCTCCAGTATCCATGCTCTCTCACCTGGAAACTGAGCAGATGTAACTGCTTTTTATGGAATTTAACAGCGTGACAGTCACTCATTTGTTCAAAGAAGTATGAGTTTTACGACTCCACTTATATGGGAATCTAGCCATATGAATCTAACATCCCACGGTCCTAAGATTTTACACTGTAAGTCATGGTGTTTGTCTGATTAACAGACAAGAACAGAGAAGAAGAAACACTCCAGGGACTCAGTTTTCTTTGCTAATAAGCAGGTACCAAAATAAAGAATATATTCTGACACAGCCACCCCGCTCCTCTCCCCCTCCCCTGACCACCCACCCCCTGGCTTAAAATCACTGACAAGTGTTAACCATAATAATGGCTCTGAAGTGTGTGGGTGGCTGGGATTGTTGATAAACACACTCATAAAGACCAAATCACACATAAGTTGCTGAAGCAATATTGGGGTGAAAATCACAGGCTATGGCAAGAAGGGGAGGGCAGGGAGCCGCTGAAAGATGCAGGGTGGAGTTAAACCTCTTTCAGTAACATTTCAAAATCAAATAAAGGAGAGGCTCATCTGTTTACTGTCTCTTTTGCCCGTGATGGCACATCTCCCCCGCCATCCCCACTGAAGCAACGCCGGGCGGGGGCTGGCGGCGTTCAAAGGCAGCTCTCTCTCCCACACACGGGCCTTTCCCCAGGCACCCGTGTGGCCTGTCTGTGGGCGGCTTCCGCCACCACAGCTCTCTGGGCTCACACGTGAGACCCCCAGCCAGCCCTCAGAGACAAGGGAAAGTTGCTGGTGGATGAGCCCACCACCCCCTCACCCTGGCAGGACAGCTGGCAGTGTTCTGCACGACCTCTCAGAGGCCCCCGGCCCCCTCACCCCGCTGCCCTCGGAGGCAGCCTGCTGGTTAACCTTTGTAGCTGTGCCCCCTCCCCTCCACCACATCCTGCTTCCCCTACTGTGAGGCCTGGAATCACTTCCCAAATGCAACCTGCCACAAATCCTTGGGTTCTGCTTTTGGGGACATCAACTAAGATGGCTACCACATTTTTAGATGAATGTAGACTTTGAAGGGATTCTGTGACTACTTCTTTTTCAGCTGAATTTTTCAGTGTAAGGTGTAGTTCGGGCCGAGGCAGAAAAAGGAAAGACGACCTCAACAGAAGTAGGTTCAGAAGTATTCAGGCAAGAAGGGGTGACAGTCAGCCTAACAACCAGGCTGAGCGCGGAGAGGGATCAGGGAGGCTCCATATTTATTGGGAGGTTTGTGGAAGTGATAAGGGAAACGTTAATCAGGCGGGATGTTTTGGGTATTCTTTAGTTGAGATGGCATTTGTAGTTGGGCAGGGGGTGATAAGTCTTCTGGGCAGGTGTAGGGGGTGGAAGGTTTCTGGACAGGGGGTAATAAGTCCCAGACAGATGCAACCGGCCTGGAGCATCAGGGCAGGACCTAAAGTTCTGTTTTGTTTTCTCTGAAGTTAGATGATTCAGCAAGGGCCTTTGAAACTGTTGTTTTCTCTTCTAGGCCCCAGAAGACTCCTTCATTCAGGTCATTCTTAGGAAGACCTGAAGAATGGAAACCAAAGCAATGAGAGTCATATCAAACAGCAGCTCTATTCTGGAGTGGTGTCACCTGAGGTTACCATGTTCCTACGTCCAAATTCACTCTGCTCACCACACGACAGGCCAAGAAACCCGAGAGACAAGGTGTTGAGACAAGGAATATGACTTTATGCGGAAAGCTGGCAGACCGAGAAGATGGCAGACTAATGTCTCAAAATAACCTCTTGTCACGGTCTGGATGCCAGATTCTTTTATAGAACTGAGGGGGAGGAGGTGAGGGGGTAAAGTAAAAGGCCATCAATCTTGCAGCTATCCCCTGGACTGGCGTCAGGATGGGATACGTTAATTTCTTCCTTCCTGTAGTCATCCAGCATACTAAAAAGCAGACACATTACTTTGCCAACAAAGGTCCATCTAGTCAAAGCTATGGTTTTTCCAGCAGTCATGTATGGGTGTGAGAGTTGGACTATAAAGAAAGCTGAGCACCGAAGAATTGATGCTTTTGAACTGTGGTGTTGGAAAAGACTCTTGAGGGTACTCTGGACTGCAAGGAGATCCAATCAGTCAATACTAAAGGAAATCAACCCTGAATATTCATTGGAAGGACTGATGCTGAAGCTGAAATTCCAATACTTTGACCACTTGATGCGAAGAGCTGACTCAATTGAAGAGACCCTGATGTTGGGAAAGATTGAAGGCAGGCAGAGAAGGTGACGACAGAGGATGGGATGGTTGGATGGCATCACCGACTCGATGGCCATGAGTTTAAGCAAGCTCTGAGAGCTGGTGATGGACAGGGAAGCCTTGGCGTGCTGCAGTCCATGGGGTCGCAACGAGTCGGACATGCCTGAGCAACTGAACTGAACTGAACTGAACTGTAGCCATCCACAGGTGGAGGGAGTCATGGTGTCTCCCTGAACAAACAACTTTGGCTTAACCTTCAGGCATAGGGGCAGAGTTCCCTGAGGCAGGCCATTATGTAAGATTATAATAACAAAAGCAATGAAAAGCAAAGGTTAAAGTCAAAGAAACACATCCAGCCTGGAGTCAAAATGGGCTCTTCCCTGTAATAACGTCTCCCTGATTCTACAGTAAACACTCTGTGTTCTGGGACCAGGGGGCTGGACACTGCCCAAAGCTTCACATGCATTAACTGATTTCTTTCTTAAAACAGCCCCCTGAAGTGAGGATTACTACTGTACTCATTTACCAAGGAGAAAATTGGGAGGTGAAAGTTTATTTGGCCACAATCACACGGTTCAAAAAAGCAGAAGCCGGATTCCAGCCCAGGCAGCCTGGTTTCAGATCTTCAGAGCATAGCCTCTGACACAGGCCTGAGCCTGGGAGAGACATTTGATAAGCGCTCACTTGACTGAGGAATTACTGCATGTGGAGAAAGGAAAGAAGATGGTCTATGTAATATCTTCAAATGTTTGATCATGAACCCTTTGGCAGTCTGTGAAGTCCATAGAGTCTTTCCCAAAACAATACACACACACACACTCACACATATAAATATTTGGCCATGTATGTATGTGTGTGTATATATATATATGTGTGTGTGTGTGTGTGTGTGTGTATATATTTGGCCATGTTGTGAGACATGTGGGATTCTAGTTCCCCAACCAGGGGTCAAACCTGCTTCCCCTGCGGTGGAAGAGTGAAGTCTTAACCACTGGGCCACCAAGACAGTCCCCAAATCAATATTTTCAAGGGCATAAAAGAAAACACAAAAGATTACAGAGGAAACCAATTGTATTAAAATGCATCTATTGAAATACTACCAACAATTGTGACAGAGCAATATATACATCCATCCTATAGGGGTGATTACATAGTGCAATGGGCTCCATAAATGTCTCAAATCTGCATGTGATGGGAATGGACTGAGCTGCCCAAGGGGCTCGATGCCTTTAGGAAAAGCTTCAGAATGGCTTGCCCAGAATCTGAATTACAAGACCTCTTCCCTCCGAGTCACCCTCCAACCTTCATGAGCTTCCTAAAATACAGGTTTGGTTGTATTTCTCACCCATCTTAAACCTTTCAATGCTGGCCTTCCACTGTCTCCAGAATAAAGTCTAGGATGCCCAGGATGACGTTCAAGGTTTGCGTCATCTGAGCCCAGTGATTTACCTTACCAACCTCTGGCCAGTGTCTCCTGTGTTCCTTACACTCCAGCTGCAGTAAGTTCCCTGCTTCCTGGGCCTAGAGTGAGGGAGAGCCCCATGGCAGAATCCTTTCCCTTCAGATGAAACTTCTCTTCAAAGTCTTCACCCATGGCCCCCCTCCCAGGTAAAATTAATCACTCCTCTGACTGCACATAACTCTTTCCACAGGCCTCTACCATAGCCTAAGTAACAGATGATGTTACAGTTACTGTGGGCATATGTTCGGGATTACTACGTGAATAATACCTTCTTAATCTCAGACAGGACCCAGCAGAACCTCCGGCCCAGGATGAGAGTTCAGTTATCGTTGGTTAAAACCGATCTAAGGGTGGGATGTGAGCAGCTGATTTGTTACAAATTTAAGATAAGCATGTGGACCGTCTCAGTATTTCCCAGCAAACAATTATGGATCGTTAAAATCACTGCAGATGGTGATTGCAGCCCTGAAATTAAAAGCCACTTACTCCTCGGAAGGAAAGTTATGACCAACCTAGACAGCATATTAAAAAGCAGAGACATTACTTTGCCAACAGAAGTCCGTCTAGTCAAAGCTATGGTTTTTCCAGTGGTCATGTATGGATGTGAGAGTTGGACTGTGAAGAAAGCTGAGAGCCAAAGAATTGATGCTTTTGAACTGTGGTGTTGGAGAAGACTTTTGAGAGTCCCTTGGATTGCAAGGAGATCCAACCAGTCCATCCTAAGGGAGATCAGTCCTACCCAGGACTTCATTGGAAGGACTGATGCTGAAGCTGAAACCCCAATACTTTGGCCACCTCATGCGAAGAGGTGACTCATTGGAAAAAACCCTGATGCTTGGAGGGATTGGGGGCAGGAGGAGAAGGGGACGACAGAGGATGAGATGGCTGGATGGCATCACCAACTCAATGGACGTGAGTCTGAGTGAACCCCGGGAGTTGGTGATGGACAGGGAGGCCTGGCCGGAGAAGGCAATGGCACCCCACTCCAGTACTCTTGCCTGGCAAATCCCATGGAAAGAGGAGCCTAGTAGGCTGCAGTCCATGGGGTCGCTAGGAGTCAGACACGACTTCACTTTCACTTTCACTTTTCACTTTCATGCATTGGAGAAGGAAATGGCAACCCACTCCAGTGTTCTTGCCTGGAGAATCCCAGGGACAGGGGAGCATGGTGGGCTGCTGTCTATGGGGTCGCACAGAGTCAGACACGACTGAAGTGACTTAGCAGCAGCAGCAGGGAGGCCTGGCGTGCTGCGATTCATGGGGTCGCAAAGAGTCAGACACGACTGAGTAACTGAACTGAACTGAACTGAACTGAGACATCTAGGAACGAAGCTTCAAGTGATCCACCTAAATCATGAGACTTCCTTGAAAACGGGTTATCTTCAAATTCCATGTCTGGCTATCTCTTGCATAATATATTAACATTTGTTATCAAAATAATGTCACTGGTTTTGCTCAAATGTTTAAGTAAAATGGACATTTTCTTGAAAAAATCTGTCCTCTTACTCCTGTGTCTTCTGCTGCTGCTCATAATCCTGTGGGTGCAGGTACCCAGGCTGAGACGCAGGGATCTAGGTCTCCTCCTCTAGACCCAGAGACGAGGGCACCATTTGGCTGACTTTTACTTGAAGTCCCAGGAGAGCCCTCCGCCCCCCACCTCCAGGCAGCTGGCTGCTAAACATGCCGCATCTGGCAGGACTCTGCCTCCCAGCAAGTTCAGATAATTATCCCCAAACCTGTCCATTTTCTCATCCTCCTCCAAGGTCTTCCGGGGGTGACTCACTCTGTGACATGAAGCAGCTGGCTGGGTTTTTCCACGATGTCCCTTTGTGTTTGCTGCTCTTGTTTTCATGATTCTTTGGTGGCTCTTGAGGCTTTATGACCCCTGACACCTGATTTCCTCCTTGTCCTCATGCTTTTCTTTGACTGAGGTGGGCCTGAGCACGTGCCCAAGTCCTTCCTTTAATCTCAGTTTGATCTGCTTTCTTATGTTTTAACTACAGTGGAGTGGAAAGAGCGTGGGTTTTTGAGCCGAGCAAAGCTGGTTGCCGCCCTGGCTCTGCTGTTAACTGGCTGTGTATCAGTGTGCAAACGGTGTCACCGCTCCTGGCCACAATACACTCATCAGGGCACATGGGAATGATCACTTCCATTCTCCAGAATGTTGTGAGGAATAAAGGTTAGGTCTGTAGATGTACGTACCTTATTCAGTATCTGGCACAGAGTCAATGAGAAACGTGATTCTCATTTCTTTCCTTCTACTGGAGACAGAGTCTAGCTCTGTGGTCTGAAACTCTGGTTGGTGTTGGTGAAGAGCCCAGTGAAGAGCCAGAGGCAGTGACATCTGCAGGTGGCCACGTCCTGGGGGTAGGGGGTAGGGTACCCTGCCTTAGTATCTCCAGCTCCTACCCAGGGGGCTTATAGCTATGATTCAACAAATATCTGTAGACTGAATAAATGGGTAAAGAGACAAGAGACTACTTTCTTCCAGAATGATAAAGGACTGGAGATGAATAAGTTATGTCAAAGCAATCAGATATTAATGATGTGTACCATGTGACAAACACATTTCCAAAAACCTGTCTGCTCCCTGCATCTCTGACCCTGCCTGCCAGCAGCTCGGCAGCAACCACGCTGGGGGAGCGGGCGGAGGTGGCCGAGGCCTGGGAGGGTCAGGCAGCGTAAGCCCAGAGCGGGTGGGCCGAGTGGAGCATGAGGATGCAGGGGTCAGCGGTCAGGGCAAGCGGGGTCAGCGAGAACAGCCCGGAGAGGCGTTGCGCTGTGATTACTATTGTTTCGGCATAAATACATGTTGTTGTGTTTTAGCTCTGACAGGTAATTGCTGTGTTTCTGGGCCTCGGTGACAGGCTCTGACCGCGGAGGTGTCTGTGACGAGTGAGCTCAGATGACTGAGCTCGGCGTGGCATTACCGCGGTCTGAAAGGCTGGTGACCCTGTCCCCCCAGCCTGGGTCCTGCCTCGTGACCGCCCCAGCCCCTCCCTCTCCACACCTCAGCCACGGGGCTCTCTCCCCCTACCGAATGTGGTCTTGTTGACCTCCCACCTCTGACCGCCCACAGTCCTGTCCCGGTGAGAGTCCAAAGCCCACCCTCGGCACTCAGCACCCAGCCCCTGCCCGCCCGCAAGATTGGCACGCACAGACACGCCAAGCCCACGCCCTCCTCGCGGCCTCTGTGGCTCCCGGTCCCTTCCTCCCAGGGCTGACCCTTCCTGCACACTCGGGTGGTTCGTTTCCCACGGCGTCTGTCCCCGACTCTGAGCGAGCAAGCTCCCTCCCTCCCTCCCTCCCTGAGCCTCCGCACTCTTATTTTCTCCATATCCCTATGATCACCTTATCTGTTTGTTTCTAGTCTGCTTTCGTTCATTTTCCCTTCCCTTGATGACATGCAGGTCTCAAGGATTTACATCCGTTTGCTTCATTGCTCTGTCTCTGGCCAAAGGGCCCCTCCGAGGTGCTCAGTCACCATTTGGTTTGGTGAATAATAGATAAAACCTGTCCCACGGAGAACAGACAAGCTCGCGCGGCAGAATCTCTGCCAACCCCTTGCCACCGTCCCTGCAGAGTGGAGACAGCCGTGTGTGACTCTGCACAGCGCAGGGCTCCCAGGAGCTCTTTAGGGGCCCCTGACACCACAGGGTAACCCGGGAAGCTGCTGACGACCGCCCTGCCGTGGAGCCCTCCTACCAGGCCAGGAGAGTGACCACTTGGAAACTGTCACCACAGCTGACGTGAACACCGAGGTGGAGTCCCGCACTAGGCAGCTGCCTAGGTCAAGAGTGATGGTGTTGTTCCAGAAGAGTTCACTAACAACGAAAATGGACTCTGGGTATCTCAATAAAATGGGAGCTTCCTGGAACGATGTCAGAGGCTTGCAGTTCCAGAAAGAGAAATGGAACTGGCACGATTAAGCCAGGGAAGCAAGGAAGTGCAAGGCAGAGCAGATGAACCTCGGAGGACGTGAAGGCCGGCCACGGACGCCACCGGGGCAGGAAACCCACCCCGCTTCCCAAGGACGTTAGGCGGGCCCCTGCCCTCTCTCGTCCGCTCCCTTCAGGGTTGGGAAAGGGCAACCTTATCTGAAAGGGTGTCTGTGGATTAGCAAAGCAGCACGCATGCCCTGCCAGGTCTGCCTGCTGAGAAACAGGCGATGCTCCCACCCACCTCTGAAGGACCTGGTCAAACCTGGGCTTTGTCATGACCACAGGGGCACAGTGGTCCCAGCGAGTCTGGGACAGGCTTGTTCTGGCAGCCAGGCAGGTGTCAGAGAGTCCCATGCCTTCCAGGAGCAGCGGGTCAGGACCTGAGTGAAGCCTGCAGGACGAGAGTCAGCACGGAGGGATGAGGCATGTGCTTGCGTGGAGGTGGCGCCTCCCCCAGGCAGCCCCGCTGAACACACCTGGGATGGGACGCTCTCTGACATCATGAGTCTCTCCTCTCCAAAGTGCTGACGAACGGGCTCATGGGGGGATGTCCTAATTTTGAATCAACCTCTACGGGTGTGAGGCATCGAGCAGATTGTGAGAGCTAGTTGTTTCATTTTCAGAAATTTGCAAGCCAGTTAAGATCGTGCTGCTAGCTTAAAATTAGCACCATTCTTTGCTAGAAGCAAAATTAGCTTAAAATGAACTGTGCTTAAAATTAGTCCAGGTTGGAGTATTTACACCACAAGAATTGACAAAGGCTGCAAATCAGGCCTTTTAAAAATCTTTCCCAGAGCTGGTTATTAAACCAGCAAATTATTGCTTATATTCCTGAAATAACTCTGCCTGGTCTTACTTTATTTTTATCATAACTGGATTTTATTTTTAATCATAAATGAGATTTGTCTGTAGTTTTATTCTGTTTTTTGCTTTGGGGATACATTCTTTGTCAGCTTTATTTCTTAAAGTTTTCCATATTTTTCTAAGGCCAGTTTTTATCTCTGATTTTCAATCATCTAGGGAATATTTTTAAATGCAGGGGCCCAGGGCATGCACCTGATTAATTAAATCAGAATATCTGGGGGTGGGACTCAAATATCAGTATTTTTAAAAAAAAACTCTTCACATAATTCCATTATTCAGCCAAAGTTGAGAACCACTCCCTCAGCCCAAGTTTCTTGATCACTAATATACATGCATCACCTTTCTAATGGATTTAACTCCTGTTAAAACACAGAATTTAATTTAGCAGCGAGGATGGGGGCCAACAAACTCCCAGTGATGCTGATGCTGCTGGCCCATGGATCACACTTTGAGTAGCAAGGACTTGAATAACATTGTAATTATCTATATCTTCAATTATTTATTTATTTATTTATTTATTTTTGGCTGTGTACAGCCAAAAATAAATAAAAATGTTAAAGGCTCTAGAGAGTGAGTTCAGTATTTGCAGCATACAGGCTATTGCCCCGTGGCACGTGCAATCTTTCCAGACCAGGGATTGCACCCATGTCCCCTGCATAGGCAGGTAGATTCTTAAGCACTGGACCGATAGGGAAACTCAGTTGTGTCTGACTCTTTGTGACCCATTGGACTGTAGCCCACCAGGCTCCTCCCTCCGTGGGATTTTTCAGGCATGAATACTGGGGTGATTGCCATTTCTTTCTCCAGGGTATCTTCCTGACCCAGGACGGAACCTGGGTTTCCTGTATTGCAGGCAGATTCTTTACCATCTGAGCCATCAGGGAAGCCCCTCTGTATTTTAAAGATTAAGTGAAACTCAGTTACACAGCCATTTCATTCTGATGGGGCCTTTTCCACATCAAATCTTGTTACTTTTCCATTCTATAAATGTTTTATTTAAAATTTGTTCCTACATCAATTTTGGTATTTAACATTTTGTGAGGAGTCTTTTTTCTAGGTTTTCAAATTGACTACCATAGAGTGACATTTAATGGTCTCTTTCATTATTTTAAACTTTCCTGTATCTGAAATTACAGCAGTTCAAAAATCAATAGTTTAAAAAATATTACTCCAATCAACCAAACATCTGTGACTGACTAATCCTTGAGCTCCAGTTGTTTTTTTCTTTTTTTTAATATTTACTTCTTCGGCTGCACGGGGGTCTCAGCTGCAGCACTTGATCGCTTAGCTGAGGCGTGTGGCATCTAGTTGCATGACCAGGGATTGAACCTGCATTGGGAGCACAGAGCCGCAGCCACTGGGCCACCAGGGAAGTCACCATTTTTCTGGTTTTGAGTTGAGCTTTTGACTCCAGAAGAGTCTGTTGAGATACACTACCAAAGATGTAATCTCAGAAACAGTTTCAGAGCTGTGTTCTGCTTCAGCTCAGTTCAGTTCAGTTCAGTCACTCAGTCGTGTCCAACTCTGTGACCCCATGGACTGCATGCAGCACACCAGGCTTCCCTGTCCATCACCAACTCCCGGAGTTTACTCAAACTCATGTCCATTGAGTCGGTGATGCCATCCAACCATCTCATCCTCTGTCGTCCCCTTGTCTTGCCTTCAATTTTTCCCAGCATCAGGGTCTTTTCAAATGAGTCAGTTCTTCCTATCAGGTGGCCAAAGTATTGGAGTTTCAGCTTCAGCATCAGTCCTTCCAATGAATATTCAGGACTGATTTCCTTTAGGATGGACTGGTTGGATCTCCTTGCAGTCCAAAGGACTCTCAAGAGTCTTCTCCAACACCACAGTTCAAAACCATCAATTCTTCCGGTGCTCAGCTTTCTTTATGGTCCAACTCTCACATTCATATATGACTACTGGAAAAACCATAGCCTTGACCAGATGGACTTTTGTTGGCAAAGTAATGTCTCTGCTTTTTAATATGCTATCTAGGTTGGTCATAACTTTCCTTCCAAGGAGCAATTTTAATATCAAGGTTTCAGTCCACATCTGCAGTGATTCTGGAGCCCAAGAAAATAAAGTCTGTCACTATTTCCATTGTTTCCCCATCTATTTGCCATGAAGTGATGGGACTGGATACCATTATCTTAGTTTTTTGAATGTTGAGCTTTAAGCCAACCTTTTCACTTTCCTCTTTCACTTTCATCAAGAGGCTCTTTAGTTCCTCTTTGCTTTCTGCCATAAGGTTGGTGGCATCTGCATATCTGAGGTTATTGATATTTCTCCCAGAAAACTTGATTCGAGCTTATGCTTATCCAGCCCAGCATTTCACATGATGTACTCTGCATATAAGTTAAGTAAGCATGGTGACAATATACAGCCTTGATGTACTCCTTTCCCAATTTGGAACCAGTCTATTATTCCATGTCCAGTTCTAACTGTTGCTTCCTGACCTGCATACAGGTTTCTCAAGAGGCAGGTCAGGTGGTCTGGTATTCCCATCTCTTGAAGAATTTTCTACAGTTTCTTGTGGTCCACACAGTCAAAGGCTTTGGCATGGTCAATAAAGCAGAACTAGATATTTTTCTGGAACTCTCTTGCTTTTTCAATGATCCAACAGATGTTGGCAATTTGATCTCTGGTTCCTCTGCCTTTTCTAAATACACCTTGAATGTCTGGAAGTTCATAGTTCATGTACTGTTGAAGCCTGTCTTGGAGAATTTTGAGCATTACTTTGCTAGCGTGTGAGATGAGTGCAGTTGTGCAGTAGTTTGAGCATTCTTTGGCATTGCCTTTCTTTGGGATTGGAATGAAAACTGACCTTTTCGAGTCCTGTGGCCACTGCTGAGTTTTCTCAATTTGCTGGCATATTGAATGCAGCACTTTCACAGCATCACCTTTTAGGATTAGGAATAGCTCAGCTGGAATTCCACCACCTCCAGTAGCTGTGTTCCTAGTGATGCTTCCTAAGGCCCACTTAACTTTGCACTCCAGACTGTCTGGCTCTAGGTGAGTGATCACACCATCCTGGCTATCTGGGTCATTAAGATCTTTTTTGTACATTTTTTTGGTGTGTTCTTGCCACCTCTTCTTAATATCTTCTGCTTCTATTAGGTCTATACCGAATTATGCTTACTACTATGTAATTAAATCACTTTATATGGGGAAACTGAGGCACAGAGGGGCATATGACTTACACTTCCTACTGAAGTTCAGTTACGGATAGAAGATACATCACCTCCAGTCCTTAGTGTAACTTCCACAGTTCAATAACTTATTAATATTGCCAAATGTGAATAATATATAGGGAACCTAAGGCCTTTTATATTCAGACCTCTTTTGTGATGTTCCATGATCCCACAGAGGAAGCGCTGTTATTAAGAAAACCAATTATGGAAACTTGTGTACCATTTGTGAAAAAGTATAATGGTACTTCCCTGGTGGCTCAGAAGTAAAGAATCCTCCTGCCAATGCAGAGACATGGGTTCAATCCCTGGGTCGGGAAGAGCCCACTCCAGTTTTCTTGCCTGGGAAATTCCATGGACAGAAGAGCCTGGTGGGTTACAGTCTATGGGGCGTTAAAAGTGTCAGACACGACTTAGCTAGGAAAGACCAACAACAGTGGGCCTTCAGTGCATTAGCTGGGGTCAGGATGGGGCGGGGGAGACAGTTTAGTCCATGACGGGAGCCAGATGGATATCTGCAGTTCTGAGAGCAAACAGAGACTTGGCTCAGGAATATGCTGAGTCACCCCCTCCCCCATCATTTTATCCACTGCTAAATTTATTTTGTCCTTCAGTTCAGTTATGCCTCAAACATTAATCAGGTCTCAGCTGTGCCCAGAACTGTGCAGCTATTGGACACAGGGTGCTGCCATCATGGAGAGGTCACAGAGCTGCTGGGCCAGCACCCCCATGGCCAGGTCCTGGCTGGAGGCTCTGGTGACAGAGACCTGCTTCCTGGAGAAGGTGACTCTGACTCACCCTGAAATATGCGATAGAATCATTCCATCAAGGAGGAGGGGGCTCGTTTAAACAGTAAGCCTCCAAAGCATCCCTATTTGCCTAGACCCACCTGGGAGGGGAGCTTAGGGTGTGCCTTAAAAGTTTCTGCTCAATGTGGGCCACGGATCAGGAGCATCGGATCACCTGGGAGCTTCTTAGCTAGAAGGGGATCCCAGAGCCCATCTCAGACTCACCGAATCAAACTCCGTAGCTTAACAAGATCTCTAGGGGATTCGTGTGAGCATTAAAATCCAGAAAACACTGATCAAATACAGTGCTGCTGTTCACAACTGGAGAAACCAAGACCCAGAGAGAGGAAGTGATCCTTTCACGATGACACAGCAATTAGAACCAAAAAAGCCCCAGATCTAAGCCCCCAATGCCCAACTTGCAAGTATCTTTCTTCCATAGATTAGCATATCTGAGATGTTCATATCACACAAGGAGGCTGATATTTTTACACAACAAGCCCTGGAGGCCTCACCAAGGGCTCTCACCTATCAGGTGAGTACTCGGGACCCTGACAATTTTCCTCTGTTGACAGTGCTCTGGCCACTGTTTGGGGTGGTTTGACTACTTTCAGGCAGCCTTCCACCACGTTTGTATGTTCCTGGGCGTTCACTGGTCTCCCTGCTCTTGTTGACACAGTCGCTGCTGCCGCAGAGAAGGGATTAAATGCATCCTGGAGCCTGCGGTCCCAGGACAGCCTCTGGCTGAGGTGTGCTCCCATCTTCCATGTGTTTCTCTCATTTCCTTGGTTCATTCCTTCACATGGCGGACACTGCTAATTGTCTGGGTCCTGGAATCTCAATCCTTGAATTTGGTTGAAGGTGTTTTGAGACTCGTGGTACCTCTATACACCTCACAGAAGCAAAGGCAAATACCTCTTGAAGAAAGGAATCTTCAATTTACGCCTAAAATAATTCAATGAGGCAAACGAACAAGGCGGTTTTATTGATACCTTTGGGAACTGGAAACTCCATCATGTAATGTAGTCTTCCCAGAACTAAGTGGAACTACCAACAACAACAACAAAACACAGTTACCAAAACACGTACCTATCAATACATACATACATACTAACTTCAACGGAAGCTTCACAGCAAGAGTCATACAACCGAAGAAGGAAATAGAGAATTCAAACCTGGAAGACACGTTTGAAGAAATGACCCAGAGTGTCATTCCAAGAGGCAACAAGATGGAAAATACAGAAGAGAAGAGACATAGACAAAATATCTTTAAAGCCTGAGCACACGTTTCACCGGAGGCCTGAAGGGAGTGAGACAGGTGAAGGTCTGACGGGGTGGCCTTTACGGCACTGCCGGACCCAAGGTGTGCTGAGAAACAAGGACAGTCTCCGCGCCCGCGCTGACAGGCAGGTTCCCTCTCCTTGGAATCAGAGAGGCAGATCAGAGGGCTGAGGCCCCCTCCAGCCTCATCCTCGGCTACAGCGTTTCCCCTCTGGGTGTCTTTTTATTTCTCCTTCATCTATTTCCAGTAGGTCCTTATCCTATGTGTGAAATTTTTTTTTTTAATCCAGTGTTTATTTTGGATTTTACACACAGACATAGTTCCTAGGCAAAAAAATAATATATATATAGTTCAGTGAATATGAAAGTGTCTTCCTTTTTTCTGGCATTGCTGATGCTAGAGACATCTAGGACAGAAACCAAATTCTTTGTGGAGGCTGAGCGGCAGGCCCGCCCCCGGCGATCGTGTGGTTTGTACACCCCATGAAAACACCTGCTAAGATGAGGGAGGGGCTAGAGAGCAGCCACAGCTCTGCTCGCCAAGCTGTGCACCCTGGCAGGGTGCTTTATCAGTCAGAGGGCGCCTTCCACACAGAAACGCTACACCACGCTACACTCGGGCTGCATCTGCCCTAAGCAGGACTTCTATTTATTTTGCACAAAAGTGCTCATTCCTTAATGGGGTTCCACCAAACCATCCACTGGAGAAGTGTCTAAATGAAAGAAAAATTCCTTCTCAGTTACCTCAAAGGCCTGCCAAAGCTAGGTAGCCCTGTGTGTGTGTGTGTGTAAGGGCATGGCTTGTAGGCTAACTCATTGCCCAGTTTCACCTGGTCTGAGGGCCCTGTGTTGCAGGACTGTGATGCTGAAACCAGGCCGGCCCTGGCAAACTGGCAGGGCCAGCCACCCCACTCTGGGGAATTTCCTCTAGCTGGGCACCTTCGGATTGTCACTTCATGATGGAGTGAAGTTCCTGGCATTTCCCCTGTCTCATCCCCTGTGGTTTCCTTGCCTTGGGGTGAGCCTGGGTTTAAAGGGCACAGACATCACAGAGGGAAGAAGCCCGATCCTGCAAAGTGTGCCTCTGCTGGGGATGTTCTGGCGTCAGCGCCTCAGACCTCCTGATTGACTTAGAAGCTCACTCCTTTTCTCCCCATCCCTCTGTCCCAAAGGTGCATTTCCTCTTTGCACAACTCTTCTTTCTTCCTACCTCTGTCCTGCACGCCCTCAGAGCACTACTTCTCTGCTCTTTCGATGGCTGAATAAAAAAGGCTCCCTTCCTAACCTGACCCCCAGGCACACCTCTGAGTTCCTGGTTGCTTTATTTAGTTGCTTTCCTCCCCTCCTGGACTAAAAAAGGTTTATTTGTTGCAAAATATTTAGAGTACAGACAGGTAGTAACATTTTATGGGACTGAATTTCTTACCAGTAATTTTTCTATGAATATTTTTACACAGTTCAGAACAGACTGCATAGTTTTATATTTGGATTTTCTTTTTTTAACTTAACAGCATGAACACTCTATTTAAATTCTAAAAACATTTTCCTATGACAGTCATATCAGCAAGATAGCAGGCCAGGAAGTTATAGACCCTGCTTCCCCCACAGAGACACCTAATTAACCACAATGTTTATAGACCAGAACCCCTCCATGAGAACTCAAGAGCCCAACTGAGAAGCTGTAACACCCATACCCTGTAAAACCAAGAAGGGATCCCAGCAAAAGGGGATGCTACAGTTATGCTGTTGTTCAGTTGCTCAGTTGTTTCTGACTCTTTGCAACCCCATGGATGGCAGCACACCAGGCTTCCCTGTCCTTCACTATCTCCCTGAGCTTGCTCAAACTCATGTCCATTGAGTTGGGGAGGCCAGCCAACCATCTCATCCTCTATCATCCCCTTCTCCTCCTGCCTTCAATCTTTCCCAGCATCAGGATCTTTGGCAATGAATCAGCTCTTCACATCAGGTGGCCAAAGTATTGGAGTCTCAGCTTCAACATCAGTCCTTTCAATGAATATTCAGGGTTGATTTCCTTTAGGATTGACTGGTTGGATCTCCTTGCAGTCCAAGGGACTCTCAAGAGTCTTCCCCAACACCACAGTTCAAAAGCATCAATTCTTCAGCCCTCAGTCTTCTTTATGGTCCAACTCTCAAATCCATACATGACTACTAGAAAAACTATAGCTTTGATATGCACCTTTGTCAGCAAAGTAATGTCTCTGCTTTTTAATATGCTGTCTAGGTTTGTCATAGTTTTTCTTCCAAGGAGCAAGCTGTAGACCATCCTTCTCTCACAGAGACACCTAATTAACCACAATATATAGATCAGAACACCTCCATGAGAACTGTAGCACCCAACTGAGAAGCTGAAACACCCAATCCACTGTAAAACCAAGAAGGGATCCCAGCAAAAGGGGATGCTACAATTACATTGTTGTTAGTCACTCGGTCATGTCCAACTCTTTGCGACCCCATGGACTGCAGCACACCAGGCTTCCCTGTTGTTCACTATCTCCTGAAGCTTGCTCAAACTTGTGTCCATTGTAATTCCTATAACTCAGCAGCAACAAAATCAAACTACTCAATTAAAAATGAGAAAAAGACTGGAAGAGTCATTTTTCCAAAAGTGATGTATAAATAGTCAAGTATTGGAAAAATATTCAACTTCACTAATCATCAGAGAAGTATAAATCAAATCACAATGAGATATCACATCACACTCATTAGGATGGCTACTATCGAAAATACACAAAAGACAAGAGTCGCCAAGGAGGTGGAGAAATTGGAATCCTTGTTCCAAATGATGGGATTGTAAAACGGTTTGACTACTGAGTTCCAGATCAACATGGCAGAGTAGGAAGATCATGGACTCACCTCCTCCCGTGGACACAGCAAAACTACAGCTATACATAGAACAAGTATCTCTGAGACTGACCCAAAGGCGAACTGAACGGATTTCCTATGACTAAGGTCATAAAGAAAAGGCCACACAGAGACGGAAAGTGGGGCAGAGATGCAATCCTGTACCTGGCGGAACTTTCTCTGGGGATACAAGTGCTGGAAAACCCCTTTTTTTTTTTTTTTTGTAGTATTGGAAAACACTATCACCCAGCTGGCCTGGTGCTGGCAGGCACTGTATCTATCACTCTCCATCAACCTAGCTAAAACCATGCACCCCACTTCAGTGATCCCCCAAGAACCTGTCCCACCTAAAGCAGCTCCCATCCCACCCCACTGGCAGGTGGCCCTGGCTGAAATCAAGCCCCTCCAAAGTGGCTTCTGCTGTGGGGACCAGCCCCACACACCAGCACCCCCATAATCAGTTGTGGCCCACGACAATAGGAGGACACACGCAGGTGTCCACTCAGGGATCACCTCTGGAGCACCCGGCTGCAGTGACAGGGGGAGGAGTGTGCCACTGAGCTCCACAGGGCTTTCCACATAAAGCCACTCTTTCACGGCCAGGAGGTACAGCTGACAGCTAGCTGATCCATGGAAACAAACACAGAAAGTCAGGCAAAGTGAGACGAAAAATACCTGCCAAACAACTTACCAGAAAAAGGAGCTCAAAGTAATAAGCATGCTCACCAAACTGGGAGAGGAAAGGATGAACTCAGTGAGAACGTCAGCAAAGAGGCAAAACTATTAAAAAGTAGTCAGAAATGAAGACTAACAACTGAAATGAGAAACACACCAGAGGAATCAATTGCAGTTTAGAGGATACAGAAGAATGAGTCATCAGTCTGGAAGACAGAATAGTGGGAATCATCCAATTGGAAAAGAAAAAAGACTTTTAAAAAATGATAGTTTAAGGGATCTCTGGGAAAACATCAAGCATACTAATGTTCACATTATAGGGATCCCAGAAGGAGAAGAGAGAGACAGAAAGGGACAAAAGACCTATTTGAAGAAATAATGGCTGAAGATGTCTTTAAACTGGGGAAGGAAACACATCCAAGTCCAGGAATCTCAGAATCCCAAATGAAAAGAACCAAAAGGCCCACATAAAAACATATTATAATTGAAAAGTCAAAAGTTAAAGATAAAGAGAGAATCTTAAAAACAGTAAGAGAAAAACAACTAGTTACATACAAGGGACCACCCAAAAGACTATCAGCTAATTTTTCAGTAGAGACTTTATAGGTCAGAAAGGACTGGAATGATAAATTCGAAGTGTTGAAAGGAAAAACCTACAATCAAGAGTACTCTACCTACCAAAGTTATGATTCAGATTTGAAAGAGAGATTTAGAGTTCCACCTGACCTGCCTCTTGAGGAAGCAACAGTTAGAACTGGACATGGAACAACAGACTGGTTCCAAATAGGAAAAGGGGTACGTGAAGGCTGTATATTGTCACTCTGCTTATTTAACTTATATGCAGAGTACATTATGAGAAACGCTGGGCTGGAGGAAGCACAGGCTGGAATCAAGATTGTCGGGAGAAATATCAATAACCTCAGATATGCAGATGACACCACCCTTGTGGCAGAAAGTGAAGAAGAACTAAAGAGCCTCTTGAGGAAGGTGAAAGAGGAGAGAGAAAAAGTTGGCTTAAAGCTCAACATTCAGAAAACGAAGATCATGGCATCTGGTCCCATCACTTCATGGCAAATAGATGGGGAAACAGTGGAAACAGTGGCTGACTTTATTTTTCTGGGCTCCAAAATCAGATGGTGACCGCAGCCATGAAATTAAAAGACGCTTACTCCTTGGAAGGAAAGTTGTGACCAACCTAGATAGCATATTAAAAAGCATACACATTACTTTGCCAACAAAGGTCCATCTAGTCAAGGCTATGGTTTTTCCAGTGGTCATGTATGGATGTGAGAGTTGGACTATAAAGAAAGCCCAGTGCCAAAGAATTGATGGTTTTGAACTGTGGTGTTGGAGAAGACTCTTGAGAGTCCCTTGGACAGCAAGAAGATCCAACCAGCCCATCCTAAGGGAAATCAGTCCTGAATATTCATTGGAAGGACTGATGCTGAAGCTGAAACTCCAATACTTTGGCCACCTGATGCGAAGAGCTGACTCATTTGAAAAGACCCTGATGCTGGGAAAGATTGAGGGCAGGAGGAGAAGGGGTTGACAGAGGATGAGATGGCTGGATGGCATCACTGACTCAATGGACATGGGTTTGGGTGAACTCCGGGAGTTGGTGATGGACAGGGAGGCCTGGCGTGCTGTGGTTCATGGGGTTGCAAAGAGTCGGACAGGACTGAGCGACTGAACTGAACCGAACTGAGATGAGCAAAAGCTAAAGGAGTTCATCACAACTAAACTGGTCTTATAAAAAAATGTCAAAGGGACATCTTTAAACAGAAAAGAAAGGTCAAAACTAGAAACAAAGTTATAAAAGAAAAAAACTCATCACAAAGGAGGGCATAACAAAGTGATAAAAGGATCACTCCAACAGGAGGCTATAACACTGGGAAATACCTATGCACCCAGCACAGGAGCAGCTGAGTACAAATATTAACAGGCATAAAGGGAGGAATAGACAGCAGCACAATAATAGTAGAGAATTTTAACACTCTACTTATATCAAAGGACAGACCACCCAGATGGAGTATCAATAAGGAAACATTGGCCTTCAATGGCATATTATATCAGATGAATTGGACAGATATCTATAGAACATTCCACCAGAAAACAATAAAACACATGTTCTTTTCAAGTACACAGGGAATATTCTCCAGGACAGGTCACATGATAGGCTACAAAACAAGTTCTGATGAATTTAAGATTGAAATCACGTCAAGAATCTTTTGTGACCACAATGTTGCTGCTGCTGCTAAGTCGCTTCAGTCGTGTCCGACTCTGTGCGACCCCATAGATGACTCTCCCATCATCATCAGGCTCCCCCGTCCCTGGGATTCTCCAGGCAAGAACACTGGAGTGGGTTGCCATTTCCTTCTCCAGTGCATGAAGGTGAAAAGTGAAAGTGAAGTCGCTCAGTCGTGCCCGACTCTTAGCGACTCCATGGACTGCAGCCTACCAGGCTCCTCCGTCCATGGGATTTTCCAGGCAAGAGTACTGGAGTGGGGTGCCATTGCCTTCTCCAATGTTATGAGGCTAGAAATCAACTACAAGGAAAAAAACTGTAACACCGTACCCCCCCCACCCCGTACATGTAGGCTAAACAACATACTTCTGAACAACCAATGGGTCAACAAAAATCAAAAGGAAATAAAAAAATGCCTTGAGACTCATAAAAATGGAAACACAATGTTCCAAAATTTATGAGGCACAGAAAAAGCAGTTCCAAGAGGGAGGTGGGTTTATAGTGATACAGATCTCCAACAGGAAACAAGCAAATTTTCAAATAAATGATCTAACCTTACACCTAAAAGAAGCAGAAAAAAAAGAATAAACAAAGCCTGAAGTTAACAAACAGAAGGAAATAATAAAGATCAGAATGGAAATAAATGAAATAGAGACTAAAAAGAAAATAAAAGATCACCAGATAAACAAAATTGATAAACCCTTTATCTAGACTTTTCAAGGAAAAAGAGAAAGTGCTCTAATAAATAAAATCCACAATGAAAAGGGAATTATAACTGACACCAAGAAATATGAAGGATTATAAGACAGTTAATACAAACAATTATACCCCAATGAGTTGGAAAATCTAGAAGAAATGGATAAATTCTTAGAAACATGCACTCTTCCAAGACTGAATCAGGAAGAATCAGAAAATCTGAACAGAGTGACCTCCAGTAATGAAACTGAATCAGTAAGTAAAAAATTCCAAAAAAACAAAGGCCAAAGGACAAGATGGCTTTACACGTGAATTCTACCAAACTTGTAAAGAAGAATTAACACCTATTCTTTTCAAACTACAGTTGACCCTTGAACAATGCAGGTTCAACTGCATGGGTCCACTTATACGAAGGTATTTTTCAGTAGTACATACTACAGTACTATATGGACTGTGGTTGATTGAATCCACAAACGTGAAGAGCCTGGATATGGAGGGCTGATTCTAAGTTATATGTGAATTAATCTGCACATTTTCCAAGGGTCAACTGTATTTAAAAAAAAAACTGAAGATGAAGGAATGCTTCCAAATTCATTCTATGAGGGCAACATCACCCTGATACCAAAGGTAGATACTACCAAAAAAAATTACAATCCAAAATTCCTGATGAACATATAGGCAAAAATCCTCAATAAAATATTAATCAATCAAGTTCAACAGTACAGTAAAATAATTATACACTATCAATAAGTAGGATTTATTCCAAAGATGCAAGAATGGTTCAATATTCACAAATCAATCATTGTGATAACCATATTAACAAAAAAGGATAAAACCCACACTGTAGGTGGATTCTTTACCGTCTGAGCCACCAGAGAAGCCCATAAAACCCACATGATTGTCTCACTAGAGGCAGAAAAAGCATTTGACAAAATTCAACACCCATTTACGATAAAAATTCTCAACAAAGTGGGTATAGAGAGACCATACCTCAGCATAAAAAAGGCCATATATACAAATCTATAGCCAATATCATACTCAACAGTGAAAAGCTAAGATCTTTTTTTCTAAGATCATGAACAAGACAAGAATACCAATTCTTTCCACTTTTATTCAACATAGCATTGGAAGACTTAACAAAGGCAATCAGACCACCAAAAAAAAAAAAAAGAGAGAGAGAAGAGGCATCCAAATTGGAAAAGAAAAAATACAACTGCCATTATACAGATGACATGATACTATATATGGAAAATCCCAAAGACTCCACACACAAAAAAACTATTAGAACTAATAAATGAATGCAGTAAAGCTGTGAGACATAAAACCAATATACAGTAATCTGTTGCATTTCTATATACTCATAATGAACTGTCAGAAAGAGAAATTAAAAAATCAGTCCCATTTACAATTGCATCAAAAAATAAAACACTAGGCCTTCCTAATGGTCCAGTAGTTAAGAATCTGCCTGCCAATGCAGGGGACATGGCTTTGATCCCTCCTCCAGGAAGATCCCACATGCCAAGGAGCAACTCAGGCTGTGTGCCACAACTCCTGAGCCTGTGCTCAGGAGCTCAGCACCTAGAGCTCACAGCAGGAGAAGCCACAGCAATTACTCAGCACCTAGAGCTCACAGCAGGAGAAGCCACTGCAATTACTCAGCACCTAGAGTTCACAGCAGGAGAAGCCACTGCAATTACTCAGCACCTAGAGCTCACAGCAGGAGAAGCCCCAGCAATTACTCAGCACCTAGAGCTCACAGCAGGAGAAGCCACAGCAATTACTTAACACCTACAGCTCACAGCCAGAGAACCCGCTGCAGTGAGGAGCCCACACACCGCAACTCGGGGGTAGCCCTCGCTCACTGCAACTAGAGAAAGCCCACACACAGCAACAAAGCCCTAGTGCAGTATAAATAAATAAATCTTTTTTAAAAAGAATAAAATACCTAGGAATGAATTTAAAAGTAAGGTAAAGGGCCAATACTTGGAAAACTATAGGACATTGATGAAGGAAATTGAAGACAACACAAATAAGTGGAAAGATACACTGTATTCATGGACTGGAAGAGTTAGTACTGTTAAAACGTCCAAACTACCTAAACCAATCTACAGACTCAATGCAACCCCTATAAATACACCAATGGCCTTTTTCACAGAAGTGGGACAAATCATCTTAAAATATGCACGGAGCTATGAAAGACCCCAAATAGTCAAAGCAATCATAAGGAAGAACAACACTGAGCGTATCATACTCCCTGATTTCAAACTATACCACAAAGCTCTAATAATCAAAATTATAGCACTGGCACAGAAACACACAGATCTATGGAACAGAACAGACAGCTCAGAACTAAACCCACATGGACATGATCAGTTAATTTACAACAAAGGAAGGAGGGGAAAAAATGGTCTCTTCAATAAATGGTGCTGAAAAATTAGACAGCTACATGCAAAAAATTTTAAAAAAAAGGAAAATAAAAAAGAAACTGTACTATCGTACACCATATACAAAAATAAACTCAAAATAGATTAAAGACTTAAATGTAAGACTTGAAGCCATAGGACATATAGCCTGTATGTCCTTGACACTGGTTTTAGCAATATTATTTTGGATTTGTCTCCTCAGGCAAGGGAAACAAAAACAAAGATAAACAAATGGGACTACATCAAACTAAGAAGCTTTTGCACAACAAAGGAAACCATCAACAAATCAAAAAGGCAACCAACTGAATGGGAGAAGATATTTGTAAACAATGTGTCCAATAAAGCTTTAATGGCTAAACCATAAACAGAACTCACACAACTCAACTTTGAGAAAAACAATACTTAAAAAATGGGCAGAGAACCTGAATAGACATTTTTACAAAGAAGATATACAGATAGTCAATAGACATATGAATAGACATCACTAATCATCAAGGAAATGCAAGTCAAAACCACAAGGAGATACCACCTCACACCTGTCAGAAAGTTAGTATCTATTATATTGTTATCAAAAAGACAACAAAGCATTGGCAAGATTGCAGAGAAAACAGAACCTCTAGGCACTGTTGGTGGGAACGTAAATTAGTGCAGCCACTATGGAAAATAGTATGGAGATTCCTCAAAAAATTAAAATTAGAACTATCGTATGATCCAGCAATTCTACTTCTGGGTACTTATTTGAAAAAAAATGAAAACACTAATTCAAAGAGATATATGCACTTCTGCATTCACTGCAGCACTATTCACAACAGCCAAGACACGGAAACCACCTGTGTCCATCCATACACGAACAGACAGAGGGCGATGCATGCAGTTGGCCCTTGAGAACCATGAGGATGAACTGCGTGGGTCCACTTACACAATTTTTCAATAAATAACTATTACTATACAGTATACAGTTGGTGGAGTCTGTAGACTTACCTGTAGGTTGAACTGTGGATATAGAGGGCCAAATCAAAGTTATACACAGATTTTTAAAATTTACTTTTGGCTGTGCTGGGTCTTTGCTGCAGGAGCACATCTCTCGTTCCATGAGCGTGGGCTCCTCTCTAGCTGTGGGGTGCGGGACTCTCATTCTGGAGGCTTCTCTTCTCGTGGGCACAGGCTCTAGGCACGCAGGCTTCGGTGGTTGCGGCCACAGGCTCCAGAGCACAGGACAGTTGTGGAGCACGGGCTTAGTTGCTCCTCGGCATGTGGCGTCTTCCCGGTGCAGGAACTAAACCCGCGTTCCCTGCATTTCAAGGTGGATTCTTAACCACTGGACCATCATGGATTTACAACCACACAGAGGGTTGGTGCCTATAACTCCTGGGGTTATTCAAGGGTTAACTGTATACACAAGGGTATATTACCATTAAAAAAAAAAAGGAAAGGAAAACTTGCCATTTGTGACAATATGGATTCACTTAGTATTATTATAAGTGAAGTAAGTCATACAGAGAAAGACAAACACTGTATGGTTTCACTTATATGTGTAATCTAAAAACAAAAGAAATAAACATGTACAACAAAACGGAAACTCTTAGATACGAGAACAAACTGCTGGCGGCCAGAGGAGAGCAGGCGGGGAGCTGGGCAAAAGAAGTGAAGGGGATTAAGAGGTACAGACTGCTACTTATAAGATAAATGACTTAGGGGGCTGTAATGTATGTAACAGCATAGGGGGCATAGTCCATTGTAGTAACTTTTTATGGTGGCAGATGGTTACTAGGGGGCTTCCCAGGAGGTGCTAGCCGTGGGGAAAAAACCTGTCTGCCAATGCAAGAGATGTTAGTGATGCAGGTTTGACCCCTGGGTTGGGAAGATTCTTGGAGGAGGGCATGGCAACCCACTCCAGTACTCTTGCCTGGAGCATCCCATAGACAGAGGAGCCTGGCGGGCTACAGTCCACAGGTCTCACAGAGTCGGACACAACTGAAGCGATGGCACGCATGCATAGTGACTAGATTCATCATGGTGATCAGTTTGTATTGCATATAAATGTCAAATCACTGTGCTGCCCACCTGAAACTAACAAGATGCTGTACGTCAACTATACTTCAGTAAAAAGGGGAGATAGTACAACTGCTGTGGAAAATAGCACTGAGGTTCCTCAGAAACTTAAAAATAGAACTACCGTATGATCCAGCCATTCTACTTCTGAATTTATAGCCAAAGAATTAAAAGCAGGGTCTCACAGAAACATTTGTACACCATGTTCACAACAGCATTACTCACAACAACCAAAGGCAGAAGCAACCCAAATACCTGTTGACTGATGAACAAAGTACGGTATATACATAAGATGGAATTCTAATTTTATTTCCTTCCTTAAGTGGGAAGGAAGTTCTGTCGCATGCTACAACATGGATGAAGCTTGAGGGCATTACGCTAAGTGAGATAAGTCAGGCACAAAGAGATAAAACGTGTATGGTTCCACTCATCTGAGGTATCTAAAGTATTCAAATTCATAGAAACAGAGAGCAGGATACAAGGCTGGGGAAAGGGCAATGATATTTAATGGGTAGAGAGTTTCGGTTTTGCAAGATGAAGCTCTATTTCACAACAATGTGAGCATGGGTAACACTATTGAACTGTACACTTAAAAATGGTTAACATAGTACATTTGGGGTTTTTTTCTTTACCAGTTAAAAAATAGCTGGTAAACTGGGGTGATGCCCCTTAACTGGCTTAACCATTCTTCTACTAGTCATTCAGATCAGAAGTCAGCAAACTGTTTCTTAAAGGACCAGATAGTAGATATTTTAGGCTTTGTTGGCGATAGACTCTGCTGTTACTGCAGGAAAGAAGACGCAAACAATATGTCCTTGGGGGCGGCTGTGCTTCGGCACAACGGCATCTGCAAAAGCCAAGAGGAAGTATATATATTATATAAATAATATATATAGACTTTTTCCACAAAGACATTCATTAGCAGCATTTTTATAATATTAGAGATTATAAATTTTAGAAACAGTCTAAACCCAGGCTGCAGTCTATGAAGTCACAAAGAGTTGGACATGACTTAGTGACTGAACCAGAATAACAATAGATAAATGAACAAAGTGTGGTATATACATAAAATGGAATTTTATTTTATTTCCTTAAGTAGGAAGGAAGTTCTGTCACATGCTACAACATGGATGAAGCTTGAGGACATTATACTAAGTGAAATAAGCCTATATATAATAGCCTGTATATTATATATACCATATATACAGTAATACTATGTATATATAGTAACTTTTATTAGGAAAGTATACATATTATATGTATATTCTATACTTTCTCTTCTCAGGAAAGAATTCTACAAATGAAGTTAATTGAATAAAATTACAGCTATTTCTAAGGTCCTTGATGCACTCTCTTGGATACAGCTTGAAGCCGCTTTCTGATCCTGATTCAGCAACACCTTTGGATTCTGCCGAGGCAGTACCTTGAATGGAGCTCTCCTAAGTTCTAAGGCTGCGCCACCCGGTTCAGCTCCCCCGCCTTGTCTCTGCCCCTCCAGGTCTGCCAGGCCCTTTACCCTCGGCCAGCATGCCATCTGCCTCCTGCTCAACCCGTCCACCGACCCGTGTGCTACCTTTTCCTTCCCAGCCCACGAGTCAGTCAGTCCTCACGTGCAGAATACACACAGGGACTTCCTCCAGCTCCTCCTGGAAATCCGTCTAAATGACGGCAAAAGGACCCTGTACCGCACAAGACCACACAGAGACGACAAAACGTGGCGGGGCTTGAACACTGAAGGACGAGTAGCCGCTGACTCGTAGATGACACGCTGAATCTGACGCCCAGGGTGAGGAAGGGCAAGGAGCAGCTCGGCCTGCGCTGAGGACTCCCACAGGCTCTGTGGCATGTACTGGGTGGTGCCAGCTGTTTCCAGAAGTGTGGGTGCAGATGGGACTGAAAACAGAAGGACTGGGTGATAGTCACTAGAGAGTGTCTCTAACCCCAACCCTTCCCCATGTTCACACAGCCAGACCGCTGCACGGCCCCAAGCCCGCAACAAGACTAAACGGCTGAAAACACAAGTCTCTGGATAAAGGCACAGCAGCAGCCGTGGGGACGGGGCACTGGCCTGAAGACAGCACGATGCTAGAGATTCTCACAGGGGACTGAGGGCTGAGATCCACCCCACTCCTCACTGGCTTGGCTCCCAGACCACGGGTAGCTAGGACGGTATCTTCTAGGCACATACTGGAAGATACTTTCTGGAGAGACCTAAAGATACAAAAACGTGGGTTACATAAGGCAACAGGTGGCTTGCCATACAGAGAAGCCCACATCGTCAACTCCCCCTGATGCTCAAAGTTCTCAGCAGGTTTTTAGCTCCCTGTTTTAAAATACGAATGGAAAACCAAGGATCACCACAAATCTGAGGAAAGCCTCTAAAGGTAGAGACCAAAACAGGAAAGGAAAAAAAAAAGTAAATGGAGGGTGATGACTGGGCCTCTGAACATCCAGATAGGTTAGATATTATTTCTGAGTGTGTCTGTGAGGGTATTTCTGGATGAGGCCAACGTTTGAATCAGTAGGCTGAGTCGAGCAGATTGCCCTCCCCGTGTGGGCAGGCCTCACCCAATCTGCTGAGGGCCTGCGCAGAATGAAAGCCTGAGTAAGAAAGAATTCTTTGCCTGTCTGTATCTGGGTCATTGGTCTTCTCCCGCTTTCAGACTCAGACTTGAACTTAAACATCAACAGTCTTGCTTCTCAGGCTGTCAGACGCAGACTGAAATTATCCTGTCTGCTCCCCGAGGCCCCCAGCTTGAAAACTGTAGATCCTGGACTTCCCAGCCTCCATAACTGTGTAAGCCGACTGAAATTATCCTGTCTGCTCCCCCAGGCCCCCAGCTTGAAAACTGTAGATCCTGGACTTCCCAGCCTCCATAACTGTGTAGGCCAACTCCTTATAGTAAACCAACCTCTCTCTCTCATTTATTTTTAAATTGCCCATCTCTTTGCTTTGTTGTGAATTCCTCTATTCCCCTCCTGTTTTTTCGTCTTCAATGGCAGACACTTATTTGTTTTGCTAACAGTTTATATTATCCTTAATAAACCCCCCAAATCCATCCATTTGTCTGTCTGTTAAATGTCTTCACTTGTTTGAGAAGACAAAGAACATCTAACCGTGTGGATAAAATCAAATAACAAAATTATAATAAAACACTGATCAAATAAATATTATATATTTATATAATTATAAATATATATATTATTATACATACAATATATATTATATATATTGGTTCGCTTTTTCCAGAGAATCCAGACTAATACAGAGCCTATACAGGGAGATGAAAAACCTCACCTCTAAGGAGAAAAATTAGAATCAAAACTTATTTTTTCCCAATGAAAAATTAAATATTGAAGAATATGATTTTGTCAAATAAGGTTGAGAAAACAATAATCACAGAAAACTAACCAGTCTGATCACATGGACCACAGCCTTGTCTAACTCAGTGAAACTATGAGTCATGCCGTGTGGGGCCACCTAAGATAGACGGGTCTTGGTGGAGAGGTCTGACAGAATGTGGTTCACTGGAGAAGGGAATGGCAAACCACTTCAGTATTCTTGCCTTGAGAATTCCATGAACAATATAAAAAGGATTGCATTTTGGAGAGACACAAATTGTTGCAATATCTAACATTTTTGACCAACACTGATTTTTACTCCTTTGGGAGACAATACTGCCCCTGTGCAGAGTGTATGACTTAGATCAGAGAGGACATTACTTCTGTGAAATAAGACTCAGTTGCTATTTTTAAAATGGACATTGAAAGAATAAAAAAGGGTTCTTGGAAATTAAAATTATAAAAGCAGAAATTTAAAAACTCAATGAAAGGATTGTCAGCAAGATCTCCCAGAAAGCAAAATGCTGAGAAAGAGGACGGCAGAGGAGGAGAGGACAGGTTGCAAAATGATGGCATCAGTTCAGGAAGCTCGACGTTTTCCTAATGAAAGTTCCAGAAAGAGAGAAAACACAGGTGGGGTACATGTGTGTTTGTTTTAGAAGTGAGGAATAATTAAATGAATAATTCAAGTAAATTTCCCCAAGGGACTGAAGAATATGCATTTCCAAACTCAAAGCAGCCAGGGAGAGCTGAGACCAGCAAATGAAAACTCCCTCTCCAAGACTCCAGAGCACTGGGAGCAAAAGACTGTCCTGAGAGAGACATCCAATCTCTTACTCCTGGGAGGTGTCTTCTAGCTCCTGGTCAATAAGAATCTCAAAGGCTGAAAAGGTTTTAGCAGATTTGTCACAAGGATTTAAGCTCATTTAACCCAAGAGGTTTTTGAATGGAGTTCTGAGGACTAGATCACTTTTTCCCTTACTGTAGAAGCAATATATGCTCATTACAGAAAACAGGGACATTTCAGAAGAGTATAAAGAAGAAAAAGCATCAGCTATAATTGAAAAAAAAAAATCTGAACATTTCTTTACCAGCATGGAATTTTCTTTCTCAAGCTCTATTCCTTTCATAGGAAGAAGGAGCCTCAATTTATTTATGATTATTTCTAATTAGAGTTGACTATATATTTTTGGTTTCCAATCATTCATTTTTAATCAAAGGAAAAATGCTTCACAATGTTGTGTTGGCCTCTGCCACACAGCAGCGTGAGTCAGCCATAGGTGTACATGTGTCCCCTCCCTCTTGAACCCCCTCCCCCTCCCACCCCTTCCCACCCCTCTAGGTTGTTACAGAGCCCCGGTTTGAGTTCCCTGAGTCACACAGCAAGCCCCCATTGGCTATCTGTTTTACAGGTGGTGTGTGTGCACGTCCACGTCACTCTCTCCATTCATCCCTCCCACCCTCCCCCCTGACCCATGTCCATAAGTTCTGTCTTGCCTCTCCATTGTTGCCCTGTAAATAGGTTCATCAGGTCCATCTTCCTAGATTCCATACACATGCATTTTTATAGGATATTAGTTTTTTTCTTTCTGACTTAACTTCACTCTGTATAATAGGCCCTAGGTTCATCCACCTCATTAGAACTGACTCAAATGTGTTCCTTTTTATGGCTGAGTAATATTCCATTTGGAGAAGGCAATGGCACCTCACTCCAGTACTCTTGCCTGGAAAATCCCATGGACGGAGGAGCCTGGTAGGCTGTAGTCCATAGGGTTGCTAAGAGTCAGACATGACTGAGTGACTCCATTTTTACTTTTCACTTTCATGCATTGGAGAAGGAAATGGCAACCCACTCCACTGTTCTTGCCTGGAGAATCCCAGAGACAGGGGAGCCTGGTGGGCTGCCCTCTATGGGGTCACACAGAGTCGGACACGACTGAAGCGACTTAGCAGCAGCAGCAGCAGTAATATTCCATTGTGTATACACTACAGCTTCTTTATCCAGTCATCTGTCGGTGGACATCTAGGTTGCTTCCATGTCCTAGCTATTGTAAATAGTGCTGCAATGAACATTGGGGTACACACACCTTTTTTGGTTTTGGTTTCCTCAGGGTATATACCAAGTAGTGGGATTGCTGGTCGTATGGTAGTTCTGCTGCTGTTGCTGCTAAGTCGCTTCAGTCGTGTCTGACTCTGTGCGACCCCATATATGGCAGCCCACCAGGCTCCCCCGCCCCTGGGATTCTCCAGGCAAGAACACTGGAGCGGGGTGCCATTTCCTTCTCCAATGCAGGAAAGTGAAAAGAGAAAGGGAAGTTCTACTCTCAGTCTTTTCAGGAATCTCCATACCATCTTCCATAGTGGCTATATCAACTTATATTCCAACCAACAGTCCAAGAGGGTTCCCTTTTCTCCACACCCTCTTCAGCATTATTTGTGCTTCTTTTTGGCCATTCTGACCAGTGTGAGGTGATATCTCTTTGTAGTTTTGATTTGCATTTCTCTAAAAAGCGTCTTGATGAAAGTGAAAGTGGAGAGTGAAAATTTTGGCTTAAAGCTCAACATTCAGAAAATGAAGAACATGGCATCTGGTCCCATCACTTCATGGGAAATAGATGGGGCAACAGTGGAAACAGTGTCAGACTTTATCTTTTTGGGCTCCAAAATCACTGCAGATGGTGACTGCAGCCATGAAATTAAAGGATGCTTACTTCTGGGAAGAAAAGTTATGACCAACTTAGATGGCATATCGAAAAGCGGAGACATTACTTTGCCAACAAAGGTCCGTCTAGTCAAGGCTATGGTTTTTCCAGTGGTCATGTATGGATGTGAGAGTTGGACTGTAAGCTGAGTGCCAAAGAATTGATGCTTTTGAGCTGTGGTGTTGGAGAAGACTCTTGAGAGTCCCTTGGACTGCAAGGAGATCCAACCAGTCCATCATAAAGGAGATCAGCCCTGGGTATTTTTTGGAAGGAATGATGCTAAATCTGAAACTCCAATACTTTGGCCACCTCATGCGAAGAGTTGACTCGTTGGAAAAGACTGTGATGCTGGGAGGGATTAGGGGCAGGAGGAAAAGGGGACAATAGAGGATGAGATGGCTGGATGGCATCACCGACTCGATGGACGTGAGTCTGAGTGAACTCCGGGAGATGGTGATGGACAGGGAAGCCTGACCTGCTGCGATTCATGGGGTTGCCAAGAGTCGGACACGACTGAGTGACTGAACTGTACTGAACTGAAATGAGCCATGTTGAGCATCTTCTCATGTGTTTATTAGCCATTTGTATGTCTTCTTTGGAGAAAAGTCTGTTTAGGTCTTTTTGCCCACTTTCTGTTGGACTGTTTTTCTGGTATTCAGTTTTATGAGCTGTTTGCATATTTTAGAAATTAATCCTTCGTCGGTTGTTTCATTCATTATTCATTTTCTCCCACTCTGAGGGTTGTCTTTTCACCTTGTTCGTAGTTTCCTAGGCTGCGCAAAAGCTAATTAGGTCCCACTTGTTTATTTTTCTTTTTATTTCCATTACTTTGGGAGGTGAGTCACAGAGAATCTTGCTGTGATTCAATAGAGTTGACTGTATTTTTAACAGTTATAATTCCTCTGGGAATTGTCTAGTTTTGATGGTCTTGATATTTTTCTCGATGTGCTTGGTAAGATATCCCAGAGGAGCTGTGTGCCACGTTCTTATCTCTACAGCCATCCCAGACTGCAGCAGACGATGCTTCTGCTGTGAACGTGTAGAAACGCTCTTTCTAAGTGATGCCAGTTGCTGCACTCGGGTTTCCGGTAGTCTTTCTTCCTGTTCCTCTTTCCTCTGGTGTTGTGGGGGTTTGGGTTCCTCTCTGTTGCTCTGGCTTAGTGAAGACATGACCGGGGCTGCCCCTCAGCACATGACTGCACTCTCCTCCCTTCCAACCCTGTGCTTCAGCCACAGGGACCCCACGGGGCTCTCTGTCCAGCTAGCACCTACTGCACACCATCCAATGAAATGTCACACGTAGGAGGGGGGCAGACAACAAAAATGAAGGGAAAGAAAAAAAACACAGCTGATGTTATTTTTGCTTTCGGTAGTGGAGCCTATTTAAGTTTCTGTTAAATATTTGTTCCTCAACAGCAAACTTGGTCCTGGAGCGTTTTTCTCTCTTGGTGGACATAATTTATTTCATGATTTCCCCTCCCTTAATGGACGCTTGTGAAATACGGAGCCGAAGGCTGTCAAAGTTTAACTGAATGACTCGGGAGGCAAACAAGGGCCCACACGGCGGTTCCCTCTCCTGCTTTAAACCCAATCACGAAAGCAAGTCCACAGAACCAGCTGCGAATGAGGAAGAGGCCCTGCAGACCACTTCAGAGTCCATTGCCTAAAAACGTTGTCATAAGCAGGCAACGGAGAATGAATGCTGGATAGAAGCACCCTTGCTTTCTCATCCCCACAGTGAGGCAAAAATTGATCTTATGAGCTAAAGTTGACCTAGAAAACATGTTTGTAAGATTTGCCCTTCCTCTTCAAAGACAACAAAAATGGACACACTTCAAATGCAATTAGGATCGGGGCGAGGAAGGCCAGTGGGACTATCTGGCTTCTATCGCCACCTGGTGGTGGTTCACTCAAATCCCAGGCCCTTTCAAAGGGTCCTGTAGGACCGAATATTGACAGCCTTCTTCAAGAGTGTGGATTAAGTCATTTTCTTAGGCGATAAAAACTAACAGAAATAACAAGAACTTACCTGTAACTCTACAGTAAACAAAGCACTCATTTAGTCCTGGTAGCAGTCCCATGCTGCAAGTAGCAGGATCTCAGTCCTAGAAACATGAAGGCCAAGGCTTGAAGAAGCAGGCTACTTGAATGGGGCATCCTGGACTTAAACCCAGATGTTCATATTCTAAATAGAGTTAATACAATTAGAATTGTTGCATGCAGTAGACATAAAAACTCAAAAGAAATTAATAGTACCATATAGTATTGCCTATGGTATGTTGTTGTTCAGTCGCTCAGTTGTGTCCAACCCTGCAACCTCTGCAGCATGCCAGGCTTCCCTGTCCTTCACCATCTCCTGAAGTTTCCTCAGTTCAGTTCAGTTCAGTCACTCAGTCCTGTCTGACTCTTTGTGACCCCATGAACCGCAGCACATCAGGCCTCCCTGTTCACCACCAACTCCTGGAGTTTGCCCAAACTCATGTCCATTGGTCGGTGATGCCAATGGCAATGCCGATCTCATCCACTGTCATCCACTTCTCCTCCTGCCCTCAATCTTACCCAGCATCAGGGTTTTTTCAAATGAGTCAGTTGTTTGCATCAGGTGGCCAAAGTATTGGAGTTGCAGCTTCAGCATCAGTCCTTCCAATGAACACTCAGCACTGATTTCCCTTAGGATGGACTGGTTGGATCTCCTTGCAGTCCGAGGGACTCTCAAGAGTCTTCTCCAACACCACAGTTCAAAAGCATCAATTCTTCGGTGCTCAGCTTTCTTTATAGTCCACTCTCACATCCATACATGACCACTGGAAAAACCATAGCCTTGACTAGACGGACCTTTGTTGACAAAGTAATGTCTCTGCTTTTTAATATGCTATCTGCTGCTGCTGCTGCAGTCGCTTCAGTCGTGTCCGACTCTGTGTGACCCCATAGACGGCAGCCCACCAGGCTTCCCCGTCCCTGGGATTCTCCAGGCAAGAACACTGGAGTGGGTTGCCATTTCCTTCTCCAATACATGAAAGTGAAAAGTGAAAGTGAAGTCGCTCAGTTGTGTCTGACTCTAGCGACCCCATGGACTGCAGCCTACGAGACTCCTCCGTCCATGGGATTTTCTAGGCAAAAGTACTAGAGTGGGGTGCCATTGCCTTCTCTGAATATGCTATCTAGGTTGGTCATAATTTTCCTTCCAAGGAGTAAGTGTCTTTTAATTTCATGGCTGCAGTCACCATCTGCAGTGATTTTGGAGCCCCCCAAAAATAAAGTCAGCCACTGTTTCCACATCTATTTGCCACGAAGTGATGGGACCGGATGCCATGATCTTAGTTTTCTGAATACTGAGCTTTAAGCCAACTTTTTCACTCTCTTCTTTCACTTTCAAGAGGCTCTTTAGTTCTTCTTCACTTTCTGCCATAAGGGTGGTGTCACCTGCATATCTGAGGTTATTGATATTTCTCCCAGCAATCTTGATTCCAGCTTGTGCTTTATCCAGCCCAGCATTTCTCATGATGTACTCTGCATATAAGTTAAATAAGCAGAGTGACAATATACAGCCTTGACGTACTCCTTTTCCTATTTGGAACCAGTCTGTTGTTCCACGTCCAGTTTTGCTGACTCACGTCCACCGAGTCAGTGATGCCATCCAGCCGTCCCGTCATCTGTCGTCCCCTTCTTCTGCCTTCAATCTTTCCCAGCATCAGGGCCTTTTCTAATGAGTTGACTCTTCGCATCAGGTGGCCAAAGTATTGGAGCTTAAGCTTCAGCATCAGTCCTTCCAATGAATATTCAGGACTGATCTCCTTTAGGGTGGACTGGTTTGATCTCCCTGTTGTCCAAGGGACTCTCACTGTCTTCTCCAGCATCACAATTTGAAAGCATCACTCATTCGGCTCTCAGCCTTTATGGTCCAACTCTCACATCCATACATGACTACTGGAAAAGCCATAGCTTTGACTAGGCGGACCTTTGTCAGAAATGTGGTGTCTCTGCTTTTTAATATGTATCTAGGTTGGTCATAGCTTTTCTTTCAAGAAGCAAGCGTCTTTTTATTTCGTGGCTGCAGTCACCATCTGCAGTGATTTTGGAGTCCAAGAAAATAAGGTCTGTCACTATTTCCATTGTTTCCCCATCTATTTGCCATGAAGTGATGGGACCAAATGCCATCATCATAGTTTTCTGAATGTTGAGTTTTAAGCCAGGTTTTTCACTCTCCTCTTTCACTTTCAAGAGGCTCTTTAGTTCCTTTTCGCTTTCTGCCATAAGGGTGGTGTCATCTGCATATCTGAGGTTATTGATATTTCTCCCGGCAATCTTGATTCCAGCTTGTGCTTCATCCAGTCTGGCATTTTCCATAATGTACTCCGCATAGAAGTTAAATAAGCAGGGTGACAATATACAGCCTTGACGGACTCCTTTCCTAATTTGGAACCAGTCTGTTGTTCCCTGTCCGGTTCTCATGTTGTTTCTTGACCTGCATACAGGTTTCTCAGGAGGCAGGTCAGGGGGTCTGGCATTCCCATGTCTGAGAATTTTCTGCAGTTTGTTGTGATCCACACAGTCAAAGGCTTTAGCATAGTCAATGAAGCAGAAGTCGATGCTTTTCTGGAATTCTCTTCCTTTCTCTATGATCCAACTGATGTTGGCAATTTGTTCTCTGGTTTCTCTGCCTTTTCTAAATCCAGCCTGTCTGGGAGTTCTGTACTGTTGAAGCCTAGCTTGGAGAATTTTGAGCATTACTATGCTAGCATGTGAAATAAGTGCAATTGTGCAGTAGTGTGAACATTCTCTACCATTGACTTTCTTTGGGATAGGAATGAAAACTGACCTTTTCCAGTCCTGTGGCCACTGCTGAGTTTTCCAAATTTGCTGGCATATTGAGTGCAGCACTTTCACAGCATCATCTTTTAGGATTTGAAATAGCTGGAATTCTGTCAGCTCCACTAGCTTTGTTCATAGTGATGCTTCCTAAGGCCCACTTGACTTCACACTCCAGGATGCCTGGCTCTAGGTGAGTGATCACAGAATCATGGTTATCTGGGTCATGAAGATTTTTTTGTATAGTTCTTCCTGTGTTCTTCTACCTCTTCTTAATATCTTCTGTTTCCTTTAGGTCCATACCATTTCTGTCCTTTGTTGTTTCCATCTTTGCATGAAATGTTCCCTTGATATCTCTAATTTTTTTTGAAGAGATCTCTAGTCTCATCCATTCTATTGTTTTCCTCTATTTCTTTGCATTGATCACTTAGGAAGCCTTTCTTATCTCTCCTTGCTATTCTTTGGAACTCTGCATTCAGATGGGTACATGTTTCCTTTTCTCCTTTGACTTTTGCTTCTCTTTTCATCTATTTGTAAGACCTTCTCAGATAACTATTTTGCCTTCCTGCATTTATCTGGGGGATGGTTTTGATCACTGTCTCATTTACAGTGTCACACACCTCTGTCCATAGTTCTTTAGGCACTCTATCAGATCTAATCCCTTGAATCTATTTGTCTCTTCCACTGGATAATCACAAGGGATTTGATTTAGGTCATACCTGAATGGTCTGGTGGTTTTCCCTACTTTCTTCAATTTAAGTCTGAATTTGGCAATAAAAGAGTTCATAATCTGAGCCACAGTCAGCTCCCAGTCTTGTTTTGCTGACTGTATATACACTGTATATGGTATACAGTGTGTGTATGTACGAAGTATAATGGGCTGCCCAGGTAGGACTAGTGGTAAAGAACCCACCGGGCAACACAGGAGACATCAAAGACGTGGGTGTGATCCTTGGTTTGGGAAGACCCCTGGAGGAGATGGCAACCCTCTCAAGTATTCTTGCCTGGAGAATCCCATGGACATGAGAGGCTGGTGAGCCATGGTCCATAGGATTGCAAGGAGTCACACACACTGAAGCAACTTAGCACACATGTGTAGTATAATAAATATCCTATACTATATATAGCATACACCTTACTCTAGAGGGAGATAGTACTTGTGCTATTTTCTATAGCACTATAAACTAGTATTCACTACCTTTCTGGGGCTATTTCCTGCCTGTGAAGACAAGGCAATATTGGTTGACTCTTGGCAGTCTATGATTTAGCAAATGCTGTTACAGAGTTTCGCTACTAAACCAACTGTGGCCTTTTTTCCTGGGTCCTCTGGGCACCCAACCTGCAGAAGACCCTGCTTCTCTGTCTGTCTGGGGTGCAGTAATGGAGGGGTCCCAGGGAGAAGGGACATGGAAACTGAGGCAAGAGAACTGAGGCCAGCTTTTATCCTCTCTTACCCCAGTCTACCGGCCCAAACCATGACACTCATTCCCAGTTAACGGCTCCTCATTCAGTTAACTGTATCTTACAACCCATGTATAGTAGGTGGGGTCACTGAGGTTACCTGGCTCAGTGTCAGAGATGCATGTGTCCTCAGGCCAGCTTTAAATATCCCCAGTGCACAATGTGCAGCCTTTCCCTTACGGGGCAGGAGTCTGGGGCCATCAGTGCTCCTGAGGATGGAGACAGCTCCAAGCTGTGCTTGGAGGATACCATGTACCTTGCTCACAGGCCGACCACCGGCAGAGGGGCCTGTTCTTAGAGCCAGGTCCTTGTCAGCCTGCTCAGTGTGCTTCAGGTCCACTCCTGGCTCCAGGGCGCGTGGTGGGCTGGGTCAGCAACCTCCAGCAGGTCTCAAGACAGTTACCCAGGACTTACAAGGAAGGAATCCAAGGCTCTGACAGAGTAAGGCCATAATGACTTCCGATGACAAAAGCCCACCCTTACCCGACCACCACTGCTCTCCAGTTCCTACTTCAAATATGCTGCCTTTATCCAGCTCAGCCATTAAAAGCCAAGTGACGCTGGTTGGAAGCAGTGGAGGAAAAGGGTTAAAGGGGCTCTGAGGAGGGGGCGTTGAGCGGCATGCCAGGGCTGAAGCAGGGTGTGGGACAAAGAGGGAAGAGCCTGGACTGGGGAGGGGGAGCCTGGGGCTGGTGGAGGCACTCCACTAACCAGCTGCTCTGGGGCTGGGGCTGCCCCTTGCTTAACGAGGCCTGTGAGCGCTCTCCCCTTGGTTTCTTCACAGGTTGATTTCAAAGGACAACTCTGTACTAAGCCCTCCTCAGTTTTGCTCTCAGCTGGGCTAGCCACCTTCCAGCCTTCAAAAGAAGGGGAGAGAACACACAGAGCCACACACCAGGTACAGTCAGCAGTCCCTCTTGCTTCCTGCCCGTCAAGACCCCTCCAGTCAGGGAGAGACGGCAGACGGCCGACCCCCGGCGAGCACGCTGTCTGAGCCCACCGTGTGTCCCTCTCCTCTCCAGGAGCTCACTGCACAGAATACTTATGACTGTGTCCAGCCCCTCCCCGTGGGGGCCACCCCCTCTCAGAGGTGACTGGGGTTTTAGGGCCTTGGCTGGCTGTGTGGGCAGCCCAGACAATACACTAGAGACATGTTCTCATCAAGAGCTTTCTGCAAAAATGGAAACATAAAGGTTTCCAGGATCAACTCCTGTTGGCAGGCCAAAAGAACTCTGATTATACAAAGTAAAAGTTGTCACACAGGAAACAGGTTATGGAGGGTCCCACAGGCCACCTCAGCACTGGGCATGGCGGTCCTGACCTCCTAGCAGCCCCCGCCCCATGTCCCAGAGGGGTGTGGGGACAGGTGACGTGTGAAGGGTCTCAAGAATGAGGCAGAGGGGCATGGGGTGTTCTTGAGACGCAGCAGAAATGGAATTTGTAGACATTGGTCTTGAGGTGGCACACAAATGAACCAAAGCAGAGGAAAATGGGAAAATATGAGACAGTAGAAAAAGAGAGCACTTCTTCAAGCTAAAAATACATTTGGAGGTGTTACGTTGGTCTATCTGGCCTCCTTTTCCACGGGATTGTCTGACACACTGCTTGGTGGCACACTCAGACTCGCAGGAACGATGAATGACATGGATCTCCTCAAGTGCTCAGGGCCCTTATGCATTTCTACGTGGAATCTTACTACATTACACCATAAAACTTTCCTTTTCAGGCACTGCTATTATATTTGTATTTTTATTTGTATACACATTCTTTTAAAAAAGTTAAAATACAAAAATACACAAAATAAAGAGTGACTTTAAATTTTGCTCGTCAAGGACAGGCACAGAGGTCAACCTAGTGAAAGGTCAGGATTCATGGCCCAGGTCGGGGGTAACAGGAATTGGGTTCTTCTGAGACTTTCGGAACTTGCTCTGAAGGAAAACCCTCGGCACACACAGTCCTTCTTTTTTATTCACCGTCTCACGAAACACATACTCATTCACCTCTTCTTCGTAACCTGTGTCCAGAAAGAGCCGCGCCAGGAATTCTGGAAGACAAGCAGATCAGCAGTGCTCGCAGTCTGGATGCCACTGTACCCTGAGCAAGAGTCAGTGCAGCAGGGGGCTGAGAGCACCTCAATGCGAGGGGTAAGAAGGCTCTGCTCTGGGGGCTGACACACTCCTACTTCTCTGTCAACAGAAACTCCCAATCATCACCAAGACATTCACCAACCTGTCACTGTCACACGCTCCTCGACCCATCGGGACTCCCTACCAGCAGCACAGGCCCAGACCCTGCACTCACAGTGTACGTGCGCATATACAACGTGTGTGTTCATGCAGTGGGTGTGTGTGCTCAGTGTGTGCGCGCTCAGTGTGTGTGAGCTCACTGTGTGTGTGTTCACTCGTACAGTGCGTTCATACAACGTATGTCCATACAGTGTGTGTGCTCACTCATACAGCGTGTGTGTGCTCATACAGCGTGTATGTGCATTCATAGTGTGTGCACTCACTCATACAGTGTGGTCAGTGTGTGTGTTCATAGAGCATGTATGTGCTCACTCACAGTGTGTGCACGCTCACTCATATGGTGTGTTCATACAGCATGTGTGTTCACTAATACAGTGTGTTCAGTGTGTTCACTTATACAGTGTGTGTGCTGTGTGTTCATAGTGTGTGTGCTCACTGTGTGTACTCAGTGTGGGTTCAGTGTGTGCTCAGAGTGTGTGTGTTCATATAGTCTGTGTGTGCTCACTCAGTGTGTATTCAGTATGTGTGCTCACTCATAGTGTGTTCAGTGTGTGCTCACTCACAATGTGTGTTCACTCAGTGTGCACTCACTCACAGTGTGTTCATAGTGTGTGCTCAGTGTGTGCACTCATACAGTATGTGTGTTCATAGTGTATGTGTGCTCACTCAGCGTTCATACAGTGTATATGCGCTCATTTACAGTGTATGTGTTCAGTGTGTGTATGCTCACTCTGTGCTCACAGTGTGTGCGCTCACTCATACAGTGTGTGCACTCACAGCGTGTGTTTGTTCATACAGTGTATGTGCTCACTGTGTGCGCTCACTCACAGTGTGCGCGCTCCCTCAGTGTGTGTGCATGCACTCATACAGTGTGTGTGTGTGTGTGTGTGTGTGTGTGTGTGTGTGTGTGTACTCAATCTGTTTACATCAAGCTCCTCACCTATCCTGACATGACGAAGGGCAGTCAGGTAACAGGGTGCAGAGAAAAAAAACATCTGATGGTGACAGCCTAAGGAAAAGTTAACCCGAGTAACACATCACTACATGTTAAGTGAAACAGAAGAATGGCTATGTGACTCTTATAAAAGGCATTACTCCAAAGAATGTACTTTGAAGCACTTTGTAGATATTACTACATCTTCTCAATTATTTATAATTGATTTAATCAGACTTCATGAATCCAAAACATTAAAACAAATTTTTAATTTTCACTGTATATTTTCATGCTTTTGTAGTCTTAATGGTAATCACTAATTTTTAGCTTTATTTTTGAGTTTAAGAGAATATTTCAAGAAGTAACAAATGTAAAAATTAGAGCTTAAGAAGGTAATTATATTATGGTTCATATTACAGGCATACCTCAGAGATACTGTGGGTTCAGTTCACCGCAATAAAGCCGAAAAAAGCAATAAAGTGAGCCTCACAAATTTTCTGGTTCTCCAGTGTATATAAGTTATGTTTACACTATGCTGTGGTCTTTTAACTGTGCAATAGCATTGTGTCTAAAAACACAATGTACATACCTTAATTAAAAAATACTTTATTGTTAACCATCATTTGAGTCTTCAGTGAGTCTTAGCAGTAACATTAAAGGTCACTGATCACAAATCACCATAGCAAATATAATACTAATGAAAAAGTCTGAAATACTGCAAGACATGAAGTGAGCAAATGCTACTGGAAAAATGGTGCCAATAGACTTGCTCAACACAGGGCTGCCACAAACCTCCCATCTGTGAAAAACAGAGTATTTGCAAAGCACAATAAAACAAGGTGCGCCTGTATAAAATAGGCTCAAAACTAATGTTCAAAATACTAAAATCATATTCAACATTTGGATTGTTTTCTTATAAAAAATGACCTTTTAAGGACCCCTCTATTAGCAAGCTTGTGTACTTAAGAAGTCTCACTTTTATAGAAAAAAAGGTCTCTTACCTTTGTGAAACTCAAGTAATCTCAAGGCACTATCCTGTCCTATTCGCTTGCTTTCTGAGGGAACGAAGTGAAGATTCTGGTTTGCCCTCCCAGCCTTCCCAACACAGCTCCTGGCCTCATCCACATGGCGCAGCAGAGCGTTTCCACTGACCCGGTTCACTAACTGGACAGCCTCACTAGACAGCCTGTGAGCTCACAGCTGATGCGGTAAGTGGTGTGTGTGAATGGTTTTGGCTCAGGGTCGTGCGCCTGTGTATGGAGTCCAGTCACCCCCACCCACGCAGTACCACAAGAACAGTGCTATCAAGGAAACAGAAATCATGACAGATTCCAGCAATCTTACCATCCGTGAAAAAATATGATCTGGTTCCATCTTGTCTAACATAAAAGTTTTCTGCAAGTTTGCTCCCGGCTTTAAACCTAAGCATGGCATGATCATATAGCCCATAGTCGCGAAACAAGACACTTTTGCCTGGTTTTAATACCTACAAAACAAAATAGGCTGCACATAACTCGGGGACCCAGTCAGACAGAACTTACTATAAAATAAAATCTGATTATTTTACAGATGAGAATAACTTACATTTGTGACAGTGATAAAAAGGGACAGACTGAAATGCCTGCACTACGAAGGAAAAGGCCCTGCCAAGCAAAGGTTTGTAAGGCCTGGCTGAGTCCCAGGCGCTGGGGGGGTTACCTCCTGAGCTCTGAGGAGAGCACCCTCGGAGGTCCAGTGTTACAAATAAAACGCTGAAGACATCAGAGGGAAAAAAGTACCCTCACTAAAGTATTAGCACATTCTCCCATCATTGTATTAGCCATCTCCTAATCCATGACCCTGTAAGTCAAACTGTTTCTTTAAATATCTATGTAATCAATACGTTCTGGCTTTTTACTGATGTTCTGGCCTTCCTCAGCCTGCGTGTCAGTTCTGGGCTCCTGCATGCAGTTCTGTATGGCTTGCTCACTACGCTAACACCACGCTAAGCCCTCTACAGCTGACCAGACATTTTCTCACTAGGTCTTCATACAATTCTAGAGGAAAAGTGTGATTATCCTGAGACCAAGAAACTGGTAGCAGAAAAATCATACAGCAGCTTATGTGCCCACAATCACACAGCAGCTGCTAACAGCAGAGTCCGAGCTCATACTTGGGTCAGAGGCATCACGAGAGGATAGGGGATATCTGTTAGTCCCGGGCAGCGACGGGAAGCGGGAGTGTCAGTCCAATTCCGTCCTCACTCCTGACAACACCAGAGAGGCTGGGAGGGAGGGGTAACACTACCCATTCTCCCCTGCTGCTGCACTTCTTGCTTTCAGGCAGAGGGCCCACAGGCCAGTGTGGTGTGTAGAGAAGGGGCATGTGCCAGGCACCGGTGGGAGCCCCTTACCACAGCCTTTAGAAACAGCTGTCACAGAGCAGACGTTTCAAAAACTGGAAGGTAAAATCTGCAGAGCACAGTGTAACTGCTCCTCTCCTACAAAGCAAACAGCCATATGCTTTTCAGAATGAAAAGAACAAGGTACTCGCTTTGACACTTGCTTTTTAAGTGGGTATTCTTTCAAACTGTGTAACATTACCAAGTGAGAGTGGTCTTCAAAAGGGGGCATTGATTTTACTAAGTATATTCTTACTGTTTGCATCAGCAAGATAATCTTTAAAACATGACATATACTACCTATTACAGTAGATATCTGAGGTAATTTGATATTTCCTCTTCCTGAATAGAATGTGAAAGACTGTCCATACTACTTCCAAGTGTGCTGCAGATTTTCTCACAGCGAATTCTTATCAACACTTGCCGGGAGCCACCACAGGAGGTCCCACCCATGACAAAGGTCATGCGGAGAGGACCTGACAGGCAAAGGTGGATCAGGACTCGAGGGATTCCCTGGATCTGCTCGAGCATCTACCCCAAAACCGGAATCTATCTGTCTTACTATTTTGTGCCTTTCACCAACTCTTCTGACATTAACAGGGGGCTATCCCCGACCACCTTTTTCTGGAAAAAGTCAACTTAGGGCTCTAATCCTGAGCATGATAGGAGTGTTTCAATTCAAACCCCTCTGATGGCTTTCTAGCTTGTCTGACAGGTTTATTCAGACTCTTGCAGCTACGCATGTGATTGTTCACAGCCTCCCAACCATGAGAGACACGGGAAGCCTGCCTAAAACATTCTAAAAATATAGAGCCTTTCAAAGAGTTAAAAACTATTAGAGTGGTGCTGGTGTAGGATTTCATTGTTGAGCCAATGCTTGCTGCCGAGTGCCCATACCCCTTATCCATTGTGCACGGGGGAGTGCACTGGTTAACATAGCTGGAATGTAAGGAAAACAAGCAGCAGCCTTAGAATTAACCACATCAGACCTTTGAGCTAATTGGTTCTTTCTTTGTTGTAACTCACTTCACCTTTAGCATTTTCTGAGGCTGACATAGATTAGAAATATAGAGAAAAAACACTTCAAGGGAAAATAAGTTTTCTGGTTGAGCAGGCTTTATCAAAAAACGGTCATAAAATGTCCACAGGCCTCCAAGGCCAGAAGATAATGTATACAACATTGTTTATGGAAAAGGTATGCAGAAAAAATCCTGGTTTCGATAAAGACAAAACAGATGTAATGTTTGGGTTGACGCTGCATGACTCTGCATCTTTCATTTCCCTCTATGTACAAGTCAAGGTATAAAAGTTCCTTTTGAAAATAAAGTTATGGGCCTCGCTCACCAAAGCTTGGTCTCCCTGTGTCAATCTTTCTTTCATTTTCTTTCTTTCTCTCTCTGTTCTTCTTTCAGGATGACTCCTTGGGGCACAGGGGCTCTCTGAATTCACTTTTTTGCCTAGGCTTCTAAGACCCGATCGGGAAGGCACCCTGCATCTTTACCAGGGAGGGGGCGTCCTGCGTCCTCACCCCACCGAGAGGGTGCCTGCGACCTCTGTGAACAGAGCAAGTTCCATGCCAGGAGCTTTATTGGCTTTCTGTGTAAACCAAGGAAGATCAAGCCTCTTTCTCTCCCCTTTCACTTTCCTTATCGCCAACGCCATCATTCTGAGGGTACCCCTGGATCCTGCTGGGGCTAGACCCCGGCAAACATTAGCATGCATTAAAAATACTGTCAATAAAGAGCCTCGTGTTGAGATTCATGGGGTCACTAAGAGTCGGACACAACTGAGCGACTGAACTGATTGACTGAGTGGATAAAGACATTCTTACTTTGGTCAGAAATGTGACTAAGAAGAAAACAATCTGAAAACTTTAATTTGTATGAGACTCACTTATTTTCAGAAGGAAGGGAAGGCCGCATGGGACTGTCACTCAGGAATCTGGGAACTCCTGATCCATGGGCCAGCTCTTCCGTTAACTGGCTGAATGACCCTAAACAAGTTGTTTCATCCTCTGAATGTGCTTTCTCGTCCATAAGACAGAAATTACGGCACTAACACCTCCTCTGAGGCAGGACTGTGCTTCTGCTGGGTTTTCTCGTCCTCCGGGCAGCTCCAGAAAGATGGCGGGTGAGATCAGTCAGACCCTCTCTTGGTGAGTGAGGCTCAGAGCACAAGTGATTTGCCTGGGCTTTCAAGGCAAGTTAGTGGCACAGGGAAGACCAAAATCCTGTCTTCCAATAACAAACTTAGTTGATTTTTACTTTACCATTTCATTCCAAAAATGAGGGAACCCAACTTTAAGGTTCCCATTCAGTTTAAAATTAAGTGATTTTAAAATTTCTCCAGTGTTACCATCCTACAGTAATCAGCTCTACCATGAACAGCATGTTTCTGTGGTTGTTTAAACTGGAGAGCTGCCCAAAGGGTGTCTGACTGTCAGAGGGTGAGAGACTGCTTCTTCCGCTAACTTCCTGATGAAGCACATGATATCCAATTAATGAACCAGTCACCGTGTATGGTGGCCTCACACTGCTGCTGTGAACTCAATCCAGGTCAGCTGAAAAAGGAATTCTACTGGGGGCTAAAACAGGAAGAGGCTGAAATGGAACTTATTAGCATATGAAAGGTTACAACAGAGGCCAGGTATGGACTGAGCCAGCTCAAGTCAGTGTTTTGTTTTAGTTTTAACATAACATTTCATTATTACTAAAATACACACAATATGCTATATCTTTTCATTTAAATCAAGAAGAGGGATATCCTCATTAATACTCAGCTCCGTTGGACTTTATTATAATCTAACAGTGTCTCATTAAGGTTTTATTTTCCATTTCCTGGGTTATCATACGTTAACTTACTATCTGTATATTCCTCTTCTATAAAAAGACTGTTTTTCCATTGTCATTCTTACCGTTACCCAAGAATTCTTTATACATTCTGAAATACTAATCTTTGTCAGTTGAATAGGTTTGTGTGTTTTTTTTTGCCACAGTGAGTGGCATGTGGGATCTTAGTTCTCCAAAGAGAGGACCAGGGATCAAACCCAGGCCCCTCTGCAGTGGAAGTGAGGAGTCTTAATCACTGGACTACCAGGGAAGGCCCTCAGCTGAGTAGATTTTAAGTTACTTTTCCCACCTGGTCTCTCTAATATCTTTGTATCATCTTAATTGTCTGAAGAAAACAAACTCCTAATTTTATTATATCATCTTCATGCATAGAATGCTTTTTAGTCTTTGAGAAAATTTTCCCCACTCTGAAGTCAAAGTTTTTTTCCTATAGTTTCTTCTGAAAGGCTTACACTTTTGTCTTTTCCAGTTAAGTCTTTAAATCCACCTTTAAATCCATACATGATTTTTGTATAAGGATGTGAAGCAGAAAACAATTTTGGATTTTTCCTACATGGACCACCAATGGTCCCAGAATCACTTCCTGAGCAGTCCTTTCCCCAGGGATCTTCCAATGTCACCTCTATCAACTATCAAATTTCCATACATACATGGATCTACTTCTAAGCTATCATATTCCATTTGTCAATTTTTCTGTTCCTCTGCAAATACCATCTGTCTTAATAACTGTAGCTGTAATAAGCCTTTATATCTGGTAAGGTATAAATCGCCCCATCTCCTTCTTCAGGAATGTTTTGACTTTTTATTCCTTCATGTAAATTTAGAATCAACTTGTCAATTTTCCCCCCAAAATAAAAAGTCTACCAAAAACCTCGAACTTAAAAGGGTAAAATATAACATGAAGTGGACCAGGATGACACAGTGCACATTACTTCTTTAAATAAAGTATACAATTCTGTGGCACTGAGTACATTCATCTTATATCTGTGTAATTCTTTAATATTAATATTCTTTAATATTTTCTCATTAGACAATTATACTACCTGGAAACAACGTTTTATTTCTTTCTCATTCTTTTTCTGCTGTTTTCCAGCTGACTGGGACCTCCAGCACGATGAACAGTACTGACAGTGGGCAGTGTCATCCCCACGAAGTCCCAGACACTGCTTACTCCTGTCTCCCACTCCTTCCTAGTCCCTGGAACCTTCATCAGTGAAATCACTGGTATCCTGAATGCTCCCTTCACATTCCAGTGCTAACAACCTGACTGCCCCCTGAGGACACGGTTCTCCCTGCCACCTCTCAAGCAGGCGTGTTTTCTCCCGTGGCCCTAGTGCCACCAAGCGTGGGGATGGGGCAGGGTCCTCCTTGCCCCCCCACTGCTCCTTTCTGTGCATCCCCCCTTCTGCCCTCAAGTTTCAGCTCTGAACCTCCTGTCATCAGATCATACCATCACCCACTACCCCATATTATTGTTGTTGTTCAGTCACTAAGTCGTGTCCGACTTTTTGTAACAGTATGGACTGTAGCCTGCCAGAGTCCTCTGCCCATGGGATTTCACAGGTGAGAATACTGGGAGTGGGTTGCCATTTCCTGCTCCAGGAGACGTTCCCAACCCAGATGTGGGATCGAACCCATGTCTCCTGCATTGGCAGATGGATTCTTTACCACTGAGCCACAAGGGCATCTATTAGTTCCAGGGTCATTTCCCTCAATTTCATGATGAATGTATCTTCTGGTTTATGCTCTTATCCATACACTACTCCATTTTTAACTCCAATGAATTTCAACATACACAGGAATTACCCTTCCAAACATGCTGGATTCAATGATTTGAGCTCCTCCCTTTCAAAGACTTTGTCCTTCACCTTTTAATCACTCACTCCCACAGTAATGTTCTGAAGTCTTGCCCATACTGTGAAGGCAATACTTTCAATGTCATGCAAGTCACCCTCTGACCACTCCCACCATTTTCCAGCTGTCTAACTCCCCAGCTTTCTCAATCCTTTACTTTCACCTGAACCATCAAAGGGAAGGATGATAAGGTGGCCTGTCTCGAGTCCCATGACTGAGAAGTTCGACTTCACTCCCCGAGTGCTGCAGCAGTCTGCTGGTAGCTGCGGCAGCTTGAGTTCTAACAGCAACGATGGGAGAGACAACAATGACCGTGGCTGACTTTTAAGAGCACTCACCACTACTAGGCACTGCACTGGGCACTAAGAACACACTTCATGTAATCTACCCCAAATCCCAAGATCTAGGAACCATTATCTCAACACTCCACAGGTAATGAAATGGAAGCTCAGAGAGGTAAAGGAAGCGGCCTACATTGGGAAGTAAGGTTTAACTCGAGGCACACTGTGTGCTCCTGTGTGGGGGCCCCTGCTCCCTCTCACTTTACCACAGGGCTCCACAGATCCCAGCAGCTGCTCCAAGGCAAGCTATGGCCACTAAGCCAAACAGAATTTAAGGTGGATGTTTCACACAGGAGAACTTCTCTTCATACATCGACTACACAGCCCACCTTGTAAGAACAGGGAGACTGTGAATTAAGACGGCATGTGAGCCTCAGAGGGAAGCTAAGTGAAAAGTCGGGATGTCGAACCCTCAAATGCAGGCTCGCAATCACTAACCTTGTAAATGTTTTGTAAGACAAGGTGCATCTTATCAGGGTGAACTGCAGAGAGCACAAATATCAATGTGACAACATCCACAGACTCTGGGGGCACGTGCTCCAGAAGGTCATCTTTGGTCAGATCACACTGGAACACCTTGCATCTTTCTGTGTCATAAAGAGGATTTTGCTAGAGAGGAGAAAAACACAAAATACCTTCAATGCAACATCCATGCTGATACACACAGAAAAGCACACCACCCGTGGAGATGCTATTTCCACATGTACACTGCTGCACAGAACTCAACAACCACTGCTACTGAATAGCAGGTCATTTTCACATTAAAGCATGTAATATTCAATAATGCCACAAGGGGCAAGATCTCATTTTAACAAATAATTTTGTTCCTTTTTTTTCTTTAAAATTTTTTCATTTTATATTGGAGTATAGTTGATTAATAATGCTGCCTGAGTTTCAGGTGTAGAGTGACTCAGTTATACATATACATGCATCTTCTCTTTCAAATTCTTTTCCCATTTATGTTATTAGAGTATTGCGCTGAGTCCCCTGTGCTATACAGTAGGTCCTTATTGATGATCTCTTTTAAACACAACAAATTATTTTTAACTGCGTATGCAGTCTATCACATATTCCAAACTGAGTTTTTAGAAGCATGTGACTCCAGAGGGATGATAAATCAAACCCTGCCTCTGCTCCCTTAACACTCCTCTGACTCACCCACTATAACCCTGAATCCTATGAGAGGTCCTTCCGGCTCCCTTTACTGAGATGCTCCCACCCTTCTTCTGGGTATGGTGCGTGCTTGATGCAGCAAGCTAAGAAAACTTTTTTTTTTAAACTACAAGTGTGTTCCTGGTACATTATGGTAACAGGTTTCAACACATATATAACAGCATTATGGAGAAAAATAATAAACTTTTCTTTAATGTAAGTAAGGACCTTAATAAGCAGATACATAAAGTTATAGGACAGGTCAGTTCTACTTATAACTCTTATAGATAGATTGGAGTTTATTACAATCTCAACCGAATCTTCAGATTTCTAGAAATTTGAGAAAGTGAATTTTTTCATCTGGAAGTGAAAACCTTTAGGAACAGCCAAGACAATTTTTAGATGAAAAACAATGGAGGAGGAGGAGGCATACTACAGGACATCAAAACACATTACAAAATGTAGTACTAAACAGTGTGGTTTGAGAATAGGGACCAACAGATCAGTGAGACAAAAGAGTGTCCCTAAACAGACCCATGTATTTAGAGGGATCATTAGTGTATAAAACAGAAGACAGGTGACAAAAATGACATTAACTTTTTTAAAAAGATAGAGAACAAAGATTATGATTATCAGGAATGGAAAATGAATTTCTCACTCAATTCACTGTTTGAACAGTTAGCTCTATCCACTTGTGCTAAAGGGCAGCAGAAATAAAAGGATTCCAGCTCCAGTGCAGAGGTGGAGAGACGGAGAGTCTATCCTTACAGGGCCATGAGCGGGACAGACAGCAACTTCCTGTGAACCCATGAGAGAGCAGACGTCAAAGAACCACCAGCCACCCCCAGATGTGGAGAGGGAGAGGCGCCTTCAGGGAGATGCAGGACCCAAGCATTTGCTTACCTGAGGCCTCTAGAAAACTAGAAATGTGACAAACAGCATGAAGCTCCCAGGGCTGAAGCCACCGGGATGTCCACACCCTAGCAGGTGTTTCCACCAGGGACATCACTTAGGCTCTCACAGAAAGAACGGGGCTCTTTCTGGGGCTGGACCTTCTCAGCTCCTTTAAGCGAGCAAAGGTTTAACACGCAGGGGAAAAGTCATCTGGGCCTTGGGTCCTTGGGGCACTAGTGGAACATCACTGCCCCTGGGGAGGGCACTGCTCTGCCCAAACTTTGTCTTCATCTGCAGAGAGAATGGCCTCATGACCCCGGAGGATGACACAGGAGGGGAAGGGATGAGAAAGAAAAGCTCTATTCCTGGAGAGGCAGAAACACTTGTGGGAAAGCTGCAAGAGACAGACTCTTCATGGGGAGCAGCACAACAGGAAGACCCAAAGCCAACAGGAACAACAAAGTCACCAGAGGAGTTTGAAGTCTCATGGGCCCATAGCAACAACAAACCTCACAGGTAACTATACCAACAACAGACTTTAACACAGAGCACAACTCCAGTCTAGATTATTACAAACCCTTATTAGCTGTCCACTGCCCTGTATAACATACCTAGCTTTCAACAAAAAAAGAACAAGGCACACCATGAGGCAAGAAAAAACATGGTCTGAAGAGACAATCATGAAAACCAGACTCAAATATGACACCGACGCTGGAACTACAGGCTTGGACATTAAAAAACAAAAAAATTATGATTAACGTATTACAGGCTTTAATGAAAAAGGTGGACAATATTCAAGATCAGATAGGTAATTTCAGAGATATAGAAACTACAAATCAATGGGAAATGCTAAAAATCAAAAACATAGTAACAGAAATGAAAAATGCTTCTGACAGGCTCATCAACAGGAATGCTTACTGCCTAAAAGGAATCAGTGAACTTGATGATAAGACAACAGAAAGTACACAAACTGGAAATGCAAAGGGCAAAAAAGTTAAAAACAAACAAACAAAAAAGCCAGCATCCAAGAGCTGGGAAACAATAGCAAATGGTATAACATAGAGATAACCGGAATCCTCGGAGAAAACAAGAGCTCAAGAAATACTCTAAAAATAATCGTCAAACTTTTCCAGATTAATTAAAAATCCTCATAACCAAAACTATAAAAAGCATATCTATGTGATTATAGAACTCCAAAAACATAAAACCTTAGTACTTCAAAAGGAAATGATTATTCATTTGATGTGATCACTTAAATTCTATAATAAAACAATACCATAAAACAATGCCTAATAAACTCGAAGAAATATTTGCAACAGATATAACAGAATATATCCGCAAAATAAGAAACAAACTGACAGAAAAATGGGCAAAGGTATGAACAGACAATTCATACTACGGTGTAAGCCCAATGTGGGTGAGGGTTTTGTTTGTTTTGTTTACTACTTCATCCCAATGCTTAGAACAGTGATTGGCCTACATTAGGCTTCGAATAAACATATATAGAGTAAAGGAATAAAAACAAGCAGAAGAAAAACTAATGCTTATTTACATATCACAAAGTCTTCAACTTTGTTATAAAGAATAAACAATTTAAAACATGGAGATAGTACTTTTGGCCTATAAGATTGGGAGATACAGAAAAGACTGATGGTGGGACTTCCCAGGTGGTCCAGGAGGTAAGATTCTGTGCTTTCGATGCATGGGGGTGTGGGTTTGATCCCTGATTGAGGAACTAAGATCCCACACGCTGTACAGTGCAGCCAAAAAAAGGACTGATGTTAAATGTTGATGGCATAGAGGGAAAAAAATCTTTATATTATTGGTGAAATTATAAATTGGTATAATTTTCTGGATGGACAGCTGGCCCTATCTATTTAAATTTTAATGTGTATGCTTTCTCCAAGGAATTCTATTTCTTCTATCAGTCACCACAGAGACATGTACACATGTGTTTTGGGGCATGCGTATAATTCTGATTACATCAATCCTACTTGTGAGAGCAAAAATTAGAAGCAATTTGAACAATCATCAACAAAGCAATTATTACTATATGGCACATCCATTCTGTGAAATACTGCAAGAGGTAAATGAAATGAAGTAGACCTACATGTACTGGGATGAAAATACTAGGCAAGATATAATGTACAGGGAAGAAGGTAGGTTATAGTACAATGTGATATCACTATTTAAAAAGTCTAAGGTGCTAAAATTGTGAAAGGTTGATGGAAAAATAGATATCTGCATGTTGCCAAAGTATCCCTCACATATCTGTTAATGACAAAAAGAAAACACCTGTCCAACAGGGGAATTAGGAAGTCACTTTAAACGCAGTGACCAAAACTAGCATCACTTACAGTGAGATTAGATCACTGCCTCCTGACAGGATGCAATATAAAAGCTACATCACCTACTAAAGTATTTTTGCTCAAAATGTTTTAAGTTAGATTTAAATCTAACTTGTGGTTTACAGAAAATACAAGGCATAAAGCAACAAGTTAAACAATGATAGAAAGAAACAATCAGCCAATTTGGAATGTGGGACCTCATTACATAAAATTGCTTGCTCTCCCAAAACTCAATGTCATTGGGGAAAAAGTCAAGGGGAAGGGCAGGAATGTTTTAGGCTAAGAAGATTTAAGGTACATAATAAAGTGTAAGCTGCAGTCCTTAACTAAATACAACTATAAATGACACTATAAAAGTTTATAAAGCAAAAGTAGCAAAATGCTGCTGCTGCTGCTGCTAAGTCGCTTCAGTCGTGTCCGACTCTGTGCGACCCCATAGACGGCAGCCCAACAGGCTCCCCGGTCCCTGGGATTCTTCAGGCAAGAACACTGGAGTGGGTTGCCATTTCCTTCTCCAGTGCATGAAAATGAAAAGTCAAAGTGAAGCTGCTCAGTCGTGTCCGACTCTTAGTGACCTCATGGACTGAAGCCTACCAGGCTCCTCCGTCCATGGGATTTTCCAGGCAAGAGTACTGGAGTGGGGTGCCATTGCCTTCTATGCTGCCAATCATTAAATGTGGACACAAGTTTATGGATGTTGTCTGGTATTTCTTTCTACTTTTCTAAATAATGCTATGTTTCTGTACGTATACATGCAAATACACAGGAAAACTACATTTACAGTGATCACAGCCGGTCCTTCAGGAAGAAGACCGGAATTGGGAAAACGGGTGTAGAAGTCAGGTCCGACAAGTCTAGGAAAACAGAAACATAACAACACACGGATGGTGCACCAACCTTGACATATTCAACAGCTCTCGGAGAAAAATCACAGGCATAGGCAAAGATATCTGGATCTTCTTCTAAAAGTGGGAATAAACAGTTCCCAACCCCACAGCCAGCTTCAAGAATAGTCAATTTTTGATCTTCAAACTGAGGAAAGAGAACCCAAAGTTACAGTACACAACACCCACCTAATGAAGAAACAAACTAAAAGGTCCAGAACAGGAAACAAGGCCTCTGCCCCCTCGGAGTAGACGATTCACCAGTGAGCTGATAACCCGAAGCCACTGATGCCTCGTCTGTGTCCAACACCGGGTAACCTGGTGTGGAGAAAACAGCAGCATAAGGGCCAACACAACAGGCTCTCAGGTTAGACTGCCTGCGCTCAGATCTGAACGCTTCCCCTCACCCTGCGTTCCGTCACTGAACAAGTCACTTAAACAGCTTTGTCTCTCAATTTCATCAGCAAGTGGGAATACTACCAATGCTAAACTTCAACATGTTACTGAAAGGTTTAAATCACAGAACACTACTGTTAAGTTCCTGTAAAGGGGTGTGGTGAAGTATTCATCACCATTATCATTATGAACCCGTCACTGAAATCATTCACTAAGAACTCAATATTTACAACTTTCAGATTAGCTTTAAAGAAACAGAAAATGCCCACTAAAGTCCTCTTTCCTCTGTATTTTACAACTCAGCAACTGCTCAAACTATTTGAGACAGTGTATATCTAAGATACAAAAATTCATGAAGCCTTCGACAGGATTCATAAATTTTCTACCTCACACTCGCCCTGGGAATGCAATAAAACACCCCTCTTCTACAGATTTTAAATGAAGAATCACTCCAACAAGGTGAAGTATTAGTTTACCTCTCTACATGATCTGAGCTCCTCAAACTCTCTGGTAGTCCAGTGTCTATCTTTGAAGAAATTAGTGCTGTTTCTTTTGTAAAAAAGGTCCCAGTTCTTCTGAGCCTCTTTTTCCAGTTTCTGCTGTTTAAAATCAGACACTAAAGCTTGGTCTCTCTTCAGTTTCTCCTCTTCTTCAGAGCTGAGAATCCTTGTCTGCAGCCCTCTCCTTTGCAAATCAGCCATCTCCGACGTGGATGGTCATATATTGAACATTTAACACTACTGGAGATTCTCCATTCCTCAACAACCTGAGGAATTCAAGCGGATACCACTCACACAGGCAGGGTCCTCTCAGATGTGGTCCTCAGGCTGGGTTCAAGCCCGAAGCAGCATCGGATACTTCGCAGGAAAGGAAAAAAAAAAAAATAACATTCCGGTTGGGGGTTCTAGAACAGGTTTTTTTTTTTAAGATGCTCAGTTAGTGGTTCTAGAATAGTTCTTTCACTTAACATTTCAATTCGGCAGACATTTACTAGATGCTGAGCCTACACAAAGCCCTACTCCACTACAGGAGAAGAGGTCACAAAGAACAAGACACAGACCCCAGCCTTCAGGGGGCTGACATCCAGCGGCCGGGCTCTCACGCACAGAAAGGCTTAATTACAACCTGAACAGTCAGTAAGCCGCTTTAGGCAGGAAAAAAAAGTCACTCTCAAGAACTGACTGAGAAACCTTACGGTTCCTCAGGGTTCGGTGTCCGCGAAACGGGGGTGTCTTTAAAAACAACCACGACGGCTGTCCGAGCCGGAGGCGGTCGGTCACCGTCGCCAAAGACGCGAGACACGGCGTTTTTCGGGGAAAACGGAGCTACTACGCCCGGGTGGCCCGAGTCTGTCTCATGAACCCGAGGGGGCGCCCCTTTCGGGAACTGAGGCCCTCGCGCCGCCCTGGGCGAGCGAAAGCGACGAAGAAGAGGCTCAGGGACGCGGAGAGTGGGGCCGCCAGGACCCTGCGGATGAGCCGAGCCGCCCAGCCGCGACGGGCGGCGGCGACCCGCGTGAGCCTAGTCCACCGCACGCTGGGCGCCCCAGTCAGCAGTTCTTAGGTTCCCCTGAAGGGTGGGGCCGGGCGCGCCGAGCCCCCAGCCAGGCGCAGCCTCAGAAGCAGAATTTGGGAGCCACCGCGGGAAAAAAAAAAAAAAACACCCAAAACCCTTCGACTGGTCAACACCCACCCCCGCCCCGCGGAGAGACCTCGAATCCGGATTCTCCCCGCGGAGAGGACCTTCGGCCATGGCACCGCCCCCGCTACTTCCGCTGGGGGCCCGGAAGTCCCTCCTCGGCGCCGGAAGTTCCGCCGTCAGGTCTCCTCAGAGTCGTCCCCCGCCCAGACGCGTTGGCCCGAGCTCGTTTCCGGCCTGCGCGGGTGGGCGCCGGCTCGGCTCCCCGCGCGCCCCCGAGCGCTGTCCCGGGAGCGCGGCTCCCCCGGACGCCGGCGCCGGCGGCTCGGGCCGGGGCCGCGCCAGGAGGGCTCCCGGGCGGGCGCGAGGCCCTTGCGGGGCCATGAACGGGACGGCCAACCCGCTGCTGGACCGCGAGGAGCACTGCCTGCGGCTCGGGGAGAGCTTCGAGAAGCGGCCGCGGGCCTCCTTCCACACCATCCGCTGTGAGTCCGCCCCTCGGCCGCCCTCGGCCCCGCAGAAGGCCAGGGGGCCTTGCCGGCGTTCCCTCCCTCGGGGGACCTCGGGTTTTTCCTTTGGTTTTTTCCAGACCTTTCCCTCAGCTCCCAGGTTTTCTCCGCCTTGCGCTACCAAATGCTTCTTCCGAAGGTCATTGGACCCTCTTGCGCCCTGAACCTCCACGTCCCCTTGTTACTACCGAAAGGCTGCGACCCCACATCAGTTTCCAGCTTTTTTGTATTCCAGCCTCTCCTCACCCCCACCGCCCCACACACAACCCGATCCCCGCGCTTCAGGAGCTCTTCTCGTTTCCTCGGGGTTGGCATCCTCCACCTTTCCCTCTTATTACCGAAGGGCTGCGACCCCGCATCAGTTTCCAGCTTCTTTGTATTCCAGCCTGCCCCCCTCCCCCTCGATACACACCCCGATCCCCACTGGGGATCTCCACGCTTCAGGAGCTCTTCTCGTTTTCCTTGGGGTTGGCCTCCACTCCCTCCTGTTCCATTCCTTTCCTGTCTTCTTTCCTTTTTTTTCCTTGCCCGCTTTGGTTCTGGCCTCCCCGGCGCCCGGCTGCAGCCCCAGAATCCGCAGCTCTGCACCTCATCCGTCTTCTTTTCCTCCATATATCTGTGCCAGCTTCTCTCGTGCTTTGATGTCTTTTTGAGGTCACCAGTCTACCCCTGACTTTTCCTCCAGATCCAGTCCCTTGTGGGTGGAAAGTAAAATTAGGATTGGAGAGCCAGGAATAAGTTATAGCTCGATCTATGTTTGGAAGCAAAAGCCAGCAGGCATAAGGAATGTGCAAATAGTCATTATGTTGGACCTCTTTTTTTCTCCATGATTACAGACTCTGTTGAGGGAGGGCCTTTCCACTGTGTATCCTGGGTGAAGAATTGGCCGCCAGAGCATCCCACTATGATTCACAGACTCCTGGTTTCGCGTCCTGGTAGCCCCAGTACTGGTTAAGACTTGTTTTTGTCCGAGGAGTTCTTAGATGTGACTCAACACCTTGAAACAGGGCGTAGTAGATAATGAACTTCTGTTTTCCTGTGGTCACTTGCCAGGCCATTACTCTGCTTCCTGCTGACAGCAGATCAGCCCTCTGAGGGGCTGGGTTTTGGGAATGTGATAAGAGCAGCATCATTTCCTGAGCAGTTTACTAAGTTGGTGTTGTAGCAGAATGAAGGACAACGTGCAGTTTAAATAAGACACTTTACTGAAGTACCTGGCCTGCAGTTTGAGGCAGGTTTGTGTTAAAAGGGAGTAAGGTGGCTGTTCACGCTGTGCCTTAACTGCAGTTCAGAAACATGGGCAGGATTAACCTTTGGAAATACAGTTCAACCTTCTGCTCCAGATAGCTATAGGAATATTCTTATTAAAGCTATGGAACTGGAGTGTGGCAAATCCTCACTTTGACAGTTCTTACCAAAATGCTGTGACCTTTCATGTTTCATACTGTGTTTTATAATCACAGGGTTTTAAAAACATACTCTGTCGCTTTTCATCCTTAAAATAACCCTAATAAAACACCTCATTGTGGGGTAATAAGGCATGAATTTTCATCTGTCACTTACGGGAAGGGAGTATCTTTGCTTAATGAAAAGTTATATAGATTCTAGCCTTTTTCCTTCAAAATTATCCAGTGGGGATAAGAGGGAAAGTATATGGAGGCACAGATGAGACAGTGTTGTCCCGGAACTGGTACTGAAGCTGGGCGGCGGGGCGCAGGGCTCGTTGTGTTACTCCCTGTGCTGCTGTGCATGGGAAGCTTTCCACAGTGAGATGACATTTTAAGAAACTCTAAGTGGTTTGTATTTTCTTTTATCTGAATTACAACAAATTTCCATTCTTACATGCGAATGCCGTGCAAGCACTTAATACAAGTAACCTGGTGGATGAATGCTTTTTTTCTTTCCCTTTAGATGACTTTAAGCCGGCGTCTATAGATACTTCCTGTGAAGGAGAGCTTCAGGTCGGCAAAGGAGATGAAGTCACAATTACGCTGCCACATATCCCTGTAGGTGTTATTACATCGTTGTATTTTAATGTGGAATCACAGTGAATCCTCATATTCTGTTATTGCAATTTGATTTCCTCCTTTTTAAAAACTTCTGGATTTCTGAAGTGCCAACATAAGGAGAAAAGGAGCTATGGGGGTCAGATGGGATGGAATTCATGCTTCCCAGGCTCCTGAGTAAAAAAAATTCTTTGTCGTTTTTCCCAAACTCCCTTTCCCCATTTGTTCCTAAGAAGGCAAGGTGGGACCTGGCTCCTCCTTTAGACATATGTAGCCTCCCCCAGCAGCTGCAGAGAAAGAGGCCCAAGTGCCCTATGAGTATAAAACAGCAATAGCTTAGGGGCGTGGAGAGGCAGGGGCAGCATCAGCGTGGTTTGTGAATCTGGCAGGGGGTGATGTTAAGGCTGGCAGTTTCAGGCAGGGCCTAGGTTCAGAGCCACAGATTAAAAGCTGAGTGGAGAACCCTCGCAGAGAGACACTGCTAAAGTCTTACCAAGGCACCACTCTGATCGCAAGGATCAGACAGAATAGTCTTAATGAACACGTGCATGTCCCAGGCCTGTCCTGGAACATGATTAGTTCTTGGTAACCGGTGAGAGAATGAAAAGGCTCTAGACAGAGAGCCTGGGAAGCTTTGTGCTGCCAAAAAACTGTCTGCCAGTTCAAACTGCTGTCTCATTAGTTGTTGCCTTTGGCAGGTTGCATCATCTCCCTTTGGACCTTACTTTCCCAAATGTAAAATAAAGAGGTTAGATAAATGATCCCTAACGTCCCTTCCAGCTCTTAATTTTTACTGTATGAACCAGGAGTCAAGGAGCCAACCAATTTCTGATTCCATCCAGGGGATTAAACGATACATTTGGCAAATGTTAACATCCACCCACTGTGGTGCTGGCTCATTACTAGGTACTGAGAATATATTCTTGAAGAAAACAAGCGTGTTTCTTGTCCTTAGGGAGTTTAAATAACTGTAGGAAAACATTGCACTTACTTTAGAAAATCTAGGGAGACTTACCTGAGGAAGTGACCTTTGAGCAGATTTGAAGGTTGAATAACTGAAAGGGAGGGAGGGGTTAGGATGTTGCAGACAGAATCCTTGTTAAATCCCTGCAGGACAGAACTTGTGGTTCTCAGAGAGGACTGGTGCCTTCTTCTCTGGAACCAGCAGAGCCCGGGGTGAAAGGAGCCGGTGCAGTGGAGGGGCCAGGTGGCTGGTTTACAGGTTTTCTTCTTGGGCCTTAAGCACTGGGCAGTCATGGAAGGCCTTAGGCAGGTTAGTGGCTTGAGGTACTTGAACCAGCCAGAACAGTGAGCCTGGAGAAGGTGTGTGGTTACTTAGCATGAAGGGGAAGCCCGGACTCTCCTATTACAAGGAAATGCAGAGATCACTCACTAGCTTTACTGCTCATAGTGAGAGCTCTACTCAGTGTCAGACAGGAATGCGTCACTTCTGTTTCTCAGTTCACACTTTACTGTTATTTGTAACATTTCCCAAATCTCTGGAAAATGTACAGTAACTTAAAAATTCAATATTTATTTCTTGATTACTTAGAGATAGTTGCACAGTTATAGATTCTTGCTATATTATTTCCTCTTTAACTCCTGGCTTCCCAAGCAAAAATAAAATGCAAATCAGCTTATTCTGTTTCTTTAAAAAAAAAAAAAAATTTATTTATTTGACTGCGCTGAGTCTTAGTTGCAGCATGTGGGATCTAGTTCCCTGACCAGGAACCAAACCCAGGCCCCCTGCCTTGCAAGCACAGAGTCTTAGCCACTGGACCACCAAGGAAATCCCCTTTCTATTCCTGTTTGGGTAGTTCTGATAAAAGATTTGATGAGATAAAGCCAGCTCTAAATTCAGTCTTGATATTCATAACTGGGGTATTTGGTTTGATTGTCTGAATTGTTCTTTTGTGGTTGAAAAGGGATCCACACCACCGATGACTGTGTTCAAGGGGAACAAGCGGCCTTACCAGAAGGACTGTGTGCTGATCATCAATCACGACACTGGAGAGTATGTGCTGGAAAAGCTCAGCAGCAGCATCCAGGTCAAGAAGACGCGGTATGTGAACAAGCAGATAAAGGTTGCTATGCCGTTTCTGTAGACTTACTTGTCTATTCAGTTATTTTATAAGAGTATGCCCATCTGGGAACTTAGCATCCTGTTGGCAGGCTCAGCAGCTCCCACCTGTGTCTTCTCAGACAAGTCAATAAAATATCTTTTCCTCAAAGGCAATGAAAATAAATAATGTTTTTAAGACCTGAAACGTAGAAGTCACTGGGGAGAAAGGTGTGCTTTATGATTAAGTCAATCTTATTAATCTCATGGGAAATAGATGGGGAAACAGTGGAAACAGTGTCAGACTTTATTTTTTGGGCTCCAAAATCACTGCAAATGGTGACTGCAGCCATGAAATTAAAAGATGCTTACTCCTTGGAAGGAAAGTTATGACCAACCTAGATAGCATATTCAAAAGCAGAGACATTAGTTTGCCAACAAAGGTCCATCTAGTCAAGGCTATGGTTTTTCCTATGGTCATGTATGGATGTGAGAGTTGGACTGTGAAGAAGGCTGAGCGCCAAAGAATTGATGCTTTTGAGCTGTGGTGTTGGAGAAGACTCTTGAGAGTCCCTTGGACTGCAAGGAGATCCAACCAGTCCATTCTGAAGGAGATCAGCCCTGGGATTTCTTTGGAAGGAATGATGCTAAAGCTGAAACTGCAGTACTTTGGCCACCTCGTGTAAAGAGTTGACTCATTGGAAAAGACTCTGATGCTGGGAGGGATTGGGGGCAGGAGGAGAAGGGGATGACAGGATGAGATGGCTGGATGGCATCACTGACTCGATGGACGTGCGTTTGAGTGAACCCCAGGAGTTGGTGATGGATAGGGAGGCCTGACGTGCTGCGATTCATGGGGTCGCAAAGAGTCGGACACGACTGAGCAACTGAACTGACTGACGTGGCTGTTGATACAGTACCACCAAAGGGATAAGATTTAAGTTTATAGACTTAAAATTATGAAAGAATAATTGAGTAATATATATTCTTTTTTAGAGTGACAACGTTAAATTTTTACAGGATACATTTGAGATTATTATAATATCAAAGCTTTATCTAATTTCTTTTGAATAGTGAGCTCTCTTTTAATTTTTAATTTGACAGGCATTACATGTGTCAAATGAGGCCAATTAGATTTTCTTTTAAAGTCAAATTTTATTCTATAAGTAGAAGTAACCCAGTGGTTCTATTATTGTGATACAGTAATTATTGTAATAGAGTAAATTTTAAAGAGAGTGTTACAGTCCGATGTTTTTCTGTGTATGCTTCCTCAAGCTGTTTTTCTTTACTCATTCCACAAAAAGAAAAGGTACCCAGCATTTATTGAGGTCTTACCACAGGCCCGGCACTGTGCTCGATGTTTTACGTGCATTGTTCAACCTTTACAAGTAACTTTTGGAAGGGTGGTGTTATCCTTCCGCACACAGATGAAGAGACAGGGTCAGTGCGCTGGTGACTGCCTCAGGGCCGAGGGGAGTTCTGCCGGGCGGACGCCATGGAGCCCTCTCCTGCTGCTCAGTGTGTGTCGGTAGATTACTTTCTCCAGCCAGGGGCTGTGGTTAGCCTTCCAGAAGCTGTTGGTTGTTGGGGTTTCTGTTACTACTCAGTGTCATCTGGGCACCAGCAGTGTTTTATCACTTAAAGAAAGAAAGAAAGAAAGAAAGTGAAGTTGCTCAGTCGTGTCCGACTCTTTGCGACCCCGTAGACTGTAGCCTACCAGGCTCCTCCGTCCATGGGATTTTCCAGGCAAGAGTACTGGAGTGGGGTGCCATTTCCTTCTCCAGAGGATCTTCCCGACCCAGGGATTGAACCCAGGTCTCCTGCATTGTAGCCAGATGCTTTACCATCTGAGCCACCAGGGAAGCCATTGATGACTAATTTGTTTTGAATAGTGAGCTCTCTTTTAATTTTTAATTTGACAGGCATTACATGTGTCATATGAGGAAAATTAGATTTTATTTTAAAGTTAAATTTTATTCTATAAGTAGAAGTAACCCAGTGGTTCTATTATTTATCACTTAAGTGTTTGTTAAAAGTATGAGATTTCAGGACCTATTAAGTCACAGTCTGCATTTTAATAGAGATTCCCCAAAGTTTGAAAAATGCTGAGCTAGTCCATTTACAAAAGAAATTGTTAATGGATGGTACTTTCTTGGTCTGGGGTGGAATGCTTTGCGTGCTGCCAGCAAGAGTTGGCCTGTAACAAAATGAGCAAGTGGTAAGTAGATAATGGGGAAAAAACTGCAAACAGGCCAGTATTTCCAGAGCTGCTGCTGCTGTCACCTCAGTCGTGTCCGACTCTGTGCGACCCCATAGAGGGCAGCGCACCAGGCTGCCCGGTCCCTGGGATTCTCCAGGCAAGAACACTGGAGTGGGTTGCCATTTCTTTCTCCAGTGCATGAAAGTGAAAAGTGAAAGTGAAGTCGCTCAGTTGTGTCCGACTCTTAGCGGCCCCATGGACTGCAGCCTACCAGGCTCCTCTGTCCATGTGATTTTCCAGGCAAGAGTACTGGAGTGGGGTGCCATTGTCTTCTCCAGAACTAGTTTTCTTTAATAACTCATTTGCCTGTGGTTATAACTTTATAGTGTGCAGAAGTTGAGTAGTTACATTTTCTGTAATTCAGACGGGTTCTCACAATCACAGTATATCCTACCTCAGTGCCCTAGCTGCTGCTCGGTAAAAAACGTGAGCCCCTTGAGGGCAGCGAGTGTTGTGTCCATTCCTCCTTGGTGCACAGTGCAGAGCTGGGACACAGCAGCGTGAGTCGTCTGTGTGCTAAAACCATAGGCACAGTCTTCTGAAGCCTGTGGTTCTGCAGATGGTTCCGGGTACTTGGTAACTGGGGCAGATCTGAGAACCGCTGTTCTTGCCCCTCCAATTCACAGACCATTTCTCATTTCAGAGCTGAGGGGAGCAGTAAAATCCAAGCCCGAATGGAGCAACAGCCCCCTCGACCCCCACAGCCATCCCAGCCGCCGCCACCTCCACCTATGCCGTTCAGAGCGCCAACGAAGCCTCCGGCTGGACCTAAAACCTCTCCCTTAAAAGATAACCCCTCACCTGAACCTCAGCTGGATGACATCAAAAGAGGTAGAGAGCGGTTTCTGGAGCCCCAGTAGCAACTTGGAGGAGGGCATTGAAGTTTGTGTGGAGGTCACAGGGCTGGCAGCACGGGCATCCTCTGCCTCTGTAGCAGTTTATGCAGGGGTCACCATTCCAGAGGTGATGGGTGTGCGGGGGTTACCACTCACCTCGTTTGATAAGGGGGAGTTCAGCGACTTGGGCTGTGGCTGTCTCTGCAGGGGTCTGCTTAGAGGCCCGGGTTTAAACAAGCCTGACTACCATCTGAAGGTCCTTATGGCACACCTTAGGGTTTTGGAAGAAGAGAATTCCCAGGTGCTGGGGATGAAAACCAAGCGTGTCAATGTAAACACAGTGTCTAGGTTAAATTCCTCAGCCAGTGCTTTGTACTGACACAAAGTGTGAAGTAGGAAAGCTCCATAAAGACCAGTGGCCTCGAAGGACTTAGCTGTCTGGTCAGGCTCTCTCTAATGCAAGCCTGAGACAGAGCTCACCGTGGTTTTCTCCCCCACAGTGGATGGTTTTAGTTGTCCAGACTCTTAGGAAGTTATGAAGGTAAGTGTTGTATTTCATGTTTTTGAAGTTTTATGAAATAAAATTAAACCCATAACAGCAGTAAACAGGAAAAGATAAAAAGTTGCCCTTGGGAAATTTGCCTTTTCCACCTTGTGGAAATACTGTCTCTTTGCAAATGAGATCACTCTGTGTGTGGGGCACAGTTGTTAAGCCTCTGGATTTTGTTTTTCCTCCTGGACATCGGAATGCTGACTGTGCAGGTTTTCACTTCAGCTGAATAGGAATTGGGCCATGAGTGGTTGGTTGTTGCCAGTTACGCTTAAAGGAACCATAGTCATTTAAGGTCTTGTGGTGTGTTTGGACAGGGGAATCTAGCGCCTTCCCCGATGTATTCTGTGGTGGATCCTTAATACGTTCACGGACACTGAAGTGGTCGGGTAAAACGTGTTATTTCCCTGCTTTACGTTTAATACAAACGCAGCACCTAAAGGCATGGCTGTTCATCAGATGTGTAAAGAGGACAGGGGAGGAAGAGAAAGACATTCTTTAGCAGCCTTGGCCCCTCCTGTGAGCCTTGTGGGACGTGCAAGGAAAGGACCCCAGAGGCTGTCTGCTCTGGCCCTTTCTTTTTCCAGAGCGTCCTGGAAAATTCATTGCCTTCCACCTGGGTCTCCCAGCTGGTTAGAGGTGGATCCAAAGTAAGTGCTCAGACCTTCTAGTTCCTGGTCAGATATTTCTCAGCCCCTGAGCAAAATATGGCTCTTCTCCTATTTGGTGTTTAATCCTGTCATTCACAATCTTTTTTTTTTTTTCCTTTTTTTTTTTAAACAGATAAGGCCAAACAGATTTAACTTCATTTCTTAAAAGAATCGTTATCTTGAACCAGTGTCCATTTTGGGTACTTTAGGTGAATTAAATGTTTCCATTGTCTCTCCGGAGACATGTTAGGTGTTTTTGTTTGTTGGTTTTGGTCATTTTGTTTGTTTTTAAGGGCTCGAGAGGTAGGAGCTTGTCTTCAGGTATCCGTGGTTGCTCTGGGTTTTGCCTGTGCCCTGTGTGCGGAAAGCTCGACACACTGACCCCGCCCTGTCATCTATTCCAGAACTGAGGGCGGAAGTGGACATCATTGAGCAGATGAGCAGCAGCAGCGGGAGCAGCTCCTCGGACTCGGAGAGCTCGTCAGGGAGCGACGACGACAGCTCCAGCAGTGGCGGCGAGGACAGCGGCCCTGCGTCGCCCCCGCAGCCCTATGGCGGCCGGCCAGCCGTGGCCAACGGGACCGGAGCTGCGCGGCCGCCGGGAAGCACGCAGCTCATGAGCACCCTCAGTAAGTGGGCCTTCCTGCCTACAGCCCGGGCGGAGCTGGGAGGGCTGGCCGGAGCAGTGGCTTCTGTCGTCTTACGCCAGAGTCTATAAACCTGAAGATATTTACGGCATAAGAAAGGGTCCTGCAAAGACAGTTTGAAGCAGAAAGGAGCAAATAAAGTCCCCAAGCAGTAAAAACAGGAAGCACAAAATTAAAAATCTGTTCCTTCTCTTTGCTTTTCTGTATTGGCACAAATTAAGTTTTGTGGATTTTGGGAAGTGCTGATGTGTGAGTTTGAAACCAGCCAACCTTGGGCAGGAGGGAAGAAAGGGACACTGTAGTGTCTGTGGCCTTCTTCACAGCTGGTGGTGGTAAGGCAGAGGGGAACGAGAACAGCCGTCTTCGTCTTGGAGGCGGGGAGATGCAGGTCTGTGCCCTGTCCTCTTGCCAGAGTCCCTGGAGCTGGGTGTCCTCCTGGGCTGACTTCGGGAGGTGTCATAACCCTGCTCCTGTGGGGCAGGCAGAGTCGCTCTCAGCTCCACACTGTAGACGTCTAACAGACCCCTTGTGTGGGGCCGGCCTTGTAGGCCTCTGCCCGCTGGGGCGAGAGCACTCCCCTCCCACCCCAGCACGCACACTCGCGTGTGTGCCGGTCCCTGCTCCCCTACCTGAGTGGGTTCAGCACTGTTGGGATGCCAGTGAAGGCTGTCTTCTGCCATCTCACGATGCAGGCTGAGCTTCTGGATTTCAGGTATACTTGGCACTCTTCCCCATTGGTTCAGGAACTGAGTTTTACACTGGACCTCTGGTATTCATACTGGAGAATGACTGCAGCGCCTGTGACTGTGCAACTCAGCTCTTGTTTTACCCAGTCAGTGCCAAGCTTCCTTTCCTCCCAGAAAGTAAGAGCCAAAAATAGCTCAGTGCATGTTTAAGTGCCTTAAACTCCTTTTTAGTTCTTTATGGCTCTTTATTAGCTCTCCCGGCTCGTAGCTTTTCCAATGGCAAGACCTTAATCTTTGCATACCACATATCCAATAAAGTACTGAAGTTATTTAAACTAGGATCGTCAACCAGAACCAACTTACAAACCCTAAAGTTAAAGTAAGTAGCACAGATCTCCTAAACCCTAATGTAAAAACATACAGAGTGAAGATAGTATTGTTTTCCTAAATGGTAGCATGCATTATATCTTTTCCCCCAAAAAACAAATGGATCAGCTTGAACCTGTGTCAAATAAACTGTTAAGAAATCTCAGAACTGAATCTTCAGCTCCATTATGCTGAGCTGTTCACATGCATGTCACCTTCTTTGTAAGCGATGGTGCTCAGCTCTTCTGATTGGGATTACTTGCTGGTGCTGTGCCCTCCTTCCCACATCTGGGACAGCAGAGGTCACCTTTATTGCTCTCAGACCTCTTTCTGTCATAAAAATTATTGAGGACCCCAAGGAGCTTTTACGTTTATAGCTTGTGTCAGTGTTTACCACGTTAGAAATTAAACCTGGGACATGCTTAAAATACTCAGTAATTCATCTGAAAAAATGACAATCAGCCATATGATAATAAAAGCAACACTTTTATGAAAAATTTTCTAAATAAAAAAATATTTAGTGTGAAGAGTAACATTGCTTTAAAATTTTGCCAATCGCTTTTACAAAGTAGGGAGTTTACATCTGCTTCTGCATTCAGCCTTGCCATCAGTTGTGTGGGTTGAAGTCTGTGAAGAAAATCTGGCGTCACAAAGGTTTATAGTTAGAAAAGGGAGGAGCTCGGGTCAAAGTGTTCCGAAAGGGCCTCGGGGACCCTGGGGTCCTGAGAACACACTGAGAGGACATCAGTGATCAGTGATCCGGAGATCAGTGATCCAGAAATGTAGTTCACTTTTGTTCTATTCCAAGTGGTATCAGCTGAGGTCCTGTGAGTCCTCTTATTCTTTGAGATGGAAAAGCTTTACATTCTTCACTCCTAAACCTAGATGTTGCATGCTGAACAAAATTGAAGGTTTTACAGAACTCAGTAGTTCAGACCTGAGGTGTAAAATAACGTGACTGTTCCGGCCACAGGGGCTGGGTGTGTGTTTATGCTGCATTAGCATATTATTGGCATAAACAGAATTTAGCTGCCTGACCAGGAAACCCAACTGGGTATTATTATTTTTGCTCTTATAAAGAAACTTTATATGAACAATTCCACTAGATAGTCAATTTATGACTAGTTTTTGCTGTTTATTGAGACATGTAAAAACCGTGTAGCCAGTCCCTCCCTGCTCTGCCTCATTACGCAGTATTGCTGTCCTTTGCAGATGCAAAAAGAGCAATTCTTTTAAAACGTTGACGGCACCAGTTTTGTGGCCGAGCCAAATCAGTTTTCCTCCATAATTAAACTGAGCCAGCCTGGTGTTACTGGAGCGTGAGAGCCCAGACAGGCAACCAAAGAACCACGGGGGAGCTGTTTCTAAACTGTGTCCTTTTGGTCTGACTTTGTTTTCTCTTTATAGGAAATGACTTGCAGTTGAGCGAGTCTGGCAGTGACAGTGATGACTAGACCCGGATCTTTTGAAATCAACTTTTTGGTGCACAGATCTGCCTCGAGAACAGGCTGCTTTAGCGTGCAGTCCACGCTGAGAGGAAAATGCGGGGATCGTGACTCTAGGAGGAATTGGAGGCTCTGAAGCACTCAGACGTGCATGTCTTTAACTTAGTGGTGATGGGTGATTTTCTCACGTAATTTTTGAACAATCTCAATGTTTCAAAGTTTTAAGTAGATCTATAGCAGAACTAACAGAATTGTATCTCTATTTGGTTAACACTGTTAATGGAAACTAGACAAATGTGCCCTGGTCTAGGTTCCTCAAAGGCCACTTCTTCTCCTGGCCAGTGCTTCAGTGTCAAACCTCAGCAGCCACCAGCATGACCAAATGGTTTGCCCCAGTGAAAGGAGGGGTGGGGGTGGGGGCAGCCTCAAACCCCAGCACGGACGCATGTTCCAGCCACTTCCAGCTATGGACCTGAGGTGGTGAGGAGGTTCTGCCTGACCCGGCCTGGCAGGCCTGTGTAGAAACGGACTTCAGGAAGGGGTACGAGAGCGTCCGTGGGGGGGCCTGGATTCGTGGCTCAGCCCCACGCCTGCAGATGAGGAAGGGACATGCGTGGCTGGCGTGGGGCCAGCGTCTTGCCCCAGACCAGGCCTTCCCATTTCTGCCCCTGAATCTTACTGGAACCAGAGAGTCTTGTCCATGGGCCTGTGTAAGAGCTGTGTTGTGCATCGGAGCTTTTCCTGGATTCCAAAAGATAGAAGTGCGGGCTCCTACTCTCCAGTTTAGATCCACGCAGTCCCTGAATACATCAGTCCCACGTGAGGGTCGGTGGGAAGGAAAGGAAGCCAGCAGCCATGGTGCTGATGCCCGTGACTTGCTTAAACTGGGGCTTTAAGCTCTGCATGGATCCATAACGACAGGGCTTCTTTCGAAGGCTGCCAGTGGGGACGAGTGGGAGGGCTGAGGTGAGGAGGCCTCTGGGCAGATGGGCCGGCAGCTGCCTTCCAGACTGCGGTCTGGCTGGAAGGCATGCAGTGTGCAATGAGCAGGTGTTGGCAGGGCTCCCCCATTCTTGCTTTTGCACCGCTGTTTGTGCCTGAGTCCCAAGCTGGCTCATTTTTTATACGCAACCAGAAGGAAGTCACGGGATTGCCTTCTGTGGTGTGCCGTTTCCAGATGAATCTGTTATTGGGGGGAAGCGTCTGTACACCATGGATGTGTGATAAGTTGTCCTACAATCAGTGTGTTAGTATGGAGTCGCCCACTTCTGTCACCTGAATGATTATGTCCTGAGAAATATCTGTCGGCTTCGATTCAGCCGTATTGAGAACATGAAGACTGACCTTTCTCCCGCCAGTGACCTCTCCCTCCTTGGCTAGTGGAGGGAAGCAGTCTGGACCCAGGAAGAAGCTAGGTGATTGGTGGCAGGGGCTTTGAGTTGAGCCTCACGAAGTCATCTGTGTCCCCCGCGCGGTGGTCCCAGTAAGCTGGAGTCGGGGCCAGGCAGCCTGCTCACGCCACTCCACCAGCTGCGCTCAGGGTCACTCCAGCACCTGTGCTGGGTCCTCTGCCCATCACGCGGCTTCATGGAGTTCATGGCAGGTAGGAACTTACTTAGAATGAAGTGATTGTTTTTAATTTCTTGGTAATGACAGCTCAGGGAAGCTGAAGGTCGTGGTTGTGTATGTTAGTTACTCACTCACGTCCAACTCTTTGCGACCCCATGGACCGTAACCCTCCAGGCTCCTCTGTCCATAGGATTCTCCAGCAAGAATACTGGAGTGGGTTGCCATTGCCTTCTCCAGGGGATCTTCCTGAGTGAGGGATCGAGCTGGGTCTCCTGCACTTCAGGTGGATGCCTTCCCGCCTGAGCTGCCAGGGAAGCCTGAAGGTGATGGCTGGGAGACGTGAATTGTTTCTGGACGTGGGAATTGTTTCACCGCTCTTCACTTGCTCAGGCTGGGGCGGGCACCAGGAACTTGGACTAAAGATAGATCTATTTAAGCCTCTCTCCCTCCTTTCCTCTCCTCAGAGGCTTGATGCGCGTGGCCAGCCCGGGGTCTGGGCCTGTGCGGGGTCTGTGGGTGCCTCGGCAGTGCCTGCCGGTGGCCTGCCTTGGGGGGTGGGCTCTGCACGCAGCCCCCGCCCCATCCCCGCATGCTGGCCCTGCAGGCCTGTCACAGCTGCTGGCCCAGCCCCGGTTCTGTTCTCCGCACAAGTCTGTGCTGGTTGCCTCTGCATGCCCTCCAGCTTTGCCCGGCAGAGTAAGGAATCCTTTCTTTTTGGAAATGAAGCCTCCAGCCTCACAGACTCCCCCTCACGAGTGCCCTCCTGCCAGCCAAGCTGGACCTGTTCTTCCTGCCTCTGTGCCTTGTCAGCCGCCTGCCCCGGCCCCGCTCACGGGGCTCTGTGGGTGCCACCAGCCCACACGGACCTTCCCCTTGCTCAGGCGCTGGTCGGCGTGGGCCCTGAGCAGGCCCTGTGGTTCTCCTCTTGCCTGGAGCTCGCAGGAGCAGACTGGAGAGGCTTGCGGCCTGGTGTGAAGAGGGCACAGAACCGCGGGGACACTCCCGGCCTCCAGGGACAGCTGGAGACTGTCCGACCGAAGCGTTAAAATGGCCTTTCCCTTGTTCTGTGTTCCATCTGCCACTGGGTGCAGTGAAGCATCTGAGGAGCCGTGGCAAGCAAGCTGCCGTACGGGCGTGGTTCGGGGAAACGTAACAGACTAGAGATGTGTCGTGACACCACTTATTAACTCTTTTATTTCTGTAGCAGAATCATTTTTTTAAAGTGTGGTTTTAATGTGTATGTGTTTCAGTGGTGGGAAAACTTGAAAATTCCAAGATCCTTATTACTTCCCTATTTGAGAGGCTGGTTAAGTAGGGTGTGTGTGGAGGGGTGTGTGCATGTGAAGTATTTATTACACTATTCTGAAAGAGTAATTGTCTCTCATGTGGATATGCATTAGGTGCAGCCACAGCGTATGTTTCCATTTGGTGAGGAAGGTAGGATCCATAAAACTCAGGCCTTAACCAGTAGGTTGGACGAGAAGACCAATTGAAATGTCATGAAATGTCTTTGTTGCTCCTGTTATTTCTGTCTTAAATTCATTGTCTCGTTCTTTAATGATTATTAAAATCTTGTGCCTGAAAGTTTTATTTTGCTTAATTATGAAGTAGACATGCATGTTTATATTTATGCAAAATATTTGCTGTAAAGTTTTTTTCTTTTGGTTTACTCTTTTTAAAAAAAATAAGTAAAAAATGAAGGTCAGCAATATACATTTCTCGAGTTTTCTTTTTTTTTTTTTTACTAGAACTCCATCTAGGAGTCAGTGAAAAATGTAGGGTTCTTTTAAGAATCCTTTGTGCTTAAGGCTAATTATCTAAATTGATTCCCTTTTTAATTTGGTGTTTCTGATCATTAGCATTTACACTTCTGTTTTAAGAGGCCTGAAAATCAGAACCAAAGGATGGCTGTAGCAACCCTCGTGGAGTCTGAGGCTGTACTGGGTCTGAGAACCCTGGGGGCATTAAACTGACTCCCTGGACGTGTCTCCTAGTCGTTTTAGTTCACCTGGACCGCCATACTACAACAGAGGGCCAATGTACACCCCTGACCCCCCGGTCGACAGTCTCGAAGGGACCCCGCTGCTGCCTCACGCTCCACACCTGGGGTGCAGCAGCACCCACTCCTGTCTGGTGCTCTTGGTGCCCCTCCCAGGCTGGAAGTGACCACGTTCCTTTTGAATTCGCTGGTGTCTTTAACCTGTTGGGTGCTCAGTAGATTTGGGCTGAACACTCAGAGAACAAGGCTAGGAATCCTCTGCCACGTACCAAGTGTCTCCCATGCCTTCAGCTAGACACGAGAGACAGCCCGGACTCTCGGGAGCGGCGGTGCGTGTCCGTCCCCTAAGGGAGTCTGATCCTCAGTGAACTGTTGCTGTTACAGCAGTAGGTAACAGACCATCCCAAAGCTGGATGCTTAAGATAGTAAATATTCATTTTGCAATTTAGACCGGATCTGGCTGGGCAGTTCTGGTCTTGACCCCTTCCTGTGCCTGGGGTCTGACAGATCTGTCTGGGGTGACAGCCCACACAGCACGGGTCGCTCAAGTCAACTCCATGTCCTGTCCTCCAGTGGCCGGGCCTGGGCACATGGCCATGGCAGGGGCAGGGGTGCTGGACGCCATGACTGCTGACACCTCATTGGCCAAAGGAGGTCACTGGGCCAAGTTCAGGATCGAGGGTGGGGTGGGCAGAGACGCTAAAGCCACCCATGGGAGGAAGGGCAAACTTCACTGGACCTCGGGAGCTGTGGCAATTATTGGGCGATTACTGCAGTCATTCACCACCACCCCAGTGGACGGCGTGTCTCCAGCTGTGCTAGGAACCTTGGGCCACAGGATTGCTAAGGCTGCTCTGGGCTCTGGCTTTTCTCCTGACCAGATGGGTGGATGGAAGGCCAGAGGAGCTAAGACAGATCTGAACTGATCCCTGCAGAGGGTGCCAAGCCCAGGCCATGGGCTCTCATAGGGCCCCATCCGTTCACTGCGTGTGGTTTGCTAACCTACCCTTTCCAACCCAGTGCGCCACTCTGGTTACCTATTGCTAAGTAACAAATTGACCCAAAACTTCCGTGGCTTAAAAAGATCACCGTTTCATACGATGGAATCTTTTAGAACTAGAACAGAGCTGGGCTGGGCAATTCTGCTTCCTGTGGCTTCAACTGATGTCAATTGGCAGATGGACAGGCCTGCCTTCTCTCCTGTGTCTGTCCCGTGGTGGGGTTGGCTGGAAGCAGGCTCGTTTGGGGCCACACCTGTCCTCTCTAGCAAGGCCGGCTCAGGGAGTGTGTCGTCCTAACGTTGGCTGCTTCCTGTAGGACACGTGTTCTGAGAAGCTGTGTGGCCTTTTATGACCTGGCCCCGAAGTCACACCACCACATTCTATCAGAGCTGTCAAAGGCTCACCGAGATTCAAGAGGAAGGGACACAGACCTGTCCCCCTTCAATGAATGAAAGAGCCACCCACTCAGGGTCCCCAGCTGGCTCCCCTGCGTTTGTGGCCTTGTCTGCTTTGGGCTCCAAAATCACTGCAGATGGTGACTGCAGCCATGAAATGAAAAGATGCTTATTCCTTGGAAGGAAAGTTATGACCAACCTAGACAGCATATTATGGAGAAGGAAATGGCAACCCACTCCAGTACTCTTGCCTGGAGAATTCTGTGGACAGAGGAGCCTGGTGGGCTGCTGTCCATGGGGTTGCACAGAGTCGGACACGACTGAAGCAATTTAGCATGCATGCATGCATTGGAGAAGGAAATGGCAACCCACTCTTGCCTGGAGAATCCCAGGGACAAAGGAGCCTGTGGGCTGCCGTCTATGGGGTTGTGCAGAGTCAGACATGACTGAAGCAACTTAGCAGCAGACAGCATATTAAAAAGAAGAGACATTACCAACAAAGGTCCGTCTCATCAAGGCTATGGATTTTCCAGTAGTCATGTAGGGGTGTGAGAGTTGGACTAGAAAGCTGAGTGCCGAAGAATTGATGCTTTTGAACCGTGGTGTTGGAGAAGACTCTTGAGAGTCCCTTGGACTGCAAGGAGATCCAACCAGTCCATCCTAAAGGAGATCAGTCCTGAATATTCATTGGAAAGACTGATGCTGAAGCTGAAACTCCAATACTTTGACCACCTGATGCAAAGAGCTGACTCATCTGAAAAGACCCTGATGCTGGCAAAGATAGAGGTCTGGAGAAGAATGGGATGACAGCAGGTGAGATGATTAGATGGCATCACCGACTCAATGGGCATGAGTTTGAGTAAACTCCAGGAGTTGGTGATGGACAGGGAGGCCTGGTGTGCTGCAGTCCGTGGGGTCACAAAGAGTCAGACACAACTGAGCAACTGAACTGAACTGAACTTCTGTGGTGGTTCTTAGGTGAGACATCTACCCAGAGCAGGCTCCTAAGTCCCCCGTCCAGCAGCATCAGCATCCCTGTGACCTTGTTAGAGACCCGAATTCTCACACCCCAGACCTGCTGGGTCAGAATGACCAGCCCTTCAGCTCATTCTGATGAACCCTAAATCTTGAGAACCACTGCCCCAGGACATAACTCCCTTGATGAGCCTCAGTGATGACCGGTGACCACAATGACTGCCGGAACTTCCCATCTAGGTGTTGGATGAAGGTGACTAGGGGTGGGGCACCCGCGGAATGTGGTATGTACTGTTTATAGGTTGGAACATCGAAAACAAAATTCATCATTGCCCTTGAATTGTCTGGGGGCAGAATTTAACTGTAATGTGGGCTCTTTTCCCTTTCTGTGAAGGGACTGGGGCAGGTGGAGAAGAGAGGCAGGGGAGTTGGCTGGTTTGATAAGGTTGTTTCTTAGAGGCTTGTCTAAAAGTCAGCTGCCTGGAGCTGAAAGGAGTTCAGGTGGGCCCTCAGAGAGAAAGCCCCTTTGATAGAGGCAGTGTGCATCCTTTCCCTCTGTTTCTCGGGGGGTTGGTGTTGGATGAAGTGATGGGTGTGTATGTGTGCTTAATTGTTCAGTCTTGTCTGACTCTTTGCGACCCCGTGGACTGTAGCCCGCCAGGCTCCTCTGTCCATGGGATCCTCCAGGCAAGAATACTGCAGTGGGTTGCCATGCCCTCCCTCCTCCAGGGGATCTTTGCAACCCAGGGATCGAACCCAGGTCTTGCACACTGCAGGCAGATTCTTTGCTGTCTGAGCCACCAGGGAGGCCCAACTCATCACTCCTTCACTCCTGCTGCTCCCCTCCCCCCAGCCAGGATGGTTACAAATGGAGATGCACGTGGGGGACCAGCCCACACCCTGGAGCCTCTGCGTCTGTGGTGGTAACTGGGCTGCTCCAAGGTAACAGTCTCCTTGGTGAGTCGCCAAGGTCCTCGAGCTGTGCACTCATTTATCACACAAAAGGGAGATCTGGGTTTCCTTGAAACTTTAAATCTGTCTGGGGTGGATAACCCAAGTAAAGCAGTCACTGGGGTTGGCTCGTTAATTGTAAGGGAATGTGGAGAGTTAAGCAGTTTGCCCCATGTGTGCCCTGCACACTGCTCTCAGGGTGATGGATGACAGGCGTGTCTACCCCAAGATGTGTAGGAATTTCATCCTGCCATCTTCCTAAGCCCTGGCTCTTCTGTCCTCGTTACCAAGTTTCCTGCAGAGACTGCTTACCAATTTGTTACTCAAACAACTTTGCCTGGGGTCAGACCCCATCCCCACACTTCCTTAGTGATGATGGGAGCACCTGGGCTGGCCTAGGGAATCCCAGCCAGGGGTGGATCCTTGGGGATCAGTTTAACAGAGCTTGGGCCCCCTGTTATTGGTGAAAGAGTAAAAAGCCAGTTCAGACTGGGAGAGTGCAAGTCAGCCCCCATGCCCCATTCACAGACTGCAGGCCCAACAATTGGTAACTGCAGAGTTAGCAGGAAGCAATCTGTCCCCCAGTCACTGTGGCTCTGAAGGGTCATCATCACGCCTTCTTTTCAGTGACATCCCCAGCCTCGCCTTGTCACTTCTGCCACCCGCACAGAAATCACTGCGAAATTTTGAGACTGAAATCATGGGCTGTCAAAACTTTGCAGTCTGTAAGTCTGTCGTAAGTCAGGAAGCTTATTATACAGTGACGTAAGGCAGAAAGAGAAAGACCAATACTGTCTATTAATGCATATATATGGAATTTAGAAAGATGGTACTGATGATCCTACATGCAAGGCAGCAAAGGAGACACAGATGTAAAGAACAGACTTTTGGACTCTGTGGGAGAAGGCGAGGGTGGGATGATTCGAGAGAATAGTATTGAAACACGTACATTACCGTATGTGAGATAGATGACCGGGGCAAGTTTGATGCATGAAGCAGGGCACCCAACGCCGGTGCTCTGGAACAACCCAGAGGGATGGGGTGGGAAGGGAGGTGGGAGGGGGGTTCAGGATGGGGGGACACATGTATACCTGTGGCCGATTCATGCTGATGTACGGCAAAAACCATCACCATGTTGTAAAGGAATTATTCTCCAATTATACTAAATTAATTTTAAAATGAAAAAAAAAGGAATGTTCCATTCTCGCCTGGAAGACCTGAGCCGTGTGCACCCCTTCAACAGAGAAGCAGTTTCAGTTTCTACCCTAGATGCAGAACTTCTGGGGAACAACATCCCGAGTTTTTCATACCTTTATAGTTTTCCACCAATCTCTGAAATTCAGCACAATGCTGAATAAGGTACGATTATTCCCAGTACGTGGGCTTCCCAGGTAACTCAGTGGTAAAGAATCTGCCTAAAATTCAGTAGATGCAGGTTCAATACCTGAGTCAGGATGATCGCCTGGAGGGGGGACTGGCCCGCACCAGTGTTTTTGCTGGGAAATCCAACAGACAGAGGAGCCTGGTGGGCTACCGTCCCATGGGGTCACAGAGAGTTGAACACAAGTTAGCAACTAAACAACAATTCCCAGATGAGAATTGAGACTCAGATGAGAAAGCAGAGACTCAGAGACATTAGGCAAATTAAGTAGGATAGTTAAGAGTGAATTGGTGACAGAGCCAGGATTCAAATCCAGATTTGTGCCTCTAAGTCCTCTGGTTTTTTTCACAAGCTACACCACATCTTTCATGACCGGCGTCACCCTCAGAGAGCCAGCCTCTCCAAGTAGACCCATCAGAACCAACCCGGAGGGAGACGGTCCTAAGATGGCGGAGGAATAAGACAGGGAGACCACTTTCTCCCCCACAAATTCATCAAAAGAACATTTAAACTCTGAGTAAATTCCACAAAACAACTTCTGAATGCCAGCAGAGGACATCAGGCACCCAGAAAAGCAGCCCATTGTCTTCAAAAGGCAGTAGGAAAAAATATAAAAGACAAAAAAAGAGACAAAAGAGGTAGGGATGGAGCTCCATCCCGGGAAGGGAGTCTTAAAAAGAGAGAAGTTTCCAAACACCGGGAAACACTCTCACTGCCGAGTCTGTGGCAAGCCTTGGAAGCACAGAGGGCAACATAACAGGGAGGAAAAATAAATAAATAATTAAAACCCACAGATTACGAGCCCAACGGTAACTCCCCCAGTGGAGAAGCAGCGCAGACGCCTGCACCTGCCACTAGCAAGCGGGGGTTGGGCAGGGAGGCGCGGGCTGCATCGCTTAGAGTAAGGATCTGGCCTGAATGCCCCAAGGGCAATCTGAGGGAACTAACTTGGGCTAGCAAACCCGACTGTGGGATAGCTACCACACAAAAAGCCAGCCCTAACCTAAGACACTGCCTTGCCCGCGCGCAGAACAAAGGACTGAACAGAGATAGCTGGCAGCAGACCATCCCCCTCTGGTGACAGGCAGCCAGAGCCGGAAGGGGGCAATCGCAGCCCCAGAGAGACAGTATCTACAAAACTGTAAGCAGGCTTCTTTGCTAACTAAGACTTCCTGGGGTTCTGGACGGTCAACATTCGCCTGAGAAGGTGCACAGGTTGTACACCCAGAAAACCAAGCGTCAGGGACGGGGGAGGCGATAAGTCGCGGTGACCGCGCTCACCAAACACCCCATCACCTGAGCTGCTCGGACCTGGGAAGGGCACAAAACGCTGGCCCAACCGAGTGCGCCTCTGAGGACTACCTGAGTGCCTGAACCTGAGCGGCTTAGACCTGGGAGGTACGTACAGCCCAGGGCCGGCCTCGGGCAGTTCCAGGCAGATGGGAGGGCACATGTTCCGTGAGGGGGGGCAGGCCCAGTGTGGTTGAGGCACTGCGAGCACACGCCAGTGTTATTTGTTTGCCGCGTCCCTCCCTCCCCACAGTGGGACTGAACAAGTGAGCCTAAAAAAGTGTCCACCACCGCCCCCTTGTGTCAGGGCAGAAATCAGACACTGAAGAGACCAGCAAACAGAAGAAGCTAAAACAGAGGGAACCTTCTTGGAAGTGACAGGTGCAATAGATTAAAACCCTGTAGTCAGTACCAACTACATAGGGAGGGGTCTATAGATCTTGAGAAATATAAGCCGGACCAAGGAACGATCCGAAAATGAACTGACCCCACACTGCCCACAACACCACCAGAGAAAGTCCTAGATATATTTTTTACCATTTTTTATGATCATTCTTTTTTTTTTTTATTAAAAAAAATTTTTAAGTCCTCTATTACTCCTTTAATTTCCACTTTTATAACCACTATTACTTTGCAAAAAAAAAAAGACCCTATTTTTAAAAAGCAAACTTTATATATATTTTTTTATATAATTTTTGTGACTTTTTTATTCTTCTCTTTTTTCTTCTTTTCTTTAATAGTGTATTTTTGAAATTCCAAACTCTACTCTAGAATTTTAATCTTTGCTTTTTGGTATTTGTTATCAATTCTGTACCTTTAAGAACCCAATCTTCAGTACCCATTTTTACTTGGGAGCGAGATTACTGGCTTGACTGCTCTCTCCCCCTTTGGACTCTCCTTTTTTTCCACTGGGTCACCTGTGTCTCCTCCCTACCCCCTCTCTTCTCTACCCAAATCTGTGAATTTCTGTGTGTTCCAGACGGTGGAGAACACTTAGGGAACTGATTACTGGCTGGATCTGTCTCTCTCCTTTTGGTTCCCCCCTTTTGTCCTCTTGGCCACCTCTGTCTCCTTCCTCCCTCTTCTCTTCTCTGTATAACTCCATGAACATCTCTGAGCAGTCCAGTTGTGGAGCACACATAAGGAAGTGATTACTGGCTAGCCTGTTCTCTCCTCTATTGATTTCACCTCATCTCATTCAGGTCACCTCTAACTCCCTCCTCCCTCTTCTCTTCTCCATGTAACTCTGTGAACCTCTCGGGTGTCACTCACTGTGGAGAAACTTTTCATCTTTAACCTAGATGATTTACCAATGGTGCTGTATAGAAGGAGAAGTCTTGAGACTACTGTAAAAATAAGACTGAAAAGCAGAAGCAGGAGGCTTAACTCCAAACCCTGAGAACACGAGAGAACTCCTGACTCCAGGGAACATTAATTGACAGGAGCTCATCAAATGCCTCCATACCTACACTGAAACCAAGCACCACCCAAGGGCCAACAAGTTCCAGAGCAAGACATACCAAGCAAATTCTCCAGAAACAAAGGAACACAGCCCTGAGCTCCAATATACAGGCTGCCCAAAGTTGCCCAAAGAAATCCAGCTCCACCCACCAGAACACCGACACAAGCTTCCCTAACCAAGAAACCTTGACAAGCCACCTGTACAACCCCACCCACAGTGAGGAAACTCCACAGAAAAGAGAACTCCACAGACTGCCAGAATACAGAAAGGACACCCCAAACACATCAGTATAAACAAGATGAAGAGACAGAGGAATACCCAGCAGGTAAAGGAACAGGATAAATGCCCACCAAACCAAACAAAAGAGGGAGAGATAGGAAATCTACCTGATAAAGAATTCCGAATAATGATAGTGAAAATGATCCAAAATCTTGAAATCAAAATGGAATCACAGATAAATAGTCTGGAGACAAGGATCGAGAAGATGCAAGAAAGGTTTAACAAGGACCTAGAAGAAATAAAAAAGAGTCAATATATAATGAATAATGCACTAAATGAGATCAAAAACACTCTGGAGGCAACAAATAGTAGATTAACAGAGGCAGAAGATAGGATTAGTGAATTAGAAGATAGAATGGTAGAAATAAATGAATCAGAGAGGAAAAAAGAAAAACGAATTAAAAGAAATGAGGACAATCTCAGAGACCTCCAGGACAGTGTTAAATGCCCCAACATTCGAATCATAGGAGTCCCAGAAGAAGAAGACAAAAAGAAAGACCATGAGAAAATACTTGAGGAGATAATCATTGAAAACTTCCCTAAAATGGGGAAGGAAATAATCACTCAAGTCCAAGAAACCCAGAGAGTCCCAAACAGGATAAACCCAAGGCGAAACACCCCAAGACACATATTAATCAAATTAACAAAGGTCAAACACAAAGAACAAATATTAAAAGCATCAAGGGAAAAACAACAAATAACACACAAGGGGATTCCCATGAGGATAACAGATGATCTTTCAATAGAAACTCTTTAAGCTAGGAGGGAATGGCAAGACATACTTAAAATGATGAAAGAAAATAACCTACAGCCCAGATTACTGTACCCAGCAAGGATCTCATTCAAATATGAAGGAGACATCAAAAGCTTTACAGACAAGCAAAAGCTGAGAGAATTCGGCACCACCAAACCAGCTCTCCAACAAATGCTAAAGGATATTCTTTAGACAGGAAACACAAAAAGGGTGTATAAACTCGAACTCAAAACAATAAAGCAAATGGCAATGGGATCATACTTATCAATAATTACCTTAAACGTAAATGGGTTGAATGCCCCAACCAAAAGACAAAGACTGGCTGAATGGATACAAAAACAAGACCCCTATATATGTTGTCTACAAGAGACCCACCTCAAAACAGGGGACACATACAGACTGAAAGTGAAGGGCTGAAAAAGATTTTCCATGCAAATAGAGACCAAAAGAAAGCAGGAGTAGCAATACTCATATCAGATAAAATAGACTTTAAAACGAAGGCTGTGAAAAGAGACAAAGAAGGACACTACATAATGATCAAAGGATCAATCCAAGAAGAAGATATAACAATTATAAATATATATGCACCCAACATAGGAGCACCACAATATGTAAGACAAATGCTAACAAGTATGAAAGGGGAAATTAACAATAACACAATAATAGTGGGAGGCTTTAATACCCCACTCACACCTATGGATAGATCAACTAAACAGAAAATTAACAAGGAAACACAAACTTTAAACGATACAATAGACCAGTTAGACCTAATTGATATCTATAGGACATTTCACCCCAAAACAATGAATTTCACCTTTTTCTCAAGTGCACACAGAACCTTCTCCAGGATACCTCACATCCTGGGCCATAAATCTAGCCTTGGTAAATTCAAAAAAATTGAAATCATTCCAAGCATCTTTTCTGACCACAATGCAGTAAGATTAGATCTCAGTTACAGGAGAAAAACTATTAAAAATTCCAATATATGGAGGCTGAACAACATGCTGCTGAATAACCAACAAATCACAGAAGAAATAAAAAAAGAAATCAAAATATGCATAGAAACGAAAATGAAAACACAACAACCCAAAACCTGTTGGACACTGTAAAAGCAGTGCTAAGGGGAAAGTTCATAGCAATACAGGCATACCTCAAGAAACAAGAAAAAAGTCAAATAAATAACCTAACCCTACACCTAAAGCAACTAGAAAAGGAAGAAATGAAGAACCCCAGAGTTAGTAGAAGGAAAGAAACCTTAAAAATTAGGGCAGAAATAAATGCAAAAGAAACAAAAGAGACCATAGCAAAAATCAACAAAGCCAAAAGCTGGTTCTTTGAAAGGGTAAATAAAATTGACAAACCATTAGCTATACTCATCAAGAAACAAAGGGAGAAAAATCAAATCAATAAAATTAGAAATGAAAATGGAGAGATCACAACAGACAACACAGAAATACAAAGGATCATAAGAGACTACTATCAGCAATTATATGCCAATAAAATGGACAACGTGGAAGAAATGGACAAATTCTTAGAAAAGTACAACTTTCCAAAACTGGACCAGGAAGAAATAGAAAATCTTAACAGACCCATCACAAGCACGGAAATTGAAACTATAATCAGAAATCTTCCAGCAAACAAAAGCCCAGGTCCAGACAGCTTCACAGCTGAATTCTACCAAAAATTTAGAGGAGAGCTAACACCTATCGTACTCAAACTCTTCCAGAAAATTGCAGAGTAAGGTAAACTTCCAAACTCATTCTATGAGGCCACCATCACCCTAATACCAAAACCTGACAAAGATGCCACAAAAAAAGAAAACTACAGGCCAATATCACTGATGAACATAGATGCAAAAATCCTTTAAAAAATTCTAGCAATCAGAATCCAACAACACATTAAAAAGATCATACACCATGACCAAGTGGGTTTATCCCAGGGGTGCAAGAATTCTTCAATATCTGCAAATCAATCAATGTAATACACCACATTAACAAATTGAAAAATAAAAGCCATATGATTATCTTAATAGGTGCAGAGAAAGCCTTTGACAAAATTCAACATCCATTTATGATAAAAACTCTCCAGAAAGCAGGAATAGAAGGAACATACCTCAACATAATAAAAGCTATATATGACAAACCCACAGCAAACATTATCCTCAATGGTGAAAAATTGAAAGCATTTCCCCTAAAGTCAGGAACAAGACAAGGGGGCCCACTTTCACCACTACTATTCAACATAGTTTTGGAAGTTTTGGCCACAGCAATCAGAGCAGAAAAAGAAATAAAAGGAATCCAAATTGGAAAAGAAGAAGTAAAACTCTCACTGTTTGCAGATGACATGATCCTCTACAAAGAAAACCCTAAAGACTCCACCAGAAAATTACTAGAGCTAATCAATGAATATAATAAAGTTGCAGGATATAAAATCAACACACAGAAATCCCTTGCATTCCTATACACTAATAATGAGAAGATAGAAAGAGAAATTAAGGAAACAATTCCATTCACCATTGCAATGAAAAGAATAAAATACTTAGGAATATATCTACCTAAAGAAACTAAAGACCTATATATAGAAAACTATAAAACACTGGTGAAAGAAATCAAAGAGAACACTAATAGATGGAGAAATATACCATGTTCATGGATAGGAAGAATCAATGTAGTGAAAATGAGTATACTACCCAAAGCAATCTATAGATTCAATGCAATCCCTATCAAGCTACCAACGGTATTTTTCACAGAGCTAGAACAAATAATTTCACAATTTGTATGGAAATACAAAAAACCTTGAATAGCCAAAGCAATCTTGAGAAAGAAGAATGGAACTGGAGGAATAAACCTGCCTGATTTCAGGCTCTACTACAAAGCCACAGTCTTCAAGACAGTATGGTACTGGCACAAAGACAGAAATATAGATCAATGGAACAAAATAGAAAGCCCAGAGATAAATCCATGCACCTATGGACACCTTATCTTTGACAAAGGAGGCAAGAATATACAATGGAGAAAAGACAATCTCTTTAAAAAGTGGTGCTGGGAAAACTGGTCAACCACTTGTAAAAGAATGAAACTAGAACACTTTCTAACACCATACACAAAAATAAACTCAAAATGGATTAAAGATCTAAATGTAAGACCAGAAACTATAAAACTCCTAGAAAAGAACATGGGCAAAACACTACGACATTCATCACATCCTCTATGACCCACCTCCCAGAATATTGGAAATAAAAGCAAAAATAAACAAATGGGACCTAATTAAACTTAAAAGCTTCTGCACCACAAAGGAAACTATAAGCAAGGTGAAAAGACAGCCTTCAGAATGGGAGAAAATAATAGCAAATGAAGCAACTGACAAACAACTAATCTCAAAAATATACAAACAACTCCTGCAGCTCAATTCCAGAAAAATAAACAACCCAATCAAAAAATGGGCCAAAGAACTAAATAGACATTTCTCCAAAGAAGACATACAGATGGCTAACAAACACATGAAAAGATGCTCAGCATCACTCATTATCAGAGAAATGCAAATCAAAACCACAATGAGGTATCATTTCACACCAGTCAGAATGGCTGCGATCCAAAAGTCTACAAGCAATAAATGCTGGAGAGGGTGTGGAGAAAAGGGAACCCTTTTACACTGTTGGTGGGAATGCAAACTAGTACAGCCACTATGGAGAACAGTGTGGAGATTCCTTAAAAAATTGGAAATAGAACTGCCTTATGACCCAGCAATCCCACTGCTGGGCATACACACTGAGGAAACCAGAATTGAAAGAGACACGTGTACCCCAATGTTCATCACAGCACTGTTTATAATAGCCAGGATATGGAAGCAACCTAGAAGTCCATCAGCAGATGAATGGATAAGAAAGCTGTGGTACATATACACAATGGAGTATTACTCAGCCATTAAAAAGAATACATTTGAATCAGTTCTAATGAGGTGGATGAAACCGGAGCCTATTATACAGAGTGAAGTAAGCCAGAAAGAAAAACACTAATACAGTATACTAATGCATATATATGGGATTTAGAAACATGGTAATGATAACCCTGTATGCAAGACAGCAAAAGAGACACTGATGTATAGAACAGTCTTTTGGACTCTGTGGGAGAGGGAGAGGGTGGGATGATTTGGGAGAATGGCATTGAAACTTGTATAATATCATATATGAAACGAATCGCCAGTCCAGGTTCGAAGCATCATACTGGATGCTTGGGGCTGGTGCACTGGGATGACCCAGAGGGATGGTATGGGGAGGGATGTGGGAGAGGGATTCATGATGGGAAACACGTGTATACCTGTGGCGGATTCATGTTGATGTATGGCAAAACCAATACAATATTGTAAAGTTATTAGTTCAGTTCAGTTGCTCAGTTGTGACTCTTTGTGACCCCATGAATTGCCAGGCTTCCCTGTCCATCACCAACTCCTGGAGTTCACTCAAACGCACGTCCATCGAGTCGGTGATGCCATCCAGCCATCTCATCCTCTGTCGTCGCCTTCTTCTCCTACCCCCAATCCCTCCCAGCATCAGAGTCTTTTCCAGTGAGTCAACTCTTCGAATGAGGTGGCCAAAGTACTGGAGTTTCAGCTTTAGCATTATTCCTTCCAAAGAACACAGGGCTGATCTCCTTTAGAATGGACTGGTTGAATCTCCTTGCAGTCCAAGGGACTCTCAAGAGTCTTCTCCAACACCACAGTTCAAAAGCATCAATTCTTCGGCACTCAGCTTTCTTCACAGTCCAACTCTCACATCCATACATGACCATTGGAAAACCATGGCCTTGACTAGACGGACCTTTGTTGGCAAAGTAATGTCTCTGCTTTTTAATATGCTGTCTAGGTTGGTCATAACTTTCCTTCTAAGGAGTAAGCGTCTTTTCATTTCATGGCTGCAGTCACCATCTGCAGTGATTTTGGAGCCCCCAAAATAAAGTCTGACACTGTTTCCACTGTTTCCCTATCTATTTCCCATGAAGTGATGGGACCGGATGCCATGATTTTCGTTTTCTGAATGTTGAGCTTTAAGTAATTAACCTCCAATTAAAATAAATAAATGTATATTTAAAAAAAAAAAAAAGAACCAACCTGGAGCCTTCTGGAGGGGAGTGCCACCAAGGGTTCACCCCAAGTGGCTCAGCACCCATTCCTGCCGAAAGGAAAAGCAAAACCGGAGAGACAGGTCCTGTAATAGACCTGTGCACTCAGCCCCCAGTGGCTCCATTCCTGCTCCTGACACCCAGTCCAGCAGCCACCCCCTCCCCCCACAGCCTGTGTGCTTCTGGAGAATTCCCAGGGTGTGGGCTAAGGGTAATCTTAAAACTTGTGCCATCCTGTATTCAGGAACCCAACTATGATCTGATCGGCAGGCAGCTTTTTTTCTGATAATAGGAACTGGTTCAAGAATGGGTGTGTCAATAAGACTCAGGTCAACAAGACTCAAGACAAGATTTTCTGGGGACTCCTGGGGAAAAAAAAATCAAAATCCTTGAGAGCCACTGGAATAGATGTTCTGTTATCCTGTGGACATTGCAAGGTGCAGATGTCAGCCTGAAGCTGGAACAGTCAGCTTGTGGCCACCCTAAGGCTCAAATGAACAGGAGAGGTGCAAAGAGCTGAGAGAATAGATCAAGCAAAGAGATGGAGCAGGAGCCTTGATTGAACCTTGCCTGACCTCCAATCCACTCCTAGAACTTGCATCGGTGATCCGAGCCAATAAATTCTACCCTACAGTTTAAATCAAAGTTGGATTTTCTGCTACTTGCCAGCAAAAGCATCTGGACTGACACAGCCTCCTTTGTTGATTGTATTCTGAAGGCCCTGCCATTCTCAGCCACTCCACCTGACAGCTGAGGAAATCTATCACCTGTCTAAGGACTGGCCCAGCACAGCCCGAGGGCAGCGTCCACCAGCAGAAATCAGCAGTTGGAGGTGGAGGGAAAGTCAGCCTCTGTCTCGCGTCTCGCGGGGGAGGAAACTGAGGCTGTGGGAAGTGATGGACCAGGCGTGAATCAGGCATGGGGGTCTCGCAGCTCAGCACCCTCCCGGCCCCTCTGGCCTAGCTCAGCTCCTTGCATGACCAGCAGACGACCCCGGGAGGTGTTCCTGTGATGGCCGGGGGTCCCCACCCTTGGGGAAGCTAACACCGTGGAGCTGGCATTCATGGGGGCCCAGGGCCCACCTTCCCCGAGCTCTCATCTTCCCATTTCAGAACGCTGAAGGGGTAGAACGACTCTACAGATGGTCTTAACACCTGTGACCTTGAGTCCTCTCCTGAGCTTTTCAGAACTCTCCCTAGAAATATCAGAGCTGGAGGCAGGCTCCCCTCTCATACTGTGGGGTCCCGGGACTGGAGCGTAGATGGGGACTCCCACACAACAGGAGTTGAATGGGGATCAGACTGACAAACTTATGCATTAAGTAGGTTCTGCTTACCCGACAATACAACTTCATAAAGACCTAGAACTTTTAGATTCCTCACAGTCTCCCACGGCCCCACAAGGAGAGCAGTCCCCAGCCCCGCCCCAGCCCGCCTCACACCAGGATGCGTGCCCACGTGGAGACCTCGCCTGTGTGTCCAAGCTCCATCGATGACCCCTGCAGACAGCCTGAACCCAGCCACCATGCCCCTCATGCTGACAGGTGTGTGAGAGCCACACTCAGGAGGACAGGCGTGCAGAGAGGGCCACACGGCCCTGCAAACAAGCGCTGGACCACTCAGGTGGGAGCAGGGTGTCCTGGTACCTGCAGCCTTGTGGGGAGGCTCACAGCCAGAGGAAAGTCAGAACAGTGCCCCCCAAGGACTAGGACCCAGGACGTGGCCCCTCCTGGCCAGCTCCGAGGGCAGTATTGGACCTGCTTTCTTTCCTACAGGGGATGGTAGAACAAGGTTGTGGCAGGGCTGGCTGAGCAAACTGGGCTCGTTTGGGCTTGGTGCCCTGTGACATGAGTTTCCTCCTGGGGGAGCAGGACTCCTTCCCATTCTAGAACCCTCTGTGGAGTCTGGGAAACAGACTTGATTTCAGAGCCCTCATCCCATCCAGGAGTCCTAGGAGGACAGCAGCCCAAACCCCCAGGGAAGAGAGAGACACAGCTGGGAAGTACAGGGCCTTTTATTTCTTGATTTCCCATCCGGAGATGCCGGGATGAAGGCGGTGGCTTCACATGGGACAGATGTGGGCCGTGGAATATCAATCAGCCCAGGACTTGCAATAGAGGCGGAAGGACCCAGACTGCCCAACGCGTCCACCTCTGGGGACACCACCCCGGGGCCCACCCCGCCCACGACAGGCCAGCAGCACAACTGCCAAGAGCCTAGGACGCCGGCACGCTGAACAGTCTGTACACACGGGCGGGAGGGGCCGTCCATCTGGGAGCAAATAGGTCCATGAGGTTTGCAGTGGGGAAGACGTGTCTCCCAACAACAGCTAAGCCCCACTCAGAGGATACGACGGTGGAAGGCAGCTCAGGGACGCGCGGGACTAGCGATCCTGTAGAAACGGGGCTCAGGCACGCGCACACGAGGACAAAGCCACGCGCCACGCAGACCAGGAGGGAGGTCCCAGGGCTCCCAGAGCGGCGCCCAGGACAGACGTCGGTGCGGCCCACAGCTCGCAATCGGTGGCGCGGCCCGGACGGGAAAGCCCGACAGCACAGCTGCTGGCGCACGTCCTGACGGAGAGATGGACACTGGCACGTTCACAGGACGGAGGCTGCTCGCGCAGAGCCAGGGGAGGTCAGGACGGCGCCCGGGCCGGAAGCTCTGACAGCGGCCCCTTCGGGAAACTTAGAGGAAAAGGCCGATGCTCTGCGCTTGTCCGCGCGGCTGCAGAGCGCGGGGTGGGCCGCCGCCCCAGTACTTATTCACATTTGGGTCGCTTGCCTGGGGAACCGCCTCCGCTTGAGGCCGTGGCCAGCTCGGGGGGCGGGGATCTCTCGGCGGGCCAAGATGTGGGCCCACCTCCAGAGAACCCCTCTCCCTACCCGGTGGTTCCCAGGCCCGGGGAGCCCCCCGCCAGCGGCCGGGGAGATGCCCGCGTTTCCAGAGATCAGAGGGGCGGAGAGGCTGCCCCCCCGGACGCCCCCCGCGGATGGGAGCAAACAGTCCGTGTGTGCCTAACAGTGCGGAGCCGAGTCTGCGACGTGGGGAAGGCAAAGCGCCCTGCCGACATGTATATTCGTCCCCGCCGCGAGGTCGCGCTGGGTGCGGGGTGGAGGCCCGGGGCTTGCGGGTGAAGACAGGGCGCAGGGGTCCTCGGTTCCTCCCGTCGGCCTGCGTTACAAGCTTGTCTTAGCAGCGAGAGTTTGTCCTTGTTTCTGTGGCACGGAGGCGGTGGACACTGGACCAGATCGGGGCGAGGTCAGTCAGTCTGCCGAGGGCGGAAAAGCTGCTGGCGGCGCTGCGGGCCGCCGCCTCCTCCCGGGGGTCCTCAGGTGAAGTAGCGGCAGGGCGTGGAGTCGATGAAGCAGTACGGGGTGCATCGCAGGTCTCCGTACGACCTGGGGGAGGACACGGGGCAGTGGGCAGGAGCCCGGGATGCAGCCACATCCTGGGACTCTGCTGCAACCTCGGCACACGGCTGCTCCCCCTGCCAGCTGCCTAAGGGCCTGGGGCAGCCGGGTCCAGGCCTCCGGGGCTTTCTCCCTTGAGCACAGCAGAGGGGTCTGGGGGCACGGGCTTGGTGGGTAGCCTTTGGGCTTGGTGGGTAGCCTTGCCCTGGACGCAGCCTCTCGGAGACAACCGCCACCTCCTCCTCCAGCGCCACCCTTAGACCGCTCTGTACTATTTCTCAGCTGTCTATTTTGGTAGCCACTGGCCAGAGATCTTGAAACAAAGTGGGCCTGAAGAACTGGATTCTTAACTTTATCTAAACAGCTTACCTGTGTAGCTATTTAAAGACTACAGCTACCAAGTTGCAGAGCATGGCCTACACCTACGCAAGCCCCAGTGCTAATTCTGAGATTCTGTCTTACCTCACGCCTATTTTCGCAAGCATGCCCCGAGGCTTCTTGGGATTAAGAGAGTAACAGCAGGGAGCCAGGGTAAGTCCTGGGCTCCATGCCACTCTGCACCCCAGGTCTGATTACCCACGCCCAGTGGTCTCCATAGGCCATCAGCCAGCTCAGACCCTTCGCCAACTCTCTGGCGGGGCCTGGCAGGAGCCTCCCTACTTCAGAGAAGGGTGGTGCACGCAGACACACACAGAGGCGGCGGGGTCTTGGCCCAGCCTGCGGTGCTTGAAATAGGGGTGACAACAAGTCTGAGCTCTTCCCCCCAGTTGGATTTGTTGCTGTGCATTTGGGGGTGGGCATCAGGAGACCCTCCTCCTTGGAGGATAGGGGCGGGCCTGGGGCCTGTCCCCCAGCCCTCCCCAGGGCTTGGGTCCAATCCCACAGAGGAGGGCAGCTGGAGGGAATAAGGGCTGGAGAGGCAGATCCCTGAGGGCCCAGCCGTCCACTCTGGGGCCACGCGAGAGGCAGGCCGGGGCCTGGGGGAGCAGCGGCCTCCCCAGCTTTCCCAGAAGCCCCGCAGCCCTGGTCCGGTGAGGTTTGGGGCAGGGGGCGCCATTCTGCTTGAACAGAGTTCAGGAGACCCCCACCTCGCAGGGCAGAGGCCTCCCCTGGGCGCGAGAGATGTCTTCGTGGAGGCCAGGACACCGGCATGCTTGTCCTAAGCCACACGGCTGCCCACTGAGGGGGCCTCAGAAACAACTGCCAGGGTGCCGGCAGGAATGCTGTGTTTCTGGGGTTCTCTTGGAGGAGCCGAGGTCAGCAAAGTGAGGTACTAATGCTGGCGGGGCCTCCACGGCAGCCGCTGGCCCACTGGGCAGTTCCGGAGAGTTCAGGGTACAGATGCCTGCCCTCCGCCCTGGGCCTTGCTCCAAGGGCGTGCCTGCTTCTCTCGAGACCAGGCCGGTCCCGGGAGAAGTGGGGGAAAGAGCTGCTGAGCCCGAGCCATGGGGGTCTCAGAGGTGGTGGCCCCCCGACTCCAGGACCCACGTGGGGCTGGGTCACACGGCTGTGCTGATACAGCGCCCTGACATGAGCCGGGGATGCATGACCTGAACTGGGGCTGCGTGTGTTGTGAGCCAGGGCTGCGTGACGTGACCCGGGGCTGTGTGTGTCCTGAGTCAGGGCAGCGTGATGTGAGCTGGGGCTGCGTGTGTTGTGAGTTGGGGTGGCATGACGTGAGCCGGGGTGGCTGTGACATGAGTTGGGGCTGCATAACGTGAGTTGGGGTTAGCATATTAAAAAGCAGAGACATTACTTTGCCAACAAAGGTCCATCTAGTCAAGGCTATGGTTTTTCCAGTGGTCATGTATGGATGTGAGAGTTGGACTGTGAAGAAAGCTGAGCGTGGAAGAATTGATGCTTTTGAACTGTGGTGTTGGAGAAGACTCTTGAGAGTCCCTTGGATTGCAAGGAGCTCCAACCAGTCCATCCTAAAGGAGACCAGTCCTGGGTGTTCATTTGAAGGACTGATGCTGAGGCTGAAACTCCAATACTTTGGCCACCTCATGCGAAGAGTTGACTCATTGGAAAAAGACCCTGATGCTGGGAGGGACTGGGGGCAGGAGAAGGGGACGACAGAGGATGAGATGGTTGGATGGCATCACCGACTCTCTATGCATATGAGTTTGGGTGAACTCCGGGAGTTGGTGATGGACAGGGAGGCCTGGTGTGCTACGATTCATGTGGTTGCAAAGAGTCTGACACGACTGAGCGGCTGAACTGAACTGAACGTGAGCAGGAGCTGCGTAACGTGAGCCAGCGCTGCGTGACGTGAGTTGGGGCTGTGTGACGTGAGCCGGGCCCCGGGGCTGCGTGTGACGTGAGCCAGGGCGGCATGACGTGAGCTGGGGCTGCGTGTGTTGTGCGTCACCATTCCGCAGTGTCCACAAAGCCGGGGCACACAGATGCTCAGGAAGGTATTTGTGAAGGAAAGAAGGGAGCCCGGGAGCGGTCAAGCCCACGAGGCGGTCCCTACCCGGGGAGATAGGTCTCGCAGGTCAGGTGGCCGAAGTCAGCGCCGTCGCAGTCCTCCACGCCCCGGTGCCGGTGGCCGTCTCCGCAGTAGGCCCGGCGGCAGCCTGGGGGGGACACAAGGGGGACACAGCCCTGAGGGGCCGGGGAGGGGACGGCCCGGCAGGACCACGTGGCCGCAAGGGCCTTCCTCTCTCGCGCGGCCTTCCACAAGGGTCCAGACCCCAGCCCTACGGAAGGGGGGCACTGGCCCTGGTCCAGGCCGCTGCGCGTCAGCCGATAGCCCACCCCAGCCTCCGTGTCCTTGTCCCAGCCTGGGGCCTGGACGCTGTCCCCCGTCGCGGGACCACTGCCGGTTCCCACACGGCAAGGGTCGGGAGACCGCGGGCCCGGGCTCAGTGATGGCCTCGGGGGCGGGGGTGGGGGTGGGGGTGGAGGGAGCCTCCAGGCGACCCTGCGTCCCCCGGAAGCCAGACCGCGTCTTCCACCAGCTCTGTTCTCGCCCGAGGGGAGGCGCCGGGAGTATGAACCCTCGTCTTTACAGGGGTGTCTGAGCCAATAGGGGCTTGAGACCCTTAGGCGGTCCTTCCTGCTGTGTCACCTCCACGAGGGGCCGGGGGCCTGCGGGCAGAGCCGGCCTCCTAGGAATCGCGGCCCCGAACCGTCAGGGGAAGAGCAGCTTCCAGGAGAAGCAGCTGCTTTACCCGCCTGCCCTACGTGCCCCGCTCCTCCCGCCGAGCTCCTGGCTGGCGAGGGACCCACGCTGGGCACCTACGCGTTCCCGGCCCTGGACCGGAGCCCGGCTCCTCACCGCAGGGAGAAGCCGTGCAGGGAAGGGGCGTCAGGCCCCTACGGCACCCAGACTGTCCCTGTGACGTCGGCTCACAGGATCTCAAGACTTCAGCCATCCATGCCTGTCGCACCTAGTTTTCAGGGAAGCCCTCGGTCACCCCACTCACCATGTAGCCGCCCCTCTGAGATGGGGTGACTCGGTGGAGACGGGGTGACTCGGTGGCTTTCAGAGCCGCCTCCGAACTCTACCTTGACTCTGAAGCTCATGCTTTCCACCTCACCTCCTGCTTTCGTCCCTTGAGTTTTAAAAGAAGAGGGACCAGGGACGCTCCGGTGCTAGGCCGCCTGCCTGTCCTGGTCACGTCCGTGAGCCTGAGGGCCACTCGGCAGCCCAGTTCCCTAGCGGTCGGCTCCGAGGACTCCGTCTGCTCAGAGGGAGCCCAATTCAGAGTCTCGGCTTCTCCCATCTGCCTCTCAGACCTCCTGCACCACCTTTGTCTCTCGATGAGAATGTGGATTTTGCCAAGAAGTAGGATTCAGGAAAAAGGGGAGGGCCCCGGGGCTTCTCTGGGGTCCAAACCCTTGACAGCAGCTCCATCACCATCCTCGGATGGTTGGGAGGGTTCACGTCTGGCCTGAGTGAGGACGGTCATCCCTTCTACCTGCCCAGTGCTGGCTCTGCTGCTGCTAAGTCACTTCAGTCATGTTCTATTCTGTGTGACCCCATAGACAGCAGCCCACGAGGCTCCTCTGTCCCTGGGATTCTCCAGGCAAGAATACTGGAGTGGGTTGCCACTTCCTTCTCCAATGCATGAAAGTGAAAAGTGAAAATGAAGTCACTCAGTCGTGTCTGACTCTTAGCGACCCCATGGACTGTAGCCTACCAGGCTCCTCCGTCCATGGGATTTTCCAGGCAAGAGTTCTGGAGTGGGTTGCCGTTGCTGGCTCTAGAACCATACAAAACCAGCGTGGCTGGTGTCCAGGGCCTGGCCTGATGGCAGCCCTGAGGTGGTGTGTGCTGGTTCCCCTGAGCCGGGCCCCACTCACGGATGCAGTCGTCGCCTGCGTCTGCGTTCCCGTCATCACACTCCTCCCCTGGCTGCAGGACCCCGTCCCCGCAGGAGCCGCGGTGGTCTCCAGGGTAGTCCCGGGGGTGGACAGGTGTCAGCTGGCCAGAGAAACACAGCGAAGTTACCAGGGATGGTGTGCCAGGCATCCCGGGGCGCCGGGGACAGAGGCTCTGGGTGGGCACAGGGCGGTGGGGGCTCCTGTCCCAGGGCCAGAGCTCTGTGCTCGGCGGGGAGGCTGGGCCGCGGGGAGCCCGGTCTGGAAACTGGACTCAGAGCAGAGGCTGCAGGCAGGGGCCCTGGGCCCAGGGAGCTCTCAGAGGCCGGGTGAGAGGGGCGCTCAAGCCTCCACAGAAAGCTCTGCGCCCAGCCTCCCCTTCCTTTGGAGATGCGTCCCTCTGTGGAGCGCCACCTTGGGTACCTGGACGGGGAGCCAGCCAAAGCTGTCCTTGAAGTACAGGGACCTCTGGTCTCTGCGGAAGGCGATCGCGTTCTGGGTGTTCAGCCTCTCCAGTTCCTCCTGGTTGTTGACCACAAAGATCTGCGGGAGAACACACTGGTGAGGGTCCCAGAAAACACTTCCCCGGGGAGCAGGGCTTAAAGAGCCAGAGGAGGAAAAACAAGCCTTGTGGGTGGTCAGTGGGAAGAGGGTTGGCATTTGCACTCTTGCATCCCACCTGAAGTGAGGGCTAACGATTCCCACATCCTCCTAACCGGGTTCAGAATGTTTGAGTTAGGGATAAAAATATCCACCAAGGTTTAAGATTTTTAAATCTTCAAAGTGTTACAAAGACTTCAATAAAAAGGTGATGTCATCTAATCAAGTATTTCAACATCTGGAAATGATTCTTAAAATTCTTAGACTCAAAGACATTTATGACAATGCTATTATATGAGGGAAAAGTTTGGAGCACTTGATCGGTTTCTGAAAATAGGGCTCTGGTTAAATAAATCATAGCACAGCCACGTGATGCATGGATTATTATGTATCCATTCGAACAATGAATTTATGTCCACGGTTTACTTCAAAGTAATCCAAAGGAGGGTGGGCTGTCATACATCAAGTGTAAAGAAGAAAGGAGATGAGCTGGGACTTGATCATTGTTGAACTTGGGTAAAGAGGACGTGGGGGTTCCTTAAACTATCTGTTTCTGCTTTTGTATTTACTTGCAATGTTCCATAATGTTTTTCTTTAAAAAAGACAGTCTAGTGGTTAGGACTCAGTGCTTTCACTGTCAGAGCCCAGGTTCAATCCCTGGTCAGGGAACTAAAATCCCGCAAGCCGGATGGCATGGCCCAAAAAAAAAAACGATGCAGAAAATGCTCCACAGTGGACCCACAATGTTATCTTGGTTTTCTTCTTTGGATTTTCCCCTTATTTTCCAGTTTCCTATAACAAGTTTGTGCCCAGGGTAACGGGGAAATAAATTTTACTAAAAGGTTTTTACAAACCCCAGGGGGTCATCAATCATGTCGTGAGTGGGGACCACCCCAGATTCCTCCCAGAAGAGCCTTACCACAGGAACTCGTGGGGAGCTGGGCCCGTACACAGACTCCCCATAGGAAGGGTTATTCACATTCACGGGGGGTCCACAAAGACATCTTCCTGGGGGCCCAGGAAATCCTCTTTCCCCCTTGGGTCCCATTACAAGTTGTCCTAGAAAGCAACAAACCGCTGTTACCAGAGCAAAGGAAGAGAAAACCAAACAGCCCAGGGAGGCGTCAGCAAGTTTCACGACAGAAAGAAGCCTGAAGTCCACAGTGTTTCAGAGAGGCCTAGAGGAGAGGTCCAGAGAGGTGCTTCTGGTCCAAGCTGTGGGTCCCCTAAACACGCTGAGTGTGGCAGCACCTTTACCAACCCTCCTCCTCCCCTCCCTCTCTCTACAGTTTGGAGACTAGACATTCTACTCCCCAGACCCCCTTGCCCCTGGAGGTGACCATGTGCCACAGTGATGGCCAATGCAAGGTCTGTGGTGGGAGAAGGGTGAGCTTCTGGGAAAGTCTATCCTGATACGGGAGAAGCAGGGCTGGATGGGGACAAAGCTTCCTCCTTCTTGCCTGGAAGACAGACAAGATGGCCGGTGCTGTAGCAGCTGTGCTGCAACCCTGAAGTAAAATAAGCCAGCATACAGGGATGGCAAGGGCCTTATGGGACCTGGGGCCCTGAGAGTGACACCTAGAGACTGAACCAAAGCCAGCCACTGTCTGCCCCTGGACTTCTTTGCTGTAGGAGGAAAACAATTCTCCTTTATGTTTGTGTGCTAAGCTTCTTCAGTCGTGTCCAACTCTTTGCGACCCTTTGGACTGTAGCCCACCAGGCTCCTCTGTCCATGAGATTCTCCAGGTAAGATTACTGAAGTGGGTTGCCATGTCCTCCTCCAGGGGACTTTCCCCACGCACAGATGGAACCTGCGTCTCTTATGTCTCCTGCTTTGACCTGCGGATTCTTTACCACGAGCACCACCTAAGAACTTCTTACTGATGAGCATGTTACTGGCTGATGACTTTCATTTTTTTCCGATTCATTTTATTTTGTAATTATATATAGGAACTTTACAAAGGAAACAATGTGGGTTTCTTTGATTTCTTCTAGAAGAAAATGGGATGTTTGAAAATGCTCAGACTATTTTTTTGTTCCCTGATTCTGAGAAGAATGTCTGAAAAAGATACGATGGGGAAATTCATTCCCTGCAAGGTGGGAGACCTGCTAGGGTTGGTAATTCTCACCTTGACTTGTAAAGGCCCTGAACGCCCAGACCGCACTCCAGACCGATTCCATCAGGACTGCTGAGAAGGGAACTCAGGCAGCTGCACTTTTCAAAGCTCTTGCGGTGATTCCGTGAGCCCCGAGGCTTCGCGCCACTGGGCTTGGGAAATGGTCTTCACACAAACCCCCTCCAGACTGTCCTCCTCTCCAGCCTCCATCCCCGCTCCATCCACCCCTCACCAGGCACCTCCTTGCTCTCTCCTGATCCGGGTTCAGGAAGCCTTCCTGAGCTGTCCTGCTCACACTGAGGACAGTTCTGTGGTTCCCCACACCCTGTCGTATGTGTCTCTGTGATTGTGTTCCCCGTGAGATCGCCAGGCCAGCAGTGTGTGTCTCCTGGAGGAGGGGACACTCACCTCCACAAGGGCAGGTGGACGCCTGTTTTCACTCACCAGGGTGTGGCACCCAGCAGGCGACACAGTGCATGTTTGATGTTTCGGATGAACGAACCCAGACGAACTAAGCTCTTCGGAAAAGACTAGAGGTCCCACTCTAGTTGGCAGAAAAATGCTAGAGCCAGGGCCATCCAACAGGAAAAGATGGGCACTGAAAACAGAAATAAGTAGATACCCCTCCTTCTGGGAAATTAAGCAGGGGCTTGGAGACGAGCCAGCCGTTGGTTTCAGGCTGGACAGCTGTGCCCAGGGCAGTCAGCAACTGGGGCACAGTCTGCAGATCCCATGAGGGTGCGGAGAACATGACCCCAGGGGAGAGGTCTGGGTCAGAACCCCACAGAGGCAGCTGCAGCGGCAGGAGGAGACCCCCGCGGGGCCACCCATACCCTGAGACTTCCTGAGCCGGCAGATGGGTCGGAATGCTGTCAGCCTTCAGAGAAAGGAGGCTTGCCAGCATCTTACACCAAGTTATGGTCATTCGTCCTAACAAGAAATCAGACACAGTCTGGGAGGAATGCCAGTCTCATGTTCGGAGAGAGACTCTACCAGCTCAGGAACGTTCTGGGGAGTTTGCACCTGGGGCAACTGAGATGGGAGTGCCCTGTAACCAAGGATGGGAGAGTGTTATGGGGGCCACCTTCCAGCTGCCTGTGCGATCCCAACTTTTCCTCCAGAACTGTGGAGTCTGTCCCATTAATCCAGGGTGAGATTTGAATTCATGTCCACTTAACCCTAGGCTGTTCAAAAGACATACATCCAAGAATTACTGATGCGTGCAAGAAGCTGGCAATTCCCAGGTACCACGTTGATTCACTTATGCCCTGTCTGGGGGCAGGAAGGGCTCCGCCAAATCCGTAATTTGTTTATTGCAAATTATATCTTCAAGGCCTTTTGCTGCTGTTCCCTCCTCCAGCCCCCAGCCCCTCTTTCTTGGTTACCTTGGGTCGTGACAAGCTCCCGCCCCCTCCCGCTCCCCAGCACTGTCCTGTCCCCCCGGCACTGGGCACCGGCAACAGAGGTGGCCTCAAGACAGGTCAACAGGATGTGGCGGAGAGCCTGCTTCCTGCCCCCTCCCCCTGCCGCTTCCTCCCAGCTGTCCCAGGGCATCCGTTACATCTGCCGGATTCCTGCCAGGCTGCCCCAAAGGGCATAGCCGCCTGAACTCCCCAGCCTCAGCCTCTCGGAGCTTGTTCAGTGAGCAGCCTCTCCGTCTCCTGGCAGCCAGAGGACCAGCTCTGCCTCTCTGCCTAAGGGGCCTCCCATTCCCACTGGCTGCTGCTGTGGGAGCAAGTCCAGAGGGGAATCTGGGAGAAGGCAGAGGAGCCCCGGGCCATCCCATCACCTCCACCCCGCTCTGTCCCTGCAGAGGCTGCATGGCTGCTCGGGAAGGTCTCGGGACCAGGAGTCACAGGCGGACTTCAGACCAAGAGTGGCCACCAGTTCGCCTAGTAACCTTGGGGGAATCTCTGAGGTGTGAAGTTCTCATCTACAAAGGGAGGGTGGGATCAGACCAGGGGAGGTTAACCCAGGGCCCTCAGAGCCCAAGAATATCCCAAGATGGATTTGGGACAAGGTGTCTGGAGCTCGTAGGTAGACACATGTTTTTTTATGTGAGAGTGGAACTTAACCAGGCTCTCAAAGGTAGTCTCAGAAATCAGTTTGGAGGCCTGTCCCAACTCCTGATGATGATCCAACTGGTCCCGAGCACAGGGAAGGTCTCTTCTAAACGCTTCCCTCTCCTGCTGTCCCCACCCCCTACCCCCCCCCCCCCCTGCAAAAGACACGTTTCCAAAGAGCAGGATTCTTGCCCCATTGTCTTCAGTCCTCTCACTCTGGGAGGTTCCACAGAGGGGACGTGACCCAAAGGAAGGCACAGGGAAGGGAATCAGTCAAACAGCCCGCCTGCATCCTGCTTGGCTGCTGTGCAATGATCCAGGGGGCCAGCCTGACAGCTAAAGGAGCCCAGGTGTGTGAGCACCGACAGGCGGGTGCAAATGGGGGTGCAAAGCTGACTCAGCCAGGACCCTGCCTCGAGGACCTGCCACCAGGAGGACGAGGAGACACACCTGCAGGAAGCAGTCACCATCGAGAGGCCGGCGCAGTCGCATCGGGGACTGCGGCCCGAGGGAAGGAGATGGCCCATCAGGGACCAGGGAGGGTGCAGAAGAGAGAGCTTGGAAGGAGGGGGAGAAGATGGGGGGGTGGACCTGGGGGCTGACAGGAACGCTGTTTCAGGCCAGGTGCGCCCAGAGGGACTGTAGGAATATGCCCTCACTCAAGCAGGAGCGGGGTCCTCTGGAGGACAGAGGACGGTGTAGAGGAGTGGGCAGAGAACAGGGTGATGGCATAGCAGGCTGAAAGAGAAGGTGCTGGAGAGCCAAGGAGAGAATACAGGGCTACACTGGCCCTGCGACAGGGAGGGGCTGCAGTCCACCAGAGGCTGACAAGACAATCCGGCCGGCCGCCAAGGGAGCGGCTGAGGGTCTCCAAGCCCTGCCCTTCCCACCCCACCCCAGGCTTGACGGGGGAGCCGGGATTCAAGTCGGATACACCATGAGACCACTGAGGTCTTTGTTTACCGGGGATGCCACCCAACCACAGGCCCCCTGGCTATTCCTCAGTTTTGTGAGCCCTTAAATACCCCAGGACGAAGAGGTGGCAAGAATACACGGAAGAACTATACAAAATAGATATTCATGACCAAATAACCAGATAACCAAAATGGTCTGATCCCTCACCTAGAGCCAGACATCCTGGAATGTGAGATCAAGTGGGCCTTAGGAAGCATCACTACGAACAAAGCTAGTGGAGGTGATGGAATTTCAACTGAGCTGTTTCAAATCCTAAAAGATGATGCTGTGAAAGTGCTGCACTCAGTATGCCAGCAACTTGGGAAAACTCAGCAGTGGCCACAGGACTGGAAAAGGTCAGTTTTCATTCCAATCCCAAAGGCAATGCCAAAGAATGTTCAAACTACCACACAATTGCACTCATCTCACACGCTAGTAAAGTAATGCTCAAAATTCTCCAAGCCAGGTTTCAACAGTACGTGAATTGTGAACTTCCAGATGTTCAAGCTGGTTTTAGAAAAGGCAGAGCAACCAGAGATCAAATTGCCAACATCCGCTGGATCATGGAAAAAGCAAGAAACTTCCAGAAAAGTATCTACTTCTGCTTCATTGACTATGCCAAAGCTTTTGACTGTATGGACCATAACAAACTGTGGAAAATTCTTAAAGAGATGGGAATACCAGACCACCTGACCTGCCTCTTGAGAAACCTGTATGCAGGTCAGGAAGCAACAGAACTGGACATGGAACAACAGACTGGTTCCAAATAGGAAAAGGAGTACGTCAAGGCTGTGTATTGTCACCCTGCTTATTTAACTTATATGCAGAGTACATCATGAGACACGCTGGGCTGGAAGAAGCACAAGCTGGAATCAAGATTGCCAGGAGAAATATCAATAACCAATTGATATTGATATATAAATATCAATAATCAATATCTGCAGATATGCAGATGACAGCAACCTTATGGCAGAAAGTGAAGAAGAACTAAAGAGCCTCTTGATGAAAGTGAAAGAGGAGAGTGAAAAGGTTGGCTTAAAGCTCAACATTCAGAAAACGAAGATCATGGCATCTGATCCCATTACTTCATGGGAAATAGATAGGGAAACAGTGTCAGACTTTATTTTTCTGGGCTCAAAAATCACTGCAGATGGTGACTGCAGCCATGAAATTAAAGACACTTGCTCCTTGGAAGGAAAGCTATGACCAACCTAGATAGCATATTAAAAAGCAGAGACATTACTTTGCCAACAGAGGTCCATCTAGTCAAAGCTATGGTTTTTCCAGTAGTCATGTATGGATGTAAGAGTTGTACTATGAAGAAAGCTGAGTGCCAAAGAATTGATGCTTTCGAACTGTGGTGTTGGAGAAGACTCTTGAGAGTCCGCTGGACTGCAAGGACATCCAACCAGTCCATCCTAAAGGAAATCAACCCTGAATATTCATTGGAAGGACTGATGCTGAAGCTCAAACTCCAATAATTTGGCCACCTGATGCAAAGAACTGACTCACTGGAAAAGACCCTGATGCTGGGAAAGATTGAAGGTGGGAGGAGAAGGGGACGACAGAGGATGAGATGGTTGGATGGCATCACTGACTCAATGGACATGAGTCTGAGTGAACTCCTGGAGTTGGTGATGGACAGGGAGGCCTGGCGTGCTGTGGTTCCTGAGGTCGCAAAGAGTTGGACACAACTGAGCGACTGAACTGAACTGAACCGAAATACCCCAGGGGCCGAAAGCATCCCTTCCAAAGGCAAAACCCGGGCTTCAGACAGTGCTGTCAGTCTCCGGGGTTGGCAGCCCAGGGTCGTGGGCTCGAGGGAAGCGTCCTGCCTCAGAACCGAGGAGGGGGAGGATTGACGGGAAGAACTTTCATCTGGATCATCCAGTCGTCTCAGGGAGACAGTCTGGGCAGGGACACGGGCCGAGCTACTGCTCGGCAAGATCTCCTAACAGACAGAAATGGGTTCGGCAGGATGTCGTAGTGACTGATACTTGTCCTTCTGTTATTTTTTCCTTCCCAATTTCAAGGGGGCAGCAAGACTGTGCTTTCTTGCCCTTGCTGAGAAACAGGTCATATTAAAAGACGTTTGCCTTCTGTTCTCAAAAGAGGGCAGCGCTGTATGAGGACCAAGAGGAGGGAGGGGCTGGAGGTCAGAAGAGGAGAGATCACCCCAGACGTGGGAGGACAGGGACCCCAAAGCCTGGAGATAAGGAGACTCCTAATCTCAGGAGGAATGGCTGTGGGGTGCTCCTGGGAAAGCTGACCTTTGAAGACCAGGATTCCCAGGTTTGGGGATGATCTGACACTGACGCCTGGTATGAAGATAGTGGTCACCCCTCTGACCACGTGGCCTCAGGCAACTGGTTTCAGGGGTGAATGGGGCCGGTCAAGGGCCGGAGGGACCTCCCATGATATCCTTTCACCCTAACCCCCCAGTATCTCTGCCCCACTGTTCTGTGACAGTTGAAGAAGTGGAGGGAACCCCATTAACATGCAAGATTGAATTTTCCCAGCATCCTAGCTGGTTGCCGTCTCAGGGCCACTCTTCATTTGGTTTCAAGAATCTAACAGAATGACATTTCTTGACCATCCCACGGTGTGGTTGTAAATATTTTCCCATAAACACAGTGGGGAAAAGCGCACTTTGGAATTTTTAAATACCTTCATTTTCTTAAGAAAAGAATTAGAATAAAAATGTTGGTTCCTTTTGGATAACTGAAAAAAATGGATCTTGCACAGTCAGCAAACAGTATTCCTCTACATAAACACAGCACCTAGAGATGCTATGTTAATACAGAGGATGTGCTGCGTTCAAACCAAATAAAAGGCTTAGCTCCTCAAATCAAAGTAAAACAAGGTAGCCGTGTCCCTATGGCCTCTTCAAGGGGGACTTTCATGTCTTTGTAATAATTTCTTTCCATATTCAATGCAAATCTGTAAGGACTCTGTCATAATGCCGTGTAAGGTAGAAAAATTTGCAGTGTCATCTTTACTCCGAGTTGCTTGGAGCCATGAAATGTTTTTCTATAAAGAGGTGTTCGCTGTTGGAGTGCTAGCTGGTTATTTTTCACTTCGCGTATAAATGACATCACCAATGTGATTTTTTTCTTTTTCTCTCCTCTATTTGTTCTCCAAAATGCTAAACCAAAACCATAGTAGTGTTTATCACCCTTGAGTAAAACTCGAATTAGCCAAATGGTGGATAAATTAGAAGTGTATCGAATTGCTGCAGGCATTTCAAGTCTGGCCTCTGCTGGACTCCCTCTGGGAGGCTGGCTGGAGGGCGACACTGTGGACCAGGTGAAGCGGTGACATTCTTACCTGCGGAGGGGGGACCTGGGGGGCCTGGGAGACCCGGACGGCCAGGTGGACCAGAAGGCCCGGGTTTGCCCGGGGGGCCTGTCACGCCGCTATCTCCTTTCTGCCCCTGATGGAGAAAAAGGCAGAGCCTGTTATAAGAGCAGGACATTGCAGACTTTCTTCACCAGTCAGCTCTCCATTGGCAACCAGCTTGTACTTTGGAGCAAGTGCTGGAGGAGGAATGCACTTCTGGAGGTCACCAAGCTCATAAAAAGCTCAGGGCAAGCAACATTTGAGACAGTGCTGGTTGCAAGTTTATAGGTACCCAATTTTTTTTATATTGAGGTATAGTTGATTCACAATATTGTGTTGGTTTCCATGGTACATCATAGTGATTCAATGGTTTTTTTTTTTTTTAAAAAGATTATATTCCATTATAGGCCATCATAGAACATTGAGTAGAGTTCCCTGTGCCACACTGTACATACTTGTTGCTTATCTAGTTTACGTATAATAGTGTGGATGCGTTAATCTGCCCCTCTCCCATCCATCTCCCCCTGGTAACCTTAAATTTGCTTTCCACAGGCATCACACATGGCATGTGACTGCAAATGGAAATGATCCGACCCCCTCTCTGGCAGCTGCTCCTTCCGCCACTCATCAGGCCATTTGTTTTAGCACGAAAGCTCTTCCCACCGTGTGGCCCCTTGTGCTTTCAGGATAAAGACACAGCCCCTTCCTCAGCCTCCAGAGCCACGCATGGCTGGACTTTCCAGGCTCGTCCCAGCCTTTTGACGTTGTCGCTCTTCAAGAGCACACGCCTTTTATTTTGCTTCTCAAGACTCTTCTCTCTGCCCCAAACCGCTCTCCCCTCCCTTCTGCCTAGATAACTCCCTCCCATCCTTCCACTCCCAGCAAAAACACCACCGAGACAAAGCCTTCCCTGACCTCTCCTGGCCCAGTCAGTTCTCCCCAGCACAGGCCCTTTGCCTTCATGGCTTCACCCCCGATCAGAGCTACAGTTGGTCTGTGGTCGTTTCATCCATGTCCATCCAGGACACAGAAGCTCCCCGCAGGCTGGAATCTGTCTTGCTCAGATCAAGCAGGGGGAGGAGGAGAAGCTGAACACACAGAGTGGACGTGGTTTGTTGGCTCTAGGTCAGGAAATCTGGCTTGCCGTCTGGCCCACGAGACCCTGGGTAACTCAGGGCATCGCTCTGAGCCCGAGTTTTCTCGTCTATGAAAGGCGGCCAGGCAATATACACCTGCATAGGCTTGTCACGAGGCCAGCAAAGATCTCAGAGGTGAAAACGTGGTTTGCACAGAACCAAGGGCTCCATGCGCCAAGCTGATTATCACAGCAGCTGGCTTGGTTTCGTCTTTGCCCCACAGTCACAAAAGTCCTGACTCATAAAGAGACGTGTACCTGTATCTTTCCACGTGGGATGCTCTCTTTGCTATCTGCCCTTGGAGGGTTAAGAGCACACATCTCCCCTGGGGCTGCCCTTAGGAAAGACCCCAGAAACCAAGACTGGCACACCTGCAGAGCTTCCCCCAAGCCATTGGCTGACTGTCCCTGCCTGGGCCCCGACCATGACGCTGGCTGCAGCCGGACAGCTTTGGACGGGCCACCTTCACACGGTATGCCGGGGCTGCCTCGCCCACCTGCTGAAATGTAAATCTTCCCAAGTCTGGGGGCAGGCCGGCTGAGCACGCCTTTCAACCACCATGTGACGTGTGACCTGCCATCTTGCCCACATGGCCCTGGGGCTCTCTCGGCAGTGTGCAAGGAGTTCTCAAATCCTTCGTGTGGGATGGCGAGGCCAGAGTTTGTCTCCAACTCCATCCTAAGGGAGGGAGTCTTAAGCCTTGCCTGAGCCTTAGCAATCTGCAAGGCCACTAAGACGGGTTCCCCTCGCAGATGACACAGGAAGTCACACCGTCTTAATATAGCCGCAGCGAAGGCTCATTTATCTAACAGCCACATCGGCTGTCTCCGAGCACAGGAAGTGACACAGCTCGAAGAAGCTGGAAACGCTCCTCGTCCTGGCCTCAGTGGTAACAGAATGTTCTGCTTATCGGTCATCTGCTTGCATCAGCCTCGCCTCTGTGAGCAGGACACACTGAGCAGTGCTTTCCAGGAAAACGCTCCTCATTCTGTTGTTGCACAAAGTCTGGGGATTCCCATCCAGGAGGCCGCTGTGTCCCTGGGACGGAAGACGTGTATGATACGCTCGTGTGGTTTTCCTGGGCCTGCCCAAGGTCAGCTTGGAAGCAGGAGGCTGAGGGGAAGGTGCCGCATGGGCAGACTGGTCTCAGGTCTCCAGCTTCTGTCCCTGCTGGGGAGCTGGCTTGGCTGAGGGGTCCCGGGTGGTCATGCCGCTGCCCTGGCCCCTGGTTTCTGGGTGACTACATGCAAGGGAGTTGGGTTGGTGGGCTCTTCAGTCCTTCTGGATCTGAATTTCGTACTCCTGGAGCCGCTTCTGGATTTCTGATTCAGGGATCTGGGTTGTTTAACTTCCAGAGACTCAGCACCACAGCTCAACAAACACCCTGTGTATAAGACTCTATTAGGCAAATGATTCATGACAAAAAGAAACCATCACATCCATCCCCCAAGGCTGACCAGGCAGGCTGGGGTTGAAGCAGCACTCAGGTATCTATAAAGTCTTGAAGGAAGATGAGTCCATATTCCTAACTGAGCTCCCAGACGTGGTTCTGGTGTCGTCTTTAAGATGGCTCCAACAGAATCATTCTCAACAGGGTCAAGAAATAGACTTCTTGGCTTCCGCCCTGACCAGGACCAGACAAACACTGTCCAAGGAAAGATGCAGATGACGGAAGCCAAGCGGCTTCTCGGATCCCAAGCATAGCACGTTCTGGATGGAACACGGCCATAGGGGAGAAAATGCTTCATTTTTAAAAAGGATTTTTCCCTTGTCTTTCTTTTTCTGAGCCTAGTTTTTAGGAAACTGTTATCTGTGGACTCGTGGCAAAGCCACAGCCATGCTACCCATGGTAAAGCTTTAGAAATTGAACTGGAGCCTTGTGACTTCAGGAGTCACCATGGCTGGGCTTCCCTGGTGGCTCAGTGGTACCCGGGGGGCACAAGTTTGATGTCTGGTCCAGGAAGATCCCCTATGCCGCCAGACAAGCAAGCCCATGTGCCACAGCTTCTGAGCCCATGCACCGAAACCACTGAAGCCTGCGCGTCTAAAGCTCTGCAACAGGAGAAACTGCTGCCACGAGAAGCCCGCACACACCTTAACAGACAGTGTCCCTGGCTCCCCACAGCTGGAGAGAGCCTGCACACAGCAACAAAGACCCAGCACAACCAAAACAAGGAAAAGTCATCGTGGAAGCTGATTCATCAGGTCGGAGTCTATGTCATTCCTAGGTCCCTTTGAAAAGACCAGATCTGGCTTCTTAGTGTTACTGTGGCTCTGAGTTCTGGCGCACGTGAGACTCACGTGGAGCTTTAGAAGCAACAATCCACCCTGAAGCCTCAGCTGTGTATCAGAGCCTTTGGGAGGCAAGGGCTTGGTGGGGAGGAGGAGAGACACGTGGAGCACCACCTCTGCACCCGGGGGAGGGCATCTGTATTGAATCAGCCCCCAGGCGGTTCCGATGTAAGCTAGAGTCTGGTGGAACACCACCACTGCACCCGGGGGAGGGCATCCGCATTGAATCAGCCCCCAGGCAGTTCCGACGTAAGCTAGAGTCTGAGAACTGTGGATCTAGCCTAAGGAAAGAATGGGAACGTGCCCACACGTGTTCACTCCTCAGCATTATCTATAATCCGGTTAGGCTTCTCTTGTCCGAGCAGTCTTCTGGTCCCTCATTTACTAAAATCTGATGCAGAGATTTTAAAAGAAATGTTTTAAAATACTTAATGAATGAAGTAACAAGTGAAAATGCATATGTTGTGATTTTTAACTAAAAGTTAGGATAAATAGAAATGTATATTGGTCATGAACAAATGGCTAGAGATTCCGCAGGAAGGAAGACTACCAGCATGGTAACAGAGTTATGCTGGGACGTTAGGTGCTTAGATGATCTCCTTCCTAGTTTTCTGAACTTTCCATTCTCCACGATGCTCATATATTACATGTATAGTGGGAAAGGAGGCAAAAAGCCAACAGAGTGGAACTGAAAGAGTAAGGGATACGCGTCTCATTCAAAGGGGTGAGGTTCTCTGAGGCCCTGGGGACGGCTCACCATCACATGGTTTTGACCCAAGAGCCTGCGGACCAGGGGAAGGAAGACTTTCCCTAAGCCCTGAATGGTGCCGATAAAGAGGGTCATTTACAAATGGGGGTCCTGAGGGAGGAGAAAACGCCCTGCTGTTGAGACCTAGAAGAGCCTTGAACAGCCCGGAAATATCTGGGCTGGTCCAGAAGTCCATCTGTGTCTGGGACACTGAGGCAAAAAGCAGATTTTTGTGGGGTCAGTGGTCTTGGTGGAGACAGACCTGTTCTTGTGAACTGAAGACCCACTCTTAGCTTCAGCATTGGACACAGCTAATTTTGAGCATTCTACCCATCCCCCTCAAACTCAGCTCACCTAGGAAGCCCAGGTGCTCTGCCCCCCAGCCCAGAGGATGCTGGAGACCAGACTGTGTGGCCAGAAGGTCCCTGACCCATTCTGCCCCCCACCCCCCACCCCAGATCCGGTTAGCCCTGGGATCCATACCTGCTTGCCTCGTTTCCCTGGTCTGCCTGTGGGCCCCCGGTGGCCGGCGAGCCCAGGCTCGCCCTTCGGCCCCATTTCTCCCTGGAAAGAAGAAAGAGAAGCAAGAGAGGGGTGGGGCTCGAGGCTCTGGCAGAGCTCCAGGTCTATCTGCCCCCTGCATGGGCCATCTCCTCCGTCACTCTATTCTAGGCAGGCTGCTTCAGGAGGTTGGGGGAGCTATAGGGTCGTGTGAGAGGGAAAGAGGTTCTTCACGCAAGAGGAGGGCAAGGAGCAGGTTACCCCGGGTGGGGTTATCATCTGAGAGACGCGGAGGCTGGGCAGCACACGGTTTGGTTCCCAAGTCCCCAGCCCAAGCGGCCAGGGTGGGAGGTACCTGCATTTGAGTCCCCTGTGTCTGTGCCTGGGACACTGTTGGGGGAAATGCTCTCTTTCTTAGTTGAAATTTTATGTTGTGTTTTTAGCATAAATTCAAATCTCTGGGGTTTTTGAATAATTGGACACAGTTTTGACAGCTGTCATCTTTGGGAAGCTTCTGCCGTGTTAGCTGCATCCCTCTGCTGTGTGTGCTTAGTCGCTCAGTTGTGTCCGACTCTTTGTGACCACATGGCCTATGGCCCACCAGGCTCCTCTCTACATGAGATTCTCCAGGCAGGAATACTGGAATGAGTAGCCCCTAACCCTAACCTTCACTCCCACTCCAATACTTTGGCCACCTGATGCTAAGAACTGACTCATTGAAAAAGACCCTGATGCTGGGAAAGATTGAAGGTGAGAGGAGAAGGGGATGACAGAGGATGAGATGGTTGGATGGCATCACCAACTCAATGGACACAGGTTTGGGTAAACTCTGGTAGTTGGTGATGGACAGGGAGGCCTGGTGTGCTGCAGTCCATGTGGTCACAGAGTTGGACACGACTGAGAGACTGAACTGAACTGAGCCACTGCCTTTTCCAACATACATTCCTATTCTTCAGCAAAAAACTGGTTGCCATTCCATCTTACTTCCATTTGATTCAGGGAGAAACACTTTGTGGGACAGATGTTCCAGACATGTGTTCAAATTCTTAATACAATTATTATAAATGTCATGGAAAGCAACATAAGCCATGCGTGTGTGCTAAGTCACGTCAGTCATGCCCAACTCTGTGTGACCCCATGGACTGTAGCCCGCCTGGCTCCTCTGTCCATGGTTCTCCAGGCAAAAATAGTGGAGTGGGTAGCTGTTCCTTTCTCCTGAATGTAAGCCATATTCCCAACTAAAAAGCAAATGCACCAACTGCAGAATTCGAGAGTTTAAGGTCAGCCTTTTGTAAAACTGGTCTCTGCATCTCAGGCCATCCCCTCCTTCCCTGTGTTCTTCCAGGAATCCAGGCCCACCTGTGGCTTCTTTGGCTCATGAACCCACAGGGCAGCCTTCTTACCCCCAGGAACCCCTGCACACCCCAGAAGGCATCACACAAACTAAGTTTCACACCAGCAGCCATGAAAATTTCTGCTAGGCAGCAGCCAGTGCCTGTGAAGAGCTTCCCTAACCACTTAGATAACAATAAACACCCAGACAACTTCTCCCAGGGACGCCAGAGGAGGTACAACACAATGGAAAATTCCAGGGAACACCAATTCACAGTGAGGATCAAGCATAGAGCTCTGAAATTACCTGCCGGTTCAGCCAGTGTAATGAATTTGTCAAGCTACCAACATCCTGCCTCACCGAGAACTGTCCTTAAACCTACGGTTTCTTTCCCATCCGTCATGCTCTTCAGCCTGCTTGGATAGGGTGGATTCTCTGCGACTATGGAGATGTTTGCACAATTTTCCTTGGCTGTTTAGAGGAGGCTGAGAGATGCCATGCTTGTCTGGGATAAAACAGTAGCATAAACAGCATAATTTTTTGGAAAAGATCGTCTGAGGGAAGTGTGGTCCTTCTCCTCACCAGTTGGAAGCAGCCAGTAATATCTTGATCTAATTTCTCTCTGAAGACCTAATTATGGTCATCACATTACCTCTGTCTTAAACAGGCTGCACGGGAGGGAGGGAGAACTCTCTATGGAAAGTCTAGCAAATGGAACAGAGCAGAGAAGCTGTCATATTTAATTTTACAGGAGTGTATTGCTCTCTGATACACAGAATGAAAACCTAGACTAAGTATTTTAAAATAAAATTGTTTTTCTCTGTAACATTCCCTTTCATTTGCTTATATAATTAATCTCTTTTCAACCCAACACTCCATGTAGGTAGCAGAAACAGAGCTTTTGACAGCTCTGGGCAGTGATAAATGATAATAATTTCAGATGACTGAAATTATTTAAATATAATCTACCAATGGGAGAAAGATATAACTTGTTCTTTCAAGCATGGAAAATAAAATTTTAAGGTGAACTTGGAAACAATTTAGAATTCTAAGAAAGCATCCCACTTGCCTGTTGGAAGAATATCATGCCCTGAGGCTTAGACAAAAATAAGTGTCCAATGTTAATGCCTCAACAACACGAGGACCCACCACTGCAATGGTGGTTGTCCTAAGTGGTCGTTTATTGTCTGACATCCCCTCACCTTCACCCCTGAGTTCTTTTCCCCAGACCCTAACCTTAAATATAAGTTAAAAAAATCTGTCAGTCAGTTGCCATTTTCACAGTTTTTAGTATATCCGACACCACTCTGTTATTCAGTGAATACTTTTTAAGTCAACCAAATAAACTCCTTTTTATTAAGCCTCATCCTAGCAAGATATCCATGAAATCCTACTAAGTGCTTAAATAAATATTACATTTAACTGTCAAATAAAAAACATTTTCGCTGTCTCCTGCTAAAACAACTCTGCGTTCCTCTGGCAGGGCCTGTACCCTTCTGAAGGAGTGCGGAGCTGGGTGCCTCAGAAGTGGCCTTGAACCCTCATCAGGGCCACTGGCCGCTGCAGCTCCGGTCTGAGTCCCGGGGCCCAAAGCTTTCTGCTTTTGAATTGTCTGATAGCCCCCTGACAGACAGGAGACACAGAGAAGCCATCTCTCTTCTCAGGTGGGGTGTCCCTTCCTCCTCTGAGTCGGAGGGAGGTCTCACCAATACGTTTGGCAACTTGCTCCCCTTTCAAACATGAACCTTCCACAAAGAAACCCACTTATCGGGCCTGATGGATGAAAGGCAGACCTCTTTTTGCTGTGCTTGGAGGATCTAACTTGTAACTGAAGGCTATTTTTACTGCTTCTGAGTACTTACTTTCTGCCCCAACATTCCAGGAAATCCTGGGAAACCCTGTGAAGAGAAAAACAAACATAATGACTGCTTCTGAAATAATGCTTGAAAAGGCTGAGGAAGAACTTGGTCAGCCATTTTCAAGATAAGGCCCCAGCAGTCAGCCAGCCAACCAGTTAGTCATCCAGCTAGTCAGTCATCCAATCAATCAGTCATTCAGTCAGCCAGCCAGCCAGTCAGCCATTCAATCAATCAGACAGGAATTCATTCATTCAGCCAGTCAGCTAGCCAGTCATCCAGTCTGCCATTCCTTCATTCTATCAGCCAGTCTGCCATTCATTCACTCAGCCAGTCAGCCAGTCAAGTCAGTCAGCCAGTCAATCATTCAGTCAGTAAGCAGCCAGTCAGTCAGCCAGCCAGTCAGTCATTCAGTCAGTCAGCAGCCAGGCAGTCAGCCAGCAGCCAGGCAGGCAGTCAGTCATTCAGTCAGTTAGCTGCCAGTCAGCCATCCAGTCAGTCAACAGCCAGGCAGTCAGCCAGTCAGTCAATCATTCAGTCAGTAAGCAGCCAGGCAGTCAGTCATTCAGCCAGGCAGTCAGCCAGCCAGTCATTCAGTCAGTCAGCAGCCAGCCAGTCAGTCAGTCAGCCCACAAGATGGGGATTGGTAGGGGATGCCCCTTCTGTGGTAGTTTGTCATTTCTATGAAATGCCCATTACCTTTTCTCCTTTGGGACCCAAGTCACCCCTTTCACCTCTGGATCCCTAAGGGGAAACCATAGGAGAGAGTCAATGAGTTGACTCCTAGGAGAAAAATTGGAGCATTTCTAACTGAAAACGCCATAGGTCAGCACCCTCACTTTCCTTAGAAGACTCGGTATGCCCAGGGAAGGCTTTCTTTATGAGATACCTCCTATTTGGATCCCCCAAACCGCTTACAGGAGAAGGCAATGGCACCTCACTCCAGGACTCTTGCCTGGAAAATCCCATGGATGGAGGAGCCTGGTGGGCTGTAGTCCATGGGGTCGCTAAGAGTCGGACACGACTGAGCGACTTCACTTTCACTTTTCACTTTCATGCATTGGAGAAGGAAATGGCAACCCACTCCAGTGTTCTTGCCTGGAGAATCCCAGGGATGGGGGAGCCTGGTGGGCTGCCGTCTATGGGGTTGCACAGAGTTGGACACGACTGAAGCGACTTAGCAGCAGCAGCAGCAGCAAACCGCTTACATCAATAAAGGACACTCCACAGAAAATTCTGGGACCTAGACTTTCTCCTATATTCTAGGAAATTTGTCCTCAGGGTGTGGCTGGATTTTTTACTCCATTTCTGACAGACAACGAGGCTGTGTGGTAGAAGCGTGGCCTAAGTCACACATCTACCATCTTCGCCCAGCCCCCCCTGCCAGGTGTGTTCACGCAGCAGCTGGCACAACCTCCAGCCCTTACCTGCTTCACGTGAGGGGCTTCCACTTCCACTGGGAGAGCCTCCCTAACCCGCCTGTCCTGGCTCGGAGGCCCTCACTTCTGTCTCGCAGCCCACTGACAAAGGACAGGTAACATCGAGAGGTGGCAGCTGCAGCCACTGACTAAAGAGACCCCTGGGCCCATGCTCTGTGCATCACTGACCCCAGACTCGGCTCCGGGGAGCCGTGAGAGACAAGCACGAACCTTTTCCCCTCTGGATCCAGGGTAGCCCTAAAAGAAAGCAAAAGGCACATTTACAGTCAGCCCTGTAGGACCTCCGGGTCTGGTGTAAGAGTGGAAGGAACCCCTGGATGGGGTGGTGGGATATGTCTCCACACTGGGGGTCAGGGGACGGTTGCAGCAGTGAGTATAAAGATGTCCCTGAGAGTTGTGTTTACACCAGGCCTAAAAAGAGCATTGCTTTCCTTAACCCCCACCCCCAAAGGCCAATACAAAAGGCTTCCATCTGCTTTGTTGCCCAGAGGCTTGACCCTCATTGTCCAAGAGAACAGCAGGAACGGCCTCCCTCTGCCCCGTGTCCCAGGGCATACCTCCCCGAGGGCTAGTAAAGATAAGCACAGCCTGACACCAGCCTCTCCAACATCTGTGATAATCCCCAGCCCATGACAGCAGTCACCCAGTCCCCACTTTATAGACACCAGCTGCTCCAGAGCCTTAATCAGAAGACCCGGAACCATCTATCTGACCAACACACTGACCTTGGAGCCCATTGGTCCTCTTGACCCTGGCAAGCCCATCAGACCCAGGTCACCTTTTTCACCCTGTGGGAATCACAAGAAGGGGGGAAAAAAGACCTCCAGTGACATTTCCTAGAGAAGCTGAACCAGGAGAGGCACGGGCAAGATCAGGATGGAGCTGGGGACATCGAGGCTGGCCTGAGAACCTGAGGACCCCAGTGCTCCCTTGTTTACTCCCAGGGATCCAAGGCTACAGACTCAAGGCTTCATTCTGGTATTTGTCATGAAATGTAGAGAGAAATTGTCCAAGGTAGAGCAGCTCTCCAAACCAAATGCTCACTCACGTGTTATAAATGAACTGACATTTGATCTTCTCCCAGAGAGGGTTGGGAAAGGGTGGGGAAGAGAGCATGCAGGCACTTGGGTACTCAAAGGACAAGGTTAATGTGCTCCAAAAAGCTACATCTGCTCTGCTGTTTGCATAGGGAGGGCCTTGCACATGTTTCCACATACTCTTACCCTAGGTTTGCGGCCAAGCAGAGTCACCATTAACCTCTGAGTGGAAGCCGGGGACTAGGACTCATGGATGGGATCTGTTACCCTTCAGAATGGTTTACAGTTGGAACTTTCAGTACTTGCCTTGCTAAAAAACTTTAACCACCACTAAACAATAGAAATATAAGGTGAACCACATACTTAATTTAAAATTTTTTAGAAGTCACCTTAAAAGAAACGGATGAGATTAACTTTAAATTTAAACTTTAAATTTACTCTCTAATTAATCTAATTATTAATCACTATTTAAGAATCCAATTATTTTAAACATGTCATCTATGTAAAAACTATCCATGAGAGTTTTACATTTGATTTTTCACAATAAATATTTGAAATCTGTTGTGTATTTAACATTTAAATCACAGCTCAATTCAGGTGCTAAATTTTCACCTAAAATACTTGATCTGTATTAGATTTCATAAAATTTATAGTTAAAAAAGCAGATTTCAACTCAAGTTGCTCAAAAATACTTAAATGTTTTCAAATAACTGAATTGAGTAAAGATTCTTAAAATCAAACTTAAATTAATTAAAATTTCAGTTCCTCAGTTGCACTTGGCACATTTCAAGGGCTCAATAGTCACATGTGCCTGGTGGCTGCCATATTGGATGGTTCAGCATCATATACAGTGGATTTTTAAGAAAATATCCTCGGAACTTTTCCTAAGACGATTGGTAACAATTTTCTAGTCTCATAATAAATGCAGCCAATGCGTCAGAGCAGATAGTGACATTCCCCTACCCACCCCCGACTTCTGCAGCTCAGTTCTAAGTCATGGCCTCTGCCTGCAATAGTCTACAACCAAAGTGTGTAAAAAGACATGCGTGTGGGTATGTCAGCTTCTCCTCACCTGTTTGAGGAAGGGGATTTCCCCAGCATTTAGCAATCCACCTGGGAATGCAGGGTTTCCGTGGTTCCAGCCCCCAACTCCCTTGCCCTCACCTTCCACCCCCTGCCCAATTAGTATGACAGGCCAACAGCCTTCCAGACACGAGCTCCTTTGGGGTCATCTCCGGGAGCCAAAGAATTATGAACTAACTCTCAGGACAGAGCAGGACAGGGCTTGGGAAGGAGGCAGCAGGCCCTTGCTTCTCCTCCCACAGGAGCAGCTGTGGGACTGACTGCCGTCTCGTGGTCCAGGCAAGGGAGGAAGTGTTTGGGGCCCCCTGGGCGGTCCTTGGGCTCTCTCCTTTCTTCCTGTCCTGAAGAGGTTGAGTTTCGCCAACTGTGCCAGGAGACAAGGGAGCTGCCACCTCCTCCCCTCGAGTTCTGATGCCCTGAGAGCCACCACACTTACCCTGGGGCCTTCAGGGCCGGGCCAGCCGACAGGCCCAGGCATGCCAGGAACTCCTGGGGGGCCGGGTCTGCCCTTCAAAGACAGAGAACAAAAGTTAGGACTATTGGGCTTGTTCCCCTCCCTCTGAAAACAGGTTTGTCTCTGTGGCCCGGTAGGGAGTATGGGCCCAAGCATGGCCCCAGGATGCTCATCCCCACCTCCAAAGACTCATGGCCTGGAAAGCTGGGCCTCTCAGATGGGAGTTAAAGCCCTTGGTATCACATGACATCAACACATGAGATTGTTCCATTTAAGAAATGGAAGGTGGTGGGAAGGGGCTCTAAACGTCTCGGTCCTTTGACCATTATCACCCACCCACACGTCCCCTGCATTCCAATATATTCTCTCCAAGGAGGCAATGTAGAAGGGGAGGATGAGGTTTAGGGGAGCAGCAACAGAGGCTGGGCCTTTTCCCTTGAAGTCTTTCCCCTGCTCAGCGTGCCCACCTCCCAGAGGATGCCTTCCTTGCCATAACAACTCACTCCTTCACATGTGGGTTTGCTGGGGGCTGCCCACCAGTTGATGTACCACCCCTTCCTGAAGCCAACAGCCCAGCCCCCTTACATCAAGATGAAGCAGGACAAATTCTCTGTTGCCATTCCACTCCAGAGCTCCTCTGTGGCTCAGGCTGAAGCTGGATGTCACCTGGTACCACCCTCCTGCCCCCGTTGGGTTTCCTCCCCTGCCTGAGCTGGGTCTCCCCTCCCCTAGGCTCCTCTGGAGAGAGCTGCTTTAATCATTAATTCACTTGCACATGGCATGGACCACCTCTATCTCTGTGTCTAGCAAACCCAAAGGAGGCCAAGGAGCTGTGGAAGAGTGAGCCCTGCAAGACAGTGTGGGGGCAGTGAGTTTGGGTCTGCATTGACCTCTGCACCCACTGGCTAATTTCGGTTAGCCTAGCTGGGGATATGGAAGGCTCATCCCTGACCTGGAGATCACGGTGCTGGCGGGCACACTTGCTCCCGCTCCTGCCTACTTCACCCACGGCAGACATCACTAAACAATCACAGGCCTTGTTCTGAGCACAGAGAGGAGGCCAGAATCCTCCCAGCCCGGTGCTTCAGGCAACCACTAGGCCATGGCTGGAGTGGTCATCTGTGTCCTAAAGGGCTAGGACTTGGTCATACAAAGGTCTGTTTGAAGCTCTTATTGATAGTAAAAGTATTTGAATAAAATAACTGGGGAAATAGTAATTTATATTTAGAACCATGGGCATCTTTTCTTGGTCTTGAACCTTCTTCTGAATCCCCAAGACCGACAATTTCAGTGCCTGCACCCACTGACCGCAGTGGGTAATGGTGGGTCGACTCCTTCCTGATGCCAATGAGAGTCTTGATAACGTGTGTTTGGTTTATTCAGAGTCCCTGCGACCTTAGGTAACTCCTGTTTATTTCAGCTGGGCCCTGAGGCAAAGCCATTCGTTCTTGTCTGACACTTAATTCCAGTTTAATCAAATCGACAGTGAGAGTCATTTGGTGCCGCTGGCTGGGGCTTTGGAGGCTTTCTCTGATGGACGGCAGGATGAGGCTGGGGGGAGACCTGGCCAGGCTTGGCAGCTTCTGAAGTCCGAATGCCACCAGGAGCAGGCTGCAGACCCTGACTGAGAAGCGGGCAGAGGGAGGCGGTTGCTTCCGTCCTCATCAGCATAACTCCTGGGGATCGGGGCTGCGGGGGTGTGCAGCCGGTCCCCACCCCCGAGGGCACACACTCTCACATGCCCAGCACAGCTGCACGTGTAATTCTGACAGGGTAACGTGGACTGTACCTTCCTTCCTGGTCGACCAAGCTCCCCCTGTGGATGGAGAAGACAGGTAAGCAGAGACTGCTTTGGAGGAAAAGTTCTGGAACCTGAGGGCTTGGCAAGGTCTGATGAGCTGGCATGCCCACGCGGCGAGGTGCCCTGGACGCTCACAGCATCCCCGCCACGTCACTGGGCCCCACTGAGACCAACGGGTGGGGTCCCACGCCCGCAGTCACCACGGAGCCCATCGTCACCCTCTAAGGCAGGATTAGTGCATGCTTCGAAATCTCAACCAGAAAATCCTCAGTGGTGTCCCCAGAAACCAGGCCGGCATTACCCAGGGGAGGTGGGGGTGAAGACAGAGGTGCTTCATACCTTCTCTCCCTTTGGTCCAGTCTTGCCAGGAAGCCCGGGGGGGCCCTACACGATCAAGATAAGAAAAGAACAAAGCCCGCATCAGCCAGAGGCAGGATGGGTGTGGGGGGCCCTGGGTGCCCTGGCCCCTCAGTAGGCGGTTCTCGCCGCAGACTCAGGGGTCCCCGCACGGCAGGAAGGATCCTGCGCCCCATCCAGGCCAGGCCCATCCCTCTCCCTGGGACCCCTCTACTTGCTTTCTCTGGGCTGTTTTCAGCATCACTGTTACTACGGTGCTCACATACCTGCTTTCTGTGACTTTCCTTTTCTCTCTGGAATTCTCGGATGGCCCAAACATCCTGAGTGCTTGGCGAAGGCAACTCAAGAGACTTAAAAAGGGCTATTTGCTGAACACAAGATGCTTCGCCACCTCTCACCTCTTTTCCGCTGCTCTTACCAAGTTTCCCTGCGGCCCTGACCAGACAAAAGTCAGGCTTTGCCTGCAGGAGTAGCTAACATAGAAATTCCCATGGTGGATCTCTGGGTACCAGGAAGAGCAAAAGCCTTCTGTTTTAAGATGCTAAGAGTGTGGGCAGGTGAAGAGTGCATTTTTGTCCCACTGCCCGCCCAGGGAGAGGGGCTGAGTCCAGCTCGGGGAGCCCTGTGCCTTTCGCACTGAAGCTTGGCACACACACGGCAGGATGCAGCTGCCCTCGGTACACGTGCCTACGAAACCCTCAGTTGGCCAGCTATCTGCCAAGCTCCCCAGGACAGCAGAGCGGAAATCCACCAAAACCCCCAGGCCACTTCTTCATCCCCAAGATCTGAAGGAGAGCACGCCTTGTGTGAAGCGTGTCTGAAATAGGATTTCTGTGAAGCTTGTTCAAACGACCCCCTCCAGCCAAGGGATTCTGATCCTCTCTGCACATCAGAAACCCCTGGGGGACCTTTTAAAATTCCCCAGGGACACAGGCATCCCACGGGATTCTAATGGGCAGAAAAGTTGGGGAACCACTGCTTTTGGTTTATTCTCCTTCTGTTTGCGGGGGGGAGGGAGAGTTTCAGTTCCATTCTTTCTTCTTTTCCAAGCCTCAGTAATTTTTCTGTTTTCTTCAAATGGGCTAGAACTATTTATCAGGCCATGATGCTGTCCCTAGCTCAGGGCTTCCCAAACTTTGACATGAGGGTGATTCCCTCTGGGCAGTCTGTTAAGATGCAGGTTCTGATGAGACGGGGTGGGGTGGGGGGAGGGGAGGCTGAGATTCTGTGCTTCCAGCAAGTTCCCAGGTGCTAGCAGTTGTGGGTCTGAGGCTCCCCCTCTGTGTGGGTACAGGGTTGCCCTGTGTTTCTAGAGCACAGAGGTGGCTGTGGGATCCCCGGAGCCAGCCACACAGCCTCCCAGGGACCCACATAGGCTTCCACCAGGTCAGAGAGGCTCCTGTGGGGCTGGAGACCATGGCCTCAGGGCAGCTGGGACCCCCTTCCTGTCCCGTGGATTCTCTGCAGGTGCAGACCGCGGGAACTGAGAAGATGGAAATCCCCCTGGGAGCTGAGCCTTGGGCACCCACTTTGCATCTCTGCAGGCTTCCCAGAGCCTCTGTGGCAGTTCTGGCCAACTGTGGGTCCCAAGTCCTGCTTCCTTCAGTGCATTTAATAAACATTTACGGGGAAGCTCTACTTCCCAGCCAAGGGATTCCAAGCCTTTCTGCACATTACAAGCTCTTGGGGACCTTTTAAAATTCCCCAGAAACACGGGCCAGGACTACACCCCGGGTACTGGTGTGGGTGGGTGCCGGGAACCAGCGTGAGGAACTCCGCCCATGGCAAAGGTCATGAGGAAGGAGGCTCAGCATACGCAAAGGCGGGATTGAGCCTCAGGAGTCTCCCTGGAAATTCTCGAGCATCTACCCCCAAAACCAAAGTCTGCCTACTTTACTGCTTTGTGCTCTCACCTATACCTCTGACTTTATGGGGGGCTGTCCCCCACCACCTCTCTCTCTCTGAAAAAGAGTTAACTTACAGCTCCAGTTAATAAAGTTCCTGGGTGTGACAAGAGTGTTTTAGTTCACAAACTCCTGTGGAAGTTCTCTAGCCTGCCTGAACAGGTTCTTCCGGCCACACGTGATTGTTCACAGCCTCCCAACCATGAGAGGCACGAGATGTTCTAAACTTTCTAAATACAGATTCCTTTGAGCAGTTAGAAGATTATTAGTATAGTATAACGGATTGATTAGAAATTATATTGGTGAAGGGTTTTCATTTATTGGGCCAATGTTTGCTGCTAAGTTTCCATATCCCTTACCTACTGTGTCCCTGGGAGTGTACTGAGTAATATAATTGGTGTATAGGAATGTAAGTAGTAGCTTTAATGTTTGTAACCTTGGACCCTTGAGTTAATTCTTTTCTTGTTATAGCCCACCATACCTTTGCCCTATAGGAATGCAACTTTATCTAATGCTTTCAGAGGGTGGTGCCTGACTTTAGAATAATCACCTTTAGAGAAAAATAAGTTTTCTGAAGAAAGGATCCTAAAATGTTAACAGGCCTCCGGGCCAGAAGATGATGTAAATCACCTAAACTTTTGCATATGATAAGTTTGCAGGAAGAAAGCCTGGCTTACTGCTGACTCTACCCCTTCCCCCATTATCCTCTATGCACAACTTAAGGTATAAAAACTACTTTGGAAAATAAAGTGCGGGCCTTGTTCACCGAAGCTTGGTCTCCCCATGTCGTTTTTTCTCTCACCTTCTGGCCGAATTCCCATCTGGAGTGTGGAGGCTCGTCAAGCCTACTAATTTTGCCTGGGCTTCTAAGATCTGACCGGGGAGGCCTTAGTGTCTCCTCTCCTTTGGGAGAACGGGAGGATGCCTGTGGCCTATGTAGGTGGCGCAAATTCCTTGTCTTGGAATTTTATTGGTTTTCCACGTAAACCAAGTTATTCAGCCTCTTTTCTTCACTGAATTTCTTCGCTGAGCTATCCCTATTTAACCACTCTTTATATCTTTAATTCTATCGTATCCTGATCGCTGAAGCCGTCTCCCCTTCGAATTCCCTGAATCCACGGGGGCAGGACCCCGGCAGGTGGGCACAAGGCAAGGTAGACAATGCCCCTGTTGGCAAGAGCTGGTCTGCAAGGAGCCAGAGGGGAAATGCTTCGGCTTTGCCTCTGATACAGCAATTCTGTCACAACTCCTCAACTCTGCCCTTCAGTGGAAGGAGTCGCCAGAGAACGATCAACTTTAATTACAAAACATGCCGGACTGCACTCCTGGCCATAGCTTGCCAACCTCAGGCACAGAGCTTGTATTTTATGGAGGCGGGGAGACCCAAGAGTCCAGGAACAAGAATAAAACTGTGACGACATGAGAAAACTAAGCAGAGAAGGAAACCTGGCCCCTGGGTGGAGAGCGATGGGGCGGCTACTGTGACGGAGGGTGGAGGGGCATGTCTAGGGGGGGTGGGCGCCTGGGTTCTGAGGGACAGAGGAGTGGGCCACGGGGCAGTCAGAGGGAAGGGCGTTGCAAACAGCCAGAGCCACAGGCAAGGCCCAAAGGCTGCCACAGACTTTGGGTGGATGAGGACCCAGGACATACACGGCGGCTGCACTGAGCGGGCTGGGGCGTCGTGGGAGACAATTTGCAGGAGATACGGGTCCCCACACGGGGCTTTGCTCCCAGGGTGAGGAGTGTGTCTTGGTCTTCCTGTGACAGAAAGCCACAGAGAGGTGACAGAATTCCTCTCTCCTGTCCCCATGCAAGCCCAGACCCCACGTCCTCCTCGACGGACCCACTCCGCCAGGGCAGCCAGAGGGCTCAGGAGTCTGTGAGACAGTCTCTAGAGGGGACCCTTTGTCTGTCTAGAAAATGCTTCCACCAGCATTTGACCTGCTCCTCACTCTGACCTGAGCTCTGGTGGGGAGGGGCGGGCTGGCTGGGGCCCGTGTCTAGGGCTAAAGTGAGTTCAGAGCACCACGTTCCCTGTTGCCCCAGTTTTCTGCCCTGCATACGGCCCCTCGGGGTGGGGTTAACAGTTGCACTTCTCCTGAGCATTTTTCTGATGACAACTATAACAATAACCACTGCCATCTAGGCAGTAGCTCGCCTGGTTACCTCCCACATCTGGTACTGCAGGGGAAGTTATATCCCCATTGTGCAGATGGGCACACTGAGGCTGGGAAGCAGAATCGGCCAGAGAAGAACCATGTGGTTCCTCCAGGACAGGAAAACAACCCCAGGGCACCTGAAGAGGGGAAACTCTTCCCTGGGGGTGGCGGACAGGGTAGGGTCCCTGCCCTGTGATAGGACCTCAGGGGAAGGGCCCAGGGTGCACTGACCTGGGGGCCCGGACCTCAGGGGAAGGGCCTGGGGGGGAACTGACCTGGGGGCCCGGAGGCCCAGATGAGCTGAGCGACCCCTGCGCACACGGGGACTGTGCCGTCTCCAGCTCCAGGACAAGATTCTTCATGTCTGGGGAGAGAAGCTTCAAGGCAAGGTGACACAGGTTCTACGTGTGACCAGGGGCGCAGAAGAAGGGTCAGCCCCGGACACAGGCCTGTTCCACAGCCCAGCCCCGAGGCCGGCCGTACCCTGACTCCCCAGTGGGCGTCTCACAACGGCGACCTCTCACTCCCAGTCTCCTTCCTCTCATCTGCTCTGAGACAAGCCTGGCTTCAATGGATTACAGAGAAAAAGGAACCACTCTGGACGGAGTTAGGAACTCACTCGGGGGCCTTTACCCAGCATCCAGGACAGCACCATCCAATAGAAGTAAAATGAGTCACTAATGTGACACTAATGTGTCGTCTTAAATGTCCTGGTAACCACATAAAAAGGGTAAAAGGGAATAAGTGAAATTAATTTTGATGAGGGTTTTATCTTACCCAGTATATCCCCAATATTATTTCAATGTAAAAAAAATACTGAGATATTTTGTGTCATTATAAAGGCATTCAGTGTGTGTTTTATACTCTACACATCTCAGTTGGAACAGGCCACATGGGGCCAGAGGCTAGTGTATTGGACAGTATGGGTCTAAGAGGCTCTGGAAAGATCCGAGCATCTAGAGCCCCTGGAATGCCTTCCAGCTCAGCTTCCCCCATCCTGCTCTTTCCCTGCCTTCCCCTCCCTTTCCCCACCTTCCCCTCTCTTTCCGCAGTCCCATTCCCCCTCTCAGGACTGTTTTTTGTGTCACCTTGTGGATAACGGTGGATAAGAAGGAAATTTCACATGCACTTAGGGAGAAGACAAAACAAGAGGGGGAAACTCCACGTCTGAGCCGCTGACAGGAGCCCAGAAAGTTATCAGTTCACCTCAGTGTCTCTGAGCGGACAGGACCCTTGCCCGCTGTCTGCCTGCTGGCCAGCTGAACCGCCCAGCCCAGCTCCCGGTGAGGAGGCGTCTCCCTCCCTCTTGCTTGAGGTCTGTTAGGGGGTGCAGAGAGCCGGCCCCTGAGGACAGCCCCGGGAGGAGCCCCCGCCCGAAGGAGGGGGCATGGCTGGGCGGAGGAGCGGCCCAGGACCCCGACAGTCAGCGGTACTCACCGGGCCCCGGGCCCCTCGGAAGAAGGGCGGCGGGAACAGCGGGGGTGGCGGGGGCGTCAGCAGGCAGCATGCTCGGGGGCTGCCGCGCCTCTTCTGATCCAGGCCGGGCAGGGCTGCTGGGAGGAAACCCCCGCTCATTAGTGTGGGGGCTGCGTCAGGGCCTCTGGGTGCCCACTGTGCCCGGGGAGAGGGGGTCGTGTGCCACCCTGGACGGCCACTCTCACTTGCAGCCTGCTGGGCGGGAGCACCACCCCTGCCTATCCCTGCCCGGGCCCTCCCCGCTTCGCCTGGTAAGCGAGTGGGCACTGCAGCCGCTGGGACCACCGGGAGGCCAGGCTCCTTCTCCAGAGGCTGACAGTCACTTTGTAGACGGGACAGAGAACAGACGGTTCAAACGGACCCGCCAGGGGCCCCTTCTCTCAGCTGGGGAGAAGGCAGGCTCTGCTCACACCCTTGACACATGCCTGCAAGGAACCGTTTTGTGGGGGAGGCAGTGACCCCGGGCCAAGATGTCAAGCATCCGTTTGACTCCAGACTTTACACAGACATTTGGGTCACCCGAGCTCACAGGAGAGCTACAGGTTAATGTCTTCAGACACAGGAGTGAGATGAGGAGGGGGCCCTGGATCCTTGCAGCTTCACGGTCAGGCGTTCAGCGTTAGCACACATTCAGGGCTGAGGTGGTCCTGGCAGAAAGGACACAGATCCCCGGGGATTCCTGCAGCACCCAGGTAGAGATCCCGAACCCCCCAGCCTCCAGGAGCCCCTTCAGCTCCTGCCCAGTCTCTACCCTGCTCCCTGCACACCGCCCTGGCTCCCAGCCTGGGGGAGTCCTTGCGGCTGCATTTGAGCTTTGTATGAACGTCAACTCTTGTGTCCTTCTTTGGCTCGACATTGCGTCTGTGACAGGCATCCTGATCGCTGCTTGTCGTCGTCATGCTGCTGAACAGAGTCCCCCTGTGGGACATGACCACAACCCTCTTATCCATCCTGCTGCCTCTGAACACTGGGTCGACACGGCTACATGCCCGCCAGACCGGCTAAACTGAGAAGGCCAGAACGTAACATCTGTCAGTAAGGGCGTGGGACAACCAGAATGCTCACTCATTGGCTGGTGGGAGAGAAAATGGCCTCAATTGGAAAACTCGCTGCATCGTCTCCTAAAGCCGAATGCAGCCACATCCGATGGCTCGGCAACTCTCATGCCTACATGTTCACCCATGGAAAAGTGGATGCGTGTTCACCCAAACACACGCACTACTCAAACATCGCCCAGAGCTGTTGATTTTCCAGTGCCCAGTCCTGGTCTCGTGATGGTACCTCCTCGTCCACCCCTTCTCCGAATCTCTGACCTCACAGAACATGGGTGGGTTGCCTTTCACATCCCTCTCTGCCCTGAAACCAGTTTTCAGACTTGTCTCCCGGGGACAGTGCTTGTCTTTTCTTTCCACCCTGTGATCCGAGGCCTGACCCGACCTCAGGTAGGCAGCGGGTGCTTCCCAGAAGGCACGCAGTGTGGGCTGCCTGTATCAGCTCCAGCACCCTGGGAATCACTCTGCACACACCTACACCCTTGAACCTCGTGGAGGAGCAGCCCGCTGTCTGGACCAGTGGTCCTCAGCCCCCTCAGACACAAGGCCCCATTGGTAAGAAGTATCTTTAAAGACCCCTTTGTTATCCTAAAATAAAATTCAAAAATAGGACAACATACCTATGCCATTTAAAAATCAATGTAACGCTCTGAATATATATAAAAGAGAGCTTTCAGAAAAGTGATTTATGATATAAAATGCATGTTTTGATATGCATATTTGTTGAGCACTAGCATGTCAGAAAACTTGATGACATAGTTAGGTGCTCGTGCCTGCGTGTGAAACCATACTGAACACAAAGTCTACTAACATAAGGTGCGGTATCTGCAATGCACATGCTTCAAGTGGGGTGCCCACTGTGAGATGTGACTTTTCTCAAATGAGGAAAAATCATGCGTAAAATCCCAACCAAACAACGCAGTCACTACTCAGCAGTTATCTGAGAAAACTCAGTTTCATACTATAGCAGTTCAACAAATATTGATGTGAAAGAGCATTAGCTCCTAGGATGAGATAATGATAAAAGGTACACATCTCCCATTTGATGTTTCACAGTCATGTGGGACATGGGACACACATATGATGCTGTCCCACTACAGGAAACCTCTCGGCTCAGCTGTTGTGACAATTGAAAATGAAAATTTCTAACAAGGCCCCATGAAACACTCTCTGAAATAAATTGTACCAATGTTTTCTTTGGTCAGTCTCCCAAGGCCATAGAAATAAAAGCAAAAATAAACAAATGAGACTTAACCAAACTAATAAGCTTTGGCACAGCAAAGGAAACCATAAACAGAACAAAGACAACCTACAGAATGGGAGAAAATATTTGCAAATGATGCAACCAACAAGGGATTCATCTCCAAAATATACAAACAGATTGTACAACTCAATAACAAAAAACAAACAAGCCAATCAAACAATGGACGGAAGACCTAAACAGACATTTCTCCAAAGAAGACACCCAGATGGTCAATAGGCATGTGAAAAGATGCTGAACATCACTAGTTGCTGCTGCTGCTGCCGCTAAGTCACTTCAGTCGTGTCCGACTCTGTGCGACCCCATAGACAGCTGCCCACCAGGCTCCCCCTGCCTGGGATTCTCCAGGCAAGAACGGTGGAGTGGGCTGCCATTTAGTTGCTAGAGAAATGCAAATCAAAACTGCAGTGAGGCATCACTTCACACCGGTCAGAATGACCACCATAAAAAAGTATACAAGTAATAAATGCCGGAGGGGGTGTGGAGAAAAGGGAACACCACCAGCCTGTTAGTGGGGTAAATGAGTGCAGTCATGGAGAACAGAGCGGAGGTTCCTTAAAAAAGTAAAAATAGAACAACTGTGTGACCTGGCAATCCTACTCTTGGGCATATATCCAGAGGAAACTCTGATTCAAAGAGATACATGTACCCCAGTGTTCATGGTGGCACTGTTTACGCTGGCCAAGACATGGAAGTGACCTAAATGTCCATCGGCTGAGGAGCGGATAAAGACAGTATTTGAACTCTGGTCCCAGAGTCCTTTCTGCTGATCTGGACTGACTGTGTGTGGCGATAAAGGTCATGAGGTATACTTATACAAAGGAATATTACTCAGCCCTAAAAGAGAATGAAATAACGCCATTTGCAGCAACACAAATGGACCTAGAGAGTGTCATATTAAGTGAATCAAGTCACAGAAAGACAAATATCATATAATATTACTGATGAAGTGAAAGCGAGAGTCGCTTGGTTGTGTCAGACTCTTTGCGACCCCATGGACTATACAGTCCATGGCATTCTCCAGGCCAGAATACTGGATGGAGTAGCCTTTCTCTTCTACAGGGATATTCCCAACACAGGGATCAAACGCAGGTCTCCCGCATTGCAGGCAGGTTCTTTACCAGCTTAGCCACAAGGGAAGCCCAATATTACTTATAATATTGTATAAATATTATATGTGGAATCTAAAAAATGAAACAAATGAGCTTATTTATTAATACAAAACAGACTCACAGAGAAAACCAATTTATGGCTACCAAACAGGAAAGGGAGAGGGATAAATTAGGAGTCTAGAATTAGAAAAACTGTACAGAAATGTCTTAATGACCCAGATGACCACGATGGAGTGGTCACTCACCTAGAGTCAGACATCCTGGAATGTGAAGTCAAGTGGGCCTTAGGAAGTATCACTACAAACAAAGCTAGTGGAGGTGATGGAATTCCAGTTGAACTATTTCAAATCCTAAAAGATGATACTGTGGAAGTGCTGCACTCAATATGCCAGCAAATTCGGAAAACTCAGCAGTGGCCACAGGACTGGAAATAGCCAGTTTTCATTCTGATACCAAAGAAGGGCAATGACAAAAAATATACAAACTACCACACAATTGTACTCATTTCACAGGCTAACAAGGCAATGCTCAAAATCCTTCAAGCTAGGCCTCAACAGCACGTGAACCAGGAACTTCCAGATGTACAAGATGGGTTTAGAAAAGGCAGAGGAACCAAAGATCAAATTGCCAATATCCACTGGATCATATAAAAAGCAAGAGAATTCCAGAAAAGCATCTATTTCTGCTTTATTGACTATTTCAAAGCCTTTGACTGTGTGGCTCACAATAAACTGTGGAAAATTCTTCAAGAGATGGGGATACCAGACCACCTTACCTGTCTCCTGAGAAACCTGTATGCAGGTCAAGAAGTGACAGTTAGAACCAGACATGGAACAATGGACTAGTTCAAAGCTGGGAAAGGAGTACATCAAGGTTGTATATTGTCACCCTGATTGTTTAACTTATATGCATAGTACATCATGCAAAATGCCGGGCTGGGTGAAGCACAAGCTGGAATCAAGATTTATAGGAGAAATATCAATAACCTCAGATATGCAGATGATACCACGCTTATGGCAGAAAGTGAAGAGGATATAAAGAGCCTCTTGATGAAAGTGAAAAGAGAATGAAAAAGCTGGCTTAAGACTCAACATTCAAAAAGTCAAGATAATGGCATCCAGTCCCATCACTTCATGGCAAATAGATGGGTAAAAAATGGAAACAGTGACAGACTTTATTTTCTTGGGCTCCAAAATCACTACGGTGACTGCAGCCATGAAATTAAAAACGCTTGCTCCTTGGAAGAAAAGCTATGACAAACCTAAAGAGCATATTTAAAAGCAGAAAGATTACTTTTCCAGCAAAGGTCCGTATAGTCAAAGCTCTGGTTTTTCCAGTAATCATGTATGGATATGAGAGTTGGACTACAAAGACAGCTGAGCACTAAAGAATTGATACTTTTGAACTGTGGTGTTGAAGACTCTTGAGAGTCCCTTGGACTGCAAGGAGATCCAACCAGTCCATCCTAAAGTAAATCAACCCTGAATATTCATTGGAAGGACTGATGCTGAAGCTGAAACTCCAATACTTTGGCTACCTGATGCGAAGAGCCGACTCATTGGAAAAGACCCTGATGCTGGGAAAGATTGAAGGCAGGAGGAGAAGAGGATGACAGAGGATGAGATGATTGGATGACATGAAGATGTGAGTTTGAGCAAACTCCGGGAGATGGTGATGGACAGGAAAGCCTGACACGCTGCTGTCCATGAGGTTGCAAAGAGCAACTGAACAACAATCCTCAGAGCAGCCCTGAGAGTTAAGTACTATTATTACTGTGATCCCATTTTACAGATCCATAAGCTGAGGCAAAGAGGTGAAGCAATTACCCAAGGTCATACAACTAGTAAGTGACAGAGACAGGATTTGAACTCTGGTTCAAAGAGTCCTTCTTGCTGATCTGGACTGACAGGGTGTGGAAATAAAGGTCAGGAGCTAAGAAGGCCAGAGGCTCCTGGAACAACCACCTGATACATTATAGAAAGTGTCAATGCCTCCAACAAGTCACACCTGTTGCTGAACACAGTGGGCTCCACTACCTCATCTCGAGGAGTGAGGACACGCACCAGGGTACCCACGGGCATCTCGCAAGAGGGGGCGAGGAAGGATTTATTCTAGGAGTGAGGCTTTGCTACATGATGCTGGAGGGCCGCCTATGGGGAAGCCCAGTCTGACCTGGCTCTGGACGGACAGCTGCAGCCTCTCCTTTGCCGCTGCCTGGCCTCGGTGGACGGCCAGGGCTGAGCTGTTGTCCTCGGGGCCTCTCCCAGCCAGGGGCACCTGTGGGCGGCTCAGGAAGGTGCACTGCTCATCACTCCTGTTTCCAGACTGTCCAGGCCCCGGGGGCCTCTGCAGCCCGCACCTTGCGTGGCCCCCACCAGTGGAAGACCCTGGCTCCGTCAGAGCCCCACCCCAGACCTCCCCCCGGACGCTGGCGCTCCCCTGGCAAGCACACTGGCCGCTGCTCCTCCTGTTAAGGCTTCTGCAGGGCTGCCCCCAGCCCTAGCCCTAGACCCGCTTCATGTTCAGCAGGTGAGGACCATCTATTTCTGCTGCCCCCCGTCCTGCCCCGCGCCCCCCCACCAGCCCCAGCTCCCTGGAGAAGTTTGTTTTTAGCACCATCTAGTTTATTTCCAGCTCATTCCAGCTCAGAATATTTCCATCAGGTGGACGTGTTTGGGAACAGCTTCCCACTCCCCCCACAACCCTGCCCTCCCGGTCACTAAGACAGGACTTCACACGTCTATTTTGGGGTCATCAGAGTGGCCTGCGGGTCTCTTTGGACCAGGCTGCCTCCATGGAATCATGTCTGAGCTCAGATCAGCCTGGAAAGCCCCAGAGGCTCTGTTGTAATGGAAAACATCGTGTGTGTGTGTGTGTGTGTGTGTGTGTGTGTGTGTATGCAGCCTACAGAAACCTTGGTGCTCCACAAGGCTTAGCCCTGTGTGTGTGTGTGTGTGTGTGTGTGCGTATGTGTGCATGGGGCCTACAGAAACCTTGGTGCTCCACAAGGCTTAGCCTTGTGTGTGTGTGTGTGTGTGTGTGTGCGTATGTGCATGAGGCTTGCAGAAACCTGGGTGCTCCACCAGGCTTAGCCCCAGGAAATGCCAACCTCCAGGGAATCTCGGGAGTGCCCGCCCTGACGCACAGACATGGGAGTTCCACTGTGTGTGGCTCAGCTGTGCCACATCCTGGGTGGGGACAATCCTGGGTGTGACGCAGGCTTTTGCAAATGTGGGGGGGTGTTTCCCTTTGCTGTTGTTGATGCCATCTTCCAATTGAACAAAACCTCCTTGAGTCTTGGAAAGTGATTCACTCAGACCTATGCTTGGAAACTCAGGGACTTGGATCACAGTGTGAACCCAGGCACAAGGGGCCATGGGGCCCAGCGCGACTCCCCACTGCCACCTGAGACTCAGTTTACCCAACTGCACCACATGGGATTTGGCCCAAACCCCCTCCAGAGTGCTTTCTCATCCATGGTGAACCTCAGCATCATCACTGTCTGGGCCATCTGGGTCTCACTCACTAGACCAGCCCATCCTCAGGGTGCTAGAGACGGCTTCCTTTGTTTCTGCCTCCTTGTTTTGCATCAAGCGGCACGGGAAAGAAGTGACCAAACTTTCTACCTTTGCAGGTTGGGGAAATTGTAGGTGCAGCCACACGCTAGCTGCAGCTGCTGGCGCTCAGCCTGCTCCGCCCGCCCCTCTGCGGCTCCCCTGCGTGGTGGAACATGCACTCACAGGAGCCAAGGCGCAGAGAGCAGAAGGCACACGTTCACAGCATCCCTAGGGCTTCTGACCATGAGTCGGAAGGCTCAGCGACAGCCCCGTTCTCAGCCCGCCTGCCTGCCGGCTGCCGGCTTTCCCCTGATGCACAGATTCCAGACCAGACTGCACCCCTCAGTTTGGCTTCAACCCCACTCACACCACATGCGCCTTGAGACACAAATTCTGACCCTAGGTCTTGAAGGCGTTTGCACTTCTCTGAAAGACCATGTTAAAGTTGTGGGGCGGCGGTGAGCCACAGAACCCGGCCTGGAGAGGGCTGGAGAACCTCTCTGCCACCCATGCCTGGGTGGCCCCGGACCACAGAGCACCACGCTGCTTCAGAGCCAAGGGGGCAGCTGCCAGCCTGCCACCCAGGGTCACTGAAGGGGCACACAAGCGTGGGAGCCAAGATCGCACGAACTCCAACGTCAAACCCCTTTACACGGCAATTCCAACACCAGCAGAGGACTTGGAGATTTAAAGGCTGCTGGAAGTTCCCCAGAACAGCGTGGCTTTCCAAGAGTCTCTTTTTTCCCAAAGCATCACGCAATACACACACACACACACACACACACACACACACACACACAACTCACCCAAACAGCAAGCCGAGTAACAGAGCAGTCCTGAAACTGTGAGCAGATGAGCGAGGCTGAGGGGTGGGCCGGTCATCGCGGGCAGGGCCCAGGCACACTGGCAGCGGGCACCCTCTGGAGGCTGGCTGAGAGTTGTCACGCCCCCAGCGCTGCCAGCACCTGCCCTGCTGGGCATCTGGGGTGGGAGCTGGCCAATCCCTGCCTCTGCCCCGGAGGCCAGGGGTCTGGAGGCCAGTCCTGAGCTCCCGGGAACAGGAAGGGGGAGGCAGGGTTCTCGCCTCTCAGGAGGATGCCCTGGGCGGTGGGGGGCGGCTTGGGAGAGGAAGAGCATCCTGGGGAGCACCAGGGGAGGAGGTGGAGTTGGGAGCCCGGGATACTGAGGCCCCTGCGGCAGAGAGGAGGCAGAGGGTCAGCCGTTGAACAGGCTGCTCTTGATTCTGGCAAGCCTGACAGGGCCGGCCTCACTGTCACCCCCACCATGAGGGGCCGGGGTGGGGCAGTCTGCCCACCTCCACTCCAGGGAAGGTCTTTGGTCTTTGTTGCTTCACCATATCTGTGCCAAAGTGCTGGCAACTAACTAAGAGCTAATCTTAATTTTAAAATATGTATATATTATGAAAGAGCTGACAGAGCAAACTTTTTCTAGATGAAGCTTTCCTGTAAAATGATTAAGTGATATATACCAGATACATGTGGAAACCTGACACTTGATAGGCACCCAGAGCACAAACACATGCACACACACACACACACGCACACACAATATTCTAGATCACAGAGGCAGTAAGCACGGTTGCTTAAATCAGCCCAGTGAAGACCATGAACTACAGCAGGAGTTGGCAAATCTGTCTGGAAAGGGCCGGAGAGGAAGTGTTTTAGGCTCCATGGGCAGCCTCTGCTGCACTGCATCCCCGCCATCGTGCGTGAAAACAGCATAGACAACATGGGCAGCGGGCATGTGGCCACGCTGCGGTGAAATGTTATTTACAAAAGTAGGAGGCAAGCTGGACTTGGCTCCCAGGCTGTAGTTTGCCGACCACTGAGCTACACCCATCAAAAGAAAGGATACTTCTTGTGTTCGTCCATTCAGTCATCGAATGTTTCATTCATTCAGGAACACGCAGAGGGTGAGAGCCAAATGCCTGCCAGACACACTGACTGGACACAGTCCCCGCCCTCAGTACGTGTCATGAGCCTTCGTGGAAAGAGTCAAGGCCCTGGAGCCTTGACTGGGCTGGAGCCCTGCTTTTGCCTCTGTCTGAACTTAAGGAAGTTTTTATTCACTCTCTGAGAGCCTTAGCTTACTTCTCTGTTGAGAGGGTAGGAAGAAATGAACCTAGTTCATTTGTTGTGAGGATAAGAGCAAGGCTTGTGAAGTTCCTGTGGAATAGGGACTCTTTTGTCGATATTTTCAGATAACTATGAAAATATGAGGTGGAAAATTAAAAGTGGCTGACATGGAGCTGGGTATCTAGAGGGATTTACAGGAGGAGGTGATGGATACCAGCTGGGTTAAGTGAGAAATCAAGGAAAGCTTCCTGGAAGAGGTGGCATTTGAGCTGAGCTTTGAAATTGGAGATCTGCTGGTAGCGTGATGGGAAGAGCTAGGGAGGAGAGGGCTCTCTTTGTCTCTGGGGCATTTCCCTCTGTCGGCAGAAACATCAGGAAATTCTGGACAGAGGGCACGCAGTCCTGAACCCCGGCCTGTGGCAGACAGGCCATCTACGTCCCCTTTACCCAGATTTCCTGGAGCTGGGTCATGTTACTGCAGCTCTTCAGTTTTTCAAACCTCATTTCAAACACCCTCAGAGACAGAAGTTTTGCCAGTTTAAGCACCCGAAGCATTTTTGCCATTCCATGTCAAACTTCTCCAAAGTTTTATACAAGGAAACCACTCAGCTATACGGTTTCATTATTGTCAAAACAAAGGTGACTGCCCAGAGGGTCTCGGAGGTCCTGTCCAGCCCTTCTGGTGTCCACGTCTCTGCTCCGGACCTAATGTCTCAGGCTTCCCGGGGTCTCTCTCTGTCTCTTTCCTGCCTCAGCCCCACTCCCTCCCTGTCTCCCCATCTCTCACACTTTGTCTCACTCTCTCTGTCTCTCCAGGCACTAACAGTTGAACTTCCTTGAGTCAAATGGCCTGGAGGTGTGCTCACTACCTGACTGCCCCTCAGTCAGGCGTGCCATCCTGGGATGAGGGTCCTGGTCTCCAGCCCCAATGTGACAGTAACGTGGGGCATGGCTTTGGACAACTCCCTTCTGTGCTCGGGGTTGGTTTTCCCACGTGTAAAATGGAGTGAAACAGGAGGGAAGGGGGCAGAGCACACCCTTAAAAGAATGGCATAGCCCGAGGACACGACATTCCATTTGATTAGAACCAAATGGGTCCAGGATTGCAGAAGATTTGACTTCCAGCAGACCTTGAGCCTCCGTACACGCTCATAACATATCTGAAAGCTAAGTGACTCACCTAGAGGCACCAAGACATTTCTGAGGCCAACCACCAAAGACCAAAAAGTGAAGTGAGTGGTGGCCCAATTCCTGGAAATCCTCACCCTTCCCTCGAAATAGGTGGAATAATCCTCCCACTCAGCAGCCTATGAAATTACCCAGCCCATGAAAACTGTGTCATATTCTGAGCCACTCTTTTTCTCTGAGTTGGCCCACGCCGTGGAGTATGTTTCTGTCTAAATAGGTCTACTTCTTACCTATCACTTTGTCTTTCATTGAATTCTTTCTCTGACGAGAAAGAACCTGAGCTTCATTACGTGCTGAAACCAAGCATGCAATCTCAGCTGGAAAACAGTGTGGGTTCTGGCCAGGTTTGGGTCCTGGCCCATGGGTTTGAGGCCCAGTCTGTTTAGTGGTTTCAGGAGCATTGGACCAGAGGTGCTCTAAGCCCGTTCCAGCCCCAGCTACTCCCAGGGGAGGCAACTCCTGAGACACAAACAGCCCTCCATGAGGGCCCGCGGCCAGGGTGGAGGGCCACGTTCCTCCCCTCTCCCCTGGAAAGCAGTTCTTACCTTCAAGGCAGCCAGCCTGTGGCGCAGCCTTTCACCGGCCCAAGCACCAGCTCACCCAGCAGAGTTGCCTGCAAAATCTAATTCATAATAAAAGTTTCCAGGGCCTTCCTGCAGCTGGTGTCAGCAGGTGTCATCTTCACAGTCTTTTGTCTTAATTTCAGCTCTGGGATTTATCAGCCGGGCCAGAAGACCCTTCTGGAATACTGCCGCCCCGGGCACCAGGCCAGTGCGCCTGTCCCCACTGTGGCACGCACAGGCCTGCTTCCTGGTGAGCCCACCAAAGCGGGGTCTGCTTTGCGTCTCCCCATCCCCCACCCCGGCATGACTCCCACCCTTGCTGCCCAGAGAGACTGTGCAGCCTGGCTAACTCGGCGCCCTTCCCAAGGACCCAGGAGCCCAGAAGAGGCCGGAGGGCCTGGGTTCTCCCTTCTCACCACCTGACACGCTCACCTTGACCAAACTTTGGTCAGGCTCTGAACTGGACCCCCACCCTCGGCTTCCTTGTCAGCCTGCTGAGTCCTGTTTTTGCAAGAATCCTCTAAGTCAGTTTTGAGAGACTCCCCACGCTTGACATTTTCTCACCCTTGACATCTGATCAAATTCCTCACCCCCCCCATACCCCTGATATCTCATCACGTGGCCTGCCTTTGGCAAGAGTCCTCTCAAGTGGCTTTAGCTGGATCCCCTACCCTTGGGATCTCTCGGTAGTTTTTCACATCCCAACCTCCCAACCTGCTCTTCGACTACAAATCATCACATTAAACAATTTCTGTTTAATTCGGAATTGAACCCACTCTCCTCTCTTGGGCTTCCCTGGTGGGTCAGATGGTAAAGACTGCCTGCAATACAGGAGACCTGGGTTTGATCCTTGGGTTGGAAAGATCCCCTGGGGAAGGGAATGGCAACCCACCCCAATAGTCTTGGGATTCCCTGGGGGCTCAGCTGATAAAGAATCCACCTGCAATACAGAAGACCTGGGTTTGATCACTGGGTTGGAAAGATCCCCTGGAGAAGGGCATGGCAGCCCACTCCAGTATTCTTGGCTGGAGAATCCCATGGACAGAGAGCCTGGAGGGCCACAGTCCACGAGGTTGCAAAGAGTTGGACATGACTGAGTGGCTAACACACTACTGCATGCCAAGCCCTTGCTGTGCCACCAGGATGGAGAGACAGACATGCCCACAGCCTGGCCTCTGGAGGGTAAAGGGCTTTCATCTCCTCTGCTAGCTCCAACAGCTGGTGCCGATTTCCTGGAACGCTGTGTTAAGAAGGACTCTGAGGAAAGAGGGCCTCCCTGAGATGGGAGGAGGGAGCAGCATCTCGGCTGATGCCGGCTGGGCCTCATTTAGCAAGCTCTCCTCGTGGAACAGTAACTACACCAGAGTCAGCACGTCCCACTCTTTATGACACTGAGTCCCCAGGGGACAATCATCCCCGATTTACAAAGGAGGAGCCGGGTCACTTGGTCCAGCTAGAAGAGAAGGTGGTGGGGTGGGGGTGGGTCAGAGTTCAACAGGACTCTCATGCAGCCTTGGGAGAAGGTGGCCTCCTGGGGGTGGTCCCCAGCCCCTGGGGTGGCTCCCTGCCAGACCACCGTAACCCTCGCCGGCTCCTCTCTGCTCTCATGGTGCAGGTGGCTCCCCCTGCACCCTGACCTGGCCCTTCCCTGGGGGTGAGCTCTCAACCCCAAGCTGCTGACTTGACATTCCAGGACCTCCTCCGAGTTGGGGTGGAGAAGGCTGGTATTCCCCAGGAGGTGAGCTTCCCCTTCCATGGGACAGAGCTGTCCCTGAGAAGTGGCAGCAATGCCCAGTGCTCCCTCAGTGAGGGGCAGGTGGCCACGTGACTCTTCCTGCTGATGGCTCTGGTGATGCAAGGGCCGATACAGAGAGTGTCCGCATCCCTGAATGCCAGCTAGGAGGCTGGCCGCCTCCGACCAGAGCCTCCGGGCTCTTGGATAAGCAGGAAATAAATTTTCACCAGGCAAAGTCACTGAAATGCTGGCATTTGTCACAGCATATATCACTACCCTGAACTGGGGCCAGGTGCCACCCGGGGGAACATTCGTGACTCTGCAGCGCCCTTCCCTGGTCCCCACACACGCTGTGTACCTGTATCACCAGCTTCGTCTCTGAGGACACACACAGCCTGATCTTGACAACATCGGTTGAATCCAGGTGCCTGACCCTGGAGACTTCTGGACGTTTGGCGACCAGCATGAAGTGCTGACCCCACTCCACACCCCCACGCACAGGGGAGAACCAGCAGGGAGCCTCAGAGAAATGCAGTGTGTCCTAGCCAGGCGGGCTTGGGGGCATTCACACCCAGTCCCTGGTGTCTCTAACCAAACCTCACGATCACTCATCTTCAGGTTCTAGTTTTCTGGTTGGTCAACATACACGAGCAGGCAATTCACCAATCAGTTGCCTCCCTGACTATCCCAGGCGCAGAGAGGGCACAGTCATGCATGCATTTACCTTCTCTGTGGAATAGTTTACTCTTCAAAGTGGGCAAGGGATCTGCAGCTCATTTTGAAATTCACCAAAACAAAAAATAAGATGGATAAATAGAGGATAAGTAAATATCGCAAAATGATAACAATCGCAGAATCTACGTAGTGGGTGTTATTTGTTTGCTAGGGTGGCCTCAGCAGAGCACCTGAGTGGCTGAGGCAACAGGTAATCACTTTTCACACTTTGGGAATCTAGATAGCGAAGACCAAGGGTCAGGTTTGGTTTCTCCTGTTTCTCTCCTTGGCTTCCAGGCGGCTACCTTGCCCTGTGTTCTCTTGGGGCCTTCTTCCCCTTTTCAAACATCCCTGGTGTCTCTGTGTGTGTCCAGATCTCCTCTACTTAAAAGGACACCAGTCAGAGTGGACCGGAGCCATGCGTATGGCCTCGCTTAACCTTAATCACTTCTCTGAGTCACTCAGAGAATTGTAAAGTAACCTTAATCGCTCCAAATACAGTCACGTGCTGAGGAAAGGGGGGTTGGGACTCCAACAGACTCATCTCAGGGGAGGGCGAGATACAAGTCAGCCCGTGAGAGTAGGCATCCTGGTGTTCTCTGGACAGTTCTTTCCACTTTTTTTTTTTTTTTGGAATGTTGGGGATTTTCTACAATAAAAGTTTTAAAACACAGGGAGACAACAGAGAACCAAAGACACCTCTACAGGGTTAGGAGCGGAGTGGGCATCCAGTGCCCTCGCTGGCAACATCTGGGTGCTCAGGAGCCGCACTAGAGTTGCCTGGAGGAGCCCCGAGTCATTCACCAGGAGACCCTGAGCGAGTAACTGGTCCTCAGGAAGAACGTGAGATGACCATCCTCTTCTGCGCCCCACCCAGGTAAGGCTGCCCAACTTACAAGGATGAAGCAAAGTCACCTCATGGTGGTCACTGTTCCGTAGTAAGTCTCACACCAGAGGCCACGTCTGTGGTTGTACAGAAGTTTGAGGAGACACACCTATCTCTCTTCCCATCGCCCACAAGGGGACTTCTCTGGATCTTATCTAAAGGGAGGCATCTGCTTTTTCTGAGTTCCAGTTCTAATTTGACCAAATGGCATGTGGTAAATAGAGAGGAAGGAGGAGGCAGCGCTATTAGGAGGCAAGGGAACATCCAGAAACCTCCCCAAGGCGGGCTGTGCCTTGGCTCTGAATTTGATTAGAGAGGCCGGGATAAATCAGCAAGTCCTATTCTATCTCCTGCTTTGGCTTGACAGGGAGGCCATGTTTCTAGAGTGATTCGGGAGATCTGGCCACAGGTCGCAGGCGAAACCCTCCAGTCACATCGGGCCCAAAGGCTGGGTTGTTTCCCATTTGCTCCGGCAACTGGGGCTCAGTGGAAAGACCCTAGGTTTCCACCAGCTACGTTTCCAGGCCTTCATTCATCCGCAGAGACATTTTAGCTCTAAGGACATTTATGATTCAAAATCATGTGGCTCACACAGCCCTTTCCCTAGAACCTCCCCCTCCCACCTCCACCGCCTCCAGGAATTGTTACCTAAGGGTCCACAGCAGGTGGGGAGGAGGGAACCAGGGACCCTGGGAGCCCCAGCTGCCTGTTGGTTACCCACTGGCACGGCAACGTTTCTACCCTTTGGTCTCGTGAGTCACTGAAATCCCTGGATTACAGAGCTCGGGGGACCTTGGCTTGACCTGCCTGAACTCAGTTGAACGATGGAGCTTCTCAACTGAGCAAGCTGGCAGAGAGAATCTTATAAGCAGCGTTGTAGTTACGTGGTTCTATCATTCTGGAAATTCCCTGAAATCTCAATTCCCTTCTGTAGTTTGTGTTTAACAAATATTTCTTATTAAAGTTTTTTCTTTTTAATGCACACTATTTTTAAAAGTCTTTATTGAGTTTGTTACAATATTGTTTCTGTTTCATGTTTTCTTTTTCTTTTTTTGGCCTCAAGGCATGTAGGATCTAGATCCCTGACCAGGGATCAAACCCTGCCTTGGATGGTGGATTCTTGACTACCTGCTCTGCCAAGAAGTCCCTCTAGCAGAGTTTTAAAGACAGAAAAATCTCATCCTGTGCTCCAGGTGAGAGGTTCGCTTTTGTATGTGTATGTGGGATTTTCTTGAATTGTTTACAATAGGAAATACATTCATGTAATTCAAAATTCAGAAAGTATAAACGGCTATACTTGAAAACTCTCCTATCTGTCTCAGTTCCAATTGTTTACTTTCAATTAGTCTCCTGTGTCCTTTTCCATGAATATTTTATGCACAGTGGAGGAAATAGGTAGTGTCTCCCTCTCTTACTCAAAGGGTTACTTGTAATATAAGACTATATTTCTGATACTATCTCAGTTTCTTTTTTTAACCATCTCAGTTTCTTCACAGTATTTCTAATAGTTTATTCCGTACTACTGTACTGGACAAAATGCATCCACATTCCTTTCTATGGCTTTGGAATAGTCCTTCATTGGGAAGAACCATAGTTTGTTCACCCTGCCCCATACTATCGTGCATTTGGGTGATTTGCAAACATCTGCTCATACAATGATACAATGAAATAACCTTCTGGATTTCCCTGGTGGTACAACGGATGAGACTGCCTGCCAATGCAAGGGACATGGGTTTGATCCCTGGTCAGGGAAGATTCCACATGCCCCGGAGCAGCCAAGCCACTGTCACAACGACAGACCCCAAGCTCTAGAGCTGCAACCACTGAAGCCAGCGTGCCTAGGGCCTGTGCTCTGCACCAAGAGAAGCCGTTGCAATGAGAAGCCCACGCACTGAAACTAGAGTAGCCTCTGCTTTACGTAGGAGAAAGCCCTCGTGCAACGGTGAAGACCCAGCACGCCAAAACAAATCAATCTTCTGCATGCATCTTTGTATCATTGGTAAGCATGTCCATTTGATGAATTTCTAGAATAGAATTGCTGACTCAAAGAGTGTGTGCGTTTGTAGTTCTTACACACGATGCCTAATTCATCGCCACAAAGTCCTCATCAAGCTACATTCCATCCCACAAGCAGAGAATGAGGGTATCTGTTTCCACACACCCTCACCAACACACATGATGTCAGACCTTTGAACGTCATCCATCTGACTGATGAAAAATGACACTTCGGTGTGATTATAATTATGTCTCTTAAACTGAATGGGGCTGGGGATACGTTCACATGTTTTAGAGCCATATGTATGTATTCCATTTTTCCATTAATTTGGTAGCCTTCTGTTATAAATTTTTTGAATATATAAAAAAGTAGCATTTTATGATCGGAGAAGGCAATGGCACCCCACTCCAGTACTCTCGCCTGGCAAATCCCATGGACGGAGGAGCCTAGTAGGCTGCAGTCCATGGGGTCGCTAAGAGTCAGACACGACTGAGCGACTTCACTTTCCCTTTTCACTTTCATGCATTGGAGAAGGAAACAGTAACCCACTCCAGTGTTTTGCCTGGAGAATCCCAGGGATGGGGGAGACTGGTGGGCTGCCGTCTATGGGGTCACACAGAGTCAGACACAACTGAAGCGACTTAGCAGCAGCAGCAGCAGCACTTTATGATATGACTTGCAAATATTTCCTCCAGTTTGTTTTGGTCTTTTGATACTGCTTTTTGAATTGTTTTTCTCATACATAACTTTTTTCTTTTTATGTAGTATAATTGATTGCAGAAGCCTTTTTTATAGCTTCTGAGTCCTCCTCATTATAGGTCTTCCCCCAAATCTCCCAAGTTTTCGCCTAATAATTTTATGATTTCATATCTTATGCTATCAATCTTAATTCATTTGTGATTTATTCTGGTGTAAGATGTAAGTTTGTTTGCTTGCTTTCCCGGAGACATTTTATCTGTGACCTAATGCATTGGAGGTCATTAGGAAGGAAACAAAAGGGCATTGCAAGGAAACAAAACCCTTCCTTACTGAAGGTAGCCCACAGACGTCAGCTGTCACACCACCCGGGAACACGCACGGCTGGCCCAGGACTGGAACCCAGATGAGCCGCGTGCTTCCCTTCACTGCTCTGTTCACTCAAATGCCAACCACCTGTGTGCACCCCGGATCCTACCACCGTGACCCGCTTCACTTCTCATGGTTATTTCACTTGTGTTACTTTAATGTCGTAAACAGACTATGGGCTTCTCGTGTTAGTCTGTCTTGTGAATCTGCTTGTGACGCACCGCAGTCGTGTCCGACTCTTTGCAACCCCATGGACTATACAGTCCAGGGAATTTTCCAGGCCAGAACACTGGAGTGGGTAGCCTAGCCCTTCTCCAGTGGATCTTCCCAAACCAGGGATCGAACCCAGGTCTCCCACATTGCAGGCAGATTCTTTACCAACTGAGCCACAAGGCAAGCCTAAGAATACTGGAGTGAGTAGCCTATCGCTTCTCCAGCAGATTTTCCTGACCCAGGAATCGAACCAGGGTCTCCTGTATTGCAGGCAGCTTTACCAGCTGGGGTATCAGGGAAGCCCACGTATGGGAGGAGGTACAATAAAAACTGGTCATTTGATTGATGGGAAGTGTATAAAAATCTGTATATATCAAGTAACAGTCATAATTTAATTTAGAAACAGATGCTATAATAATGATGACAATGATCTGAATCTATTCAAATGGATTTTCTTGTCTCATACAGGAAAAAAATAATAAGTGGCAGCAGATGAGTATGTGGCCCCAAAATCGAGCATCTCTGGCAAATCAGCGCACATTTACTGGCATTCCATTTGAAATTTTCATGTTTAATAACTTGTCTCTGATTTCCCTGGAGGTCCCATGCTGGCAGGCCTGATCGGTGACTTGGCATCGCTGTCCATTTGGAAGGGGGCAAGACTGTCATTCCAGATGCTGTGTGGACAGAGGGCCCAGTTCTCCCAACGTAGATGAACTAAATACAGAAAGTGACTTATCTACCAGCTAGGGACTACATTGGGTCACACAACTTCCCAAAGGGGGGTCCCCTCGGCCTTCAGTTTCCTGGGGGCCCCTAGAGTGCTCACCCTAGAGTGCTCACCCAGTCTAGGGAACTGAGAGCTTTCTTACTCACAGCTCAGGGGGGTGCCTCTAGGTGGACTCTGCCCATCAGCTCAGGACTCAGTAGCTAAGGCCTTACCCTCGCTGTGGGCCCGTGTTTCCAGGTCATGCCCTCCCAAGTTTCTTCCTTTGATCATCATTGCAACCCTGTGAATTATGCGATTCATGGGGTCGAAAAGAGTCAGACACGACTGAGCGACTGAACTGAACTGAACTGATGCCCCCTATTTCCAGGTGAGGGAAACTGAGGCTCTGACAGCCAACATCCCGTGCAGTTGAGTGTCTGAGCCCAGAACTCCGGTTCCGTAGCCCACACTCTTGTGACGGTCCCTGCTCAACCCAGGGTCTGATGGAGACTGAATGCTGAGACTGGACTCCAGTGCCAGGAGCAAATCCATCTTGCCACCAAATAAGAGCAGGTGGGAATAGGGCAGAAATGAAGCAACTCAGGAGGAGGCTAGTGGCCTGGATTCCAACTCTCTCGCTGCCATCTGGAATAATGGTTGCAACCAGTAACTGAGAGCTTAACTATGTTCCCCGTGGAGAAGGAAATGACAACCCACTCCAGCATTCTTGCCTGGAAAATCCCATGGATGGAGGAGCCTGGCAGACTACCATTGATGGGGTTGGAAAGAGTCGGACACAACTGAGCGACTTTCACATACATACATACAGACATACATAACTATGTTCCAGGTGCAGTGCGAAGCTCTGTACCTACTACACTGCCATCTGATGAGGCAGGTACTCTCCCCCCGCACATTTTTCAATTACTGTTCATTGTGTGTTTGCTAGGTGCTGGACACAGTGCTATGCACGCTCAGCATACTCCGTTATTCCTTCATTGTGATGGCTCTAAGAGATCCAAGGACCTTTTTTGTTGTTGCAGCACCGCAGGGCATGTGGGATGTTAGTTCTCTGACCAGGGATTGAACCTGTGCCCCCTGCAATAGAAATGTGGAGCCCTAACCACTGAATCTCCAGGGAATTCCCAAGAGAAGGGAAATCAAATAAAGCAGAGATCACAATGATAAAGCAGGAAGAGAATGCTTTGAAAAATGAACAAAATGAAAACTAGCCCCTGGACCACCAGGGAAGTCCCCCAAGTACCATTTTAACCTGTTTTACTCGTGTGGACACTGAGGCTCAGAGATGGTTAGCAACTTTCCCAAGGTCACAGAGCTGTTCTGAGTGGGTTGAAATGGAAACACAGGTTCCTCTCATTCTGCTCAGTTCCTCTCATCATTTTTTCACAGTAAGAGCTGTGGTTCTCAATGAAGGGCAAAGGGTGGGGGAAGCTATTTTGCCCCTCTCCCAGGCGACCTTCTGCAACATCTGGAGACATTTTTGTTGTAACTGAGAAAGGTACTCTTGACTTCTAGAGGGCGGGAGCCAGAGGCAGTGCTTGATTCGTTTCCCAAGCTTGCCATGACAAATTGCCACAAAAAATGGCTTCAGTTCAGTTCAGTTGCTCAGTCGTGTCCGACTCCTTGAGACCCCATGAACCGCAGCACGCCAGGCCTCCCTGTCCATCCCCAACTCCCGGAGTTCACTCAGACTCCTGTCCATCGAGTCAGTGATGCCATCCAGCCATCTTATCCTCTGTCGTCCCCTTCTCCTCCTGCCTCCAATCCCTCCCGGCATCAGAGTCTTTTCCAATGAGTCAACTCTTTGCATGAGGTGGCCAAAGTACTGGAGTTTCAGCTTCAGCATCATTCCTTCCAAAGAACACCCAGGGCTGATCTCCTTTAGAATGGACTGGTTGGATCTCCTTGCAGTCCAAGGGACTCTCAAGAGTCTTCTCCAACACCGCAGTTCAAAAGCATCAACTCTTTGGCGCTCAGCTTTCTTCACAGTCCAACTCTCACATCCATACATGACCACAGGAAAAACCATAGCCTTGACTAGACAGACCTTTGTTGGCAAAGTAACATCTCTGCTTTTGAATATGCTATCTAGGTTGGTCATAACTTTCCTTCCAAGGAGTAAGCGTCTTTTAATTTCATGGCTGCAGTCACCATCTGCAGTGATTTTGGAGCCCAAAAAAATAAAGTCTGGCACTGTTTCCACTGTTTCCCCATCTATTTCCCATGAAGTGATGGGACCAGATGCCTTAAGACAACAGAAATTTGTTCTCTCAATTTTGAAAGCTAGAAGTTCAAAATCAAGGTGTTGCCAAGGCCATACTCCTTCTGAAGGTTCTAGGGAAGATGCTTTCCTAGCATCTCATGGCTCCCAGCAATCCTTGGCATTCCCTGCCCTTAGCTTTACCATTCCAGTCTCTTCCTGGATCTTCACGTGGCCTTCTTCCCTGGGTCTGGTGTGGCTTCTCCTCTTTGTACAAGGACAATAGTCGTTTGATTCAAGATCAACCCTAAATCCAAGATGACTTCATCTAAGATCTGTAACTAATTGCATCTGCAAAGACCTGTGTTTCAAACAAAGTCACATTCTGAGGTTCCAGATGGATATGAATGTTCAGGGATGCTTTTCAGCCACCACACTGTTAAGTACCCTTCAAGGACAACATCCCACAGCACATATTTATTTCAAAATATCACAGTGCTGAGGTTGGGAAATGCTGCTTCAGAGAGAGGCATTTCTTCTCTGGGAAATAGGAGAATGGTCTCTGCTAATCACAAAAAGGGTCTCAGAGCAGCTTCAAGTCCAGAGACCAGAGGCAGTTACTCTTATTAATCCCATTTTATAGAGGTGGAAACTGAGGTGTTCCCCAAATCAAACTGAGACCACTAGGCCAAGATCATTTAGCTACTGGGGTCACGAAGCTGTCACTCAAGACCAGAGCTGTCTGTCCGTGGACCCCCAAGGCTTTTCCTGCCAAGAGTGAGCTCTCAGGTACCAAAGCTCTGAAGAGAAACATGGGCCGAGACTCCTTCTTTGTGGAGGAGCTAATTCTGTAAATCAGCAAGTGACTTGTGAGCCACTGAGTCAGAGTAAGTCTACGGCAAGAAGGAGCCCTGGAATCTGGTCCATTCTTTCGTTTTACAGTTGAGGACACTGTAAAAGAACAGATGGCTGGTCCCACAGGACACATGTCCCAGAGGCAGCAGCAGGTCAGAGAGAGAACCTGGGTTCCCCCAGTTCGACCTCAGGGCCTTGGTGCTTCGCTGCAGCACCTCTCAGGGGAACCTGAGTGTAAACGGGCTGATGGCTAACTCTCCCCACGCCGCCACCTTCTAGATGGGCCTGGACAAGAGAAGCTGAGCTGCAGGCCCCAAGCTGGTCGGGCAGGTGTCCCGTGCGACAGAGGAGGTGAGGGCTGGGCAGTCAACTCCCATAATTAAAAAAAGAAAAGGAAACCTGTTACTCAGGTGCTCTGAGGAAAGCACCTCCAGGACCTACGTCTTCCCTGACAGTCTCTGGGCCTCCCGTCAGGGGCGGAGGCGGGGCATGGGGGAGCGACACCCAGGTCCACGGCCTCCCGGGCCTCCCGTCAGGGGCAGAGGCCGGGCGTGGGGTAGCGCCACCCGACATCCTCTGCGCCTCACGTCACGGGCGGAGGCGGGGCGTGGGGGAGCGCCACCCAGGCCCACGGCCTTCCCTCAGGACGCTCCTCCCTGCTGTTGACCTTCCCTGGGCCCCGCTCAGCTCTCAGGAGGACAGGCAGGAGGGTTGTCTTCCCTCGGAACCGCCCCCCACCACACACACACACACACACACACACACACACACACCCTGCACATTAACCTCAACAGCAGAGAACCTGGCTCCCGGACGACCACAGAGAATCTGGAGATCTTTTGGTGGTGGGGTCACCCTGTGAGGTCCACCCCAACACAGGATCTCGGAAAACCAGCCAGTTCTGTTTGGGGCACAGAAGGCAGCCTGGTTTCAACTGTCAATGGTAAGGACGCGCCTACAGGCCCCTCACAGAGGAGACGAGTTCAGCCCAGAGTCACAGTGAGGTAAGAAAGCCCCAGTCTGGCAGGTAGGCCTCTACAGGTAGGACGGCCATCATCGCCACATCCCCTACCCTCTCGGTTCGCCGAGACCGGCATGCCAGGTCTGAGACCCCGAAGGTCCTTCCTGGAGCGTGTAGCCCCAGACAGAACTACCAGCTGCAGCCGGAAAGCTCCAGGGCTTTCTCCAGGCTCCTCAGAAAGACACCAAGAAAGCCAGGTGAGCGGCGGCAGGATGCCTGAGGAGGCCCGGAAGGGGAAGAGCCTGTCCCAGTCCCATTCACAGTCCCTTCTTTCCTTTCCTCTCTGTTTTCAGATCTGGTTCCTGGTGCAAACCCCCCAGCAGCCACCAGGCCCCCCCTTCAGCTGTCTCACCTCCCAGCACACACCTCCCACTTGTGTTTGTGCTGGTTGCCCTGGAAACGTAAGTGTGGGCTTGAATGGAGCCTAACACACCCAGAAGGGAGATGGAATAGGGCCAGGTGTATTTTTAAAGCTGGTCATCACGAGAAGAGCCTCCTTCCCTGGTCACTGGGTCCCTGCTTCAGGGACTGGCTCACAAACGCAACACAGCTAAACACTGAGCCTCCTGCATGGCTTTAACCTACTGGATAGTTTAAGCAGAAAGTTATCGTCTGTATTGTATTTCAGACTTCTGCCTTTTGAGACACTCATGCTCTCCTGGCGTGTGTAGTCACTGTGAGATTCTGGAAATAATGAGAGAAAGGCTGACACATTACACACCAGGCGCTTCTTAAAGTTCTTTGTGTTTGTAATTAGCCCACTTAATCTTCACAACTGCTCTCTGAGTGAGATCCTACTCTGAGCCCCATTTTACAGTTAGGGACACTGAGGCACATAGAGGGCGATTGGTCTGCCCAACACCACGAAGCTAAGGGAGACACAAGAGTTGAACCTAAGTAGCATGACACCAGACGCCCCACTCCTAATCAATGGGCCCTTCTGCCTCTGCAACATTCTACCCAGACAGTCCTGATTTGGAAATCTGGCCCTGGCCCTGTGCAACCTCAGGGAAGTGTCTACACCTCTCTGAGTGGTAGTTCCCCTTTTGGTAACACGGGGTTACTAATGTCTTGTGAACGTGTAATCAGAAGTCAGGTATGTAAGAGTCTAGCAGATAGGTAGTGCTCTATGCAAGGTAGCTTTATTGGTGTTAGTGGGGCTCCCTTGGCAGCTGGACCCCAGCGCTGGTATCGCAGCAGTGGGTGCTAAGCCATAACTGCTACTGTCCAGAAGGGCGGGCGGGCAGGCAACCGCACGAGGGCCAGCAGGACCACGGCTGCTGTGTTAACGAGTCCACTGCTGTAGCTCTCAGCAATCACCAGGCCTGAGGGCTTCCAGCTCCTGCCACAAGCCCCTGGGCCTATGCCGGAGGGCTTCTCCAGCAGAGGATGTCACCTGCGAAGCATGTCCCCAGGAGCTGGTGGGTGAGCATCCAGTCCCCTTCTCTCTGAGGTCCCAAGAGGTCTGAGTGCCGGCTGCCCCCAGCCGGAGTCTGCTCGTGACCTCCCCCAGCATCGACTGCCTTCCCTTCCCTGTCTGGATTCCCAGTGCCCTGCTGGGATCACCCCCCCAAACACACCATGTGCACCCAGATCCTTGTCTCAAGATCAGCTCTAGAAGTGAAAGTGAAGTCGCTCAAGTCATGTCTGACTCTTTGCAACACCATGGACTGTAGCCTGCCAGGCTTCTTCGTCCATGAAATTTTCCAGGCAAGAGTACTGGCATGGGTTGCCATTTGCTTCTCCAGGGTATCTTCCCTACCCAGGGATTGAACCCAGGTCTCCTGCACTGCAGGCAGATGCTTTACCCTCTGAGAGGGATCCAAATGACGATAGTATCCACATGCCTCTGATCCCGATGTCCTTAAAGAAAGTCCTCGGAAGACCCTCTACACAGTGGAAAAGGCAACTATGGGAGAAAAACTGATTACTGGCTCCCAAAGAGGTCCAGACTCTAATTCCCAGAACCTGTAAAGGTTACCTTAAATGACAAAAGGAACTTTGCAGGTGGGATTAAACTAGGAAATTTAGGATAGACTACCTGAGCACGCCATAGATGTAATCACAAGTGTCCTGATAAGAGAGAGGTCAAGGAAGACTGGCACAGAGGAGGGAGGCCGTGTGACCAGGGAGTGGCCATAGGAAACAAATGCAGGAACTCAGAGGCAAACGGGCAGCGGTCCTCAAAGCATGGCCCAGGAGCCAGCAGGATTAGCAGCACCTGGCATCTCATTAGAACTGCAAACCCCCGGACCCCACTGCAGGCTCCCGCATCAGAACATCTGAGGGTGGGCCCAGCAGCCTGGCTTAACAAACCTTCCCAGTGACTCTGGTGCTGGCTGTAATGGTTAACCATGGCCATACATTAGCATCACCTGGGGATCACTCAGCACTCACTCTCCATGCCGGATCTTAGACCCCAGAGAGTCTGATGCAGTTGGCCTGTTTGGCCAGGACACTGGGCACCTGTAATACATCCCAGGTGAGTCTCATGTCTCTCCGAGGAGAACCAGTGCTCCAGTTTGAGAACCATTGATCCATAACGTTAAGTTTCAAACTGAGCTTTGTAGAGTTGGGACTTCTGGAAAAATGTCAAGATGGATAAAGAAGGAGGGAGCAAAGTCCAAAACAGCGAGATGGGGCCAGACAGGCGGCGGTAAGGAGGAAGGCAGCCCAGTTGTGAGACAGGAGCGTGCGGTGGGGACTCAAGAGCCGACAGTTGTTTTGGTATCAGGATGTGGGTCAGGATGGCCAGGCTGCCCTGGTTTCCAAGAGGTGTTTTGGTTTTTAAGAGACATCAGAAATACACTTTTAGGAGCCTCCGGAGTTGGTGATGGACAGGGAAACCTGGTGTGCTGCAGTCCATGGAGTTGCAAAGAGTTGGACATGACTGAGAGACTGAACTGAACAGGTGACTTCAGTGGTAAAGAATCTCCTGCCTGTCAGTGCAGGAGACATGGGTTCGATCCCTGATCCGGGAAGATGCCACACGCCATGGAGCAACTAAGCCTGTGTGCCACAACGACAGAGCCCGCGTTCTGCAGCCACTGAAGCTCTCGCACCCTAGAGCCTGTGCTCAGCAGCAAGAGAAGCCACCACGATGAGAAACCCTCGCACCGAACTAGAGAGAAGCCCCTTCTCTCCACAACCAGAGGAAAGCCCGCATGCAGCAATGACGACCCAGCACAGCCAAGAATAAAATTACTTTTAAAAAACAAGTAATTTTTTAAAATTGTTAAATAACTTGATTTTTAAATATTAGCAAACAAGGCAACTAAAAAATTTTTATCTCTCTCTTTTTTTTATTGGTACTGCAACACAAAGGCTGGGTACAGAGCCACATGAAGACTGGACGTGGTCCTCGGCAGCTGGTTTGCTGCAGGGGTCTTTCATTCACCCCTTGGGCCCAGGAGACTAGTCTTGTTAGGATGACAGCAGGAACTCTGCGGGAAGAAAGTATTTTTCTGCTCACTGCTGCATCCCAGCTCCAGGTACAGAGTTGGGCCTTATTTAATGTTTATTGAATGAATATATTTAAATTTATTGTCTTATAGCAATCCTGTGAGATTATTGTACCCACTTTACAGATGAGGAAATCGGGACTCACACCACAATTATTATGTGAACATCCAGCAATCACACAGGATTCAAACTCAAGATCCCCTCAGGAGGGACACCTGTGAAGAGCAAATAAGCTGCAGCTGTGAAAAAGTCTGGCAAAGAAGGGTCTGGGGTGCTTGGTGCCAGTTAGAAGAGCAATGAGAGCGGGCAGCAGTTACCATGTGAACCGCATTTCAGGAAGACCGGTCACCTGCCTACATGGTGACTCATTCTGTGTCACAGGGATTTCTCTTCCTCCTGGAGCTGTCGTTTTTGTATGGCTGTGGCTCTGAGGGGACTTCCCAGGTGGTGCTATCGGTAAAGGACCCGTCTGCCAGTGCAGGAGATGCAGGAGACGTGGGTTCCATCCCTGGGTTGGGAAGATCCCCTGGAGAAGGGAATGGCAACCCACTCAGATATTCTTGCCTGGAGAATCCCACAGACAGAGGAGCCTGGTGGGCTACAGTCCATGGGGTCACAAAGAGTTGGACACGACTGAAGTGATTTAGCATGCATGCACGCGCATGGGCCTGCGGAAAGCAGGCTTGGGTAGGATGAATGACAGTGTCCGGCTTGACCCAGCTAACCTGGAGAGGAAGCCGTCATCTTTCACTCCCACTTCTCTCTGAGCTGAGAGGCATCTACGGCTTTATTAGGAGGCTTAGGGTGGGGCGAAGTGGGCAAGCTGGGACCCCTGGAGGGCCCTCTAATTTAAGAACCCTCTCTGATTATATTATCCAGAGGAAATATGGGGAGCTAAATCAGAGGAGACGGCTGGGAAGTACATTACAGAACATTAAACAACAGTCGACCAGCTTCAGACACAAATAAATGGCCCGTAATCTACTGCCAAGAACACAATCGGTCCCGAGCGGTGGTCTGGCTGGCTTCCAGGCAGGGGAGTGCAGGGCTGGACACCAGTCCTATAGGCCACGAAATCCTGCTCTGGTACCATCCCAGCACCCACAGGAGAAGACTGAGGCAGTCAGGCAAACCTCACAAGTGTCCCCGTGACCTCACTCTTCAGAACTGGATGTGGGCCTTCTCTCCATTTTGTCCTGAACCCTGGACCCAAGCATCACCTGGTGAGCTCCTGCCTGCTTGAGAAATCCTGTGATGCAGAAGGGAAGCCACGCATGTCTCTGGGCAGAGCCGCCTGGTTCACACCCTGGAGAGAATGTCTGTGAAATGCTGGTGCCCTGGCTCCAGGAAGCCTCATCCCCCACATGCCCTGGTTGATGCCCACCTGACCAAAGCACACTTTGGCTTAGAGCTTTAACTCCTCTTATAGCACAAATGGGCTTCCCAGGGGATGCTAGTGGTAAAGAACCCTCCTGCCAATGCAGAAGATATAAGAGACACGAGTTTGATCCCTGAGTCAGGGAAATCCCCTGGAGGAGGGCATGGCAACCCACTCCAGTGTTCTTGCCTGGAGAATCCCATGGACAGAGAAGCCTGGTGGGCTTCAGTCCGTAGGTCAAAAAGAGATGGATGTGACTGTAGTGACTTAGTATACACACACAGACACACACACACACACACGACACAAATACCTCTGAAGAAAGATAAACCTGTTCCCTGGCAAGTCATTCACACTTTAGTATGAATTCATCATGTCAATCTTTTGCTAAAGGCACTGATAATCCTGAGGAGAAGGCAAGAAAGTATGGAGAATACAGACCTGGAACTGGATTTTTGGAGGCTGGGGTATACATAGGACTTTAAAAGCTAGTATCACTGTCTATCCATGGCCATAGCAGATTTGGCCTACGTTGGTAAGAGCCCTGGAATTAGAGTCAGTGGGTAGGTTCCAGGCTCCAGCTCTCCCAACACCAGCTGTGCCATCTTGGGTGGTCACTTAACCTCTCTGAGTCTTCATTGCTCCTGCTGAAAAGCAGGAATGAGACCACACCCATCCCAGGTGCTGTGAGGGTTGCAGAGACTGAAGTGTGTGACAGGCCTGTCCTATAAATATCCCCACCCTTGAGTCTATGCCACCACATTCTAGAAACTGCACAATGACGGAGCCACATCTGTGGATGGACCCTTGAGCTGAGTGAGTGCACAGACCACCATGATTCCAGCCGGGTCCACCAGACCCAAGCCAGATTAGCTGACCCTTAGCTGACCCACAGACACATGCGCTTCAACAATAAACAACTGTTGCTCAGCCACTGAGTGTTATGGTGGTTTATCACCCGGCAAGGATTGAAATGATACTCCAGAAGTTAGGCCTTCTGACACTTTCTATTTTAGGGCCACGTTCAATAGAAGTTAATATACCTGACACGTCTCTGCCTTCTTAAGCAAAATGAAGCGAACACAATTTTCACAGTCTTCACTGGGTCATTCACGTTCATCACAGTGCCAACCAGTCAACGAGCTACAAGTCGATGGTGCCTTTGCAGACAACATGCAGATCAGAGGCTCTAGAAATAATTCCAACCTGCTGTCCTTTTTGATCAAAGAATTATTCCCTTGGTTCTTTCCCCTTTCTCTGGTGATCCATTGTGTCAGCTGTCTCTGTGGTTTGTGTCGTCACTGTGTCTGTTTAAAGTAGCAGCCCCTGTTAGGCCCTAGTCTATGGTGCTCAGCTACCTCACCACCCCTGAGAAGCCTGCCCTCCCAGCCTTCTGAGCACTCCCAGGCTTGCAGTGGGGCCTGAGCTCGTTTCCGGCACCCGACGAGGGTGCTGCAGCACTGGAACGGCTGTCGTGGTTGCAGCCTCTTGGATGCCGTTTGCTCCCTTCCCGGGCCTCTCGGGGACCCGTCAGTGGGGCTGCCAGGCCCTGACCATCTGCTTCAGAGCTGTGCTGTGTCTGGGGGTGCTGGAGGCCAGTCTTTCCTGAAGAGAGTGAAGGAAAGGACCAGGCTTCCTTCGTCTCGGCCTGCCTCTCCCCGGCCCGGCTTGTCTCGTGCCCCGTGTGGCACTGAGCACAGGGCCTGGCACACAGCAGGCACCCCCTGAGCTACGGCAGGCGGAGTGGAAGGGCTTCCTGGTGGCGCTTCTCACTGTGTGCACAGGGCTGGGCTTCTTCAGAAGGGTGAGCTTCTGGATACAGACTGTTTCACATCAGATTGCTGGAAAATTGTTTTCAAAAAGTTAAAGTTCTCCTGTGTTTAAGGAACAAGTTCCCATTTCTGAACTGTGCTCTCTGGTGACCTGATGACAGGGACAAGGCAAAGTGACTCCATGGGAGGAAGAAGATGTTTTTTTGCTCCGTTGAGCTGACACCTCAATGACTTCCCCTAGAGCAACCCCTATCATTTTACCAAATGTCCAAAGACCACCAGAAGATCTGGATTTAGCAGCTCACGACGAAGGGCCTCTGGATGGGTGGGCTAACTCTTCTTAGTTCCCAGTTCTTCACTCAACCAGGGGCTGACGCCCACGACTGCATCGGGGGCTCCCTTGCCCCTGCTTCCAGTTGGGCTTGGCCCAGGGGACGCACTGCCAGTAGGTGGTTGGGTTGGAGGAATGGGTTGGAGTGGCCTGGGGATGCTGTCCGCTTTGAGTCCCTCTTTAACAAAAGCTCCTGCTCAGCAACTCCTCCTCCAAGTCCCAACTCTCCCGGGATCCAGTTCCCGCTTCTCCCTCAAGCACAGGGTGGGAAAGGCTCCCGGAGTTGCTAATTTCTCAGCCTCCCTTCTGGGCTCCCTTACGCCCACCCACACCTCTGAATGCGGTCCCCTCATTCAAGTCTCAGTCCCTTGGTCTCCCACCATTACCCTGACTGAGCAGTCTGTACCAGGTCTCACGTAAGGATGTCTAAGCCATGCTGAGCCTCTCTTGAGGGCCAGGAGTTCAAAAACACCCCAAGGTTCGCTTCTCTCCAGCTTTCGGAACTTGTTAGCCACTTTGGCCGCCTCTAAATTAAGTCGTGCGAAAGGAAGGCAGACTCCAGCCTACAGATGAGAAGAGTTCTCACTCCCTCATTGACTCATCCAGTCACCAAATAGTTATTGGACACCTCCCTGCTATTTCCCTGGGGAATTAGGAGTAGTGGCCAAGATTGTGTAGTGCCTGCCCACCTGGTGCTCACAGTCTAATGCCAACCACCTCCCAGAAGCCAGAGAGCACCCCCCCACACACACCCCAGATCAGGGCTGGAACCACAAGACTGAGTTTCCTCGAGTCCCGAGACTTCAGCAGATTCTCAAAGGAGTCAAGCTAGGTTGAGAACGACCAAACAGACCAAAGGAACCATGGCACTTCGCTCCTGACTTGGGGAGTAAAGACCTTCTTCACTCCCAGAAGCCCGGTGCTCTCCACTTGAATGGGGGGAGAGGGTGCAGACACACACCTGTGGCAGCCCAGCCATCTGCCGTTTCCTGCCCCCCAACATTCTCCACCAGCTCTCGTCCCCTCCTCTAGCTCCCCTGCATGTTTATAATTCGCCCCACACCCTTCTCTGAGCCCCTCCCTAGGGGCCCACAGGCGTTGGCAGCTCAGTATGTCAGCGGAGCGGTGTTATGAATGGACGGGGCTGGGCACTGGGAGGGAGCCATGTCCTGCCTCTGGGGAGCCTGCATCCAGCAAAGCGAGGGACAGGGCGATTCCTGCCTCAACTCGGGCATGTCTGAGACTCGCGTTGGAGGCCTTACGGAAACAGCTTTCTCTGCAGAGTCAAGGGTGACTGAGGTGAGCTGAGGGGGGAGGTGAGGGTCCAGGCTGTCAAACATGGGGTGTGTCCTCAGGAAACAGCTGAGATTCCTCAGAAAGGTTGACACAGGCCAGCCCGTAACCCAATACGTCCTCTGTCCGGGGTCGGGCAGGACAAGGGCACCAGCCTGGAGCCCTCTGGAGAGGTGGTCGGGCTGGGGGCTCAGAGAGCCCCCTTGACCACCCAGCGCTTCAGTTGTCCACTCTGCAGCCCCGTCCCCCTCTCCCTGAGAAGCCCCCTTCAGGGTGAAAGTTCAACGGGAAAGGAGACAGCGCAGGAGAGACCGGAGACCTGGTCTCAAGGCTGCAGGGGGCCCCGAGACCCCCAAGAGAACCAGTGGGACACCCCTCACGGCAGGCCAGCCTGCAGGGCAGCGGGCCCCTGTGGGCCAAGCGCCCCCTGCCCCAGGGGACAGGGTCAGGGGTGCATTGATGGCAACGTCTGGACTCACTTCCCTCACTTGCACATCTGTCTCTGTGACGCTCCCCACAATTCCTGACCAAAACGCCATCCCGCAGCAAGTGAAGCAGTCTGTTCAGGGGTCCCGGGCTCTGAGCAGCTGCTGGGGACAGGCACAGAAGGGGCGTTCCCACAAGGACAGCCAGCCACGACCCCAGGCCGCTCCCAGCCAGCCCCCCTCCAGCCCGAGGCGCCGCGGCCAGGCCTCCTCCCTCCCCGGCCGGGACGACCGAGGGGAAACGGGGCAGTCATGGTCCCGCTTTACCTGCTGAAATCGGGAGCACGCTGGTGAGGAAAGTGGGCTGAGACACGATGAAGCGGAAGAAAAGCTGAAGATAAATTCCCAGAGTCACTGGATGCAGGACAAGCATGCTGGCTGCGGTCTGGAAAGTGTCAAGTTCTCAAAGCAGGGCTGCGGGGAGCCTGGCTTATCTCTGCTTTGTCTTCCTCTCGCATTGGCCTCTCTCTCTGCCTCTCTCTCTCTCCTTCTCTGCCTCTCTCTCTCTCTCCCTCCATCTCCCTCCCCTCTCTCCTTTCCCCATGCCTTTACCAAGAAAGAATGCCAACCATTTCCCACTAAACCTCCTCCGTACTACACAGGGTTATATTTATCTTAACCCGGGATCAAATGCCCATGTTAAAATTAAAATATCTGAATTTTCTTTTCTGCAGACTATGGAAAGAGGCCACTGAAGAAGTGACTTTAAAAAAAAAAAAAAAAGGGCAGTGAAATCTCAAATGTCCCCTAGAAGTGGTCCTCAAGGGCAGACAGACTTCTTGATTGATCATCCACCAGCACCTGCCCCCTCCCAAGCAAGGTGCTCTGCAGATCCCAGAGTCAACTCAGACTCTCAGGATTCAAACTGAATTCCATGGAGACAAAGCCTTCTGCTGTCAGCCTGTGACACTTTGACCCACTGGGGGACAAATGTTATGTTGACCCTGGATTTTTTTCTTTAATTATCCAATAAAAAGTGGGGGGGGTGTGATGGTGGTAGTGGTGAATTTATATTTTCCAAAACAGCTTTCTTTCTCCATTAAAAAGTGCTTATTTTCCCTCTACTATTTCTAACCTTTTTTTAAAAAAAGAATTTGTAACCCTTTATCTATGCAAAGCAATGAGTGAAAAATGAGGTCAGTGGATTCTAAAGCAAATGATTATTGATCATAGTGCATTAGGGAAACATCACAGACTTGACTTTTGGCTAAGCAAAATTCTTCAAATAAAATGTCACATCCTTCAGTGAATCCTCTTATGAGCTTTAGAGACTGTTAAAGAGATCTTTATGTCTCTCTATATAAATAATTAAAGTAATAATCCACAGAGATGCTCATTTTGCTTTAATCTACATAACATACTCCCAGTCCCTCATGGGAACGAATTCATACCCTGAGAAAACCATAGTACAAAAAGACACGTGTATCCCAATGTTCTTTGCAGCACTATTTACAATAGCCAGGACATGGAAGCAAACTAAGTGTCCGTTGACAGATGCATGTATAAAGAAGTCATGGTACAGATATGCAGTGGGATACTAGTCATAAAGAGGAACAAAACTGGGTCGTTTGTAGAGGTGTGGAGGGACCTAGAGTCTGTCATACAGAGTGAAGCAGGTCAGAAAGAGAAAAGCAAGTACCGTATGTGAATGCATATATGTGGAATCTAGAAAAGGGTACGGATGAACCTGTGTGCGGGGCAAGAATAGAGGTGCTGACGTAGGGAGCACACGCATGGACACAGAAGGGGAAGGAGGGGGCAGGACAAATGCAGAGAGTAGCACTGACATGTACACGCTGCCGAGTGTGAGACTGGCGGCTCGTGGGAAGCAGCTGTGCGACACAGGGCGCTCAGCCTGGTGCTGTGACGACCTAGAGGGGATGTGGCGGTGGGAGGCTCAAGGGGGACGGGATGAACTTTGCAGAGAGCTGATTCACGCTGAGGCACAGCGGGAACTAGCACACGTTGTAAAGTGACTTTACTCCAATAGAAAAAGAAACAAATAAAAATAAAAACCTCCTGACTCTGGGGTGCTGGAGCTGAGCTCAGGAAGAGCAGGACGGGGAGAGGTGATGCCCACAGCTCCGGGTCCAGGGGGCTGGAGCTCTGCTGTGTCTGGGGTCAAACTTCCTGATGTCTCTGAGCCTCAGTTTTCTCCTTAACGGCCTGTTGGAAAGGTTACATGAGGTGGCACGGGCTGAGTCATACACGGATTGAAGGTTATGTATAGAGAGAACAGAAACGAAGCCTGAGGAGCCGCGGCGGACAGGCGGCTGAGCTGGCCACCCGCAGCCTCCCCCATCCCTGCGGGGCACGCCCCTCTCCCCCACAGGAGGTGGGGGCCTGTTTCCCCTCCTGTCGACTCTGGGCCGGCCTTGCGGCGAGCTCTGACCCTCAGGACGTGGCTGAAGTGACACGGCCATTTCTGGGCCTGGCCTTAACAGGCCTGGCAGCTTTGGCTTTTGCCTCTTCTTGGAAAACAGCCGCCACATTCAAAAGTCTGGACTACTGACTAGGCCACAAGGAGAGGGAAGCTGCTGGGACTGGCCATCTGGCCATCTCATTCAAGGCCCTCGACAGGAGAGCGAGGTCAGTTTGGATCATCTGGGCTCATTCAGGTCCCCAGATGATGGCAGTCACCGAAGGGCCCAGGTGAAACCAGCTAAAGAGCTACACAGGTGGGCCCAGCCCAGACGACAGAGTCAGGAGCAAACAAGCGGCCTGTTGATTTGCCTTCAGTGTCCCGAAACCACTAGGTTTTCAGATGATTTGTTACAGCAGCAATAGCTAACTAATAGACGATTTAGGAGAAAAGTATGAAGAATATACTCAAGTTACATGCAAAATTAACAACAGGACAGCTTAGAGAAAGGGGTACCCCATGTCGCTGTTCCCAAAATGTTTAACAGAAGGATCATGATTTTTGGCTAAGTCCAGCCAGGAAATTCTCATGCTCGTTTGCATAACTCTGGAAGCCTCCAGCCCCAGCAGCGGGCTTTGGGTGCCTTGCAGAAGGTGTGGGCTACGTGAGGGGAAGGTAATTTTTCAGTCACTTGGTGCCAGAACCTGGACTTTCACCATCCAGTGCTGATTCCTCCTCTGAGAAGCCAGAGGGTGCTCCTCTCAGCACCCAGATCTCAATACTGCCCATGTAGTTGCCACAGATGCTGTTGCTACGTCCTGCCTGTGACAACGGCCGGTATAGTGTCCAAACTGCTTCTCCTCCACCATGCGTTGCTGTTTAATCTGTGTGAATGTCCCCGAGGGCTTCCCTGGTGGCGTAGTGGTGAAGAATCTGCCAGCCAATGCAGGAGACACAGGAGATGGGGGTTTGATCCCTAGGTTGGGAAGGTCCCCTGAGGTAGGAAACGGCAACCTGCCCCGTTTTCTTGCCTGGAAAATCCCACAGACAGTGATCCCTGGAGGGCTACCGTCTGTGGGATCTCAGAGAGTTGGACATGACTGAGTGACTGAGCGAGTGCGCGCATGCGCGCACACACACACACACACACACACACAATTGTCCCTAAAGATAGGGGACTGTTTAAGAGCTCTGTGCAACCCCCTCAGCTCCCAGAACAGTTCCCGTGTCAGTTAATGTGGTCCAATCACACCACTGTAAGATGAAAAGGAAGTAGGAAATGGTAATGTAACCTTATGCTCCAGCCATGCTGAGCAGCTGGAGCTTCCCAGCAGCCCTTGCCTGCACACATGCAGCTGTGGGCCGGGGCCTGGTCCAGGGAGACCTGGGGCCAGTGTGGGGCGTGTGGACCGCTGCCTGCACGCAGGAGGCTGAGCGTGCACTCAGGCCATGCAGGGGAAGTCACTGCTCATCTAAATATGCAACTGAGACCTCCACCCTCTGGGCAGGCCCCAGCACAGAGGCATTTATAGGCCCCCTGCTGCTGCTGCTGCTGCTGCTAAGTCACTTCAGTCATGCCCGACTCCGTGTGACCCCATAGACGGCAGCCCACCAGGCTCCCCCGTCCCTGGGATTCTCCAGGCAAGAACACTGGAGTGGGTTGCCATTTCCTTCTCCAATGCATGACAGTGAAAAGTGAAAGTGAAGTCACTCATTCGTGTCCGACTCTTAGCGACCGCATGGACTGCAGCCCACCAGGCTCCTCCGTCCATGGGATTTTCCAGACAAGAGTACTGGAGTGGGGTGCCAATAGGCCCCCAATATTTATTAAACCATGTTTTGTAAATTTCCACTTCCTCTGGACCAGGTATTTTATGAGCTTGTTCATATGAGGTTATTCTAACTGACCGAGGAAGAAATTATCATCTCTCTTGAAACTCTTCTGGAAGGGCTCTGAATCTTTCAGAATCTAATAACACAGGCTATTACATTTCTCTAGAAGGAAATGATCTGAGGTTTGTGAAAGGCTGACACCAATAAAGCCAATCAAAGTTAGAGCCTTCCTTCCCAGACCCTGGAGGTAGGGGTGCACACTGAGGAGCAATGTGAGAGTGCCCATCACTCAGCGCTGAACAGACACATGCCCTTTCACTCAGAGATTCCACAGAAATACTCACGCCACTGCCCAGTGGTTCAGAGGCAAAGACATTCATCACAGCCTCAGATGCGAAACAGACTTTCCCTCCGTTCAGTTAAACATTATACAGACATCACAAAGAATAAGGTTTGCTATTGTTTAGTCACTCTGCCGACCCTTGGTGACCCCAAGGAGTGTAGTGTGCCAGGCTCCCTGTCCTTCACCATGTCCTGGAATCTGCTCAAACTCATGTCCATTAAGTCAGTGATCCTATCCCACCATCTTATCCTCTGTCGCCCCCTTCTCCTCTTGCCCTCAATCTTTCCCAGCATCAGGGTCTTTTCCAATGAGTCAGCTCTTCACATCAGGTGGCCCAAGTACTGGAGCTTCAGCTTCAGCATCAGTCCTTCCAATGAGTATTCAGGGCTGATCTCCTTTAGGATGGACTGGCTGGATCTCCCTGTTGTCCAAGGGACTCTCAGTGTCTTCTCCAGCATCACAATTTGAAAGCATCACTTATTTGGCACTCAGCCTTTATGGTCCAACTCTCACATCCATACCTGACTACTGGAAAAGCCATAGCTTTGACTAGATGGACCTTTGTCAGAAATGTGATGTCTCTGCTTTTTAATATGTATCTAGGTTGGTCATCGGAGAAGGCAATGGCACCCCACTCCAGTACTCTTGTCTGGAAAATCCCATGGACGGAGGAGCTTGGTGGGCTGCAGTCCACGGGATCGCTAAGAGTCGAACACGACTGAGTGACTTCACTTTCACTTTTCACTTTCCTGCATTGGAGAAGGAAATGGCAACCCACTCCAGTATTCTTGCCTGGAGAAGCCCAGGGACGGGGGAGCCTGGTGGGCTGCCGTCTATGGGGTCGCACAGAGTCGGACACGACTGAAGTGACTTAGCAGCAGCAGCAGCAGCAGCAGGTTGGTCATAGCTTTTCTTCCAAGGAGCAAGCATCTTTTAATTTCATGACTGCAGTCACCCTCCACAGTGGTTTTGGAGCTCAAGAAAAGAAAATCTATCACTGCTTCCACTTTTCCCCCTTCTATTTGCCATGAAGTGATAGGACCATATGCCATGATCTTTGTTTTTTGAATGCTGAGTTTTAAGCTAGTTTTTTTCACTCTCCTCTTTCACCCTCATCAAGAGGCTTTTTTACGTTCCTTTTCACTTTCTGCCATTAGAGTGGTATCATCTGCATTTCTGAGGTAGTTGATACTTCTCCTGGCAATCTTGATTCCAGTTTGTGAGTCATCCAGTCCCGAATTTTGCACGATGCACATTGCATGTAAGTTAAATGATTAGAGTGACAATATACAGCCTTGACAAACCCCTTTCCCAATTTTGTACTAGTCTGTTGCTTCATGTCCAGTTGTAACTGCTGCTTCTTGCCCTGCATACAGGTTTCTCAGAAGACAGGTAAGATGGTCTGATATTCCCATCTCTTGAAGATTTATCACAATTTGTTGTGATCCACACAGTCAAAGACTGTCAAAGAAGCACAAGTAGATGTTTTTCTGAAATTCTCTTGCTTTCTCTATGATCCAATGAATGTTGCCAATTGGATCTCTGGTTCTTCTTCTTTTTCTAAATCCAGATTGTACATTTGGAAGTTCTTAGTTAACAAACTGCTGAAGCCTAGTTTGAAGGATTTTGATCATTACCTTGCTAGCATGTAAAATGAGGGCAATTGTGTGGTAGTTGGAACATTCTTTGGCATTGTCTCTGCAGCAAATGATGCTGGAAAATTGGTATTCGATATGCAAAACAAACAAAAATCAACCCTAACCCTTTCATTATGTGCGTGCATGCTGAGTCGCTTCAGTCGTGTCCAATTCTTTTGACCCCATGGACTGTGGTCTGCCAAGGCTTCTCTGTCCACAGGATTCTCCAGACAAGAATACTGGAGTGGGTTGCCATGCCCTCCTCCAGGGGATCTTCCTGACCCAGGGATTGAACCCAGGTCTCCTGCATTGCAGGCGGATTCTTTACCCACTCAGCTACCTGGGAAGCCCAACCCTTACATTGCCCCCTACAAAAAAATTAGCTCAAAGTAAACTATAGACCTAAAGGTAAGAGATAAAATCATTACACTTTTAGAAGGAAATAAAAGAAAATCTAAGTGACCTGGGTTAGGCAAAAACTTCTCTTTTTAAATTAAAAAATATTTAATAAAATTCTGTATATTTAAGGTTTAACAACATGATTTTTTGGATGTACACATACATTGTGAAATAATTAGTCAAGCTGATTAACATATTCATTACCTCACATGTTTGTTTGCTCTTTTTTTCCTAATGAGAACACCTAAGAAGCAGTCTCTTAGGGACTTGCCTGGTGGTCCAGTGATGAGATCCCACCCTTCACTGCAGAGGCACAGGTTCATCGATCTTTGGCTGGCGAACTAGGATCCTGAAGTCATGCAGTGTGGCCAAAAAAAGGAGTACTCTCTTAGAAAATTTGAAGTATACAAAACAGTATTATTAACTATAGTCACTATGCTGACCATTAGACCTCTAGAATTTATTTATCCTACTTAACTAAAACTTTGTACCTTTTGATCAACATTTTTCCATTCACCTCCTCACCTCTATTAACCATCCATGCTTCTATGAAAAAAAAAAATATTTCTTAAGGACAGAAAAAGCACCAACAATGAAAGGAAAAAAAAATCTTCACTGGACTCATCAAAACAGTAAAACTTCTGCTCTTCGAAAGACAATGTTAAATTGAAAAGATAAGCCAAAAAGCTAGACAAAAATACTTGCAAGACACATACAAGGGACTTATATTCAAAATACACGAGTAACTTTTACAACTCAATAATAATGAAACAACCCAACCAAAAAAACTGGGCAAAAGCTGTGAGTATGAATGGATACTTCACCAAAGAAGATACATGAATGGCACACAAGTACATGAAAATGCGGCATTCGGTTCACTTCAGTAGCTCAGTCGTGTCCGACTGTTTGCAGCCCCATGAATTGCAGCACGCCAGGCCTCCCTGTCCATCACCAACTCCCGGAGTTCACCCAGATCATGTCCATCGAGTCGGTGATGCCATCCAGCCATCTCATCCTCTGTTGTCCCCTTCTTCTCCCGCCCTCAATCTTTCCCAGCATCAGGGTCTTTTCAAATGAGTCAGTTCTTCACATCAGGTGGCCAACGTATTGGAGTTTCAGCTTCAACATCAGTCCCTCCAATGAATATTCAGGGCTGATCTCCTTTAGGATGGACTGGTTGGATCTCCTTGCAGTCCAAGGGACTCTCAAGAGTCTTCTCCAACAGCACAATCATATATAAATAACACCTTAATCTTCTTATACCTGTTAGACCTTTTAAACCTTATACAAATGATATTTGTAATAGTGGATATTTTTACAGTGCAGAATTTTTACAGAATGCTTTCTGTCATCTGTAATTTAAAAATAAGAGGACTTCTAATTTTTTCTGAAATCAAATTCTCAGCAGCCTTAGGAGTACAGCAGAAGGAAGAAAGGGAAGAGGTGTCTTTCCTGCAGGTCCGAGGTCCGACAAGTCCCTGCTGACCTGTGGAGCGGGGCAGACAGACCGTTATTGTTTGGTCCTGGGAGAGAAGAGAGCTGTGAGCCTGGTCTTTCTGGCCCAGAATGGAGGCTGATTCAGGGACACTGAGCCCTGGCTGCCTCCCCACGGCTGCCGGCAGCTGCATCAGAGGAGGCACACCAGATGGGGCAGCTGGGAGGCCGGAGAGAGGCCGTCCTGGCGGCTCTGCTGGAGCTGTCGGGGCAGTGGAGCGCTGGGCTGGAAAGCTCCCGAGGGGCCCAGGCCCCAGCCTGCTGGTCCTCCTGCAGGGCAGGAAGGGGCTGTCCTCACTGTCGGGGAGGAGACTTGCCCTGGGTCACCTGGAGTGCTGTCACAACAGCGACAATAATCTCACTCGATGCAGCTTTTCCAACACTGTGCTGGAGGTGCACCCATTCTAACTCCACTTTTTAAAAAGCAGAGGGATTTAGTAACTCGAGACATGTGGCCTCTTGTAGGTCCCTCTTGGTAGCATACCAAAGCCCCTGGGAAGTTCTCCTAAAAAAGCATTTGGCACAAAATCTCTTTTAATTTAATTCCTATTATTTAATCCTCCTCCCTTTTCTTTTTTTTCCCCCCAAACATTAAACTTTTAATTTTGTTTTGGAGCATGAAAGTGAAGTCGCTCAGTCGTGTCCTACTCTTTGCAACCCCATGGACTGTAGCCTACCAGGCTCCTCTGTCCATGGGATTTTCCAGGCAATAGTACTGGAGGGGATTGCCGTTTCCTTCTCCAGTGGATCTTCCTGATCCGGGGATCGAACCCAGGGTCTCCCGCATGGTAGACAGACACTTTACCATCTGAGCCACCAGGGAAGTTTTGGAGTATAGCTGATGAATACTGTGGTGGTTGTTTGAGACGAGCAGTGAAGTGACTTAGCCATACATGCACAGGAATCCATCTCTCCCCCGAACTCTTATTCTTTTTTTGAAAGTATTGATTTATTTCGCTGCCTCAGGTCTTGGTTGCTGCATGAGGGATCTTAGTCCCTAACCAGGGACTGAGCCCAGACCCACTGCACTGGGAGACTGGCGTCTTAGCCACGGAACCACTTGGGAAGCCCCAGTCCCCTTCTTTTCTCACGTGTTATACAATAAACATGTCATTGGTGTGCTAAGTGAATAATTACTATGCAGGGCTTTACTTTCTAATATGTTTTTTAACAGTTTATTTTTTTCCATTTGCAGTGCACCAGGGAGGCAGCAGGACTAGATTTATAATAATTCCCGTATTACAGATGAGAAAACTGAGGCTTATGCGAGGCTCCAGGGACAGCAGCAGAGGTTCAGGCCATGTTCCGGCAGCCAGAGCCGTCTCTGATGAGCCTGGACCTGGCCCCTCGCGCCACCTCGAGAGCCAGAAGCCAGTCTGTGCTCCGGGGCCTCAAGCCAGCCTGCTCCCCAAGGGAGTATCAGCCAGCGTCGTCTCTACCTGACGCCAGACTCAGACGTGCTATGGGTCCAAGAGCCGTTCAGCTGTGAAGAGGGGATGCCTCATCATTGGTGGGGAAACAGGAAAGTCACAGCTTCAAGACAAGAAGTTCAGGAGGGGGTGGAGATGCCGGAGGAGGCCCCCGGTGATCTCTGACAAGCGAGGATGGATGGTTCTGAACTGATGGCCGCAGGCCAGGAAAACATCCTGACTCCTGGGCAGAGCCAGCTTCCTGACCTTAGTTATTTCAAGAATCGTAAAAATAAAGAGCACAAAACCATTGCTAAGCCACCAAAGCATCTCAGCATACTCAACCCCACTCTCACAGGTGGGGTGGTGTGAGGACCCCAGGTTTCTCAGAGGGTGAACCCTAGAACACAGCTGACTTTCACTTTCTTCTTTTCTAGCCAGGCCGAACTATGTTCCCCATTTACTGTTTGTACTTGCCGCGTGTTCATTCCATATTCGTTGGGAGAACGTGTTCATTCTGTATTTACTGGGAGAACATCCCCCCCCCCCCCTCGCCTCTGCCTACCTCTCCCCGCCGCCCCGCCCCATCACCTGCACCATCCCACCTTGGATGCCAGGAGCCTGCATGGGGTGAGGAGGATGCTGCCTCACAGATAGAGCTGGCCCAGGGTAAAGCCAAGGCCTCCGTCTGGAAGCTTGGATCTAGTCTCCATGCAGCTGGAGGCAGAGGTCGCTGGCCACCCTGGAGCAGGATGACTCCTAACGCACTGCTGGGCCAGGGCCGCCCAGGACTCTGCAGGGAGGGCGGGCGCAGGGCCCCAGCTCTGTGTCATTACCTCACGTCTACCCAGCCATGGGAAGGGGATCTAAGCCAATGCGAGCAGTAGCAGCAGCTGCTGAGGGATGTCCTAGAACCAGGCTTCTGGTGGCTCAGAGGGAAAAGCATCTGCCTGCAATGCGGGAGACCTGGGCTCAGTCCCTGGGCCAGGGAGTCCCCCTGGAGAAGGAAATGGCAACCCACTCCAGTATTCTTGCCTGGGAAATCCCATGGTTGGAGGAGCGTGGTGGGCTACAGTCCATGGGGTTGCAAAAAGTCAGACATGACTGAGCAACTTCACTATCAACCTCAGGGGAGAAGACACGTGGGCACAGCAGCCCCGTGCTCTGTTCAACAAGGCCCTGTGGTCCCTGCAACCAGGAGGTTCCCCATCCTGCCGGCTGTCTGTGAACAGACTGTACAAACTCAGGATGGGCAATATTTAATCCTCTCCTTAAAATACTGCTAATGCTAAGTCACTTCAGTCGTGTCTGACTCTGCGACCCCATAGACGGCAGCCCACCAGGCTCCCCCGTCCCTGGGATTCTCCAGGCAAGAACACTGGAGTGGGTTGCTATTTCCTTCTCCAATGCATGAAAGTGAAAAGTGAAAGTGAAGTCGCTCAGTCGTGTCCGACTCTTCGTGACGCCATAGACTGCAGCCTCCCAGGCTCCTCCGTCCATGGGATTTTCCAGGCAAGAGTACTGGAGTGGGGTGTCATTGCCTTCTCCGTCCTTAAAATATTAAACTGCTTTAAAAACAGTCACAGCAAAAGGACTATATCCACAAGGCCCAAATATATACCTACAGAAGCTGGGTTAAGAGAACAGGTGATTTTTCTTTTTTAAGGACTAGAGAGAGCAAAGAAAAAATGCTCCCTGTGGTTACCGTGGATTATGCGATAACTGGTTTCCTTATATACAGAGTTTTGCAAACACACATGTGTCCTTAGGAAATAGATGGACAAGGCTAAATTGCAGAAGATGGAAATGGAAAAAAAAAAAAAGGAAGGCAAGAAAGAGATTCATTCCTTCAGCTAGTTCCTGCTGTGTCCCATGCAAAAATCTAAGAGTTGGGGGTTTAGTGCGAACTGAATCTATAAAATTGTTCACCCTTGGGAAATCGCTTTCTAGTGAAGTTGTCAGGGCAGACAAGAAGCACAGTGCAGGCATGAACCAGACATTCGGACTAATACAGATTGGAGAGAGAGAACTAATCAGGGTGGGCCTCGCCGAGGAGGTGACAGCTTGGCAAAGAGACCTGAGGGGACATGGTGTTTGTTTCAGGAGCAGAAAGGAGGCCCCTGCAGCTGGAGTAAAGTAAGCAGGGGTGGGTGAGGGAGAAAGCCTGGGCGAAGGCACGGGGTCAGGTCATCAGAGTCTGGCTTTAAGATGGAAGCCAGTGGAGGGTTTGAAGACAGGAGAGAGAGGCAAGCTCTGACTCGCGTGGTAATGGGAGCACCCTGGCTTAGAAACGGTAAGAAACAGACTCGGAAATGGATGTGGGTGTGCAGGGGAACCCTGAGGAAGGTCGGGAAGGTGGAGATGAGAGGACGTGAATCACCACCAGGCTGGGCGTGTCTCTAAGCTGGAGCGGGGCTGCGCCAATGGACGCCCGGCCGCCGCCGCCTCCCCACCACGCGCCCTGGCCGCTCCGCCCAGCCAGCCCCTCGCCCCTCTGGACCTCTCTGTCTTTCTCCTGAAACACTGGCCCTGAGACAGGCCTGGGCCCCGGGACCCTTTGCTGCGGTGCTCACACCTGGACACACCTCTCCTCAAGCAACAAAACACAAAGGAACGACATGGGACTAAGCCAGCTGGGTGCCTGGCACTTGGGGTGAATTCTGGACCCCAAAGGGTAGCAGAGACCAAAAGGCACAGCTGCCACCTTTGAAGAGCAGGGTACCGCGTGTGCAGACACCACCAGCTAAAGCGCAACAGCCCCGCTCGGGGGCCTCTTCCTCCCTGTCTTTATAAAGTCAATAGACCTGGCGTGCTGCCGTCCACGGGGTCACAAAGCCTCAGACACGACCGAGCCACTGCACAACAGAAAGGAGAAGAAATGGCAGCCCACTCCAGTCTTCTTGCCTAGAGAACCCCGTGGACAGAGGAGCCTGGTGGGCTGTTGACCATGCAGTCGCAGAGTCAGACATGACTGAAGCGACTTAGCGTGCATGCATGCATTGGAGAAGGACACGGCACCCCACTCCAGTGTTCTTGCCTGGAGAATCCCAGAGACAGGGGAGCCTGGTGGGCTGCCGTCTATGGGGTCGCACAGAGTCAGACACGACTGAGCCACTGTGCAACAGAAAGCACTGGTGAAGGGCAGATGTCTCACGGGCTGGGTGGCTGTCGGACAAAGTGGAGACTGGGCGGGACCGGAATGTCTTTCCTCAGACTCTGCGGAAGTTCTGGGCAAGGCCTGGAGGGGCTTAGGACTGTGGATCCAGGGTCAGAGGCCTCTGCCACGCAGGCTCCTGGAATTTGGCAGGAGGCGGGCCAGAGCCAACAAGGAAGGTATGAGGTGACTTTTGACTGTCGTTCCCAGGGAGGGATTCTGGGGAGACTCTGAGGTCTTTCTGGCTTCAGAGGATAAAAACCCAGTCATCCAACACCTCCTGCGCTGGCCCACATGTGATTTCTCGACAGTCTCACCCGCGGGAGGAAACGGTCACTCTCTGTGTTACAGATGCAGGAACAAAAGCCAGGGAAGGCAGCTGAGGCGACCACGCCAGGGCCACAGAACCAGCGTGCAAATATCCTGGAGCCTGGTTTCTCCACACACCTCCAGCCCCAGTGCAGACACCGCAGGGAATGGGGAGCGGGCCCTCCCCGGCACGGGGTGGGCACGGACATGGCCCACTGGGGGCCAGCGGCAGGGCCTCATGGCCACAGGGGCCTCAGAGGAGAGAGAATGGGCCAAGGTGCTGGAGGAAGGCAGGGCCCGGGGGCCTGGGACACAGGAGGTCTCTTAGTGCGAAAGGCGGGCCGGGGGAAGATCCCACACGCGCACAGGGCACTCCCGCCGCGAGCCGCCAGCAGGGACGTGGCCTTGACTTTCCCGCCTGTCTCCGCCAATCCCAGAACCCCAGCTCTCTCCTCCAGGCAGAGCCTCCCTCCCTTCATGTCCAAGTCCTCCCAGGTCTCCACATTTCAGTGTCCCTCCTCCATGAAGGCTCCCCGCACTAGGTGCAGCTGACCTCTGGACTCACCTCTCCCCACCCTGTACACCTGACCGGGGGTTCTCAGCACCCAAGTGGGAACCAGGAGCACTTTATTAATTGTAAAAAAAAAAAAAGGCAAGACAGATTCTGGTGAAGGCTGAGCTGGGGAATATGGGGCAGACCTGGAAGCCACAGAAGGTTGCTGCTTCCTCCTCAAGGAATTGAGATCATCGGGCCTTCTTCTGGCTTCTGCTTACCTCCCCTCCAGAGAACGGGGTTGGAAGCCAGACCTGGGTGAGCCGCCCCTGTGATTCTCAGGAGGCCACAGAGCTGACCTTTGAGGCAGAGTAAGCCCATCCATGAGCTACATGGCCCTGTGAAGGTCCTGGGTTCTGACCCATGAGACTGATAATTCATTTATTTTGAGAGAGCATGGGCATATGGCCTTAGACAGGGCAGCCCAGGGTGTAAGTGTGGGGAGAGGGGTCTCCTCTTCCACACTATGGATTCAATACACTACTTCTAAATGCCTTAGACAAGGCCGTGCCATGTGGTAGGAGGTCGTTTAAACTATTCAAAAGAAAATGCTTGTGTATATGTATGTGCGCCAATGTAAATGGAGCTCTAGTCTGTGCTTGCGATCTTGCAGTATAGGTACATGTCTTACTTCTCTGAGTAGATGATTAATTCCTGGAGTACAAGGCTCTTGACTGGCTCATCTCTTTATCCTCCCAAGTGTCAAATATGATACTAGACCTTCGTAAGTATTACATGAATTAATGAATGGATTTCCATGGTTTTTGTGAGACAGATAAACTACACTGCAGTATACCCAAATCCCTAAGAGTAATTCAACCTGGGTCAAGATTCCCCTTGCAACGTCTCAGAGCAGACTTGCCTCTTGTCAAGAGACACATATGTTTGCAGCTGCAGAGGCCTCAGAGGCCTTGGCTGTAAATGAAATGACACATGTAAGGCACCTTTCACACAGTCTGGCCTATAAATGCGAGGTTCCAGGTTCCCTGTGTAAAGTGCAGGCTTGGTGCGTGCCTTTTCCCCTACCTGCCCCAGGCTCTCTCCACCATGTCCGGACACCTCCCACATCAGGCATGCACCTGGCCTGGAACAAAACAACCAGTTCTGCCCCGCTCTGGCCTCTGTGCCTTAATACCAAGTCAACAACTCCTAAAAAATAGTCTTCAGAGGAGAAGATGTTCACGTATCCTCAATTACAGTCTGTGATTCTCTACAAAGTGTCTGGAAAGTACATTAGCATATATTCATTTGCTAGGGCTGCCATAACCAAGAGACCACAGATTAGGTAGCTTAAACAACAAATGTATTTCCTCACAGTTCTGGAGGCAAGAAGTCCAAAATCAAGGTGTCTGCAGGTTTGGTTTCCTCTGAGGCCTTTCTCCTTGGCTTGCAGATTGCTGCATTCTAGCTGTGTCCTAAGATGGCCTTTCCTCTGTGCCTGGGCATCCCTGAGGTCTGTGTTCAAATTTCCTCTTCTTATAAGGAGACCAGTCAGATTGCATTCAGTCAGTCATCAGATCAGTCGCTCAGTCATGTCCGACTCTTCGCGACCCCATGGACCACAGCACGCCAGGCCTCCCTGTCCAACACCAACTGTCAGAGCTTACTCAAACCCATGTCCATTGAGTCGGTGATGCCATCCAACCATCTCATCCTCTGTTGACCCCTTCTCCTCCTGCCCTCAATCTTTCCCAATGAGTCAGCTGTTTGCATCAGGTGGCCAAAGTATTGGAGTTTCAGATTCAACATCAGTCCTTCCAATGAATAATCATGACTGATTTCCTTTAGGATTGAGTAGTTTGATCTCCTTGAAGCCCAAGGGACTCTCAAGACTATATCCAACACCACAGTTCAAAAGCATCAATTCTTCAGCGCTCAGCTTTCTTTATAGTCCAACTCTCACATCCATACATGACCACTGGAAAAACCATAGCTTTGACTAGATGGACCTCTGTTGACAAAGTAATGTCTCTACTTTTGAATATGCTGTCTAGGTTGATCATAACTTTTCTTCCAAGGATAAAGTGTTCTTTAATTTCATGGCTGCGGTCACCATCTGTAGTGATTTTGGAGCCCCCCAAAATAAAGTCTGTCACTATTTCCACCGTTTCCTCATCTATTTGGTATGAAGTGATGGGACCAGATGACATGATCTTAGTTTTCTGAATGTGGAGTTTTAAGGCAACTTTTTCATTCTCCTCTTTCACTTTAATCAAGAGGCTTTTTAGTTCCTCTTCACTTTCTGCCATAAGGGTGGTGTCATCCGCATATCTGAGGTTATTGATATTTCTCCCATAAATCTTGATTCCACCTTGTGCTTCATCCAGCCTAGCATTTCTCATGATGTACTCTGCATATAAGTTAAATAAGCAGGGTGACAATATACAGCCTCGACGTACTCCTTTTCTTATTTGGAACCAGTCTGTTGTTCCATGTCCAGTTCTAACTGTTGCTTCCTGATCTGCATACAGATTTCTCAGGAAGTAGGTCAGGTGGTCTGGTATTTCCATCTCTTGAAGAATTTTCCAGTTTGCTGTGATATACACAGTCAAAGGCTATGGCATAGTCAATAAAGCAGAAGTAGATGTTTTTCTGGAACTTTCTTGCTTTTTTGATGATGCCATGCATGTTGGTAATTTCATCTCTGGTTCCTCTGCCTTTTCTAAATCCAGTTTGAGCATCTGGAAGTTCATGGTTCACGTACTGTTGAAGCCTGGCTTTTAGAATTTTGAGCATTACTTTACTAGTGTGTGAGTAAGTGCAATCGTGCGGTAGTTTGAGCATTCTTTGTCATTACCTTTCTTTGGGATTGGAATGAAAACTGACCTCTTCCGGTTCTGTGGCCACTGCTGAGTTTTCCAAATTCGCTGGCATATTGAGTGCAGCACTTTCACAGCATCATTTTTTAGGATTTGAAATAGCTCAACTGGAATTCCATCACCTCCTCTAGTTTTGTTTGTAGTGATGCTTCCTAAGGCCCACTTGATTTCACATTCCAGGATGTCTGGCTTTAGATGAGTGATCATACCATTGTGATTATCTGGGTCATGAAGCTCTTTTTTGTTTCCCCCTCAGTCAGTCTCTCAGTCTTGTTTTTGCTGACTGTATAGAGCTTCTCCATCTTTGGCTGCAAAGAATATAATTAATTCGATTTTGGTATTGACCATCCGGTGAAGCTTATGGAAGCTTCCATAAGCCTCTTATCCTTCTCCATCAGAGGGCTGCTGCTGCTGCTGCTAAGTCGCGTCAGTCATGTCCGACTCTGTGCAACCCCATAGACAGCAGCCCACCAGGCTCCTCCGTCCATGGGATTTTCCAGGCAAGAACACTGGAGTGGGGTGCCATTGCCTTCTCTGAAAATGGACTGGAATGGGTGAATTTAACTCAGAGGACCATTATATCTACTACTGTGGGCAAGAATCCCTTAGAAGAAATGGATTAGCCCTCTTAGTGAACGAGAATCCAAAATGCAGTACTTGGGTGCAATCTCAAAAATGACAGAATGATCTTTGTTCGTTTCCAAGGCAAACCATTCAGTTTCACAGTAATCTGTGTCTATGGCCCAACTAGTAATGCCAAAGAAGCTGAAGTTGAACAATTCTATGAAGACCTACAAGACCTTCTAGAACTAACACCCAAAAAAGATGTCCTTTCATTATGGGGGACTGGAATGCAAAAGTAGGAAGTCAAGAGATACCTGGAGTAACAGGCAAATTTGACCTTGCAGTACAGAATGAAGCAGGACAAAGGCTAATAGACTTTTGCCAAGAAAATGCACTGGTCATAGCAAACACCCTCTTCCAACAACACAAGAGAAGACTCTACACGTGGACATCACCAGATGGTCAACACCGAAATCAGACTGATTATATTCTTTGCAGCCAAAGATGGAGAAGCTCTATACACTGAGCAAAAACAAGACTGGGAGCAAGCTGTGGCTCAGATTATGAACTTCTAATTGCCAAATTCTGACTTAAATTGAAGAAAGTAGGGAAAACCACTAGACCATTCAGGTATGACCTAAATCAAATCCTTTACAATTATACAGTGGAAGTGACAAATAGATTCAAAGGATTAGATCTGATAGACAGAGTGCCTGAAGAACTATGGACGGAAGTTTGTGACATTGTACAGGAGGCAGGGATCAAGACCATCCCCAAGAGAAAGAAATGCAAAAAAAGCAAAATAGCTGTCTGAGGAAGCCTTACAAATGTTGTGAAAAGAAGAGAAGCTAAAGGCAAAGGAGAAAAGGAAAGATATATCCATCTGAATGCAGAGTTCCAAAGACGAGCAAGGAGAGATAGAAAGCCTTCCTCAGTGATCAATGCAAAGAAAGAGAGGAAAACAATAGAATGGGAAAGACTAGAGATCTCTTCAAGAAAATTAGAGATACCAAGAGAACATTTCATGCGAAGATGGGCACAATAAAGGACAGAAATGGTATGGACCTAACAGAAGCAGAAGATATTAAGAAGAGGTAGCAAGAATACAGAGAAGAACTATACAAAAAAAAAAAAAAATTTGTATGAGAGCCCCTCTTTAAAGGCCCTAACTTCAAATACTGTCACAATTTGAAGTACCGGGGTTAGAGCTTCAGAATACAAATTTGGGAGTGGTTACAATTCAGAACTGGATTCACTCCTGTTTCCTGGCTGTGTGATCTTAGGCAAGTTGCTAAGCCTGTCTGAGCTTCTACATCCTCATTTGCAAACTGGGCTCTTGGGTTTTATGATAATGAAAGGAATTCCCATGTGGTGAAGGCCTGGCACACAGTGGGTGCTCAAGGAATGCTGGTTTCCCTCTCAGCCTATATGTGGGAATGTCTAGACTCTTATATATACAAAACACGTTACTTACGGACCTGGTGGGGTGGGAGGAAAGGACTGCTAATGGCTTCTTTTAGCCCTGCCCTAACCCAGGAAGAAAGAAGGCTGCTACAGAGCAGATGCATGAAAGATGTTTCTCTGACCACAGTGTGGTGCAGGACACAGAAAATAGATCAGGTGTCAAGCATATAAAAGATTGAGCTGGACTTTCTAAAGCCTGAAATGAGAGTTGGTTTACAGCTGAAACTGACAGCAAAAGCTATAATTCCTGTTTGAACTATTGCCTGAGATCTGTGAAAAAGCAATGTGTTAGAGCTTATTTAAGAACCTAAAACTTGTGATAAACTGGTTATTAGTACTTACTATTTCTTGTATCTCTGTTGTCTTATATTCCTTCAGTTCAGATCAGTCGCTCAGTTGTGTCTGACTCTTTGCAACCCCATGAATCGCAGCACGCCAGGCCTCCCTGTCCATCACCAACTCCCAGAGTTCACCCAGACTCACGTCCATTGAGTCAGTGATGCCATCCAGCCATCTCATCCTCTGTCGTCCCCTTCTCCTCCTGCCCCCAATCCCTCCCAGCATCAGAGTCTTTTCCAATGAGTCAACTCTTCGCATGAGGTGGCCAAAGTACTGGAGTTTCAGCTTTAGCATCATTCCTTCCAAAGAAATCCCAGGGCTGATCTCCTTCAGAAGGGACTGGTTGGATCTCCTTGCAGTCCAAGGGACTCTCAAGAGTCTTCTCCAACACCACAGTTCAAAAGCATCAATTCTTCAGCGCTCAGCCTTCTTCACAGTCCAACTCTCAGATCCATACATGACCACTGGAAAAACCATAGCTTTGACTAGACTCTGCTTTTCAATATGCTGTCTAGGTTGGTCATAACTTTTCTTCCAAGGAATAAGCATTTTTAAATTTCATGGCTGCAAATACCCCCCAAAGCACCCCAAATTCAGATTTTTAAAATTTTCTTGCTATATAAGGGTCAATTCAAAGCATTCTCTTAGTTGAGTTTTCCCCTTTGAATAAAATCTTATATCTCACTTGATTTTTCCAATTTTCCACAGACAATTCCAAACATTTTACAAAGAACATTTTTTTGAAAAGCATGTTTTAAAAAAAGATCATATATGACAAGCCCACAGCTAACATCATACTAAATGGTGAAAAGCTAAAAACTTCACTCTGCTATCATGAAAAAGACAAGAGTTCCCCCTCTTATCATTTATATTCAATATAGTACTAGAAGTCCTAGCCAGAGCAATTAGGCAAGAAGAAGAAAAGACATCTAAACTGGAAAAGAAGAAATAAAATTGTCTCTGCAGATGATATGATATTGCAAAGAGAACACCTTAAAGATTCCACAAACAAGCTATTAGAGTTAATAAACACATTCAGTAAAGTTGCAAGATGTAATATCAACACAGAAAAATCAGTTGCCTTTTTATATGCTAACAATGAACTATGTAAAAAAGAAATTAAGAAAATAATTCAATTTTCAATAACATGAAATCAAATAAAATGCTTAGGAATAAATTTAACCAAGGAAATTAGAGATTTGTACACTAAAAATATAAAACATTGATGAAAGAAACTGAAGAAGACATAAAAATGGAAACAGATTCTGTGTTCATTGATTGGAAGAATTAATATTATTAAAATTTCTATACTACCCAAGACCATCTAAAGATTCACTGCAATCCCTATCAAGATTCCAATGGCAGTTTTAAGAGGAGGAAAAACAATCCTAAAATTTATATGAAACCACAAAAGACACCAATAACCAAAGCTATCTTGAGCAAAAAGAACAAAGCTGGAGGTATTTCATTTCTTGATTTCAAAATATATCACAAAGTTATATTAATCAAAATAGTAAGATACTGGTGTAAAAACAGACATATACACCAATAAAATAGAATAGAGAATGCAGAAATAAATCCACATTTTTACAGTCAATTGATCTTCCACAAAAGTGCCAATAACAACAATGGGAAAAGGACGGTCTCATCAATAAATGTTTTTGGGAAAACTGGATAACCACATGCAGCAAAATAAAATTGGATCCTTACTGCACACTATATACACAACTCAAATCATGTATTAAAGTCTAAAACATAGGATCTGAAACCAGAAAAATACTGGAAGAAAACGTAAGGGGAAAGCTTCTTGACATTGGTATATGCAACGCTTTTTTAAAGATATGGCCGGAAAAAGCACAGGCAACAGAAACAAAGATAGCCGAACGATATTTAATTAAACTAAGCAGCTTCGGTATAGCAAAGGAAACAAGAAACGGTGAAGAAACAACCTACAGAATGTGGAAAATATCTGCCAACCATACATCTCAGAGGGGATTAATATCCAAAAGATAGAAGGAATTCGAACAATTCAAGCAAGATTACAAATGACCTAATTTTTAAAAGGGCAAGAGGGACTTCCCTAATGGCCCAGTGGTTAAGAATCTGCTTTCCAATGCAGGGGACATAGGTTCAGTCTCTGGTTGGGGAACTAAGATCCCACATGTCGTGGGACAGAAGCCCACACACTGCAACTTGGGGGAGAGCCTGCATGCCACAACCCGTGCAACTCTGGAGCCTGCCTGGCACAACTAGAGAAGTCCTTGGACCACAACAAGAAAGCCTTGCTCTGCAACAAGGGAAAACCCACACGCCACAACAAAGAGCCAGGGCAGCCAAAATTTTTAAAAGCTTTAAAAATAAAACTAAAAAGAGTAAGAACCTGAAAAGACATTCTTCCAAAGACACCCAAATGCTCAACAAGGATGAGGGAAAAGACATTCAACATCATAATCATCAGAGAAACGAAATCAAGCTGCAAGAAGATACCACACCACACCTATCAGAATGCTGTTATCAAAATAATAAGAGACGCATTGGCCAGAAAAGAGAAACGCTGTGGACGGTTGGTGGGAATATAAATTGGTACAGCCTTTATGGAAAAGAAAAAACATTCAAATCACATCAATACAAGAACCTGGAGGACATTACACTATATGAAATAAAATAAGCCAGGCACAGAAAGACAAATACTACAGGACCTCACTTACATATGGGATCTAGAAAAGTCACGTGCACAGCAAGAAGGAGTAGAATGGTGGTCGCCAGGGGCTGCAGGGGTGAGGGAAATGGGGAGATGTTGGTCAAAGGGAAGGACTGAGCTATTCGTTGGAAGGACTGATGCTGAAGCTGAAGCTCCAATACTTTGGCCACCAGATGCGAAGAGCTGACTCATTGGAAAAGACCCTGATGCTAGGAAAGATTGACGGCAGGAGGAGAAGGGGAGGACAGAGGATGAGGTGGTTGGATGGCATCACCGACTCAATGGACGTGGGTTTGGGTAAACTCCAGGAGCTGGTGATGGACAGGGAGGCCTGGTGTGCTGCGGTTCATGGGGTCGCAAAGAGTCGGACACGACTGAGTGACTGAACTGAGCTGGTCAAAGGGAACAAAGCTACTGCTACACAGGATGACTAAGTTCTGAAGACCGAATGTACAGCGTTATGATTAATATGAATAATACCATATTTACACCATTTAAAATTTTCTAGGAGAGTAGATGGAGGAGGAAACGGCAGCCCACTGCAGTGTTCTTGCCTGGAGAATCCCAGGGACAGAGGAGCCTGGTGGGCTGCCGTCTATGGGCTTGCACAGAGCCAGACACAACTGAAGCGACTTAGCAGCAGCAGCAGCAGCAGGACAGTAGATATTAAGGTTTATTACTCCCCTTGTATGGTAACTACATGAAGAGGTGGATATGTTAGGTAATTTGTAGTTATCACTTCACAGTGTATACATATATCAAAACATCATATTGTAGATCTTAAATATGCATCATTTTTATTTGTCAAGTATGCCTCAATAAGGCGAGGGGGGAAAGCATGTTAAAGGCACCACAACACAACTGCAACCTATGCCTTTGTAACACGGGTTTCCCCAGCCTCGGGGTGTGATGTGCTCATAGTGAGTTCAGCCCTTCTGTGGGGAGTTCAGGCGCTCAGCGGCCCCCCAGACTCCGCCTGCAGGAAGTGCTCCTGTTCAGGTCTACATTCAAGCAGCCCTAACCATCCACGGGGACTGTCCTCACACGGGGCCCTCCTGCTCGCCACGGCTCTTCCAGCTCCAGGCACGGGCTTTTCCGGTGCTGTAGTGCCAGGCAGAGCCCCCCAGTCGTGTTCACTCATCGGTCTACTCCCACTGCTCCTCCGTCTGCCCCCGTGGGGTGGGCTGGGGGCTAAAGAGAGGGAAACACACCAAAAGCCCCGTGATTCAAGATCCTTATCTTCTGGGGGCCCGACGGTGTGTGTGGGTGATGGGAGGGGTACAGGGCGGGAGCCGGGGTCCTCACACTGGGGAGGCGGGTTGCGGGGGTCTGGTCTCGGCAGTCATCTGAAGGTTTGGCTGGGCGAGGAGGCTCTCTGGAGACCTCGCTTGCTGGCCGCACAGACTTCTTCTCAGGGATTTGTGTCTTCATGACGTATCAGCAGGCTTCCCCGAGAACAGCGGTCCAAGAAGGAAAAGACCATATGCAAAAAGGAAAAGGCCACAAGCCTTCTGTGACCCAGTCCCAGAAGAGCCACGCTGTCACTGGGGCCAAGTCAGTGAGTCCAGGCCACATTCCGAGGAAGGAGGGCTACGCTCTCTCCTTGAAGATAGGAGCACCTGAGAGTGTTCGGTCCTTCCCCCAGTTTCTGTCCGCTCTTCCTGACTCCAGCCTGTGCTTTCCAACCTGCTCTTTCCTCCTCCAAAGGTGTCTTGGTTCCTCATGCATCCTCACCAGCTCTCCATCCTGAATCTGCAGGGCGCACACAGCCAGTCCTTCTCTTGAGCTCAGCATTCTTTCTCCAAGTGTGTGACACCGTAGCCCAGAAGCCATTCACACCCAACACTGTCTTCCGTCTCCTGACATCCTGTGCTTTGGAAATGAGACACACCCCAACAGGACAGAAATGGGCCAAGTTTTCTCCCTTAGATGCCTAGAACGTGGGGCTCCAGTGGTTAAGACACTGCCTTCCAAGGCAGTGGGTGTGGGTTCGATTCCTGGTCTGGGAGCTAGATCCCTCATGCCTCAGGACCAAAAAACAGAAAACAGAAACAATATTGTAACAACTTCAATAAAGACTCTTAAAAAAAAAAAGAAGCGCTACTTAAGTAGCTTAAAAAAAACACCAGTTCTTGAATTAGGAGCTATACAAACTCAGTGCAAATGATAAGTGGTAGCATCCAATATTCAAATGACCTTCTAAAGTGATTTTCCATTTTTATTCCTGCCTTATTTCAGTCAGTCTGGGAGATTCCTGGAAAGAGCATGTGCTAAAAGCATTTCCATTTCCATTAGTAGCTGCTCCATAAATAGCCAATCTGTTTTATTTTTCTATGGATCATTCTCAACTCCATTTACCCAAGCTGAGTCACACTGTCAAAGAAAGCTGAAACGGTTTACACTCAAATAGCTAAAACTTGTTTGTCCTGGTATGCAATTATATACACCTTTAGAGAAAAAGGAAAGAAAGCAATACCAATATATACTATTTTTCTGTCCGTGACCTCTCTCTCTCCAGTCTATTTTTGTTTAAAATGGAGTCTGGCATTTAAAAATTTTTAAGTGTAAAGTGTTTATTACATGATTTACAGGCAGCGTCACTGTATATTTAAAGACCTGAAAAGTAAAAGTCATAGTTGCTCAGTCCTTCCGACTCTCTGTGACCCTGTGGACTGTAGCCCGCCAGGCCCCTCTGCCATGGGATTCTCCAGGCAAGAATACTGGAGTGGGTTGCCATGCCCTTCTCCAGGGGATCTTCCTGACTCAGGGATCAAACCTGGGTCTCCCGCATTGCAGGCAGATTCTTTACCATCTGAGCCACCGGAGAAGTCTATTTAGAGACCTACTGGGAAGCAATTTTCCAAGTTAAGAGTCCAAAGCCAAGGTCTCCCATGTCTGAGGTCTTACGGACACCCTCTCACGCTCTGGTGTGTGCCTTCAGACAGGAGCTTGAGGAGCAGCCTCAGGTGCTGACACTCAGACACACTGCCAGGAGCGGCTATTGCTGAGGGGCTGGCTTTAGGCTCACGCGGCTGTCGCTCAGGGCCCGGAACCTTACATCCTTAGGCCCCTCCCTCCTGCTCCCCTGCAGCCCCTTCGCTCTCAGTCTCACGAGTCAAGTATCAGCCCAAAGTCTGGCAGCCCCGTTAGCTGGCCCAGGGCACTGGGCGTGGTGTGTGTCTTTTCTCAGAAGAGGAATCCAGAGGCTCACCTCTTCCACACACAGGGTCAGCAAAGTGAGCAGTGGGGATTTGATAAATGTCGAATTAAATAGGAACAATGTGATCTATTTCTTTTTCACTTAATCATGGATGTTCTCCATACTTTGCCAATGGTATTCTTTAGGAATCCTGAGGTTTTCCCCCACCCCCAACCCAAAAGCCCAGTATTTTGCAGGATAATTTAAAAAAAAGTTTAAAAGTCCTCATTTAAAACCACAGGCCCATTTGTTCTCTTTCAACTCTTTTTTTTCTTTTAAAATGGTCCCTTCAAGATAAAACCATTCAGTATGTGACCTTGGAAAAGTCCCTTGATTTCCCTGAGCCTGCTTCCTCATCTGTAATATGGGAATTACAGATAATCTGTAATATGGGAATAATGATAAACACACCTTTCAAAAGATTGTTGTGAAGATGAAATAAATTATATGTATGAAAGTTCTTGAGTTATGTAAACTTGATTATCATTACCTCAAATTCAGATCAAAACAACACTGATAATCAACATTAACAGCTGCCTGGTACTTCCCTGGTGGTCCAGTGGTGAGGACTCTATGCTTCCACTGCAGGGGCCCAGTTCCTTGTTGGGGACCTACCGTCCTGTAAGCTTCAAGATCCAGCAAAAAAAAAAAAAAAAACACACATTAATAGCTATCTAAAACAGAACATCCATATGAATGTGAAAGTTGGACTATAAGGAAAGCTGAGCACCAAGGAATTGATGCTTTTGAACTGTGGTGTTGGAGAAGACTCTTGAGAGTCCCTTGGACTGCAAGGAGATCCAACTAGTCCATCCTAAAGGAAATCAGTCCTGAATATTCACTGGAAGGACTGATGCTGAAGCTGAAACTCCAATACTTTGGCCACCTGATGTGAAAAGCTGACTCATTGAAAAAGACCCTGATGCTGGGAAAGATTGAAGGCAGGAGGAGAAGGGGATGACAGAGGATGAGATGGCTGGATGGCATCACCGACTCCATGGACATGAGTTTGAGTAAACTCCAGGAGTTGGTGATGGACAGGAAGGCCTGGCGTGCTGCAGTCCATGGGGTCACAAAGAGTCGGACACAACTGAGCGACTGAACTTGAACTTAAAAACAGAATACCCATCACTACTGGAGATTTCCTAGAGAAGTTGTACTAAATATTTAGATTTTAACTGTCTTCTCTTCCACATCTTGTTTTTGTTTTCCCAAAGCCCCCCATTCCTTCCATCAGTGGCATGCACTACCTCAGAGGATGGAAATGTTTACCAGGTTTGGGGAGCCCCCAGCACAAGAGGCCTGAACCCCACCACCCCAGAGTGTGGACCCCAGGGAGAAGCCACATCCAGCATGGCACCTGAGAGAGGCCTGGGCATCTCAGCACAGTGTGGGCAATGTAGCCAGATACTCCCCGTGTCCCACAGAGAGCCAGAGAAATGACGTGATAACTGTCCCACTCCCAAGTCTTCAGAAAGACTAGCAGCTTTCAGTCTCTGTGGGAGTCAGCCCCCCAGGTGAGGAGCCCAGGTCCCCTGCTGGAGAGAGCAGCCTGTGGAGGGGCCCCTGAGGGTCAGACACCCCTGCTGGAGAGAGACCACGTCCAGGATGCCTTGGGACCAGGGTTCTCTCCAGCCAGCTTACGAGTGTCAGGGACGTTGCAGAGAAGGACCATACCCCAGAGGAACCGTGAGGGGGAATCACCAAACAAGAGTAGAGGAGAATTAGCAAAAGGTTCGGGGGAAGCATTGGGCTGGCAGAATACAAATGAAGCTGAGTTTTCTGTGTGCTTCTAATCGGAAAACAAGTTTATTCAATTGAGGTCATCAAAGCAACTCAGTGTACAGTGACGCTGTTGTTGTTTAGACGATAAGTTGTATCCAACTCTTTGCGACCCCAGGCTGCTCTGCCCAAGGGATTTCCCAGGCAAGAATACTGGATCGGGATGTCATTTCCTTCTCCAGAGGATCTTCCCGATCGCCAGGCAGATTCTCTACCGCTGAGCCGCCAGGGAAGCCAAAGTGATGTTGTTTGTGTGCTAAGTCGCTTCAGTCGTGTTCGACTCTTTGCAACCCTATGGAGTACAGCCCGCCAGGCTCCTCTGTCCATGGGATTCTCCGGGCAAGAATATGGAAGTGGGTTGCCATGGCCTCCTCCAGGGGACCTTCCTGATCCAGTTATTGAACACATGCCTCTATGTCTCCTGCATTGGCAGGAGGCTCTTTACCATTAGTGCCACCTGGGAAGCCCTAAAGTGACGTTAAGGCCCAGCAGTTTTCACACCCAGTTCTCGTCTATCGTTCTTTAAACTAGATGTCATATTTCTCAGGCCATAAATTCACATACTGTAGGATTCACCACATTAGAGTATACAATTCAGTGATTAGAGTATTTGGGGTTTAGCCAGGTAACAATGCTTCGGTACTTTCAGGGGAACAGCAAGGGGCTCAGACACACACACACACGCATCCGTCCTCCCCCAAATGCCCTGCCCATCCCAGTGGTTAGAGCACCGAATCAAAGGTTGGGTAGACTCAGAGCAAAGCGGGCTCCATATAGATTCCACAGCCGTTCATGACTGAAATGGACCCCGAGGCTGTGTTTCCTCAGACACTACAGGGTTATGGCAGACGGAAAATGTCATGTGCAGAAACTTGCTACCTGAGGAGTTGGATCTGAGATTTGCCCAGCAGCAAACCAAGGCTGTTTCTCTGCGTCCAAGTGACTTAGCTCCTCTGGGCAAGAATGACACATGTCATTCTTACTGATGAAACTTTCTGATAGTCTATGATTTTAGAAAACAAAGCTACTTAGGAATAATTAAAAAAAAAAAAAAAGACTGTTTTTAGGCATTTTCACTTGAGTGAGTCCCTGGATGGACTATTTCCTTCTGTCCATTTTGCATATCGTTTGATCCATGTCTCGTACTCCAGCCTGAAGAAAGGCCGAGCATCTGTTGACATTCTTCAGTTCAGTTCAGTTCAGTCGCTCAGTCGTGTCCGACTCTCTGCGACACCATAAACTGCAGCACGCCAGGCCTCCCTGTCCATCACCAACTCCCATAGTCCACCCAAATCCATGTCCATTGGGTCGATGATGCCATCCAACCATCTCATCCTCTGTCATCCCCTTCTCCTCCTGCCCTCAATCTTTCCCAGAATCAGGGTCTTTTCCAATGACTCAGTTCTTTGAATCAGGTGGCCAAAGTATTGGAGTTTCAGCTTTAGCATCAGTCCTACCAATGAACACCCAGGACTGATCTTTATGATGGACTGGTTGGATCTCCATGCAGTCCAAGGGACTCTCAAGAGTCTTCTCCAACACCACAGTTCTAAAGCATCAATTCATCAGCACTCAGATTTCTTTATAGTCCAACTCTCACATCCATACATGACTACTGGAAAAACCATAGCCTTGACTAGATGGACCTTTGTTGACAAAGTAATATCTCTGCTTTTTTAATAGGGTGTCTAGGTTGGTCTGGAGAAGGCAATGGCATCCCACTCCAGTACTCTTGCCTGGAAAATCCATGGATGGAGGAGCCTGGTAGGCTGCAGTCCATGGGGTCGCTAAGAGTCGGACACGACTGAGCGACTTCACTTTCACTTTTCACTTTCATGCTTTGGAGGAGACGGCAACCCACTCCAGTGTTCTTGCCTGGAGAATTCCAGGGACGGGGGAACCTGGTAGGCTGCCATCCATGGGGTCGCACACAGTCGGACACCACTAAAGTGACTTAGCAGCAGCAGCAGGTTGGTCATAACTTTCCTTCCAAGGAGTAAGCGTCTTTTAATTTCATGGCTGCAATCACCATCTGCAGTGATTTTGGAGCCCCCCAAAATAAAGTCTGACACTGTTTCCACTGTTCCCCATCTATTTCCCATGAAGTGATGGGACCAGATGCCATGATCTTAGTTTCCTGAATGTTGAACTTTAAGCCAACTTTTTCACTCTCCTCTTTCACTTTCATCAAGAGGCTTTTTAGTTCCTCTTCACTTTCTGCCATAAGGGTGATGTTATCTGCATATCTGAGGTTATTGCTATTTCTCCTATAAATCTTGATTCCAATTTGTGCTTCTTCCAGCCCAGTGTTTCTCATGATGTACTCTGTATAGAAGTTAAATAAGCAGGGTGACAATATACAGCCTTGATGTACTCTTTTTCCTATTAGGAACCAGTCTGTTGTTCCATGTCCAGTTCTAACTGTTGCTTCCTGACCTGCATATAGGTTTCTCAAGAGGCAGCTCAGGTGGTCTGGTATTTCTACCTCTTGAAGAATTTTCCACAGTTTATTGTGATCCACACAGTCAAAGGCTTTTGCATAGTCAATAAAGCAGAAATAGATGTTTTTCTGGAACTCTCTTGCTTTTTCCATGGTCCAGCAGATGTTGGCAATTTGATCTCTGGTTCCTCTGCTTTTTCTAAATCCAGCTTGAACATCTGGAGTTTCATGGTTCATGTATTGCTGAAGCCTGGCTTGGAGAATTTTGAGCATTTACTTTACTACCATGTAAGATGAGTGTAATTGTGTAGTAGTTTGAGCATTCTTTGGCATTGGAATGAAAACTGCCTTTTTCGAGTCCTGTGGCCACTGCTGAGTTTTCCAAATTTGCTGACACGTTGAGTGCAGAACTTTCACAGCATCATCTTTTAGGATCTGAAATAGCTCAACGGGAATTCCATCACCTCCACTAGCTTTGTTCATAGTGATCCTTCCTAAGGCCCACTTGACTTCACATTCCAGGATGTCTGGCTCTAGGTGAGTGATCACACTATCAAGATTATCTGGGTCATGAAGATCTTTTTTGTAAAGGTCAGGAGTGGTGGCCATGAGGAGATGCCCCACATTCAAGGTAAGAGAAACCCAAGTAAGATGGTAGACACTGAGAGAGGGCATCAGAGGGCAGACAGACTGAAACCACAATCACAGATAACTAGCTAATCTGATCACATGGACCACAGCCTTATCTAACTCAATGAAACTAAGCCATGACATGTGGGGCCACCCAAGATGGAATGGTCATGGTGAAGAGGTCTGACAGAATGTGGTCCACTGGAGAAGGGAATGGCAAACCACTTCAGTATTCTTGCCTTGAGAACCCCATGAACAGGATGAAAAGGCAAAATGATAGGACTCTGAAAGATGAACTCCCCAGGTCAGTAGATGCCCAATATGCTACTGGAGATTAGTGGAGAAATAACTCCAGAAAGAATGAAGGGATGGAGCCAAAGCAAAAACAATACCCAGCTGTGGATGTGACTGGTGATAGAAGCAAGGTCCAATGCTGTAAAGAGCAATATTGCATAGGAACCTGGAATGTCAGGTCCATGAATCAAGGCAAATTGGAAGTAGTCAAACAGGAGATGGCAAGAGTGAACGTCTACATTTTAGGAATCAGCAAACTAAAATGGACTGGAATGGGTGAATTTTTCTTTTTTCTTTTTTTTTCCTTAGAGTTACGTAACTATCACAGCAATCCAGATTTAGAACATTTCCATCAACTCAAAAACTACCCTGTGCTTATCTGCAGTCAATCACCATTCCTAAGTCCAGCTAAGGCATCCACTAATCTACTTCTATCTGTATACATTTGCCTTTTCTACTTATGAATGGGGTCATACCAGATAGTCTTTCGTGTCTAGCTTTCACTTAGTATGTTCTGAGGTTCATCTGTGTCGTAGTGTGTATCAGTAATCAGTAGTTATTCCTTTTTATTCCTGAGTCATATTCCATTTTAAGAATAAATCACATTTGTTTATCCATTAACCTATTGATGGACATTTGGGTTATTTCCTGGTTTTGGCTCTTACAAATAAATGGCACTGTGAATATTCATATATGAGTTCTTCGTGTGGGTGTATGTTTTCATTTCTTTGGATAGATACCTAGGAAGGGAGAAACTACCAAGCTGTTTTCCAAAGTGGCTGTACCGTTTTCCACTCCTATTTGGAAAGTATGAGGGATCCGGTTTCTCCACATCCTTGCTAATACTTGTATAGGATATCCTTTTCTCGTTGAATCGCTTTGGAAACTTTGCCAGAACTAAATTAACTTTACATGTGAGGGCTTATTTCAGTTCTATTCCATTGGCCTATATTTCTGTCTTAATGCCAGTACCGTGTTTTGTTGATTACTGTAATCTTGTAGTAAGTTTTGAAATCAGAAATTGTGAGTTCTCCAGTTTTTTTCGAGATTGTTTTGGCTATTCTGGATCCTTTGCATTTCCATATTAATTTTAGAATTAGTGTATCAATTTCTGCAAAAAAACAGAGCTGGGATTTTAATAAGGATTGCATTGAATTTGTAGATCAATTGGGGTAGTATTATTATATTAACAATAGTAGTTCTAAATTCTGTAGCATTGGGTGTAGAATGGGTGAATTTAACTCAGATGACCATTATATCTGCTACTGTGTGCAGGAATCCCCTAGAAGAAATGGAGTAGCCATCATGGTCAACAAAAGAGTCCGAAATGCAGTACTTGGGTGCAATCTCAAAAATGACAGAATGATCTCTGTTCGTTTCCAAGGCAAACCATTCAACATCACAGTAATCCATGTCTATGCCCCAACCAGTAATGCCAAAGAAGCTGAAGTTGAATAGTTCTATGAAGAACTACAAGACCTTCTAGAACTAACACCCCAAAAAGATGTCCTTTTCATTACAGGGGACTGGAATGTAAAAGTAGGAAGTCAAGAAACACCTGGAGCAATGGGCAAATTTGGCCTTGGAGTACAGTCCATAGGGTCACAAGAGTCTGACATGACTTAGCAACTAAACCACCACCATGATGTAAATAAAGATTTATGCAGGAAAAAGATATTAATTATGAGTCTAAACACTGAGTGACCAAGATGCCAAAGAGGATGATTGAGAGCAGGGAATTTTAGAAGAATATAAAATTACAAAGTTGCTGGAATATTCACTCACACAATTCTTATTTTATGAATTAAATTAGAAGTAAGCAGTACCCTCTTCAGTATCACTGTCCCTGGAATTAGAGATGGAAAAAAGCTTTGAAATTGTCTTTTACTTGTTCTCAAACTGATCTGCAGACTGGCATCACCAGGGGAGCTTTAAAAGACACTGATTGATGCCTGGGTCCCATCCTAGAGATTCTAATGCAATTGGGCTGGGCTGTGAACTGAGGACCAGGATTTTCAAAAGCTCCCCAGCTAAAGTGAAAAAAACAACAACAAAAAATCTCTTTTAAAATTGTATCAACAAGACAAACAGGAATAAACCTGACCAAGAAGGTGAAAGACTTATGTGGTAGGAACTTTAAAACACTGATAAAGGAAATTGAGGATTATTCAAAGAAATGGAAAGATATCCCATGCTCTCGGACTGGAAGAATTAATACTGTTAAAATGGCCATACTACCCAAAGCAATCTACAGATTCCCATGATATCTTACACAGAACTAGAACACATAATCCTAAAATTTATATGGAACTATAACCCAGAATTGCCAAAGCAATCCTGAGGAAGAAGGACAAAGCTGGAGATAGAACGCTCCCAGACTTCAGGGAATACTACAAAGCTACAGTAATCAAAACAGTGTGGTCTTAGCACAAAAACAGACATGTAGGTCAATGGTATAGAGTCAAGAGCCCAGAAATAAGCCACACACCTGCAGTCAGTTAATCCTTGACAAAGGAGGCAAAAACATACAATGCAGAAAAGACAGTGTCTTCAGAAAAGACAGTGATTAGGAGAGCTGGACAGTGTCATGTAAACCACTGAAGTTAGAATACACCCTCACACCACATATAAAAATGAACTCAAAATGGCTTAAAGACTTAAATGTAAGACATGACACCATAAAATTCCTAGATAAGAACATAGGCAAAACATTCTCTGATGTAAACCATACCAATGTCTTCCTAGGTCAGGCCCTCAAGGCAATGGAAATAAAAGCAAACAAACAAAAACCACAACAAGTGGAATATAATCAAACTTTATAAGATTTTGCACATCGAAGAAAACACAAAGAAAATGAAAAGACAACCTACAGATTGGGAGGGACTATTTACAAATGATGCAGTTGACAAGGGCTGAATTTCCATAATATACCAACAGTTCATACAGCTAATATCAGAAAAGCAAGCAACCCAATCAAAAAATAAGCAGAAGACCTGAATAGACATTTCTTCAAAGAAGATATACAGATGGCCAACAGGCACATGAGAAGATGCTCAACACTGCTAATAACTGTAGAAATACAACACAAAACAAAGATGTATCACCTCACACTGGTCAGAACGGCCATTACTAAAAAGCCTGCAAAAAAAATAAATGCTGAAGAGGATGTGGAAGAAAGGGAACCCTCCTACAATATTGGTGGGAATGTAAATTGGGGCAGCCACCATGGAGAACAGTATGGAGGTTTCTCAAAAAACTAAACACAGAGCTACCCTGTGATCCAGCAATCCCAGTCCTGGGTATATATCTGGAGAAAACTCTAATTCCAAAAGATACATACACCCCATGTTCAGTGCTGTGGTTGTTCAGTCACAAAGTCATGTCTGACTCTCTGCGACCCCATGAACTGCAGCTTTCCAGGATTCCCTGTCCTTCACTATCTCCCTGAGTTTGTTCAAACTCATGTCCATTGAGACAGTGATGTCACCCAACCATCTCATCTTCTGTCTCCCCCTTCTTGTCTTGCCCTCAGTCTTTCCCAGCATCAGGGTCTTTTCTAATGAGTCAGTTCTTCGCATCAGGTGGTCAAAGTATTGGAGCTTCAGCTTCAGCATCAGTCCTTCCAATGAATATTCATGGTTGATTTCCTTTAGGATTGACTGGTTTGATCTCCCTGCTGTCCAAGGAACTCTCAAAACTTCTCCAACATGACAGTTGAAAAGAATCAGTTCTTCAGTGATCAGCCTTCCTCATGGTCCAACTCTCACATCCATACAGGACGACTGGAAAGACCATAGCTCTGACTACATGGACCTTTGTCAGGAAAGTGATGTTTCTGATTTTAATATGCTGTCTAGGTTTGTCATAGCTTTTCTTCCAAGGAGCAAGCATCTTTTAATTTTATGGCTGCAGTCACTGTCGACAGTGATTTTGGAACCCAAGAAAATAAAGTCTGTCACTGTTTCCCCATCTATTTGCCATGAACTGATGGGAATGGATGCCATGATCTTAGTTTTTTGAATGCTGAGTTTTAAGCCAGCTTTTACACTCTCCTTTTTCACCTTCATCGAGAGGCTCTTTATTCCTCCTTGATTTCTGCCATGAGGGTGGTGTCATCTGCATATTTGAGGTTATTGATATTTCTCCCAGCAATCTTGATTCCAGCTTATGAGTCATCCAGCCCAGCATTTTGCATGATATACTCTGCATGCAAGTTAAATAAGCAGGGTGACAACATACAAGCTTGATGAACTCCTTTCCCAATTTTGAACCAGTCTGTTGTTCCATGGCTGGTACTAGCTGCTGTTTCTTGTTCTGCATACAGGTTTCTCAGGAGGCACGTAAGGTGGTCTGGTATTCCCATCACTTGAAGAATTTTCCACAGTTTGTTGTGATCCACTCGGTCATTTACACTATTCACAACAGCCAAGACATGGAAGCAACCTAAATGTCCATTGACAAATGAAAGGATAAAGCAGATGTAAAACCTATACTGTAGAATACTATGCTATGCTAAGTCACTTCAGTCGTGTCCGACTCTGTGCGACCCCATAGACGGCAGCCCACCAGGCTCCCCCATCCCTGGGATTCTCCAGGCAAGAACACTGGAGTGGGTTGCCATTTCCTTCTCCAATGCATGAAAGTGAAAAGTGAAAGTGAAGTCGCTCAGTCGTGTCCGACTCTTAGCGACCCCATGGATTGCAGCCTACCAGGCTCCTCCGTCCATGGGATTTTCCAGGCAAGAGTACTGGAGTGGGGTGCCATGCTCAGCCATGAAAAGAAATGAAATCATACCATGTGTAGCAACATGGCTGGAACTAAGTGAAGTAAGTCAGAAAGAGAAAGACAAATATCTTATATCACTTTTATATGGAATCTAAAATATGACACAAACTTATTTATGAAACAGAAACAGACTCAAAGACATAGGAAACAAACATACAGATACCAAAGGGGAAAGGAGTGGGGGTGGGATAAATTAGGGATTCAGGATTAGCAGATACAAGCTTCCACATATGAAATAAACACCAAGGTCCTACTGTATAGCACAGGGAATTATATTCAATATCCTGTAATAACCCATAATAAAAAATTGAAAAAAATCACTTTGCTAAACATCAGAAAGTATGCAAAGACAGGAATGGTATGGACTGAACAGAAGCAGAAGATATTAAGAAGAGGTGGCAAGGACACACAGAAGAAATATACAAAAAAGACCTTAATGACCTGGATAACCATTATGGTGTGATCACTCACCTAGATCCAGACATTCTGGAATATGAAGTACAGTGGACCTTAGGAAGCATCACTACAAACAAAGCTAGTGGAGGTGATGCAATTCCACCTGAGCTCTTTCAAATCTTAAAAGATGATCCTGTCAAAGTGCTGCACTCAATATGCCAGCAAATTTGGAAAACTCAGCAGTGGCCACAGGACTGGAAAAGGTCAGTTTTCATTCCAATCCCCAAGAAGGGCAATGCCAAATAATGTTCAAACTACCACACAATTGCACTCATCTCACATGCTATCAAGGTCATGCTCAAAATTCTCCAAGCCAGGCTTCAACAGTATGTGAACCAAGAACTTCCAGATGTTCAAGCGGGATTTAGAAAAGGCAGAGGAACCAGAGATCAAATTGCCAACATCCACTGGGTCATCGAAAAAGCAAGAGAGTTCCAGAAAAACATCTACTTCTGCTTCACTGACTGTGCTAAAGCCTTTGACTGTGTGGATCACAACAAACTGTGGAACATTCTTAAAGAGATGGGAATACCAGACCACCTTACCTGCCTCCTGAGAAATCTGTATGCAGGTCAGTTGGACACGACTGAGTGACTGAACAACAACAGGCAAGTAACACAAAGCTGTAAAATACTTCAATTTATAAAAAGCTGAGAAAAAATACAAGCGCCCCAGGTGATGGCAGGATGCTTCCAAGGTTGAGAACTAGGGATCAGTTTCAACCACTTTCCACAAATGAGTGCACGGAGGTCAGTGCAAACAAACGGCTGCAACATGTGCATTAATTGGCTGCAGTCGATTTTCTCTGATGCGCTGTAACAGGATGGAGCTGGGGCAGGGATAATGAATAATCTAAAAATAATTTCTGTTTGGTTTGGGAAAGCAGCACGTGACTTCCCAGCCGCCGACTGGCCTGGCTAATTCGGTTTGGCTCAAATGAATGCGCCTTTTCCTGGTTTTGCACGGACAGCCCAGGACTGTGCTGAGGTGTGGAAGGAAGCAGGGGAGTCAAACGCTGGCGGCAGCCCAGATTCCCAAGGGGGACAGACAAGCTGTCAGAGGCTCATGAATCACTGAATGGACACGGGGACATTTCTTACCGCAGTGGGGGCAGGCCTCCACGTGGGTCTGGGGGCCGGAGGGTGTGAGGGAGAGGGGTGCTGGAGATCAGAGCGCACCCTTGAGCATGGCTTCCTGCGAAGCGCACCTGTAAACACATGCGCACCGGGCAGCTCTGAATTAGATGTTCCATTGCCTCCCCCCATTACAGAGATGTGGAAACTGAGGAGAGGAGAGGAGGATGCAAACTCACGCTCTACCCAAGAGGACAGTCCTGGTCCAAAGCCGAAAAACGAGCTGCTGAGAGACCTGGGTCAGAGCCTTAGATTTTTAGGTCTTGCTGAACGAACTTTGGCCCCCTTATTACTCAGCTCAAACAGTCTGCAGTAGAGACACCACCAGAGGCGGCCCGTGGCGGCGGCACCGACAGAGAGTCCCTGCGAGGCTCCCCGAAACCTGTCCGCGGCATCTGCCGGGGTCCAGCCCCGGCTGATGCAGGGTATTCGAAGGGGAGACGGAGTCGGCGACTATTTACATATTTATCAAAGATATAAAGAGTAATGGAATGAGGATAGCTCAGTAGGAAAATTCAGTGGGGAAAAGAGGCTGAGTAGCTTGGTTTACGCGGGAGACCAATAAAACTTCAAGACAAGAAGTTTGCACCACTTACGTAGGCCGCAGGCGCCCTCTCGAATAGCGGAAGGTGCCCCACCCCAGACACCTTCTCGAGTGGGTCTTAGAAGCCCAGGCATAATTAGTAAGCGTGGTGGGTTCCGCGCTCCAGATGGAGACTCAGCTGGAAGTTAAAGGGAAGAATGACATGGGGAGACCAAGCGCTGGTGAGCAAGGCCCGTAGCTTTATTTTCAACAGGGGCTTTTATAGCCTAAGTTACACATAGAGGATAATAGGGGATGCAAAGTCAGCAGCTTTTGATCCTTATCAAAAACCAGGGTTTCTTTCCTGCAAATTTATTGTATACAAATGGTTTAGGTGATTTACATCATCTTCTGGCCAGAAGGCCTATTTACATTTTATGACTCTTGACAAGGACTTATCAACAAAGACTTATTTTCTCTAAGAGTAATTATTTTAAGGTTTGGCGCCATCTTCCGAAGATAAAATTGCATTCCTATAGGGCGGATGTGTAATGGGTTTACAACAAAGGAAAGACTTTATTACCTTAAGGGTCTAAAGTTACAAACACCAAGGTCACTACTTATTTTTTCTACATACCAACTATATTAATTAATACACATTCAAGGATACAATTCAGGGGATGTGAAAACTTGGCAACAAGCATTGGCTCATCAATGAAATCCTTTACTAGTTTATTCTGACAGTTTCTAACTCTCTGAGAGGCTCTAAACTATTTGAATATCTTAAGCTTCCCGTGCCTCTCGCGGCTGGGAGACTGTAAACAATCGTGTGCATAGCTGTAGGAGTCCGGGTAAACTTGTCAGGCGAGTTAGAGAGCCATCTGAGGGGTTTGGATTTAAACACTCCTAATTGCCCAAGAACTTTATTAATTGGAGCTGTAAGTTAACTCTTTGACAGAGAGAGCGAGATGGTGGTGGGGGACAGCCCCCTGTAAAGTCAGAGGTGAGAGCACAAAGTAATAAAGTAGGCAGACTCTGGTTTTTTGGGGGAAGATGCTCGAGAATATCCGGGGAGACTCCCGAGGCTCGATCCCGCCTTTGCGTGTGCCGAGCCTCCTTCCTCATGACCTTTGTCACAAGCGAATGTCTCTCGCCCGCTCCCGGCAGGCATCCGTGTTGCTCCCCTCCCAGGTCTGCGCCCAACACTTCCTGGCGCTGCGCGGCGGCCTCCCCTCCCAGGTCTGCGCCCAACACTTCCTGGCACTGCGCGGCGGCCAGGGCGCTCCCACCCAGCCTTGCCGCCTCTCCCCTTCCCTGGGGTCTGGTCTGCATTGCGTCTGAAGGCCCTCCCAGCCTTCCCGGCCCCTCCTGTTTTCTCTCACACAGACGTTTCCTGTAATCAGATTCTCGCATGCTTAATGCCATCTCTGCATCCGCTTCGCGGAGCACCGGGACTAAAAAGCAAAGTTCCCCGCTGGGGCCCCGACCGTGCACACACGGGAGGGAGGCAGCAAAGGAGGTCGCCTCCTGCTGGTTCACCTGGGGCCCTTGGTCTGAGATTTTGAAGGCACAGATGACAGAGGCAGTGCATTGCCTGCATCCCTGGCCTTGGTGCCGTGAAGGAGGGAAGTCGAGGTGGCGAGTAACTTGACCAGCACTGCCACGAGTCTAAGTCGATTGCCAAGAAGTCAGTTTTACTCGCCGGCGACCACAAGCATAAAAAACTGGGATTCTTTTTCCATCTTGTTATATCCCTTGGGGAAGATATTCAAACCCTCCAGCCTCAGTAACTCCTGGCGGGCAGATTTCTTGCCATCTTTTGCTCCTCCAGAAGGAAGAAAGGAGGAAAGGACATCCTGATTCTAAGCACCTCAAGGAAAATGGTCTGGGCGGCAGTCACCAGGGTCATTTAGCATTGTTCTGGAAGTACTAGCCAGTGCCAGCAGGCGACAGAAAGGAAGAAGAGGTTTGAGGGAATTCACTGAGGTGTGGAAATAACACACAAACTACGCAAACAGCAGCCAAGTGTGAATAGAGTGGAAGATAAGAGCTTGTTTACGAGAGTGACAAAACAGATCAACGTCTGTGTGCTTGGTCGCTCAGTCGTGCCCGACTCTTGCGACCCCATAGACTTTAGCCCGCCAGGCTCCTCCGTCCATGGGATTTCCCAGGCAAGAACACTGGAGCCGGTTGCCATTTCCTTCTCCAGGGGATCTTCCTGACGCAGGAATCCAACCTGGGTCTCCTGCATTGCAGGCAGACTCTTCACCGATGGAACTATGAGGACGTCTAGGAACCAGTTTAACAAAGGCTGCGTAGTGCCAATACTATGAGAATTTTAAACTCCACCAAGGGACAGAAAAAACACTTTAATAGATTCAAAGATGCCTTATTCTTGAACAGACATAATTTAAGATTCACTAATCCAAATATTCACTTCAGATTTAATATTTAAAAGAATATTTAATAAGTATCCATTTACTGCCACTCTGCATTAAGTGCATCAGCTTATTTTCTGTCATCCTGTTTATTTAACTTATATGCAGAATACATCATGAGAAACGCTGGACTGGAAGAAACACAAGCTGGAATCAAGATTGCCAGGAGAAATATCAATAACCTCAGATATGTAGATGATACCACCCTTATGGCAGAAAGTGATGAGGAACTAAAAAGCCTCTTGATGAAAGTGAAGGTAGAGAGTGAAAAAGTTGGCTTAAGCTCAACATTCAGAAAACGAAGATCATGGCATCTGGTCCCATCACTTCATGGGAAATAGATGGGGAAACAGTGGAAACAGTGTCAGACTTTATTTTTCTGGGCTCCAGAATCACTACAGATGGTGACTGCAGCCATGAAATTAAAAGACGCTTACTCCTTGGAAGGGAAGTTATGACCAACCTAGACAGCATATTCAAAAGCAGAGACATTACTTGGCCAACAAAGGTCCGTCTAGTCAAGGCTATGGTTTTTCCAGTGGTCATGTATGGATGTGAGAGTTGGACTGTGAAGAAGGCTGAGTGCCGAAGAATTGATGCTTTTGAACTGTGGTGTTGGAGAAGACTCTTGAGAGTCCCTTGGACTGCAAGGAGATCCAACCAGTCCATTCTGAAGGAGATCAGCCCTGGGATTTCTTTGGAAGAAATGATGCTAAAGCTGAAAGTCCAGTACTTTGGCCACCTCATGCGAAGAGTTGACTCATTGGAAAAGACTCTGATGCTGGGAGGGATTGGGGACAGGAGGAGAAGGGGACGACAGAGGATGAGGTGGTTGGATGGCATCACTGACTCGATGGACGTGAGTCTCAGCGAACTCTGGGAGTTGGTGTTGGACAGGGAGGCCTGGCGTGCTGTGATTCATGGGGTCGCAAAGAGTTGGACACAACTGAGCGACTGAACTGAACTGAACTGATCTGAATGCTTTGACATAGGGTCTTGCTGGCCCCGGTGACTGCCCCTCCCAGGTTAACGAGTTCCTGGTGAGCAAACAACTCTTTTCACATACAAATCCATCCTGAGCCCGTCATCCCCACCTCCCTCTGTCTCACTCTGCATTGGGCTCTCACATTCCAGGCTTCTCTCCCTGGCCCTAATCACCGCAGGGTCCAGATGCCTGGGGCACCCTGGAGCCCATGGATATTGTTTAAACTGGCTAAGCCTAAACCTGCTTACTCTGCCTCACCTCTTTCTTCCCAAGGAAAGCACGGGAAAGGCCTCCACCGTGCATCCCCTCTTTCTCGGAGACCACCCCCACCACCTCCCGGCCACCTCTCCAGAACTGTGAGCAAGAAACCACCTTTACCTGTTGACCTTGCTGTCATCGGCAGTTCTTCTATTAATGCACTGAATTTTAAAATAGACTCCAATGGAAATACTATCTTTTTGTGCTACTAGACTTAACACAGAATAATTAAATGGAGAAAAGCCTATAAACTCCACAGAAGAATGAGGTAGGCAGGGTGGTGGGGAGAGGGCACACAGCTGGAGCGGTGGCAGGGTGGGGCGGGGTGGGGCAGGAGTGGCACTGAGTCAGGAGAGGGAGTCGGGAGTGCGGCGATGGGTTAGCCCACAGGACTCACGTGTGAAAGAAGCATGTATTCCCAGGAACTCAACTTTACTTTGGACCTCCATTTTGCCAAGGTAGGAATTTGGCCCAGTTCTGTCAGGATTCTTGTGGCCCATCCCTACCCCTACACGACTCTAAGGATGGTTCAGTTCAGTCCTTCAGTCCTGTCCGACTCTTTGTGACCCCATGAACCGCAGCACCCCAGGCTTCCCTGTCCATCACCAACTCCTGGAGTCTACCCAAATTCATGTCCATTGAGTTGGTGATGCCATCTAACCATCTCATCCTCTGTCATCCCCTTCTCCTCCTGCCCTCAATCTTTCCCAGCATCAGGGTCATTTCCAATGAGTCAGCTCATTTAAAACGGTGGCCAAAGTATTGGAGTTTCAGCTTCAGCATCAGTCCTTCCAATGAATATTCAGGACTGATTTCCTTCAAGATGGATTGGTTGGATCTCCTTGCAGTCCAAAGGACTCTCAAGCATCTTCTCCAACACTACAGTTCAAAAGCATCAATTCTTCTGCGCTCAGCTTTCTTTACAGTCCAACTCTCACATCCATACATGACTACTGGAAAAACCATAGCTTTGACTAGATGGACCTTTGTCAGCAAAGTAATGTCTCTGCTTTTTAATATGCTGTCTAGGTTGGTCATAACTTTTCTTCCAAGGAGTAAGCATCTTTTAATTTCATGGCTACAGTCACCATCTGCAGTGACTTCTGTCACTGTTTCCACTGTTTCCCCATCTATTTCCCATGAAGTGATGGGACCAGATGCCATGATCTTAGTTTTCTGAATTTTGAACTTTAAGCCAACTTTTTCACTCTCCTCTTTCACTTTCATCAACAGGCTCTTTAGTTCTTCTTCACTTTCTGCCGTAAGGGTGGTGTCATCTGCATATCTGAGGTTATTGATATTTCACCTGGCAATGCTGATTCCAGCTTGTGCTTCTTCCAGTCCAGCGTTTCTCATGATGTACTCTGTATAGAAGTTAAATAAGCAGGGTGACAATATACAGACTTGATGGACTCCTTTTCCTATTTGGAACCAGTCTGTTGTTCCATGTCCAGTTCTAACTGTTGCTTCCTGACCTGCATACAGGTTTCTCAAGAGGCAGGTCAGGTGGTCTGGTGTTCCTATCTGTTTAAGAATTTTCCATAGTTCATTGTGATCCACATAGTCAAAAGGTTTGGCATAGTCAATAAAGCAGAAATAGATGTTTTTCTGGAACTCTCTTGCTTTTTCAGTGATCCAGTGGATGTTGATCTCTGGTTTCTCTGCCTTTTGTAAAACCAGCTTGAACATCTGAAACTTCACGGTTCACCTATTGCTGAAGCCTGGCTTGGAGAATTTTGAGCATTACTTTACTAGTGTGTGAGATGAGTGCAATTGTGCAGTAATTTGAGCATTCTTTGGCATTGCCCTTCTTTGAATGAAAACTGACCTTTTCCAGTCCTGTGGCCACTGCTGAGTTTTCCAAATTTCCTGACATATTGAGTGAAGCACTTTCACAGCATCATCTTTCAGGATTTGAAATAGCTCAACTGGAAATCCATCACCTCCACTAGCTTTGTTCATAGTGATGCTTCCTAAGGCCCACTTGACTTCACATTCCAGGATGTCTGGCTCTAGGTGAGTGATCACACCATCGTGGTTATCTGGGTCGTGAAGATCTTTTTTGTACAGTTCTTCTGTGTATTCTTGCCACCTCTTTGTAATATCGTCTGCTTCTGTTAGGTCCATACCATTTCTGTCCTTTATTGAGCCCATCTTTGCATGAAATGTTCCCTTGGTATCTCTAATTTTCTTGAAGAGATCTCTAGTCTTTCCCATTCTATTGTTTTCCTCTATTTCTTTACACTGATCACTGAGGAAGGCTTTCTCATCTCTCTCTGCTAAGGATGGTGGGGGTGTCTAACCCAGGCCCCAGGGCTGGCCTTTGACGCCAAATGGCTCACCCTCTCCACTCTGCACCCTCAGGGTTGTCTGCTGCACCTTTTGTGACATAAACCCCTCCTGGGTCTCCACCCTTGCAAGAAAATGTCTGTGACGTCCATGATGTATATTTCACTACATGACTTGTGGGAGTAGATTCTTCATGGGAGCCCTCAGAGGAGCTTGCCAAAGAGAGCAAGCGGATGCAAGCCCCGGAAGAGGAGGGTGGGCAGCACCTGGGTGCACAGGGACTCAGCCAAGGCAGGAAGGGGGATGGGGATTCATTTCACTAAGCATAATGTGAGTAGTGAATGAGGTGCTGTAGGAGGGCTGGGAGAGTGGACGGCTTCGTGGAAGAGGTGACAATACAGCTGACACCACACGCCAAATGGGGGGCAGCACACGGAGCACTGGAGCGGAAGTGGCACGGCAGGGCTCAGGCTGAGGTGACACTGGGCTTGATGTCCTTCTCTCCCTGAGCCTCGAGGAGCCAGCTCCTGGGAATACGCTGGGGCCGGAGAGTGAGGCTCAGGACAAACGCACTAGCTATAGAGTGACTACAGAGCCAGCTCCAGTGACACCTGGGAAGGAGACGGTGGATGATGCCATCTCTGGGTATTTCCAGGCCTGAGTCATAATTTAAAGTGTTCCCTTCAAACTTTGAAACTGGAGATCCAAGTGTTTTTAGCTGGGCCTTTTCTCTCTCTAACTGCAGGGGTAACCATACAACTGGTCCACCATGGGTTCACTGACCAGCTAGCCAGCCTCTCTGCTGGAAAGAAAGGGCTTGGAGGAGAGGGATGATCCAAAATAATCTGATGAAAACAAGAGGCATAGGCATCCGTGCCTGTCAGATCCGAATCCAAGGTGTCCCTTAATCTGCATCTTATCTTTGGGAGGATGTCACCGGATTTTCAATTTCCTTTACCCACATGACTTCATTATTCAGATTGCGAGAGTGCATGTGTGTGTACTCAGTCATTCAGTCGTGTCTGACTCCTGGAGACTCCATGGTAGCCTGCGAGGCTCCTCTGTCCACGGAATTTTTTCAGTCAAGAATACTGGAGTGTGTTGCCATCTCCTACTACAAGCGATCTTTCCCACCACCCAGGGATCAAACCTGCATCTCTTGCGTCTTTTGCACTGGCAGGCAGATTCTTCACTGAGCCACCTGGGTTGCCCCCGTTATTCAGATTAGCAGCCAACAAATGCAACCAGCAAACACCAGATGACTCAGACTGCATCTGTATACATTTCACTGTCCACAGCAGTCAGCACACTCTGCTTTATTAGGGTTTCTCAGTCATAATTCCCACCTGGAATTTAACTGGTTTCCAACTTCCTTCATACATTCATGTGAAACTTCATCACAGTCACTTTTAAATCTACGTTTACTTTAGCCATGTACCACTTCTTCATGGCAGTGTACTACTTCCCCATTGCCTAGAGAAATGTCTTAAAAACACTAAAGGAAATTGCTGCAGCCACTATGGAAAACAATATGGAGGTTCTGCAAAAAACTAAAAATAGAATTACAGTACAATCCGGCAATTCCACTTCTGGGTATTTATCCAAAGAAAATAAAAACATTAATTCAACGGATACATGCACCCCTATGATCACTGCAGTGTTATTTACAATAGCCAAGATATGGAAACAACCTCAATGTCCATGCATAGATGACTGGATAAAGAAGATGCGGTATTAATATAATACTACTCAGCCATTTAAAGAACAAGGTCTTGCCATTTGCAGCAACAAGGACTGACCTGGAGAGTGGTATGCTAAGTGAAGTCAGTAAAACAGAGAAAGACAAGTACATGATTTCAATATGGAATCTAAAAACTGAAAAACAAATGAACAAACAAAATACAACAGATTCATAGGTAGAACCAACTGGTGGTTGCCAGAAGAAAGTGGGGTGAAGGACAGATAAAAGAGGGGACAAAGTTTAAAAGGTAAAAACTTCCAGCTGTAAGATAAATAGCTCATGAGCGTATAACATACATAGGCAACATAATATTGTAACAGCTTTGCATGGTGAAAGATAGCAATTGGTGTTACCATGGTGACCATTTCATAATGTATAAAAATACTGAATCATTAAATTAAACATTTGAAACTAATACAATATTGTATGGTACTTACTATTAAATTAGAGGTAATAAAAGAACAAATATATTTCTGGAAGCAATATTACTTTTACTTTCCTTTAATGTTCAAAATTCTATTATTTCTTTGTAATAGATTTGAGACTTTTTTCTGTATGGAAAATACACACCAGTCACAGAATAAGCTGAGCTACTCCAAAGGTGCACACCTGAGATAACCACAGAAAATATCCACTGAGCTGTTTCCAACATGATGAGTTCTCAGTCAACTATCATCCAGTGAGTTCAGCTCAGTCGCTCAGTCGTGTCCAACTCTTCGCGAGCCCATGAATCGCAGCACGCCAGGCCTCCCTGTCCATCACCAACTCCCAAAGTTCACTCAGACTCATGTCCATCAAGTCGGTGATGCCATCCAACCATCTCATCCTCTGTCGTCCCCTTCTCCTCCTGCCCCCAATCCTTCCCAGCATCAGGGTCTTTTCCAATGAGTCAACTCTTCGCATGAGGTGGCCAAAGTACTGGAGTTTCAGCTTCAGCATCAGTCCTTCCAGTGAACACCCAGGACTGATAACCCTTAGGATGGACTGGTTGGATCTCCTTGCAGTCCAAGGGACTCTCAAGAGTCTTCTCCAACACCACAGTTCAAAAGCATCAATTCTTCAGCGCTCAGCCTTCTTCACAGTCCAACTCTCACATCCATACATGACCACAGGAAAAACCATAGCCTTGACTAGACGGACCTTTGTTGGCAAAGTAATGTCTCTCTGCATTTGAATATGCTATCTAGGTTGGTCATAACTTTCCTTCCAAGGAGTAAGCATCTTTTAATTTCATGGCTACAGTCACCATCTGCAGTGATTTTGGAGCTCAAAAAAATAAAATTAGACACTGCTTCCACTGTTTCCCCGTCTATTTCTCATGAAGTGATGGGACCAGATGCCATGATCTTCGTTTTCTGAATGTTGAGCTTTAAACCAACTTTTTCACTCTCCTCTTTCACTTTCATCAAGAGGCTTTTTAGTTCCTCTTCATTTTCTGCCATTAGGGTGGTGTCATCTGCATATCTGAGGTTATTGATATTTCTCCCGGCAATCCTGATTCCAGCTTGTGCTTCTTCCAGCCCAGCGTTTCTCATGATGTACTCTGCATAGAAGTTAAATAAGCAGGGTGACAATATACAGCCTTGACGTACTCTTTTTCCTATTTGGAACCAGTCTGTTGTTCCATGTCCAGTTCTAACTGTTGCTTCCTGACCTGCATATAGGTTTCTCAAGAGGCTGGTCAGGTGGTCTGGTATTCCTATCTCTTTCAGAATTTTCCACAGTTGATTGTGATCCACACAGTCAAAGGCTTTGGCATAGTCAATAAAGCAGAAATAGATGTTTTTCTGGAATTCTCTTGCTTTTTTGATGATCCAGCAGATGTTGGCAAATTGATCTCTGGTTCCTCTGCCTTTTATAAAACCAGCTTGAACATCTGGAAGTTCACAGTTCACGTATTGCTGAAGCCTGGCTTGGAGAATTTTAAGCATTACTTTACTAGCACGTGAGATGAGTAAATGGCATGGAGAAGGGAATGGCAAACCACTTCAGTATTCTTGCCTTGAGAACCCCATGAACAGGATGAAAAGGCAAAATGATAGGATACTGAAAGAGGACCTCCCCAGGTTGGTAGGTGCCCAATATGCTACAGGAGATCAGTGGAGAAATAACTCCAGAAAGAATGAAGGGATGGAGCCAAAGCAAAAACAATAGTCAGCTGTGGATGTGACTGGTGATAGAAGCAAGGTCCAATGCTGTAAAGAGCAATATTGCATAGGAACCTGGAATGTCAGGTCCATGAATCAAGGCAAATTGGAAGTAGTCAAACAGGAGATGGCAAGAGTGAACGTCTACATTTTAGGAATCAGCAAACTAAAATGGACTGGAATGGGTGAATTTAACTCAGATGACCATTATATCTGCTACTGTGTGCAGGAATCCCCTAGAAGAAATGGAGTAGCCATCATGGTCAACAAAAGAGTCCGAAATGCAGTACTTGGGTGCAATCTCAAAAACGACAGAATGATCTCTGTTCGTTTCTAAGGCAAACCATTCAACATCACAGTAATCCATGTCTATGCCCCAACCAGTAATGCCAAAGAAGCTGAAGTTGAATAGTTCTATGAAGAACTACAAGACCTTCTAGAACTAACACCCCAAAAAGATGTCCTTTTCATTACAGGGGACTGGAATGTAAAAGTAGGAAGTCAAGAAACACCTGGAGCAATGGGCAAATTTGGCCTTGGAATATGGAATGAAGCAGGGCAAAGGCTAATAGAGTTTTGCCAAGAGAATGCAATGGTCATAGGGAACACCCTCTTCTAACAACACAAGAGAAGACTCTACACATGGACATCACCAGATGGTCAAACCAAAATCAGATTGATTATATTCTTTGCAGCCAAAGATGGAGAAGCTCTATACACTCAGCAAAAACAAGACTGGGAGCTGACTGTGGCTCAGATCATGAACTCCTTATTGCCAAATTCAGACTGAAATTGAAGAAAGTAGGGAAAACCACTAGACCATTCAAGTATGACCTAAATCAAATCCCTTATGATTATACACTGGAAGTGAGAAATAGATTTAAGGGACTAGATCTGAGAGATAGAGTGCCTGATGAACTATGGAGGGAGGTTTGTGACATTGTACAGGAGATAGGGATCAAGACCATCCCCATGGAAAAGAAATGCAAAAAAGCAAAATGGCTGTCTGAGGAGGCCTTACAAATAGCTGTGAAAAGAAGAGAAATGAAAAGGAAAGGAGAAAAAGAAAGATATAAGCATCTGAATGCACAGTTCCAAAGAATAGCAAGGAGAGATAAGAAAGCCTTCCTCAGTGATCAATGCAAAGAAATAGAGGAAAACAACAGAATGGGAAAGACTAGAGATCTCTTCAGGAAAATTAGAGATACCAAGGGAACATTTCATGCAAAGATGGGCACAATAAAGGACAGAAATGGTATGGACCTAACAGAAGCAGAAGATATTAAGAAGAAGTGGCAAGAATACACAGAATATACAAAAAAGATCTTCACGACCCAGATAACCACGATGGTGTGATCACTCACCTAGAGCCAGACATCCTGGAATGTGAAGTCAAGTGGGCCTTAGAAAGCAGCACTACGAACAAAGCTAGTGGAGGTGATGGAATTCCAGTTGAGCTACTTCAAATCCTGAAAGATGATGCTGTGAAAGTGTTGCCCTCAATATGCCAGCAAATTTGGAAAACTCAGCAGTGGCCACAGGACTGGAAAAGGTCAGTTTTCATTCTAATCCCAAAGAAGGGCAATGCCAAAGAATTCTCAAACTACCACACGATTGCACTCATCTCACATGCTAGTAAACTAATGCTTAAAATTCTCCAAGCCAGGCTTCAGCAATACGTGAACTGTGAATTTCCAGATGTTCAAGCTGGTTTTAGAAAAGGCAGCGGAAACAGAGATCAATTTGCCAACATCTGCTGGATCATCAAAAAAGCAAGAGAGTTCCAGAAAAACATCTATTTCTGCTTTATTGACTATGCCAAAGCCTTTGAATGTGTGGATCACAATCAACTGTGGAAAATTCTGAAAGAGATGGGAATACCAGACCATCTGATCTGCCTCTTGAGAGACCTATATGCAGATCAAGAAGCAACAGTTAGAACTGAACATGGAACAACAGACTGGTTCCAAGTAGGAAAAGGAGTATGTCAAGGCTGTATACTGTCACCCTGCTTATTTAACTTCTATGCAGAGTACATCATGAGAAATGCTGGGCTGGAATCAGGATTGCCAGGAGAAATATCAATAACCTCAGATACGCAGATGACACCACCCTAATGGCAGAAAGTGAAGAGAACTAAAAAGCCTCTTGATGAAAGTGAAAGAGGAGAATGAAAAAGTTGGCAGCTCAACACTCAGAAAACGAAGATCATGGCATCTGGTTCCATCACTTCATGGGAAATAGACGGGGAAACAGTGGAAACTGTGTCAGACTGTATTTAATTTTTTTTTTTTTTTTTGAGCTCCAAAATCACTGCAGATGGTGACTGTAGCCATGAAATTAAAAGATGCTTACTCCTTGGAAGGAAAGTTATGACCAACCTAGACAGCATATTCAAATGCAGAGACATTACTTTGCCAACAAAGGTCCGTCTAGTCAAGGCTATGGTTTTTCCTGTGGTCATGTATGGATGTGAGAGTTGGACTGTGAAGAAAGCTGAGCACTAAAGAATTGATGCTTTTGAACTGTGGTGTTGGAGAAGACTCTTGAGAGTCCCTTGGACTGCAAGGAGATCCAACCAGTCCATTCTAAAGGAGATCAGCCCTGGGTGTCCTTTGGAAGGAATGATGCTAAAGCTGAAACTCCAATACTTTGGCCACCTCATTCGAAGAGTTGACTCATTCGAAAAGACTCTGATGCTGGGAGGGATTAGGGGCAGGAGGAGAAGGGGATGACAGAGGACGAGATGGCTGGATGGTATCACCAACTCGATGGACATGAGTTTGGGTGAACTCAGGGAGTTGGTGGACAGGGAGGCCTGGCGTGCTGCAATTGATGGGGTTGCAAAGAGTCGGACACGACTGAGCAACTGAATTGAACTGAACTCTACGGCACGTGCCCTCCAGAGGCCAGCGTCTGCCGGGAGCTAACGTGAGGAACTCCGCCCATGGCAAAGGCCATGAGGAAGGAGGCTCGACATACGCAAAGGCAGGATCGAGCCTCAGGAGTCCCCCTGGAAATTCTCGAGCATCCACCCCCAAAGCCAGAGTCTGCCTACTTTACTGCTTTGTGCTCTCACCTACACCTCTGACTTTACGGGGGGCTGTCCCCCACGACCTCTCTCTGAAAAAGAGTTAACTTACAGCTCCAGTTAATAAAGTTCCTGGGCATGACAAGAGTGTTTCAACCTACAAACTCCTTTGGAAGTCCTCTAGCCTGCCTGAACAGGTTCTTCCAGCCACATGTGATTGTTCAGAGCCTCCCAACTGTGAGAGGCATGAGATGTTCTAAACTGTCTAAATACAGATTCCTTTGAGCAGTTAAAAGATTGATTAGAAATTGTATTGGTGAAGGGTTTTTCACTTGTTGGGCCAATGTTTGCTGCTAAGTTTCCATATCCCTACCTACTGTGTCCCTGGGAATGTATTGATTAATATAATTGGTGTATAGGAATGTAAGTAGTAGCTTTAATGTTTGTAACCTTGGACCCTTGAGTTAATTCTTTTCTTTTTATAGCCCAACACACGTTTGCCCTATAGGAATGCACTTTATCTAATGCTTTCGGAGGGTGGTGCCTGACTTTAGAATAATCACCTTTAGAGAAAAATGAAGAAAGGGTCATAAAATGTTAACAGGCCTCCTGGCCAGAAGATGATGTAAATCACCTAAACTTTTGCATATGATAAGTTTGAAAGCCTGGCTTCGATAAGGATCAAGGACTGCTGACCTTCCCCCATTATCCTCCACGCACAACTTAAGGTATAAAAACTACTTTGGAAAATAAAATGCAGGCCTTATTCACCGAAGCTTGGTCTCCCCATGTCGTTCTTTCTCTCACCTTCTGGCTGAATTCCCATCTGGAGCGTGGAGGCTCGTCAAGCCTACTAATTATGCCTGGGCTTCTAAGATCTGACTGGGGAGGCCTTAGTGTCTCCTCTCCTTTGGGAGAACGGGAGGACGCCTGCGGCCTACATAGGTGACGCAAATCCCTTGTCCTGGAATTTTATTAGCTTTCAAGGTAAACCAAGTTATTCAGCCTCTTTTCTTCACTGAATTTCTTCGCTGAGCTATCCTTATTTAACCACTCTTTATATCTTTAATTAACATTTAAATAAGCTATTGTTTCCTGATCGCAGACACCGCCCCAGCTTCGAATTCCCTGGATCCACCGGGGCTGGACCCTGGTAAGCGTCCACGGGGAGCACGGGACACCCGGTGAGATGACAGGGCCACCCACTCTCTGCTTCTCCTCTGCAGCCCAGGCTCTGCAGTGTGTGTCGCAGAACTCCATAAGGGGACCTGCCGGGGAAGAGGGGGGCCTGATCTCAGGCGCTTGTCACGTGAAACCACATCTTCATGCAAGCATCTCCTCAGCTCATACCTCAAAGCTGGAGGCCACCGCTTCGCGGAGGTCACTTAGATCCCTAACAAGCCAATGGATGGATACAAGTCTGATGTGTATGACACAGTCAAACTAGCTGAACTTAGATATAAAGTCCTATACCCCAATTCATATATAAAACTGCAGATAATACACAAGAACTCTGAAAATAATTTCCATTTCTAGTATTTTCTTAAAACAATGTTTCTGAGAATACAATTATATAACAATTTTCATTTTAAAATCTTACACAAGTAGGAAAAAACGTACAAAAAATAAAAATTACTTACATACCATCACCAAGATATATCAAAATTTTGGTTTACTTCGTGCCCCCTTTTTTCTCTATGTATATTATCTGTGAATGAGTAAAGATGTATATCCTGACCTGAACCCATCCATTTTTGTAGCTGTGATTATGCTCAGTCACATCTCTTTGGGACCCCACGGGCCCCACCAGGCTCCTCTGTCCATGGGATTTTCCAAGCAAGAATACTGGAGTGGGTTGTCATTTATTTCTCCATTAATAAACATTCTCTTCAACACAATTTTTATTTTATGATGTTGAAAAACCATAACTTATATAACCAATGTCTTATCATTAAACACTGGGGTTGTTCCTAAATAAAGCCATGCTGAAGGGGCTTACAAATAAATATTTGACCAAATATTTCATTATTTCTTTAAACTACATTCTTGAAATATGCCCACTGGGTCAAAAGTTATGGGGTATGAACACTTTATGATTGTGAATACAAACACTGCTAGAATCCCTCAGTGAAATTTGCACCAATTTCGACACAGTGCTCCGCTCTTCATTTCACCCTCACCAAATGCTGAAAACTGTAATTTTAAAAGTGCTTTGCCGAGGAGCTGGGGTATAAAAGAGGTTTTCAAGTTTAACTTACATACTCATTTGTATTCATACTCATACTCTGATTGATCATTTGCTTTTTTCTATTAATTATACATTCATGCCCTTTGCCCATTTTCTGACTAGTGCATTAACAGTTTTCTTATCAACAAGAGTTCTCTATATATTAAGGCTGCTGACTGTTGCTCTCAATGTGGTACACATACACTGAGGTTGATAATCCAAATATACCCTGAAATTATTAGTTTGGGTGTGATGTGACTTCTCCTTTGGCTTGGTAAGTTCTTTCCAGAAAAAGAAAACAAACACACAACTTATAGCGTAGAACAAGCCCCATCAGACATTGGGCAGACTAACGAACGAAGTGGTCAGTGGATAAACCACGAGGCAGAAACAGTCCAGGTATTCCAACTCACTCAACATGCCTCTCAGTATACAGTTCTTGAAACTGTTTTTTGTCTGAAGAGGTTTCTAAAAGATATGTGATGTTAAGAAGGGATTCGTTTAAAAGAATACTGACGTGTAATTCAACAGTTAGGTAGTCACAATACAATGTAATTAACCCCTTCTTCCATCTGTAAATGGTTATTTCTGTGGTAGGATTCTGGTAGCTTTTTATATTTTTAATCAATTCCTATACTATAAAATGTCACTCAGAAATGTTTTATTTAATTTTTGCATGACAATTTTAAGATTATAGTAATTTTGTTTTGAAAAATAAAATTCCATCTTATAGGAAAGAGAAAACTCTTCAAGTCATTCATTGGCATCTTTACAGATTAGACCGGGTCAGCCAGTGAAAATCCTAAAAAAAGAAAAGAAACAAATATTCAGTCAAAAGAAATAACTACATCAAACTATATCCTATCTTGCTTGCTCTAAAATCCAAAAGTCCCATTATAACGACACTAGCCACAGTGGGGGTAAATGAGTTTTGTCTTTGATCTACAGCTTTTCCTAAAAAGGAGCTAAAAATCTATTAGTGAATCTTCTGTCTCTTCCTACAAAACAACCTAATATCACTTTCTGAATCTTGCCCCATTAATAGTAATCAGGGCAGACAAAAAAACTATAGAGTATGAAAGAAGCAGAAATACTACAAAACAGAAATATGTAGAAAACAAACTTATGGTTTGTCATTGTTCAGTTCTCAGTTGTGTCCAACTTTGTGACCCCATGGACTGCAGTATACACCAGGCCCCCCTGTCCATCACCATCTCCCGGAGCTTGCTCATACTCACATCCATCGAGTCAGTGATGCCATCCAACCATCTCATCCTCTGTCGTCCCCTTCTCCTCCCGCCTTCAATCTTTCCCAGCAACAGGGTCTTTTCCAGTGAATCAGCTCTTCACATCAGGTGGCCAAAGTATTGGAGCTTGAGCTTCAGCATCAGTCCTTCCAATGAACACTCAGGAATGATTTCCTTTAGGATGGACTGGTTGGATCTCCTTGCAGTCCAAGGGACTCTCAAGCATCTTCTCCAACACCACAGTTTGAAAGCATCAATTCTTTGGCGCTCAGCTTTCTTTAAGGTCCAACTTTCACATCTGCACATGACTACTGGAAAAATCATAGCTTTGACTAGATGGACCTTTGTCAACAAAGTAATGTCTCTGCTTTTTAATATGCTTTGTCATAGCTTTTGTTCCAAGGAGCAAGCGTTTTTTAATTTAATAGCTGCAGTCACCGTCCACAGTGATTTTGGAGCCCAAGAAAATGGTCTGTCACTGTTTCCATTGTTTCCCATCTATTTGCCATGAAGTTATGGGACTGGATGCCATGATCTTAGTTTTTTGAATGCTGAGTTTTAAGCCAGCTTTTTCACTCTCCTCTTTCATCAAGAGGCTCTTTAGTTCCTGTTCCTTTTCTGTCATGAAGGTGGTGTAATCTGCATATCTGAGGTTATTGATATTTCTCCCAGCAATCTTGATTTCAGCTTGTGCTTCATCCAGCCCAGCATTTCTCATGATGTACTCCATATATAAGTTAAATAAACAGAGTGACAAGCCTTGACACACTCCCTCCCCAATTTCGAACCAGTTTGTTATTCCATGTCTGGTTCTAACTGTTGCTTCTTGACCTGCATACATGTTTCTCAGGAGGTAGGTCAGGTGGTCTGGTATTCCCATCTCTTTAAGAATTTTCCACAGTTTGTTGTGATCCATAGTCAAAGGCTTTAGCATAGTCAATGAAGCAGGGGTAGATGTTTTTTTGGAAGTCCCTTGCTTTTTCTATCACCCAATGGATGTTGGCAATTTGATTATCTGCCTTTTCCAAATCCAGCTGGTACACGTGGAAGTTTTCGGTTCACATACTGTTGAAGCATAGCTGGAAGGATTTGAGCATTAACTTGCTAGCTTGTGAAATGAGTGCAACTGTACGATAGTTTGAACATTCTTTGGCATTGCCTTTCTTTGGGTTTAGAATGAAAACTGACCTTTTCCAGTCCTGTGGCCACTGCTGAGTTTTCCAAATTTGCTAGCATACTGAGTGCAGTACTTTAACAGCATCTTCTTTTAAGATCTGAAATAGCTCAGGTAGAATTCCATCACCTCCACTAGCTCTGTTCGTAGTGATGCTTCCTAAGGCCCACTTGACTTCACACTCTAGGATGTCTGGCTCTAGGTGAGTGATGACACTACCATGGTTATCCAGGTCATTAAGGCCTTTTTTGTATAGTTCTTGTGTGTATTCTTGCCAACTTATGGTTACCAAGGGGAAAAAGGCATGGTGGGGGAGGGAAGAAACTGGGAGACAGGGATTGACATATAAACACTACTATATATAAAACAGGTAACTAATGAGAACCTACTGTATCGCACAGGGAATTCTAGTCATATTATGTAGTGACCTACATGGGAAGAGAATCTAAAAAAGAATGGATATATGAATAACTGTTAATTTTGCTGAACAGCAGAAACCAACACACTATAAACCAACTATACTCCAATAAAAATTAATTTTTTAAAAAAGGAGGAGATGAGGGAGGAAAGAGGACCAAGCTCCCACATCTAAGCAGAACTTTGGTAGAAAGAGCAGTGCACGGAAGCCTTTCCCAGGACAGAAACTATCCTACCCATAGAGCCTGGACACTGGCAACTGCAGAGATTAGGTCCTCCCTGTACAGCAAGCAGCCCGCTACACCATGAATCAGTGATAAGTGGTGACCAGCAGTCTGTTCTCTGTATCTGAGTCTGTTTCTTTGCTCACAGTCACATTCATTCGTTTTACTTCAGATTCCACATCAAGAAGTGACAACACCCAGTGTCGCTCCTCTTTCCCTTTCTCTGTCTGCCTTATGTCACAAAGAATAATATCCTCTAGGTCCATCCACATTGCTGCAGATCATGGGATCTCCTTTTTTATGGTTGAATAGTGTTCTATTGTACATGTATATCACATCTTTTAGAAATTTATTTATTCATTTATTTATGGCTGTGCTGGGTCTTCACTGCCGCACGGGCCTTTCTCTAGATGCAGCAAACGAGGGCTCCTCTCTAGTTGCAGAGTGCGGGCTTCTCGTCACGGTGGCTCCTCCTGCTGTGGAGCACAGGCTCTGAGGTGCACGGGCTCTGAGGCGCACAGGCTCTGCAGTGCACGGGCGTCAGCAGTCACAGCCTGCAGGCTCAGCAGTTGCAGCTCCCAGGCTCTGGAGCACAGAGTCAGTGGTTGCAGCTCATGGGCTTCGTTGCTCCGTGGCATGTCCCATCTTCCCAGATCAGGGACTGAACCTGTGTCTCCTGCATTGGCAGGCAGGTTCTTTACCACTGAATCACCGGGGAAGTCCATACAAGAATCTGCTTCATCCGTTTATTGGTTGATGGACGCTTAGGTTACTTCCATATCTTAGCTATTGTAAATAATGTTGCTCTGAACACTGGGGTGCATGTTATCTTTTCAGACTTAAACATATAGAAACAAACTAGTGGTCACCAGTGGGGAGAAGGACAGGCGGAGGGACGAGATGGGGTATGAGATTCAGAGACACAAATTACTCTGTATAAAGTAACTAAGCTACAAGGATATATTGCACAGCATAGGAATAGACTTCCCTGTAGCTTAAATGGTAAAGAATCTGCCTGTGATGCAGGAAACCAGGGTTCGATTCCTGGGTTGGGAAGTTCCTCTGGAGAAGGGAATGGCAATCCACTCCAGTATTCTTGCCTGGAGAATTCCATGTACAGAGAAGCCTGGTGGGCTACAGTCTGTGGGGTCGCAAAGAGTCGGACACGACTAAGCGACTAACACACATAGGGAATATAGCCAATATTTTATAATAATTTTAAATGGAGTGTAGTCTATAAAAATCACTATGTTGTATACCTAAAACTAACATGGTACTGCAAATCAACTGTACTTTGTTTTAAAAAAATGACAAATGGCAATGGACACATAATTAATCAATGAAAAGTAAACAGCTAAGAAACTGTAATATAAGTGGAATTCTACCGGAATGAAGACACATATGTTGAAGTAGTAGATGCAAAAAAATACAAGGATAATCCTCATGGAATTATAAAAGAGGAAGTAGGAGGCTATATTTCTCCAGCAATATCCTCCAGGTTCATAGAGAACCCACAACAGACCACTAGAAGCAGATCACTTAGAAAGGTGAACGTGGTAGCAGAGAGAGGACATCAGTCAGGGCCCTCCTGTGACTATAACACCGGTCTGTTTTGTCTGTGTGCTCTGACCGCACTTACCAGGGCTTTAGCCCTTAGTGCTCTGATGCTCTGATGCCAGGAGGAGGGGCTCTTGGCTGCAACACTAACACCCCAGCTACTGGAAAGTCGGTGCTCAGCTAGACAAAAGGACACGGGATTTTAAAACCTATCTATTGGGTGTCTAGCTAGACAGAATTATCTGAACAAAGAGTTTCTTTCTAAGGTAATCAATAAACCCACAAAGGTACTGAGCAGATTCTGAAAGTTGACCTATCTTAAAACAGTCTGGCTGCTTGCTCCATGTAAACTGTGCTAATCTCACCTAACTCATCATCTTTCTGGCCTAGTCTTTCTGTGCTCACCATCCCCATCACCATGCTTCTTCTTAAGTATCTCTTCTCTCTGCTATGAGAAGAGCCTATGAGAGGCTATGCCAAAGCCTTTCTCTCCCTGTTTTTAAATTTTAATTGAAGTATAATTGACACACGTGCATGCTAAGTTGCTTCAGTCATGCTCCACTCTCTGCGACCCTATGGACTGTGGCCCACCAGGTTCCTCTGTCTATGGAATTATCCAGACAGAAATACTGGAGTGGGATGCCATACATTCCTCCAGGGGATCTTCCTGACTCAGGGGTCAAACCTGCACCTCCTGTGGCCCCTGAACTGAGCCACTGGGAAGGCCCCATAATTGACTCATAACATTACATTTATTTCAGGGGCTTCCCAGGTGGCGTCAGCGGTAAACAACCTGCCTGCCAATGCAGGAGACATGAGACGTGGGTTCGGTCCCTGGGTCAGGAAGATCCCCTGGAGGAGAAAATGGCAACCCACTCCAGTATTTGTGTCTGGAGAATTCCATAGACAGAGGAGTTTGGCAGGCTACGTCCATGGGATTGCAGAGTCTGACACAACTGAGCGACTAACACACACACACGTTATACTCATTTCAGGTATACAACACAATGACCTGATATTTGTACACATCAAAAAATGATCACAACAAATCTAGCTAACATCCATCACTACATATAGTCACAAAAATGTTTACTGTAATGAGAACTTGTAATAGCTATTTGGTTAGCAACTTTCAAATATGCAACACAGTATTATTAACTACAGTTATCATGCTGTTCATTACATCTCCGAAGACTTATATTTATAACTGGAAGTTTGTACCTTTTGACCCCCATAGGCCATTTTGCCCACTCCCCACCCACCAACTCTGGCGACCACCAACCCATTTTCTGCACCTATGAGCTGGGGTTTTTGTTTGTTTTGGGCTCCATACGTGAGGTCATATGACACTCACCTCTCTCTGACTTGAGTCTCTCAGCACAACGCATTCAAGGCCGACCCACGTTGTTGCAGTGCTAAGACTCCATCCTTTTTACGGCTAAATAATAACCCATTGTGTGTATTTACAAACCATTTTAGGAATCACTGAGCTAATATGGACTAGAATGGGTGAACTTAACTCAGATAACCAATATATCTACTACTGTGGACAAGAATTCCTTAGAAGAAATGGAGTAGCCCTCATAGGCAACAAAAGAGTCTGAAATGCAGTACTTGGGTGCAGTCTCAAAAATGACAGAATGATCTCTGTTCATTTCCAAGGCAAACCTGCAATATGATAGTAATCCAAGTCCATGCCCCAACCACTAATGCTAAAGAAGCTGAAGTCTGAACCGAGATATGAAGACCTACAAGACCTTCTAGAACTAACACCCCAAAAAGATGTTCTTTTCATTATAGGGTACTGGAAGGCAAAAGTAGGAAGTCAAGAGATACCTGGTATAACAGGCAAGTTTGGCCTTGAGTACAAAATGAAGCAGGGCAAAGGCTAACAGAGTTTTGCCAAGAGAATGCACTGGTCATAGCGAACACCCTCTTCCAACAACACAAGAGAAGACTCTACACGTGGACATCACCAGATGGTCAATACCAAAATTAGATTGATTATATTCTTTGCAGCCGAAGATGGAGAAGCTCTATACAGTCAGCAAAAACAAGACCAGGAGCTGTGACTCAGATCATGAATTCCTTATTGCAAAATTCAGACTTAAATTGAAGTAGAGAAAACCACTAGGCCATTCAGGTATGACCTAAATCAAACCCTTTATAATTATACAGTGGAAGTGACAAATAGATTCAAGGAATTAGATCTGACAGAATGCCTGAAGAACTATGGATGGGGGTTCATAACATTGTACAAGAGGTGGTGATCAAAATCATCTCCAAGAAAAAGAAATGCAAGAAGGCAAAATAGTTGTCTGAGGAGGCCTTACAAATAGCTGAGAAAAGAAGAAAAGTGAAAGGCACAGGAGAAAAGGAAAGATAAAATCATCTGAACGCAGAGTTCCAAAGAATAGCAAGGAGAGATAAGAAAAGCTTCCTAAGTGATCAGTGCAAAGAAATAGAGGAAAACAACAGAATGAGAAAGACTAGAGATCTCTTCAAGAAAATTAGAGATACCAATGAAACATTTCATGCAAAGACAGGCACAATAAAAGACAGAAATGGTATGGACCTAATAGAAGCAGACGATATTAAGAAGAGGTGGCAAGACTACACAGAAGAACTGTACAAAAAAGATCTTCATGATCCAGATAACCACAAAGGTGTGATCACTCACCTAGAGCCAGACATCTTGGAGTGTGAAGTCAAGTGGGCCTTAGGAAACATCACTACGAACAAAGCTAGTGGAGGTGATGGAATTCCAGTTGAGCTATTTCAAATCCTAAAAGATGATGCTGTGAAAGTACAGCACTCAACAATCCAGCAAATTTGGAAAAATCAGCGGTGGCCACAGGAGTAGAAAAGGTCAGTTTTCATTCTAATACCAAAGAAGGGAAATGCCAAGAAATGTTCAAACTATCACACAGTTGCATTGATTTCATACGCTAGCAAAATAACGCTCAAGATTCTCCAAGCCAGGCTTCAACAGTATGTGAATCGAGAACTTCCAGATGTTCAAGCTGGATTTAGAAAAGGCAGAGGAACCAGAGATCAAATTGCCAACATCTGCTGGATCATAGAAAAAGCAGAATTTCAGAAAGTCATCTACTTGTTTTACTGACTATGCTAAAGCCTTTGACTGTGTGGATCACAACAAACTGTGAAGCATCCTTAAAGAGATGAGAATACCAGACCAGCTTACCTACCTCCTGAGAAATCTGTATTCAAGTCAATGAGCAACAGTTAGAATTGGACATGGAAGAACAGAATACTGGTTCTAAATTGGGAAAGGAGTATATCAAGGCTATATACTGTCACCCTGCTTATTCAACTTATATGCAGTGAACATCATGTGAAATACTGGGCTGGATGAAGTGCAAGCTGGAATCAAGATTGCCAGGAGAAATATCAATAACTTCAGATACGTAGATGACACCACCCTTATGGCAGAAAGCAAAGAGGAATTAAAAAGCCTCTTGATGAAGGTGAAAGAGGAGAGAGAAAAAGCTGGCTTAAAACCCAACATTCAAAAAACTAAGATTATGGCATCCAGTCCCATCAGTTCAGTTCAGTTCAGTCGCTCAGTCGTGTCTGACTCTTTGCGACCCCACGAACCGCAGCACGCCAGGCTTCCCTGTCCATCACCAACTCCCAGAGTCCACCCAAACCCATGTCCATTGATCTCATCCTCTGTCATCCCCTTCTTCTCCTGCCCTCAATCTTTCCTAGCAGTTCATGGCAAATAGATGGGGAAACAATAGAAAGTGACAGACTTTATTTTCTTGGGCTCCAAAATCACTGCAGATGGTGACTGCAGCCATGAAATTGAAAGAGGCTTGCTCCTTGAAAGAAATGCTATGATAAACCTAGACAGCATATTAAAAAGCAGAGACATTACTTTGCTGACAAAGGCTCATCTACATGAAAGCTACGTTTTTTCCACTAGTCATGTATGGATGTGAGAATTGGACCATAAAGAAAGCTGAGCACCAAAGAATTGATGCTTTTGAACTGTGGTGCTATAGAAGACTCTTGAAAAGTCCCTTGGACTGCAAGATCAAACCAGTCAATCCTAAAGGAAATCAATCCTGAATATTCATTGGAAGGACTGATGCTGAAGCTGAAGCTCCAATATTTTGGGCACCCGATGCAAAGAGCTGACTTATTAGAAAAGACCTGGAAGCTGGAAAAGACTGAAGGTAGGAGGAGAAGAGGGTGACAGAAGATGAAATGGTTGGATGGAATCACTGACTTTATGGACATGAGTGTGAACAAGCTCCAGGAGATGGTGAAGGACAGGGAACTCCATGGGGTTGCAAAGAGTTGAACAGGTTGAGCGACTGAACCAAGACAACATCTATTGAGATGATCATATTATTTTTATCCTTCATTTTGTTAATGTAGTGTACCACAATGACTGATTTGTAGATAGCAACTGTTTTTAAATACCTGGAATAAACCCTAGTTCATCATACAATATAATTTTTTAATGTATTGTTGAATTTGGTTTGCTAATATTTTATTAAGGTTTTTACATCTATGTTCATCAAGGATAATTTTCTTTTCTTGTGGTATCCTTGTCTGATCTTGGTTATTGAGGTAAATTTGGCCTTGTAAAAATGACTTCACAAGTGTTCCTTCCTCCTTTATCTTCTGGAAGAATTTGAGAAGAACTGATATTAATTCTGCTTTGAATGTTTGGTAGAATTCACCAATGAAGCCACCTGGTCCTGGACTTTTGTTTCAGAGGTTTTGATTACCAATTCAATCTTCTAACTACTAATCAGTCTATTCAAATTTTTTATTTCTTCATGATTCAGTCTTGGTAGTTTACATGTTTCTAGGAATTTATCCATAAATTTAGGTTGTCAAATTTATTAGTATATATTTGTTCACAGTAGTCTCCATGAATTTTTATATTTCCACAGTATCAGTTGTAATGGCTCATCTTTCATTTCTGATTTTGAGTCCTCTCCCTTTATTCTTGCTGATTCTAGATAAAGTTGTGTCAGTTTTAACTATTCAAAGAACCAGAGTTAAGTTACATCAATCTTTTCTACTGTGCTTTTAGACTCTAATTCATTTATATGTGCTCTGACCTTTGTTATTTCCTTCCTTCTAACAACTTTGGGCTTTTCCCCCCCTTAGTTTCTTCAAGTGTAAAGTCAGGTTGTTTGAAATTTTTCTTGTTTTTTGAGGTAGGCTTTTATTGCTATGAACTTCTGAGACCTGCTTTTGCTACATCCCATACATTTTGATATATTTTATTAGCATTTTCATTTAAATTTTTAAAAAATTTATTCTTTGACCCCTTTGCTGCGCAGTAACATGTTGTTTCAGCTCCACATTTTCTAGTTTTCTTTTGTAATCGATTTCAAGTTTCACACTATGGTGGCTGAAAAAGATGCTTTGTATGATTTTATTCTTAAATTTATGAAGATTTGTTTTGTGTCCTAACATATGATCTATCCTGGAGAAAGTTTCATGTGCACTTGAAAAGAATGTGTATACTGTTGTTTTTGAAAGGAATGTTCTGAATACATACGTCATTGACTGGGGAGTTTTTGCAGAAACTAACGCCTGTGGCCAGTGATTTGTCATGTAAGTGTATACTGAAATGTTTTCAGTCAGTAAGTTAAGTCCATCTGTTCAAATGCGTCATAGAAGGTTGATGTTTTCTAACTGATTTTGTGTCTGGATAAGCTATCAATGCCAAAGAATGCTCAAACTACCGCACAACCGCACTCACCTCACGTGCTAGTAAAGTAATGCTTAAAATTCTCCAAGCCAGGCTTCAGCAATATGTGAACTGTGAACTTCCTCATGTTCAAGCTGGTTTTAGAAAAGGCAGAGGAACCAGAGATCAAATTGCCAACATCCGATGGATCATGGAAAAAGCAAGAGAGTTCCAGAAAAACATCTATTTCTGCTTTATTGACTACACCAAAGTCTTTGACTGTGTGGATCACAATCAACTGTGGAAAATTCTGAAAGAGATGGGAATACCAGACCACCTGATCTGCCTCTTGAGAAACCTATATGCAGGTCAGGAAGCAACAGTTAGAACTGAACATGGAACAACAGACTGGTTCCAAATAGGAAAAGGAGTACGTCAAGGCTGTATATTGTCACCCTGCTTATTTAACTTCTATGCAGAGTACATTATGAGAAACACTGGACTGGAAGAAACACAAGCTGGAATCAAGACTGCCGGGAGAAATATCAATAACCTCAGATATGCAGATGACACCACCCTTATGGCAGAAAGTGAAGAGGAAGTAAAAAGCCTCTTGATGAAGGTGAAAGTGGAAAGTGAAAAAGTTGGCTTAAAGTTCAACATTTAGAAAACGAAGATCATGGCATCCGGTCCCACCACTTCATGGGAAATAGATGGGGAAACAGTGGAAACCGTGTCAGACTTTATTTTTCTGGGCTCCAAAATCACTGCAGATGGTGACTGCAGCCATGAAATTAAAAGACGCTTACTCCTTGGAAGGAAAGTTATGACCAACCTAGATAGCATATTCAAAAGCAGAGACATTACTTTGCCAACAAAGGTTCGTCTAGTCAAGGCTATGGTTTTTTCTGTGGTCATGTATGGATGTGAGAGTTGGACTGTGAAGAAGGCTGAGCACCAAAGAATTGATGCTTTTGAACTGTGGTGTTGGAGAAGACTCTTGAGAGTCCCTTGGACTGCAAGGAGATCCAACCAGTCCATTCTGAAGGAGATCAGCCCTGGGATTTCTTTGGAAGGAATGATGCTAAAGCTGAAAGTCCAATACTTTGGCCACCTCATGCGAAGAGTTGACTCATTGGAAAAGACTCTGGGGGAGGGATTGGGGGCAAGAGGAGAAGGGGATGACAGAGGATGAGATGGCTGGATGGCATCACTGACTCGATGGACGGGAGTCTGAGTGAACTCCAGGAGTTGGTGATAGACAGGGAGGCCTGGCGTGCTGCGATTCATGGGGTCGCAAAGAGTCAGACACGACTGAACGACTGATCTGATCTGATCTGAAACTATCACTGATGTAAGTGGATGTTAAAGTTCCTGAATATTATTATACTGATGTCTTTCTCTCTTTAGGTCTGTAAATATTTGCTTTATATCCATGTGTATGCGTGTACTTTCCTATGTTGTATGTCTATGTACTTTCTTATGTCATATTTATAAATGTTATGTCTTTTTTTTTTCTAATTTTATTTTTAAACTTTACATAATTGTATTAGTTTTGCCAAATATCAAAATGAATCCGCCACAGGTATACATGTGTTCCCCATCCCGAACCCTCCTCCCTCCTCCCTCCCCATACCATCCCTCTGGGCCGTCCCAGTGCACCAGCCCCAAGCATCCAGCATCGTGCATCGAACCTGGACTGGCAACTCGTTTCCTACATGGTATTTTACATGTTTCATTGCCATTCTCCCACATCTCCCCACCCTCTCCCTCTCCCACAGAGTCCATAAGACTGTTCCACACATCAGTGTCTCTTTTGCTTTTGTTGGATTGACTCCTCTATCATTACACAATGCCCTTCTTTTTCTCTTGCTACAGTCTCTTGTTCTGAAGTCTATTTTATCTGATAGAAGTACAGCTACTCTAGCTTTCCTCTGGTTTCCATTTGCACAGATTATTTTTTTCCATCTCTTTATTTTCAGTCTGTGTGTGTTCTTATAACTGAAGTGAGTCTCTTATAGGCAGCATATAGATGTATCTTTTATCCATTCAGCCACTCTATTTACTTTGATTCAAGAACTTAATACATTAATATTTAAAGTAATTACTGATAGGTATGTACTTATTGCCATTTTGTTCTTCTCTGGCTGTTTTGTAGTTCCCCTTTATTCCTTTTACCAAAGTCCTTGTTATCTGTTTTATAAAAACAGAATTTCAGTACAATTCTGTACATTTCATAGATTCCAAATAAGGTAATTTATATTCATTTACCAGGTGTCCATTTTGCCCATTTGTCCACTGCCTTGTTCAAAACAGAAGAAAATCTAACAGCAGATGTATAAAGAACCAAGACAAAAACTCCTTGAAAAAATATACAAAACATTGAAAACAACAGCTGATATGCAAGGTGTAAGCTTGAAGGCCAGGTATTTAAGAGAAAGCAAAATTAGCTGGACCAGGATCAAAGTACAAAGGTAAGTATGAAAAGCAACTTAATCTGGAATGGAAGAGGAGCAGGCTATAAACTTTATCATTTATTTTACTGGTATACTCTATACTGCAGTTTTGCTTTAGAGGCCAAAGTAACTTTGAATATAATTACCCAAATTACCCTATTATATAATCTCCTATCCTATTGAGACTATATCCACTCTCTGCCTTCTGGCCACTTTGGCCTTCTTTCAGTTTCCTGGACTTGCCACGCTCTGTCCTGCTAAACAGCCTGTGCACAGTGTTCTTCTCGCTTCTTTGCTGAGCATGTCCTACTTCCTTACTTATCCTTCAGCTCTCGGTTTAAGCATCACTTCTGAGAAGACTTCCTGGTGACTCCAGTATAAACTGAATTCCTTTGTGGGTTTTTTTGCTTGTTTTCAAATTTATTTTATTGAAGTATACTTAGTTGATTTACAATGTTGTGTGAATTTTTGATGAATAGCAAAGTGATTCCATTATACATGTACAAAGATACCCTTTTTCATATTCTTTTCCATTATGGCTTATAATAGACTTTTGAACATAGTTCCCTGTGTTATACAGTAGGACTCTGTTGCCTACCCATTTTATATATAATAGTTTGCACCTGCTGATCCTAGACTCCCAATCCATCCCTTCCCTCTCGCCCTCCCCCGTGGCAACCACAAATCTGTTCTCTGTATCAGTCTGCTTCTGTTTCACAGGTAAGTTCATCTGTGTCAAACTTTAGATTCCACCTACAAATGATACCAGACAGTATTTGTCTTTCTCTTTCTGACTTACTTCACTTGATATGATAATCTCTAGGCCCACCCATGTTGCTGCAAACGGCATAATTTTGTTCCTTTTACTGCTGAGTAATATTTCATTGTATACAGGTACTACATTTTTATCTATTAATCTCTTGATGGACATTTAGGTTGCTTCCATGTCTTCATTATTCCTGCAGTGAACACTTGGGTGCATGTATCTTTTCAAATTATGGTTTGCATCAGATACACGTCCAGGAGCAGGACTGCTGGATCATATGGCAACTCTGTTTTTACTTTTCTGAGGAACTTCCATACTATTTCCCACAGTGGCTGCACCACTTTACACCCCATCAATAGGGTAGGAAGGTTCCCTTTCCTCCACAACTTCTTGGATTCCTTTGTTTTATGTTTATTCAGAACTGGGTTTCTTTCCTTCAGAGGAATTGCCTCACTTTACTGTGATACATTCTAGTTGAGAGGTGACGGACTGTACTTTCTGACTGGACAATAAACTCCACGAAGTGAGAACTGAGCCTAGCTTTGCTCACTAAGCTATTCTTAGCACCTGACATAGCACATCTAATACCTATCTTAACAAATACTCATTGAACAAACAGATGACAGTGACAAACTCAGAAATGGTTTACAAAAAAAAAAAAAAAAAAAGAAATGGTTTACACAGAACTCTGTAAATGAGAGGGTGTTCTATTTGGTAGATACTTTTGGGGGTGGGCTGAGAGATGCCTTCTGCTTAGCAATTGCCTTTACCTGGGCTTTCCGCGTGCCTTGTGGCTCAATCATGATGTTGATAAGGGAGGGATTAGTTGTGTCTGCCAGGCTCTGCCTCAGGGATTTCTGGAGTTCTTCTGGTGTTTGTACAAAATACCCTTTGCCTCCAAATGCAGTCATGATGTGCTCATAATGTGAGTGAGGCAGAAGACACATTGGAGGGGCCCTGAAAAAGAAGGTCATAGTCAATAGAAAATAATTTGTCTGAAATAATTTGTGGGAAAATTTCAGCTAAACTGAAAGGCATATGTAAACTGAGATGCCTGTAAATTAAACTTTCCATACATTTTTTATTGTCTATGTGACAATGTCTAATGAACTTTCTATGATGATGGAAATTTTTATATCTGTTTTGTCCAATACAGTAACTACTAGTGACCTGCTGCTCTGAGCACTTTAAATATGACTGATTAAAAAGAAGAACTGAATTTTTAATTTAAAGTTAAACAGCCATATGTGGCTAGTAGCTACCTTGATGGACAGTGTAAGCTATACCATCAATTATTATGAATCCTTCTTCTCATAAAAAAGAAGAAAAAAGGAGTGATTACTACAAAACCGCAAATCACAACAAAACGACAAAGTCAGCAAGGCTTAAGAAACATACCCATGCCCTGCTGCCAGATTCACATCTCTCACATCCCACGGCCAGCCACAGTACTGTCTCAGGGTGACTGTGGCATCAGATGACCAAAATTTAGCGTGGTAAAAGGAAGACCTCTGTATCATGAATAATATGTAAACATCTATATCCCTATATTGTACAGTAGGAATAGTAGGACTAGGAGCATTTTGCAATAAGTTTTTTTGTTAACAAGGCTTAGACATCAAACTCATTCACCTGAGACTTCAGTGGCTCCCTGATCATAAACTGCTCATTGAAGTGCCAATCAAGGATGGTTGTATGAAAAGGAACCATGCAGACAGAACTCCTGCCCTGTAGAGCAGCCGGCCATGGAAAGAAGCAATACTTACACCACGCAGGCACATTCTGGTACAGCACACTTTTTAAACAGATTAAACTCGATGAGAAAAGTAAATATATGTTATTCTGGGTTACTTACACTGTAGTAGCATCTCCAAATTTTAACATTTCCTTCCAACTATCTGTATCAAAACCTTGATAAATTCCATTATTATTCACCACCAAAAGTACAATTGGCAAGTTGTACCTAAAATTGAAAGCAAAATATAAAGGAAATAATTTTCCATTCGAAAGCAATTTCTTTTCATTGGATTAAAATTTTAACTTGAAAATGGATAGTTTTCCATAAGCTTTTTTGTAGTATTAGGATAAGACTAAAAATTAAGCATTTGTTATCCTAGTGAAAGTGAAAGTCGCTCAGTTGTGTCTGACTTTTTGCGACTCCATGGACTGTAGCCTGCCGGGCTCCTCTGTCCATGGGATTTTCCAGGCAAGAAGACTGGAGTGGGCTGCCATGCCCTTCTCCAGGGGATCTTTCTGACCCGGGGATGGAACCCCAGTCTCTTGCACTGCAGACAGACTCTTTACACTCTGAGCTATCAGGGAAACCCTAATAAAGATGATCAAATTATTAACAGAAATATCATGGAGCGGTAGAAAGAGTGAAAGGTTAGTGGTTGGCAGACTGGTCCTACCACTATGCAGCTGTGTACCTTGGACAAATCACTGAGTTTTTCTGAACCTTGGTTTTCACAGATCTGGGTGCTAACAAGAATGACACCTTCCATATTTAATCCACCCCCTGAAGCACCTAGATTACTTCAACTGTTCCTCACAACTGTCCTTTAAGGTAGAAACTAGTACGATTCCTATTCCTGTTTTAGAGGAGACTGAAATTTGGTTAAGAGACTTATTTTGGGTCCTGGTGGAACAGCCAGCATTTAAATAATCCAGGCCATCTGACCCAGAGGCTGTGCTCTTAACCACCAAGCTCTGCTATCTCCCCAAAGAAATCAAGAGTTTTTCAGACCAGAACTTTTTTCAGTGACCTAAAAACTACTCCCCTGTTTTGCATTAGGCAAGTGGGTCTTGGGTATAATTTTTCATATTTCAGAGAAAGAAATACCCTGATTCAGGATGCTTTTTTACCTGCAGATGGTTTCTACTTCCATGCCAGAAAATCCAAATGCACTGTCTCCTTCCACACAGATGACCCGCTGCCCTGGGTTTCTATCTTTAGCCACTATAGCAGCTGCAATGGCAAATCCCAAACCAACTCCCATTGTTCCAAAAGTACCAGCATCAAGTCTGTTGGGGAACAGAGCTAAAATGAAACTCTCTGGGCATATCACAGATGGTGGGGTTGGCACAAATCTAGTCATATCCACATGGCTCATGGAACAATAAAGAACAATAAAAACATCCTCCTTATTATTAAGTTTTAAGACTGTGAGAAACTAATTTGTTGCGGATAAGCAGAATGAATGGGAAAAATCACCTATGATTGCTTGGAAGACTGTGAATATATCCTCAGAACACTGAGTACACAAATTATCACATGACCTCAGGGCACACCAAGCATTGCTGTTCAGTCGCTAAGTCGAGTTTGACCCTATGGACTGCAGAATGCCGGGCTCCTCTGTTCTATACTATTTTCCAGAGTTTGTTCAAATTCATGTCCATCAAGTTAGTGATGCTATCTAACCATCTTATCCTCTGCCAGTCCCTTCTCCTTTTGCCTTCAACCTTTCCCAGCAGCAGTGTCTTTTCCAGTAAGTTGGTTCTTCACATCAGGTGGCCAAAGTACTGGAGCTTCAGCTTCAGCATCAGTCCTTCCAATGAATATGCAGGGTTGAATTCCCCTAAGATTGACTGGTTTGATCTCCTTGCAGTCCAAGAGACTCTCAGAGTCTTCTCCAGCACCACAATTTGAAAGCATCAATTTTTTGGCACTCAGCCTTCTTTATGGTCCAACTCTCACGAGAAAAACCACAGCTTTGACTATACACATCTTTGGTGACAAAGTGATGTCTCTGCTTTTTAATATGCTATAGGTTTGTCATAGCTTTACTTCTAAGGAGCAAGTGTTTTTTAAGTTGCCTCTTTAGTGCAACAGGCAGCTCGTCAGTCTCATACCAAGCACAGAAGTGCTCCAAAACCTTTACTAAAAATATATTTATGAAGTATGTCCTTATGGACACATAGAATTTTCAAATGTTTTTATTAATTTGCTTTCTGTCATTTCTAATTGAACGCATTATTTCATTATAATTCCTTTCTTGGAAGCCTTACCTGTGGCGAGGAAGGTAGTTTTGAAGCACAGTACGTCCAATATCCATAGTATTTGCTCCTTCACTCACCACAAAACAGTCTCTGGGTAGTTGTTCTTGAACATGGTAGAATACTGTGTAATAGTTCATAGGCAGAGATTTTTTGGAAGCTAATTCCTAAAACATTAGAAGGAAATATAATCAAATTAGATTAGGACACAATGAGAATAAAAATCATCAATAAGCTACTTTCAAACTGATTTGCAACAACTATTTAGGTTGGTGCAAAAGTAACCATGGTTCTGTACTGCTGAGCTTTGCTGTTCAACACTGGAATGCACCCTTAAATAAACATGGTTTTGTTACACATCATTTTCATGTGCGTTTCTCACTTTGTGCTGTTCTGCTTATGACATTACTTGCTGTTTATTTTATATTTATTTTAGACTAGGCAAATAATGTTAAGACAAAAAGCAAGTCCGAGCAATTTTCTTATTCGAGTTCAAAATGGGTCATAAAGCAGCAGAGAAAACTCACAACGTCAACGCGTTTGGCCCAGGAGATGCTAACAAGTGTATGCTGCAGTGGTGGTGCAGAAAGTTTTGCGAAGGAGACAAGAGCCTTGACGATGAGGAGTGCAGCAGCCAGCCATCAGAAGCTGACAGTGACCAACGGAGAGCAATCACTGAAGCTGACTGTAAGCTGATCCCTTACCTGAGAAGTTGTCCAAAGCTCAATGTCGACCGTTCTACAGTCGTTTGGCACTTGAAGCAAATTGGAAAGGCAAAAAACCTAAGTGGGTGCCTCATAAGGTGACCAAAAATCAAAAAAATTGTCATTTTCAAGTGTTGTCCTTTCTTATTCTATGCAACAACAACAAACCCTTTTTTGATTGGACTGTGACGTGAGGCAAAAAGTAGATTTTACATGACAGCTGGCGATGACCAGCTCAGTGGCTGGACTGAGAAGAAACTCCAAAACTCTTCCCAAAACCAAACTTGCAACACAAAAAGGTCATGGTCACTGTCTGGTGGTCTGCTGCCCATCTGATCTACTACAGCTTTCTGAATCCCAGTGAAACCATTACATCTGAGAAGTATGCTCAGCAAATCGATGAGATGCACTGAAAACTCCAACACCCGCAGCTGGTACTGATCAACAGAATGGGCCTAATTCTTCTGCACGACACCGCCCGACCACATGCCACACAGCCCACGGGCTGAAGTTTTGCTTCACCTGCTACGTTCACCTGACTTCCTGCCAACCGACTACCACATCGTCAAGCATCTTGACAACTTTTCACAGGGAAAATGCTTCCATAACCAACAGGAAGTAGAAAATGCTTTCCAAGAGTTCACTGAATCCCAAAGCATGGATTTTCATGCTACAGGCATAAACAATCTTATTTCTTGTTGGCAAAAATGTGTTAATTGTAACGGGTCCTATTTTGATTAATAAAGATATGTTCGAGCCTAGTTATAATGATTTAAAATGTAACAGTCCAAAACCGCAATTACTTTTTCACCAACCTAATGTAAGCTATGAAATTCCCAAATGGCCATCAGACAACCACTCTGAGAAGCTATCTGACTTGTATACAGTCCGAGAGAATAGACCAAGCAAAACAGGTTCCAGCTCCAACTTGAGACACAATCAAATAAGCCAAGAAATAATCTCTTCCTGAAGATCCACAGTGCACAGTAGCATATTAAAGACCGAGACGTGCCATAGTAAAGACAGCTAAAAACACTAGGTTAAGCAAAACTAAAGTCTTATTTGAGCACTTTCAGGAAAACACTGCCTTAGGAAAAAAGTGAAAATTTTATTCTAGAAGATTTTCATATAAAATATGGCCTTATACTAAAAATAAAAAATGAAGTTCGGGTTTTAGAAAATCTGAAAGTCTAGTCCTTCCCTACACACAGCACTGGAAAGGGGCTGTGCTTCACCCACTACTCCCGAGGGTCTCTGAATGGAGGAGGAGACAGCAAGGTCAAGGGCCTTGTCTGGCCAAATGCCTTTAAGATTATCAGCAGCAGAGCCCCATCTGGTCCCAGTACTGCTTCTTCACCTGGACCACTTTCATTTGCTGGAGATTATACCCAAGACGGATGAGGGACCCTCCTGTACTCCTGCACCAGAGAAGACAGGGAAGATCCTTCCATCTTAAACCAAGGCGATTCCTACAGAAAAGAAGGAATTAATCACAATATCATTCGGGAAAAAGAAGTGTGACTGGCTCTTGATAGAAGAAACAGACACTGATTAAAATTCCAAAGAAAGAATCATATATAATCAACCCTACTTCTTTGGAAAATGCAAATTTATTCCAAGACAATTGATATATTAGGGAACAGTGAATATAGCTGGAATTTCATATTTGCTTATGCATGATTCTACCCAAACACAGAAAACTGCACCCAGCTGAACCGAGATGCAGAGGAAGACATAGAACAGTGGGGGGAATAATCAGGAACAACCTTTCCCACCATCAAAGAGAAAACACTATCCGTAAGTAAAGACTTTAAATAGAAACTGAAGAATCCTGCAGAAGTGGTACGTTTTTGGGCTAACAGTGGATGGTTTGGTAATTTCATACATTACTACAATTTCCAAAGCGTTCAGCTACCAGGTAAAGCCCTGAGGACAGATGAGGAAGTTGCGAAAGAATTTCCAGCAGTGATACAAAAATTTCAATTGAAAAAGAAGGCTACAAATGGTCTCAATGATAGAACAGAACAGAACACAGCAGCATAACATACCGTAAGGTAACATAAAAGTGAGGGGATGGATGTGTTAATTAACTAGATAGGGAGAATTCTTTCACAGTGTGCATGTATACCAAAGTACCATGATATATACCAAAGTACCATGATGTACTTTACTTTATAATTTTATACCTTAATAAAATTGAAATAAAAAAAAGAAAAAGGTGGCTATACATTAGATCAAATTTTCAATTTTGATGAAACACTTATTTAAATGAATGCCTTAAAGAACTTACACCTTAAAGGCAGAAAAACATGCCCCAGCATTTAAGGTTCCAAAAGATCTCCTGTGATTTGGTACCAAGGTCAAACTGAGGCTAAGGAGCCCCAGCCATCCACACTGACTCTTAGCGCTCTGCCCAGTGTCAGATCCCCACTTTCCACCACTTCGCGGTAACTCACAACCGGTAACCCTTCCAGTGGCACTTTCACAAGAAACTCAGGTGCTGTATTTATCATAATACATACATGAATGTGTGTGTGTATCTTATGCACAGTGATTTTAGGGATGCACATGTATGCATGCTATGACAGAACTAACAACCGCGGACCCGCAGCATTCTTGAATTTCAGTGGGTCCCGTATTACCTTGGATAAAGCTTCATTGCTCTTCATTTTTTCTCTCAGAACTTTCCACCACTCACTCTCAGGAGGATACTGCCATGGTGTTTTATCAAATTGTTCTAAAAGCTAAAAAAAAAAAAAAAAAGAAATTTTTTCTTTCCTTTTTTAAAATAAGCTTAAACCATATTAGCATAAAAGTCTCTTCTAAAGAAGACAACACAGCTACACTAGCCTACCCTTCACACCACTCATGTTCTGTTTTTCCTCTTGGCAGTAAACGACTGATGGAAGATGAACAGGTACCACAGAAAACCTCTGCCAGAAGCTGGGATCCCATAAGACAAAACAGAAGTGATGCCCCAAGCACACATCACAGGCAGGAGCGTTCACAGTCCTCTCTGTTTGACACTAGAAGGAAAATCAAAGAACCTGGGCAAGAAGGTTCAGAGCCCTAATACCCAGGGATTCCCATGATACAGGTCAAATGCTCCGGAGTGTGTTTTGATATGTGGTTGGGATCACACCCTAATTTTGTGTAACGATGACTATGACACTAATTTATATCCAAAGTCAAGTGATAAATGTGCTATATCTTATCTCCTATCACAGTGAAATGTATAAATTATATGCAAATAATAAGAATCTGGATAAGTCACTGGTAACAGCTTGAAGAGTAAAAATATCTTTATTGCCAAAAGAAACACTAAGCAAGAATTTTTTCCAGTAGGTAAAGTCATTTCTTGGCTGTAAGTTCAGTTCCTCTGGAAGCTGTGTAATAATCTTTCAGATAGCTGGGTCAGTTTGCCAAACAAATGCCTTTAAATTGTCACTCATTTAAAATATGCTTAACTTACTCACATACAAATGATCTATATATAAGGAGTTGGATTTACCAAGTTCTATAGTTATATTTAAGAATAGCTTTCTATCATAAATTTTATTTTATATATTAAAAGACCTGTTACCAAGTGAAACATTCCCAAGAACTGACTTCAGTTGAGACCAAGCCACATAAACTAGAACCTGGGCGAAAGCTCTCACCTGTTTAGTGACAGCATTTACGTCTCCAAGCAAGGTCACAGCAGGCCTTACATTATTCCCCAATTCTTCTGCACAGATATCAACCTAAAAAAGAGACAAGACTAAAGAACAAGCCATGTTTATTCTTAAAAATAATTAAAGAATCAAGACTGAATAAATGGACTGTTTATGTTACACATAAGCATATGATTAAGATTTGATATTCAAGAAGTTCCTTAATAAAAGTAATAATCCATGAACTCTATGAGGATCATGGCTAGTACAGAAACCTCACTAACTTCTCTCATTTTAAAATCTACTCTGTAGAATTTTGGTATTATTCCACTGTACTCATAGGAATACATTTGAGTTGATCAATTATAGCTTTGAATAATAAGTTTTGAATACTTAATAATAGTTTTGAATACTTAATTACACTAGAATTCCTATTCAGAGCAGGAGTTCTCAAATTTGAACATGTATCAGAACAACCTGGTAGGCTTGTTAAACCAGAGACTGCAAGAATCCACCTCAGTTTCTTCTCTCAAGAGGTCTAGCGTGGGGCCCCAAAATGTGCATTCCTAACAGACTTCCCAGTGGTGCTGAAATTGCTGGTCCGGGAACCACATTTTGAGAGCCACTCATTGGAAAAGGTTGGGAAAGGCTGAGGGCAGGAGAAGGGGGTGACAGAGGATGAGATGGTTGGATGGCATTACCAACTCAATGCACACGAGTTTGAGCAGATTCCAGGAGATAGCGAAGGACAGGGAAGCCTGGCGTGCTGCACTCCAATGGAGTCAAAAAGAGTCAGACATGACTAAGCGGCTGAACAACAATCCAGGAAAAGCACGACTATGCCCTATTTACTCAGAATTCTGCTCCATTTCTGGATGGCCGTGGGTCAGTGAAGACAGCTTCCTGAGAAGTAACTCAGGATGGACTCTATTCTGTAATCAAGAGGTGGCAGCATCTTCCAGTACAACCCAGGTCTTGCTTGTCTGTGGCTTTAGTTTTCAATGCTAGAAGTTGACTTAGGAAGTAAAAGGTAAACGGAGAAGACAGCATTGTAGCAAGGTCTTTACTTTACACAATCTATGCAGGGCAAGCAGGTTTGTACACGCACTAGTACTGGTTTTTCTACCAGTAGGGAAATGGGTTTATAAAGATAAAAAGCTTATTCTAAACATTGATTAATGACATAGTTGCACCACTGTTTAGAGGTTTCTAACCAAAGGGTGTTTGAAAGTTTGGGAATCTAAAGAAACTACTCAATTCCTAATAGTGCTGAATGTTTTGTTCCAATTTACCTCCTACTTGAAACTCTTCTGTCTACCTTTAAAGAAGAAGCAAATTGTGCTTTTCAAACTATTTAAAACTTGATTTTGAAAGGTTTTCTGGTTAGAAGCAAAGTGAAACATATTTCACAGGCTTGAAAAGGCAGCTCACTTTGGTACCTGTAATTATGCTAGACAATTTATAAAATTCTACCTAAGTAAAAAGAGAAACTGTTCATTATAAAAGTCAAGAAGAAAGCAGAGCTGGTAATGCTGAGAGAACAATGAAGGACACATAGCTTTGACTTTAAGTCTCTCTTCTTTGAGTACCTGGATAAACTTCACATCTGGCTGATACCTTGGAGGCAGTCCAAAATGCAAAATCCAATTTAATCTGGCACCGAGTAAAACAATTACATCAGCAAATTGCAAAGCCCTATTAAAAAGAAAAATCTGATATAACAAAAAGTATATCTACATTCTTATTTGAATTATTCTAAAATTAATTTCTAAAGTATTTGGAAAAGTCTAAATAATTTGGAGTTTGCCCTGCTCTTCAGAATGGGCTTAAATGGTAAATTCGATCTTTCAAACTGAAATAATTTATGAAGTCATCCTATTTAAATGGTAATCTAAAAGTTGACATAAGCAGAAAATACTACCATACTATATAGCATTTATTACTTTTTCATCATTAGAAAAATTATACAAGTCTACTGTAGATAATCAAGAAAAAACAGGAAAGTATAAGGAAAAAGCCAAAATTACCCAATATTACTATCAACTTATAAACTATTATTAATATCCTGGCATATTTTCATTAGTCTTTAATCTGCCTGCAATGCGGGAGACCTGGGTTCCATCCCTGGGTTGGGAAGATCCCCTGGAGAAGGGAAAGGCTCCCCACTCCAGTGTTCTGGCCTGGAGAATGCCATGGACTAGAGCAGGACTCGACCGAGCGACTTTTACTTTCACTTTTTTTCTACACATGTATATTTTTAAATAGTTGAGCTTATATACTAAATACTGTCTCATGCACTTTTGCTTACCATATGCTTTCCTTTCTTATTAAGTTATTCTTAAATACAAATTTTAAAAGATACACATTTTGTTGGACACAAATTTATTTCAGCTCTTCTCAACTGCTAAATATTTTCTTTGCTATTAATAGTCTGGGTTGTATATCTTTATTTGACCACTTCGTATTGATTCCTAGAAGCAGGTATTTTTACGATGATTGATTCACTTTTCCAAACTGCTTTCAAAAAATATTACACCAAGTGTATTTGTAAGTTTTACATATTAATATCCTAATATTTTTGTCAATGTAACTTGCTTTTTATTTTTACTTTGATATCCACTCTGATAGTAACAGAGCTATCAACTCTTGCTTCCCTTTTGTTTACCTCATACATCTTTGCTTGTTTTTACATTGTATCATTTTTAGCTGTGGCTCTAATGATACATATAACCATCATTATTATTGATCCAATTCAAAGTCTCTGCCTTTTTGCAGGATAATTTTTATTATCATAATTGCCATAGGTTTTGTTCTTTCTACTTCTTGACTGTTTCCCTTTTTTCTTATCTTTTGCCCAAAGAGGATCTTTTGCTTTTGTTTTCTGTAGTGGTTTATGCTATTTTTCACAGAAATTTAGCTATTATTTTAACTATATGGTCAAAAAAACTATCCTTATATACTGCTTTGGTCCTGTGGTCCAATTTAACAAACACATAAAAACTGGAAATGGAGAGATAGATTTGCTTATAGATACTCCAAAGCCCATAAAATTCTTGATACAATTATTTATAGCCCCTTACAATCTTTTCTACATTATTAATGTCATTAATATTACCTTCTTAAAATTCAACAAGAATGAAGATAAATTTCAGTTCAACCCAAGTTAAAGTATATTTTAAGAAAACAGTGTAATAATTAATTTGGCTCCTGTTCAATGTATGAGTGTTAGTCACTCAGTAATGTTGGACTCTTTGTGACCTCATGGACTGTAGCCCACCAGGCTCTTGTGTGCATGGAATTTTCCAGGCAAGAATACTGAAATGGATTGCCATTCCCTTCTCTAGGGGATCTTCCCAACCCAGGATCAAACCTGGGTCTCCAGCATTATGGGCAGATTCTTTACCGTTTGAGCGACCAGGGAAGCCCATACAATGTATACTATTATGAAAAAAAGGGACAGTTATGAGCCTATTAAAATAGCATTAAATGAGTAACATTAAAGGCTGAACAGCAAACATTACATTTTAAAAATCCTCAAAGCTAACTGAGTGTGTGCATAACAACATGAAAATTACCAAGTGTAGCACAACGGTGAACTGTGGAGAGGGAGGAAGAAATGGATGGGATCAGGTAAGACATGCAGGGACTACAAACAAATCTGTCATATTTTGTTTCTCAGAAATAACCTTAAGCAACAACATATTTGATATTAGATGAAGTGGAGTGGTGGTTACATCAGATCAGATCAGATCAGTCGCTCAGTCGTGTCCGACTCTTTGCAACCCCATGAACTGCAGCACGCTAGGCCTCCCTGTCCATCACCAACTCCCGGAGTTCACTCAGACTCACGTCCATCGAGTCAGTGATGCCATCCAGCCATCTCATCCTCTGTCGTCCCCTTCTCCTCTTGCCCCCAATCCCTCCCAGCATCAGAGTCTTTTCCAATGAGTCAACTCATCACATGAGGTGGCCAAAGTACTGGACTTTCAGCTTTAGCATCATTCCTTCCAAAGAAATCCCAGGGCTGATCTCCTTCAGAATGGACTGGTTGGATCTCCTTGCAGTCCAAGGGACTCTCAAGAGTCTTCTCCAATACCACAGTTCAAAACCATCAATTCTTCGGCGCTCAGTCTTCTTCAGAGTCCAACTCTCACATCCATAGGAAAACCATACAGGAAAAACAATAGCCTTGACTAGACGGACCTTTGTTGGCAAAGTAATGTCTCTGCTTTTGAATATGCTATCTAGGTTGGTCATAACTTTCCTTCCAAGGAGTAAGCGTCTTTTAATTTCATGGCTGCAGTCACCATCTGCAGTGATTTGTTTCCCGTTTCCCCATCTATTTCCCATGAAGTGATGGGACCGGATGCCATGATCTTCGTTTTCTGAATGTTGAGCTTTAAGCCAACTTTTTCACTCTCCACTTTCATCAAGAGGCTTTTTAGTTCTTCTTCACTTTCTGCCATAAGGGTGGTGTCATCTGCATATCTGAGGTTATTGGTATTTCTCCTGGCAATCTCCCGGTGGTTACATAGTGTTCACTAAATTACTCTCTCATTTGTATATTTATAATATTTCAAAATAAAGAAATTTAAAAAAAAGTGGTCTATCAGAAAGTGTGTTTTGGCCAGAAAATCAGGAAAAGGGGCCTGCAATGCCTGAAAGCATGGAGGAAAAGCTCTGTAATTTTCTTTTTCTCTATGTCTCTTTCCCAACTGTGCTCTGAGTGCAGCACAGTAGCACTGCAGTAAGTCTTTTTGCCTCTTTTCTTCAGCCACACCGCACAGCATGCACAACCTTCCCTCATGAGGGATCAAACCCACGCCTCCTGCTTGGAAGTACACAGTCTCATTAACCACTGGACCACAGTCCTAAGCAGCTAAATTCCCAAGAGAAACTTCATTTTTCAGGCAAGAGGAACTGGGAAAAGAGGCCCCTGTGGTGTGGAAAGTATGGGGGCATGTCCCTTTTTTTTAACATCTTTTTTTTTTTCTGCTACATTGCTTCAAAGGCAGCACCTGTTGTATGGTACTATAAGGTATCAGCAAGGGGAAGGAACAGGGCTTCTGGGAAATGGGAGTAGGGTTCGGGCTGTGTCCTAAGAGAGAAAGGAAATCCCTTGTTCTGGATAGGAACCAGCATGTTCACATCCAGAATGGGGGCTGCGGCTCACCCCTGGGCTGGGCACGATTGGGCAGCCTCAAAGGAGAACAGCAGAAGCTTGGAGATTAACCGACCCTGGGACTATGCCCACAGTGAGTGAGATAGGACCTGCAGTCTGAAAGCAACCGAGTGAACTGCCTGTTAAACAAATAAACAAAATCAACCTTCTACGGAGGATTTCTATATGATCTAGAATCTCACAACATAGTATTCAAAATTCTAGGATACAGTCAAAAACTACTCAACACACACACACACAAAAGATAACCAATTTCAGAAGAAAATATAAGGAATAGACAACAACTGTACTGATGACCCAGATGTTAGAATTAGTAAACGTATTTTGAATCAGCTATTATGACTATGTTCCATAAGGTAAACAAAAATACTTTTCAAATAAGTGGGAAGATAAAAGTTCTCTGCAGAGAGGACTTTCCTGGAGGTCCCGTGGTTAAGAACCCACGTGCCAATGCAGGAGACACGGGTTCAATCCCTGGTGTGGGAAGATTTCACATGCCATGGAACTAAGCCGTGCCCCACAACTACTCAGCCCAAACACCTCACCTCCTGAAGCCTGCAAGCCACACTGCCTGGACTCCACAGTAACCCCGGCTGGTTTGGAACTAGAGAAAAGCCTGTGTGCAGCAACAAAGACCCAGAACAGCCAAAAACAAATCAGTGAATGAATGAATAAATAAATAAATAAGTTTTTAAAGTTCTCAGCAGAGAAAGAGGAAATATAAAAAAGATAAAAGGATTAAAAAGAATGAAACACTTATTCAGGGACCTCTGGGACAATATCAACGATCTTGTGTTACTCCAGAAAAAAAGACTGGTGCCGAAAAACATATTTGAAGAAATAATGGTCAAAACTTTTCAAATTTGATGAAGATATCAATGCATAGATTTAAGAAGATTAGAAAATCTCAAAGAGGATAAATTAAAAAAAAAATGTGTCCAAACACATCATAATCAAACTGCTGAGAACCAAAGACAAAAAAAAAAAAAATTCTGAACGCAGCCACAGAAAAACAAGATAGTGTTACATATAGGCGAACAGAGATTCAAATGACTACAGATTTCTCATTTGAAATTACGAGGGTCAGAAGATACAGAACAGCATTAAAAGTGCTGAAAAGTAAAAAGAAACGGGTATGCTTAAAAATACGTGATTCTTTCAGAACTTCTACTAGATTCATTCAAGTCATAAACTAATTTAAATGAGCCTGAAATCTGCCAAGCTGTTGTATTTAAAATCTGGAGTTGCCCCATACCTGGATCTGGCAGCAGCTACACAGTTTGGATGGTTGTCACGGATAACACCCTTTCCCATGGGGGTGGGCAGAAACGGCAATTTACACTGCTCCACCAGCGTCCTGATGCTCTCCTCTGCATGGGCATAAGCAGCACCTACAACAAATCCAAATGTGTTGGACAAGGCAGTTAAGCTCCAGACACTTACAAGAGTTCATGTGAGATTGCTTTCAGAACTTCTCAAAGATTCTCCTGCTCAGGGCTTAAACTCGAAACAAATGGTGACTTAGAGTTTTTTATCTTTGGTATTTTAAAATGTTTAAGAAGGCAGTAGTTCTAATTCCTCCCTCCCCCTGGCCAAGTAATAGTATCAATTATTCTGAAGTATGTCTACCCACAAACAAAAGTTGCACCTTCCACTCTTCTTGTTCTTAATTGTCGGTTCTATGCTGTTCCTCCTGAATTACTACCACTAACAATTACCTGAACACACATAGACTGGGAGGTGCAGGTGGGAAAGCAAAGACCTTGCTCTGACAGGTAAAAGCAACCTCACACATTGCTCCCCACCACCAGCCAACCAGGACTGCACATTGCCTAGTCTATGTATGGAAATTCTAACAAGGAGCCTAAGTTTCTAAAGCTCTGTAGATCACTTTGCAGGTTCCATAATCCAGTGACTGCAACAGGACTAACCCCGAGGCAGTCACACCATTTGTTTATTTATAGTTACGTGCCTGTAGGAATAACCATGTCTTACACTCTCAACGGCACTAGAAACAACTCCTTGTTTGGATACAGAAATGATTTCGTTTCTCATGTTACCAAGGCTGTCATTTTAGCTATTTAACTTTATGCTCTTCCTCAGAGTTAGTAAATATTACTCCACATCCAGTATTTATAATTCTCTGCTGAATCCAAGCAAATGGTGTAGTATATTCAGATTCGTGTAATGCTCACCCCTATAAAAATACATTACAATCTTTTCTCACCCATGCAGGATGAAAAATATTTACTTTTTTAAAAATCCAGAACACTTCCTTGTATTCTTCTTGCCTCAATATCTTGGTCCATTCGGTTCCCTCTTCCTGGACTACCTGGGTTCTCTGTGTTCACTCCGTGACCAGTGACCCATGTCTTTTTCCACTGGGCAGCTACAGCATCATCTCTTCTGAATTGTTTTCCACATCACCAAACAAGAACGTTGTTGCTATCTCCCGAGAACCCACCTCAGTTCTCTACACACATCACACTTACTGATGATCAGGTCTGTCCACCAGCTGTTGTCGCTGAGTCATGTCTGACTCTTGTGACCCCATGGACTGTAACCCACCAGGCTCCTCTGTCATGGGATTCTCCAGGTAAGAATACTGGAGTGGGTTGCCATTTCCTTCTCCAGGGAACCTTCCCAACCCAAGGATCGAACCTGCATCGCAGGCAGATTCTTTATGGTCTGAGACGTCAGGGAAGCAAATAATGAGGACAAGTTCTAAACAGAATCGGCATTCTTTTGAAAGCCTAGCAAGATTTAGAGTTCCATTCAATGCTACCTTTCCCAATGATGACAAGGGGCTGCTTGGCATTCCTAATAACAGATGCTGCCATGCGTACAGCAGAGGTTTCTGCCATACTAATAGGAGGTGGCATACAGCACTCCACATACCTGGAAATAAAGAGCTCTGTTAATTAAAGGATGCCAAATTTTAAACTTTTTTATTATGAAAATATCAAATACAAAAAAAGGTAGAAAAAATAGTATAATAAACTGCGTATACCCACCCTGTAGAGGCCACTACTAATATTTTACATTTGTTTCACCTGTACACACATAAACACACATATACATTTCTTCCTAAGCCATTTTAAAGAAGATTATAGCAGCAAGATTTAAAAACTAAAAGATAAACACTTTTTCCTATATAACCATTATATCTATAAAATCTGATAAATCAACATTTATTCCCTAAGATCATCTAATAGCCAAATAAGCAATTCATTAACAGGAAAACAGAGCTAATGACTTTGCAATGAAGTGGTAGTTATTGTGGTTGAAATAATAAAACAAATCCTAATATTTAATACTATGTGCCATGTATTTTCATTTAATTTTCAAAATAATAAGATTAGGTATTATCATTACATCCATTTCATTACTGTAGGGGGAAAAAAACAACTCCTCAGAAAGTAAGTAACTTGCCCAGGATCCCTGGATGGTGTGTGGCAACTAGGCTGAAGTAAGTTGTTCTGTCTCCAAAGTCCATGCTTTACCTACCTCACTATATTACCACTCACTAAGTCCACATTTTAGTACCACAATATGCATTAGTAAAAGAAATATTAAAATGATCATAGTTATTTCTAGACACCAAATCCTCAGTGTTTTATTTCATTTACCCTAATCAATAAACATCATACTATACAAAACTTGGGAATATAATACCAAAAAAGGACATTCAAGTCTTTACAAAAATTGCAAACCCAATAATCTTATTTTGATCTTCATGTTCAGGAATTATAAGAAATCGACACCCTTTCTGACTGACTCCCAAATGGAAGCCAGACTTGGTATCCTGAGTGAACAGAAATGCCTGCTGTATCTCAGTAGTCACTGGAGGACCACCGAGTCCCTGACGGCAGAAATGTGCTAAACGGCACTCAGGGTGATGCATTAATCCAAGTAGCCAACCTTATCGGGTGACTTATTTACCAGTTTGTTGTACTTATTGTTCACTCAGTGCTTATGTACGGAATAAGGGGACTTGGCAAATCATAGTAACATCTGGTGTTGAACTATTTTTAAATCACAGAGACAGATTAAAATTTTTTATGCTGAGTTACAGTAATTTTTCAATAGTCATTTCAAGTCTTGATTTATATCAACCATAAAGACTCTAAATAACCACACTATATGAGGATTAAATTTTTATGGTTACTGGAAGAATAATTTCAAATGACTCTGGGAAGCTCCAAGTATTTGACTTAGTATTTAAACCCCAAGGTAATTCTTAAATAATACAATTTTAATTAAGAGAATTAAGCCCTTTGGCCAGGATTCAATTTAATCACCAAATCTGCAAAAGTTAAGACAAGTGAAAATTGTAATTTATAAGCTGCTAGGTAAATTCTTTTAGAAGGGTAAGCCTACGGTAACATAATTGAGAAAGAACTCTGATTAACTATTACTTACTTTACAGAACTCACATTCACCTGGAGGCTCACAAAATCTGCAGGTATGTCGACATAGCAAGCGCCTGGACGACCATAAATACTGCTCCTCACTGCCTAAGTTCATTACAAACGGAAGAAAAAATTTAAAAAATCTCAATCCTCATTATCACATCCTACTCAAATATAATATAAAATTGTGAAATAAATACTATTTTAATTTTTCTTGACATCTTTAGTTGATGCAACATCCTTAGAAATAAGCAATTTTAATTAAAATTGAAATGCACTCTATTGATTCTATATTTTTGTTTCAAAGGGGAGACATAAGAAAGTACTCGCTTAGGGCTTTAAAATTCATTTTTCACTACGCTTTAGTCCTAGAAATTATCTACTAGGTTCTGCCTGCCAAGTTTTTGTAACATGTACTTTCACCTACTTTCTAATCTTAATGATTTAACAAAGATTTCAGAAATTGTGATGCTGTAATACGTGTCAGATGGTTTCTATTAATACATGGCTTTTGAAACAGCTTAAATGTAAAATCACACAATTTATTAATACACTGCTTAATCAACTAACAGACGGTCTTATATGCATTAGTACTAATTTTCAAAAATAATCTTACAGAAGTATAAGAGAAAAGGCACTCAGGGTTTCATTTTATCTTTCTTTCTACTTTTCCATAATTTAAAAAATTAAAAACTAAAGTATAGGAAAAAATCCTTCCAAAAAATTTCTTTATGTGGTTCTTTCAGTAAGTTAAGGATAGTGAATATTAAAATGTATGTAGCTATTTATCAATATCATTGTTAACTGCATGATATATTCCAAATTTTTTTGTCTCTATTGAGAATAAAAGTAACACAGGTATAAACAACTGAGAAAAACCAGTGGACCTAGACAGCTTGTAATTAAATACTATACCTTTTCGATAATAGATGGAATAGCTTCTATGCTACTTGGCCGGGCAGAGAACTTGCTATATAGTCTACAAGCTTCAACCTATACGTGAAAAGAAAGTCACTTAAAATAAGCGCACGTATCACATTACTCTTCTGAAAGAAGACGAAATGTTGAGTCACTACATTCTATTATGTTTAGAGGAAAGATGGAGAAAAATGCATTATCTGGATTGTTTCTTAAAAGCCTCTGCAAAGCACAATCAAACATCTGCCTTGGTATAGTTCAGGAAGAAAATCAAAACAAGACACCATTTTCATTTCTCAGATTGGCAAAAATGAAAAAGTTAGGTAATAACAGTCATAAACCGTGGTGAGAAAATAAATGGGGAGAGAAGTTGACAATATCTCCTAAAAATGTAAGTAAGAATATCCTTGGACCCAGAAATTCTACATCCAGGGATACACAACTTTATCTGTTATATCTCATTATAATAATAATAATCTATTTTTACATTTCTGCCAGTTTTCCAGTTATATGTTTTGTTGCTATGCTGTTTGGCATAAATTCAGTACTGCTAATTTTTCACTGTTTAGTGTACTTTGAAGCATTATATAGAAACTGTTTGTCTTAGTACTTTTTGGTATAAAATCTATGGAACAGTTGGTAGTTTTAGTCCCGCAGGTGTGAGCGGGATTTTTCCTTATTTTTCCTTTCAACTTTTCTCTTCCTCAAAGTCTGAAAGTCCCAAATCATTTTTATTCCTGAATTTTCTTGATTCTTTAAAGAACTTATTTTCTGAGTTTAAATTTCTGTCAAAAAGGTTATCTTTCTTGGAAGATTGCTAGGTAGAGCCTAAGCTTTCTTAACACTCACATTGAGAGTTTCCTGTAGTTGAAGAAAATCACCTTTTAAGTTATCTCAGGTATTTCTATTTTATGTGTTTATTTTGCAGATAGGAGTTTTAATTTCTTCTCCATAAATCTTAATGGAGTATAATTATACTACAGAAGGAAGATCTTAGAGACGGGTACCTGAGGAAACTCCTGGAAGGCTCCCATTGTTTCCTGACTTCTTTCAGAGGAACCACCAATCACAATCAAGGGCCTGAAATATTAATTTTTTAAAAGAGAATTACAACAAGTGCCCAGAGAATAGAAAACACTCAGTGAATGTTAAAAAAAGAAAGAGAATTACATTTTCTCTTAAAAAACTGTTAATTTAAAAAGATTTAGGAAACATCTTGGTCTGAGAAAACACTTCCTCAATTTCAGAAAAATCTGAAATTTATAGTAAATATTTTTTCTCCATACCCCTCTCTCCCCTGCCTCTTCTGGATACTGATGCTAAAACTTCTGGGTGGTGATGATATAAAATGAATTGTTATGCTGTTCCTATTATTCTCAAGATTAAGAGAAGGAAACATTTTTTTCCTGCACTTTCCTAACTAAGTCTATTTGGAAATGGCAGAATGATGAGAAAAATCCCTCAGCAATAAAATTCTCAGGGAGAAATAAAAGATAGCAAAGCTAAAGTTATTTAAAAATTATGAGACACTGAAGTTGATAAGAAAGTGTAGGAAGAAAGCAAAGAAGGACCTGAAAGAAACACATGGCAAGAAAGAAAATAATGCCCTTCCCATGGGAAATTTAAACATTGTATGAATTGAACAGAATATAGCCCCCTTGGGCTTCCCTGGTGGCTCAGTGGTAAAGAATCCTCCTGCCAATGCAGGAGACGCAGGAGTGATCTCTGATCTAGGAAGATCCTGCATGCAGCGGAGCAGCTAAGCCTGTGTGCCACAACCACTAAGCCTGTGCTCTAGAGCCTGGGAGTCCCAGCTACTGAGCAGATGTGCTGCAACTGCTGAATCCACGTGCCCTAGAGCCTGTCCTCCCAATGAGAGACGCCAATGCAATGACAAGCCCACCCACCGCAACTAGAGAGAAGCCCACTCAGCAACAAAGACCCAACACAGTCAAAACCAAATAGATATAAATTAAATTATTGAAAAAGACAAAGACACAGCCCCCTTTAACATGATTGTACTGGTAAAGAATCAGAGATTAAGAACCAGGATTAAGGACAAGAGCAACTAATCTGTTTATAATACCAACTCAATAAATACAATTTCAACTGTCCTGCTGGTTATGCAAGACAAGGTGAAAAATTAAATACATTCTTGCAGACTGAGCTGGGATCTTTAATAAACAATTCTTCACTTAAAGAGACTTACACACACATTCACTTACATATATAGATATGGAATATACACATATTCATCCCCAAATATTAAGTGTTTTTCTCTAGGTAAAAGAATTATCCATGTTTTTTTATTTTCTTCCTAACACTCTTCTTAATTTTTCACTAAGTCATTTCCTCAAGCATATGACCCCTCGTCTTCCCACTACAGAGCAGTGGTTCTCCACTGGATAAAATCATGTGTTGGTATTTTCAAGAAAGTGTTCTCAGTAATAATAATAATAATAATCTAATTACCAGTACTAATCTGGTACTCATCTAATTACTAAATACTAATCTAATTACTCAGTAATAATAATAATAATAAAAATAAGAATCTAATTACCAACAGTTCATGTTTGCATTTGCCATACCGCCCAAACTGTGGACAAGACCGGGGCCAGAAACAACAAGGCAGACTCCTGGCCTGAAACCAAAACAGAATTGATTACATTAAAAGCAGGTCAAAGGTACTACTTGATTCATACCGCTTTAGGGTGGAACATTATCTTCCTGGACTTCAAAGGAAGGGTACATAGGTCTTTACTACAGCTGTAAAGCAATTATCAGAATATTTTTGAATTAGTTTTTTTAAAAAAGGTATCAGTCTTCCTGCAAGAAATAAGGTATTTACCATCCTCACACTGTATTTCACTAAATTTCATATTTTGCTACTATATTTGGGCTAAATCAAGGTGATTGCATACAGAAGCAAATTTTTGACTACTGAGTGTACTTCTGTATGTAAAAAAAGGTGGTTTTTAAAAATTTCTTAACAAGTAAATATATAATGTAAATTGGTCTTTGACAGAAAGTAATCCTGAAATGCAGTGTTCTGCTCCAGTTTTTTAAGTTGAACTTGAATGCTTTACCCTAGATGACTTTCTAAGCTTAAAGCACTGAAGAAAATGGTATCTCCATACAATTCAGCTTACCAGTTTCAATTTATAAAGTAGCAACCTCTATTTAAGACAGCCTTTAAATTGGTGCAGCCACTATGAAAAACAATGTGGAGGTTCCTCAAAAAACTAAAAATAGAACTATCATACAATCCAGCAATTCCATCCTGGGTATTTATACATACACACACACACACACACACACACACTAAAATATTAGCAATAAAAAAGAATGAAATCTTATGAATGAAATCTTTGTGGCAACATGGATAAACTTGGAGGATATTATGCTTAGTGAAATAAATCAGAGAAAATAAAATACCATATGATTTCACTTATATGTGGACTCTCAAAAACAAAACAATGAACAAACAAAACAGACTCATAGACACAGAGAAAAAACTGGTGGCTGCTAGAGGGAAGGTGGGTAGAGAAATGGATAAAATTGGTGAAGGGGATTAAGAGATATAAACTGCCAGCTATAAAATAACTAAGTCATTGGGATGAAATGTACAGCATAGGGAACAGTCAATAACACTGTATATAACAACTTTGTATGGTAACAGATGGGAGCTGGTTTTACTGTAGTTACCATTTCATTATGTATAATAATATCAAATCACTATGTTGGACACCTACAACTAATTTAATACTACATGTTAATTACAACTCAAGTTTAAAAAAGAAGCTGAAATAAAACATAGACTTGAGCTTACCTGCCTGTCAGATATCCAACTGCAGAGGCAGCATAGCAAGCCTACAAAGAAAAAACACTGGGACTGAGCATTTTGGAACTTTTATAGTACTAAATCATGTTAAGTAATAAGTATTATACATGTATAAAGTATGTATGTAATAATTTACTCTCAATAAGGGGAAAATGGAATATTTTTCATTTTAACAAGTAATCTTCTATCTGTACATTTCAGATAATCACTGAAGTATCTAAATCTGATATTTAGTTTTTCAAGGAATTTGTCCATATCATCTAGTTTATTCATAATATCATCTTATAATTGCTTAAACATCTGCAGGATCAATAGGAATGCCCTATTTTTTATTCCTAACATTGATAATTTGTGCTTTTTATGTTTTATTCTTTATCAGTCTTGCTAGAGATTTACCAAATCTATTGATCTTTTCAAAGACACAATTTTTGGATTTGTGGCTTTTCTCTACTGTTCCTTTGTTCTCTCCTCCACTGATTTCCACTCTCATGTTTATCATTTTACTACTTTCAGTTTGGATTTACTTTTTTTTTATTTAACTTTACAATATTGTATTGGTTTTGCCATATATCAAAATGAATCTGCCACAGGTATACATGTGTTTCCCATCCTGAACCCTCCTCCCTCCTCCCTCCCCATACCATCCCTCTGGGTCGTCCCAGTGCACCAGCCCCAAGCATCCAGTATCGTGCATCGAACCTGGACTGGCGATTCGTTTCATATATGATATTATACATATTTCAATGCCATTCTGCCAAATCATCCCACCCTCTCCCTCTCCCACAGAATCCAAAAGACTGTTCTATACATCAGTGTCTCTTTTGCTGTCTCGTATACAGGGGTATTGTTACCATCTTTCTAAATTCCATATATATGCGTTAGTATACTGTATTGGTGTTTTTCTTTCTGGCTTACTTCACTCTGTATAATAGGCTCCAGTTTCATCCACCTCATTAGAACTGATTCAAATGTATTCTTTTTAATGGCTGAGTAATACTCCATTGTGTATATGTACCACTGCTTTCTTATCCATTCATCTGCTGAACATCTAGGTTGCTTCCATGTCCTGGCTATTATAAACAGTGCTGCGACGAACATTGGGGTACACGTGTCTCTTTCAATTCTGGCTTCCTCAGTGTGTATGCCCAGCAGTGGGATTGCTGGATCATAAGGCAGTTCTATTTCCAGTTTTTTAAGGAATCTCCACACTGTTCTCCATAGTGGCTGTACTAGTTTGCATTCCCACCAACAGTGTAAGAGAGTTCCCTTTTCTCCACACCCTCTCCAGCATTTATTGCATGTAGACTTTTGGATCGCAGCCATTCTGACTGGCGTGAAATGGTACCTCATAGTGGTTTTGATGGATTTACTTTGGTTTCCTTCTTCTAGCTTCTTAAAATGCATGTTCAGGGCACTGATTTTTGATCTTCTTTACTAAGAGATTCATTTAAAACTATTTCCTCTAAGAACTGCTTAGCTATTGCTCACATGTTTGAGATCTCATTTTCTCATCATCATTAAATTCAAAATGTTTTCCATTTTCCATTGGGATTTCTTCTTCACCCCACTGGTTAGTTAGGCTGATGGTGACATCTCCCTCTTCATCCTTGATACTGGTAATTTATATATTTTTTCTCTTTTAATCAACCTGCTGTGAAGTTTATTGATCTTAATTAATCTTTTCAAATATTTACAATGCATTGAATTTTCAAATGTTTGGGGATTTTCCATCTTCCTGTTGTAAATTCCAGTTTATTTCCACATGGTCTGGTCACACATACTGTATATTTTCAATCCTTGCTTGGAGATGTATTGAAATTTCCTTTATGGCCTTCATATGGTTAGTTTTTATTTTTAAACTGTACTCCAGCTCATTATAAAAGAGGGGGAAGGTGCTAAACACAAAAGATAACCTGGGAAAATGCTAAATGCCCTTTAGGAAGAAATGAGACGGGGAGACAAAACGTCCTAACTTCCTTTCTTGGGCTTCCAAATAAGCCTCTAAGAAAGGTGGCAATGTGATGAGGTGGAATGAGCACTGGCCTGGGTCTTGGGACATCTCTGGAGTTCAGTCATGGCTTTATCCTTTGTGATGCCTGTCACCTTGCAGAGCCACCTACTACACAACCTGAGACGTGACCTTTCCCCATTCATGTTGCAGGTACTATCATGGGCAGGCCCCACGGATAAACTGGGGATACAGATGTGCGAAGAAGAAATACGTATTTGTGACCCCCTGGAACTCACAGCCTAATAGGGAAGTCAGACGAGGCAAATAATACACAGAAACAGACACACAACAATAGCTAGTTATAGGAATGAAGCACAGGGGGCCAGGATTCAGACCAGGTGACTGTCCCTTCTGATTCTGACTGTAGACCTGGCAGAGCTTCATACTTTGTAGTTGTAAGAGCAAGGACTCCAGAACGAGAACACCTGGGTTCAAATCCTGGTTCCGCCAATACCAGCTGTCTCCTTGAGCAAGTTTCTTCACTTCTTTGTGTGTGTGTGTGGGGGGGGGGGGGTCATCTCTCTTTTAATAATTTTACTTTATATTTATTTATTTTTAACTGGAGCCTCATTGTTCTCATCTGCAATGACGACTAACAATCGGTCTTGGCTCCCAGGAGCGTTGTGATTGATAAGCGTAAAGTATTAGAGGAGTGAGCGGTAAGCAGCTACTGTCTGCAGTCAATTATCTGTCATCACTGTTACTCATCCCCGAGAACCCGCTGGGCTCTGAGTCCATACTTACTGCCTGCTCATTCCTCATCCCGATGTATCTGATGCCCACCTCCTGCGCAGCAAGGGCGATTTCGGTCACCGGGATGCCTACGATGCCGAACATGTAATTCACGTCCTGGGGGGCGGCCAAAAGCAGAGGAATGAGGCCGGGACCCCAGCCCGCCCTACCGAGGCGGTAAAAAGAAAACCTCCCGCAAACCTCCCTTCTGCCCACCTCCCCATCCCGCCGCTTTCCCGTTTCCAAGACAACGCAGCGGCCCCGTCGGGCTTCCGTAGGGCTCTCTGCGGCTGGCAGGTCTCACACCTGGGTTTTCAGGGCCTGGGCGATGACTCGCGCCCCGGACACCTGCCCCTCGAGCCCGTCACTGCGCGCCGCCAGGTTACTTTCCGACATCTTCCACCGCAGCGGACAGCAGGCTAGCGCGGAGTCACCCTGTCAAGGCACCCCTGAGGACACCAACCGTGAGGCCGCTCCTCTGAGGGACGAGGGGAGCGATCGGCTCCTTTAAAGAGGGGGGGGCGGGGCTGCAGCCAGCCCTCTGGCGCTGAGGCGCCGGGTAAACACTCTTTCCTGTCAGGGCCGGCCCTTCTCCCCGGCCCGCCCTTCACGGAACCCGCGGAGCGTCAGTCAGGAGGAGGCGGAGGCCTCCGCCGAGCGCGTGAGAGGTGGGCCCGCAGTGGGGTCTTGGGCCTCAGCCTACCACCTAGAGCCTTTTCGGAACGGGTGGCGCGTGCGCAGAGTCTGGGCGGAGGGGGAAGCAGGCGCGGGCCGCTGCAGAAGGGGGCGTGGCGCGCACTCGCGGCCCCGCCCCGCAGCTTTTTCGGAACGCGGCAGGGCGGGTGGGGCCTGCGCAGAGCTCGGCGGAAGCGGGGTCAGGGGCGGGGCCGCGGCAGAAAGGGGCGTGGTTCCGGGGCTGAGCGCGGGTTTTGCTGGGACGCGAGTGGTGGGTTGGCGCCGGATTTTGGTCGATGCGGCTTTTTTTTTGCGTTGTGTGGTCGTGTCCCCGCGTCCCCTTGTCCCCTTGTCCCCTTGTATTCTAGGCTTTGACGTACACGCTTATTTGATGGATACGTTCGTAACTTTGCAATCCTTAAAGATAAATGCCAACTAGTTAAATCCGTAGGCGGATGCGTACTCTTTAACTTAGACTACGACACCGAATCTCCCAGCGACAGCTGAAGTAACTTGCCCAGAGCCATTGGACCAGACGTCTTGCGCTCCCTTCACCCTTCCGCCCTTTGGCCACAAGAGATAAGAAGGGCCCCTTGAGCCTAGTTAACTTCTAACGGTTATTTTCTGTAATCGTTGCTAATAACCCTTCACCCTGCCTTTACAGTGAAGTCAGGAAATGGTGGGGAGAGTCAGCCTCTCATTATAACCAGCTCCTGCAGCTGAGAACCTTTTTGTAAAAAAAAAAAATGTGATGAAGTATTTATTGATTTACAGTGTTAATTTCTGCTGTACAGCGAAGTGATTCAGTTCTGCCTCTACGTACACACTTATTTTTCATACTCTTTTCTATCATGGTTTATCACAGGAAGACAACCTTTTAAAATGCATTTTTGAGTGAAAATGTCTTTACAGTGTGTGGTTCATGATGCCAGGGCCTCAGGGGCATTAGACTACCTGCTTAGTAGCAAACAGAACTCACATCATGAGGAAGAGTGGAACTTTAAGTTGTTGAGGATTTGAAGTGTTTTAAAGCAGAAAGACTAGTAATATGTGGGAAGTAAAGAAACCAGAGCAGCTTCCCAGGTGGCACTAGTGGTAAAGAACCATCTGCCCATGCAGGAGACAGAAGAGAGGGGTTTGATCCCTGGGTGGGGAAGATCCCCCAGAGGAGGGCAAGACAGTACACTCCAGTGTTCTTACCTGGAGAATCCCCGTGGACAGAGGAGCCTGGTGGGCTACAGTCCATGGAGTCCCAAAGAGTCAGACACAACTGAGCGGCTTAAAACAGGCAAAGAAGCCGGAAGCAAGGAGAGTGGGTCCTGGGTAATGAAATGAATGAGAAACTTTGGAAATGAAAGAATTCCTAAACTCCTTGAGCTCTTCCAAAAAGGTTTCCCCTTGCATTTCAAGTCCTAACTCCCACTCTAAGCAAAGGAATGAGAATGGCTGCATCTTTGGGTATGGGGACCCAGCCTAATGTAGCCCATCTAAGAGGGAGATTTCTTTAAAGTTTTAGAGTTCATCTAAAAAATAAAAGCAGATCTTGCATTGTATTCCAGAATCTGCCCATATTTTAATATAAAAGTGATCTTTTTAATTGAGGTAAACATATACTTAAATGTACAGCTCTTAAATGACACTTGTAGCCACCGAAATACAAATGACATTTTAAAATACCTATGAAAGTTGGCATTCCGGAAAGATGCCAACTTTGAACACAAAATGTTCTTTGTGTGTCTTTGAATAATCCTTGGCACAATGTCCCCTGCCCCTGTTTGAGAAGCATTGACCCTTCATCTCTCTATCGTGTGGGATTGTTTCTGTCAGCACCTATGTGACAGTTTCTACCCCCAAGCATCAGAATTGCATGGAAAGCCTTTTATTTTTAAAAATATTTATTTTTGGCTGTGTCAGGTCTTGGTTGCGCCATGAAGCTTCCTTGTTGTGGGCATGTGGGCTTCTCTCTAGTTACAGCGGGAGTGCTCAGTAATTGTGGCTTGAGGGCTTCGTTCCCCAGCATCCTGTGGAATCTTGGGCTTCCCAGGTGGGGCTAGTGGTAAAGACTGCCAATGAGGGAATGTAAGAGATCTGGGTTCGATCCCTGAGTCAGGAAGATCCCCTGGAGGAGGGCATGGCAACTCCCAGTATTCTTGCCTGGAGAATCCCATGGACAGAGGAGTCTGGCGGGCTACAGTGCATGGGGTCACAAAGAGTCGGACGCAACTGAAGCGACATAGCACACAGTCAAGCATGTGGCATCTTAGTTCACCAACCAGGAAGTAGTCTTAATCACTGCACCACCAGGGAAGTTCCTGGAAAATTTTTTTAAATATACAGTTGCTTGGGCCTACCCCACATCTTCTGAATCAGCATCTTAGGACAAATTAGTCACCTGTGTTTTTTTTAAAGCTGCTATCTAAATTTGATTTGCAGCCTGACTTGAGAAGCACCAGCTCCATACTCATGCTGCACGCATGAGTTAATAATTAAACGTGTGCTTGCTTATTATCAAATACTGATGCTTAATTTGGATTTTTGGGTTCAAGGCTAGTTTGACATTAATAGCACAGAATGTGTAGGTGGTGGTTAGTCAGTTCATGGACTTGGGTTCACTGGTGTCCCAAAAGATTCACTGACAGAATCACTCAGTATAGTGTGAAAACTGAACTATGAATTGGAACAAACCCCCTGAATTCAGATTAACATTGTGCAAAACGATAAATTCTCAACTGAGTAGACTCTGCCCTTTAGCTGGGGGAGAAGTCAATGAGTCTGTTGAAACTTGTTTCACCTTTACACCTTTGAGTACAGGGCATAACATTCCATGGTGAACTTGGGTCTCATGATTCAGCAGAAGTACTGAGAGTCTCCCTCCAAGATTTGCAGGCACTTGGAGCAACTGCCTTCAATCCAATGGCAGTGAGCAGATTCCAGGATTCTTCAGTAACTTATCCAAGGCCTTTATGCAGACACTGTAAGCATTAACCACGTCGTTTACTATTTAAATTGGTGGTAGGCATGGAATTTTATTTGTTGGATATTTTATTGAAATTTTGTTTGTTTTGCCTTGTTTATTGGTGGAAGGAGGCCAAAGGAGGAGTAAGTCTAGTTTGTTTGTTTTTTAAAAGAAAAGGGTGGAGTAATGACAACATGCTATCCAAAGAGCAGAGTCAGTCATCAGAGAGTTTTCATACTGGTTACTCTATTTGTGAGCTCGAGACCTGAGATCCTACACTGAAGGTGGCTTCTTTACCACCGAGCTGCCAGGGAACCCCAGGAACTTCTTAGGCCCCAGAATTATGATATTGTGTTTTAACTTCAGTAAACTAACAAGGACACTGAAAATCCATGTGATTATTTGAAAGCATAACACTAACTGAACCTGTAAGAAATATTCTCGTAGGCATATTTTATCAAAATGTGAAGTGTTTGGTTATTGTGTGAAGAAATGAATTGGGATTATTTATGATGCATTATTGGAGAAGGCAATGGCATCCCACTCCAGTACTCTTGCCTGGAAAATCCCATGGACGGAGGAGCCTGGTAGGCTGCAGTCCATGGGGTCGCTAAGAGTCGGACACGACTGAGTGACTTCACTTTCACTTCTCACTTTCATGCGTTGGAGAAGGAAATGGCAACCCACTCCAGTGTTCTTGCCTGGAGAATCCCAGGAACGGGGGAGCCTGGTGAGCTGCCGTCTGTGGGGTCGCACAGAGTCGGACACGACTGAAGCGACTTAGCAGCAGCCGCAGCAGCAGCATGATGCATTATAGAATGGCTGAAAATAAAATAAAATTGACTGAAACAGAGGAGAAAACTGAAACTGAGTATCTTAAATACAAACAAAAGCAACAATAACCCAAAAGGAAGTCTATGTAGAACACTCTTTTTTAAACCAAACTTGAAAACTAAATCAAATGGTTCTTTGAATAAAGCAGGTTAAATTAATTTTGTTTGCTTCTCATTAAGCTTATGAACTGTACCGAATCTCAGAAATAGGTCTGAAGTGAAGCCAGTGAGAAGCAACTTCATTATTGAACCAGCAGGGCCAGATTTAATGGCTGTCACTGGCAGACAGGGACTGGGAGTTTTTCCCAGTTGCTGTGTGACATAGAGAGTGGTTGGATCCCTGCCCTTGGTCTGCAGGCTCTTCACCTTTGCTTTGTTTTTTAATGCCAATGAGACTCAGCAAGACCCAGAACTGGAGTGGAAGCACTCCGGGGGCAGAAACTGAAGGAGCTTTGTTTCTGTTCTAGCTTTGTTTTCATCCACCGTGTGCTTGTTTTGTTTTGTTTTAAACAAATATGGGGTTTGACATCAGCAATTATTAGATCACTGATAAGGTGTCTATTTTTTGGAAAATGCACCAGAAATGGTGACAACTATAGGTCATGCTGTGAGGACATAAGTGGTTTATTTCAGATGGCTTAGAAGTCGTAATATAGAATGTCTCCATATGCTGGAACTCCACAGTTGGGAGTGGTCTGTGGGCTAGGGCATCAGCAGCCCTCACCTATGAAACACGGTTATCAGTGTTTAAAATGTTTTCTGTTTTCATTTGTTTCTTCTGTTTCACCACCAGCCTTCATTTGAGCCCCTTCCTTTAGCTTTTTATATTGTATCATATTTTTAAAAACTTATTTCATTTACTCGTTTGACTGTGCCAGGTCTTAGTTCTGCTGCATGGGACCTTTGATCTTCCTGCGGCATGTGGGGTCTCGTTCCCTGACCAAAGGGTGAACCCAGGCGCTCTGCATTGGGAGCACAGAGTCCTGGCCCCTGGACCACCAGGGAAGTCCCTTATTGTTTTCTTTTGCTTCTAATCTAGTCTGTGTCAGCTCCAGGGTAAACTCTGAATGATTCCCAGGGTTTGGAGTTGAACTGAAGTATAACCCGAGGTGAGGGACATCTTCATGATGAGGAACGCAAGCCCTTAAACTTTTTTCTGCATTGTGACCTTTGAGTTTCTGTTTACAGCTTAGCTGTGATGTATTGTTTTAGTCACTTTCTTTTTATACATTTATAATTTATATTTTTGATTTTATATGTTTTACATATATATACTTAATGTCATTTATGACATCTTTCAGACACATGAATAAGAAGAGAGATTAATAGACACCCAGGTACCCAGCCCTAGTTTAAGAAATACATTACAAATAGGGCAAAGTCTGTGTTTCCTCCCCCATCACATCTGCCCCCGTGCCATAGTGGTGACCACTACTTGACTTCAGTGTTTATCATTCCCACATGTCCATTCTTTAGGCAACGGCATTTGGGTTGTTTTAAGCTTTTTGGTGTTATAAGCATTTTTCCCTGAACGTTCTTGCGTGTCTCCTCATGCGTATGAGTGAACTTGTATGCGTATGTATCTAGAGGTGTTATCAGAAGGTAGGTTCTTGTTTCGTTGCAGAAGGAATTCAGAGATGAGCTAGGAAGGTCATGAAAGCAAAGTGAGGATTTATTTAAGGGAAAGGATGCTCTCAAGGCAAGAGCAGGCAGTCTCAGGTGAGTAACTGCACTGAGTTTCTTTGGCAGGCTGGTTTATGGAGTGTAGAAATGAAGGGATAGAACATTCACTGGGGAGGCAGGGGTCTGGGGATCATTGTATTCTCTGAGTTTCTTCCTAGCTCTGCCTTCCTTAGGGAGGAGGCATTTCTGTCCTTATTTAGCCTTTATCAGAAATGTCATGGCATTGGTGCATGATGGGAATATCTTATTTGCAAGGCTAATTTTACTGTAATGAGGGCATAGTGAACAGAAGGTTACATTCAGACACTGGCGATTCTTGCCTTTTCCCACCTTTCTTTGTCTGCCTCCAGGACACTTACCACCCCCAACGTGTAGTTTCCTGTTAGTCTGGTTAGATTCTTGCTTTTCTTTGTCTGTCCAAGGACCCCCCATTGTTTACAAGATGTGTGGTTTCCTCTAGCTAGATGACTGCTTTAACTTGGGCAGGTCATCATCAGTTTTACTAGAAAAATTGATCTCTAAACTTCCTGTACCAATTTATACCCCTGACTTCTATATATAAGAACTCCCCTTTTTCTGCATCCTCAATTGTGGAATTAAAAATTTTTTTTTCCAGTTTTATAGTTGTGAAATGGATTTTCATTTCCATTTCCATATCTAGATATAGATTCCCACTCCAGTACTCTTGCCTGGAAAATTCCATGGATGGAGGAGTCTGGTAGGCTAGTTCATGGGGTCGCAAAGAGTCGGACACGACTGAGCGACTTCACTTTCTTTCTATCTATAGTTCCTTTTGGAGAAGGAAATAGCAGCCCACTCCAGTGTTCTTGCCTGAAGAATCCCATGGACAGAGGGGCCTAGTGGGCTACAGTCTATGGGGTTGCACAGAGTCGGACACAGCTAAGCAACTAACACACACACGCACACACAGATATAGATTACATAGTTACATATTTGGATTTATCCTTGGGTTTTCTTCTGTGATTTACCCGTTTATATCTTTTGTCCTGTTCTTTATTGATTGTGTATCTTTTTCTTATTGTTTTATAGATGTTTTTATATATTCTGGATACTTGTTCTTTGTCTTTTAACTTTGCTTATAGTTACTTTTGGATAAGGATATGGCAGCCCACTCCATTATTCTTGCCTGGAGCATCCTGTCAAGGGAGTGTGTGATTTCTTCGGTTCTGTCTCATCACAACAAAAATTTGAAGCAATGGATGTTAAAGCCCTCAGTGTGTCACAGCTCTCTACAGTGTTACAGCTCCGTGTTACAGCTCAGTTTTATTTAGAAAATAAAGGAAAATACATCCTCGAGGTGTGAGCGTATACCGACCTAAAAGACGTGAAGGGAAGAGAGAGAGAGCGCGCCCGTGGGAGAGAGACCCCCAGCCCTTTGGCTCCTCTTTTTATATGTCTTTTCCTCACCCTGGGCCTGCCCTGTGTAAACTGGGCTAGCCACGAGTGCTGTTTGTTCTACCTGAGGTCCTCACTCAGGTCCTCAGACCTTCCTTTGTTCTATTTTCGTGGGCTTTTCCCTTCCTTGTCTTCTAGCCACCACCATTCTGGACTCCTTTTTCCTGTTCTAACTACCTAACACAGTTATGTGTTTGGATTTATCCTTGGGTTTTCTTCTGTGAATTACCTGTTTATATCTTTTGTCCTGTTCTTTATTGTTTATCTTTTTCTTATTTATTTTATAGATTTTTAAAAAATATATTCTGGATGCTTATTCTTTGTCTTTTAACTTTGTTTATAGTTCCTTTTGGATAAGGACGTGGCAGCCCACTCCAGTATTCTTGCCTGGAGCACCCCATGGACAGAGAAAGCAGGCTACGTTCCATGGTTTGCAAAGAGTCAGACAGGACTGAAGCGACTTAGCACATAGCACATAGTTACTTTTGATGTACAGAATTTTGTGGTTTTCTTGGTGTGTGGTCACAACTCATAATTATTCTGTTTTATTTTCCTTTGTTTTTGGCTGAGTTGCACCGCTTATGGGGTCTTAGTTCCCTAATGAGGGATTGAACCCACATCCCCTGCAGTGGAAGTGTGACGTCCTAACCACTGGGCCACCAGGGAATTCCCACAACTGACAGTTCCTTTCCTTTATGTTTTATCTCTTCGTATCTTGCTTGAGAAAGACTTTCCCTAAACTGAAGTTGTAAGGAATTTTTTTGGTGTGTTTTTATTTAAAGTTTAGGTTTTATATATATAAATGTATTTATATATATATTTGTATGTATATTTTACAAGTATTATAAATATTATATATATATATATGTATTTAAGCTTCATGGTCTACCTGAAATTGATTTTTATATATGATGACAAGTAGCAATTCAGTATTTTTTCCCCAAATGATACATAATATGTCTATATCAATTAGATTTTGCTGTGTAATTAACCATTCTAAAACTCAGTGACTTAAAGCAACCACCACTTATTTAATTTGTAATCCTGTGAGGCTGGGCTCAACTGGGCTTCTTCATTATCTGTGGTCAGTTGCTAGTTAGCAAGGTCACTCTGCCCCTGGAGGTTGACTGCATATCCCCAGGGGTGGCAGGCTTATCCTCACTGCACATGTATCTTTCATCATTCAGTAAACTTCCCTGAGCTTCTTTGTTTGGCAGCAGTTTGCAAAAGGGGACAAATCCCACCGTGAAAGCCTCTGTGTGCCTACGTTTGCTAACATCCCATTAGCCAAAGTGCATTACAAGTGGAGCTAAGGCTCTGAGTGGGATGGCATTAGTGTTTCATGATAAAGGAACATGAACAAAGAGAGAAGAATTTCTAGCCGTTTTTATAGTCAGTTTACTAAAATACCTGTTGTGCAAGCATCTTTGATAGTGTACTTCATTCTTTTCCCAGTGATCCATAAGGTTATTTATCAAGTTGCCATGCATGTTGGCCTGTCTCTAGACTCTCTGTTCTTTTCCTACCCCAATCCAGTCCAATCCTATCTTAATTTCTACATTTTTGAAATAAGCCTTTATGTTGGTAGGATAAGTTGTTCTACTTTGTCATTTTGAAACCATCTCACCTAATGTAATTAGTTTCCTGCCACTGCCGTAACAAACCGAATGGCTTAAAACAACATAAATTTATCATTTTAAGAGTTCTGTAGTTAAGACATCTGACACAGGGTTCACTGGGATAAAACATCAAGGCGTTGGCAGGACCGCATTCCTTTCTGGAGTCTCTAGGGGAGAATCCACGCCTTTCTCCTTCCAGCCTCGGGCGGCCTCTCACATTCTTGGCTCCATCTTCAAAGTGAGCAGTGTCAGGCCAAGTCCTACTCACTCAGGTTCTCCTGCTTCTCTGTTCCTAAGGGCTGTGTGACTACGCTGAGTTTACCTGGACAATCCAGGGTAATCTCCCTATTTCAGTCAGTTTATCAGCAAACTTAATTCCCCCTTTCCACATATTCACAACTTCTAGGGATTGGGATGTGAACCTCTCTGTGGGGCCATTATCCTGCACTGGGTTTATTCTTGGCCTTTTTCTCTTTTGTGTAAATTATAAAATCAGTTCATCAAGTTCCATGAAATACTCTGAGATTCTAATTGGAATTACATTGTTCAGAAATTAACTTGGATAGAACAGTATCTTTATATTAAGTCTGTTTTAACATAAGCATGATATATATCTCTCCATTTATTATTTTTCCTCAATCTTTAATAAAAATCTTTTATTATGTTAATGTCTAAGTATCTTACTATTTGGTTATTTGCATTTTCTAGTTTTTTTGGAGGGGTCAGTGTATTAGAATGCAATTAATTTTCATGTGCTGGTCCCAAATCTAACTACTTTACTATATTTTCTTGTTAATTATAATTAGCTCATAGATTCTCTTGGGTGACTTTGTTGATAAGCATGTCATATTCATGAAAGTTCTGTGTCTTTTTTTTTGTCCTTATATCTTTTATATTTTATATTTTTTAACATTCCTCAATTATTTTAAAATATTTTTTAAAGGCTGTACTCCATTCATAGTTATTATTACATATTAGCTATGTTCCCTCTGCTGTACAATATATCCTTGTGACTGACTTTGTACATAATAGTTTGTACCACTTAATGCCCCCTCCTTCTTCACTCTCTCCAGAGGTAACCCCTGGTTTGTTCTCTGTCTCTATGCGCCTGCTGCTTTTTTGTTATATCTGCTAGTTTTTTATGTTTTTTAGATTGCACATGTAAGGTATTTCATTCTTTGATATGACTGGGTAGTATTGCTTTCTGTGTGTCTTCTCTGTCCATTCATCTATTGACGGATACTTAGGTTGGTTCCAAATCTTAGCAATTGTAAACAGTGCTGCTGTGAACATTAGGGTGCGTGTGTCTTTTCGAATTAGCATTATATCTATGCCCAGGAGTGAAATTGCTGGATCACTTGCTAGTTTCATTTTTATTTTTTGAGGAACCTCCCTGCTGTTTTCCTCAGTGGCTGCACCAATTTACATTCCCATCAACAATGTGCACAGGTTCCTTTTCTCCACATTCTCACCAACGTTTGTATTTGTATTCTTTTTGATGCTAGCCATTCTGATAGGTATGAGGTGATATCTCATTGTGGTTTTGATTTGCATTTTCCTGATGTTTAGTGATGTTGAACATCTTTTCAGGTGTTTGTGGACCATCTGCATTTCTCCTTTGCATATATACTTCTTCTTTTTCTTATCTTATTGCACAGGCTAAGACCTCCAATACAGTATAGATAAGAAGCACTGATATGTGACATTTTAATTTCCTTTAATGTGTTAATGTGGTGAATTGAGTTGATATGCTTTCTCATATTAAAGGATTCATCATTCTTTGATAAATCCTACTTGGTCATGATGTAAACATTGCTTAATTAAGTTTGCTATTATTTTTATTTAAGCTTCCTGCATTTATGTTTAAGAATGAAAGTTAACCGTTATTTTCCTGTCTTGAACTATCCTTATCTAGCTTGGGTATCAAGGTTATACTTATACTGTCCTTTAAAAAGTTTTAGAATAGTTTGTATACAATATTTATGTTTAAATATGTTTGTATAAAAAAGATACAGTATGTATCTTTACTTGGATGTTTGGGAGAATTCTACTGAAAAATATACCAGGATTGGTGCTTTTAGAGAGAGTCTTTGATAATTTAATTTTTCTTGGGAAATTGGTCTGCTTCATTTTCCTATCCTTTTTGAACTTGGTTTTGGCAAGCTTTATTTTCCTAAAAAAATTGGCATTTTCATCCAGATATCCTTTTAACACATATTTGTACCAGAGCATCCAGTAATCAGTTCTGTGATCTCCGTTGTAATCACAAGTGTGCTCCTGTTTAGTTTTTCATGTACATGTACATGTGTTTTTGTTACTTTTCTCCTTGATCTATCTTGATGCAGTCTTGTTTATTTCATTAGTCCTTTCAAAGAACCAGTTTTTGTGCCCAAGACTTCTTGGAGAAATGGCCACTTCCAACTCTGAGCCAGGAAATGTATACAGTAAGCTTGGGACATCTTTTAGTGTTAAATTACAAAGAAGGTGTCAAAAACTATTAGAGTGATGTCAAGAGGAATCAAGGGCTGACTCGAAAAGGCTACTATGAGTCAAGGATGAGTTTCTATAATGATAATAATTGCAATGGAAAAAAACCCATGAAGTATGTTCAAATCCTTGAATTTATAATATTTTTTAAAAATTGGTCACCTTCAGATAATAAGTTACTTGTCTTGAAAAATGATTTTAAAAAGATTGAGAGAGAGAATCTAGCGTTTATCCTGTCTTTGCTATATGAACTGTACCATTAGATAACCAAATAATAGATAAAATATCTCTTTATAAAAACCACTACAATTAATGAAGGAAAATGAAATAATAGACTACCAGCATTGCAATTCTAAATGAATAGAAAAAGGCATTAAGGATTGATGGTTTGTTCTAAGATCATAAAAATAGAGTCAGACACACGTCTCATGCCAAAAGAACATACTACCATGCATAGTCATCCCCAAAGGATAGAACCTGAGTTCAATCCAGTCTCTGGATCCAGCTGTCCTATTAAAGGATTATTGTCAGTTTATTTGCCATATTTTTAAAATCACCTCTTGGTTGGCAGTTTATCCTATGTGTATTTTTTCAAGAAAGACTGATAAAAATAATATTCCCTGAGTTCTTGCATTGTCCAGTCTATTATCTCTTATTTCTATACTTCAAACACAGTTTGGCATAGAAGAAAACTCCTGGTTCATATTTTCTTCTTCAGAAGGACTCTATGTAGGGTTTACTAGCATTGACGTTATTGTGGCAAAGTCTGAGGAGCACCTGATTTTATGCTGTTATAAATGCCCTTGATCATTTTACTCGGCTTTCCAAGTGATTGCCACTTTGTCGTTGAAGGTTAGGAATCTTACTAGACGATGTACTGGTGTTGAGATTCTGTTTCTTTCCTTCCTGAGTTTTGGTGTGTCCTTTCAATATGTAAGTTCAAATCTGCTTTTCTTTCTGGAAAGTTTTCTTCAATTACATCTTTAAATAATGTTCCTCTTCCATTATCTATTATCTATTATTGTATCATTATGTATTATCTATGTGTAACAACTTACCACACATTTAGTAACTCAAAACACAGCATATTTATTGTCTCACAGTTTCAGTGGTCAAGGCGTCTGAGCAAGCTTAACTGCACCCTTTGAGCAGGACCTCCCAAGGGCACAGTGAAGATGTCAGCTGGGTTCACAGTCTCATCCAAGGCTGAGTCCTCTTCCAAGCTCAACTGGTGTTTAGAAGAATAATTTCCTTGCAATAGTAGAAGTCCTGGTAGCTTTCTTCTTCAAGGACAGGAGAAGAGAAAGTGTCTGACTCCAGGGAAGACACCAGTTCCTTTTTCAAGGTCAGGCCCACTCAGGATAATCTCTTAAAGAACTCAGAATTAGCTGATTTGAGATTTTAATTACATGTGAAATCCATTCACCTTTGTCATGTTCTGTTGACTGGAAGCAAAGCATAGCTTCTACCTGCATTCAAGGGAAGGGTGTCTCCACGGCACATTTATTTCCCTTTTCTTTTATGGGTTTCCCAATTGTGTACATGTTGGCTCTCATTCACCAGCCCTCCCTATCTGTCATTTCCTCTAGACTCCTTTTCAATTCTACATTTCCATTCACGTTGCTCACTTTCTCATTCTTGACCCCTTGTCACGTATATTATTTACAGCGTCATCAGATTCTTTGTGCTGTTCTGTACTTGCTTTCGTTTCTTTTTTTTTTTTAAGTTCATTTTTAAAATTGAGGTGTAATTGACATGTAAAATTATGTTAGTTTCAGGTGTACAGCATCATGACTTGATATCTGTGTACATTACTAAATGATCACCACAGTCACCACACATAGTTGAAAATATTTTTTATGATGAGAATTTTTTATGATTTACTTTCTTAGCAACATTCAGATATGCAATACAGTATTATAAACTATAGTCACCATGCTGTACATTACATCCCAGGACTTATTTTGTAACTGGAAGTGTGCCTTAATTTATTTGATGGTGTTTGTTTTTCCTTCTCTCTTGCTGCTAAGTCGCTTCAGTCTTGTCCGACTCTGTGTGACCCCATAGACGGCAGCCCACCAGGCCCCGCCCTCCCTGGGATTCTCCAGGCAAGAACACTGGAGTGGGTTGCCATTTCCTCCTCCAATTAAGTTCTACCAAATAACATTTCATTTCCCCCCCTCTGCCTTCTCCTCCCCCTCCTCTCTCTTCTCCTTTCTCTACCCCTCCACCCCTGCCCCGCCTCTCTTTTTCCTTCCTTTTAAAAATGATTTTGTGTTTGGTCTTTTTTTGTGTGTTTGTCTTATAAACCAATTGTTTGGGGCTTTTTCATTTATGGTGAGATATTTGGTTACAATGTTTATGTGCTTTGTGGCAACTTGCTAGCGAATAATCTTAGTTTGCTTTTCTTATAGGATCCTTTTTAAAGAATTTAATTACTCTATTTATTTATTTTGGCTGCACTGCATGACTTGTGGAATCTTAATGCCCCCACCAGGGATCAAACCTGGGCCCCTCAGCAGTGAAAGCGCAAAGTCCTAACCAGTGGACCACTAGGAAGGTCCCAGAGCCAGGATTTCAGATCAGATATTTTAAAACTCAAAAGCCCATATTCTTTACTTCCATAGTATGCTGTCATTTCAACTGACTTTCTTCTTACTTAAATGACTTCCTAAGATCAAATCCTGGAAGCATACTTTTGTGACTTATAATACAAACTGTCAAACTTTTTTTCCCAATAAGAAATTACTACTTATTATTACTTTCCTAGTTTATTTGTCCAAATTTAGTATTTTAAAATAGTACAAGTTAATGTTTATTTTGTACGTAAGTTCAGAGTCTTTCAGAGTGTTCGTTTATGATTTGTTTTCTTCTTTATATCTGTTCTTGTTCCTCGCCTAGTTGTAAGTGTTATCTTGAGGTTCAATTTTGCATCTAAACTTTAATTTATTGATCTGTTTCTTTTATTGTTTTAACTGCTTCAGATTTTAGACCGTTGTTTCATCAAACCTCTGATACCCAATTATAATTTATTCTAGCTTTCTTAACATTTAATATTTAACTCCTGATTTTGAGTTTGTTTTTGTGTATGGTGTAAGTTTAAACTTATTTCCAAATTGTTATTCAGTCATCCCAATATCACTTATTCAGTCAAACTTTTCCTCTTGTTATTCTGAGTGTGGTGGCATGAAAAGAGTGTAGGCCTTTGGACAGAATTAATTTGAATTGAATCCTGGTTCTAGATGTTGGTCCCTTTCAAGTTGAGGAGTAGCCTCTTTTCCAAAAGAGCCAGGCTGTATTCCACTGCTTCGCCCTGAGTGCTGAGGAATGTCGCACCTATGAGCTTGGGGAACTTGGGCCAAAGTTCCCCAACTGGGAAAGCTGCAGCAGTCAGTCAGGCGTCTGCCCTCAGATGCTCTGCATGGCCCAGGGCAATGGGACTTGCGTTAGTCCCAGGATGTAGTCATGGCTGAGCTGGGACCCTTGCCAGAGGGGAAAAGGCACACAAAAATGCCCAGTCTATCCAAAGCCGGGCATGCTCAGCGCCTCCAGGAGAACAAAAGCAGAGATGGTAACCAGTTCTCTGCCACGCACGTGAGACGGTCACTCTCACCCAGGACTGTGTGCTGCGCTCTGCTTGGCGGTGGGTCACCTACATCTTGCCACCACGCTTGTGCTGAAGGCATCGTCCACCAGGACTCAGGACTGACAGCACCTGGACCCACTTGCCTGCTTGTCGCTGCTCCTCTCTTGGGGAGCGTAGCTGTGCCTCTCCCATATGTGCTTCATGCACCCTCCGTAGGAGGAGGTGGCCTTTGGCAGGTTTTCTCTAGTGCTTTGTTTTGCTTTAGCTTTTTTTGTTGTTTCATTTACTCTTCCTACTGTCATCCATTCTCAGTGTTTCTGGACTGTCCTATTAGGGATTGTTCTTTTGACTTGGGGACCGTGGTTTCCATTGTTCTCCGCTGCCTGCATCCAGGGCATCCCCACCATCCTGTTGGTCCTGTGACGTGGGTGTCTCCCTCGCCAGCACGGGAGTGACAAGCCTTGAGGTCCTGATCTTTGGCCTGTCTTGCCTTAGGGATATCGTGTCCACCATACGCTTAATTCATGAAGAGCCGTTCCATTGTGCCCACTTCTGAGCACATCTTCCCTGAATATTTGACCTGTGGTTCTAGAGCATCGTGCTTTCTGTCTACTGCTTGTGTTTCTCCACGTCCAGCCTTCAGGGCCTCATTCTCTAAAAGGTGCTTCTTCTGACCACTCTGATTGAAGATAGTCCAATACAGAAATGGGCGGGGGGTGGGGGGGTGCGGCGCTTCTCAAGGGCTTTGAAAGACAGTTCTTTGCTGACACCATGGAGGCTTATTTCAGAGACCTTGATGACAGTTCTGGAACGCTGGGAAGGTGAAGCCCAGCCGGAAGTCATAGATGTCCCAGAAGAGCAGGGTCGCCACAACCGCCCTCACTGTCCTCTGGCCCAAGACCCGCGGAGAGTGAGGACGCACAGCTGCTCTGAGCTCACCCTGCTCCCTTATCCAAGGTCTATGAACCACAGTTGAAGAGCTCTCAGCAATTCATTTTTGGCTCCCTAAGATTTCAGATAAATTTTTGAAAAGAAATCCGGTACATTTTTGCAGAATATAGCTGGAAGATTTTTCAGATTATCTATTTATTTATGAATGTATACTATTTACAAATTTTTTAAATTAAAAATTAAAATTTATAAATATGTCATTTATTTTATTGTATTTCTACATATTTCTTATTCATCTTATGAAATTACTGAATGGAGTATCTATCTATTACCCCTGTTTTATTCTTTTAAAATCAGGGACTTTAAACATATGAAAATCAGCAACAATCTGGTTCTACTGTGATATTCCTTTTGAGGCAAAAACAAGCACTGAATTATTTAACTGACCTGGATCAGATTGTTCTGGGGACTCCTCCCACCTCCAATTTGATAGTTTACTTCGCTGCTCATTTTCAGTAATATAGTGGAAACACTCTGAAATCTGCCCACGTTCTCTCAGCCCTGTTGGAGAGGCTCCTGAGAGATAAAGGTGATGGTTCTGGCTCACATTTTTCTTTGACGTGAGCAGAAGACAGAGACACAATGGACCTGCCTTTACCCTCCAGCCCAGTGGTTCTCCTGGTGACCCAGGCTAGGAGCATCAGCTCCACCATCACCCAGGAACTTGTTAGAAAAATGCATATTCTCGGACCCTACCCCAGAGCTTCTGAGTTAAAACTCCCAGGAACAGGGTCCTCGGAGCTCCGTGTTCAAGCCCTGCGGGTGTCCCAGCATCAGGCCCACGTTTGAGAACCCCTGCTCTGGTCTGACAACCCATACTCATGGGAGGGTGCTGTGAATTTCTGTCGAATTCTGCTGCAGCTGCATTGAAGACACTACCGTGGTCTTTGAAGTTCTGATAAACTATCCTTGTCTTGAATGTGTGCTGGGAGGGCTGGACCAGGAGCCAGGAGAACTGCTTTCTCTATTGTCACCACTAACTGGTCCTGGAGGACTCCCTCACCAGTAAAGTGGCGTTTTACCATCTGCTTTTCTTGCTTTGTGTGACAGGAAGATAAAATGAAACAGTGGATGTTAAAGTGGTTTGAAAATGTTAGCATGCGATGTGAAATGCAAGGCCGCGTCCGTATAAAAGAGTCCCTGTAGAGCTTTACCCCGACCAGATTTCCCTGTGAACAGTCCTGTGCGTCTGCCGTGGGCTGTGTTGCTGTGCACACCCACTCACAGCTGTTAGAAATCACAGCTAGCTTAGCACCTGTGAATACAGAGGAAGCAATAGGTCCTAGGAACATGACAAAGTGAAAAAAAATAGCTTTCACGAGACCCCAATGTTGGAAAATCAAATGCTTTCTAGTTTTTTCACTGTAAACGAGATAGGTGAAATGTTAGAAATGAAAGGGAGAAGGAAAGGAGGGGGAAAAACACCTGTTTACTTCTTAAGAAGGACCACTGTTGTGGCATTCGCGCTGACAGTGGTACCCAGTTTGCCCACAGGGTGGCAGCTGCAGACCTGGAGGCTCAGCCTCACGGGCCCTCTTCTCTGCACAAGAGTGAAAAAACAAAAAAAGAGCCTTCTTCCATTCATTCAACACCCGCGCGTCTCGGGGCGGTTTTGTCTTCAATTATAGAGATAATATCCCATTTGAGGAAAAGAAAGGTGGCCCTATTTCAGTTCAAGTGATCTGTGATTGCTCATCGGGCGTTCCACGAGAAGTGACTGCAGCGGACAGAAAGAGGTGCCAGCCCAAGGCCTGGCCGTGGTCACACTCCTGTGTGTCCCCCTCTTGTTTGGTGAGAACAGCTGGGCTGTTTTTTAAGGGAAATCACGACCTACCAGTTCAGCCTGCAGTGCCTGGTAACTTACTCACTGTCCCGTGTGAATTCAGCCTTGAACCCCAGCACCACCCTCCGTGGCCCCCTGAAGCACCGGAGTCTTGGTGGCGGAAATTCGCAGGAAACTGGGCTCCAACGCCGTGGGGCTTTACATTGCTCGAGAGGAGGGGGCTTCCTTGGGGTTTCTTTAAATTCAGATTATATAAATTAGATGGAGAGTGGCACTCTTTCTTTTTTTCTTTTTTTAATGGAAAGATAATTGCTTTACAGAATTTTGCTGTTTTCTGTCAAACCTCAACATGAATCAGCCATAGGCTGATTTCTTTAGGAAAAAAATTTTTTTAAATTTTCTATTGGAATATAGCTAATTAGCAATGTTGTGATGGTTTCAGGTGGACAGCAAAGGGACTCAGCCGTACACATACATGTATCCCTTCTCCCCCAGACTCCCCTCCCATCCAGGCTGCCACATAACATGGAGCAGAGTTCCCTGTGCCCTACAGTAGGTCCTTATTGGTTCTCCGTTTAAAATACAGCAGTGTGTCCATGTCCATCCCAAACTCCCTAACTGTCCCTTCCCTCCATCCTCCCACTCCCATCCCCCGCAACCATGAGTTCTCATAGTTTGTGAGTATGTTGCTGTTTTGTAAATAAATTCATTTGTATCATTTCTTTTTAGATTTTGCATATAAGGGATATCATATTTCTCCTGTCTGACTTACAAGATGCTCATACTTACTTATGTGAAAGGACTTATGGAAATCACAAAATTCATGAGAATGGGTTTAAAACTATTTAGAGCTTCACAGTGTTTTTCTTGGAGTCCTGTCGGACACATGCAGAGGTGTATTCCACACGTTCCTAATAACTTATCTGGTCCCGCTTTGTTCCACGGGATGTAACATTTCCTCTGCCAACTCTTCCTGCCTCTTTCCCAATAAGGGGGCTGTTATTCTCCCCGGCAAGTGAAAAGTGACAAGCTCTTTTATTAAAACAATCAGGACATCTAAATATAAAATTTTAAAGGTGTATACCCACCTCTGAAATTATCTTATTAAGAATACCTTCATAATAATCCTTTCATTTTATTGCAAAAGACACTACTGTAATAGCAAGGCTAGGAAGGAAACACAGGTAATTATCAAAGTGACTCATGTAGCGAGATGGAAAATCCAAGTTCGTTGTGTGTAAAAATATCTCGTGATGGACGTGTTACCAAATTTCCACAAAATCGATTTCCATATCATGATTTAAGGCTTTGATTGCTTTCCCTCATGGATCGCAGGAACTTTCCCGAGCAGAATGAGCATCCAGGGAGCATGCTTCCTTATGAAATGAGAAGCAGAGGCTTCTGTAGGCAGTGGGCAGGTGAGGATGCTGGCGTGAAGGAGTCCCTCCACCCCGGCCGCCGTTCCCTGTCGGGACCGTGAGTGCTCTGACCCTCCCTGTGGGGGCGCCTGGGAGTCACCGGGAGATTCTGAACAGAGGAACGGCTCTGAGCGCTCAGGCTCTACCTGGATCTCCGTGGAGAAGGGGCCGGAGGAGAGGGGGAACCACTGGGGGAGCTGCCCGTTGCCGCCCTCTGACTTCATTTTCCACCACCTCCCAGCCCTCTGCTCTCCTGGCTGTTTCTCGAGCCATCCCCGAAGCCCCCACTTGGCCCTTGTAACCAAGCAGCCCTCTGCCTGGAGCCCTTTCCCCACCAGGAGTCCACAGCCCTCGTCTCGCATCTTCTTCAGATACCAGGGTCTCTTTGAGCCCTTCCTGATCTAAAACCTGCCCCCACCCCCACCGCCGGCCCTCCCTGCCCTCTCCCCTGTCTCTATGTTTCCTTCCTACTTATTGCCAGCTGCTGCATGAAGTACAGTCAGCAGGGCAATAGCGGTGAGATTAATGTCCCAATAAACTCGTCATCAGTTGAAAGATCTGAAGGTAGAAAGTGCACTCAGCACGCCCAGCCCACCTGCTGTGCCCAGAGCACTCACAGTAGTCTGCAGGTGGGCAGAACCCTCTAACCCCAGGCCTGGTTTGTCATAAAGGGTGGAAGTCTCACGGGATTTCTGGAACACCTCCTGGAAAGGAGAAACAGCACGAGGTGTGGGGCTAGATGGTTGTCAGAGTGCGGGTTGTTCAGCCTCGTGATCTTAGGGTCCAGTCTGCCACGTGCAGGCTGAGAGAGGGTCGCTAGGCAGGCCCCCATTCTGAGTCCCGAGCACGGTTTCTGCTAAAAGCATACAGCTTTCACAGCATCATAAAGTCACGAGTGAGGGACCCTCTATGTGCATTGTGGCAGATACGTGGTGGGGGGTGGTCCACTCGGAAGGGCTGGGAACCTTCACCACTGGGTCCTTGAGGCCAGCGCCTGCATCTGGCACAGGCAGGCGTCACGTGGACATTGAAATGAGTGTCCGACAGCCCTGCCATCTCCCTGCCGGCTCAGGGGGGCACAGGAAGCAGGGGGTGGGAGTCAGGTGTCGCTTCAATGACGCCTCCACGCCGGGCCCTTCTTGGAGTCTCATCTCACGTCAAATACCTATGATGGAAGGAGGCTCGTAGCTCACTCTTCAGACTGAACACAGGCCCCCAGCCACCTCTGTGTTCAGGGTCCAGGCCCTGCCCAGCTCTGCAGGGGGGTCAGTTGCTGGGCTGCCAGAAACCTCCTGACTCTAGGGCCCTGGTATTCCCGGGAAGCCCCCCACCCCTCAGCCACGGGCATGGCTCCCGAGCCAACTCCGGGCCCCCTCGCATCCTGGCCGCCCCCCAGCCCTGCCTTTCAGAGCTCCTGCCACATGAAGAATTCGGTTAAAACGTCTGCGGTGGCACCGCTTTGCAGCAGGGATGCTGTGGTGCCTATTTTTACTTGAATGACTCATTCTCTGCTGCCTCAGTAGGCTTACTTCCTTTGGAGCATGACTACCTGGCTGAATCTGCCTAACCGCTCATTCCTGACTGACCTCTGTTCACGCAGAAATGATGGCACCTTTTGTAAAGAATCTAAATTTATTTTCTCAAAATAGAAAGAAAGGTGATTCCATGCCATTTCCGCGAGTTCCTTGCTTTGCCAGATTGCAGTCCCTGAGACGTAAACAAAGGTTCTGCGTCCCCACATCAGTGGTGGGCAGCTCTTAGCTGAGAAAGCAGGGCCTGCAAACAGCGCCCTTGCTCCAGGGCCTCCTGACCTGCACGCACCCGGCCCCGGGTCATCTGCCCCCCACGCACCCCCATCAGGGGCCTTGTTTTCCTCCCTCTTAGGGAGAGACCTGGGTTCAGTCCCTGGGTTGGGAAGATCCCCTGGAGAAGGGAAAGGCTACCCACTCTGGTATTCTGGCCTGGAGAATTCCATGGACCCTATAGTCCATGGGGTCGCAAAGAGTCGGACACGACTAGCGACTTTCACTCACTCACTCACTCAGGGAGGCCACGGCCTTACATTGCAAATGTGACTTTGAAGATGAATGTATCCCCCCTCAAACCACTCTCCATTATCATCATTCTGAAACCAGAGCTGGAATGTTAAACAGATTTTGAGACTTCAAAAATTATTCCTTGCTGGTCTTCAGAAACAAAACTCAAGTAAGAAAGCTTATCAATTGCACTTCTGTTTCTGCTCAAAAGCTCCTGACCGCGGGCTCAAAGGCCCCTTGTTCTGACCTCCTGACACGGCAGCGCCCCGGGGCCTGGCGTTTGGGTGGACCCTTTATTCCCCAGGGAAGGAGGGGCAGTTTGCGAGGGGCCGCTGGGGCAGGGGAAGGGGCCGCCTGCCTGGCCGGAGCAGTCTCTGAGTCCGTGCAGGTTCTGACGGAGCACCCGGAGCCCGGGCTGCTCCTGAAAATAGTTAGAGTTGCTTTTATTTTTGGAACTTTTGCAAGAAAAAGAAATTTGTGGCGCCTGGAGAGTCTGGTTTTGGAAAGCAAGCACAGGGCCTCTGAGTCCGACTTGGGCGGGACGTCATTTTCTCATTAAGGAGCAGAATATGGTTTCTTGATCTGTTTCTGCTGTCTTGATGTTTAGCTGGATTCCTGGGTGGTTGGTCAGCCTGGGTACATCTCCAGAGAGCAGGGGGCCCGGCCTTGGCACCACCTGGCAAATCTGTGTGCCAGGGGAGGAGCTTTGGCTGCCAGACCAGGTCGATTTTCAAGGCAGAACTGTGTGTAAAAACGCCCAGTGACAGATAACTATTAAATATTAAAATTCCTGTTCTTGGGGGAAAAAGGCACGCACAGAAGTGTCATTGTAAGTGATATGATTTACTTCTAATCTCTTACAGTAAGAGCTAGAAAGCTGAGTTTCCTTTCCAGAAAATTCTCATTTATTTTCAAAAAGTTGCATTTTATTACTGCTGAAGGATTTTAATTTCCAAATGAGTATGCTTTTTTAAAAAAAAAAAAAAAAACCAGGAGTTTTGGAAATCCCAGAGACAGGAGTAGAAAAAGTCGCAGTGTATGATGGCAATTCTCAAGTTCAAGGAGGGGTGAGGGGAGCCATGCTGTGATGGCAGACTTCTTTTAGCCCGTCTGTAAACTGACATTTAAGTAGAATTTAAGTCGGCAGTTTCTCTGCACCAAGTTAAAGACTGTTGTGCTGGCTAAGGGGAGGCTTATGTGTAAGCCTTTATAGAAGTATATAGATATTCACTCCCAACCAAAGAAAGGCAGGGAGGGTTGTGATGCCTCAGGTTTTATGGCTAGGGTAGCCGAGCTGTACTTAGAGGACCACAGCCGTCACAGCCGGTCTGGACGGTTGACCTGCAGCGTGAGCGTGCATATGGAGGGCAGGCTGTGGGGTGAGGGGGTACGTCACAGAATGATGTAAAACCATTAGACTAGTTATTATTGCCTAAATCTGAAGCCTGCAGCTAGAAGAGTCCTGCTGGGGAAACAATCGTGGCCAACACTGGGTCTGTTTTGGAAATGTTCTGATCCAGACGGTTAACACAGTGAGCCGTTTTATTAAGGGGCCCTCGCTCCATGTTTAGAGAGAATCGCACACCCTTTTATTAGGAACGTGAAGTAAAGCCTTTGAGTTTCAGCGTCCTGGCGGGTACGTCTAGTTGCCGGGAATAACGAATCGCATCTGCGGAAGCCCCGGTCCTGGCAGGATCCTGGCCTCAGCCGTCCTCTCCTCACCCCTTCCCCTTCTAGACTGACGAGCGGCGCCATGTCCAGAGCCGGCCGGCAGCTGGCCCTTCTCCTGTGCAGCTGCTGCGTGGCTGTGGCCGTCCCGGGGGGCCTGGCCGAGGAGGGCTGTCCGGCTGAGCCCCACCAGGCCTCCCGCTACGTGGCCGCTGTGTACGAGCACCGATCCTTCCTGAGTCCCGACCCGCTGGCCCTCACCAGCCGCGAGCAAGCCTTGGAGCTCATGCATCGGAACCTCGACGTCTACGAGCAGCAAGTGACAACTGCGGCCCGAAAGGCAAGGCGTGCTCAGCAGGGCGGGCTGGCCCCGGGTCGGTGGTCCCCTGCAGCCCCTCTGCGAAATCAGACCCAGAGCGCTGAGCTGAAGGAATTAGGTGGCTCAGTTCAGTAGAGTTGCTCAGTCGTGTCCGACTCTTTGCAACCCCATGGACTGCAGCACACCGGGCCTCCCTGTCCCTCACCAACTCCTGGAGTCCACCCAAACTCATGTCCATTGAATCGGTGATGCCATCCAATTATCTCATCCTCTGTCATCTCCTTCTCCTCCCGCCTTCAGTCTTTCCCAGCATCGGGGTCTTTTTCATTGAGTCAGTTCTTCACATCAGGTGGCCAAAGTATTGGAGTTTCAGCTTCAGCATCAGTCCTTCCAAAGAATACTCAGGACTGAGCCGCATCAGGGGGCTAGAGGCCCGCTACTCAGAGGGCGGTCTGCAGACCAGCAGCATCAGCCTGCCCACCAGAGCCCGTGAGAAATGCAGAACACAGGGCCCCGTCCTAGACCTGCAGAGTCAGAATCTATTATTTTGTAAGATCCCCAGGTGATGCTTCCCCTCCAGCCTGGGGGACATGCCGGGCCAGGCCCCTGGTTATCACACGTGGGGCCTGCTAAACCAACTGGGTGTCTGGTGGCTCCCACGCCCACAGAGTGGGCCGGGGTGCAGGCGGGGGCCTTGGCTTTCTTTAAGGCACCCCCGGTAGGAAGAGGGTGCAGAAGCACTGCAAAGCTGCCTGCCCGCTGGCCGCTCCCGCTCTTGGAGGCTTTCAGAGTCTAACTGAACCAGGGAGCCACCCCGGAGCGGGTTTGCTGCCTCCCGACGATGCGGGGGGCTCATTGCTGGTCCCTGTGCTGGACCCCGAGCAGCCCGAGGGCCCGGTCCAGACAGAACCGAGCCCAGCGGACAGAGTGGACTGGTGCCGCCTCTGTGCCGGGGACGGAGCGGGACCAGCTGGAGGGAGGGCCGGGGGGAAGGGCCAGCGGGGCTGCTGAAGGATGCCCCACTCTTGGGGACAGGCGGGGACCCTCTGGGGGCAGAGGCCCGTGCCTGTGAGGTCGGGGGCAGACCACCTGCCCAAGCAGCCCCCCACCCCTGCGCAGGGAGGCCAGCCCTGCCCAGCCACGTTCTGACATGCGGCCTGTAGCGCAGGTACGTGGAGCACACTGATGTTGGAAGGGCACCTAGAGGCCGCGTCCTCCTGCTTCTGATGGGTGACCCTCCTCCTCTGTTCCCAACCCGATGCCCAGCCCTGGACGCCTCCAGGGCCCAGGGCTCCCCGTCCACTTGAGGACGGTGGGAACTCCTGGGAAAGAGCTTTCTTTCCATGAGCGACAGTCAGCCTCCCTGCCACTACTGCCCATCGCCCTGTCCTCCGAGCCCAACAGGTCGGACTGAACCAGCCCCCCCAACCCACGCTGCCTCCCCCAGAGCGCAGCCTGGCTGTCACGGCCGGGATCTCTCCCCAGGCCCATTGGGGGTCTCTCCCAGGCCCATCGGGATCTGTCCCCAGGCCCATCGGGATCTTCCCCCAGGCCCGTCAGGATCTCTCCCCAGGCCCGTCAGGATCTCTCCCCAGGCCCATCAAGATCTGTCCCCAGGCCCATCGGGATCTGTCCCCAGGCCCATTGGGATCTGTCCCCAGGCCCATCAGGATCTCTCCCCAGGCGCATCGGGATCTGTCCCCAGGCCCATCCGCAGCTCCTGGACAGGGGCGGTTCCAGCCCTTCCCTCAAGGCTTTCTGGGTTACCCCATACCCTGAACTGCGCACAGCTCTGTTGAGGACAGGGCGGAGCAGACCTGTCTCCATTCTCAGTCTAAGTGTTGTCCCCAGACGAAAAGCTTTTCACAGTTACATCTCGCTGTGGGCTTGCCAGGCACTTGCTGTCAGTTGCAGCCCCCGAGCCCTTTTCGCACAGACATACACACTGCCAAGGCCGTGCCATCGTGTAAGGTTAATTGATTTAATCTGATAGCAAAGCCTCCCATTGATGCCATTAAATTTCATCGTTCCAGCCTGTTGGGCTATTTGGGGATCCATACGGGCGTCCTGCGTATCAGTTACCATCACTCACGTCATTCACACCTCCTGGACACAGCTTGTTTCAGTCTGCCCTGAAGTCGGTGTAAAGACATCCCAGGCCATGTGCTCAGGCCTTCTCCTGACACAGATCCATTCTCTGCACGGGGGCGTTGGCTTGCACCGTGCTGAAATGTCACCCCCTTTCCCTCCATCCTGTCCACAAAACCATGCTGAGACATTCGGCAGATGCCGTACTGAAACCCAGAGACCGTGACTGCAGTATCCCTGCCTTCTCATCACCTGCCCCCAAATGAAACACGTAACATGTTTTTATTAAACATACACTGGCTGCAGACATCATTCCATCTCTACTTGTGGTCCAGGAGCGGGGATGAAGCCGTTGATCTGGTCATTTTTAGGACTTACAGACATCTTAGCTCCCCTACATGGTTGTGTGTGTTAAAGTCACCTCTAAGACAGGTTGATGTCAAGTGTGTGTCAAAGTTTTGTATCAAACGTGCTATAAGGGCAGAGGTTCCTGCAGGCCAACAAGTTCTCTCTTGACAGAGGCATTTACAGGGAAGAAAAGGAGTCATGCTTAAAGATATCAGGCTGGGAGCTCACCTGGGTTGGCACTCGGAATTCCTCAGGAGTTCTCGGGCTACTGGTCTATCAGGAAACTGCTCAAGCCCTTTGTCAGGCATGCAGAGTGCTTCCTAGAAGGCATCAGACCCCGAGTTCTGCCTCTGCTCCAGTCTGAGTCCTCATTCCTGGCAGGCGTGTAGTTAGGAAATGCAATTTAATATTAATAGGTATACATAACTGTTACTTTCCACAGGTAACCATTCAGTGCTTTCAAAGCTTTAGTTTTTAATAGAGGAAAAACATTTGTCCAAGTATAATTTGCAAAAAGTTAGAAACGTGACTCTTACACATAGAGAAGAATGGACATGTGTCAAAGGTTTTATTTAACTCATTAATTAGCCAAGGAACCAGTGAGGTGGTAAAGCTGGCTCAAAAGAGAATTTGAGGAAGAGATGTGAGTGTATCCATCAGTCAAATGAATGTGGAAATGAATCTGCTAATGGATACAAAAGTGGCTCGTGCTGCCCTGTGCCGTGCTGTGCTTACTCGCTCAGTCGTGTCCGACTCTGCAACCCCACGGACTGTAGCCCGCCAGGCTCCTCTGCCCCTGGGATTCTCTAGGCAAAGGATACTGGAGTGGGTCGCCATGCCCTCCTCTAGGGGATCTTCCCGACCCAGGGATTTAACCCAGGTTTCCCACATTGCAGGAGGATTCTTTAGTCCTACAGGGCAATGAATCATCATCTTTAGGGTGATGTTTTGTTAAACAGTAAAGGCAAACAATGGTACATTCACTAGATAAATGATCCTCGAATGCGCTTGTCAGTCAGTACTCTGCTGTATCGTGGAAACACATACGTATACAGAGAACGTAGACAGACATTCTTCATCTTGTTTATTTCTGAGTTTGCGATAATTTTCCTTTCTAATGTGCAGTAAGATGACCGAATGCATTTTCTGCTGGAGGGAGTGAATTTTGCTGTGATCTTTCTGGAAGGCTATTTGGCAACGTATGTTAAGAATTAAAATTTTTTTCCTATGTTTGACTCTCAGTATTTTCACTTATAAAGCTTTATACTTATAAAGCTTTATTTATAAAGAAATAACCAGAGTTCCAATCAAAGATTTGTGTACAGTGCTCATCCAGAAAGTGTCTTGAGTACCCTGTAGGCAGATGGTCACCACAGTTGTCCAGCAACAGAGGATAAACTGTGGTGTCTTCTTAAATATTATCCAGCGTCTAATACAAGTGATGTTTCTGAAGGTGTCTTTGTAGTTTTTTTTTTTTTTAATAATTTTGTTTATTGACCTCTGGCCGCACTGGACTCCCTGCTGCACACAGGCTGTCTCTAACTGTGGTGAGCAGGGCCGACTCTTCGTTGCGGGTGTGCGGGCTTCTCATCAAGGTGGCTTCTCTTGTTGCAGAGCGTGGGCTGTAGGCACTCGCGTTTCAGTGACTGCAGCACTCGAGCTGGGTACTCGGTGCTTGCAGGCTCCAGGGAGCATGGGCTCAGCCGACGTGGTGCTGGGGCTCAGCTGCTCTGCAGCACAGGGAATCTTCCCAGACCAGGGACTTAACCCGTCCCCTGCATGGGCAGGCGGATTCTTACCCACTGTACCTCCAGGAAAGTCCTGGCACCTTTGTAGTCTTGATGGTTCTGTAGTGAGAGCATCAAGATAGAAAACTGTATGTTTATTATTGTCTCAGTTATACACACACACACACATAGACAGAGAGGGGAAAAATGAAATCAGGATGTTAGCAATTCCTATCTTCATGATACAGGCTTAGGAATTCTTCCTTTATAATTTCTGTTTTCCAAATGTTCTACAAATAAGCTTTCATGGGTTTTATATAGCCAGGAAAAAGTTATAAGGGTGTGCAGTGCATTCCGGAAAGCAGTGACTCAGATCGCCTGTTACTCTCGATGACTCGTGCCTGCCCGCCGCCCTCTGCCACCACTCGCCGTGGCTGAGGCTCCAGGCTTGGCACCTTCAGCCCAGTAAGAAGAGAGCGGCTGCAAAGGGCCTGGCCCTGTCCGTTCCGGCTGTCTCAGGCGGCTGCCATCCCCCTGGGCTGCCCCAGTTGTGAAGAGGCCTGTAAGGGGCCCAGGGCTCTAAACAGAGTCTCCTAACTCCCAGGGAGAGAAACACAAGTTACAGCCCAGTCCTGGTTCCTATGCTGAAATCAGCTCGACCCTGACCCCCCAGCCCAGGGGGCGCCCACCTCTGCTGCACGTTAGAGTCACCTGGGGCCCTGTAGACAAACTCTGTCCCCGGGACCTGCTCACAGCCAACAGAAGCAGACTCTAGGCACGGGCCGCCGGATCACCCTGGGACAGCCAGTATGTTTTAAGAAGCTCCCCTGCCTGACGGAAAAGCGCAGTGAAGGCTGAAAGCCACTGGACTACTGGTAGCGTGTGTGTTGAGCATGGCGTTCAGGGCCTGTTGTAGTTCCCACTGCAGCCCCCAGGGCACCACCCCGGCTCCTAACCCCGCTCCCTCCGGCCAGGCTCACCTGTCCCCACCGCCCCCGACCAGCTCCAGGCATGTCCCTGGTTCCTGGAGGACACTGTCTCGGTTCCCTGAGAGTCAGACCCAGTGAACTGTTCCCCCCAAGGCTCAGATCCCTGGCCCTCCGGTCCCTGGTTCCGAGCAGCTGCAGGACGGCTGTCGGAGGCATGCGGGCTGCTTCCCGGCATCTGCTGACAGACTGTCCTCTGATGTTTTGACTTACAGGGTGCACAGATCATAGTGTTTCCAGAAGACGGCATCCACGGATTCAACTTTACAAGGACATCCATTTACCCATTCTTGGACTTCATGCCATCTCTCCGCTCAGTCAGGTGGAACCCGTGCCTGGAGCCCCACCGCTTCAATGATACGGAGGTAAGTGAGGGGCCTGGCTTCCCTCCTAAGGGGGCAGGAGGCACACGGAGCTGGGCCAGGCCAGGGGCCAGGAGCCAGGACGTGCAGAGCCCTTCAGATCCTGAAAACCAAGCCGAAGCTCCCTGTGCCCCACAGTTAGAGAGTGTCCGCTACCACGAGGCCTTTACTCACCTGCGGCTCACTGTGGTTTTCAATCACCAAGGAATGCATGAATATATGCTAGAACAACAGACCAAACAGAAGTTAAAGAAGCGGGGCTTCCCCAGTGGCTCAGTGGTAAAGGATCCAGCTGCAGGAGATGTAGGCTCGATCCTGGTCCAGGAAGACCCCATGGTGCTGCGGAGCGGCTCCACCTCTGAGCCAGTGCTCCGGAGCCCGGGGACCGCGGCCCCGGAACCCCCTCTTCACGGCAAGAGAAGCCCCCGCAACGAGAAGCCCGACACCGCCGCCACTCACTGCGGCCGGAGAGAAGGGCTCCCAGGAACAAAGACCCGGCACAACCAAAAATCAATAAATAAAATTATTGTAAAAACTTAAAAAAATGCAAGTCCACTTCAGCACGCCCCATGCCCCATCCTTCCCTGCTTTCTAGAGAAAACTATAAATGATTGGATGCACCTCCAACTATTAATATATTCTTGTCTATGCATCCAGCAGATAGTGACGTCGTTTTTATTTTAAAGTTTCTTCGTTGATGTACGGTTGATTCACCATGTGTTAATTTCCGCTGTACAGCAAAGTGGTTCACTTACACATACGCGTTTTTTGTGTTCTTTCTCGTGTTGGTTTATCACAGGATGTTGAATATGGTTCCCTGTGCTGTATAGTAGGACCTCGTCTGTCTATTTTATAGACAGCAGTTTGCATCTGCTAACCTCAAACTCCCAGCCCATCTCTCCCGCAGCCCGCACCCCACCTCCCCGGCCACCATCTGCTAACCTCAAACTCCCAGCCCATCTCTCCCGCAGCCCACACCCCGCCTCCCCTGCTCTCCCGCAGCTGCACCCCGCCTCCCCGGCTCTCCCGCAGCCCCCACCCCACCTCTAGCCTGCACCCCGCCTCCCCGGCCACCATCTGCTAATCTCAAACTCCCAGCCCATCTCTCCCGCAGCCGCACCCCACCTCCCTGGCTCTCCTGCAGCCTGCACCCTGCCTCCCCGGCTCTCCCGCAGCCGCACCCCGCCTCCTTGGCTCTCCCGCAGCCCGCACCCCACCTCCCCGGCTCTGCCGCAGCCCTCACCCCACCTCCAGCCCGCACCCCACCTCCCCGGCCACCATCTGCTAACCTCAAACTCCCAGCCCATCTCTCCCGCAGCCCACACCCCGCCTCCCCGGCTCTCCCGCAGCCCACACCCCGACTCCCCGGCTCTCCCACAGCCCGCACCCCACCTCCCCAGCCCCTGCAAGTCTGTTCTTTGTATCTGTGAGCCTGTTTCTGTGTCATCCAGTGAAGCCGTTCAGTTGTGTCCGACTCTTTGTGACCCAATGGACTGTCGCCTACCAGGCTCCTCCATCTGTGGGATTTTCCAGGCAAGAACACTCAAGTGTGTTGCCATTTCCTTCTCCAGGGGATCTTCCCGACCTGGGGATGGAACCCGGGTCTCCCGCATTACAGGCAGGCGCTTTACCGTCTGGGCCACCCGAGAAGCCCTGTTTCATAGATATGTTCGTTTGAGTCCTATTTTACGTTCCGCATCAAAGTGATACCGCGTGGTGCTTGTCTGTCTCCTCCTGACTCACCTCGCTTACTCTGATCATCTCCTGAGTCCATCAAAGTGATACCGCGTGGTGCTTGTCTGTCTCCTGACTCACCTCGCTTACTCTGATCATCTCCTGAGCCCACCCCTGTTGTCGACCATGGCATTACTCCATTCTCGTGGCTGAGTGACCTCCCGCTGTGTATGCGCACCACATCTTCCATCCCTCTGTCAGTCGGTGGGCGCTTAGGTTGCTTCCGCGTCTTGGCTATTGTGCGTAGTGCTGCTGTGAACACGGGGGAGTGTGTCTCTTTTGGGATTAGTCTTCTCCAGGTACACGCCCAGGAGTGGGCTTGCTGGGTCCCCTGGCTGTGCTGGGTCTTGGCTGCTGCACCTGGGATCTTTGTTGTGTGGGACCTTTCCTTGCAGCACAGAGACTCTCTAGATGCAGCTCGCGGGCTCACTAGTCATGGCACACTAGTTGCTCCGTGGCCTGTGGAATCCTAGTTCCTCAACCAGGGATCAAACTCGCATTCCCTGCATTGCAAGGCAGAGTCTTAACCACTGGGCCACCAGGGAAATCCCTTTGGTTTTTTGAGGAACCTCCATCGTGTGTCCCACAGTGGCCACGCCAATTTGCATTCCCATCCACAGCACTCTCCTTTCTCCATACCCTCTCCAGCAGTTGTTTGTAGACTTTTTAATGATGGCCATTCTGACTGGAGTGAGGCAGTACTTCACTGCAGTTTTGATTTGCCTTTCTCTAATAACTAGCAATCTTGAACATCTTTTCATGTGCCTGTTGGCCATCTGTATGTGTCTTCTTTGGAGAAATGTCTATTTAGGTCTTCTGGCCATTTTTCAATTGGGTTTTTCTTGTTGTTCCATTGTATGAGCTGTTTGTATATTTTGGAAACTGAGCCATCGTCTGTCACGTCATTGGCAATATTTTCTCCTGGTCCGTAGGCTGACTTTTTGTATCGTGTCCTTGGCTGTAGAAAAGCTGTTTGATTAGGTCCCATTTGTCTGACTTTGCTTTTTTTCCCTCAGCTTGGGAGACTGACCTAAGACAACATTGGTTTATAATTCATGTCAGGAAATGTTTGCCTACGTTCTCTTCTAGGAGTTTCATGGTGTCATGTCTTATATTTAAGTCTTTAAGCCATTTTGAGTTTACTTTGTGTATGGTGTGAAGGTCATTGATTTACTTACATGTGGCTGTCTAACTTCCCCAACACTGCTTCCTAAAGAGACTGTCTTTTCTCTGTTGTATATCTTGCCTCCTTTGTCGAAGGTTAGTTGACCATAGGTAAGTGGGTTTCAGAGAAGGCAATGGCACCCCACTCCAGTACTTTTGCCTGGAAAATCCCGTGGATGGAGGAGCCTGGTAGGCTGCAGTCCACGGGGTCACTAAAGTCAGACACGACTGAGCGACTTCACTTTCACTTTTCACTTGCATGCATTGGAGAAGGAAATGGCAACCCACTCCAGTGTTCTTGCCTGGAGAATCCCAGGGACGGGGGAGCCTGGTGGGCTGCCGTCGGTGGGGTCCCACAGAGTCGGAGATGACTGAAGCGACGTGGGTTTATTTCCAGGCTCTCTCTGTTCCACTGATCCATGTTTATTTTTGTGCTAAGACCACACTGTTTTAATTACTGTAGCTTTGTAGTCTTATCTAAAGTGTGGAAAGGTCATGCTTCCTGCTTTATTCTTTTTCTTCAGTATTGCTTTGACAATTCTGGGTCTTTTATGGTTCTATATAAATTTTAGGGTTATTTGTCCAAGTTCTGTGAAAATGTGAATAATTTGATAGGGATCACATTAAATCTGTAGATGGCTTTGGATAGTATGGCCATTTTAACAAAATTAATTCTTCCAATCTAAGAGCATGGAATATCTTTCCATTTCTTTAAATCATCTCTAGTTTTCTTTCTTAATGTTTTATAATTCTCAGTATATAAGTCTTTCCCGACCCCTTGGTCAGGTTTATTCCTAAGTATTTTTATTTTATTGAAACAATTTTAAAAGAGTTTTTTTTTTTTTACATTTCCTTTTTGATAATTTATTTTCAGTGTAGAGAAATGCAACTGATTTCTGTACGTTAATCTTGTATCCTGCTACCAGACTGAAGTTGTTTATCAGTTCTGGTAGTTTTTGTGTGGATCTTTAGGGTTTTTTTTTTTTTTTAATAGTATTGGGCTTCCCTGGTGGCTCAGAGGTAAAGAATCTGCCTGGGATGCAAGAGACCTGGGTTCGATTCCTGGGTGGGAAAGATCCCTGGGAGAAGGGAATGGCTGCCCACTCCAGTAAACAGAATCATGTCATCTGCATAAAATGACAGTTTTACCTCTTCCCTTCCAATGTGGATGCCTTTTTTTTTTTTTTTTTCCTTGTCATTGCTGTGACTAGGGCTTTCCAATACTATGCTGAATACAAGTGGTGAGAGTGGGTATTTTTGTCTTATTCTAGATTTTAGCAGGAAGGCTTTCAGCTTTTCACCATTGAGTGTTATATTGGCTGTGGGTTTGTCATAAGTAGCTTCTATTATGTTGAGATATGTTCCCTCTCTCTCTCATCTCTACTTTGGTGAGAGTTTTTTTTCATGAATGGATGTTGAATTTTATCAAAAGCTCTTTCTGTGGTTTTTGTCTCCGGTTGGTGTGATGTATCTCATGTTGATTTGCGTGCACTGAACCATCCTGTGACCCGGGGTTGTGACCCTAGGATGAATAGCCCAGTTGTGGTATATGATCTTTCTTATGTGTTGCTGGATTCAGTTTGCTAATATCTTGTTGAGAATTTTTCCATGTATATTCATCAAAGATATTGGCCTGTACTCTTCTTTTTTGGTAGCGGCTTTGGTTTTAGTATCAGGCTGAGGGTGGCTTCCTAGAGTGTCTTTGATTTCCCTGTTGGGATTGGTCTGTTCAAATTGTCTATTTCTTCTAGCTTCAGTTGTGGTGGGCTGTATGTTTCTAGAAACTTGTCCATTTCATCTAAGTCGTCTAAATTGTTAGCACATAATTGTTCACAGTATTTTCTCCCGGTCTTTTATATTTCTGTGGTATCAGTTTTATCTCTTCTTTTTCCTTCTTTTGTTTATTTGGGGTCCTCTCTCTCTCTCTTGTTTTTGTTGAGCTTGGCTAGAGATTTGTTGATTTTGTTCAGCCTTTCAAAAGACCAGGTCTTGGTTTTATTGATTTTTTTCTGTTGTTGTTTTAATCTTTATTTATTTCCTCTCTCATCTTTATTATTTCCTTCCTTCTAATGCCTTTAGGGGATATATATAAATTTTATTTCTTTGTTTTTGGCTGTGCTGGGTCCCGTTGCTGTGGGTTTTCTGTAGTGGTAGTGAACAGGGGCTCCTCTCTGAATGCAGCATGCAGGCTCCTCACCGCAGTGGCTTCTCTGACTGTGGAGCCTGGGCTCTAGGGCGTGTGCAGCCTTTAGCAGCTGTGGCACGTGGCTCAGTAGTCACAGTTCCCGGGCTCTGGAGTGCGGGCTTAACAGTTGTTGCCCACAGGCCCAGTTGCTCCACGGATGTGGGATCCTCTGTAAACCAGGGATTGAAACCGTGTCTCCTGCACGGGCAGGTGAACTCCTTACCCCTGGGCACCCGGGGAGCCTCTGACTTTGAGGAAGGCCTGTATCACTATGAATGTCCCTCTAAGGACTGCTTTTGCTGCATCCCATAGGTTTTGTATGGCTGTGTTTTAATTGTCATTTGCTTCAAGGTATTTTTAAGATTCTTCTTTGATTTCATAATTGATTGACCCTTTGGTTTTTGATAGCATGTTGTTTAGTCTCCATGTAACCTTTTTTTTTTCTCATTTCTTTTTCTGTGGTTGATTTCTAATCTCATGCCATTGTGGTCAGAAAAGATGCTTGAAATAATTTATGTCTTCTTACATTTCTTAAGGCTTATTTTGTGCCCTAGTATGTGGTCAATCCTAGAGAATGTTCAATGTGCACTTGAAAAGAATGTTTGTTTGTTTTTAATGTAAGGTCCTAAAAATATCAATTAAGTTTAACTGTTCTATTGTATCATTTAGGATTGCTGTGCCTTATTGATTTTCTGTCTGGAAGATCTGTGTTTGATGTGAGTGAGCTGTTAGTCTCCTACTACTGTTGTATTCCTGTCAATTTCTCCCTTTATGTCTGCATTTGTTTTATGCATTAAACATTCAGTGATCCTATACTGGGTGAATATATATTGACAAGTGTAATATCCTCTTCTTGTACTGATTGTTTTCTCATTATATAGTGTCCTTCTTTATCTTTCTTTATGGTCCTTGTTTTAAAATCTATTTCGTCTGCTATGAATATTGTGACCCTCATTTTCTTGTCATTTCCATATGCATAAAATATTTTTTTCCATCCCCTCAGTTTTTTTTAACTTATCTTTATTTGGCTGTGGTGGATCTTAGTTACAGCATGCAGGATCTAGTTCCCCAACCAGGGATCGAACCTGGGGCCCCTGCATTGGGAGTGAGGAGTGTTAACTACTGGGCCACCAGGCAAGTCCCCATCCCCCACTTTCAATCTGTGTATGTCCTTCGTCCTAAAATGAGTCTCTAGTGCAGTGAAGTTGCTTAGTCGTGTCTGACTCTTGGCGACCCTGTGGACTGTAGCCCACCAGGCTCCTCCGTCCATGGGATTCTCCAGGCGAGAATACTGGAGTGGGGTGCCATTTCCTTCTCCAGGGGATCTTCCCGACCCATGGATCGAACCCAGGTCTCCTGCATTGCAGGCAGATGCTTTAACCTCTGAGCCACCAGGGAAGCCTAAAATGAGTCTCTAGTAGACAGGATATTGTAAGCACTTTTTTTAAAACCCAATCTGCCACTCTTTCTTTTGATTGGAGCATTTAGTCCGTTGACATTTAAGGTAATTATTGATAGATATGTATTCATTGCCATTGCAGACTTTGTTTTCTAGTTGACTTTTTAATTTCTTGTTTCTTTTTCTTCTTCTTTTTGTGATTTGATGATTTTCTTTTTGTATTATACTTATGTTCTCTTTTTGTTTTTCTGTGAATCTATTGTATGTTTTTGATTTGTGGTCACCTTGTTTTTCGAGTATGTTAACCCCTTCCTACATCTCCTTGCATTAGACTTATAGTCACATGGGTTGAAACACATTCAGTGAAAAAAATCTACTTTTCTTTACTCTCCTCCCCAACATTTTATGATTTTCATGTCCTCTTTTTCATCTTCATGTTTATTCTTTTGCTGTTCATTGCCTTCACAAAATGTTTGATTTTTTTTTAAAAACCTGTATAATAGTTTATTGAAGTGATTTACTTTCCAATTGTGATTTTCTCTTTTCCATAGATTCTTGCTCTTTTCTATCTAGAGAAGACCTTTCAATATTTCCTTTAGGGTAGGTTTAGTATTGCTGTATTCTCTTAGTTTTTTGCTTGTCTGAGAAAATATTTATCTCTCCTTCTATTCTAAATGATAATCTTGCTGGGTAGACTATCCTGTGAAAAGTGAAAGTGGAAGTCGCTCAGTCATATCTGACTCTTTGCGACCCCATGGACTGAAGTCCGTGGAATTCTCCAGGCCAGAATACTGGAGTGGGTAACCGTTCCCTTCTCCAGGGGATCTTCCCAACCCAGGGATCAAACCCAGGTCTCCCACATTGCAGGCACATTTCTTACCAGCTGAGCTACCAGGGAAGTGCAGATTTTTCACTTTTAAGACTTTTTAAAAACTCTTAAGACTCCTTTATGAGTGTATCTTACTGCTCCCTTCTGGCCTGCAACTTTTTTGTAGAGAAAGAAAGAAAGAAACGGAAGTTGCTCACTCATGTCCAACTCTCTGCAACCCCATGGACTGTAGCCCACCAGGCTTCTTCATCTCTCAGATTTTCCAGGCAAGAATACTGGAATGGGTTGCCATTTCCTTCTCCACGGGGTCTTCCTGACCCAGGGATTGAACTCAGGCCTCCAGCATTGCAGGCAGATTCTTTAGCATCTGAGCCACCAGGGAAGCCCAAGAACACTGGAGTGGGTAGCCTATCCCTTGTCCAGGGGATCTTCCTGACCCAGGAATCAAACAGGGGTCTCCTGCATTGTAGGCAGACGCTTTACCCTCTGAGCCACCAGTGAAGCCCATTTCTGTAGAGAAATCAGCTGATAGCCTTAGGGGGTTCCCTTGTAATTAATTCTGTTTTTTTCTTGCTGCCTTTAGACTCCTCTCTTTATCTTTGACTTTTGTCATTTTAATTATAGAATGTCTTGGTGCAGGTCTGTTTCCATTCACCTTGTTTGGGACTCTCTTTGTTTCCTATATCTGGATATTTGTTTCTTTCTTTCGTTTTGGGAAGTTTTCAGCCATAATTTCTTCAAAGAAATTTTTGATCCCATTTTGATTTTCTTCTCCTCTGGAGTCTCCATTATGCTTAGATTGGCACACTTTATATTATCCGTGTGCATGCGTGTCCTCAGTCGCTCAGTCGTGTCCGACTCTTTGCAACCCTGTGGACTGTAGCCTGCCAGGCTCCTCTGTGCATGGGATTCTCCAGGCAGGAATACTGGAGTGGGTTGCCAGGGGATCTTCTCAACCAGGGATCAGACCCGTGGTTCTTGTGTCTCCTGCATTGCTCTTTACCACTAGCGCTGTCTGGGAAGCCCATATATCCCATAGTCCCTTACATTGCTTTCATTTTTTTTCTTTTTATTTGACTTTCTGTCTGCTCTTCTGATTGGGTGATTTCCATTATTCTATCTTCCAAGTATTTATTCATTCTTCTGCATTATTTAATCTGCTATTCATTGCCTTTAGGTCAGCTTTTGTCTGGACAAGTGAGTTTTCTAATTTTTCTTGGCTCCTCTTTATAGCTTCTAGGTGCTTTTTATGGTAATCTGCATTTTTATCAATCGCTCTTCTTAATTCCTTCAGTATTTTCATTATCTCCTTCTTGAATCCAGTGTATATTAGGCTGATGAGGTCTGTTTCATTGTTTGTTCTTTCAGGGGAATTCTCTTGATCTTTTAATTGGGAATGGTTCCTCCACTGTATTTGACTTATATTTCTCTTGCTCTGTGAGTTTAGGAGAAACAGTGATCTGCTGTGGTCTTGGAGGTCTAGTCTAGCTTTATGGGGTAGCCTCCCTGGGTAGCCTGTGTGGGTTTGGTATTTTTGGTGTGAGGGCTGTCTTTGGTATAGATGCCTGCTGTTCTTCCCTAGGTCTATATTGGTCATTATCCCCTGGATGGGAGGTATGACAGGCATCGTGGTGACCAGAGCCTGCGCTGGACGTTGAGCAGGGCCTCCTCTTTGCTCAGTGGTTGTCACTGCCCACTGAGGGCCAGATCTGCTCCCGAGCTGTTGGGGCAGAAGCCCCCAGACCCATTTCTGAGCTGGGGTGCGAGGGAGCCGGGGAGCTGAGGGGGCCTGGAGCACTCCTGGTGGGAGAGAGCCACTAAGTATTCCTCTGCCAGCGCCGTCCTCCCTGAGTGTGCTCTGTGGTGTCACCTGTCACCTGTCGCGCAGGCATACAAAGCCTCTGCTCTTGGCACTGCTCTCTGTCCCTTCTCAACCACGGGAAAACGGGCAGCCTGCCCTGGTGTCCCTCGGGTGGCGTTCTCACAAGGCCAGCGCAGCTCCGCTGAAGTCAGGCATCCCGAGCACAGTAGTTGCACATCTGGATCTGCTGCAGGACCTGCGGAAGCAAGCCGCAGCCTGCCGGGCCCCCATGTGCATGTCCCCACAAGCACACGGCCGCTAAGGCCGGACCTGTCCCAGGCCCGGGAGCTGCCCACTGGGATGTCCCAGGGGCGCTGAGCTTACAGAGCGGGCAGTGGTGGGGTGACCCCGCACAGTGGCAGGGGGAGGGCTCGGATTCCTGCCTCTACATGCGGGCAACCCACGGGTGCTCCCGCAGAACTTGCAGAGGTAGAGCTGTCATCAGCGCCCATGGATACAGAGGCTGCTGTGGTGGATCCACCCCTCTGGGCAGTGTGCATTCACAGTGGGGTTTTGATGGGGGTGCAAGCCCTCCATGAGCGTGCCAAGACTGAGGCTCCTACGGCAGGCCCACCCTCGCCTCGCCCGCTTGTTAACAAAGGCTCTTCACTTCTGTGGCCGGCCCAGGCTTCTTCCACATACACCCCTGCCCCTCACCATGCTCCAGCCCCCTCAGGCTGTCTGCGTGCAGCCCACTGCAGTCCTGCCCCTCAGGCTGTCCTCTGAAGCCTGAGTTTCAGCACCCAGCCCTGCTGCAGACATTGATGGGTGCGTGTCTCTAGTGCAGGCTGGTGGCTGGACCATCCCTGCAGGCCTCTCTGCTCGGTCTGCCCAGGCTGGTGGCTGGACCGTCCGTGCAGGCCTCTCTGCTCTGTCTGCCCCAGGTGGGTGGCTCGGCTCGCCTCTGAGCCCCTGAAGCTCCCTTTCTGTCTTGGTGAAGGGGCTTCCCAGGGTGCGGGACCCTTTCCTCTTTCACAGCTACTTCTTAGGGGTGCAAGTCCCATCCCAATCCACCCCCGCCTCAGCTTTTTTTTCTTTCGTTCTATCCGGTATGTGGAGATTTCTCTTACGATTTTGGGCATTTGAGATGGTCTGCCAGCATTCAGCGGGTATTTTGTGAGAATTATTCAAGATGGAGGTGTATTTTGATGTGTATGTGCGAGGAGGTGAGCTCCACATCCCCCTATTCTGCCACATTGATTGGACCTCCTGCCCCCCGCCAGGATAAACACTTCTAAAATTATTTTTTCAAGAGCACTGTGTTTTCCCTTTAAAGGACTTTGTTGCACTTTGCATCCCCAGTAATAGCACATGAGTGCCTGTTTGCCCATCCTTTGGTCAGTGAGAGAGAGAATAGCCTTTTTAATTTTTGCCAGTCTTATGGAGGTGAGAAATGACACCTCATTGTCATATTAATCTGCGTGTCCTTACTGCTAAAGAAACTGAGCGTCTCCTCAGGTGTTTGTTGGCCCTTTGTATTTGCTCATCTGTAGCCCGCTTGTCCGTGTTCTCTGCGTGCTTTCAGTGGTGGGTACTCTTTTCTTCTTGATTTATGTTAGCTGTTTACATATTATGGACATAATACAGGTACTGTTCTAAAATTATAAGAAGGAGGCAGGGTTTAAAACTTCCTTCGTTTACACTTTCATTTCCCCCTCTAGGTCCTCCAGCGCCTGAGTTGCATGGCTATGAAGGGAGAGATGTTCCTGGTGGCCAATCTTGGGACAAAGCAGCCTTGCCATAGCAGTGACCCAGGGTGCCCGAGTGATGGTAGATACCAGTTTAACACGAACGTTGTGTTCAGCAGTAATGGAACCCTGGTTGACCGCTACCGCAAACACAACCTCTATTTTGAGGCAGCGTTCGATACCCCTCTGGAGGTGGATCACACAGTCTTCGACACCCCCTTCGCTGGCAAGTTCGGCGTCTTCACTTGCTTTGACATATTGTTCTTTGACCCTGCCGTCAGGCTCCTCCAGGACTCCGAGGTGAAGCACGTTGTGTATCCGACTGCCTGGATGAACCAGCTCCCACTCTTGGCGGCCATTCAGATTCAGAGAGGTTTCGCCATCGCCTTTGGCATCAACCTTCTGGCTGCGAACATCCACCACCCGTCTCTGGGGATGACGGGGAGTGGCATACACACCCCTCTGAAGTCCTTTTGGCACCACAGCATGGACAGCCCTGAAGGCCACCTCATAATTGCTGAGGTGGCCAGAAACCCACCGGGCCTCGTCAGTGCAGGGAACGCCACAGGGAAAACGGACCCGTTCCACAGGAAGTTTTTACAACTCTTGGCAGGGGATCCCTACTCAGAGAAGGATGCCCAGGACGTCCATTGTGATGCGGCCCCCAAATCAACCACGAATGCCTCTCCCACGTTTAACTCTGAGATGATGTATGACAATTTCACCCTGGTTCCCGTGTGGGGGAGGGACGGCCACGTCCACGTCTGTGCACACGGCCTCTGCTGTCATCTGCTTTACCGGAGGCCCTCCGTGTCCCAGGAGCTGTATGCCCTGGGGGTCTTCGATGGTCTTCACACCGTGCACGGCACCTACTATGTCCAAGTCTGTGCGCTGGTCAAGTGTGGGGGTCTTGGCTTTGACACGTGTGGGCAGGAGATCACAGAGGCCATGGGGATGTTCGAGTTTCACCTGTGGGGGAACTTCAGTACTTCTTATATCTTCCCAATGCTTCTGACCTCGGGGATGATGCTGGAAACCCCTGACCAGCTGGGCTGGGAGAGTGATCAGTATTTCCTGAAGAAGAGGGGACTGTCCTCTGGGCTGGTGACGGCAGCTCTCTACGGGCGGTTATATGAGAGGGACTAGGGGGTTTTGGAAATGCCCCCCCACCCCCACATACACACACCGACACAGGCTGAAGCTCACAGCAGTGGGACCTCCTCTTTGCCCCAGAGCCCATCTGGGAGGCAGGGAGGAGGTAGGGAGACAGGCTGCGTCAGGGTCTTTCCCTCTTAGGTGGAAATTAGTGAGGTATTTTCTGGTATTTTATACTCTCATTTCTATTTTTCAAGCCATTTCTTCCTCCAGCAGATCTTTCATCACACAATTGATTTAAGAGCTCAAACAGAAATAAACGTCAGCTTATGTTTCACATGTCCACAAGACGGCTAGTTCTGCGTGTTGTGTGTGCTTTTTCTTGTTGTTGATCAAGTGACTCCCAGGATATACAGGTATTTCACAAGCCTCAAACGTTATCGAGGGTAAGAACACTCAAAGCAAAAGCCGTCTTAGAATGGCTGCCGTGGGGACTTTTCCCTACTGGTGGCCAGAATTCGGACCCATCATGCCACAGCCACAGGCGGCCCCAGCAATGTGGAGCCTGAGGCAGCTTTTGAAAACAGAGGGGAAACTTTTCTCAAATCTGCCTTTCTGCCAGTGATCGGAATGTGTCAGGCAGGCCTCAGCATAACTGGAAAGAAAGAGGGCTGTGCCCCAGAGAGAGAGAGAGGCTGGAAAAAGTGCTGAAGAGAGGGCAGTGATGGGAACAGATGAGTAATAGGATTCCTGGGCACAGTGTGTCTCATCCAGGGATTCCAGGCACGTCAATAAATCACACTGGCTCTGGGCAAGCGCCTTCTGGCTGCCCAGCTGTAAGGGATGGAGTGATGCTGTGAACTCAGGGCCTTCTCCTTGCAGACAGGTGGCTGGAGCGGCCTGGGGCTGGCGCATGCAGACTTTATCCAGTCACTGGACAGGTGTCTTTGGAGAGCCCACCACATCTGGAGCAGGACCTCCCACAGAGTGAACTGTAGATGCAAAATCGTATTCAGTGTGTGAAGACCGTTTTCAGGCCTCTGGTGTCGGTATTCCTTGTGTCCAACATTTCCAAGTTGTTTTGACTCTATGCCTAGTAATTAGATCATTTTTAAAGTGGAAAATGGATAGGTTTTTTTTTTTTTAAAGAAAATGGATAGTTAGCTTTATGTGATTTGCCTCTTCAAGATATAGCTAGTTTCATCTCCATTATAAATTAGGTGTTTTAAAGCAGTATGTGCATATATATATATATAATTAACTGTTATTATAATTATACAAAGCGAAAAATGAGATTCTTTGCCCGTCTCCCACAGTGTGGCCCTTCTGGACCCTTCTCTGGCTCTCAGGCAGGATAATAAAGAGCACAGATCCTAGAGTCAGACTGGCCGTTGCTTTCTTGGCCTCCTGGTTTGCACTTCCCCATGCAGACCTCGCCTGTTTATTTGACCTTGTTGCGCCCGTTTTCTTCTGCATAGAATGTGTGTTGAATCATTCACGTGGGAAAGAAGTGAAGACCCACTGACTCACTGCCTGCTTGCAAAGGCCTGGAATGAATCAGTCTGGCCTTCAGGGAATTTGCAGACGCAAATCAGGATTCCCGAGGAAACCCGGGAGGTCCCCCTGGAACAGAACGGGGACCTCTCCCACCAGATGCTGGCGCAGACCCAGGAGGGGTGAGCTGGCGGCGCCATGCGGCTCCGGATGTGGCCACGGCCGCCGCCCCAGGGAAGCAGAAATCATCTCAGAAATGCACATCTTGCTTCCTGCCGAGATGATTCAGATCAGCCCGAGAGAGACAGAGGCCAGGCCTACATGCAGGCGTGGTGCAGCTCCTTCACCAGTGACGCTTCTGAGGCACCTGCTGGACGCACCTTCTGCTCCCGCGAGCAGAGCACCAAGAACTTTCCCCGAGCTGCTATCTACTGAAGATTCAGAACGAACTGCAAACAAAGCAGAAATGAGGGGGGGCTTCCACGATGAAAAGCAGTTGCCAGATGGCAGAGCAAAGCGGAGGGTAGGGGAAATGAGCAGAATAAATCATTTTCAAGATAGAAAAAAAAGCACCCATGACTCATGGTCATGACATGCTTTTGTGAGCTGCGACCCTGAAACTCAGGAAGCAAACGTTGATCCGGACCACAGCAGAGAGGCGGGACGCCCCGGGGTGTACTTTTGGCGGAATCGGGCTTGGGGGAAGTGGCCGGTCGGTGCGGTTTCCCATGAAGGTGCAGCTGGGCCTGTCTGCGGTTTTCCTCCAAGAGGAAGTGAGAGGCAGTAGTGAGCTGAAGAAGTGCCGTTCTTAGGGAAGGCGCAGCCGCGGCCTGCCGGCAGCCTGTCTGTCCCAGCGCCTGCCGAGGCCTCTCAGGAGGAGGGCCTCCCCAGCACCCCGCCGAGAGAGCCCCGCCTGGGACCAGCACCCTCCCCCCGCCCCCGAAACAGACGCTGTGCCCACGAGCAGTCACGCCCACCCCCCGTGGCAGGCACTGACACGCTCCCTATCTCTGTGGATTTGCCCATTCTGAACAGTCTCTCTAAATAGAATCACACCCCAGGTGGCCTTTTGTTCCTGCCTCCTTCCGCCTGGTGTATCGTTTTCAAGGTTTATGCTTGTGTACCGCCTACAAGGTCTTCCTTTTTATGGTTGAATAACGTTTCACTGTATGGACGCATCGCGTTTGTTTATCCATTCATAAGTAAGTGGGCTTCAGGGGGCTGCCACCTTTGGCTATTAGGAATGATGCTGCTATGAACGTTCATGCACAAGTTTATATATGTGAACATGTGTTTTCAACTCCCTGTGTATACGCCTAGGAGAGTAATTGCTGGGTCATAGGGTAGTGTTTAATTGTTTGAGGAACTGTCAAGACTGTTTTGGAGAAGAACATGGCAACCCACTCCAGTGTCCTTGCCTGGAGAATCCCAGGGACGGCGGAGCCTGGTGGGCTGCCGTCTATGGGGTCGCACAGCAGCAGCAGCAAGAGTTTTCCAAAGGGACTACATCATTTTACAGCCCTATTAGCAGTGTTAAAGTATTCCAATATTTTCACATTCTTGCCAGTGCTTGTTGTCATCTGTTAAAATCATAGCCGTCCCAATGGCTGTGGTTTCCGTTGTGGGTGTGATTTCATTTCTCTCATGGCAAATAATGAGACGTACCTTTCTTTTCTTAATGAAAAATTTTACATTTGTGGCTGTGCCGGGTGTTCGATGCTGCCTGGGCTTTTCTCTAGCTGGGGCCAGCGGGGCCTGGGCTTTTCTCTGGCTGCGGCGAGTGGGGCCTGGGCTCTTCTCTAGCTGCAGCGAGCGGGGGCTGCTCCTCGTTGCAGTGTGAGAGCTTCTGTTGCAGCGGCTTCTCTTGTTGCAGAGCCGTGAGCTCTCTGCCCTCAGGAGCTGCAGAGCGTGGGCTCAGAAGCCGCGGTTCCGGGTGGCGCTCGGGCCCCGTTTTTCTGCCGCACGTGGGATCCTCTCGGACCAGGGGTCCAACGGGTGTCTCCTGCCCTGGCAGGAGTGGTGGTGACTCCTCACCACTGAGCCACCAGGGAAGCTCTGAAGATTCTTCCAAGTGCTTATTGGCCACTTACATATCTTTTTTGAAGAAATGATTAAAATCGTATGCCTCCATTCTCCCCCCGACTCCCCTCCCATCCAGGCTGCCACGTCACCCTGAGCAGAGTTCCCCGTGCTGTGCGGTAGGTCCTTGTGATGACCCTTGTACATTCAGCAGCGTGTGCGTGTCCATCCCGATTCCAAACTACCCCTTCTCGCCCCTCCTTGCTGGCAACTACCAGTTTGTTCTCTACGTTGGTCAGTCGCTTTCTGTTTTGTAAGTTCATTCGTGTCTTTCTTTTTCGATTCCACATACAAGGGATGTCCTAGGATAGTTCTCCCCTGACTGACCGAGCTCAGTGTGGCAGTCTCCGGGTCCGCCCATGCTGCTGCAAATGGCATCATTTCATCCTCACGTGTGCGCGGCTGAATCCCTCCGCTGTCCACCTGAACTAACACAGCGCTGTTGACCGGCTCCACCCGAATGCAAAATGAGGAGTCCGGAAAAAATAAAACCTTATGCCCACGTAAAAAAACTGAATTTTCTTTTTATTATTTAGTTGTAGGAGTTCTCTATTTTGAATATTAGACCCTTACCAGATAAGTGATCCGCAAATATTTTCTCCGTTTGTTGGCTGTCTTTTCACTTTTTGATATTGGTTTTTGGTACACAAAAGTTTTTAATTTTGTGATGAAATCGTTAAGATGAAATCTAATTTATCTGTTTTTTCTTAGTTGTTTGTGCTTTAGGTGTCATACCTCATCCACGGGCACAGACTTAGAGCTGTTTTCTTCTAAATATTTTCTAGCTTGAGCTCCTACATTTAGATCTAAGACCCACAGAAGTTAATTTTTGTATATGTTGTGAAGTAGGGGTCCAAATTCATTCTTTTGCAAATGAGCATCTAGCTGTCCCAGCACCATTTGTTGAAAGAGGTTATTTTTTCCCCTTTGCATTATCTTGGTGCCTTTACGGAAATCTACTGACCATAAATGAGTGGGATTATTTCTAAACTCAGCGCAGTGCCACTGGTCTGTATGTCTGTTCTTGAGTGAGTATGGCAGTCGACCTTATTACAGTAGCATTGTAGTAAGTTTTTAGATTGGGACGCATGAGTCCTCTTTGTTCTTCATTAAAATTGCTTGGGCTATTTTGGATCCTTTGAAGTTCCATATGAACTTTTTGGGGTCATCTTGTAAGATTTTTGTCAAAAAATCACTGGAATTTTGATAGATATTTCATTAAACCTATAATTTGGGGAGTGCTGCCATTTTAATAATATTGTTTTCCAATTCATGAACACAGGATGTATTCTTATTTAGTCATTTTTAGTGTACGAATTCCTTTTATTTTTATTCCCAAGTATTTTGGGGAATGCTATAATAAATGGAATTGTTCTTTTAAATTCATTTTAAATCATTAATTGCAAGTGTATAAAAATACAGTTGATTTTTTATATTGATCTTGACTCTAGCAACCTTGCTGAACGTCACAGCACTAATAATTTTCTGGTGGAGTTTTTAGGGTTTTCTCTATTAAAAGACACTTGCTCCTTGGAAGAAAAGCTATGACAAACCTAGACAGCATATTAAAAAGCAGAGACATTACTTTGCCATCAACTGACTCATTAGAAAAGACCCTGATGCTGGGAAAGATTGAAGGCAGGAGGAGAAGAGGATGAGATGGCTGGATGGCATCACCAAATCAATGGGCATGAGTTTGAGCAAGCTCTGGGAGTTGGTGATGGACAGGGAGGCCTGGCATGCTGCAGTCCATGGCGTCGCAAAGACTCGGACACGACTGAGTGACTGAACAACCACAAATATACAAGATCCTGTCATCTACACATAGATTAACTTTTTCCTTTTGTATAAACACCTTTTTCCCCCCCTCCCGTCTAATTGTGCTGACTGGAACCTCTAGTACAGTGTTGGGTTGATGAGGTGAGACTGAACATCCTTGCCTCATTTCTCATCTTGGGGAAAAGCTTTCACTCATTCACTCATGTCAGCTGTGGGCTTCTCATAGTCGACGCTTCCTTCTACTCCTAGTGTTTAGTGTTTTTATCTTCAAAACTCTTTTTCTCCATTAATAGTGATAATCAAGTGTTTGCCGCTTTTATTGATATGGAGTATTACACTGACTTATTTTTATATGTTGGACATATCTTGCATTCCCGGGATAAGCCCCACTTAGTCATGGTATGTAACGTTTATTGTTGGCTGCGCTGGGTCTCTGCTGCTGCCCGAGGGCTTCCTCTAGTTGTGGTGAGCGGGCCGTTCTCCTTGCAGTGAGCGGGCTTCTCACTGCAGTGGGTTCTCTTGCTGCAGAACGTGGGCTCTGGGGACACGGGCTTGGTTGCCCAGCAGCTTGTGGGATCTTAATTCCCGGACCAGGGATCATCCCGTGTGCTCTGAATTGGCAGGCAGATTCTTTACCATCAGACCACCAGGGAAGTTCCTATGATACTTTTTCAGCACTGATATAGTTGAGTTGATAGTATTTTTCTTTTGATGCCTTTTTGCGTCAGTATTCATAAGGGATATTCATGGTGTATGAAGGTTTCTAGATGGTGATGGATTTGGTTTGATACTCTTTTGTTGATAACTTTAGCATCTGTGTTCATAAAAGAATAGTTCTGTAGTGGTCTTAAGATGCCTTTGTCTGGTTTTGGTATGAGGTTAATACCTCACAGAGCCAGGTGGAAATGTTTCCCTCTCGTCTGTTTTTAAAAAGAGTTTCTGAAAGCCTGGTGTTACTTCTTGAAACGTTTTGTACAATTCACCAGTGAAGTCACCTGGTCCCGAGCGTTTCTTCATGGGGATTTTTTTTTTTTAATTCAATGTCTTTATGTAGCATAAGCCTACTCAGACCTTTCTATACTACCCCTTCTTGAAACAGTTTTGATAGTTTATCTTCCTAGGAATTTGTTCATTTAGATTAGTAGCTTTGTTGGTATATAATTATTCATAGTACTGTCTTATAAATTCATTTGATTTCTATGAGGTTATTAGAATTCCTCTTCTTTTCCTGATTTTCACTCTTTTTTCCTGGATCGATCTAGCTACACGTCTGTCAGTTTTTTCAGACTTCTGTAGAGGGATTGTTTTGTTGGTTTTTCTTTTTTCTTGAATGCCCACATTTATTTTCGCTCTAACTTCTATTGTTTTCTTCTGCCTGCTTTGGGTTCTGTCTGCACTTCTTTTGTCTAATATCTTAAACTGGAAGATTATAGATTTGAGACCTTTCTCCCTTTTTACTATGTTTTCAGCTAAATTTCCTTCTAAGCACTGCTTTCACTACAGTGAAGTGAAATGTTATATTTTTGCTTTCATTAATCAATATGCCAGCAAATTTGGAAAACTCAGCAGTGGCCACAGGACTGGAAAAAGTCAGCTTTCATTCAAATCCAAAAGAAGGGCAATGCCAAAGAATGTTCAAACTACCACACAATTGCACTCATCTCATTTGCAAGCAAGGTAGTGTTCAAAATCCTTCAAGCCAGGCTTCAACAGTACATAAACCAAAAAATTCCAGATGTACAAGCTGAATTTAGAAAAGGCAGAGGAACCAGAGATCAAATTGCCAACATCCATTGGATCATAGAAAAAGCAAGAATATTCCAGAAAAACATTGACCATGCCTTTGACTGTGTGGATAACAACAAACTGTGGAAAATTCTTAAAGAGATGGGAATACCATACCACCTTACCTGCCTCCTCAGAAACCTGTATGCAGGTCAAGAAACAACAGTTAAAACTGGACATGGAACAATGGACTGGTTCAAAACTGGGAAAGGAATACGTCAAGGTTATATAGTGTCACCCTGCTTATTTAACTTACATGCAGAGTACATCATGCGAAATGCCAGGCTGGATGAAGCACAATCTGGAATCAAGATTGCAGGGAGAAATACCAATAACCTGAGATATGCAGATGACACCACTCTAATGGCAGAAAGCAAAGAGGAGCTAAAGAGCTTCTTGATGAAGGTAAAACAGGAGAGTGAAAAACCTGGCTTAAAACTCGGCATTCAAAAGACTAAATCATGGCATCCATCTGGTCCCAACACTGAAGGGACCGTGATTTTAGTCTCTCACTGTTTCCATTGTTTCCCCATCTACTTGCCATGAAGTGATGGGACCAGATGCCATGATCTGAGTTTTTTGAATGTTGAGTTTTAAGCCAAATTTTTCACTCTTCTCTTTCACTTTCATCAAGAGGCTCTTCAGCTCCTCTTCATTTTCTGCCATAAGGGTGATATCATTTGCATATCTGAGGTTATTGCTATTTCTCCTGGCAATCTTGATTCCAGCTTGTGCTTCATCCAGCCTGGCATTTTGCATGATGTACTCTGCATATAAGTTAAATAAGCAGGGTGGCAATATACAGCCTTGACGTACTCCTTTGCCAATTTGGAACCAGTCCATTGTTTCATGTCCGGTTTTAACTGTTGCTTCCTGACCTGCATACAGATTTCTCAGGAGGCAGGTCAGGTGGTCTGGTATTCCCATCTCTTGAAGAATTTTCCAGAGTTTGTCCTGACCCACACAGTCAAAGGCTTTGGCACAGTCAGTGAAGCAGAAGTAGATGTATTTCTGGAACTCTCTTGCTTTTTCTATGGTCCAACAGATGTTGGCAATTTGATCTCTGGTTCCTCTGCCTTTTCTAAATCCAGCTTGAACAGCTGGAAGTTCTCGGTTCACATACTGTTGGAGCCTAGTTTGGAGAATTTTGAGCATCACTTTGCTAGCATGTGAGATGAGTGGAATTGTGCAGTAGTTTGAACATTCTTTGGCATTGCCTTTCTTTAGGACTGGAATGAAAACTGACCTTTTCCAGGTCTGTGGTCACTGCTGAGCTTTCTAACTTTGCTGGCATCTTGAGTACAGCACTTTCACAGCATCATCTTTTAGGATTTGAAATAGCTCAGCTGGAGTTCCATCACCTCCACAGCTTTGTTCGGAGATATGCTTCCTAAGGTCCACTTGACTTCACATTCCCGGATGTCTGGCTCTAGGTAAGTGATCACAGTATCGTGGTTATCTGGCTCATTAAGATCTTTTTTGTATAGTTCTTCTGTATATTCTTGCCACCTCTTCTTAATATCTTCTGCTTCTGTTAGGTCCATACCATTTCTGTCCTTTATTGTATCCATCTTTGCATGAAATGTTCCCTTGGTATCTCTAATTTTCTTGAAGAGAGATCTAGTCTTTCCCATTCTATTGCTTTCCTCTATTTCTTTGCATTGATCACTGAGGAACTCTTTCTTATCTCTCCTTGCTATTCTTTGGAACTCTGCATTCAGATGCTTTTATCTTTCCTTTTTTCCTTTCCCTTTCAGTTCTCTTCTTTTCTCAGCTATTTGTAAGGCCTCCTCAGACAAACATTTTGCCTTTTTGCACTGCTTTTTCTTGGGGATGATCTTGATCGCTGTCTCCTGTACAATGTCATGAACTTCTAGCCATAGTTCATCAGACACTCTGTCAGGTCTAATCCCTTGAATCTATTTCTCACTTCCACTGTATAATCATAAGGGATTTGATTTAGGCCATACCTGAATGGTCTAGTGGTTTTCCCTACTTTCTTCATTTAAGTCTGAATTTTGTAATAAAGAGTTCATGATCTGAGCCACAGTCAGCTCCCGGTCTTGTTTTTGTTGACTGTATAGAGCTTCTCCATCTTTGGCTGCAAAGAATATAATCAATATAATTTCGGTATTGCATCTGGTGATGTTCATGTGTGGAGTTGTCTCTTGTCTTGTTGGAAGAGGGTGTTTGCTATGACCATTGCATTCTCTTGGCAAAACTGTTAGCCTTTGCCCTGCTTCATTTTGTATTTCAAGGCCAAACTTGCCTGTTATTCCAGGTGTTTCTTGACTTCCTACTTTTGCATTCTAGTCCCCTATGATGAAAAGGACATCTTTTTTTGGTGTTAGTTCTAGAAGGTCTTGTAGGTCTTTATAGAACCATTGAATTTCAACTTCAACTTCTTTGTCATTAGTGGTTGAGGCCTAGACTTGGATTACTGTGATATTGAATGGGTTGCCTTGGAACAAGCAGAGATCATTCTGTTGTGTTTGAGACTGTACCCAAGTACTGCATTTTGGACTCTTTTGTTGACTATGATGGCTACTCTATTTCTTCTAATGGGTTCTTGCCCACAGAAGTAGATATAATGGTCATTTGAATGACATTCGCCCGTTCCAGTCCATTTTAGTTCACGGATTCCTAAAATGTCGATGTTCACTCTTGACATCTCCTGTTTGATCACTTCTGATTTACCTTGATTCATGGACCTAACATTTCAGGTTCCTATGCAATATTGTTCTTTACAGCATCAGACTGTATTCCCATCACCAGTCACAGCCACAACTGGCGTTGGTTTCACTTTGGCTCCATCCCTTCATTCTTTCTGGAGTTATTTCTTCACTTTTCTCCAGTAGCCTATTGGGCACCTACTGACCTGGGGAGTTCATCTTTCAGTGTCCTATCTTTTTGCCTTTTCATGCTGGTCTTGGGGTTCTCAAGGCAAGAATACTGAAGTGGTTTTCCATTCTCTTCTTCAATGGACTACGTTTTGTCAGAGCTCTCCACCATGACCTGTCTGTCTTGGGTGGCCCTATATGGCATGGCTCATAGTTTCATTGAGTTAGACAAGGCTGTTATCCATGGGATCAGTTTGGTTAATTTTCTGTGATTATGGTTTTCATTCTGTCTGCCCTCTAATGGATAAGGATAAGAGGCTTGTGGAAGCTTCCTGATGGGAATTATAGCCATAGGAAATGTACTTCTTACATAATGTCTCGAAGGTTGAAATCACTCCTTAGTCCAGGCGCTCAAGTGCGGATGCTGTGTCAGCAAGTGTGGAGCAGCCTGGATCTCAGTGTCCATTTCCCTCTGAGCTCTTGGGCAGCCATGTGCACTGGCAGTGAGCCATCATCGCAAAAGGGATCTTTTCTTCTGAGCAGTGGGTTTCAACAGTTGGCTTAAAATATCCAGTAAGCCATGTTATCAAAAAGCGTGGTGTCATCCAGACTTTCTTGTTCTATTTATGTAGTACAGGCAGAGTTATATAGCATATTTTTAAAGGCCCCAGGGTTTTCAGAATCTGAGTATTGGCTCAATGTTAGCTGCATTCAGTCAGTTCAGTTGCTCAGTCGTGTCCAACTCTTTATGACCCCATGGACTGCAGCACACCAAGCCTCCCTGTCCATCACCAAGTCCCAGAGTTTACTCAAACTCATGTCCATTGAGTTGGTGATGCCATCCAACCGTCTCATCCTCTATCGTGCCCTTCTCCTCCTACCTTCAATCTTTCCCAGCATCAGGGTCTTTTCAAATGAACATTGAAAACAGGGTCCTTCCAATGAACATTCAGGACTGATTTCCTTTAGGATGGACTGGTTGGATCTCCTTGCAGTCCAAGGGACTCTCAAGAGTCTTCTCCAACACCACAGTTCAAAAGCATCAATTCTTTGGTGCTCAGCTTTCTTTATAGTCCAACTCTCACATCCATACATGACTACTGGAAAAACCATAGCCTTGACTAGATGGACCTTTGTTGACAAAGTAATGTCTCTGCTTTTTAATATGCTGTCTTGGTTGGTCATTAATTTTCCTTCCAAGGAGTAAGCATCTTTTTATTTCATGGCTGCATTAGCCCCTAACATTAGAGTCAGCCTGTTTTTTGAAGCTTTGAAGCCAGGCATTGAGTTCTTCTCTCTAGCTATGGAAGTCCTAGGTGGCATCACCTTCCAACGGAAGGCAGTCCCAGCTATTGTCGTTTAGCGTAGCTGACTACATCTTAGCTACAACCTGCTGCAGGTTCTACACCTGCACAGGCTGCTTCACCTTGCACTTGGAGTCATAGAGACGGCTTCTTTCCTTAAACCTCAGCAAGCAGCCTCTGCGGGCTTCAGCTCTTCTTCTGCAGCTTCCTTGCTTCTCTCAGCCTTCACAGAACTGAAGAGAGCTAGGGACTTGCTCTGGCTCAGGCTTTGCCGTAAGGGAATGTGGTGGCTGGTTTCATCTTCTGTCTGGACCACTCAGACTTGGTATGTATCAGCAATAAGGCTCTTTTGCTTTCTGATCATTCATGTGTTCAGTGGGGCAGCACTTTTCATTTCCTTTGAAAACTTTCCTTTTGCATTCATTTACAACTTGGCTGTTTGGTCAAGGGACCTAGCTGTGGGCCTGCTCTGGGCTATTGATATGCCCTCCTCACTGAGAGGAATCAGTCTGAACTTTTGATTTAAAGTAAGAGGTGTGTGACTCTTCCTTTCACTTGAACACTTAGAGGCCATTTTAGGGCTAGTAACTGGTCTAATTTCAATATTGTTGTGTTTCCAGGCAGAGGGAGGCCCGGGGGAAAAAAGATGAGGAAATAAGTGGTGGACAGTCAGAACACACACGTATTAAATTTGCCATCTTAAATAGGTGTGGTTTGTGGCACCCCCAAATAATTACAATAGTAACATCAATGATCGCTGATCACCATAACAAATATAATAAGATTAAAATTTGAAATTTTGGCAACAATTACCAAAATGTGACAGATATAAAGTGAGTATATGTTGTTAGAAATATGCTGCCTATAGACTTACCCAATTCAGGATTGCCACAAACCTTCAATTTGTAAAAAATGCAGTATCTGTGAAGTGCAATAAAGCAGATCCCCATAAAACAAGGTCTGCCTGTGTTATACAAAATCGTTTCTCCTGTGAGCTCCTTTCCCCCTATTCCTTTGTGTTATTGTCACAAATTCACATTTTCATACATTATGTACCCATCAACAGAGATTTATAATTATAGCTTTATATAGTTGACTTTTAAATGATAAATAAAAATTAAAAAAAATAGATTTGTACTGTTTTTAAAGTTTAGTTTGCTGTTATCATTACTATATTGCTCTTTATGTTTTCATTTTTCTTAATAACAAATAGGTAATAATAAATAAAACATCTTAATCTGTCCTTCATTTCTGAAAGACAGTTGTGCTGGATATAAGGCTCTTTATGGACAGTATTTTTCTTTTAGCACCTTGACTACCACATCCCTGCCTTCTGACTCCATCAGCTCTGATGAGAAACTAGCTGTTAATGTTATTAGGATTTCTTGTACCTGATGGATTACTTCTCTCTTTCTGCTTTCAAGATGCTTGTTTGGTCTTTAGACAGTTCGATTATAATGTGTGTAGGCTCGATCTCTTTGAGTTTATATTCTTCTTGGGGTTCTTTGAGCTTCTTGAGTTTGTAGATTAGCATTTTTGAAATTAAGTTTCAGCCATTATTTCTTCAAATATTCTGCCTCCTTTTCTTTCTCTTCTCTTTCTGGGACTTCCCTTGTGTGCATGTTGCTGTTTATTGGGATCTCACAGGTCTCTGAGGCTATGATCACTTTTCATTTTCCCCCTTTTCTCCTCAAGACTAGGAATTGACCTACTCTCACACTCACTGGTTCTTCTGTCTCCTGAGATCTAACGTTGAGTCCCTCTATTCAAGTTACTGTAATTTCCAAATACAGAACTTCCATCTGCTTTTAAAAATATTATCTCTATTCTCTCTTTAGTGAGGTATTTTTTTAAAAACTTTAATTCTTTAGACATGGTTTTCTCTAGCTCCTTGAACATGTTTAAAATAAATGATTTAGCTTCTTTGTCTAGTGAACCCAATGTCTCAGCTTCTTCAAGGATCATTTCTATTGATTGTTTTTCCTTTGTAGGGGTATTACGTTGTTTCTTGGCATATCTCAACCTTTTGTTGAAAATTGGGCTTTTAAAATAATATAACATGGCAATTCTGGAAATCAGATTCACCTCCTCCCCAGAGTTTGCTGTTACTGCTGATTGTTACGGTTGCTTAGTGACTTTTCTGAACATGTTCTGTAAAGTCTGTGTTTTTGCCATTGTGGCCAGCGAAGTCTCTACTCATTTAGCTTAGCAGTCAGCTGATAATTGGACAGAGGTTTCCTTAAACATCTGGAACCAAAAGAATTCCCTGGTCTTTGCCAAAGGGCTGTGTCTATAAGGGCACATCTTCAAAATGCAGCTTGGCAGTTGAAAATTGGGTTTCACTTCCTGTTTGTGCAGAGCCTCAAAATTAGGCACAGGTAAGAATTTAGGGTAGCCTAGGTCTTATACAAGAAGGCACACAGGTTCATGTGTGTGTGTGGCATTCTAGATTTCTTTTCCAAACTCTTATGGACATCTCTTCCCCTAGCTTTTCTTTTTAAGCTTTTGGTTATCTGTTGCTTGCCTCAGCTCTTATCCATCTCCGAAGGTAAGGGCAACATTAAAACTCTTGCCTGGCGCTGGGAAAACAGGAGAGCTACATGTGAAAGAATGAAACTAGAACATTCTCTAACTCCATACACAAAAATAAGCTCAAAATGAATTAAAGACCTAAAGGTAAGAGCGGATACTATGAAACTCCTAGAGGAAAGCAGGCAGGACACTCTGACATAAATCAGAGCAAGATCTTTTTGGATCTGTCATCTACAGCAATGGGATACAAGCAAAAATAAACAAATGGGACCTAGTTAAAAAGTTTTTACACAGCAAAGGAAACTATAAACAAAATGAAAAGACAATCTATGGATGGGGAGAAAATATCTGCAAACAATGCAACCAACAAGGGCTTACTTTCTAAAGTGTACAGCTCATGGAGTTCAATGTCAAAAACCAACCAACCTAATAAAAATGTGTACAAGATCTAAACAGACATTTTTCCAAAGAAGACATATAGATGACCAATGGGCACATGAAAAGATGCTCAGCACCACTAATTTTTAGGGAAATGCAAATCAAAACTATAATGGGGTTATTACCTCATGTCAGCCAGAATGGTCATCATTAAAAAGTCTACAGATAAGAAATGCTGGAGGGGGTGTGCAGGAAACAACCGTCCTGCAGTGTCGGTGGGAATGTAAATTGATGTGGCCACTATGGAGAACAATATAGAGGTTCCTTAAAAAACTAAAAATAGAGCTACCATATGATCCTGCAAGCCCACTCCTGGGCATATATCCAGAGAAAACCTTAATTTGAAAAGATACATGAACTCCAATGTTCATTGCAGCACTATTTACAATTGCCAAGACATGGAAGCAACCTATGCAACCAAGACACGGAATCAAGACATGGAAGCAAAGTATCCACTGACAGATGAATGCATAAAGACGTGGGGGTATGTGTACATACGCAGACACACACACAATGGAGTATTTACTCGGCCATGACAATAATGAAATAATGCCACTTGCAGCAACATCAACGGACGGACCTAGAGATTATCACAGTAAGTGAAGTAAGCCAGACAAAGAAGGACAAATTATCATAGGATATCACTTGCCGTATGGAAACTAAAAAAAAAAAAAAGATACAAATGAACTTACAAACAGAAAGAGACAGATGTAGAAAATAAGCTTATAGTTACCAAAAGGGAGAGGGGAGGGGAGGGATAAATTAGGAGCTTGAGATGAACATATATCACTAGTAGAATTGATGCCTTTGAACTGTGGTGTTGGAGAAGACTCTTGAGAGTCCCTTGGACTGCAAGGAGATCCAACCAGTCCATTCTGAAGATCAGCCCTGGGATTTCTTTGGAAGGAATGATGCTAAAGCTGAAACTCCAGTACTTTGGCCACCTCATGTGAAGAGTTGACTCACTGGAAAAGACTCTGATGGTGGGAGGGATTGGGGGCAGGAGGAGAAGGGGACAACGGAGGATGAGATGGCTGGATGGCATCACTGACTCGATGGACATGGGTTTGAGTGAACTCCGGGAGTTGGTGATGGACAGGGAGGCCTGGCATGCTGGTATTCATGAGGTCGCAGAGAGTCAGACACGACTGAGCGACTGAACTGAACTGAACTGATACATAAAATAGATAACCAACAAGGAGCTACTGTATAGCACAGGGAGCTATACTCAATATTTTATAATAACCTGTAGGAGAAAAGAATCTGAGAAAGGATATCTATTTATGTGTGTATGTGTAACTCATCGATTTGCTGTATGCCTGAGACTAACACAATACTGTCAATCAAATGTATTTCAATTAAAAAAATTCCCCCAAAATTCTTTCCTGTAATTGTTTTCAACAAGTCTCTCTTCAGGGAAAATAACTTTCACAGTGGGTCAACTTTGAGTTTGCCCAGCTACTGACAACACGGTAAGTGGGATCTTCCAGGGAACCATTAGGCAGCGAAAATGATGACAGTTCTCGGGAGTGAGGCTTTGAAAGGGCTCTCGTTTTGCTGTGCTCCTTCCCTGGCTGTCTGGCTGCACCGGCAACATGGGCTTGGTTGTCAAGGCTCCCCCAGAGCTGGAATGAGGAATTCAACCAGAGCAAGTTGTACCACCACGAAGGTCACGGATCTCACCGTGGCTCAGTGGTCCTCGCTGTTTTCACTGACATCACTTGGCAAACGCTTCTGGACTATTAGGAACGTCCTAGGTCCTACTCCCACCTGACTCCTTCTCGCCTAACCGTAGGCAACCGGGGCATTTCTCCCCAAGCCCCTACACTCACAAGCACCTAGAATGTGAGGAGGCAAAGTCCTTCTCCAGACACCCACTTTCCTTGAATTCTCTTCGTTCACATTCTGTCATTTATATCATGAATATCATACCATGAATATCATACCATGAATATCAGAACCACAAGGAAGTGGTCTCTAGTATACTGGATCCTACCATCTTTGGGCAGGCACAATGAGGGTTCAAGACCATGTCGAGTGCAAAATTTCCCGTGAACGTGAAAATGCACTGTTTCCACTAGGTCTGAGGCGATGTAACTCACAGTGCTCCGCTGTCACCAGAAGTGAACCGCCTCTCCATGTTCCGGCGGGGGTGGTGAACTTTACCGGAAAGCCTGTTTGAGAGCTTAGTGCTCACCTAACCTCAGTCACTGGGCCATGTTCATTTCTAGCTAAAGATTTAAGCGAGTTACATGTCACAGACTAGGGGTGGTGGAGCCAACAGGCATCTAAGAAACACTTTCGATTAAACCAGATCCCCTCTCTTTAAATGCCAACTGATGTTTGGGTTAAGCTATGACATGCTCTGGGCTTCCCTGGTGGCTCGGATGGCATGGAATCTGCCTGCAATGCAGGAGACCGCGGTTCAATCCCTGGGTTACGAGGATCCCCTGGAGAAGGGAATGGCTACCCACTCCAGTATTCTTGCTTGGAGAAGTCCGTGGACAGAGGAGCCTGGTGGGCTACAGCCCATGGGGTCATGAAGAATCAGACATGACTGAGCGACTAATACTTTCACATGCTTTGGGGTTAGTTAAACCTCAGGTTTGCTTTTGGGGATTAGGTTGCCATCTTTGTCTCTGCTTTTCCTGCTTTTATTAATTTCTTACTTCAACATTCTTCCACTTTCTCAGCAAAATCTTATGGCATCTCACATCAAAAATTGTACGATTCTTGAGTGCATAAATGGGGGTCTTTTAAATCAAGGATTTTCCCCAACTACCAAATATCACAAATCTTTCTCTCTGGAACAATCACCGCTGACATCCCTCTTGCTTCCCCGACTAAAATGTATGCTTCTTGACAGCAGGAAGTTTATCCCTGGCATAGCTCCAGGCTTTAAGACAGTGTGTGCTGCACAGTATGGACTCAAAAAATGTTTGCTGAAGGCCTTAAAATCGAAAATGCAATTTTTCTTTAGGTTGAGAGAAGGGCACAGAAGAAGAAGTTTTTTAAGATCAAATCAAAATCATGGCTTTTCAGATTAAGGAAATGCCACACCTCAGCCTATATTTCAAACCTAGTCAAGAAAGAAGGCAGGTAAGAATCAAAGGGAAGAGGGGTACAACACTCTCTGGGAAATGAGAAATAACACAGACCGAGGAAGGCAGAGAAATGGGACTTACAGAGTGCTGGAGATGAGCTGAGGACGCGAGCTAGCTACTGGAGAGCTGGAGTGAATGGCCACAATCAGACATGGGAGGGGCGTGGCACGGCATTGATACCCAACACCTACCCTGTCAGCTCAACACTACCAGGGAAGAACTTTCCAACTCCAAATTCATTTCTGCAGCCCCCTTTTTAATATCTGAACCTCCTACACCAGAAGGGGAACCACAAGAAGGGAAGGAGCAGGCAGAGACAAAGACTGCGAGGCATGTCCACGGATAAACCTAAAACAATGGCAAGATGGTGTGGCCCACCGCTTCAGGGCTAAGTTCATTGTGAACTGAACTCAAATTCTTCTTCTCTGACAAGCAGCGCCAAGCGCCTCATCTCCCTGAGGCTGGACTCGGCAGTGGCCGATCAACCAGTGTGACGCAGAGGCGTGACCCGTGCGTGCGGAGGGCAGAGGCGTGACCTGTGCGCGCGGAGGGCAGGCTTGCCTTTTTGTGCTCGGGTCACAGGAACACAGAGCGGGGCAGATGGAGCCCAGTTCACAACGCGGCCAAGTCCAGCCAGGCTCCCGCTTGAGCACCACCCAGCCAAGCCCGCCAGCTACCTGCAGAGGCACAAGTGAGGATGTTAGCTTGACAAGACTTGAAGCAGCAGTAGCAACAGAAACACGAGCAGCTGTCCTTCTCTGAGGCTCCACCGGGAGGACACACACTGGTAGCACGCCGCCTTCCCTGCACTATGCCCAGAGCCTAGCACAGTTCTTGCTTGGCACACGGCAGGTGTTGCGGTACTTGTGTTTCTTCTCAAACTCGTGACCTGGGATAACAAAGCTGAAAGGAACCTACTTATTTAGTGGCCAAGCATATGGTCCAGTTCCAAAATGGCCAATTTCAACGAGGACTTGAAAGTGTTACCAGAGGTCATCAGGTGACCGAACACCAAGGGTGGGAACTGCCTGGATGTGAACCTAGGCCCTGATGAATTATGGGCCAAACAAGCTCTGGCAGAATTCAGCTCACCTTTCTGCCTCATTCCTCCTGTGTTAAATGGTGCTATGAATAGGAGCTACCTCATAGGACAGTTGTGTGGATTAAGAGACGGATTTCAAGTACTTGCAACCTTGCCTGGCGCATGACAAACACTGTGTATGCACTTTGTTACTATTATCAGCATTAAGACGATTTGGCAAAGTTATTCAAGTCTTCCTGGCCTGCTCCTCCCATCGCTTATTTATATCTACTTGCTCTCACTTCCATCTAATCTCTGTGCATAATAAATACTTCTGTAGGTTTACATGCTAAGTGCTGATATCCGTTCCATCCACCTCCCCTCCACCAAGCATTTTAAGAACTGCTGATTCTGTTCTCACTCGGGCTATCATTTGCCCCTTCTCCACCTGCTCAAATCAGATTTGTTCCTCAATGTTCTGCCTAAATACCACCTCTTCCAAGAAGTCTGTTCTGACCACCCTTCCCAGAGGGATCTTGTTGTAGTCTTCACTTGCTTCAGTTAGCAGTTCATCAATTACACTTTCACTTTCCACTTTTAGGTACCTACCCTTCCAAGAAGTCCGTTCTCCTCACCCTTCCCACAGGGATCGTGTTGTAGTCTTGACTTGCGTCAGTTAGCAGTTCATCAATTACACTTTCACTTTCCACTTTTAGGCACATACCTTCCCATGATGAAACTATAAGCTCCAAGAGGACCAGACCCCAATTTTGAGGCTCATTTTCTGCCCATTGCCAAGCATGTAACAGGCAAGCAATAAGTATTTGTTGAATAACTGTATTTAAAATGCTTGTTTAGAAAGGTTCATCTAAATTCTAAAACAGCTTTATTGAAAATTCAATAAGTTAGTAAAGAAAGGTAAAAACCAGTTACAGTTCAACACTAGTCAGATATTTTGAGGGAAAAAGAAGGTTGCACGTGAAAGACACTTGATTTATTGCATTAAAAAACTTTATTTAAAAGGTCCGATATAAGCCAAATTAAACCCCAAATCAACAGCTATACTTAGCTCCTGAACTAAACGGTACTGTTTGTCTTGTTAAAGGAGGTTATTTGCTATTATCACCACTGCCCTAAAAGCAGTTCCAGAGCAGAAGCTGGTATTATAATACACATTAGATACTTCAGATGTCATCTTCCATGCAGAAGTTAAAAAAGCAAGCAGGCTTTTCTATTCTGTGCGAGTATAAAACCATTACAGAATAGGGCCTGGACGCCTTTGACGCACAAGGTTTAGCTATAAAGGAGCGCGCGGGCGCTGTGCCCCTTCCTTCAAGCAGCCCGCGGGTTCCTCCAATGCCAGTGCTGCTGCAGCGTGGCTCACGACGGTGCTTGGGGATTTGCCCTCGCTGGTGCTAACCGAAGGAAGTGGCTGATCAAGCCAGGGCACAGCCCATCACAAAATGAGACCGTAAAGCAACGGAACAGCCTCCCTAGTGGGCCAGTGATCGGAAGACCCACTTCACAAGTATTCCTAGTCAGGGCATCATGTACGTAAAATGACGCAAGCTCTGAATTCTGGTGCGTGTGAGGATAAATTAAGAACAGCTTGTTACTTTATAGCTACACCTTGAGTTTCATCAGAGGCAGTAAATCTAACAGTGTGTCTAATGAGTCCTTCTGGAAATGGCTTCAGCAGATGAGTCCAGCAGCCTGCAAAAGAGAAGAGGGCATGTGTCGTCCTGCCGAGGTTCTCCGTGTTCTCTTGGAGGACGGACCCGGGGCCCAAGGACCTAAGTTCCCGGGAAGGAGGGAGGCTCAGCTCCACCTAAGGAAGACCTTTCTAACAGCTGGAGCTGCTCAGCAACTGAGTGGACTGCCCGGTGAGGTAGAGTCACTGCAAGTGTCAGGGTGGGAGGATCACCCTGGTCGAAGGGGCTCCTGCATTTGTTAAGAGGCTAGACTGGATGAACCTCAGGTCTCTTTCAATTCTGAGACTCTAGGAAATTCCCTCAGGGAATTCAGAAGAGAATTCCTAAAAGGAAAGAGAAAGTACACATATGTATACTTTTAGAATCCTCTTGAGTTTTTTTCCTTTTTTTCAAAAGGTACAAAAGAAAATGTAGTCTGCTGTCTTTAAAATGCATATAACACCTTCCTGCCACTAATAATTAGGAAGGGTTCATTATGACTTCTTTATACTATAAAGAAAAGATGGACAATTACATTTATAATTTCTGTAAATATTTTAGAAAAAATGCTTAAAATCTAGTAGTCAATGCCCTAGAAACTTTATAGATTTTTAAGTAATATGCACAGATACAAATACATTATGCATTAAATACAACTCACATCTGTGTTTTATTATACTCTAAAATATACAGGAATCTTGATGTACTGAAAGAGTGCAAGTAAATACAGTATTCAAGCAGTCACTATTTCTATTTACATGCTCATTAATTCTTCAAAAACCCACAAAATTATCAAATAGATCAAAATACTGTTCTGTGTTTTCACACTTTATATTCAGAAAAACCAGCTGATAATTTACAATGTCATAAAGTTTCCAGTTTCACGATACAAAAAGAATAAAATGAAATTGGGAATCACTTTGTCAAAATTTATGGAACTCTACCCCGACCTGGAAGACCCCCTATGTAATTGAAATCATTTTCACTGGGAAGGTGACAGTTACAGTAAAAGCAGACCCTTATAAATTGTCGTTTAAAAGCCCAACATCAGCCTTCCCCGCCTCTTTTTGTTATTTGAAAGGCAGTCTTCCAATCTGGTTGGCAGTCGCTTCTTTCCCTAAACAGTAGCATGTTATAAACACGCTACTTTAAATGTGAATAAGACCTAAAGGCTTTAGTATTTTAAACCTTGCCCAGTACAGAAATGCCTTCCAAGAGACCTGATGATGTTAACTTATGAGTAGCAAGGGAGTTTTTCTTTTTGATTCTTCACTAAACAATGACAACAAAAATACCCTAACCCACTGTGGAGGCACGGGGGTGACATAAAGGTGAGGAAAGTGTACCATCCAAGTAGTGAGGCTGAAAACGCCACTCCCCAGGACCACTCGGCTGCAACAGGGTGAAAATCATCCACTTCCTGATTTTATCAAATTTCCTTCTTTGAGGAAATTCTTTACATTTTCAAACAAAAATAGTTCAGTTTTAAACCTAAACCATTCAAAACCCGGCAATCAACAGTCTGACCCCAATCTATCACATGTCTACATCACAAATATTTTCACCCTGACTGCACCCAGTCAGCTGGTTTTCAATTCTAATATTATAAAAGTTGGAATTTTAAAATTTTTATGTAAAAGAAAAAAAATGTAAAAATACATCTGCTTTCTCTCATGGTTTAATACATATTAGAAGGCTTTCAGATGTTTTCTTTAAAAAAAAAAATCAACATTGAAAACCAAATCTCAGCTTCATTTTCCGAAATATTGAAGTTTGGTTTGGATAATGTCTAGTTTCACCCGCTCCAGTTTCCGCAAAGTGGTGCTCTACTAAAACCCGAGTTATTTGGTCCTTTGGCAATTTGCTGTGCACATCATGCCTATTGTACCAAACTTTTATTGCCCTTAAATTTAGTTGTAGTTTTATTGATAAAATTGAAATCTAGTGTCCTTATCTCTTCTTTCACGATAGTGTTGCTCGTGTGAGCAGATTAGGGTGCAGTGTCCCAAATAACTCCTGGCACTGCAAACCTGAAGCCTACAGCTTCACAAGGCTCTGTGCCATCAAGTGTTCCCCTCTGCTCAAGTCTGTTTCAAGACACTGGAAGTTCCTTCCATAAAACGTGCCTTTACAACTCTCCTTCCTAATGTGATCATTTCTTCTGTGTGCGCACTCTGCCATCTCTCTTAGGTTGCATTTGTATGTGAGTAAGAAAGTGCCTTTTTCCTGAAAAAGCACAGTGTGAAGCCTCCCCGGGTCTCTGGCTCAGCCGGTCAGTAGGTCTCTGAATCGGAGTCATTGAGCTCGTCCACATCAGTGTATAGGTACTCCTGCTCCCCGCCGATGTTGTTGAAGCTACAGTAGGAGCTGGGTTCATTTCTCATGATGGGCAAGGCTTCGAAGCTGACAGTTTTCGAGGTGTTGGTGTAACGGTTAATGGCATTGAACGTCAGGGATGATAAAGGGCTACTTGACGAGATAGGCATCATGGTGGCCAGAATGAGTGCGAGGCAGTCTGCAACGTCCTTGTTGGGAGCACAGGCCAAAGCTGGGGTATAGCCTGGAATTAAAAACAAGTTTAAAAATCACTCATCCTGAGACTCATTTCACTAAAGAAAGGCAGTAAACCTACCCTGGTCTTCAACCTCAGACATATATTAAATTACTTGGCTTATATAATAAGCTGGCTTAATTAGAATGATTCATCCTCCTGCATCCATCCAAGTTCCCAGATGCTATCAGGCTAGAATAAGGGGGGGAAAGTCTGGTAAAACTTCATTCAGAATGGTGGGGGAGTTTTACCGTTAATTTGTAGTTCTGTAGGGAAGGACTTACATGCTGAGAAACCTAAATGTGCACAGATTTGTGAGTGAGGCTATGAGCTGGTGCTCAAAATATGCATGTTCAATGAAAACACATGGCCACCATTTAACTTCTTTTGGGGTCATAGTCCACTGAGAAAAACATAAATCCAACCCTGAGAAAACTTGGATGGATGCAGATAAGTTATGAGATAGTGGAGGAATCATCCATCTGGGACCTCGGTTTCCTCTGTAGTCTGTTACGTTTAAAGCTTTAGGTTTAAAGCTCCTAAATCAAACAAATGTTTCCTCTGTATATGTTCCCTTCTTCAGTACAAGACTGACTTTAAATGCTGGGCTGGATGAATCACAAGCTGGAATCAAGACTGCCAGGGAAATATCAACAACCTGAGATACGCAGATGACACCAACCAAATGGCAGAAAGTGAAGAGGAACTAAAGAGCCTCCTGATGAGAGTGAGAGGAGAGTGAAAAACCTGGCTTAAAACTCAACATTCAGAAAACTAAGATCATGGCATCCAGTCCCATCACGACAAACAGATGGGAGGAAAGTAGAACAGTGACAGACTATTTTCTTGGCTCTAAAATCACTGAGAATGGTGACTGCAGCCATGCAAGTCAAAGACGCTTGCGCCCTGGGAGGAAAGCCATGACAAACCTAGACAGTACTGAAAAGCAGAGACATCACACGGTCCATCTAGTCAAAGCTATGGTTCTTCCAATAGTCATGTACCATAAAGAGAGTTGAACCATAAAGAAGGTTGAGTGCTGAAGAATTGATGCTTTCAAACTGTGGTGCTGGCGAAGACTCTTGAGAGCCCCTTGGACAGCAAGGACATCAAACCAGTCAATCCTAAAGGAAACCAACCCTGAATGCTCATTGGACGGACTGATGCTAAAGTTGAAGCCCCAGTACTTTGGCCACGTGATGTGAAGAGCTGACTTGCTAGAAAAGACCCTGATGCTGAGAAAGACTGAAGGCAAAAGTAGAAGGGGGTGGCAGAGGATGGACATGAACTTGAGCAAACTCTGGGAGACAGTGATGGACAGGGAAATGTACTGTGCTGCAGTCCATGAGGTCACAGAGAGTCATAGCTGTTTGTAATAGCCAGGACATGGAGGCAACCTAGATGTCCATCAGCAGATGAATGGATAAGAAAGCTATGGTACATATACACAGTGGAGTGTTACTCAGCCATTAAAAAGAATACATTTGAATCAGTTCTAATGAGGTGGATGAAACTGGAGCCAGAGTTTCACTTACAACAGAGTGAAGTAAGCCAGAAAGAAAAACACCAATATAGTATATTAACGCATGTATATGGAATTTAGAAAGATGGTAACAATACCCTTGTATACGAGACAGCAAAAAAGACACTGATGTATATAGAACAGTCTTTTGGACTCTGTGGGAGAGGGAGAGGGTGGGATGATTTGGGAGAATGGCATTGAAACATGTATAATATCATATATGAAATGAGTCGCCAGTCCAGGTTTGATGCATGATACTGGATGCTTGGGGCTGGTGCACTGGGACGACCCAGAGGGATGGTACAGGGAGGGAGGAGGGAGAAGGGTTCAGGATGGAGAACACATGTATACTTGTGGCGGACTCATTTTGATATATGGCAGAACCAATACAATATTGTAAAGTTTAAAAAAAAAAAAAAAAAAGAGTCTTAGCGACTGAACAATACCACCACAACAAAGTATCTGTGCAACAAACTGGAAACACTTGTCTGGGTCAGGAAAGATGACAGTGAAAATACAGAGTCTAATTAAATCATCAACGTCTCTTGTTACTGGAGCAATTTATAACTGGATCATTAATCTGAAGGTTAGAATTAATTACAAAATAAGATGGGTACTTACTATGACTTGCCAACTTTGGACCCTGATTACTATCTCATATTGCAAAGTATGCAAGAAGACATCAGGTCACAGGCGACCTTCATTGTCATCTGTTTATTATGCTTTCCATATGGAAAAGCGATATAAAACCTTGAAAATGACCAACAAAGATCATCTATTGGCTATTTGATGTACAGCCTCATAATGTGACCAAATATCTTCTATAGGTTAGCAATTTAGGCTCTTCATTTTAATCTATATTGCTTCTTATTTCCAGAAATATAATTTGCTGACAGTGAAAGTTTCTTTTAAATCAGGTGAGACTGAATTTATCTTAGTATGTGGTACCACTCACTTCTACGGATTTCATGACTGTATTAAACGAATGATTCCCAAATTTCTATGTCCAACCTAGATGTTGCTGACTTTGGGCTCCAGGTCCATACGTCTATATCCAATTACTCACCTGGAGTTGCCAGTGAACTTTTCTCACGTTCCTAAGTGAACCCAGCTCTTCCTCCTACATTCTCATCTTAAACAATGGCCTCCCCTCCCCTGCCCACATCACTCCATGCCAGACTGCAGGCCACGTCTTCCCTCCCCAGGCTCTGATGAATGCCCTTTTGATGGGATTCATTGGAGCCTGGGGAGGGAAGAAACATCAACGTTCTTTCATCTGCAACATCTCTGCCGTACTCTGCCCACTCCCTCCTCCCACCCTGACTGTGAACTTGTCACCTAGTCTGACACAAAGATCCTTTGCCACTTGACCTAAGAGACTCTGCTGCTGCTGCTAAGTCGCTTCAGTTGTGTCCGACTCTGTGCGACCCCATAGATGGCAGCCCACCAGGCTCCCCGTCCCTGGGATTCTCCAGGCAAGAACACTGGAGTGGGTTGCCATTTCCTTCTCCAATGCATGAAAGTGAAAAGTGAAAGTGAAGTCGCTCAGTCGTGTCCGACTCTTAGCGACCCCATGGATTGCAGCCTACCAGGCTCCTCCATCCATGGGATTTTCCAGGCAAGAGTACTGGAGTGGGGTGCCATTGCCTTCTCCCAAGAGACTCTGGTTTGGTGTAACTTAGTACTCAGGCTGCCCTGCATTGTATCTCTATTAAATATGCCACTCTCTCAGAAAGTTTTCTCCCATATTTTCACTTGTCCTTTGGATTCTGGCTCAGAAGGCACTTTGGGGGGGATACCTTCCCCGACATCTCTCACGGCATTCTAGGTTTATTCTAACTGAACTGCTTCAAGGGCCTTCTGACAGCCTGCTTCTTCTCGCTGTTGTTCAAGGCAGTTGGCTGTCCTGGACCCTACGGTGTGTCTGCAGGACTCAGCACACTGCTCAGCACACCATCACCTACACACACCCGCTGAGCTCGATGTGGCCAGGGGCTCTTCTAACCACTCAAAACAGATTTGTGCACACAGATTCCTGCCCTCATATGTTAGAAGATACGCTCTGTGGAAAGAAGGAAAAGGAAGGAATAGAGCAGTGCAATAAGAACTGAGAATGCGATGGGGGTGATCAGCAGGCTGTAGTATAAGAAGGGTAGTCGGGATGGGATTCACTGAATAGATGACACTGGAGCTAAGACTGGAAACAGGTGAAGGGTTTAGTCAAAGACCACTGGGGGCAGAGTGTTGGAAGCCGGAAGAAAGATGATGACGCACATCCACCATCATGTACATGGTGTGAGGAGCCGCCGTGGCAGAACTGGACAAGGGGGTAAGACGAGGAGACAAGCGGGAGTGGTAACAGAAAGAGCTGACCCAGTCAGCCCCGAGAGATCATCTAAGGACTATCAGTAAACTGAGATTCAGATGAGCAGCATCTCCCCACACGCTTCTCTGGCTTCAGTGTTGGGCTTCTCACGGCAGTGGCTGCTCTTACTGTGGAGCACAGCCCTACGGCACTCAGGCTTCAGGAGTTGCGGCCTGTGGGCTCAGCAGCTGTGGCTCCCAGGCTCTAGAGCACAGGCTCAGTAGTTGTGGGCACATGGACTTAGTTGCTCTGTGGCATGTCAGATCTTCTCGAACCAGGGATCGAACCCGTGTCTCCTGCACTGGCAGGCAGGTTCTTTATCACTGAGCCACCAGGGAAGCCCCTTCCCACGTATTTTAAAAGGATCCTGGCCAAGGGTGTAGTAGACGGGGAAAAGTGGACATACTTGAATATACTTTGGAGGTGGATCGATAGTACATGTTGGTGCATTGTGCCCTGGGTATGAGGGGGTCAAGGAGCAATTGCAAGGATGGGAACGGTCATCAGCTGGGCCCAGGACGGCTGTGCCGAGAGCAGGCTTGCAGCGGGGACAGGCCAGCAGTCCAGATCTGGACCTGTGCATTAGACACTCACAGGGTGCGCTGTCAGTCAGGCAGCTGGAGACACAACTTACACATTCTCAGCACAGATGCAGTGTTCAGAACCCCAGAACTGGATGAGGTCACCCAGAGAGTGAGTGTAGGAAGTGTTGTTCAGTCACTAAGCTGTGGCCAACTCTTTGCAACCCCATGAACTGCAGCATGCCAGGCTCCCTACTCCTTCACTATCTCCCTGAGTTTGCTCAAACTCGTGTCCATTCAGTGATGCCATCCTACCATCTCATCTTCTGTCACCCCTTCTCCTTTGGCCTTCAATCTTTCCCAATCAGGGTCTTTTCCAGTGAGTCAGCTCTTTGCATCAGGAAGGCAAAGTACTGGAGCTTCAGCTTCAGCATCAGTCCTTCCAATGAGTATTCAGGGTTGATTCTCTTTAGGATGGACTGGTTTGATCTCCCTGCTGTCCAAGGGACTCTCAAGTATCGTTTTCAGCACCACAGTTTGAAAGTATCAATTCTTGGGTGCTCAGCCTTCTTCATGGTCTGACTCTCACATCTGGACATGATAACTGGAAAAAACCATAGCTTTAACTATATAGACCTTTGTTGGCAAAGTGATGGCTCTGCTTTCTAATATGTTCTCCAGGTTTGTCACAGCTTTCCTTTCAAGGAGCAAAGTGTCTTTTAACTTCATGGCTGCAGTCTGCAGTGATTTTGGAGCCCAAGAAAATAAAGCCTGTCACTGTTCCCACTTTCCCCCCATCTATTTGCCATGAAGTGATGGGACTAGATGCCATGATCGTAAGTTTTTTCAATGTTGAGTTTTAAGCCAGCTTTTTCACTCCCCTCTTTTGCCCTTATCAAGAGGCTCTTTAGTTCTTCGCTTTCTGCCAATAGAGTGGTATCATCTGTGTATATGAAGTTGTTGACATTTCTCCTGGCAATCTTGATTCCAGCTTGTGATTCATCCAGCCCAGCATTTCGCATGATGTACTCTGCACAGAAGTTAAATATGCAGGGTGACAATACACAGCCTTGATGTACTCCTTTCCCAGTTTTGAACCAGTCTGTTGTTTCATGTCTGGTTCTAACTGTTGCTTCTTGACCTGCATACAGATTTCTCAGGAGGCAGGTAAGGTGGTCTAATACTCCCACCTCTTTAAGAATTTTCCAGTCTGTTGTGAACCACACAAAGGCTTTAGTGTCCAATGAAACAGAAGTAGATGTGTAGAGAAGGCAAAAAGAATGAAGTACTGAACTTGAGAGCCCTCCAATAGTAACAGGTTGAGGAGAAGAGAGAGAAACTTAGCAAAAGAAACTGAAGATAGTACTGTAGGAGGAAAGCCAAGAAAGTGTGGAGTCCAGAAAGCCACATAAAGAAAATGCAAAAAAATGGGTATACCTGAAACTAACAGAACATTGTATGTCACACTTCAAAAAAAAAAAAAAAATCAGTAAAATAAAAAATACTCAGTTCCAGTAAATATAGTTATTTAACAACAAAATAAGAAGTTATAAACCCTCATCCAGTTACTAATTCAAGGAACCAGATATTTGTGAATGAAGAACACCCCTAAGAAGGACACTGTAATAAGCATCATGTGCATTCTCTCTGACCCACCCTTATCCTGCTGTAAGAGATCTGCATCTGCTGGTCCAGGGAACAGTGTGCGGCAAATGCAAAGTGTGGAGACTACTTGGGGGAGTATCAGACACTAGCTATGGCAGACTGCAACCTTAACATCTGGTATTTCACATACATTTAAATTCCACATTAGAAGCCTATTCCTAAGGAAGGAATGATCGGTTGTGTCGAATTCTGGATGTAAAGTCAAAGCAGAGCTGACCCCTAACACTGTGGAGGGCACTGGTGGTCTTGCTGAGCACAGTGCTGCAGTGTGGCGGGGGTGAGGTCTGACCAGAGGGGATTCAAGGGAGAAAGAAAGAGGAGAAGAACTGGAGCAGAGGAAGAAATGGCTCCTGAGTAACTGTGCTGCAAAGGGGGACAGGGAAATATGGCCACAGCAGGAGCAGAGGGAGTAATGAAAGGTGTGTTACGATGAGAGAAATGATGTTTTTTTGCAAAGAGATCCTATAAAAGCCATTATTATAAGACACAAAGCAAAGAGATGCTACAGTGACTGCCTCAGGCAGGCAGAGGACAGCACCCAGCACATGGATGGGAAGATAGATTCTGATAAAACCTGGCATTCAAGTAAGGGCCTTGATAAATGTTTGCTGAAAGAACAAATTCTTTGAATACTAAAATAACAGAGGTGGTATCACTAAACCAAAGTTAATAAACCCTAACTCTGATTTGGGCTTCCCAGCTGGCGCAGCTGGTAAAGAGAATCTGCCTGCCAATGCAGGAGACCCAGGTTCGATCCCTGGGTCGGGAAGATCCCCTGGAGGAGGAAATGGCAACCCCTGGAAAATCCCATGGACAGAGGAGGCTGGCGGGCTATAGTCCATGGGGTCGCAAAGAGCTGGACTTGACTGAGTGACTGAGCAGGCAAACACAACTCTGATTTAACAGATACATGAAACTCAGGAGTTCACCTGTTAGATGGACTTTCCCTGTTTCTCCTTCCCTTGTTCCCTTTGCACAAGGTAAGCCCCAGTCAGTATTAGCTCCAGCTCTCCTCTCTGACCAATAAAAAATCCCCAAGTCTCCTTTCCTTCAAGTATGGATCACTGAAAGGCCAACGCCGTCTAACAGGTTAGGGAAAGAGGAAGCAGACGCTACTCACCGTTCTCATCGACTGCAAGCACGCTTGCCCCTTTCCCCAGGAGTTCCTGAACCACCATTGTCAGCCCGTTTCGGGCAGCAACATGCAGAGGTCTGGAGAGAAAAAAATACGTGTACACATCCATGTGTGCAAGCCCACACGTGTGTGTGCTCACTCTCTACCCTGGTTGCTGAAGGCCATTTACGCTAGGCTATGGAGACCCACAGACGCAAACCGGAGGCCCCTGGTCCCAACGGCAGTGACGAGAGGAGCGAGGCCCGGGAGAGCCAGGACCCAGAGCGCCTGTCAGCGGTGCACCCAGCACCGGCCATCAGCAGCTCCCACTTCTACCAGACTCTCGTGCCACTTTCCTTCAAGACCAACGTTTAGAAAGATTTACTAACTAAACTGCAATCTTAAGTTGTTTTAAGAAATGCAGTTGGCAAACACATGTATTAAACAATAAAAACTGTAAACTGCAACAGCGCAAGTGCCAACAGGTTTTGAAGATAGTTTACAGGTTCCGTGACTCATTCTGGACCCTTCAGGGATCTGACTGAGACCTGAATGGGAACATTATTGTAAGATTCTTCTCTTTACTAAGTCTCAAAGCAGAACAGCAAATGAAAATGGTGAGGAACAACGGGAGACGCTGGGTCAGGATTTAGGCGGTCACCCAGGACTGGCGGCTCACATTAAGAGCCTGATTATTTCTGAAATCTCTCTAGCTACAGACATGTGTAAAACTTTGTGCCTCATTTGTTGTTAAGTGTATTATTCCAGTTGGTTACTGTAAAACACACAGAATAGTATTACTTTTCACCATAAACCTGGATTGACAAACAACCTATTATTTTCAAGAATAAGGGTTTCAGTTCAAAAACTTAAATAATGTCTTTTAATTATGATGATTTTAGAAATGAGTTTTGTCAATTATAAGAACTGTTTTTTTATTTTTTAATTGCTTCTGTGACAGATTCCAGTCATATTAGAAAAGAATTCCATTAATCATTTTTATAATTAAAGGTTCCAAGGTTTACACTAGACACTGGAAGTACTCACGTTTGCAAAGCTGCATTGGTTGCATTGATGAGGTTTCTATCTGTTATCTTTTCCAGTATTAACAAGGCACTAGTTTCATGACCCTAAAATTATGACAAATAACTCTTAAAAACTTCGGCACCATCAAGGGTAACTTTATACACTCAATACACCCCAGTCGTCATCCGTATTTTATATATATATATGTATATACCACCATTCATATGCTATGCATTTTCTTGGCTAATGTCTTAAATATACATCCAAACATGAATTGGTGTAATGGGGTTACAGAAGAGGACAAGAATATTTAAGGTTAGAGACATTAGAGACAGACAATAATTACATTTAAGCCTGTGGTCCAAAACTTGCTTGGCTTACTGGAAATTTCATGTACCATAGTGCTTCACACATAAGTAAATATTTTTTCCAAGAAATCTGATGCCAGTGATTATTAGACAGGTTTGGTCCCTAGCTCTGTTCATTTTAGTTAAGTGGAAAAACCTTAAATGCCACTGTCGATATTAACAATCAAAAAATATTAAGATGTGTACCTACCTTACTGCAAGCCAAATGGAGGGCGGTGTTTTTACTGTTATCTTGTAAAGTCAGATCTGCACTAGCACTGCTAACCAGCATCTCTGGGAGGAAAAATTGTATCAACTCTTTTGTATATGAACATACACCTCAGATTACTAATAACTCACTGTAGAGAAATGAAGACAGAAAGGAAAAATATCCCTCTGGCAAAAACGTAAGTGCAAAAACACACTGCAAAATAAAGGTCTACATTATATCCTCGTGTGTGTGTGTGTTGTACAAGGAACAGACAAGAACAGCAACTGACACTCATTCTGTGAGCGCTCACTGTACTTCAGCCTGTTCTAAGTGCTCTAGATTTACAGTAACGCATTCACCTCTCAGAACAACCCCGTGAGGAGGTGCTGTTCCTTTTGTCACTGTACGGATGGAAACACTGAGGCATGAGGCCACCCAGCTGGCAGGTCCAGGACTCACATGCAGTCTGACTCCAGAGTCAGGCTTCTTGACCATCCTAACACTGCCTGCTAACACGAGGGCAAGTGAAAATACTGTGGGCCTAAAAGAAAACATGAGTGTAGGCAGGTAAAAGGGTTTAAGTCTGAGGAATGGTGAGATAACTAATGGAAAATTCAGTGAACCAGAGTGGAAGCTATATTGTACATAAGCAACATTCACACTTAGAACAACAAAAGCCTCAAGCGGTTTGTTTACCAACTGTGTTTGTCTGTCCGTTTTCTGCAGCCATCATGAGAGGTGTTTTCCCAGAGGAGTCCACAGAGTTCACGTGAGCATTATGGCTGAGCAGAAGCTGCAGACACTCCACATGGTCTGTGAAGGCGGCTGCGTGCAGAGGAGTTCTGCCCACAGAGAAATGCAAAGACTGGGCTAAATCTGTGCGTGTATATTCTTAATTTATGACAAGCAACTTTCAAGGATTTACATACCAGGCTATAAAACCACTGCCTGGATACAAATAGGCTTACTAATTCCTGCCACAAAAATTTGTATTTTTGATAACTATTATTTAGGTAAACTAATGGGTAAATTATGAAACTGCCAAAAAAAATTACATCATTAAAGGAACCTTTGAAAGAAACAAATCCGGCCCCAAATACTGTCATCTATTACAACTGTTAGACTCTTCATAATTAGAAATGTTAACTTTATTAAAAAACAGTCTTTAGGGGGACTCCCTGGTGGTCCAGTGGTTAAGAATCCACCTTGCAATGCAGGCAACACAGGTTCAATTCCTGGTTCATGAACTAAGATCCCACATGCCACAGCGCCTGTGTGCTGAGACTGGACACAACCGAACACATTAAAAAAAAAAAAAAGGAATCTGCCTTGCAATGCAGGGGATGAGAGTTCGATCCCTGGTGGAGGAACTAAGATCCCACTGAGCCTGTGTGCCACAATTACTGAGTCCACATACTCAGAGGCTGTGTACCACAACTAGAGTCCTTGAGTCACAACAAAAAATGCTGTCACAATTAAGACTCAACACAGCCAAACAAAAAAAAAACAAACAATAACAACAAAGAGCCTTTGGGTAACAAGCACGTGCTAAGTTGCTTCAGTTGTGTTCGACTCTTGGCAACTCTATGGACTGTGGCCCACCAGGCTCCTCTATCTATGGGAGTCTCCAGGCAGGAATACTGGAGTGGGTTGCCATTTCCTACTCCAGGGGCTCTTCCTGACTCTGACAGGAGTCTCTTCCATCTCCTGCGCTGGCAGGCAGGTGCTTTATCATGCACGCCACCTGGGAAGCCCAACAAGAACGTATGTTTTTAACAAAGGGAAATCTTTAGCCAGTTTTCCTGGTCAAGGGAGAAAAGCCTTTTATAATGAGAATATAATTAAGATTTTGCAACAATTTATACTTGTAAATATAAAACCAACCTTTAGGTAATAATGGGGTTTCTTTAAATTCTCCCATATTAATCTAATAACTGATGAAATTTTCTACATGGTTGAATTCCTACCTTCCTTTTGAATCTGTGGCGTTCACAATGCTGGAGCCTAATGTATCAATTAACATCTCAGCAGCACCTTCGTTGTCATTTATTCTGTGAAGGTAACAAGGTGATCACTCTCAAAGCTATGCTTTATTTCTTAAATATTCAAATCAAATCCGATTCATTCTGCCTTTACTTACACAGCACAATGCAACGGACTGAAAGCATTTCCTTCTGTTTTCTGGAAAACGTCTTGTTCTAAAAGGAGTTCTACACATGTCTCATGACCTAGATAAGTAAATGGGAATCAGATATTAAAATACCAGGAAAATACTGAGGTGTCCATACATATCCACATATCCCAACAGATTAAAAAAAGGCTTTACATGGATTACAAGTAGTCAGTTCAGTTCACTGAACCCATTAAACATCACAGTTTTAGACACTTTGAAATCCAAAGTACAACTTCAGCAGTTTATTATTGACATGACAAATACTTTGTGGGGGACAAAAATTAGTCTCACTTTTTCCATGGTGACCAATTAAGAGTTATTTGGGCATTATTTCTTGAAATGACCTATTTACATATAAATAGTGTAACTTTTGGAGAAGGCAATGGCACCCCACTCCAGAACTCTTGCCTGGAGAATCCCACGGATGGAGGAGCCTGGAAGGCTGCAGTCCATGGGGTTGCTGAGGGTTGGACACGACTGAGCAACTTCACTTTCACTTTTCACTTTCCTGCATTGGAGAAGGAAATGGCAACCCACTCCAGTGTTCTTGACTGGAGAATCCCAGGGACGGGGGAGCCTGGTGGGCTGCCGTCTATGCGGTCGCACAGAGTTGGACATGACTGAAGCGACTTAGCAACAGCAGCAGTGTAACTTTCAAAATAATATATATTTACGTAACATTGTTGTTTTAGTAGCTAAGTCACGTCTGACTCTCTGAGAGCCCATGGATTGTAGCCCACCAGGCTTCTCTGTCCTGGGATTTTCCAAGCAACAACAATACTGGCGTGGGCTGCCCTTTCCTTCTCAGGGGATCTCACCGATCCAGGGATTGAACCTGTGCTCCTGCATTGGCAGGCAGGTTCTTTACTAGTAAGCAACCAGGGAACAACTATTTATGGAGCACAATTAACTTCAGAATTGAAATATTTTCTGGTTATAGGAATGAGCCAATGGTATTATTTTACAGAAGTGTTTAGAGGGGAAAAAAAGTACACGTCCCTGTCCCCACACCCAGTTCTACTCTCTGGACCTACTGCCTTACATTCCAGAACATTTTTAGGCATATACAACTGCATGTACATAACACATACTTTTTCATTTTTATGCAACTGGGACATTCTGCAACTTGTTTTTTACTTAAAAAACTATATGTCTTTTCATAGTAGTGTATGTAGACATCCTATTGCTGAATGTTTGGGAGAATGTCACAGTATCAGAACATATCATAAATGATTTAATCTCTATAATTATGGATTTCAAGGTGACTGCTAGTTTTTCTTTGTGATATAATCATCAATGTTATAAATGAAATATTTCAGATCTTAAAGAGAAAAGTATTTATTTCTTTTGTATTTCCAAGAACGATTTTCTGGAAATGATATTGCTGAGCTAAAGGGCAATAACTGATTACTAGTAAGTATCAGGTCCACACTTTTTCTTTTTTTCAACAATTTTATTTATTTTTGGCTGTGCTCTGTCATCACTGCTGTGCAGGCTTTTCTCTAGTTGCAGAGACCAGGGGCTACTCTGCAGTCTTGGTGTTAAGGCTTCTCTTGTTGCAGAGCATGGGTTTTAGGCGGCTCCAGGCTCTAGAGCACAGGCTCAGCAATATTCTCCATCAGGGACTGAACCCATGTCTCCAGCACTGGCAGGCGGATTCTTTACCACTGAGCCACCAGGGAAGCCCCCAGGCGCACAGTTTTTAACAGCAACTTTAAAAATGGGAAAACCCAAACCCCAGATTGTCTTAAGCCCAATTGTCAAAGGCAGGGTTTTAGTAAAAGCGCCCTCATTGCTGCGTTAATGATGGAAAGTTACATCCTGCTTCTACCTTGTTAGTCATTTGGGATCCACATTAGGAGTAAAGTAGATTCTTAAAGAGCCTCTTAATTTATTTCCATGGCTTAATATTTGGTTAACAAAGTGATGCTTTATTTCTTTTACCCTAGCATTCTCAAACAACAGTTCAACTTAATTGTTACACTATAATCGTTTCTACCAGGAGAAGAAAGTATGTTCTAGGAAACCTGTGGTTATGCGCCGTCACCTGTGAGTTCTTTCATCTAGTGGTTCTCACCTGGAGCAATTTAGCCCTCAGAGGACATCTGGCCACATCTAGAGACATTTCTGCTTATGACATTGGAGATGGGGTAGCAAAGTGCTGTGGCATCTAGTGGGTAAAAGGCAGGGCTGCTGCTAAACCTCTTGCAAGCACAGGACAGTCACAACAAAGGATTAAACACTGTCTGGCCCCAAATGTCAACAGTGCTGAGAAACCCTGCTTTAGCTCTCCCTCTCCAAATGTTAACTCATGGCCAAGAAGTAGTGAAGGTCAATGGTCCAGTATTGATTTGAGGGTTTCCTATTTTCCTGGGATAGCAGTTCTCAAGGTGTGGTCTGGGAGCTCCAGGGTGGGACTGCAAACTATTCTTTTCTTAAAACAAGACATCAAAGAAATTTGCTACTGTATTTTTTTTTAAATAGTTATTTTCTCATAAAAATGCTATTTATATTAACATGTAATAGATTTATTATTATTTTAAAATAAACATCTTTAAATTTCTCAGTCCTAATTTACCATACAGTAAATATTAATAGCTATAAGCCACAGGTCCTGAAACGGAAAGATGTGGGAGTCACCGCCTGAGCAGACTGTGGACAGCTAAAAGGGAGTCCTGGGGCCAGCAGTCATCGCTGGATCATGTTAAGCTGAAAACCTTCACTTTGTGTCCTGGGTTATAAAAGAAGGAGAAAACTGGTCTCCTTATGTTTTAGAGGGATATTTTGAAGATGCTTATAAGCATCAAAAAAATTTGATACATTTTTGAAAGGAACACATGAGATCATGTAAATATTCTTAGTTCTGTGGCTAAATGACTCCACAAACCAAAATCTGAATGTTAAAGCTGAGTATGTATAACCAGTTCTCTTCTAAAGTGTTGCCATCAATCCATTTTAAGAGAGTGTTTTCTGTTCTGTTGGAGTGCTTCCAATTTTCTTTTCAGCTGTACAATTACTAGTCAAAGTAAAACTATTAACATATTCTACTCTCAGAATGCCAAAATTATAAAATAGCCTTTTGTCTGTAAATATGGTATTAATTTTACACTGCCTTTACATTCTCTGTACATGGAGGCAACACACATCTAATTCCTTCCAGCTCAATTCAGAATCATTACCAATTCTACTAGAGCCCGGAAATTAGACACATCTGTTATGATCTTTAAATGGCAACCTGGCATGTAGTTTGGGCAAAATTTTGTCTTGTACACAATGTGCTCAGAGAGGCTAAATTCAGCAGTGATAGAGTAGGGAACTCACTTAAAGAAAACCATGTTCTCCAGAAGGACCTGGTAGGAATGTTATAATAATAAATACCAACTCTCCAAAGGACAGTTACAGCAATATTTTTACAAGTAAATGCTCTACCCGAGGAAAAAATACCTTACTGTATGATGTTTCCAAGAGCTAATTTTCACTGATCAAAAAAAAAAAAAAAAAAAACACAATAAAAGTCTGCTTCAAAATAGTTTTATCTCACTGATTTCTTAAATAAATTTCCCATGTCTAGATGTCTTACTCCTATTTGATTTTCCCTATACTTGTAAGATGTCAAATTATACTGTAAAGCAAAGGAAGAGCTGAAATCCAAAGGTTTTTATTGTTTCAAATCTGCTCTGGCTAAAGATCTGGTATAGTAAAAAAAAAAATGAAACTGACTAAGCTTTTGAATTAGGAATATATTTAACTATTCAAGTTTTCCGTGGTACATGATGGTGTGATCACTCACCTAGAGCTAGACATTCTGGAATGTGAAGTGAAGTGGGCCTTAGGAAGCATCACTATGAACAAAGCTAGTGGAGGTGATGGATTTCCAGCTGAGCTATTTCAAATCCTAAAAGATGATGCTGTGAAAGTGCTGCACTCAATATGCCAGCAAATTTGGAAAAACTCAGCAGTGGCCATAGGACTGGAAAAGGTCAGTTTTCATTCTAATCCCAAAGAAAGGCAATGCCAAAGAATGCTGAAACTACCGCACAACTGTACTCATCTCACCTGCTAGCAAAATGATGCTCAAAATTCTCTAAGCTAGGCTTCAACAGTACTTTAACCAAGAAATTCCAGATGTTCAAGATGGATTTAGAAAGGGCAGAGGAACCAGAGATCATATTGCCAACATCTGCTGGATCACAGAAAAAGCAAGAGAGTTCCAGAAAAACACCTACTGCTGCTTCACTGACTACGCTTAAAGCCTTTGACTGTGTGTATTGCAACAAACTGTGGAAAATTCTTAAAGAGACAGGAATACCAGACCACCTGACCTGCCTCTTGAGAAACCTGTGTGCAGGTCAAGAAGCAACAGTTAGAACCACACATGGAACAAAGGCCTGGCTCAAAATTGGGAAAAGAGTCTGTCAAGGCTGTATACAGTCACCCTGCTTATTTAACTTCTGTGCAGAGTACATCACATGAATTGCCGGGATGAAGCTTAAGCTGGAATCAAGATTGCCAGGAGAAATATCAATAACTTCAGATATGAAGATGACACCACCCTTATCGCAGAAAGCAAAGAGGAACTAAAGAGCCTCTTGATGAAGGTGAAAGAGGAGAGTGAAAAAACTGGCTTAAAACTCAACGTTCAAAAAAGGAAGATCATGGTATCTGGTACCATCACGTCATGGCATATAGATGGGGAAACAATGCAAACAGTGACAGACATTATTTGGGGGGCTCCAAACTCACTGCAGATGGTGACTGCAGCCATGAGAGTAAAAGATGCTTGCTTCTTGGAAGAAAAGCTATGACAAACCTAGACAGTATATTAAAAAGCAGATACATTACTTTGCCAACAAAGGTCTGTCTAGTCAGAGCTATAGTTTTTCCAATAGTCAGGTATGGATGTGAGAGTTGGACCATAAAGAAGGCTGAGCATCAAAGAACTGATACGTTTGAACTGTGGTGCTGGAGAAGACTCTTCAGAGTTCCTTGCACTGCAAAGAGATCAAACCAGTTAATCCTTAAGGAAATCAACCCTGAATATTCACTGGAAGGACTGATGCTGAAGTTGAAGCTCAAATACTTTGGCCACCTGATGCGAAAAGCTGACTCATTAGAAAAGACCCTGACACTGGGAAAGATTGAAGGTGGGAGAAGGGGAAGACAGAGGATTAGATGGCTGGATGGCATCACTGACTCAATGGACACGACTTTGAGCCAGCTCCAGGAGATGGTGATGGACAGGGAGGCCTGGCGTGCTGCAGTCCACGGGGCTGCAGAGTCACATATGACTGAGTGACTAAACAACAACAACAACAGTCAGTACTCAGAGTTGCAAAATGACCAAATGTGGCCAATCCTCAAGAAGAAAGCAATCTTTCTCAGAAGAAAAGAACAGAGCTCTCAATTCTGATACAAGGATTAATATGAAAATTAAAATAGTGTATCTAGAAAATGCTCATGAAAATGTTTGATTAAATTATTAATATAACTTTGCAAGATTCGTGTTTCTCCTCTTTTACTGCAACTCAACAATTATTTCTCAAAATGGTTCCCAGTAAAAGAATCATGTGAAACAGTTTATTACAAAAAGATAGATGCCTCCTCTGTGGCAAGGCAATTAGCTGAAGTTTAGAACAGCCACCATATTTTTTTTAAGCAAGTGGATATTACATAAACAGGTAATTTCTATTTTCTGTACATTTTGAGGGAAAGTTGTTAGAATTGTCAGCTAGTTTTGTAGATATGTTCTTATGACTAACAATAACCTGAATGCTACATTGAGATTCAAAACAACAAATAAAAAATCCTTCATATCCTTGATAATACCCTAAGCACACACTTTGACAGAACTGATGTTTTACACTATACGTAACATAGTCAACTGTTATCTAAGATGAGCAAATCTCTCAACGTGCTGTTACTTAAATTATTTTAGTGACATTTCAAAAGCCAATCCTGTTTTTAACACCTGTCCTTTAAAAATAGCTTTATATTTCTCTCACTGACCTTTGGTGAGATTACCTGTAAAAGGACTAATGGCGACAATTATTCTCCCGCAGGCTAAAAGTCAGTCTGTCATAACCATGAAGCCAAGTTCACTTCACTGTGAAAGTTTCTAGTTTCTGCTTCTACGATCTATTCTACTAGGACTTCATTCTCTTAAAATGTTGAACATACATGTTACTGTTGATATAAGGATCTTAACTTGCAGAGTGCTCAGAAAACATATGCAGATTCCAGTCTAGAATTTGATCCATTCTCATGGAAGTCAGAATGTGTAACAGTTAGCTGTCTCTCTGTGGTATACAACACAGTGGGCAGGGGATGCGGGTCTGTCTGTGTACTTAACCATTGTAGCAGGCCCAGTGAAGTGCTGTGTATCCGTGATTGTCCACCATGGCTGGGTTTGCATCCATAGATGCTGCTGACTGCAGAAGGGCTCCAAGAACACCAATGTGTCCACAGGCAGCTGACAAGTGTATTGGTGTCCGGCCCCTGCTATCTCGAAATAAGCAGTTAGCACCATGTTGAAGTAATGCATCCACACACTCTTCATGGCCTGTGACTGCCTGAAAAGAAAATTTTTGCATGCCATTGAATACACTATGTTGGGTACTACATGCCAATGGTAGCTAATTAGGAATTTTAAAGTCTGTATTCCCCATGTCTTCTCACCAGTCAAGGCATTTATCATATTTTGAGTACTTTTTTTTGAAAGTGGCTTGAGAATTTAGTTACAGTGGTGATTTTTTCAAAATAAGAGTAATATGAAAACTAGGAAAAAGGGCCTTTTAATTGAATGAAAATATTTCAAAGGTAGCCAGGACATGGAAGCAACCTAGATGTCCATCAGCAGATGAATGGATAAGAAAGCTATGGTACATATACACAATGGAGTATTACTCAGCCATTAAAAAGAATACATTTGAATCAGTTCTAATGAGGTGGATGAAACTGGAGCCTATTATACAGAGTGAAGTAAGCCAGAAGGAAAAGCATAAATACAGTATACTAACGCATATATATGGAATTTAGAAAGATGGTAACAATAACCCGGTGTACGAGACAGCAAAAGAGACACTGATGTATAGAACAGTCTTATGGACTCTGTGGGAGAGGGAGAGGGTGGGAAGATTTGGGAGAATGACATTGAAACATGTAAAATATCATGTAAGAAACGAGTTGCCAGTCCAGGTTCGATACTGGATGCTTGGGGCTAGTGCACTGGGACGACCTAGAGGGATGGTATGGGGAGGGAGGAGGGAGGAGGGTTCAGGATGCAGAGCACATGTATACCTGTGGTAGATTCATTTTGATATTTGGCAAAACTAATACAATTATGTAAAGTTTAAAAAAAAAAAAAAGAAAAGAAAATTCCAATATAAATCAGTTTTCTATAAAAAAAAAAAGATAAAAATGTGTAAGAAAGAGAAGAAAAAAAATGTATAAGACTATTCAAGATTTTAGGGTTTTAAAATTTTGTTTCAATATTGTTTCTCTGGATTAAGTTATGCTTTGTGGTTGCTTAAAATCAGAGTTCAAAAACTGAGACAGTGAAAGAAACAGTAAAGATTATTTGGTAAAAACTTAATGAAGAAAAATATAAACACAGCCTAGTTCAGTTTTAGGTAAAATGAGGTCATAAAAACTTCAGGAAAGAACGCTCTGCTTACCCCTCTGTGCAGCGCCGTCCTTCCCCACCTGTCTTTGGCATCGACGTTCGCGCCTTTGTTGAGCAGTGAGTACACACAGTCTGTGTGCCCGTTGAGCACAGACAGCATCAGAGGAGTCCTGGGCAACGACAGGAGCAGCCCCGTCACCACTGAGACCTCGCCCCTGAGAGCACACTGAGCTGGCCTGCTTTCTAAACAGGTCTTTCTCTGACTCAGCTTTAAAGTATACTTAAAAAGCTGTGTTGGACGTTGCTCAGTTACACACTATGCCAGACTTACCAAAATAGGGGCAAAAGTATGAAGACGGAAAATCTGTCTTAGATCCTAAAACTAATTAAAAAAATGATGAAAACTTACTGTCCATTTCCATCTTGAATATCTACTGCATTCTGTGGTTCGGCATTTCCTATTAGTAGCCGTAAGCATTCCGAATGACCATTTGTTGCTGTAAGGGATATTTACAACTTTCAGCAATTATATATACATATATAATGATAAAGTAGAAAATGTCCATCTTAAACCACATTTTCTTGATATAATTTTAGACTATTCACTGAGTTTAACAAGAAAGAAAATGCTCATGTGATTTCGCGCTCCGGTGGTGGCAATGTACTTTGGAAGGGCAGCCTGCCTCCAGACACGGGGTGACACCACAATCAGACAGGTCAGTCACATTCTCCTTTGCCAATGGCTGGTTTCAAGCTCTGCCCGCTGAGACGTTCAGAAGTCTGAAGGGCATCTGGGAAATATTGTTATCCCTGATAGTGAAAGTTCTCCTTTTTTCCTGATTTTAGATGTGCTCCTTGTGATGCTTCAAGGAAATTCGGTTTAGTCCCATCTTTTTTTAAACTGATTCACTGACACTGACACTCAGTACACAGCAGCTAGGTACTGACGAGCGCATAGTGTATGGGGATGAGAAAAATACCTGACTAGGACTCCTTCACCTATAACGGTCTTGAATTCGTTATTTAAAATCAACACTGCCTTGTAGTAATTCCTGTAGAGAGCGGTAACTCTTTATCTGTAGTGATACACAGAGAGTACCGAGTCATCACAGTGGCAGGGTTATGTGGCTTTCCATTTTCACAAATCCACAACATCACAAAACACTCCGTGAAGTAGTTCTCACATGGCAGACACTTTGTAACTCCTGTCTGATTAAATGTTTAATGCAGTACCCTGGTACAGTAAGTAAAATATTTATCAGTTGTTAAATGAAAGCACATACCAATCCAAGATAATTTCCATCAAAATGAAGTAAAAATGTATTGCGCTTTTTGGTGTTGCTGATAAAGTACTTCAAAAGTCAGACTATTATATAAATCCAATTTCTAAGGTAGATAGTATTTTTTAAAAAGTGATATAATCTTGCTGTTGTCTTTTCCCTGAGAGTAGAATCATTAGAATTTTTACAATCAAAATGTTTAAAACAATTACCAGGAGTATAATATACAAGAAAGTGAAAAAGAAGAGAGTATTAGATGGAAAGTGGTAAATAAAATCATTCAGTCTTTAACATACCTGCTGCATGTATAGGTGTTCTCTTCAAAATATAATCTTTGACTAAGATTGAGGCTCCCTGATTAATGAGAACATCCACACATTCTACATGGCCCTTAAATGCTGCAAGGTCCAAGGGGGTTCTTCCACTACTGTTTCTCACGTCAAGATCTAACAGAGACTGGACTAACACTTCCAGGGCTTGATGGTGACCATGATAGGCCTAGGAACAAAGAAAAATATAAATTAAAATAATACATATATTTAGATTAACTAAATTCTTAGAAACCCTAGAACATAAAGGAGTAAGTAAACTTGTCTTCATGTAATTGTATTTAAGATGATCCAAAACTTCTGTATTGATAATTAAGAAAGTTAACTAAAATTTTTCTAATAATCAATTAGTAGGCTGCAGTGTTAGGGATGAGCCTTCCACAAATAATAAAAGTTCAAATGACAGGTGATCTTTTCACGAGTATACAATGTCTGGTTTATGGCAGCCACTCTGTGATGTGTGACATGGGTTCTAAAGAAGATTTCACATTAAGTCTCTGATTCCAAAGCCCAGGTTCTTCATCATAGTTTAGTGTCCCACTTCACCCTGACAGAATGTTCAGTTCAGTTCAGTCACTCAGTTGTGTCCGACTCTTTGCGACCCCATGAATCGCAGCACGCCAGGCCTCCCTGTCCATCACCAACTCCCGGAGTTCACTCAGACTCACGTCCATCGAGTCAGTGATGCCATCCAGCCATCTCATCCTCTGTCGTCCCCTTCTCCTCCTGCCCCGAATCCCTCCCAGCATCAGAGTCTTTTCCAATGAGTCAGCTCTTCGCATGAGGTGGCCAAAGTACTGGAGTTTCAGCTTTAGCATCATTCCTTCCAAAGAAATCCCAGGGCTGATCTCCTTTAGGATGGACTGGTTGGATCTCCTTGCAGTCCAAGGGACTCTCAAGAGTCTTCTCCAACACCACAGTTCAAAAGCATCAATTCTTCGGCGCTCAGCTTTCTTCACAGTCCAACTCTCACATCCATACATGACCACTGGAAAAACCATAGCTTTGACTAGACGGACCTTTGTTGGCAAAGTAATGTCTCTGCTTTTCAATATGCTATCTAGGTTGGTCATAACTTTCCTTCCAAGGAGTAAGCGTCTTTTAATTTCATGGCTGCAGTCACCATCTGCAGTGATTTTGGAGCCCCCCAAAATAAAGTCTGTCACTGTTTCCACTGTTTCCCTATCTATTTCCCATGAAGTGATGGGACCAGATGAAAGAATGTTACTACGCCTCAATCACAAGAGAGAGTAGCAACTGAAGCTCAGCTAGTACTTGTGCCCTGTGATTTCTCAAAGTAAAATGACTACCCTATCCTACAATGTGCCATATTTCAAACAAAAATTTTTCTTTTCAAAAATATTTAAACTGAGCCCTGCTGGAATAACTGCTAGGTGCTAGGCACTGTCCTACAGTACAGCAGAGCAAGAAGATTTTAAGATTTGTCTGAAACTCCCTCTTTACACAATCTGAAAAAGGGGCTCTCCAGAGAATTCACTTCAAAACCAACATGTCAACTGAACATCTATCACGCTTATTGGACTGGACACTGAGCAGACATGAAGGCAACAAAGACGGTTCTGGTGGGGAAGGAGTGTCTTCTCTGTTCACTCATGTCACCCCTTTTAGATGAGGAACGAGCAATTTTCTAATACTGTTCAGACCTGCAGCTTAGCACATACTGGCAAAGCTGTAAATAATCCCATGTGAACTTTTCATTTAGAATTAAAAAATATAAAATCCTACCATGTTTGTGCTAACTATCACTTGCTTCTAAAAAGAGGTATTTAGCTAGAAAGAGGGCCCCACACTGTATCAAAGGGCTGTTAAGCTACTTCTTGTGGGAAATGTCACAGAGGACCAGCAGGAGATAAAGCTGCTCTGGGCCTTACTGATCCCTTGATGTTTCTGACTCCTTCAAGGTGAAATGACTGGAGATCACTGAGCTCTACTGTCTGAGGATCACCTCTAGGCTTGTTCTTCAGTTCAGTTGAGTTCAGTTCAGTTGCTCAGTCATGTCTGACTCTTTGTGACCCCATGAATCGCGCACGCCAGGCCTCCCTGTCCATCACCATCTCCTGGAGTTCACTCAGACTCACGTCCATCGAGTCAGTGATGCCATCCAGCCATCTCATCCTCTGTCGTCCCCTTCTCCTCCTGCCCCCAATCCCTCCCAGCATCAGAGTCTTTTCCAATGAGTCAACTCTTCACATGAGGTGGCCAAAGTACTGGAGTGTCAGCTTTAGCATCATTCCTTCCAAAGAAATCCCAGGGCTGATCTCCTTTAGGATGGACTGGTTGGATCTCCTTGCAGTCCAAGGGACTCTCAAGAGTCTTCTCCAACACCACAGTTCAAAAGCATCAATTCTTCGGCGCTCAGCTTTCTTCACAGTCCAACTCTCACATCCATACATGACCACTGGAAAAACCACAGCCTTGACTAGACGGACCTTTGTTGGCAAAGTAATGTCTCTGCTTTTCAATATGCTATCTAGGTTGGTCATAACTTTTCTTCCAAGGAGTAAGCGTCTTTTAATTTCATGGCTGCAGTCACCATCTGCAGTGATTCTGAAGCCCCCAAAAATAAAGTCTGACACTGTTTCCACCGTTTCCCCATGTCTTTCCCATGAAGTGATGGGACCAGATGCCATGATCTTCATTTTCTGAATGTTGAGCTTTCAGCCAACTTTTTCACTCTCCTCTTTCAGTTTCATCAAGAGGCTTTTTAGTTCCTCTTCGCTACCAGGTCAATAAAATCACACCACTAAAAGAAGGACAGCTAGAGGCCAGGGTGGTGTGTGCACAGGGCTCCTATCCTCATGATGTCTCTGACTGGGTTAGGACAGGGGCTTGGGTGTCTAGCATGTGTGAAGGCAGGACCAAGGCCAGTTTCCTCAGCCCTCAGGCCGGTGTGTTTTCACTGCAGCAAGTTGTCCCGGATTGCGAGTTTGGAAGGAAAAAAATCACTTAGGTAATTTCTGAAAACCATCTAGGGACAGATACAAAATGCCAAAGTGGTGGTATAACCACATTTCACTGAACCTGATTATAAAAATCACAAAATTGTTTAAATTTCAGCTTAAAAATAATATTTGGCACACCCCTGTTCATAACAGCACTATTCACAATAGCCACGGAATAAAATAACTAGTTAAAGGAACTAATCTTTTTGAGATAATGTATTCAAAAACTTGACAAAGTGCTTAGTCTGGCACTTAGTAAGTGTTTAAGAGATGAGGTGCTATTATTGTAAGAGTGATGAGAACAATGCAGGAAGAACTGCCTAGTCATCTGCTCAGACATCATTTCTTGCCACCCATAGTAAAACGGCTATTTTCTCCATGCTGGCTTTGCAGTTCCAGATGACTTATTTACTATGCAGGCCTGGAAGAGTATATAGTATTTCCAAAGATCCAAAGGGCAAGGAAGCAAGGAGCTTCAGCATGTCTTCTTAGTTATTTAGACCATGGTAGGAAGTACTGCTGGGGAGAAAGGGGCAGAAAGATAAGGCAGAAAATTCAATGTACATGTGTGTCAGTGTCAGAAAATAGGCCAGAAGAATATTAAGACAAAAAATGATAGTATTTGTGAGAGGAAACAAATGGGTCACTGAACTTTTAGTGACACACACTAAGTACAGACCCTTAAAACAGTTTACTGCACTTGAAACCAGAGGTCTCACTAACAGTGACAGGGCCCAATTCTCCTGACTCTTAAAGTCCCCCACCTCCCACAACATGCTGTGTTTCAAAGATAATTCTTCTTTCAGCACAGAGGAATGAGATTGAGCCCTGCCTGAAATCCATAAGGTAATTCATTCCTATATATGACTTAACTGTCACACTCTTCCTAACCTCCTCTTAGTGATGGACATTAGTGACACTAGAAAATCATGAAATTAAATCCTATAGCACAAGCAACCGAAGGACCAGTGAACACACACTTACCACCCCAAAAATCACAAAGTAAGCAAAACATTGTAGAAATGCCACAGAAATTACTGTTCTTGTATTATCTGCTTAAGAATGCAGAAGCCATTCCACTAGGGCGGGTCATTTTAAAGTTCACATCTCAGGCATATTCTCTCCTTAGAGCAGGTCTGGGGGAAATTAAACTCATCCCCCTCTCCTTTTTTTTAAAAGACAAACAAACAAAAGCACATTAAAGAATTCTCTGTATTAGGCAAGTTCTTACAGCCTTAATTCTACGATCATCATTATTAGGACCCAAAGTTCTCCGTCCTAGTTTGAGTCAACACAAACAAGTATGAGATATTTTCAGTAAACCAGCCATCAAGTTGGCTGTGAAGGCAGTACTTACAGCCAAGTGTAAAGGGCTTATTGTTGCTCTATTGTCTGAATCATTCAGCATGTCTGTTCCCGATGTTTCCATTAACTGAGAAAGAAAAGAATTTTAAATGTCAGAAATGGCACTTTTAGACATACCATAGCAGTTATTCCTGGTCCCCCTCCCCCAAGTTCAAATCCATTTTTAGAGTATAAGTGGATACTCGACATGAATTTAAAAATCCCAAAACATTATATTATGAAAACTAAGCTCAGAAACCTTACAGAGTGGATTATCCTGAAAACTTGGACCCCAAACTAAGAGTTTTGAGGGAATGGCTACAAACTCCGACTTTGAAAGAAATGCTGTTTAACTGCCACCAAGTGAGAACCACCTCCCTCCCCCTCCCTTACATGATTTCTGTCACCATCTTTGTTCCCAGGAATGTGTCAGACAGGCTCCAGTTCGAGTGAGATCAAATACTTAAATACTCTGAATAGTAGTGGGAAAACTGATTAATACTTACAACATCTAAAGGAGTTTCACTTGCAATCTGAAATAAAATTTAAAATAAAAATATTGAGTTGAAGAAGCAGTCATATATAGTAAAGAGATAAATGCAAACTATATGTCTTTATTTACCTATGGCTTTGTTAAATTCCCTTCTGAACTTGTGCTTTGCCTCCAAAAATTTAGTCTTTTTTTAAGTAAACAACTTAAAAGACTAGACCAAAAATCTATATACATGGGTCTCAGATTTTAGTCTAGAAATACCATATTAACCTAAGGAAATAGTATTTCTGCAGCAGGGTTCTAAATGCTATATTAAGTATGACAACCTCCTTTTTCTTTTTTATACCCACGCTTCTTGAATTTTACTCCCCCTTTAAGGAAAGCAATGTTGATTTATAAGTAAACTTAACTGAAGAAACCTGTAACGTGAGGCATGTACCACACACCTGAGAATCATGTAACTTGCCTTTTGGTTTGGCTGAGTTGGGTGAACGGTGTATACATTCAGGAATGAGACCACATTTGAAATAAAAAGTTCCTCTGCAGCAGATGAGTCTCCCTTCTCAGGACAGACTGCTAGTAGACTGGGCCTTTCAGAACTCCTAAATATGCAGGGGGGATGTTCTCATAGGGACATGTATTTCTCACATATGACAAAGTTACAGTTTAATGCCTTCTGGAAAACGTTTCACGAGGCAGGGGCAGTGAATGTTAGGTGGGCATGGGGGTTTCTAAGGGAAGGACACAAGGAGACCTCTCCAGAGATCTAATTTCTTTCTGTCCCCTTTCTCTGTGAAAGGGAAAAGGGAATGAAAGAAAGCTTAATGAGGCAAGTGTGAATTTAAGATGGAAAGGGATTCTAAAGATATTACAAGGCATTTATTTCTTGATTCATTTATTCTCATTGTCATTACATTATTAGAACATAAACTCACACTTGTCCTTCCACAAGAACTCAGGATTCTTACCAGCTGAAGACACAGACGGTGACCATATGCAGCTGAATAATGAACGGCATTGTATCCTTGCTTGTCCCGGATCCCTGGATTTGCATCATTTCTTAATAAGTATTCCAGGCACCTATTAGAGTAAGACATATTCAAAATTCTAAATCCTGCATTTTAACCAGTGATAAAAACAAAGACAAACTCAAAACTGGCAATTTTTCTTACACTTGAATAATGTAAAAATCATAAATATACCTACACTACATAAATTCATCATTTAAATGACACCAACTGTAAGTATCATAAAGCCACAAATTAAATGTTCGTAAGAGAATCTTCTTTATCCACAGCTTGTCCATGTATGCCACCAGTCAGCCGACTCAGTGTTTGACAGGATTAGATTCCCAGTGGCGGGAGCGTCCAATCTATCTGGACCACAGAGTAAGTATGATATCTCATTAGGAAGCTCAAGAAAGGATGTAGAAATATCTCCCAAAACCAAAATCAGAATTCAAAGATCTTGCTTTAGAGACCTGGAAAGTGTGGGAACAATGCACAACTGGTATACAGGTAACAAGGGAGATCCTCTCACAGGAAACAGACTTTATTCCTGCTATTACACTATGAAGAAAGCAATTTTAAAAGGACTTTAAGGTTCACAATTTGTCGTAATTTTGATAAATGTTATTGTTACTACAGCCAAAAAAAAGAGTACTGAATTAGAAACTAAAAGATTTATCTCTAGAGTTAGTTTGATACCATCCACCTTGGACAAATAGTTTCTTCACCTTTATGGTGAAATGGCTTTTGTTTATTCATCTTACAGATGGAGGTACAAATTCAACTAAATAATCTAAACACCATTCATGTTTTTTATTAAGTCTGCTTTAAAAACACAGACATTTCACTCAAGGGCATATCTTTCTATCTTTAATCAAGTTCTCTAGATGTGAATGATAAAACAGCAATAGTTCTCCTTACAAAGACTTGAATACAAGACAGATTCTATCAGTGGAACAACCTATTTTAAGATAACTTGCTGATACATGAGTACAGGGAAAAAAAGATTTATTTAAGGAAAGAAAAACAAGTAGGTTAGTTCATGCTTACTTTCTGAAGTAGGAGGCAAGTCTCAAAGCACTACTTACCGTGACTATTTGCAAGTATACAGCATTAAATGGTTTGAAATAATTCAACCATAATACATCCAGAAGTTCCTATCAATCACAGTGTTTAATAGTTTACCTTCACATTATTAGATGATTTGTCTCCTACAGCAAAACAAAGACTAAAAGTTGATTTACAACTATAAAATTACTTCTATTGCCATGCCTTTCAAATTTTGCTAAAGCAGTATGAATTTTCATAACTACTTTGTAAGCATTATCTTTAACAAATGAAAAAATTACCAACATTCAGGAAAAGTAAATCACTTGCTCCCAATCTTTTGGTTAGAAGCAAGGACTAGACCTCGTGTCTTTTCTTCAGGTGTTCTTGCTACAAATGCTTCAGCACAGGGGTTAATGAGTTAGTGACACTTTAACATGGGTGTTTATAAAATACTGAGCCACAAAACTGCTTAATCTTGAAAATCTAGACCTCACTTTTGACTTGCAATTGAGAAGGCAAAGAGTCGATCCTCACTTTCTCACTGTAAGTTAACACATGGTCATTTTATAAAACTCAGAAAATTAAGACAGGAAAATTTTCTATGAAACCCTCCTTCCCCTAAAATTAACTATATATATACAAAATCTGGAGGAATATTTATGGCTAAATATCTCCTCCTTCCCCTAAAATTAACTATCTATGCAAAACCTGGAGGAATATTTGTGGCTAAATACCTAATAAACCACACTCACTGTTAAATACTTTGTTTTCTTCATCTGTTAGACAAATTAAATATCTTCATTCCAATTAGCATGTAATTTAAACCGGGGAGATGCTCAAACCATTTAAATTTCTCCTACTCTTCCTCCACCACCATAACTCCTACCACTTTTTCTGGACTGAATGCAACCCACGTGCTCCATGGCTGGTCAGAGCCCTGGGAGAGGAGCACGTATCCAGGGGCAGGGAATGGGGCACTGTCAGGAGACGCCTCCGACTCTCCCTGACCACAGGGCACACACAATAGTCAGTGCTTACATAAGACAGGCATTAACCATAGTTTAAAAACTATGGCTCATCGTTATAGGAAGATTGTAATGTATCAGGTATTGTTTAAGCAATTTTGATACTCTATCTCATATGACACTCTACCTTAATATGCTATAGGAGATGAGTGGAGAAACAACTCCTGAAAGAATGAAAGGATGAAGCCAAAGGAAAAACAATGCCCAGTTGTGGATATGACTCATGATGGAAGTAAAGTCTGATGCTGTAAAGAGCAATATTGCATAGGAACCTGGAAAGTTAGGTCCATGAATCAAGGTAAATGGAAGTGGTTAAACAGGAGATGGCAAGAGTGAACGTCGACATTCTAGGAATCAGTAAACTAAAATGGACTGGAATGGGCGAATTTAACTCAGATGACCATTATATCTACTACTGTGGGCAAGAATCCCTTAGAAGAAATGGAGTAGTCATCACAGTCAATAGAGTCCAAAAGGCAGTACTTGGGTGCAATCTCAAAAATGACAGAATGATCTCTGTTTGTTTCCAAGGCAAACCATTCAATATCACAATAATTTAAGTCTATGCCCCGACCAGTAATGCTGAAGAAGCTGAAGTGCAATGGTTCTATGAAGACCTACAAGACCTTTTAAAACTAACACCCAAAAAGAAGTCCTTTTCATCATAGGGGACTGGAATGAAAAAGTAGGAAGTCAAGAGACACCTGGAGAAATAGGCAAATTTGGCCTTGGAGTATGGAATGAAGCAGGGCAAAGGCTAATAGAGTTTAGCCAAGAGAATGCACTGGTCATAGAAAACACCCTCTTTCAACAACACAAGAGAAGACATTACACATGGACATCACCAGATGGTCAATACCAAAATCAGAATGATTATATTCTTTGCAGCCAAAGATGGAGAAGCTCTATACAGTCAGCAAAAACAAGACCAAGAGATGACTGTGGCTCAGATCATGAACTTCTAATTGCCAAATTCAGACTTAAATTGAAGAAAGTAGGGAAAACCACTAGACCATTCAGGTATGACCTAAATCAAATCCCTTATGATTATACAGTAGAGTGACAAACAGATTCAAGGGATCAGACCAGATAAACAGAGTGCCTGAAGAACTATGGACAGAGATTCGTGACTTTGTACAGGAGGCAGGAATCAAGACCAACCTTATGGAAAAGAAATGTAAGAAGGCAAAATGGTTGTCTGAGGAGGCCTTACAAATAGCTGTGAAAGGAAGGAAAGTGAAAAGCAAAGGAGGAAAGGTAAGATAAAGCATCTGAATGCAGAGTTCCAAAGAATAGCAAGGAGAGATAAGAAAGCCTTCCTCAGAGATCAATGCAAAGAAATAGAGGAAAACAATAGAATGGAAAAGACTAGAGCTCTCTTCAAGAAAATTAGAGATACCAAGGGAACATTTCATGCAAAGATGGGCTTGATAAAGGACAGAAATGGTATGGACCTAACAGAAACAGAAGATATTAAGAAGAGGTGGCAAGAATACACAGAAGAACTGTACAAATAAGATCTTCACGACCCAGACAATCATGATGGTATGATCATTCACCTAGAGCCAGACATCTTGGAAAGCAAAGTCAAGCCGGCCTTAGGAAGCATCACTACAAACATCACTCATAGAGGTGATGGAATTCCAGTTGAGCTAATTCAAATCCTAAAAGATGATGCTGTGAAAGTGCTGCACTCAATATGCCAGCAAATTTGGAAAACTCGGCAGCGGTCACAGGACTGGAAAAGGTCACTTTTCATTCCAATCCCAAAGAAAGGCAATGCCAAAGAATGCTCAAACTAACACACAATTGCACTCATCTCACATGCTAGCAAAGTAATGCTCAAAATTCTCCAAGCAAGGCTTCAACAGTATGTGAACCGTGAACTTCCAGATGGTCAAGTTGGATTTAGAAAAGGCAAAGGAACCAGAGATCAAATTGCCAACATCCTCTGGATCATCAAAAAAGCAAGGGAGTTTCAGAAAAACATCTACTTCTGCTTCATTGAGTACGCCAAAGCCTTTGACTGTGTGGATCACAATAAACTGTGGAAAATTCTGAAAGAGATGGGAATACCAGACCACCTGATCTGCCTCTTGAGAAATCTGTATGCAGGTCAGGAAGCAACAGTTAGAACTGGACATGGAACAACAGACTGGTTCCAAACAGGGAAAAAGAGTCCGTCAAGCCTTTATATTGTCATCCTGCTTATTTAACTTGTATGCAGAGTACATCATGAGAAACACTGGGCTGGATGAAGCACAAACTGGAATCAAGATTTATGGGAGAAATATCAATAACCTCAGATATACAGATGACACCATCCTTATGGCAGAAAGTAAAGAAGAACTAAAGAGCCTCTCGATGAAAGTGAAAGAGAAGATTAAAAATGTTGGCTTAAAACTCAACATTCAGAAAACTAAGATCATGGCATCTGGTCCCATCACTTCACGGCAAATAGATGGGGAAACAGTGGAAACAGTGACAGACTTTATTTTCTTGGGCTCCAAAATCACTGCAGATGGTGACTGCAGCCATGAAATTAAAGATGCTTGCTTCTTGGAAGAAAAGTTATGACCAACCTAGACAGCATATTAAAAAGCAGAGACATTACTTTGCCAACAAAGGTCCATCTAGTCAAAGCTATGGTTTTTCCACTAGTCAGGTATGGATGTGAGAGTTGGACTATAAGGAAAGCTGAGCACTGAAGAATTGATGCTTTTGAACTGTGGTGTTGGAGAATACTCTTGAGAGTCCCTTGGACTGCAAGGAGATCCAACCAGACCATCCTAAAGGAGATCAGACCTGAATATTCACTGGAAGGACTATTGCTGATGCTGGCCACCTGATGCAAAGAACGGACTCATTTGAAAAGACCCTGATGCTGGGAAAGATTGAAGGCAGGAGGAGAAGGGGATGACAGAGGATGAGATGGTTGGATGGCATCACTGACTCAATGGACATGAGTTTGAGTAAACTCTGGGAGTTGGTGATGGGCAGGGAGGCCTGGTGTGCTGCAGTCCATGGGGTCACAGAATTGGACATGACTGAGTGACTGAAGTGAAACTCATGGCCATGTGTTAGGTCAGACTATTACTCCCACTTCACAGACGAAATGCACAGAGTTTAAGTAACCCACCCAAGGTCTCACAGCAATGACAGTACAGGTATCAAACCTAATGCTGTCTTACATGCATAACCAAAACAGTTAAAAAGGCTGCTGAATGCAAAGTTGTATACAATAGTCAAATGTATTTCTCTATTTCATAGCAAAAGGAAATTTAAAGATAAGATTTATTTTGGCAGTAAAAATATGAAATACTTAGAAATAAACCTAATGATTATAAAAGTTCCAAGAAGAATGTATGATTCCATTTATATAAGGTTAAAAACAGGCGAAAATACACAATGCTATTAGAAGTCAAAATATGATTTCATTTTTGTGAAAATCTATCTCCATTAAAAGTGTATCTTACGTTTAGATCTTTAATCCATTTTGAGTTTATTTTTGTGTATGGTGTTAGAAAGTGGTCCAGTTTCATTCTTTTACAAGTGGTTGACCAGATTTCCCAGCACCACTTGTTAAAGAGACTGTCTTTAATCCATTGTATATTCTTGCCTCCTTTGTCAAAGATAAGGTGTCCATATGTGCGTGGATTTATCTCTGGGCTTTCTATTTTATTCCATTGATCAATATTTCTGTCTTTGTGCCAGTACCATACTGTCTTGATAACTGTGGCTTTGTAGTAGAGCCTGAAGTCAGGTAGGTTGATTCCTCCAGTTCCATTCTTCTTTCTCAAGATCGCTTTGGCTATTCGAGGTTTTTTGTATTTCCATACAAATTGTGAAATTATTTGTTCTAGCTCTGTGAAGAATACTGTTGGTAGCTTGATAGGGATTGCATTGAATCTATAAATTGCTTTGGGTAGTATACTCATTTTCACTATATTGATTCTTCCAATCCATGAACATGGTATATTTCTCCATCTATTAGTGTCCTCTTTGATTTCTTTCACCAGTGTTTTATAGTTTTCTATATATAGGTCTTTAGTTTCTTTAGGTAGATATATTCCTAAGTATTTTATTCTTTCCGTTGCAATGGTGAATGGAATTGTTTCCTTAATTTCTCTTTCTGTTTTCTCATTATTAGTGTATAGGAATGCAAGGGATTTCTGTGTGTAAGACCAGAAACTATAAAACTCCTAGAGGAGAACATAGGCAAAACACTCTCTGACATACATCACAGCAGGATCCTCTATGCCCCACCTCCCAGAATATTGGAAATAAAAGCAAAAATAAACAAATGGGACCTAATTAACCTTAAAAGCTTCTGCACATCAAAGGAAACTATTAGCAAGGTGAAAAGACAGCCTTCAGAATGGGAGAAAATAATAGCAAATGAAGCAACTGACAAACAACTAATCTCAAAAATATACAAGCAACTCCTACAGCTCAACTCCAGAAAAATAAACGACCCAATCAAAAAATGGGCCAAAGAACTAAATAGACATTTCTCCAAAGAAGACATACAGATGGCCAACAAACACATGAAAAGATGCTCAACATCACTCATTATCAGAGAAATGCAAATCAAAACCACTATGAGGTACCATTTCACACCAGTCAGAATGGCTGCGATCCAAAAGTCTACATGCAATAAATGCTGGAGAGGGTGTGGAGAAAAGGGAACCCTCTTACACTGTTGGTGGGAATGCAAACTAGTACAGCCACTATGGAGAACAGTGTGGAGATTCCTTAAAAAACTGGAAATAGAACTGCCTTATGATCCAGCAACCCCACTGCTGGGCATACACACTGAGGAAACCAGAAGGGAAAGAGACACGTGTACCCCAATGTTCATTGCAGCACTGTTTATAATAGCCAAGACATGGAAGCAACCTAGATGTCCATCAGCAGATGAATGGATAAGAAAGCTGTGGTACATATACACAATGGAGTATTACTCAGCCATTAAAAAGAATACATTTGAATCAGTTCTAATGAGGTGGATGAAACTGGAGCCTATTATACAGAGTGAAGTAAGCCAGAAGGAAAAGCAATAAATACAGTATACTAACGCATATATATGGAATTTAGAAAGATGGTAACAATAACCCAGTGTACGAGACAGCAAAAGAGACACTGATGTATAGAACAGTCTTATGGACTCTGTGGGAGAGGGAGAGGGTGGGAAGATTTGGGAGAATGGCAATGAAACATGTAAAATATCATGTAGGAAACGAGTTGCCAGTCCAGGTTCGATGCACGATGCTGGATGCTTGGGGCTGGTGCACTGGGACGACCCAGAGGGATGGTATGGGGAGGGAGGAGGGAGGAGGGTTCGGGATGGGGAACACATGTATACCTGTGGTGGATTCATTTTGATATTTGGCAAAACTAATACAATTATGTAAAGTTTAAAAATAAAATAAAATTAGAAAAAAAAAAAAGTGTATCTTAGTGAAATATATCTATGCATTCATAAACACATGTATCTATAACCACATGAACACAGAAAAGGCTATTGACAGATATATAGTAGGTCTGTAATTCTGATGACAGTATGGTGCTGCGGCTGCTAAGTCACTTCAGTCGTGTCTGACTCTGTGCGACCCCACAGACGGCAGCCCACCAGGCTCCTCTGTCCCTGGGATTCTCCAGGGAAGAATACTGGAGTGGGTTGCCACTTCCTTCTCCAATGCATGAAAGTGAAAAGTGAAAATGAAGTCACTCAGTCGTGTCCAACTCTTAGCAACCCCATGGACTGTAACCTACTAGGCTCCTCCATCCAAGGGATTTTCCAGGCAAGAGTACTGGAGTGGGGTGCCATTGCCTTCTCTCGATGACACTATGAAGGACATGAAATGATCTACATAAATTTATGGAAATACCTGTGTTACTGGTAGTTATCACAGAAGAAAAGGCATGAGGAGGTCGTCTTCTTTATACGTAATCAGAATAAGCACCCCCAGCCCCAGGTCCTCACCCTTGTGCTCATAGGCAGCCCTATTTCTGTTCAAATGGCAAAGAGAGTTTTGTTTATAAGTACTGAATACATTTAATACTTTTGTTTGCTGAGTCATGACTGCTTATAGTGATTGCAGGCATCAGGATGATGGGGACAACTAGCAGGGTGAGTAGAAATGATGTCATGTATTTTTCCAACATTGATGGAAATTGGACAGAGGGACACACAGAGAGTAGAATTGTGCTATTAACTGTACATTAATAATCTGCCTCAAATGCGGGAGACCCGGGTTCGATCCCTGGGTTGGAAAGATCCCCTGGAGAAGGAAATGGTAATTCACTCCAGTATTCTTGCCTGGAGAATCTCATGGATGGAGAAGCCTGGTAGGCTACAGTCCACGGGGTTGCAAAGAGTCAGACACGACTAAGCGACTTCACACACATACACAATTATAATAAGTTATTATTTGTCACTTTGAAAACAGAGAACCAATGGCAGTGTGTCAAAAATCCCACAGTGTATACAATGTTCCCTGGGGAGGGTAACAGGACATTATCAAACAACTGTTCAAGAAGGAAACCAACAGACACAAATTACTAATAACAGTATTTGAAGCCATGGGAATTTATTTATCCTTTTAGAAAATATTTCACTCTGGCTTTGGCAGCAGAATGAATTATTTCAGATTCTCTTATTATTACCTAACCTATTCCAGGGATTTATAGCCTTGGAATCCAAAAAAATAAACCAACGCTTTAATTCTACTATGTAAGCCTCCAAAACTTGCTGAGAGAACGCCTCTGGTACTCTGTGGTTACTGTGGCGTAGAGCTTCCAGAGGTTCCCAGGGAACAAATCAGAGTTAATAAATGATGGTGTTAGAGAAGACCTCAGGGATTCTGATACTTTAAAAATAAGAGAGAGGCTCCAAAAACAGTGCTAGATTCTTTAACACGCATGACCTCAGTTTTCCCCACAATTCTGAGAATGAAGCCTACTTCTTAGAATTGTGGGGAAAACTGAGGTCATGCGTGTTAAAGAATCTAGCTTCTCTGGTGGCTCAGACGGTAAAGAATCCGCCTGCAATCCAAGAGACCTGCATTTGATCCCTGGGTTGGGAAGATCCCCTGGAGAAGGGAATGGCAACCCACTCCAGTATTCTTGCCTGGAGAATTCCATGGACAGAAGAGCCTGGAGGTCTATAGTCCGTGGAATCCCCAAGAGTTGGACATGAGTGAGTGACTAAGACTTTCACTTTTTCAGGTTTCATTCTCATTTTATAGATAAGTAAGTTTTTGCCTAACAATTACTTGCTCAGGCTCAAAGAGGATATTATGAAGACCTCAACACTTAAACTGGGTCTTTTGGAATAAAGCTCATGTTCTTTCTAGTACAGCAGGCTGCTTGTATTGATACTGAGAATTAAGTGTCTAAGTAATAAATATCTCTAGCCTACTGCTCAAAACAGCTTCTATTAGTTAATAAAACTAACGATTTAATTCACTTCAGTGCTAAGTACAGTTCTAAAGAAAAAGTAGACTGGCTTAAAATAAAACCACAAATCTCAAACAGTATAGGTTGAGCATTGTCATTTTTATGTTTTTGTGTAGGAATTCAGGTTTAACTGTCTAAGGGCAGGAGGAGCACGGGGTAATCTCTGTGTCTATGTGACCTCAGTGGAATTTATGCACATCACTGGGCAATATCCAATAAGCAGTTATGGGAACAGTGGTAAAGGACTACCGATGTGATCTAGTCATTTTAGCTATCATCTATTTTAGGAAAACCTATAAACCAAATCTTGAAATTATAAAATTTATAAAATAGAGAATAATCAACTCACCTAAGTTTACCCAAATACTTTCTGACTTACAAAGTGTTTATCACATATTTTCTTTAAAGCTCTACTGCCCAAAAACATAATTCAAATAATTTACAGCTTCTCTCAAAAACTATTCTGATATATACGGAACTGTATATATTATATATTTCTCCAAAAAGAAAGTATAGTAATTCTTCAGTATCCAAGGGGGATTGGTTCCAAGAGTGCCTGTGGATATCAAAGACCATGAACCCTCAAGTCCCTTATAAAAAAATGAACATAACCCTACAATGAATATAGTCAGCTCCCCAAATCTGCAGATGCAGAACTAGCAGACACAGAGTGCTGACAGCGTATTTACTAGAGCTTTCAAGATTAGAATTTTAACCACAAATCCAACATAACAAAAGGGATTTGCAATTACAGTCACAGATTTTATAATAAATTAATATTTGTGAGTAATATCATTAAATTATGCTTTTTATAAGGAAATAGATCTCTATTAAATGCAACTTCCTTGAAGTATATTTTATAAAATCTTTCCCTCAAAACCATTGTTTTTATTTTCTACCCTTCACTGACTCAGACTCATGGGGAATACCACAGATCCTGAAGATACCTTCTCTGTCTCTAATGAGCTCATTTTCTTCCAAGAAGGCAATATACATTAAGGTACAGACATCTGACCAACTTCAGGTGAAAATTAATTATGAAAGAATTTATAAATCTCTCATTTGTTTTTATTAAGTCATCCTTGGGCAACATTTACTCACTCGCTGTCTACATAATTTACTTAAGTTAATATTTAGTACCAACTATGTCCAATTCTGCCAGTTCAATTACTCCCCATTTAAACACACATTTACAGGGATCCCTTGGGAATATGATGCTCTATCTGAAGGATACTGGTATTCCAATCTCCACCCTATCCTCTTGACGGCACTGTCTGTCTACCTCTTGCCTCTCCTTTTCCCTGTGATACACTCAGCACTGCTGCCTCTGAGAAGTCCCGTGGAAAAAGCTTGGAAGTGGCAGATACTAAGATGTGCTTTTGGAAGGGAGGACAAAAAGGGACCTTTATACTTCTTCTACCACCTCATTAGTTCATAAGGCAGGTTGCTGAGTAGAAGCAGGTAGTAATAACTATGATTAAGAATAACTATAAAAACAACTTATTTTCCACACTGAACACTCAGGGAAAGAAATAATAAAGAGTACAAAAAGGAAATACAAATTTGCTATGAAAGCCGCCACCTGTCTGCAGGTGCTGGTCCACAGAGACGACGACCCTGCACTCTCACCACGAGACACTCACTTGCCGTCCGTGTCTGACGTCGCTGCGTAGTGCAGGGGCGTGCATCCTCGCTCATCAAGGTCATTCACGCTTGCTCCTGAGCCCACAAGAGCAAACAGGCACTGGTAGTTGCAGTTGGCAGCAGCGTAATGCAGTGGAGATCTTTTTGCCCAAATTAATTAAAAAAAAAAAAAAAAAGTCAGGGACACACCCCAGGAAGTAAGAGCACAGCTGATCCACCCAGTTATAAATACTGTATTTATAGTAAGTTGGAGGTTGATTTCTGCCATATACTAAGTCTTTCAAAGGGCCAGACAGAAAGCTAGGAGGAGAAACCAAGATGCCCGAAAGCCTCTAAGAAAACAAAGTAAGACAGAAACACAGTTAAAAGTAAAAGAATGTAAAATAAGATAGAAACACAGTTAAAAGCATTTCATAGCTTAGACAGTAATAATTACAGGTTTTTGAGTGAATTATGGATACCCTTCATATTCTGCTCCAAAACTTGAAAACTTGTATTCTTCTTCCTCCCTAATACCATCAGCAATCTAAGAAGAGTTTTCATTTTAACAAAGCTTCCCCTATACTAATACAAATGTTTCACAGTGCAGAGGTAGCACCTTCTGTTATGTCTCGGTTGAGGAATAAATGGTAAGAAAAATACAGAAGTATGAAAAAGAATGCTGTAATATCAACTATATGGGAGAGCTTCACAGTAATATCAGATTTCTCAAGCAAAAATGTATACTTTTGAAGATTTTTCATCATTTTGAAGAGCTAGGGTACTGTGTTAATTACTAGAGACTGAATATTTGTAGCTTATTTCTTTCCAGTTACTGAAATGAAAAACAACGCTATTAAATTTAGGAGTTTCTGTATTTAGATTACAAAACTATAATGATTCATGACTTTTCATTTACAAAAAGAGGAAGAAGAAAGAAAACAGAAAAGTGAAGGTGAATTTAGTCCAGAGTCTTCATGGCATATTGTTTTCTAAAATATATACCTGGGAAAATGACAGTGAAGCATTATTTTACTTTATTGGATACTAGTATAATATAGTAATAGTATTTTTGAAGATGCAATTATTCCTGAATTATTTTCAAGCCTGTAAAGTTAGAAGCCCTGCCTGTAGCATACAGTGCTTTATGTACTACAAACTAACTAACGTGAGCTGGATTAAAGTCGGCTTATACCTGCATGCCCTCGAGCCTGTGCTCCGCAACAAGCCACTGCAACATGAAGCCCACTCACTGCAGCTAGAGAGGAGCCCCCGCTCACCACAACTAGAGGGGAGCCTATGTAGCAATGAAGATCCAGTGCAGCCAAATACATAAAATAAATAATTGTTAAAAGGGGGAAAAAAAAAAAAAAGCACACTTACAAAAATAAATTAGCTATAAAAATATTGCACTCCAAAGACAAAGTGATTTTTGATTTCTTGGGTCACTGGCTCCTTCAGTCAGCAGGCATATGAGAACAGTCTGTTCCTCAAAGGAACAGCGGGTCCGACAGTTGTTTTCACTTTTCTTTCACACACTTCTGATTCTCTACCACATGTGATTCTATTGACCTCTGCACTATACCATTCCCAGGCACTGATACATATTCACACATTTCCTTCCAACACATACCCTCTCTCTTATCGTATACTCTGACATAATTCTCAAACTCTTGACACACAATTTGGCTCATATTGCCACCTTTCTTTTTTTACTGAGGTAACACTGGTTTATAACACTGCATAAGTTGCCTGCGTACATTAGACTTCTGTACACACTATAACACGCTCACGTGTTTTTCAAACTGCCTTCCACCCTTTCCTATATGGTTCCAACAGACATTGGGTCAATTCCCACTCTAAGTAACTTAGCAGACCCTGGTGGCTTTAATCACTGCAGTCACAGATGCAAGCAACAGTGAGGTCTGGGCTGAACAGTGAGAGTGCGGGTCGGCCGAGGGAACACAGGGCCTCTGCGTTCACACTGTGACCTGCTTCCTCCCTCCTAGTGCTCTGGAAGCAAAGCTAGGCCATAGAGTCTCTAAGAAAGAATGACTTGAGGGAATGGAGAACTACCACTGCTCTTGTAAGTTGCTGTTTAGGGAGCACAGGTACTGCACATGGGTTACATTTTCATAGCTATAAAGGAAGCAGAGGAATGACATCATAAAAGGTACGTAGTGCTTATAAAGGAAAGCTGTGGCTGGTAGGATGGGGCTATGGCAGGGGCCCAGTTGGAAGAAGGCTGTGGGTAAGAATGAATATTCAGAAGTTATTTCCTTATTGGAATCTTTCAACACATCATGATCACAATGTAAAAGATGTGAAAGTTTTTAGTTAACTCATAGAAGCCAAATAAACAGATTAAGAAAGTCATTAAGGAAGCCATTAAGGACTTCCCTCATGGCTCAGACAGTAAAAAATCCGCCTGCAATGCAGAAGACATGGGTTCGAGCCTCGGGTCAGGAAGATTCCTGGAAAAGGGAATGGCAACCCTCACCAGGATTCTTGTCTGGGAAATCCCATGGACAGAGGAGCCTGGTGGCCTACAGTCCATGGGGCTGCAAAGAGTTGGACATGACTGAGAGACTAACACAGATGCCAAATTATAATTTGAGAAAGTCATTAAGCAAATAACATTAAGCAGGAGCTATAGAGGAACTGTACCACAGCTCACCTTCCAAACTTGTCTTTTTTGTTGAAGTCTGCACCAGTATTCAGCAGAAGGTTTAGGCACTCCAAATTACTACCCAGGAAAAATACAATGAGAAGATGCAACTGTCAATAACTTTATGATGAAATTGGTAGGTTTAAATAAGCATAAAAGTATGTTTTCAAATGAGGGCAGAGTGAATAAAATACTATGACTTATATTTTACGAAACAACAACAACAAAACCTGCCATGATCAGCTACCTTTTTCTTAAAAAAAGTAAAAATTTTGTTAACATACCCTCCAGCTGCAGCTGCATGTAGACAGGTCCTGCCAAAATCATCTGGGGTATCTATATCAAATCCTACAAGAATGAATACATCTTATGTAATACTATATGCATGTTACTTTATGTTAAAGCATTACATTAACAATGTAAAAAATCACACCCCATCATACACAAAACTATGACTTACAAATAGGTACAAATTAATTGAAAACAGATTAATAATGTATTTTTTTTTAATTACCACTAAAACACTGGGGTTTTTTCAAAACAAATGCTAGAGTACTTGTTTAAAAGTCATAGGATACAATGGAATATTATTCAGCAATAAAAAGAAATAAAGTACTGATACATACTTATAACACTGGATGACCCCTCAGAACATTTCTAAGTGAAAAACCAGTCACAAAACCACGTTAGGTGATTCCACCTCTACAACCTACCTAGAACACGTAAATTTAGAGATGGAAAGTAGATTATTGATTACTAAGGGCTGGGGGAGGGAGGAAATGGGGAACTGATGCCAAATGAAGTTTCTCTGGGTGTGGGCGGTAGCAAAAATTTTCTAAAACCCACTGTAGTCATGGTCACGTATCTCTGTGAATATACTAAACTGTAAGATACATAAACATTGTTGGGGGGGTGGTGTGCCACGCTGCACGGCATGTGGGATCTCAGTTCCCAGACCGGCATAGAAACTGCATCCCCTGCCTTGAGAAGCACGGAGTAACCAGTGGACTGCCAGGGAAGCCCCATGAATGATTTCTTAGTAAACTTTTTCCTTTGCTACCTGTGGATTACTACTAACACTGAGAAGGGAGTTTTATAATTCTCTTTCATAGATAAATGGGTATGTGATTACTTGTGGTATGCATACACTTAAAACACTCAAAACACAGTTACATCACTTAAAAGATATCACCAAGGGCTTCCCTGGTGGCTCAGTGGTAAAGAATGTACCTGCAGATGCAGAAGATGCAGGATCAACCCCTGATCCAGGAGGATCCCACACGCTGCAGGGCAACTGAGCCCACACACTACAGCTACGGGAGCCTGCCCTGTGGAGCCTGGGAGCCACGACTGGAGCCGCGACTGGAGCCGGCACGCCTAGAGCCAGTGCTCTGCACCAAGAGAGGCCAGAGCAACGCGAAGCTTGTCACCACAGCTATGGGGCAGCCCCTACCCTCCCCAACTAGGAAGGAGCCCTCGCAGCAACGAAGACCGGGCAAAGCCAAGGGAAAAAAAAGGTACCATTAAGAAAAACTCAGAAGGGTCTGTCTCACAATATGCTAATTTTTCCCAGAAACTTTCCCATAATTCTTTCAGCAATCATAAGTATTAATAATATATAAAATCTGTTCAACTTTTGTAACATGCTAATAGAATACCATTTAAAGTAAAATCTTATATATTTAGTACTTCTACACATTTTAATAAATATCTTTATAGTAATATTTATATTAACAGAAAGCTACTGATCCTGTTTTGTATCAAACTATGACTGCGGTATTTTAAAACAGTAATTAAATATGGTATACATTTCAGACCTAGAAGATACTGTAAACTGGTCACTGGTTCTTAAAAAGGAACCATGCAAATGAAGATATTTTGCTTCCAGACATAAAAGGACTACTTCAGAAATATTCCACATGCCATTCCCCAACTAAGAGAGAGGAAGAAATCACTAGAAAAATAAAACCTTTCCCAGAGTTGAAGAGAAAATCAAATCTTATAGGGCCCAATATCTTCTAAGAGGGGTTAATAAATGATCCATACTTGGATGTATTTGTATATAATTTTGCAAAAGCAGGATGGAAGGGAGTTTGGGGGAACCATAAAAGAGGATAATTTGTCTGTGAAGGTTCCACTCACCAGAAGAAAGAAGTTTCCTACAGCAATCTGAAAAACCACTTAAGGCTGCCAAATGGAGGGGGAACATTCCATGTATGCCACGTCTAAAGCAAAGAGGACAGTATCTTCATCACAATGTGAGAAAAATACAGTCACTTAAATAAAGTAAAAAGAAACTACTTAACTTCTCCAGCAACTTTCCTCTTGGAGTAGGGTTTTTCGAGCTCAGACTACTTACTGTCACTGTGGACCTTGTGTGGGTCTGTGCGTGTGTGGTGGGGAGAGGGCAGGACAGTGTGCGTGTGTGGTGGGCAGAGGGCAGGACAGTGTGCGTGTGTGGTGGGCAGAGGGCAGGACAGTGTGCGTGTGTGCTGGGGAGAGGGCAGGACAGTGTGCGTGTGTGCTGGGGAAAGGGCAGGACATCACCAATGTCCCTGGGCTCGAGCTACACTGGGTGGCAGTGGCACTCTGCCCTAATTAGGACAACCAAAAATGACTCCATAGACATTTGTCTCAGGAGCAAAAATCATCCCACCTGCTTTGCCATCAAGAATCATTACCACAAGGCAAAATGTTTTGCTTAAGACTGTTCACTGCAGTAATTTTTCCTAGCAGTAAAAAATCAGAAGTAAGTTGTGTTTGTAAATGAGGAGAATGAATAAACTGTGAAATCTTTACACAAGAATTAAATTTTATAAAACGAATGAACTAGAGTTACTTACAGAGATTAAGAAAGGAAAAAAAGCCCTAATTTATATTTACATGGCTAAATCAACAACCACATGTAAAAAAAGTTTCATGAAGCATACAGTAGCATACCATTTTTAGAAAGCTTAAAAGAATATTTAAAACATTTATGAACATATAAAAGTATAATAAAAATGTAAAACTACACATAGGAATGATAAGCATCAATTTAAGTAGGGTGTGTATTTCTGCAGAGCATGCAAGAGAATCCATCTTTCAAACAAAATTTTACATGGAAACTTTAACATATTAGTCATAATCTAGAAAGAACTGGGATAAAAAACATAAAAAGACCCAATGAAGTCGTATTAAACATTCTATTACATCATCAACACCAAGAGGAAAAAGCTCAAGCAACAGTCCTACGTTCAGGACAAACCCGCGCTCCCCTGCCTGGCAGGCACTTACTTGGCGGTGTCGGCCCCGCTCGTGATGAGGGTGTTGATGAGCAGCTCGTGGCCATACCTCGCTGCTATGTGCAAAGGAGTGTTGCCATTCTTATCTTCACAGTCGATTACAGCTCCTGCAACAAAGGAGGAATAAAATCCATAGATTTCATCCACAGCAAAGTTACTGGGTCAGGCACTGGGATTACAGATTTTATACTTAGAGCAATTTCGTGAACTGAGCATAAGATTTTAATAGATTTAAAAATCAGAAGACAGTCTGCAACGCCTCATCAATTATTTGATCATGAGTTTACTCCTACCCTTTCCTTGCCAAATGAGAACAGCTATTGTCTTAAGTCTACTTATAAATAGTCCCTTGGAACATGGCTTGTGAAACACTGCCTTAAAGTAATGTACCCAAAAGTCCTTTTTATTTAAAAGTTTAGCTTGCCTAGTACTAATTCAAATACAAACGAAAAGAAAAGAAATGAAAATGCTAAAAACAGTTCAAAATATTCAAAAAGGGAAAGAGAAATGCAACTGAGTTTTGTCAATATATAATAAACTGCAGTGGAAAGGCAGAGTTATTTTTCTATTTAGCATGTTTTTTTAAAGCCAGTACTAACTGCTAGTGATATTATATAAATAATCTAAGCGAAACAATACAGAAATAAATGAAAAACAACTATAAAAGATACATGTAAGTGGCATTTAAAATTCTTCATTATCTGATTTTCATGAGATATGATATCAAATGTCAAAATTATGTATACTGCTATAACAATTCCTCAATACCATTCATTATGTGGATGAATGGTTTTACTTTAGAAAAAAAACAAACAGAAATACTTTTTACCACTCTGGATAATGGTTTGTGATCTGGAGAATCTACCATGGAGGGCAGTCATGTGCAGTGGAGTTTTTCCATCTTTGCTCTGAAATAGACACAAAAAAGATTTAAAATTCTGGTTATATTCATAACACATAATTGTTCATTTTATTTTGAATATCCTCTTGCAACCTTATTTTGTGTAACTATTACTCAAGCATTAGGTTTAATAGGTGCCTATGGCAGTGTAAAACAGTTATCTGAAATTATGAACTAATGTTTTAGTATGTATACCATAAAGCACAAATATATAGTGCCTACAGTTTATAGAAGGTCCCGAGTGGTAGGTGTGTTATAATCTTAATATCACTCCTATTTCACAGATGGGGGAACTGAAGAACAAGGATACTAATGATTTGACCAAGGTCACGTCATTGGAAGTGGTACAGCCAGGATTTGCTGCAAGGTTCAAAAATTTCACATTGCTATAATTCTTTTGTCCTAAAAGAAATGCTGAATCCCTCCCTGACCAAGGAAAAGTGAATGTCAGAATTAACTTCAGCCACTATAATTCACTTTAAAAACTTTATACATTACTTAGTTTATAATTATTTGTAATCAATATTGTTAGCTTTTTCTCAAATTACTTAAGATAATAAACTAGACTGGTTGTGCATGTGTATTCAATGTAGGAATTCTGAAATTTCAGAGGAATTCCAAATATGAATTAGTGATATCTTTTACTGTGAGTTAGGTAAAGTCCTTTCTTTCCTAAATTATTTTGTTAATCAAAACATACATGTGATTATCACAAAGGAAAGAAGTATTTGGGGTACTCTGACCAAAATTTACATATAGGATGGGGGTGGGAAAAGGTATAATAGCTATCTGGCTTGACAACTGGATATATTGCATGAAATTGTATTTTTTTTTTTTGCTTTCAACATACATACTATCCAGAGTTTCTATCCTCTACAGTAACTGATTATAGAATAAACACTTGAAGAATGGAGGAAAAAAAGGCAGCAAGTGACATCGTCAATGTAGCGGGGTTCATGATAAGCAAGGTTATGAAAAACCAGACCTATATTGCTCTTTTTAAAAGAACATTCACTTTACATCTAAATAGTATTTTGTAGGACAATCAATTTAAAAACTTACAAACTGAATATTTATGAACCTAAATTTACATTCCAAATGTAAGTCATCCACAATTTGATCAGGTCAGAAACATCAAAATAGAGAATGAAATGGGAGGAAAAGATGAAGGAGAAAGATGACTTGATAAGGAGGACTTGAGGGTCAGCAAGTATGATTTTCTTTCTTATAAGGCAAATTTTAGAGCCATAGCGCCTTATTCAAATAACCATTTGTCAAATATAGGTAACGTTGGTGTCAGGAATGAAGATATATTCTTCAATGAAAACACATTACTTGAAAACTCACTACTATCAACAGTTTTTACATAATGTCAGGGTTGGACGGTACCCAGAAATCGTCAACAACCTGGAGAGTGTGTTTCAATGAGCTTGGCGCTAGGGTAACTGGACAGCTGCACATCAGCAGGAAGTCACACATCCTTAGTCAAGATCAAAGCAACTTTTATGGAATCCAGTTTTAAATTAATGTCATGGCCTGTTGTCTTCAAATCTACTTCACCACCACATCTTAACGACTTTGCTAAAATATTCCCTTGTCATGTGTAAAATCCACCACTGAATTTTCTAAATCATTAAGGAAGTAATGTCAAATAGGACCACTGATATGAGCAAGTAACCCTCTTGTAGAAATGATTCTCATCTCTACATTCCACAAGAAAACACAGACTTAAAAATAACTACAGGTACTGGTCAGCTACGTAGGCAATGACACATGAACCAAGTAATTAAATTATTTTCAAACTATAGTAACTGTCTGTCTAAACAGCACTGTATAAAATAAACAGCTTAATTTTTACTGAGCCATCGATACACTAAAAAATGCATAACAGTTAATGATACAGGTAAGTCTCTCTTACTCCAAGACACTTAATATTTAACAAAGATAATTTTAACTATAGCCACTTTATCATAAACAGATCTATCTAGACTAAAAATATCTGATGAGATCTTTTCATTTGAAAAATGTTAAGATAATTTCAATTTTTTTTATTTTGAAACACTCTTTACTAAAAAATATTACTAGGCTTTTGAGGAAACAAGTAACAAACCTCTCCACTCCTGTTAAGAATTTTTTTTTTCTGAGCACTGATTATCCAAACAGCAGGAATTCTTCAAATCAAAATAAATTCAAATTGAATAAATTCAAATAAATTCAAAATAAGTTCAAATTTATTATTAGGAAATTTTTAGATGTTATTTAAATTATTAACAATAAAACTTCAGTAGGTGATCTGACTGAGAACCGAAAGCTTTAAATGTATTTTCTTAAAAGAAACACTTGTACCAGAGAGGGCTTTTTTTTTTTTTTTTTAATATTATGCCCTTTCCTTCTATGGTTTGATATGTATAAATTCTGTCCTTTAGCTGGCAGAGGGCAATTTAGAGCAATGACCTAAATATAGATGGGCTTGCTGCTGCTACAGCTGTCAGAGTGGGTCAGTGGCATTGTTAAAGGATGTTTTCAAGTTAGAGATGAGAAAACCGACTCCCTTCCCTATCCTCTGAAAGACACCAGCTTATCACACCTACAAAAGGAGCTGAAATGTTATGTAATTAAGCTCTGAAAACATTCGAAGCTTAAATATTTTTACAAATCCTAAATGGTTCTGTTTTTTTTTTAATGGTTTCTTTTTTTCATTCCACAAGCCACGGTTTGGCAAGTGCCCAAAGAATGAATTAATAAATTAATACAGACACAATCAGTGAAAGCAACTTGGAAAATATAAATGACAAGTACACATTGTAAAGTAGTTGTGTTCAAAATTGTGGTTACATGTGCATTTCCAAAGACTTATGCAGTAAAAGTACATTTATTTTAGCTCCAGAACTTTTATGTATTTCTAAAACTTAAATGCTCACTCTTGAAAGCAACTGACCAAAAATCAACTATTCCTTGTATGTAAACCACTGATATTCATCTTTTAATTTTTCTAATATTGTGAAAAATTTCAAAACAGGAAAGTTGAAAGAATATTACTGTGAACACCCATATGTGTACCACCTAGAGTCTACTGCTAACATTTTACTATATGAACATTATCATGCATCAGTCTCTCTCTCCACCCACCCATTCTATTAAGTGATTTTTTTTTTTTTTTTTTGACCAAGCTGTGTGGTATGCAGAACAAGGGATGAAACCCATGCCTGCCCAGTAGTGGAAGCTCAGAATGTTAACCACTGGACTGCCAGGGAAGTCCCTAAATGATATTTTTCAAAATTAGCTACAGATAATCTACTTATTGCCTCTAAAATACTTTGGTATGTGTATCATTAACTAAGGTTGAATATTAGCTTGGTTTGTAACCTTCTAAGGGAACATTTACATGCAATGAGGCCTTTGAAATCTTAAATGTACCACTTGATGAGTTTTGACTAATTCTTATTCATATAACCCAAAGCTCTCAAAATACAGGACATTACCACCATACCAGAAAGTTCCCCCATGCCTTTTTATCAATCCCTGCTCCCAGAGACAATAACTGTCCTGTTTTCTACCCCCAACTATAGATAGTCTGGCACCTCATTACTATTTGTCTGTTCTAAAACTTTATATAAGTGGGAACAGTGAACAAATTCTTATGTAACACTTTTACTCAGCATAGTACTTTTAAGACTTATCTGTGTATGTACCAGTAACTCATTCCTTTTTATTGCTGAATGGTATGTGCTACCAACAGTATTAACATAGCACAACCCGAAACACTAGGTAGGGATTTTGATCTGACTTCCTACCTTCATATTGACGTCGGCCCCATTGCCTACTAGAAGCTCTAAACACAATGCTCCGTGTGTAGATGCAGCAGCAAAGTGCAAAGGAGTAAACCCTTTCTCATTCTTCTGATTTACATTAGCACCAGAATCTATCAGTTCATTCACGACAACATCCTGTCCATTGTAGCAGGCTACGTGAAGAGGTGTATTTCCATAGGCGTTTGGCTCATTCATCTATTGGAAGACAAAAACGTCAATGTTAATGCAGTCTTCCTAATTATTAGTGTTGTAAGCTACCTTAACAACGTTGTGGTTGAAATCAAATTATTAAAGTGAGAAACAGGGATAAATAATACAGATAAGGCTTATAATTTTAAACTTATTTTAAAAAAACGAACATAACTGCAGCATTTTGGTGTCAAATGGATTTTGTACCATCAGGGAATATAATTCATATAGACAAATGTCTATTTCAAGACAAAACTGAATGATTACATGAGATATTTTAGGAAAATGAAAACAAATATTTTAAAAAGCATTCTAGGTAGAGACAATTAAAGCATTAACTCTAAGAATCATGAAAAATGGACACAAACTGAAAATTGACATATACTGAAAAACACACATATTTTCTCCTGGTTCATTTACAGTGACCAAAGATGAAAGTTGGTTTTTAGTAGACTGCAAGATTTTTAAGAAATGAGTGACATCCTTTCCTATTTATTTAACTCATTTTTGCAACAAACTTAGGCTCTAGATATATTCCAGCCTACATACTGATAGACTGATATGTTACCAAAATGAGTATGCTCTAAACAATGTGATCAGTACTGAGAAATAATTGATATAACTCAAGTTTATCTTTCTATTCCTTAAAAAATATATTGGATTAACATTTTCAAGTTTACACAGCTTTCCTGTAATGAAGAATTTTACCTTTGTCCCTGTCCTCTGGGAGGTAACCCACGGCACACCTGATAGACATGTGCTTGTCTAGGGTGGGAGCTGGGTACCCTGCAGCTGAGAGGAGGGTTAGCAGAGCGGATAGTCTTCAGGGGCAGGGCCACATAAACAGCCATGGGATTTGGGGGAAGGGCTTTGGATCACTTGGTCTCAGTGGACTGAAATCAATCACATGAGCAATTCTGATCAATCATGCCCATCTAGTGGAATCTCAACAAAACTCTGATAACAAAGCTCGGGTGGCTTCTCTGGTTGGCAATACTGCATGCGTATGTCACACTCTGACGCTGGGAGATTAGAGTCCCAACTCTGCAGGGAGAGGCCAACGGGAGCTTTGCATTTAGAATGAATACTTGTGTGTCTCTTCCTTTGGCTGATCTTAGTTTGTATTTTTTCTGTGTAATAAAGCATAACTGTGAGTATAATAGTGCTCAGTGAGTTTCTGGAGTCCTTCTAGTGAATTATCAAAGCTGAAGGGAGTTCTGTGCCCTCTATCCTTGTGGTTGGGCCCAATCTATCACAACTTTAACATTTTCCTTTCTCAGATCTCCAGTAACAGAAATAAGAGGAACTGAAAAAGCCACACATAACTTTAGTCAAATCATCTAGATTTCAACACCCAAAGCTGGCAACCTAAAACATTCTCCCTTGGAGCTCCCAGAACTCTGAGAGATCACGTGTGCTGCCCTTTAGTCACCCACTTCATGGCTGTTTGTTACGGCAGCTCTTAGAAGCTGAGTCATGCAATCAGAGGCCATGGGTCACCAAGTGGCTCAAAGTCTGACCACTTTTTTTGAAGAACACTCTTACCAGAGTTTATTTTGCTGCCAATAAAATATGCTTTAAAAATTGTCCCCGAATGGACTTGAAACAGTGACCAGAAGTAGGCTGTCTCATTTATCTAGATCAAGGGTCTCTTGGGCATTATAATCTCGGTGCTAAAACTGAGCTATAGGAAGTGCTGAGTTGAAAAAAAAACCTTTCATCTGTTTGCACTCTACCTAACTGTGTTTGGCTTTCTGATCCCTATCTTTCAAAAATTAAGTGCTTCATATAGTCCTTAAATTAATAAAGAGTTCAACCAGGTCACCAACTATCTTTCTGTCTTTGCAGCTGATCTAAACTACCTCCCTCTCTCCTGGTTGTTTTAAATCAACGGCTTAGTGGTAAAGAATCTGCCTGCCAATGCAGGAGACACGGGTTCAATCCCTGGATTGGGACCCTCACTTCCTGGAGAAGGAAATGGCAACCCACTTCAGTATTCCTGGGAAATCCCATAGACAGAGGACCCTGGTGGTCTACACTCTATGGGGTCGTGAAAGAGTCGGACACGATTTAGCAACTAAACAATAACAAATAGTCTGTTTTAAAGAACCAGACAAGCTTGTCAGACCTGTACCTAAAATAAGAGTAGAGCTACTAAGTGAAAGTTGCTCAGTCACGTCCAACTCTTTGCAACCCCATGGAATATACAGTCCACGGAATTCTTCAGGCCAGAATACTGGAGTGGGTAACCATTCCCTTCTCCAGGGGATCTTCCCAACACAGGGACTGAACCCAGGTCTCCTGCACTGCAGGCAGGTTCTTTACCAGCTGAGCCACCAGGGCAGGGTGGGGGGTAACATACATGTGTGTAGAGGATGGACTATGGGAGCGCCAGGTATTCTTAGCTGTCCCGGTTCTATTATCAAAGATATTCAGATGAAGCAGGCAACCCTTCCCTAACCAGACAGACTCATATAGTAAGGAATACTTGCAGCTAACTAGAGGCCAGAAGCCTCTAGTTTCCCTGCCTACTTCTGGTCAATACACTGTATTATGAACAGCTACAGTCATTTAAAGGAAATATTAGACAAACTGGGCAAATACTACTAACAATAACCAAGCCACTTAGGAAAATAATTCAAGTATGTCTGATCTGCTGGTTTCCACAGTTGAAATGAAGCTACAGGGGGCTAGAATGTGATGGAAAAGGAAAACCTCTGTCAATCAACCATTCATCTTTGGAAAATATTCTACCTCTTAACACATTTGACTAACTTCATGTCTTGGTCAGAATCAGCAGACTGTATATTACGTAAAGGAGTATAAACATAACACTATTAAAAGACAAAAACGTTACTGTAAGAAAACATCTTTTAAATTTGAAAAAACCTCCACTGACAATGAAATCACAGACAATGAAATCACAAACACACAAAACGCTCCATTCTTCATCCTGCTTAGTCTGTACACCTACATCAACTCCAAGATCGAGAAGGTACTTGACTACGCTGATCATCCCACTGGAGGCTGCTGCGTGGAGAGGCGTGTAAGACTTCTTGTCCTTGCATGTCACCTCAGCTCCGTGTGCCACAAGTAATTTCACTACTTCAATGTGACCTGAAAATGTGTTTATGAAGAAAAAAAAACAAGCAGAGAGCGTATGGAAAATATGAAATACAATACGATCTTGAATATCTTTAAAGACAGGTAAAAGTACAAATTAACTAGACAATGCTCGACAGTCACCAATTAATCACGCTATAACCAGAGACTGGACACAAGGAAAAAGTAAGAATTCAGGATAATTTTGATAAATGTTGACAGGCGCAACAAACAGCTGAAAATAATACATTTAATTATCTTAGCCAATGATGACCCTGCAATCCTCCTTTCCCCTAGATCATGTTTCCGAGGTTGTTTTTAATACTCTCAAGTTACTAAACTAGCTTATTTCTAATATAAGACATTAGTTTATGTTTGCAAGCTTTAGCGGAATCTTCTTCTATTCAGAAATCTGGGAGTGAATTGGGCATATTTCTTAAAAATGTCGTCTTTGGAACATTAACCTAAAAACTTCTCTCTCACTATTTCCACCAGCTGTCCTTAACAACCTTAGTTTGTTGCTCACCCATGCTGACTCCCAAATCTCAGTGGTCTAAACAATCAGTGTTTTCTCATTAGCATTATGATAGCTTGTCAAGAGGGCTCTGCTCAGTCCCTCAAGGATCCAGACACATGGAGCTGACACAATCCTGAAGGCAGCTGGTCACTGTGCCAAGAAAGGGGACTAAGCTTCACACCACTGATCAAATGCTCTGGTCCAGAGGCCATGCTGCTTCTGTTAGTCAGAACTAGTCTCAGGCTGCCCCCAACCATGCAAGGAGGCCAGGAAGGGGGACCTGCATCTGAAAGGTGAGAGAGCCACTGGCCTCCTTTCCTGTCCCCTCACATCTCACCAGATGAGGTTACAGTGCTTCCTCCTCCTCCCCAAAGCTCTGCCACCACTGTGTCTTTGTTCATGAAGCCAGTTTCTTCACTGCACAGGATGTTCTGCCTGGATGTTTCTTTCTAATCATTGCTATTAATCCATGAAGAAGGCCATGTCAGTTCCTATCTGCCCTAGAAGGCTTCCAGTTCCCCAGAATTACATGGCCCAAAGCACCCTCTACCTGCAAATACTATCTAATAAGCATATAATACCTTGTGATGTTTCTTATACTTGAATCATTATTTAACTAACATTTTAATTACTTTTATGTATTAGGTTCCCAAATATGGATCTTTAAAGGAAAATGTCATAGGCTCTTATGGTCTCCTTCATGGTATACTTCAAACAAAACAGACACCCAATAAACATTTGTTGCAATAAACAAGTTGTTCATGATGTCATTTTTAATATGCCTTCATAGGAAAGGAGTATATAAAGTTAATAACTATAAATATGAGATTTTCAAACATAGGACCCCACTCTCCTGAAAAAAGGATACTATAAGATGTATAAAGAATCAAGTATATTTGGTTGTTTATATATATAAATTATCAATTTAAGTGGATACTTTCAGACATTTTCTCCCATCTTTATATGAAAAATATCTACTATATTTTTAGGAAAGGAAAAATCAAAAGAAAATCTATTAAATCATTAGATGTCAAAGTAAATGTGACTATCATATAAGAGCAGTAGCTGGTACAAAAGCTCTCTCAAGACAGACATGTTACTTCTCTGACCTATGGCTCTAGAAAAAACAACTACTTGGGTTTGTGGTAATGTATTAAAAATCAGGACCTATAATACCCGGGAGGGTCACACATAAATGGAGCTTATTTAAACCAGGCAAATGCATATTATTCACTAATAGGCCAAAAAGAAACAAATTCTTCTGATTTTTAAGACTAGAAGGCCCATAACACAAACATACTGGAAAAACTGTTCAAAATATATCACTCTAAGTAAATGACGCAGGTCATATTAACTGTGTAGATTCCAGGAAGTGTGAACTTTTCCTGATGTTGATAAAAAACCTATTTTTAAAAGGGGCCACACGTAAGCAAATTTACTATCTTAAAATTGACAAATATTTATTTAAGTACATTTCTGAAATATGCATAAATTCCTTTAATGGACCACTGAAAACAGGAAGAAGAGGTCTTTCCATAGTCAGTTTGGTGTGACTTATTTGAAAGAAAAAAGGCAAGAGAGTTCTAGAGTGAAATAAATATATTGTTCTAGCTAGGCAGACCCTAGCCAGAATATGTATGTTTTCTCCTTATCAATATATAAAATGATGGTACCCAAGGGGACTAGATTTCATTCAATTTATCTGAGTGTATTTTCAGAAGATAGCATTCAGTAGATAGCATGGCATACTTAATTCTGTAATCAGTAAGAACGTTCTTTAAAAACAATTATATCCAAGCAATGTAAGCTTGGTAAGTATAATCATTATCCTTCAGGAATTTGGAAAATTCTCTGTATTTTTCTTTTGTTCATGAATGTATAAATAAAACGAGCTATGTTTGTTTTTTTCAATTTTTACAGGAGTATAGTTGGTTTAAAATGTGTTAGTTTCTACTACACAGCAAAGTGAATTAGTTACACATATACATATATCCACTCCTTTTTATTTTTCAGATCCTTTCCCCATACAGGTCACTGCAGAGTGCTGAGTACAGTCCCCTGTGCTGTACAGCAGGTCTGCACATTTTTATGGAAAGAAAAGGAGCAGGAAAAAAAAAAAAAACCCAAAACCAAACACCATTTCATATCAACTCAAATTATGAACTGCTTTTAAAAGAAATAATGTAATGAATTGCTCACTAAGGTAATTAACCTTTACTTAGTGCCCTCTATCTCAGAGTCATCACAGTAAGGTGACTGGATTTTGTTAAAAGCACTGTGCAACGGAAAAGATGAGTGAGTAAATGGGATCTTAATGAAGGTTCACAGTAGGAACAAATACAGGGGAGGGAGGGGAAAATAATCAATTCATTTGAGGTGAGGATGGAGTTGAGAATTTAGTCGTAGCTCAAGGGGAAGAGGTAGAGCCTAAAGAGAAAAGTAGTCTCAGCCAGGAGACAGCAGGCAAAGAAAGAAGCCTGGGAGGAATAAATTACAAGAACACATGTGAGTCCAGTGTTTCCTGGGCTAATCCTGACAGAGTCTCTAGAGGTGACAGTGATCTGGACTTCAGGCCTGTCTAATAGACCAGGTAATAAACAGCTCCCTACTTCCGTATATTTAGCTCCTTTTAATTCTGAACACCTAAAACAACTGAAGTTTTTGAAATTGGGTGTAAATACTCTTCTTTCTCCAAGCTTAAAGAAAGGAAGAGACAAGGAAAAAAAAATATTAACCTCTGAATGTTTATGCTCAAAAATTAAATGGACTGTGAGGCACAAAAAATACAGAGTATTTTCTACAATCACAATCAGCCTAAAAAATGACATTTAGCAGATCAAGGAAAACAAAGCCATCCAAGGACCCTGAGATACACACACACCCAATTAGAGGCAACCCACAAAATTCTGTGGCCTTTAATTTTATGAAAACTGCTGTTTAGCCAAGCCTAACTCTTTGAAGATAAAAAGCCTAACGCTCTCTGCTTAATGTGTGAAACTTTTACTATAAGTTACATAGTTTAAAATCAGACTCGTTGTTCCTAAACTGTCTTTAAGAATAAGCTACTCTAGAGTATTCAGAAAAATTCCCAAGACTTTAATACAGAAAATCTACAGGCTGTGAGGAGACAGCAGGAGGACACCACAGGAGACTTGCTTCTGGATGTCTCACCTTCCATTAACAGAAGAAAACTGCCCATGACGTAACTAGAGGCACAAGCCTCTGGTGTGAGAGAAACACCAACCGCTCCAGAGTTACTTTCATGATAGGCAAAGGATCTTCCTGAACTTGGCGTTATTGACAAATTGCTTTGAGTTCATTTGGTTTCTTACATTTTTCTATTTTAGAATTTTATACAGTAATTTTAAATCAATAATCTTCCATCAATCTTCTAGTTTTAAGAGAGAGCTAGGAAAAGACAAAAGCGAATGCAGGCAGTAATGGGAATAGGCCATGCCTGTGTGAAGAGGGGCTAGACTGCCCTTTGTGGTCAGCATGAGAGGTACTCCAGTATGAGAGGGAAGAGACCAGCATGACACAACAGCTCCATCAGTCCGTGTGACCTTTCCTAAGCAAGAAGAATCAGCATAGTAGAAGCAGAATGGACTTCTGGGAGGAAGAGAAAATGTCCTGAGCTCCATGGCTGCAAAGACAGGAGTTCCTCTCTACTTGAAGATGCCTCCGTCCACGGCTTCCTTCCTGAGGCACAGCCGAGCCCTGCAGGACTTGCAAAGTTAGGGGCAGGTTAAGATTCACTTCAACCTGCATGGTTTCAGCACGCACAAGCCAGCATCTTTTCCGTTCTTTTGTAAGTATCCTGAGGAAGGTTGGCGCTTCTCCTCCCTGGCTGTCCAAGTCACCTCAAGAACCCATTAATGCTTTGGCAGTGCTCTGCTCACAGAGCGACACAGGTCATAAGTGGTCTGCCCCAGGACCATTTCCCCACGGACTCTGTTTCAGACAGCAGATTTTGGAGATCCTAAGACTTTTCAAGAATTCCAGCCCCTTTCTCGTTGTGCGGCACAGTTCGTGGGATCTTAGCTCCCCGACCTGGGACTGAAAATATGCTCTTGGCAGTGAAAACACAGTCCTAACCACTGGACCACCAGGGAATCCCCTCAAGAATGTTAAAAGCAGAAAAGTTGGTATCTACACCTCAGTTTCTTTCTGTGAAATTACTGTGGTAGAAATCAAACATGATATGCCTATTTAATCCAGTGCTTGGCCCAATAGGTTTTCAAAAAAAATTATTTGTTTATTTTTGGCTGCACTAGGTCTTCATTGCTTGCTCAGGCTCTTTTCTAGCTGTGGTGAGCAGGGGCGACTCTTGAGCTGCGCTGCACAGGCTTCCCATTGTGGCAGCTTCTCCTGCTGTTGAGCACGGGCTCCGGGAGTTACAGCGCACGGGCTCGGGAGCTGTGTTGCACGGCCTTGGTTGCCCTGCAGCATGTGGGCTCTTCCTGGACTGGCGCTGGAAGCTACGGCCCCTGCACTGGCAGGCAGCCAGGCAGGTTCTTACGCACTGCACCTCCAGGGAAGTCCGGTAACAGGCTTTCTAATATATCTTCACAACTTCTACCTTAATATCCCCATACAAACAAAGATGTGTTCAGGATAAGAATGAGCTTTTAGTAAACACCAGTCTAAACTGTACCCCAGGCTTCTGTCTAGGATGTCTCTCCCTTTAAAGGTAAACAGAATTAATTTTAAACAGCTTCCAAGGGAAATGGGGAGAAGACACTGGCAACCCACTCCAGTACTCTTTTTGCCTGGAAAATCCCATGGACGGAGGAGCCTGGTGGGCTGCCATCCATGGGGTCGCTAAGAGTTGGACACGACTGAGTGACTTCACTTTCACTTTCATACATTGGAGAAGGAAATGGCAATCCATTCCAGTGTTCTTGCCTGAAGAATCCCAGGGACGGGGGAGCCTGGTGGGCTGCCGTCTATGGGGTTGCACAGAGTCGGACATGACTGATGTGATGCAGCAGCAGCAGCAAGAGAACTGGACCCAAGGTACTCCTGTCCTTGCTAGCCTCCCCTACTGCAAAGCTGGTTTCATTTGGGCAGCAAACTGAGACATAACTTCTCACTATCCTAAAAGACATTCTATACAAATGCAAGAACGACAACGTCCAACTTTCACTTAACACTTAATATCAAAAAAAAAAAAGACGTACCCATATATGCTGCCCAGTGGATAGCACGTCTATCTTTCTTGTCAAAAGCGTTAATATTGGCACCTCTAGACAAGAGTAATTTGACCATCTGGAATAAAAACAAACATAGTTTCATCAAAATTGAGAAGTGTTCCTGAATATCCATCATCAAGACTCATCTCAAATCTCTCTGGCACTGAGTTTCTGCACTTGCAGAAACACTAGATTGTATACTGAATGCTTTAACATAATTTAATAAACAACAGGACAAAATACAACAAAAGGTTTTATTGTGGTTGTTATTGAAGTCATGCATCAATATCTTTTAAAGATGCCACTTTGTGTCCTGGTGTTTTATGAACAACTAAGCACAAATCTGGGAAGTATAAAGGGAGAGTATTTAACAACATGTTTTATTCCTTTTTTTATAGCTCAAAGTATTATTAAAATTCAAAGTACTTTCTGATTGCAGAAATGTCTTAAATTTAATTCAAACACAAATGAAGTGTCCATAATATGATTAGACCTGAAGGCCACTGCAGTCTACTTAGCTCAAAACGTACCAAGAGTAGTTATTTCCATTATGTCTAAACACATTTACAGTCATTTCCCTGTGGAAAGAGCACTGCAGATGTCAAAAAGGGACTCATCTAGTGACGGGAACTGCAGTGGAGGCAAGAACTCTTTATGCTGCAAAAACTGGGAAGAAGAGTGAAAGTAACACTGCAGCAGGGAGCGCTCAGCCCCCGAATCCTGGGAACGTCACTTTATTTCTTCTTTTTTAAATCAAAGTATAGTTGATTTACAATGCTTCAGGTAGACAGCAAAGTGATTCACTTACATACACACATATATATTTTTCAAATTCTTCTGCATTATAGGTTATTATAGGATATTAAATGTAGTTCCCTCTGCCGTACAGTAGGACCATTTATATTTACCCGTTTGAGTTTCTGTGTCTGCAAAAAAAATGAACTGGACAAGCTGGCCTCAAAGGTTCTTCTAACTGAGTCTCATTCTTTCCTATGTCTTCCATGTACATACATAAGCCCCACTCTTTGCTATAACACACCTAACATTATTAGCCAATGCTCGTTGTATAAGATAACTACTATTTTTTTTTAACTGTTTTCTTTTGATGGCCTGTCATCAATGAAATCTTGACTAAATGTTCAAAATAAACTAAGCAAATGTTTTCTACACTCTTACCTTCCTCTGCTACCATCTTTCTGGAAGAACAATGAAACTGCTCTGACTTTCTAATATTTTTTCCTTCAATGACAGAATAAACTTTTCACATTGTTTTACAGTTAGTAGTGTTGGTTGGGGCTGTATCTGATAAATTTCTAAATGTGAGAAAGTTACATCATGAATTATGATGAAAAGAAGTCTGAGGGTTTGAAGAAGGCAAACATAAATAAAAAGGAGCAGGACAGGTGAGTTCATTAGTAACGGGGGTGGGGGCGCAGAGCGTCACTGAGGGAAGGGCAGCGCCTACCTCCCCATGGCCGCTGAGAGCTGCATGGTGCAGCGCAGTCCTCCCTGCCCGGTCAGACACGTTCACATTGCTCAGAAGAGGCACCAAGGCCTCCGCGCACTTAACGGCTTTGTTAGCGGCCGCTGTGTGCAAAGGGGTTTGCCAGTTTTTGTCTCGAGCATTAACATCTGCAGAATGCTTCAACAGCACCTGAACTGCTTCCTGAAACACACGAAGATACGTTACATAAGACAAATGACTTAACAGCTTTAGAAATTGTACATGCAAGATGGAAAACCAATTTCTTGAGGAAATAAAAAGTTTGGTAGAACCTGCTATAAACAAGCCAGAAAACAAAAGACCTTGAACTAAAGGCAGTACTCAGAGCCATGCAAGATACAGCAAGATAAAATATTCCCTTTGTTCATCCTCCAACTGAGGCATAGCCATCAATCTCCATCAAAATGTATGAGAAGAAATACTGACGAATATTCTTCAAAAGCATTCATCACTACTCTTGCTTTTCTAGATGGTGAGATACAATTAATTTATAATTTCAAAGCTTTAAAAATTAGATTTATCACTTTGCTGTTAAATACAAAAAAATTTAAAACATACTATTTCCCAAGGTACTACACATGTTGTATTTTACAAAATGAAAAATTACTAGGACCTCGTTCATTAGAGAGAGACAGAGAGCACGCGAGTGGGGAGGGAAGAAAGAAGTCTTTGCTGTGATTCTACCTTGTGGGAAAGTTGGTGTTAACAAGGCAAACTAACAGTTTACTATTCAGTGACTGGTCTCCCAGAACACAAGGAAAATGTCACAACACATCCATAAACTGGACTCATGGCAAAATCAAAAGGAATCCAGTAAGCCATCAATATTAAGCAGTATAATCAGAACTAAACATGGCAAAAAGCTTCTCCTTGCAGGGACAATCCTATTTTTGGCAGATGAGTGACAAACTATACACAAAATGGAAAAGACCAGAAGCAAATTATCTCAGTTCTGTCATTTACAAGGCGTAACTATTCAAGTCTAGTAAAACTGAGCCTCTGGTCTTCTTATCAGTAAAGGGGGAACTAGCACCCGCCCACCACTCCTTTCAAGACTGCTCTCAAGCAAAAAAAAGCTAATGTACACAGTGTTCAAAAAATTAAAATAACTATGCAACATAGCAAGAAACACCAAACAAAATACTATTATTCATGACTCACGTATAGCCTTTGAAATAAAAAGTAATAGGGATTGTATGAAATCTGGGAAACGGCAAAAGGCTGGAGAGATGCCCATCAATCTATCAATCTGTTAAGTAGTTAATCAAGGACATACAGAGGCCTGCCCTGTGACCTCACAACTCCATTCCAACTATTTTACCCATGAGAAAATTTAGAACATCCATCTGAAAATGTCATAGCAATCTTTTATTTACTCATAAGAGTCAAAAAAGAAATGTAAATGTCCACCTATAGGAAAATAGATACAACTGTTGCATATACATACAGGGAAACACGACTTCGCAATAGTAAGGAATGCACCACCAATGTACACAACAAAAAGGACAAACTGCAAAAGCAGTCAAGGTGCAAGAGCACACATTGTATGATTCCATTCTTACAAAATGACACAACAGCCAAAATTACTCCACAGTGAGAGAAATCAGAACAGCGCTTGCCTCGGGACAGGCAGGCCTGACTGAAAAGGGACATGAAGGCACCGGCTGGAGTGATGGAATCGTCTAAATCTAGACTGGGAAGAAGGCTGCAGAGGTATACACATCTGCCAAAACTCAAGACTACACACTTAAGAGTCTGTGCACTTTACTGTAAATTGCATTTCAATTTAAAAAAGAGAACACAGGGAAAATATACACACAGAGCAATATGTACTCAGAATCATGGAGAATGGGGTACAAGCACTGTCAGGATCTCTATAGCACGTTCATGGGAGATAATCAGAAGCAACATGAAGAGTTTATAATTAGGAAAATGGGGCAAATGCAGCATACTATGGATGACAGGTGTGCCTCAATTATGTCCAACTAGAATGCACAACGCACACCTGTGGGTTTCTGAAAAGTGTGTGGAATATTTATGTTCCATCACCAAGAAGAGAGAAACCAAAGCTATACTTTTGTTTCACAGAAAAGCAAGAATGAACCCAGTTTGTGGCTGACGGTGGGTAAGATGGCACCCACCACAATGGCTAAGACTCTAGAATCAGGACAGATTAGTCTGAATCCTGAGTCCACTGCTGGGGACTTAACTGTGTACCCCAACGTTCACACGATGAAGTCCTGCCTCCCCCACTAAAGTGCATTTAGGAGGGAAAGGGAGAGGAGACAATATGGGAGAGCCCTAATCTGACAGACTGATGGCCTTTTAAGGCCAGGAAGAGAACCTCCCCTCTCCCCCTGCCTCACCAAACATGAGGACACAGCAAGAAGGCAGGCATCACAGGCCAGGAGGAGAGGCCTTGTTGAAACTGACCCCGTTGAACCTTCCTCTGAATGTTTAGCCTCCAGACTGAGACGATGCATTTCTGTTGCTTAAGCCACCCAATTTGTGGTATTCTGTTATGGCAGGTGAGCTAATATTGACATATCTACATTACAACTCAGAATAATATAGGCCAGTGTCATATCACAGCAGCAGTGACCTTCGAAAATTTGGAGAAAACTGGCTTCCCTGGTGGCTCAGACGGTAAATAATCTACCTGTAATGCAGGAGACCTGAGGGTTCGATCCTTGGGTTAGGAAGATGCCCTGGAGAAGGGAAGGGCAACCCACTCCATTACTCTTGCCTGGAAAATTCCATGGATGGAGGAGCCTGGTGGGCTACATAGTCCATGGGGTCGCAAAGAGTGGGACACCAATGAGTAACACTTTCAAAGAACAAAGGACAGGAGACATCAAAAACAAAAATTAAACAAGGGTAAATTTCTGGAAATTGCAAACCAATGAGCCTGATGTCAAACCCTTGTAAAATTCTAGATTATCAACACATTACAAGCATTCAGGAAAAAACGTGTAGGGATAACTATGTAGGATATACATGGTTTTACTAATGGCAAAATTACCAGAATAACCTTGATCTTAATTTCCCCATTATTAGAGGGTACATAATATGGGTTTCCCTCATAGCTCAGTTGGTAAAGAATCTGCCTGCAATGCAGGAGACCTGGGTTCGATTCCTGGGTTGAGAAGATCTTCTGGAGAAGGAAATGGCAACCCGCTCCAGTATTCTTGCCTGGAGAATCCCATGGACAGAGGAGCCTGGCAGGCTACAGTCCATGGGGTCACAAGAGTCAGACACGACTTAGAAACTAAACTACCACCAGAGGTACATATGTGTAAGAAATGTTGCAGGTGGCCTTGACTTCAAACACACAAGTTATACCCTAGGACGTTGATTTACATATGATTATGAAATATGGGGATGGGGTGATAACAAAAGTTTAAATAATACCTGAAGAGTATTTATTCATAGCTTGGGGTCAGGCACAGCAAAAAGAAGGGCTAACCCATTTGCAAATAAATGCAATGTTTGGGTGAACCACTAATACTTCACATGGTGATCTATTTTAAACTCAGTTATCTTGACAGAACTAAAATGATAATTCTTGGGGTTATGTTAAAAAACAATAAATGCATATCCTTTGGAGGATCCAGTGTGATGTGGCTTTTAATAAATAAATAAATACACACACACCCCTAGCATTCAGAAATTGATCTATTCAGAATACAGAATGCATTTACAGAGAGCTGAACTGTATGTGACACTTGAGGAACGACAGTCACAAACCAAGAGGAGGCAGCCAGGCAACACGAGCAGGTGTGTCACGGACGGAGAGCTGGAATGGGGGGTACTTCACTGGAAGCAGTCTTTCTCAACCCAAGTTCAGGGAGGAAATTAACCCTTAAGACATCCACCGTCCATGAAGAGTTAACTTCTGTGAAAGACTAAACTTAATTTTAGGTTGAAAAGCTTAAACTTATTAGGATTAGCTTTCTAACCCACAGCTTGCCCTTTAAGTTCAAGCTACATACATAATTTTAAAAAATCAGCAGTTAGGTCTCTGGGTGGAACCTGCAATCTGCCTCTAACGTTAATTATTTTAAGAATTTTTGGCCTGGTATCTCTACAAATATACGAAGTGCTCTTCCTGATAATTTAATCTGGTAAAACTCCACTAAATTTAAGTCACATTCCCAAGAGTCATGCCAAAAAAATAGGCAAATATGATTAACTTACCAAAAAGTTGCAATGATGGTAACGCTTATCTTCCTTAATTGCCATTATCTAAAGAAACTTCTTTACAAGAGGGCTAGCCACAATCTCAATAATATTACCATGAATTTCAGAGTTCAAAGTATTTTGGTTAATATGTCTTAGTTTCCAGAATTCCCAGATTTGCCTAAGATCACCCAGCTAGAACGCGGCAGGTGATACCGGAAGCCAGTCTCCCCCAGCCCAGGCCCCACAGTTCATAAGTTGTAGCCACCAAGACCCCTGTTCCCTCCCCCTCCGTCTCCCAACCCGAAGGCTTATGGCCAACAGGCCGCCTCTGTCACAGCACAGCATTCACAGTCCTTTCCAGTCACTTTGTCCTCCGCTCCTCTTCACCTGCCCAGCTCTTGCTTTGTGTTCAAGATGTAGTTTGCGATTAGTACGGAGAATGAGCAGACTTAAGAAGGACCTGGTCCCATGATGGGGAGAAGGAGCAGGAGCAACCCTCTCCATCTCTCACAATCTCAGTAACTGAAGAAAATACTACTTTACACCATCACACCCTTTTATACTTTAAATTATTTAAAAAAATGTTTTCAACAAGAATCAAATACATTAAGATGGGTAAAAGGTGTGCTCTGGGCACAATGCATTTGTAACACACACACACACAATCCATTTCAGAAAGGCAATAAAATGACAGAAAAAAAGAGGGTCCAGATATTCGTTATCATCTTTGCTACCCAATAGCTGACTGGTTTCTAGCAAATTGTTAACTACACAGTTTCTTCAGAATATTTTTATTCTTCAAGGATTTTATGAGGGTTAGAAGATAATGACAAATATAAAAATGAATTCTCACAAAATGTCAGTTATCTTTAAGATCAAACAAAGCACAGGATTATAAATAAGAAGGAACTGTTCTTCTTCATAAGACACTTAACATATTTTAAAATTATATTTAGAACTGGCAACACAGGAGAACTAGTAATGTTTCCAAAATGAATTTTACAGTTTACCTAAACAATATTTCATTTAATCATTACACACTGCAGAGATTATTTCCTGATCACAACCAGTAGCACCTCTGAAACAAGTCTATCAGGCTACTGTGAGCCAGTCAGCAGAGAAGAGCCTTGATGAGGGATGTCTAAGACAGAAAGATAACTGCTGTCCTGTAGGAAGTACAAAAAGAGAGCTTTGCATTCTCTGCCACTTCAGACTCTCCAAGAGGTCTTAGTCACAGAAGGAACATGGAAAAATTAGCTTGGTTTGTGCAAACTGCAAAGTGAAGTGATCAGTCTAGGTAGTTTCAGTGGCTTGTTCCGTTTTTGAAAATACAGGATCTGCACATGGGCTCACAGGCAGGCCTGCGTTAATGATTTCACATACAATGTATTTACCAAGAGAAATCTCATACCTCACTACAAGATGCAACTGCCCTGTGTAAAGGTGTCAACCATTTGCTGTCTTTGGCATTAACTCTAGCTCCTGCAACAAGAAGAAAAAATTAAGTGAAATATTTTGCATAAAATAATTTAAAATAAATAACTATATACAGTCCAAATTGGATAAACAACAATTGAAAATGTAGTACTTCATTTTTTTTACTTTCTGCTAATAAATTATCCTTAAATTACAAAACAAAACTATTTTTTTAATTGATATCCAGTAAGGTATTAGCTCTTTTTATTAAAAATCAAAGAAATATCATTTTATATGTAGGCTAGAAAAGCCACCTTTATACAGAGCATATCCAAAGTGAAAATCAGACCCCACTGTAGAATGTGTGTTAAAAACCTGATACTTAAATAAATAAGAATATTCAGACATAAAATGCATATCATGACAAAGTCTTCTTTACTAATATAAATTTATAAATATATAATTATATATAGTTTATACAATTATATCAAGATAAAATATTTACAAACATATATTAATTTATATAATTTTATAAATATATAAAATATAAACATAAAATATTCATTATATTATTTACTAATATAAATATAAGACCATTCATTACATTTCTTTACTAATGAATGTATCATGTTATAATGCAATAATATCAAAATAGTTCTCCAGTGATTATTTAAAATGCTCTAATACTATAGTTATTTTATAAATGGATACAATGGCTTTAAACTTAGGGGGAAAAAAATAAGAAATAAACGAACCAACCCACATGTCTTTCCAGGTTATACCTGAAGTTCTGAAGAAGTAATCATTAAAACAAATCAACTATGTATTTTTTGCTTAAAAATTATTAAGTCAACAGACACAAATTTTCTTTAATAGAATGGAAATACCATTTAGTAAGACAAGTGTATTACATAATGTGGGGGGCAGGATTTATCACCTACGTAAAATCTGCTGACTTGGTGCTTAAATCCCTACAAAACAGAAGTGGCACACCACGGGATCACTCTAAGCAGAAACAGCCTTGGCTCTCAGGAGTGCAGAGGACCTAGTGACAGGCCCAGCATGACAAGCAAGCCTAGATTTACATCTAGAATCATAACTAGCTCGTGAAAAGAGGCTTTAGGTACCTAGTCCAGCCCCCAGACTTCCCAGATGATCAAACACTGGTACAAGGAAGCGGCTCAATGCCATCAACTGCAGCAGAACCAAGGATAGAATTCAGACATCCTAAGGTCCTAATGTTTACATTCTATGTTTTGAGTGTGAGATTCCAGGTAACAATCAAGTGCAGTGACTCCAAGTTACAGCCTGAATAACCTCTAGCTATAGGTCCCGAACTAGTTGAGTGTGAGCTTCTAGGTAATAATCAAGTGTAGTGACTCTAAATTACAGCCCTAACGAGTTTTGTGATCCCTCTGAACCTACATTTTCAGCTATAAGACAGATCTCCTAATACCCTGTTACAGAGATTAATGAGGGGAGTTCCCTGGCGGTCAAGTGGTTAGCACTCTGTGTTTCCACCACAGAGGACACAGTTCCATGTCTGCCCGGGGAACTAAGATCTCACATGCCGTGCAGTGCAGCAAAAAATAAATAAACTGACATATAACTACTCTATCTAGTACACACAGGGCACAAATAGTAGAGGTAGATTTTTACAAGCCTGACTGCGAAAGAAAATGAATGAAAGGCAGGTGTAGGAAGTCATCCACAAATGCAGCAGCTGAAGCTGAACTCTGTGTGGGCAGGGCCAACCAGCAGGACACTTAAAAGAATCCTGAACCAGCAGGAGAGCTTTCAAGACTGCTTAAGGCTGTGGAAGAAAGAAGGGGAGTCAGCAAAAATAAAACAGCCAGACACAGTGTGTATATCCATGTAATAAACATCGGAACAACTACCAGCCAAGTTCTTTGGAGGCCAAAATGGTGAAAACAGACTTTCCTGAGCACAACTGAGCCAGTGTTTGTTCTGGGTAAGAACACAAGCACCTGAAGGCGTAGCCCGTGGAGGGGCGGCTTCCTTCTCCCCACTCACCGCTTGGTTCTCTATAGTCCCCGCACCTCTTTCTATGATTTTGTATTTATGTGCACAGGAGAAGGGCAGGTCCTGGCATTTTATGCCTGAAGGGTAGTGACACAGACACTCAGAAGACACAAATACCCTGGAAAGACAGAGGCAGAGACTTTCTAGAGGGCTGAAGATGTTTTTGAGTCTCCACAAATGGAAAGGGTCATGAGTCTGACCCTAGGTATTAACTGACAAGGAAACAGAGAGTAGCTGTCACAATGAGGACGACCTCTGTGTGCTGATAAAGATCTGAGAAAAGAAAAGTGGAAACAGCAATAAGAACTGTATAAATAATGTTCTTTGCTTTTACCTGAAAAAGGAAGAGTTAAACATCTATGTTTACAAAAGGAAACCCTGGAGGAAAGCTAAGCCATCAAAAATGGTGGCTGCCTATCTGTATCGGCAGTGGGGACGCTGAGGACTGGATGATGCGAGGGAAACGAGGGTGCAAAAGCAGCTGCGCTGAAATGTGTGCCTTTAAAGGTGTGTCCACTTTAATTTGGAAATGAAACAGAAATACTATATATTTAGAAAGTGAAATTTACTGATGAGGAAATAAAAAACACTTCAAGAATTTGGCTTCAAGTACAAAGAAAAAAGTTGCAAAGTAGGACGAAGGTAAAAATAGTCTTTCTTTTGGAAATGGGTTATCAGATAAGACGAGTGAACGAGAAAATCTAATTTTTATGGTGCACTTGGCAGTCCAAAGTAAAAAGTCCTGCTGGCTTCATTCTTCCATTTTAAGTTACAGTAATTAATTAAATCATCTGTCTCTTTTAATAACAAAGTCAAAGTTAATTTTATCAAAAACATGAGTGGTTGTAACAAATAATCCACTAGTGGCTTAATGAGGACACATCATGCTGCCATCAGCAACTAGTAGACAACCTGATGGATTTGGCTTGCTCTTTTTGAAGATTCTAAAGATACTTCAGTAAGATCAACACAATGTAATTTTAGACATCTGATCATATCCTTTCTCAGAAGACACTTCTTTTCCATTAAATCATATTTATTTTAATAACACTAATTAGATATTTTAATCCCTTGGAAATTAAAGGTCAAGTATGTGAGAAATGATTGGGGTACCTCTAAGGGCATAATACAACAAATTCCCCTGCCCACATGGGTTAATTAGCACGTGCTTTATGTATTAACAGACAAACATGGCAATGAGCATTATAAGAGCAGCAGTTGGGTGCACAATGAAAAGTGGCTTTAGAGTAAATAACATGGCAGGGCACATCAGACGTCCAGGCTACCAGAAGTCATCTCCTGTGAGCTCTCTGAAGGCAACCAGACGTCCATCCACACACACAGAGTGCCAAAATTACATATTCATATAACAAATTACAAAGTTATTCCAGTAATGGAAAAGACATTTCCAAAGTAAAGCAACTAATCCAACAGCTGAAGACTAGCCACAGAGAAGATGAAGACAGGCAAAAGAGACGGAGAGAGGAGGGAGAGGGAGCAGGAGAAGGAAGGGAAGAGGCGTGAAAGGGGGAGGGGAGGAGGCGAGGAGGGGGAGGGAGAAGGGAGGGAAAGAGAAGGAAATCCTATCCACTTATAACACAGAACAGTCTTCCTACAGAGAAATGAAACCAAAGGTAACAGCTCTGGGGGCTCCGTCACAGGCTCTCTACCTGGCAGAGTACATAGTATCTGTGATGTAAAAGGATGACCGTAAGTCACTAAGAAAAGATTCCTTTCTTTACTATTTCCCAATCACTAAAATAGAACAGAACAGAACACAGCAGCACTGTCTCAACTGCTGAAATCAGGCTACTGGGAGGCCGTGTGGTAGGAGAGGCACGGCTCGGAAACAAGACCAGACAGCACTCTGAGGAGGCATCGCCTACAACCACTGCAAACCGACACCCACAGAAAGCCTCCTGAGCACCAGGAACATACCTCCCTAAACCCAAGGCTATGCTCAACTGCATAAATCAAACGTAGTCCTTACTAGAATCCCCTCTTCCCTAGATCAGCTGAGCTTTCCTTTAAGAAAAATAAGCGGCCAGAACCTATGCCACATAAAATATCTGGATTTACCTTTTTAGAGATGTGATTAGACTTGGTAGCACAGTTATATTAGACGGAAAAACCCACATAATCTTCCTTTCACCAATCTTTCCTTTTACTAATTCATACATATAAAATACACTCAGAAACGACAGCTTTTTAAAGATACTTAAGGTAAGAGTCCTTTCAGAATTAGATAAATATCTACCTCATTTGGAGATAAAACAAATTAATTTAAAAAAATAAAATATCTGGTTCACCTACATCAGTCTATCATGGGCTCTTGCCAGCAGTGCAGCCGAGAGATCTGCACAGGTCGAGGTGACAGGTGGGTTGTGGACGGAGGGGCCCAGGGGAAAGACCTGTGATCTAATAATGGCCCTGTAATCAGCAGGCTGTGACCTGGGGCTGCGCCTCATTACCCCTGGAGCTTCATTTTATGAAATGTAATCTCCCTCTGTGTGTGTGTGTGTATGTGTGTACATAACCACATCACACACGCACACGTCTCTGTCTCTCTCTAGGGAGGCTAGTCAGTTCAGTTCAGTCACTCAGTCGTGTCCGACTCTTTGCGACCCCATGAACCACAGCACGCCAGGCCTCCCTGTCCATCACCAACTCCCGGAGTTCACCCAAACCCATGTCCATCGAGTCGGTGATGCCATCCAACCATCTCATCCTCTGTCGTCCCCTTCTCCTCCTGCCCTCAATCTTTCCCAGGATCAGGGTCTTTTCAAATGAGTCAGCTCTTGGCATCAGGTGGCCAAAGTATTGGAGTTTCAGCTTCAACATCAGTCCTACCAATTGAACACCCTGGACTGATCTCCCTTAGGATGGACTGGCTAGGCCCCAGGTTAGACCCCAGGTTAAAATAACATAGGGAGCACCTGTTTCTGCAAAGTGAGTTCTGTGAACTCAGGCATTCAAATCACCAGTGTCCCAATTGACTCTAGGTCTCTCAGGTCTTCTCTGCAAGAAGACTAATTCATCTGCTTTCTCCCTGATCTGTTCGCTCACCAAGATCTGCCAATTCTTTGATTTCTGAACCCGTTACCAGTAAAATAAGTGAAAGTATTAATTGCTCAGTCTTGTCTGACTCCTTGCGATCATATGGACTATAGCCCTCCAGGTTCCTCTGTCCATAGAATTTTCCAGGTAAGAATACTACAATGGGTAAAATAAGGGCTATGGCAAATGATCTCTACGATCCATTTCCAGTGATGATATTCTATTTTATTTTGAAATATTCAGAATAAATTATTTCATGCTTATTAAATACCCTACCCTACATTAATAAGGCAGTATCACTATAATCAATGTCAGGGTTCTTCAAGTTCAGCCCACAGGTTGCCAGCCACCTATTTTGTAGTTTTACCACCTTACAGGAGTCAAGATGAGTAGCTGCCACTGCCTGGATGACCCCTCACATAAGGTTATCAACTTCTGATCTAGGCAAAGAACTTGAGAGTTGATACTATTAAAATTATTTCTCTTTTCCTATGTGTCTGTAATAATCACAGTCTCACTAATAATTTTCTAAAACTCCTGCTTGCAGAGCATAGCTTTCTTCTTTGCTCCTAAGCCACAGAGGAGACAGTCCATACCCAGTGAGCTGGGCCAGGAGCCAAGTAGTTTAGCACTCTTCCCAAACTGGAAATAATGCTTTCCTTTGGCTGACTACCAAAGCCAGGGTCAAAGCTTCAGACTCTGTTTTGAGGTTGGGAGTAGAATGAGCAAAAGGCGAGTGCACTCCCACTTTCCCCGTGACGCTGGACCATCCCCACCCCACCGCCCCAATGGTGCACTACACCATTTAGGAGGGCGTTACTGACACTAAGGGGCTGCCCTGACAGCTCAGTTGGTAAAGAATTTGCCTACAAAGCAGAAGACCCTGATTCCTGGGTCAAGAAGCCCGATGGAAAAGGGAGAGGCTACCCACTCCAATATTCTTGGGCTTCTCTTGTGGCTCAGCTGGTAAAGACTCTGCCTGCAACGCAGGAGTCCTGGCTTCAATCCCTGAGTTAGAAAGATCCCCTGGAGAAGGGAATAGCTATCCACTCCAGTATTCTGGCCTGGAGAATTCCATGGACTGCATAGTCCAAGGGGTCAGACGTAACTGAATGACTTTCAAGAAAATAAAGTGTCACTGTTTCCATTGTTTCCCCATCTATTTGCCGTGAAGTGATGGGACCAGATGCCATGATCTTCCTTTGTTGAAAGTTGAGTTTTAAGCCAGCTTTTTCATTCTCCTCTTTCACCTTCATCAAGAGGCTCTTTAGCTCCTCTTTGCTTTCTACCATTAGGGTGGTGTCATCTGCACATCTGAGGTTACTGATATTTCTCCCCACATTCTTGATTCCAGCTTTAGCTTCATCCAGCATGGCATTTCGCACAATGTACTCTGCATAGAAGTTAAATAAACAGGGTGAAAATATACAGCACTGATGGACTCCTTTTCCAATTTTGAACCAGTCCTTTGTTCCATATCCGGTTCTAACTGTTGCTTCTTTACCTGCATACATGTTTCTCAGGAGGCAGGTAAAGTGCTCTGTTATTCCCATCTTTCAAGAATTTTTCACAGTTTGTTGTGATCCACAAGGCTTTAGCATAGTCAATAAAGCAGAAGTAGGTGTTTTTCTGGAATTCTCTTGCTTTTTTGATGATCCAACAGATGTTGGCAATTTGATCTCTGGTTTCTTCTGCCTTTTCTAAATACAGCTTGAACATCTGGGAGTTCTCAGTTCACATACTGTTGAAATCTAGCTTGGAGGATTTTGAGCATTACTTTGCTAGCATGTGAAATGAGTGCAATTGTGCGGTAGTTTAAAAATTCTTTGGCATTGCCTTTCTTTGAGACTGGAATGAAAAGTGACCTTTTCCAGTCCTGTGGCCACTGCTGAGTTTTCCAAATTTGCTGGCATATTGAGTGCAGCACTTTCACAGGGTCATCTTTCAGGAACTGAAAGAGCTCAGCTGGAATTCCATCACCTCCACTAGCTCTGTTCACAGGATGCTTCCTAAGGCCCACATTCTAGGATGACTGGCTCTAGCTGAGTGATCACACCATGGTGGCTATCTGAGTCATGAAGATCATTTTTGTATGGTTCCTCTGTGTATTCTTGCCACCTCTTCTTAATATCCTCAGCTTCTGTTAGGTCCCTACCATTTCTGGGCTTACTTGTGCCCATCTTTGCATGAGATGTTCCCTAGGTATCTCTAGCTTTCTTGAAGAGATCTCTAGTTTTTCTCATTCTATTGTTTTCCTCTATTTCTTCACATTGTTTTCTTAGGAAGGCTTTCTTATCTCTCCTTGCTATTCTCTGGAACTCTACATTCAAATGGGTATATTTTTCCTTTAAATTGCCTTTCACTTCTCTTCTTTTCTCAGCTATTTGGAAGGCCTCTTCAGACAACCATTTTGCATTTCTTTTTCTTGGGGATGGTTTCAAAACTACGAGCATTAAATGAATAGCTCCCAATAAAATTATCTATAGAAGGATATCAGAAAATTAAGTTCTTAAAACAGAAGTTCTTCAAGTCACTGCCTACACAAATTCTACTACATGCTAAGTAGATGGGGGTGGGTAGAGTGTAGAGGAGAGGCAAAGTGGTTCAGATTGTAGCAGAGTTAAGAATATAAACCCTGTAGTCACACAGCCTGGGTCTGAAAGCTGGCTCTAGCTATTATTAGCAATATTATTTTCAGCCAGTTATTGCATCTCTAAATGCTTTCAGTGCAGTTCAGTTCAGTCGCTCAGTCATGTCCAATTCTTTGCGACCCCATGGACTGCAGCACGCCAGGCTTCCCTGTCCATCACCAACTCCTGGAGCTTGCTCACATTCATGTTCGTCGAGTCGGTGATGCCATCCAACCATCTCATCCTCTGTCCTCCCCTTCTCCTGCTGCTTTCAATCCTTCCCAGCATCAAGGTCTTTTCAAATGAGTCAGTTCTTTGCACCAGGTGGTCAAAGTATTGGAGTTTCAGCTTCAGCATCAATCCTTCCAATGAATATTCAGGACTGATTTCCTTTAGGATGGACTGGTTTGATCTCCTTGCAGTCCAAGGGACTCTCAAGAGTCTTCTCCAAAACCACAGTTCAAAAGCATCAATTCTTCGACACTCAGCTCTATTCATGGTCCAACTCTCATATCCATACATGACTACTGAAGAAACCATAGCTTTGACTAGACAGACCTTGTTGGCAAAGTAATGTCTTGGCCTTTTAATATGCTGTCTAGGTTGGTCATAGCTTTTCTTCCAAGGAGCAAGCATCTTTCAATTTCATGGCTGCAGTCACCATTTGCAGTGATTTTGGAGCCCAAGGAAATATTCAAGTCTGTCACTGTTTCCACTGTCTCCCCATCTATTTGCCATGAAGTGATGGGACTAAATGCCATGATCTTAATTTTTTGAATGTTGAGTTTTAAGCCAACTTTTTCACTCTCCTCTTTCGCTTTCATCAAAAGGCTCTTTAGTTCCTGTTCCTTTTCTGCCATAAGGGTGGTGTCATTCGCATATCTGAAGTTACTGATATTTCTCCCAGCAATCTTGATTCCAGCTTGTGCTCATCCAGCCCAGCGTTTCTCATGATGTACTCTGCATAGAAGTTCAATAAGCAGGGTGACAATATACAGCCTTGACATACTCCTTTCCCAATTTGGAACCAGTCTTTTGTTCCATGTCTGGTTCTAACTGTTCCTAAAAGCTTTAGTTTCCTTTACTGATAATAATACCTTTAGAGATAAGAGCGGTATAATGCGATCATACATGAAAAAGGTAAATTTAATATAGTACTTGAGAGTACACTCACTGCTTCCTATTACTTCATCCCATTCAATAATAATCGTAAAATTAATTCTACTAAGCTCTAGTGTTAATATAGATTCTACAGATGAATACACTTGTTTGATTACATATAACATGTCGAAGTTATACCCCTCATTCACAAATCTTGAAGATGCATCATGTATAAATGTTTGATTTCTAGTGAATTTATTCTGGACTGCAGGTTAAAGGGAGTAAGTAGTTTTACTCAGAAAAAGCAAAACAAACCTAACTGGCCAAAATATAAAAGAGAAGGGGAGGAAACATCACCTTCAATAGAAGAAGCAAATAGTTACAATCACAGACAACAGTATGAAGAATTTCTACCAAATACAGTGAAATCTGTGCCAAATGAAGGGTGTCAGGTGAAGCTTCTTCAATTCTTGGGAAAGCTACGAAGTCATCTAAGTCATACTGATGCGCATGTCCTTCTGACCCATTCTCTCCACTGTCTGCGTCCCAGAATCCCTATCTAACATCCTTTCGATGATCGAGAGGTCATCCTCAGGAGAATCTCCCTTCATGCTACAGAAGAACAAGCTAAGGACGCTGCATGAGAGACCAACCAAGCACCTTCATTATTTTTGATAGAGCTGCTGGAAATGGAGGATAAGAATCAATCACCATTGACCACAACCTAAGTTAAGAATCTATGATCCAAGTTGCTGCCCCAACTATCTGTAGTACATCAAGAATAAGCGAAGCTAAGCTACCAGGACTGACAGAAAACACATTCAGTTTGAGAGCTAGGTAAAGAAACAAACACAAGTGATGCTCACTTTTTGCCCCTCCTTACTCTATTCTTTACTGATAGATGCTCTGGGAAAACATATTCCTCAGTGATATATAACGGAGGTCCAGTGGTTAGGGCTCTGTGCTTTCACTGTCAAGGGCTCAGGTTCAATCCCTGGTCAAGCCACACCCCACCAACCAACAATCTTAAAGGATTTAGCACGGGACTAGAGCAAAATACACAAAGGCGGAGAAAACTGAGCAAGGTAGTTAATAGGTAAATATATTTGAAAGTAATCCCAGGAAAGGAGAGGAAGAATGTGTGAACTACCTATTACACACAGGGGCTTCCCAGGTGGTGCCAGTGGTAAAGAACCTGCCTCCCAGTGCAGGAGACACTAGAGACACGTGTTCAGTCCCTGGGTTGGGAAGATCCCCTGGAGGAGAGCATGGCAACCCACTCCAGTATTAATGCCTGGAGAATCCCATGGACAGAGGAGCCTGGCGGGCTACAGCCCATAGGGCTGCAGAGAGCCAGACAGCATAGAAGCGGCTGAGCACGCATGTGTTATACACAACTTCAGAGAAATTAAATTCTGAGCAAAGACCTCAAAGAGCTCTAAGAAAGACGTAAGACAATGCAAGGAGATGAGAGCTGGCAGACCAGGATCGAGAAAAGGAAAAAAGCAGTTAAAGATGAAAGCCTAGAAACAACCAAAAGCAAAACAGATATGCCTTAAAACACAGTCAAGAATCTGAAGCCACAGCTAGAACGAATCTGTAAAAACCCAGGTCAGGCTGTCCCTCCACTGGTTTTCCAGATCACTTTAAGGGCCAAAGCAAGCCCTTAACTGGAATGCACCCACCTCTGCTTTATTCCCTACTGCTTCTTTCACTTGCCTTCACACATGCTGCACTCTGTGGTATTAGTTCTTATCTCTTCATTTCCACCAAGTTACTGCACCACACGCAAGGCTCTCTTCCTTATTTGCTTCAGTTATCTCCTCGTATGTCCCTGAATTCTTTCCTCATAATCCAACACAAATAGCAACTGATCCCCGCCCAACATGCTATTCCTTTACCTTATCCATAGCAATTATCATCGCATGACAAACTATATACATTAACTTGCAATTATGTCCTCCATTAAAACATAAGACCTTTCTTTGGGATTGGAATGAAAACTGACCTTTTCCAGTCCTGTGACCACTGCTGAGTTTTTCAAATTTGCTGACATATTGAGTGCAGCACTTTCACAGCATCATCTTTTAGAATTTGAAATAGCTCAGCTGGAATTCCATTGCCTCCACTAGCTTTGTTTGTAGTGATGCTTCCTAAGGCCCACCTGACTTCACATTCCAGGATGTCCAACTCTAGGTGAGTGGGAGTGATCACACCTTCGTGATTATCTAGGTCATGAAGATCTTTTTTGTACAGTTGTCGGTGTATTCTTGCCACCTCTTCTTAATATCTTCTGCTTCTGTTAGGTCCATACCATTTATGTCCTTTATTGAGCTCATCTTTGCATGAATGGGCTTTATTGAGCCCATCTCTGCAGTTGCCCAGTGGTGTCCAACTCTTTGCGACCCATGGACTGACTGTCCACGGGATTTTCCTGACAAGAATACTGGAGTGAGCTGTGATTGGCAAATTACTTTCACTTATTCTGCAGGATGCCTTTTCGTCTTGTTGGTTTCCTTTGCTATGCAGAAACTTTGAAGTTTGATGTAGTCTCACTTGTAACATCTGCTTTTGTTTCTTTTGTTATTGGTGTCAAATCTAAAATGTCATCACCAAGACTAAGGCCAAGGATCAGTCTTACCGTCTATGTATTCTTCTACGAGTATGATTCTTATGCTCAAGTCTTTAACCCATTTTAAGTTGATTTTTGTGTATAGTGTAAGACAGTTGTCCAGTTTTCCCAAAACCATTTACTGAAGAGATGGTCCTTTCCTCACTATATATCCTTGCTTCTTTGTCATAAACTAATTGACCATGATTCGCACGAGTTTATTTTTGGGCTCTTTTTGTTCCGCTGATCAGTGTGCCTCCTTTTATGTCAATACTATGCTGTTTTGATCACTACAGCTCTGCTCCTCTTACAACTACACAAGGCGTTACCAAAGAACTCAGTGTTGACAGTTCTATGGTTACTCGACATGTGAAGCAAACTGGAAAGGTGAAAAAGCTCAATAAATGGGTGCCTCATGAGCTGACCAAAAACAAAAAAAATTGTCATTTTGAAGTGTCGTCTTCTTTTACTCTTTGCAACAACAATGAGCCACCTCTCGATCAGATTATTTTGTGTGACAAAAAGTGGATTTTAAACAATGAAAACCAGTGTTCATAGTTGGACCAAGAAGCTCCAAAGCACTCCCCAAAGCCAAATTTGCACCAAAAAAGGTCATGGTCACTGTTTGGTTGTCTGTTACCCATCCACTACAGCTTTCTGAATCCTGACAAAACCGTTACATCTGCAAAGTATGCTCAACAAATCAATGAGATGCACTGAAGACTGAAACGCCTGCAGTAGATACCGGTCAATGGAAAGGGCCCAATTCTTTTCCACAACAAGGCCTGATCGCCTGTTGCACAACCAACATTTCACAAGTTGAACTGGGCTAAAAAGTCCTGCTGCATCTGCATATTCACCTGACACCTCTTGCCAACCGACTACCATTTCCTGAAGCATCTCAATAACTTTTTGCAAGGAAAATGCTTCCACGACCAGCTGGAGGCAGAAAATGCTTTCCAAGAGTGTAAAATCCTGAAGCACAGATTTTTATGCTATAGGAATACACAAACTTATTTCTCATTGGCAAAAATGTGCTGATTATAATGGTTCATATTTTGATTAATAAAGATGTGTTTGAGCCTAGTTATAATGATTTAAAATTCATGGTCTGAAAGCACAATTACGTTTGCACCAACCTAATATAACTCTATACACTCATGCAACTTGTTATAAAAACCACAGTAAAAAAAATTTATTAATTTATTATGGCAAAAATTCTGTTCAGGCTACTATTTAGTAGGATTTTCACTCAGAATGTCTCTTCAGTGCTCCTTCTCCCAAATATCAAAGGAATGATACTATCTCTCCAACTGCCTTATGCATATCTCTGTGCAATCTGACAACACAAGCTGAATTTGAACATAAGCATCCTTTCTCAATAAATATCAGATTATTGTAAAATAATCTTGGTACTACAAAAATATTTCTAAGCTCTCTTTGATCACCTATTTTAGGTTTGCAAGAAGTCTGACTGCCATAGGAGCTATTCTATAGGAGACTGTTATACCATTTCTTCATATATAAGGTTTTGAACAGTTTAGAAGTTAAAAATAAAGTACAATTTCCTAAAATAAATTTTACAGGCCCTCAAAAAGAATTAGATATATGATATTTAAAGACATAAATCTTGCTGCCATCATTTTCAAAATATACCTACTATCATATAATTTCTTATCCCTCCAATGCTAGACTAGCTCCAAGCTACCATCACCTCCTCCTTGAAGAACTGTAATCAGCTTCTAGTAACTCTGTGGTCAATGAGGCCTTGTATGACTACTTTGTGTAACACCCAACCCTATATAATGCTTATCCCACTCTATCACAGCTGTCCCTCATCATTCGCACGGAAACTGGTTGGAAGACTCCCTGTGGATATCAAAATTCACAGATGCTCAGTTCTTACGTAAAATGTTATAGTATCTGCATATAACCTATACATGTGCTTCTGAATACTTTAAATTCTCTCTAGATTACTTATAATACCTAATACACTATATAAATAGCAGTAAATAGAATACAATGCTAGGTAAATAGCTGCCACTGAATGGTAAATGCAAATTTCCCCCTTGAACACTCTGGAATATTTTCAATCTATTTTTCACCTATGGTTGGTTCAATCCATGAATACAGAACCCATGAATACAGAGGGCTGACCTCATTCTCATCTATTTTTTCATTTTCCCATAGCATTTATCTCATTTTACATGCTGTAAAGTTTACTTGTATCTGTAGCCTGTTTTTCTTCAGTTATATGCTCCACAAAGGAGGTGACTTGTTTTCCAATGTACTCAGTACCAGAAGACTACCTGGGACATGTTATGAGATCATTACTTCTAGGATAAACAAGTTTCAGGTTGTCTAACAAATATGAGGAAATAGTGAGGTTTAATAAATATTAATGACAAAAATATACATGATGTGCTCTTACACAGAGCTGACCATACCAGATAAAATAAGCAATTCAATGATTTCTGCATCTCCAAGATAGGCAGCAGCATGCAGTGGAGTTCTCTTTTCATTGTCCTGTGATAAGAAGGAAAGGTGGAACATAAATTTTAATATAAAGTTAATTTTAATATACTTTAAATGAAGAAAACCCACTATAAACTAGCTTACTACTTCCACAACTCTAGTATGCAAGTCCCATTAACAAAGTATTTCTTTGCTAGGAGAAGAAAAGCCTAAAAAATATATTTTGGCTTTAAAAGAATAGTATAAAATACAGTAAAGAATAAAAGATAAATCTAAGATGACAAAGCAATAGCTTCTTAGACTTTCTTTGAATAAAGATTTACATTGCTAAAATATACAGGAAAATTTCCTTTACTTCACACTACTTGCCCACCTACCCCAAATATATTTCCACAATTTCACACAGTTTATAAAACAAACCCTAACAAACCAAAAAGGTTGCTTATCAAAATGTTCCTCACCAGGGAACATTTCAAATGTTTCCATAGAACTACAGTGGCAAAAGTAGAAAATATCTCTGGGGATCTGAAATTATCTCTTAAAATAATCTTAAGGTTTTTCTTAAAGTTCCTGCCAATTTTGGTTTTGGCTCTAAAATATATTCCTATCCTATACATAGTCTTCCAACCTTCCTCTAGAAACGGAAGCTATATCTAAGCGCACGGCTGTGTACACGTCTTGCCTCAACAATAAGGTCCTCCAGTTTGAGAAGCAGGATCTTAGAGTAACGTCACATTTACAGATTCAGTTCAAAGTATACCTCATCTAAAGTTTCAACAGTGTTGCTGAAGTCACTGCATCTGAGAAAGCTATTCATTTACAAATATTTATTTTGAAATTTACAACCAAATGTTTAGATACTGGTTTTTTGAGCCAGACTGTTAGTTTTTTTCCATTACCCATTTCCCTCTTTGCCCAGAGGAATAAAGTTTTACCTGGTTATTGACCCACCCAGCAAGAGAACAGACTCCTAGCATGCCTTGAAGCATTGTTACTTAGTGTGGACAGATCATGTGTGGGAGGAAGGAACCGGACAACTTTGACAACTTCAGCCTAAAAGAAACTACTCCAGAGCCAAGACTAACATTTCCCACCTCCCTCACACTGAATAGCACGTGTCAAACTGTGCCAGCTTTGACCATGCAGAGGTAGGCTAATATCCCACAAGACTTAAGCAAAACATACTGAATGATCTTGTAGAACAAAGCTGCCCCAACAACACACAGTTGAACCACTGACTTCTAGACTATTAAGAGAAATAAAATTCTTAAATAGGTATCATGGACATCCCTGGAAGTCCAGTGGTTGGCAGTCCGCCTGCCAGTGCAGGGAACATGGGTTTGACCCCTGGTCCGGGAAGATCCCACATGCCAAGGGACACCTAAGCCTGTGTGCCACAACTCCTGAGCCCGTGCTCCACAATAAGAGAAGTCACAGCAACGCAGAAGCCCCAGCACCGCAGTTAAGAGTGCAGCCGCCACGCACTGCAACTAGAGAAAACCCACGCGGCAGCAACAAAGACCCAGTGCAGCCACACATGAGTAAGTAAGTAAATAACAATCATAAAATGGGTATTTTTGGGGGGGTCTTGTATTATGATATTGTAACTTTCAAGACTAAAAAAATGAAAAATTTCACATCACAATAATCTTCCAGTTTGGCAATACTCCAATTATACTAAGAAAAGATTGTTATGCCAAATGGGAATAAATTAGGGGAAAAAACTGCTAATCAAAACAGGGGTTAAAAATATTCACAGGCAATTGTAAAAAGGTTTAGATGTATTTATATAAAATTATTAGAAAATATGTATAATACATAATTATAACTGGCCCCATATACATTTCTTCATATAATGTTAATATATTTGTGTCCTTAAAATAGTAACAGGTGATAAAAAAAAAAGAGGTTGATATAGTAGTTGTTACTGTTTTTTTATAAGCTAAGAGTTCTTGTCTCTCTAAAGCCCAGTTAATTTCCACAAGATCGTATTTTTTCTTCCAATACATACCCCATTAAACAAATGGTTTGCATAGCAATTATCGGACAAATAGTCATTGAAAAAGCTAACACAGAAGCACTAAAATATAAGGCTTTATTCAAAGCTGAGTCCTAAACTTAATCACTTCAATAAAAGGATCCTTGGCTGAAGGCTTTTCAGTGTTAATCACTAACACATCAAACTTCCCTATGGTATTTGGTGGTCAATGGTTTAGTCGCTAAGTCGTGTCCAACTCTTGAAACACCGTGGACTGTAATCTTCCAGGCTCCTCTGTCCATGGGGATTCTCCAGGCAAGAATACTGGAGTGATCTGCCATTTCCTTCTCTACCCTATGGTATCCCTGGGTCAGGAAGATCCCCTGGAGAAGGAAATGGCAATGTACTCCAGTACTCTTCCCTGGAAAATCCCATGGATGGAGAAGCCTGGTAGACTATAGTCCATGGGGTCACAGAGAGTCGGACACGACTGAGCGACTTCACCTTCTTTCCTTCTTTAAACCCACTCAAACTGAGGAAAACATCTCCTCCACAGTATAAACCACATACACAGCACTCACAGAACACATACACACTCACATTTATGTGTGAGAGATGTATGGAATTCTATGACTCAATGCCTTGAATCCTATTAATGTATTTTATGACTATGAATGTTTTTTCCCTTTGATCTGTAGAGAGGAAAAACTAAGGAACAAATTGATTAATTTTAAAAGAAAAAATTTTACCTATCAAATTTAGCTGCAGTTAAATACTGAAAATGATACAATAAAACACTTAAGTTCCTTTTAACAAAATTTATTAGAATGAAAAAATCCTCTTACACACGCTGAATTTCACTTCAAGGATTTTTTTTTTTTTAGATAAAGATACTGCTATGTGTGAGAAAAACTTTAAGTATATTTACTGACCATAGTTGGAAGCAAAATGCTGAAACAATTTAAATGCCCATCAACAAGCAAACGGTTATTAAAAATTTATGAAACGCAAGCAGTTCTTAACCAACCTTCATTTAACTGACTCAGGTTAATCAACATTCTGTTTCCTGAGTAAAAGTAAGGGTGACTTTGGCACAGCATGTGTTCTGAGTATCAGACCACGGCAGCCGGCCCTGCTCGTGCACCCCTATCACTGGGTGTGTGCACCAAGGGGAGAGAGGTGTGCTAACACACCTGCTTGCGCCAACTGTGCCTGCAATCACACGTGCGATTTGTTTACATATTATTTAAACCGAGAAACAGGAGTGAAGAAAAAGCAAATTGTCTGTATGATCACTAGGTTAAATACTATATTAAGACTCAATACAAGCTACCAAAAAAAGTACTGTTGAACTGGGTGCAGCCAAGACAACTAATGCACTAAGGCAGTTAATATATGCAGAGCTTGTCTTGGGTATCTAAATTCTTACATCACTTTAAGAAACCCCAAATGGGAATTAGAGCTAACACCCTGGGGCAATGGTCTATGCAAGGAAAGTAACACTGAACTCCTGTTAGTGGACTCCACATTGTCAACCAAAAGCCTTACCCCAATTTTTAAAAACCAGCTGGAATATTACACATTATTACAGTAAAATGATTAAAGATCATTTAAAATGCTTCCTTCTGTCAGACTTTGATTAGCTTATCAACTACCAGTTGTGCACATTTTTAGATTAGAGTCTTGGAGCTGTATATCCATGGAATGAAACACTATGTCCAATTCCAAAGTGTGTGGGTTTTCCCCACACATCCACACAACGTCCCAAGGCTAGCTAGCTCTCCTACAACTTAACACGATTCTGACACTACCCGCCAGGGGACAGCATCAGATGCCACAGGCTAAGGACTCAGTGCTACAAGAGGGGTTCCCCGCCCCACCACAGAGGTCAACAGCAAGTTCAGGTTGTTATCAGACCGCTGACTGGCTACAAACCCAGGTTCCCCTGACCTCCTTGGCTGTGACTAACTGCTAGAGCTGCTGACAAGACTTAGAAAAGCAGTTTGCTAACTAGATTACCAGGTTATTACACAAGATGCTGGAGGATATGAATTACAACAGTCAGATGAAGAGAAACACAGGACAAGATCCTAAACAAAGGAGATTCTGTCCTCAGAGTCTGGGACCTGGCCCAGTGGCACGTTTAAGCATTTCTGGTTCACCAGCCTGGAAACTCACTGAACCCCTCACCTTGTGGGTTTATGAGTTCCCACTGACTGCTGGCAACTGAACTCAATTTCCAGCCCTTCTCAGAGATCAGAGGGTGAGACTAAAAGTTCCGATCACGTGGTTGGCTCCACAGGCAAGGACCCCTTTCCAAAAGTCGTCTCATTAACATAAGGCACCACGGTTTTCCTCCTAGGAAATGTCAAAGTTTTTTCTGTGCTAGAAATAGAGACTAAGACTAAATATATATATTTCCTATTATAAACCATAATATTACACTATGCTTTCAATTTAAAATAACAAGCAGACCCCAGTGCTCCTTATTAATGGAACATCTTTAAAGCGAAGTGTTAAATGAAAAATGCAGCCTAGCAACAATTGTGTTAAAGGTTCTACACACTCCTAGACTTGAATATGCATAAAACATCCTTCAAGGATACTCAAGGATATCCTGTATATTTAAGATACAGTGACTGCCTCTAGGTGAAGATCACTGACACACGAGAGTTTGAGGGTGAGAGAGTTACTTCTCACCATCTGTGGCCTTTGGTACTGCCTGGAGTTACTACCATGTACATGTTTCAAATAGTAAAATAAAAAATTAAAAATAACATTTCAATCAGCTGAAAAGCATTTCAATAACTTCCCATACCAGGCATTTTTACAAGTCCAAGTGCCCATTAAAAAAAATGTTTCTTACATAATCAGTTTTTAAAGAAACCATACCTCCATGTTGTATTTCAAACAAACTTAACTAGAATTATTAAATACACAAAACAGACGCAAATAAAAAATTTAACTCATTTGATCACAAAGCTTTTTGATTATATCCACTGAAGTAAACACATTTTTCTTGTAGTTCTCATGTGGTGCTCTGAAAAGATATTTTGTGCATATGATCAGGACTACAAAAATTATTTACCCTCCCTCGATAAAAGCAAAACAAAAAATAGCTTTAGCTCTTACAAGTGATTATCCCGAAGATGAAAAAAGGACACACATTAATGGAGACTAGTGACTACTAACCACTTAAAGCTGATAGTGTTAGTTGCTCAGCTGTGTGACTCTCTGCAGCCCCATGGACTGTAGCCCACCAGGCTCCTCTGTCCATGGGATTTCCCAAGCAAGAGTACTGGAGTGAGTTGCCACTCCCTTCTCCAGGGGATCTTCCCTACCCAGGGATCAAACCCGGGTCTCCCACATTGCAGGCTGAGTCTTTAGCGTCTCAGCCACCAGGCGAGCCCCATAGGCAAATGCTGTGCCGGTGCAGTGCGTACCAGTGACTGGACAATGAGGACGTTACTTTGTGGTGGTACAACAGTTCTCCATCTTGAACCTGTGGGTGGTTATACAAATCTACACATATGGCAAAATGTCCCAGAATTATATACGAAGACATTAGTACTACTCCGTTCCTCCTCCCCCCAAATGGGTGCATGCAAAAACTGCTGAAACCCAAGAAAGATGTGTTGTCTAATTGAGCTGTACTGTTCCAGTATCAACTTCCTGCTTTGGGGGTTTCCCTGGCAGTCCAGTGGTTAAGACTCCATGCTTCCAATGCAGGGGGCACGGGTTCAATCCTTGGTTGGGGCACTGAGCTCCCACATGCTGTAGTGCAGCCAAAAAAAAAAAAAAAACCCTAAACTTCCTGCTTCTGATAATGCACTGTAAGTAACAGGTCATCACAGGAGGAATCTGAAAGATGGAAACACAAAACCCTCTCTGTACCATTTTTTAAAATTCTGGAGTGTCCATAAATAATTTCTCCAAAATAAGGTTTTTAAAAAGTGTTCAGAAACATCCTGAATTATACTTTAGTTTTTATGCTGTTTTATAGTGAACTCTGAAATGCTCACCAAAACACAGGCAAGCAAGGTTAACAACTTGTGAGAAAGAAGGGAATCCATGGTGCATCTCAGCACAGGCCAGGAAAAGGGTGAGATCCACTAGGAAGTGCCTTACGTTAAACCTGGGAACTCAAACTGCACCTCTACGTTCTCAACATTTTCTGTGGAAGTTTTAACTTAAAGCAGATCTGGGGACCTGGCTGGAATAGGAGGAAGTGTTCATGTGAGTAGTCAGTCGTATCCAACTCTTGGCGACCCCAGGGACTATATAAAAATAGGTAAGTGAAAGACAGAAATGATAAACTGAGAGACAGCACATCTGTATAAGGAGAAATAGAGAGTCTAAGAATTCACCTATTGATACGGATTCAACTACATCCTCCGCAGCAGTGACTCAAATCCGTAATTCTGCCCTGCTCCAGGTGCTGAAGCTTTCGTGTATATTAGCTGAAACCAGGAAGGACAGTAGCACTAGCCTCACACAGCTTGCTTTATATGCTGGGACCGCTCTAAGCATTTTACCTCAGCAGGTTAAGAAAATGAATACCGAATAGGAAATCAAGTCACAGAAAAAAAGTTTAAGGAATTTACTCATCTGGAATTGGCAGAATCAGGACAGAAGCACCGGCAGTTGGGCTCCAGGGTGCATGCTGTTAACTTATTCGACCCAATGGACCCTAGCCCACCAGGCTCCTCTGTCCACAGCATTTCCCAGGCAAGAATACTAGAGCGGGTTTGCCATGCCTTTCTCAGGGGATCTTCCCAACCCAGGGATCGAACCTGTATCTCTTATGTCTCCTGCATTGATAGGCAGGTTCTTTACCACCAGCACCACCTGAGAATCTCAATTTACTATACACACTCTATAAGGCTCCATTGTACACTGAACCATTGTTTGTTTAAAACTAACCACTCTCCCTCAAAACCTGTGGCCTGACTTCACTTTTTCTTATCAAACTTCTTATAATTTTCTAAGTAGTTTTCTTTTCTCTGTTTTCCATTTACTTTCCTCTAATGGTTACTTTCTTGGCTGCCACTTATCATTTTTACTTTTATTTCTACTACTATCAGACTGAAACTTTGTTAAAAAATCTGGGTGTCAGCTTCTGGTCCACATAACTCAGCTGGAGTTACCCAGGAAGGAGTCAAATCTACTCTTTGTCTTTACCTCTTCATAAAGTAAGTTATGATAGCTGGTTGTCCTCAAGACCCTGCACTCGGAGAAGTGGTTAACCTCTGCCTTGGGGATATAGTTTTATAGGGCGCTGGTGGATGTCTAAGATGCTTCAAATAAGAGAAGCCTAGTTTTTTTCAGTATGGAAGTGACACTCTGTACACTTAAGAACCATCTGGAAGAATCCTGATTGCGTTTTTAATTTTTATTTTTATGTGCCAGCAGATCAAAGTTGGAAGGCAATTTCACATTCACTAAATCATTAGCTCAATCACCTTTAGTGGCACCAATCATCTCCACTCTCCCTCCTTAACCTGATGTTTGAAAGCACTAACCTATCGCTGAAACCAGTTGCTGTTCAGTCGCTCAGTCATCTCCAACTCTTTGCGACTCCATGGACTACAGCATGCCAGGCTTACATCCTTCACCATCTCCCGGAGCTTGCTCAAACTCACGTCCATTGAGTCGGTGATGCCATCCAACCATCTCATCTGTCGTCCCCTTCTCCTCCTGCCTTCAATCTTTCCCAGGGTCAGGGTCTTGTCCAATGAGTCAGCTCTTCGCATCAGGTGGCCAAAGTATTGGAGCTTCAGGTTCAGCATCAGTCCTTCCAATGAATATTCAGGGTTGATTTCCTTCAGGATGGACTGGTTTGATGTCTTTGCAGTCCAAGGGACTCTCAAGAGTTTTCTCTAGCACCACAGTTCAGAAGCATCAATTCTTTAGCACTCAGCCTTCTTCATGGTCCAACTCTCACATCCATATGTGACTACTGGAAAAACCACAGCTTTGACTATACGGACCTTTGTCAGCAAAGTAATGTCTCTGCTTTTTAATATGCTGCCTATTGAAACCAGTTAATCTACTAATAGAAAGAATAGTGGCACATTTTCATCTTTCACCTTTGTTTCCTTTACCAAGAATGCATTTTGCCTGCCCAAATCCTTCCTACTCTTTATGGCCCAGTTCAAATTTCATCTCCGTCACAGTCTTCAGGACCATGTCAATTCACTGGGATCGTTCTACCCCGTGCTTCTATTACGACATTATCATTTGTACTATTCAGGTGGCATTCTTGTTATTGCTCAACTCTGGTTTATGTCATGGTTTCATAATTAGGTAATAAGTATCTGGAGGAAGCAAACTATCTAATTTTATACCCACAGCACCTGGCTGAAAGTTACATACCCCACAGGCACTAGAGAGGTTTAAACAAATTAAAATGTTAATGAGGAAAATTCACCATGAATCAATGATACACTAATGTAATGCAGCTTGTAAGAGACATGTATATCGACTTTTGGGGTCCTAGAACACAGTGCATTCTAGAAGAGCCTCTGACAGACAACTACCCAGATCTCTGGGAACACACAACTATAAAAATGAGTTAACAACTAGTTCTATAATGTTTGTTATGATTCTCTTCCAAGGAATACTTTGAGAACCTCTGTGGAACCTTTAAGTTTCAGATTACAACATGAAAAATCATCTGCATTTAGCAGAACGATGGAACTTTAAGTAAAAAGTATTTTCGACTAGTAGATGGTCTATGTTTCTCTCACTATTCCTAACAGCTACTGTTTACTGAACACATACCTTAGATGGCATTACTGGGTGCAAGGGAAAGAAATCTAAATTGAATCTGTTTAGGTAAAACGAATCTATCAGAAGGATGCCAGAATACCTCATGGAGCTGAGCACCAAACAACTACAGTTTTGGTAAGGAAGGCACATGGCAAGGCCACAGGGGAGCATGAAACATTCAGGACTCTTGTCTTTTTCTGTTTTTTCAGCATCAGCTTCTTTCCTTTGCCTTTACCAACAACACTTTCCCTCACATTAGGAAATAACACCAATAGAGATCCTGGGGTTTCCTTTGAAAAATTCAGCAGACCCAAGAGAAGTCTTTAATTTTAAACCTCAGAATAGTATTCTGATAGACTCCACTTTGGCAGGTTGCTTACCTGTATACCAACAGAGTGCAGTAACCATGTGGGACGACAAGCTTTTCAGAAAAGGAGTGCAACCCACGGATCTTTATTTTGTGGCAGGCACTGCATAAGGCATTTCACATATCTGCTTTACTTTGCAAAATGATTGTACGGTTTAGCCTGCATTATTCTTAAGAATATGCCTGCTTTTAAACCTAGGCTCTTCACCAAAACACTGTTAACAACAGACCAATTAAAAGTATTTATGAAAGTTTGGTAAGCTGTGGATTCTCCTGCGAATTGTGAAAAAAGCAAAACAGCTACAAGTACATGGCTTAGCTCCCTGGGCTGGAGGCTGACCTGCCCCACACTTGGGGACAGTGAAATCTCGCTTATTCCTTCTACACACAGAGCAGAACTATCATTGGCCTATAAACAATGTCCCTCTAATATTCTCTTTCTATATTCACACAGAAAGGAAAAGGAATGGCTAAAGGAATAACTGGGCAGGCCATTTCTCCTTCCATTTCTTTAGAAAAGTGCGCTAGCCAGAAATCCAGGATTGCATATACATTTGACCTTTGGACAGCATGGGTTTGAACTGTGTGGGTCCATATATAAGCCAGGTTTTTTCAATAAATATATTAGGAAAAATGCTGGAGATCTATGACAATTTGGAAGACTTACAAGTGAACTATGTAGTCTACATATACTGAAAAAACTAAGAAAAAGCTAGGTATCATGAAGGCATAAAATACATGTAGATACTAGTCTATCCTTACTTAGACATAAGGTGAGTGATATTTAATATATTTATGTTAGTTTTTCTACCACTGAACCACCCATGCTTTAACTTTGCTTTCAAAGGCTTATATTACTATATGGTATTCCCTCCTTCTCCTGCTCCCCCATCTTGTAATTGGAGAGACTGTGTTACCAGCCTATCAATAACACAAATAAGTTGTTTTTGTACAGGCTAGGCTTCTGAGAAACAATTGATTACACCAGGCTACCACAGAGCAATCATATTGTTGCTGCTTCAATATCACTGCATGAATTGTTGTACTTGTAAATAAACACGAGTTTCTTTTTCATATTTTCTATTTTGTAGCAATACATATAACATCTAGTGATTTGTTTCATTATAAGACAATATTGATGGGGGTGGTGAGAGAGATGATTCATCTTATAAACAGATGATGCAGACTTACAGTACTGATAAATGCAGTTAAGTACTGTAAATGTATTTCCTCTTCCTAAAATTTTCTTAATAACATTCCTTTTTTCTAGTTTAAGAATATAGTGCATGCATGGTCAGTCATGTCTGACTCTTCGCACCCCCTACTCTGAGTAGCCCACCCGGCTCCTCTGTCCATGGGATTTTCCAGGCAAGAATAGTAGAATGGGTTGCCATTTCCTTCTCCAGGGGATCTTCCTGACCCAGGGATCAAACCCACATCTCTTGAGTCTCTTGCATTAATAGGTGGATTCTTTACCACTGAGCCACTTGGGAAGCCCATAAAATACAAATAACATACCTTATCTGTTAATCAATTGTTTATGTTATTGGTAAGGCATCTAGTCAACAGTAACCTATTAGTAATAATTTTAGGTGAGTCAAAAATCATACATGAATTTTCAGCTACACCTGCTGGTTGCAGGGTAGAGGTTCAGTTCAGTTCAGTCACTCAGTCGTGTCCGACTCTTTGTGACCCCATGAATCACAGCACACCAGGCCTCCCTGTCCATCACCAACTCCCAGAGTTCACTCAGACTCATGTCCATCGAGTCAGTGATGCCATCCAGCCATCTCATCCTCTGTTGTCCCCTTCTCCTCCTGCCCCCAATCCCTCCCAGCATCAGAGTCTTTTCCAATGAGTCAACTCTTCCCATGAGGTGGCCAAAGTACTGGAGTTTCAGCTTCAGCATCATTCCCTCCAAAGAAATCCCAGGACTGATCTCCTTCAGAATGGACTGGTTGGATCTCCTTGCAGTCCAAGGGACTCTCAAGAATCTTCTCCAACACCACAGTTCAAAAGCATCAATTCTTCAGCGCTCAGCCTTCTTCACAGTCCAACTCTCACATCCATACATGACCACAGGAAAAACCATAGCCTTGACTAGTCGGACCTTTGTTGGCAAAGTAACATCTCTGCTTTTGAATATGCTATCTAGGTTGGTCATAACTTTCCTTCCAAGGAGTAAGCGTCTTTTAATTTCATGGCTGCAGTCACCATCTGCAGTGATTTGGGAGCCCAGAAAAATAAAGTCTGACACTGTTTCCACTGTTTCCCCATCTATTTGCCATGAAGTAATGGGACCGGATGCCATGATCTTCATTTTCTGAATGTTGAGCTTTAAGCCAACTTTTTCACTCTCCACTTTCACTTTCATCAAGAGGCTTTTTAGTTCCTCTTCACTTTCTGCCATAAGGGTGGTGTCATCTGCATATCTGAGGTTATTGATATTTCTCCCAGCAATCTTGATTCCAGCTTGTGCTTCTTCCAGTCCAGTGTTTCTCATGATGTACTCTGCATAGAAGTTAAATAAGCAGGGTGACAATATAAAGCCTTGATGGACTCTTTTTCCCTGTTTGGAACCAGTCTGTTGTTCCATGTCCAGTTCTAACTGTTGCTTCCTGACCTGCATACAGATTTCTCAAGAGGCAGGTCAGGTGGTCTGGTATTCCCATCTCTTTCAGAATATTCCACAGTTGATTGTGATCCACATAGTCAAAGGCTTTGGCATAATCAATATAGCAGAAATAGATGTTTCTCTGGAACTCTCTTGCTTTTTCGATGATCCAGCGGAAGTTGGCTTTGATCTCTGGGTAGAGGTGGGTGTCCTTTATTCCCATGCTGTTCAAGGATCAACTGCATTTAAGTACCAGGGATAGTACCTAGGTATGAATGTCTATACTCCCACACTTCCGAAAACACTTAACAAGAAAATATATACCCAACAGTTTAACAATGAATACACAGTAAGTCAGCTATATTAAAAATAACATAATTACCTAGTTGTGCTACTTAAACTAAAACACAAAACCAAAAACAATTCATCTCAAATAATGTACCTTAAACACAGCAACAGATGCTTTACAAACCCTAATCTCAGTAAAATAAATGCAAGCCAAACTTTAAAAACTTCAGAGCAGTAAAATGGATGCTCAATAAATATCTACTGGCTTGAATTTATCAAACTCAAAGGCAAATCTCATAAGACAGATAAAAATTAAAGTCAATGAGTAGCATAACTCAAAGCTGAAAGGAACTTGAAATGTTTAGCTTTTGACAGTAACAGTCATTCTGGATAATAGAGACAAGGAGATTTTACCTAACTTTCAATCATCCTTGTAAAGGTCACAGTTATAAAAATATTCTAGGGAAGTTGGGGAAGGGGGAAAAGAAAGCAAAGAAGAGGGTGAAAGTTATTTTCTTGGTTTAACATGTTACTAATGAGATTCTGAAAATAGCACCATCTTTTAGGACAGAAAATGTTTACAGTTCTTTATTTGTATCCTCTTATTTTTCAAGTACAGAAAAACACCAATTAAAAATGGTTTTAAAACAAAAAGATCTCCTCTCAGAAGGGCAGGGACAACACCGGTTGACTCAGTAGCTCAATGACATCAATGAGGTCTCTCTCAGAAATCCTACCTGTCCACTTTGCTGCCAACCACAACTACATGTTCCAACCACAGTGTAAAGGCTCATCTCAAGCTGGTCCACCTCAGACAACACCCAGCAACCATCCAGTAGCAGAAGTCCTCTACTCCCTGTGTGTCCACTGTGATTAGTCAGTCAGTGAAATTTCAAAAGCAGTTTTAGGTTTTAAACACATCAATATATGACATCACTCAAAGTCAGAACCTTAGGGTTCACTCTTGATGCTATAAATTCTATGGGTTTGGACAAATGTTTAATGGTACTTATGTATCTATCATTATGGTATCAGAGCATTTTCACTGCCCTAGAAATCCCATGTGCCCTGCCTATTCATTCCCACCCCCTAGCAACCCCTCATGTTTATACTGTCTCCACAGTTTTAACTTTTCCAGAAAGTCATACAGTTGGAATCATACAGTATGTAGCCTTTCAGACTGGTTTCTTCCATTAAGTATAGTATATGCATTTAAGGTTTCTTCATGTCTTTTCATGGCTTGAGAGCTCATTTGTTTTTAGTTCTGAATAATCTATTATTTATCCACTTAACGATTGAAGGACATCTTTGTTGTCATTGTTGTTCAGTCACTCAGTCGTGTCCGACTCTGTGATTCCGTGGACTGCAGCACACCAGGACTCCCTGTGCTTTACCACCTCCCAGAGTTTGCTCAAACTCATGTCCATTGGGTTGGTGATGCCATTTAACCATCTTGTCCTCTATCACCCCTTCTCCTCCTGCCTTCAATCTTGCCCAGCATCAAGGTCTTGTACAATGACTTGGCTCTTCACATCAGGCGGCCAAAGTATTGGAGTTTCAGTTTCAGCACCAGTCCTTCCAATCAATGTTCAGGACTGATTTCCTTTAGGATTGACTGGTTTGATCTCCTTGTTGTCTAAGGGACTCTGAAGAGTCCTCTCCAACAGCACAGTTTAAAAGCATCAATTCTTCAGCCTTCAACCTTCTTTATGGTCCAACTCTCACATCCATACATGACTACTGGAAAAACCATAGCTTTGACTATGTGGAACTTTGTTGGCAAAGTAGCGTCTCTGCTTTCTAACACGCTAAGTTTGTCGCCGCTTTTTTCCCAAGGAGCAAGCGTCTTTTAATTTCATGACTGCAGTCACTGTTAGAAGTGATTTTGGAGCCCAAGAAAATAAAGTCTGTCACTGTTTCCATTATTTCCCCGTCTATTTGCCATGAAGTGATGGGACTAGATGCCTTGATCTCGATTTCTGAACGGTGAGTTTTAAGCCAGCCTTCTCACTCTCCTCTCACCCTCATCAAGAGGCTCTTTAGTTCCCTTCACTTTCTGCCAAAAGGTTAGTGTCATCTGCATAGCTGAGGTTATTGATATTTCTCCAGCAGTTTTGATTTGTCTGTGCTTCATCCAGCCCACTTGGATGCATCCAAGTTTTACGTCTTCCTTCTCAATTTGTATACCATTTATTTCCTTTCCCTTGTTATTTCCACATTAGCTAGAACTTTCAGGATGATGTTGAAAAGAAGTTGAAAAGGGCCAATCTTACTGGGAAAGGTTTGAGTTTCTCACCATTAGCTGTAGATTTTTTTGTCGACATTCTTTATCAAGTTGAGGTAGTTCCCCCATTATTCCTAAGCTTAAGGAGAGACTTTATCATGCAGGTGTTGGATTTTGTCAAACACTTTTTCTACACTACAGGTATGATTTTGTGATTTTCTTTTTTAGCCTGTTGATATGAGAGTTTACATGAATTAACTTTCAAAGGTTGAACCAGACTTGCATAGCTAGCATAAATCCCAATTGACCATGTTGTAGAATTCTTCTTACATAGTGTTGTATTTGATTCATTAACACTTTGTTGAGAAACTTTCACATCTTATGTTCATGAGAGATACTGGTCTGTAGTTTTCTTTTCTTATATTGTTTTTGTCTCATTTTCATATTAGGGTAATGCTGGCCTCAAAAAATGAGTTAGAAAATATTCCCTCTGCTTCTTGCCTTTGAGAGAGACTGTAGAGAACTGGTATAATTTCTTAAGTGTTTAGTAGAATTCATCAGTGAATCTGTCTGGGCCTGGTGCTGTTTTAGAAGGTTATTAATTGTTGACTCAATTTTTTAATAGATATAACCTATTTGTACTGTCTGTTTCTTGTGAGAGTCTCAGCAAAAGAATTTTTTAAAGGATTTGTCTATTTCATCTAGGTTGTCCAATTTCCGGGCACGGAGTTGTTTGCTCCATTCCTTTATAATCCTTTTCAGGTCCACAGGCCCCACAGTGGCCGCCCTTCTTTCATTTCTGATATTAGTAATCCGTACCTCCTCTTTTTTCTTACCTGGTGGAGGCTTATCTATTTTGTCAATCTTTTTAAAGAACTAGCTTTTCTTTTCACTGAAAACAGAAAATCAATAGAGAAAAATCAATTTAGTTGACTTTTGCTCTATTTCTTCTGCTTTTTTTGGATTTAACTTGCTCTTCCTTTCCTAGTTTCCTAAAAGCTTAGATTACTAATCTTCTCTTCTAATATGTACATTCAATGGTGCAAGTTTCCAGAAAAATCAATGCTTTCATTGCATCCTCCAAATTTTAATAAGTTGTGCTTTCATTCTCAATACAAAACCTTATATTTCACTTGAGAGTTCTTCCACGGCCCATTGTTATTTAGAAGTTTGTTGCTTTAATCTGCATGTATTTGGGATTTTCCAGTTAACTTTCCGTTAGTGACTTCTAGTTTAATTCCATTTTGTTCTGAGAGCAGACATTATATAATTTCTATTCTTTTGAATTTGTTAAAGAAAGTGTGTTTTATGGCCTAGAATGTGCTCTATCATGGTAAATATTTCATGTGAACTTAGAAGAATGTATACTCTGAAGCTGCTGGATGAAGCAGTCTACAGATGTCAACTATATCCAGCTGTTTGCCAGTGCTACTGATTACGTCCTCACTCATTTTTTGCTATTTGATCTATTTCTGACAGAGGAGTGCTGGAGTCTCCATCTCTAACACCTGACTCATCTATTTTCCCCTGCAGTTCAATCAGTTTTTCTCTCACATAGTTTGATCTCTTTTCTTAGGTGCATACTATAAGGGTTGTTATGTCTTCCCAAAGAATGGACCCTTTTATCCCTATATAAGGCCCTTCTTTATCCCTGATAACGACCCCTGCTTTGAAGTATATTGTGTCTGAAATTTATACAGCTACTCCTGCTTTGTCCTTTTTTTTAAATTGAAATATAGTGATTTATAACGTTCTGTTAATGTCTGCTGCACATCAAAGTAATTTCAGTTATATATATATATATATGAATGAAGTGAAGTGTTAGTCACTCAGTTGTGTCCAACTCTTTGTGATTCCATGGACTATAGCCTGCCAGGCTCCTCTGTCCTTGGGATTCTTCAGGCAAGAATACTGGAGTGGGTTGCCATTTCCCTTTCCAGGGGATCGTCCCAATTTAGGAATAGAACCCAGGTTTCCTGCGTTGTAGGCAGATTCTTTACCGTCTGAGCTATAATATATGTATATTACATATGTATACACACACACACACATTCTTTTTAGTGCTATTTTCCGTTATGTTTATCTCAGGACACTGAGTACAGTTCCCTGTGCTGTACAGTAGGACTTTGTTGTTTATCCATTCTATATATAATAGTTTGCATCTGTTAAGCCCAAACTTCCAGTCTATCCCTCTTCCATCCACTCTCCTCCTTGACAACCACAAGTCTGTTTCTCTATGCCTGTGAGTCTGTTTATGTTTCGTGGATATGTTCATTTATGTCAGGTTTTAGATTCCATATATAAGTGGTATCATATGGTATTTGTCCGACTTACTTCACTTAGTATGATCATATCTAGATTCAACCATGTTGCTGTAAACGGCATTATTTCATTCTTTTTTTATGGCTGAGTGGTATTCAATTGCATATTTGAGCCACATTTTCTTTATTCATTATCTGTTGATGAACAACAAGGTTGTGTCCATGTCTTGGTTACTATGAATAGTGCTATGAACACAGGAGTGCATATATCTTTATGAGTTGTAGTTTTGTCTGGGTATATGCCCAGAAATGGGATTGCTGGATCATATGGGGTAACTGTTTTTAGTTTTTTGAGGTACTGGCATAATGTTTCCACAGTGGCTGTACCAACTTACATTCCCATACGTCTGCTTTCTTTTGATCAGTGTTAGCATGGTATTTTTTTTCTTCATCCATTTACTTTTATTTGTATGTGTCTTTCTGTTTAAAGTGAGTTTCCTATACACAACATATTGCTATTCTTCAATACTTAGTCATGTCAAACTCTTTGCAACCCCATGGACTGCAGCATACCAGGCTTCCCTGTCCTTCACTATCTCCCAGAGCTTGCTCAAACTCATGTCTGATGAATTGGTGAGGGCATCTAACCATCTCAACCTCTGTAGCACCCTTCTCCTCCTGCCTTTGATCCTTCCTGGCATCAGGGTCTTTTTGAATGAGTTGGATCTTCACATCAGGTGGCCAAAGTATTGGAGCTTCTTCTACAGCATCAGTCCTTTCAATGAATATTCAGGGTTGATTTCCTTTAGGATTGAATGGTTTGATCTCCTTGCTGTCCAAGGAACTCTCAAGAGTCTTCTCCAGTACCACAGTTTGAAAGCAACTTTCAATTGGCTCATTTAGAGCATGACTACTGATACACTTGGATTAATATTTACTATATTCATTACACTTTCCTATTTGTTTCCCTCATTCTTTATTTCTATTTTTATCTTCAACTCTTTTCCTGCCTTTTGCGGTTTTACTTGAGCATGAATTTAATAAAAATCCATTTTCTCTACATTCTTAGCCTACCAGTTGCACTTTAAAAAAATTTTAATGGTTGGACTAGAGATTACTGTACACATTTTTAGCTGATCTATCTACTTTCATAGGTACTGTCAGTTCTGTTAGAAACAAAATAACCCTGATTCCTCAGTCCTGTCCCTTATTGTCACTGTCACCCACACAAAGTCAGACCTCTGACCAGAAGGAGGGGAAAATTAATGAACACTAAGTAAGAGGCCAAAGTCTCTGCTACTTTGAGTTTGCTAGGCAATGCGGTATGAGGAAAATATCAGAAGAAGCAAGACACCCATTAGAGAAGAAAGTCAAAGCAATTTTGTTACAACCCACTGAAAAGACAAATGGAATGAAAGAAAAAGGAATCACTAGCTGTGTTATGAGCTAGAATCTGGCGGAGCATCCTGCTGTCACCCCTAAAATCACTGTGAAATAACCCAGGCTTAAGTGGTATATTATAATCCACAGAGCAAGTAGAACAGTTCACAGAGCTGCCACCACTGCACAGAAAAATAGCCTCAAAGGTCACCTAGTTCAATTGCTTTATTTTACAAATGAGAAAAACAGGGTTCAGAGAGGCTGAACCTTGGAAGGGTACACAGGCTAGAACCTGGTTTGTCTAACTTAGAAGCCAAGGTTCCTCTTGCTAGTACATTCTGGATCTCTTTACCTTCTTACAGTTTAATAAGGTAACAGCACCAGTGTGGTAGCTAGCATTCTTTATATCCATGTGTGTAGCTGTAAATATCTGCACATATTTGGATTTTAGAAAATAATATATTTTAAAAATCAAAGCAGTGGACTTCCCTGGTGGTACGGTAGGTAAGAATCTGGTACATGGGCTTGACCCCTGGTCCAGGAAGACTCCACACGACGTGGAGCAACTTAAGCCTGTGGGCCACAAGTACTGAAGCATGAAGGCTTAGAGCCTGTGCTCTGCATCCAGAGAAGCTACCGCAATGAGAAGCCCATGCACCACAACCAAGAGTAGCCCCTGCTCACCCAAGGAGAGAAAAGCCCAAACGGCAACGAAAACCCAGCGAGTCAAAAACAAATAAATACATAATTTTTTAAAGCAGTAACAAAGGACTCATTAACTATCCTATAACTGTAGAAATATGGTCCCACTTTAGAAAAAATTTCCATATAGCATGACAACCTTAATGTTCTTTTTTATAGCCCTCTATCTGTGGTAATTACAATTATAAAGTGAAACTCACAGTACAAACTCTAGGAATAAGAGACATTTTCAGTTCTTAGAAATGAATCACATAAAACAGGAGACTCAATCATTAGATAATTTAAACACAAAATATCACATTGCCTACTAGAAAATACATGTAACTGAAAGTTACATTAACATTTATTAAAATTTATTAAATTAATGCTTATTAAAACATTTATTAAAATTATTAACAGTTTTTTATGGTTAGTAAACAAGGAAGGGGCTTTCCTGGTGGCTAAGCTGGTAAAAAATCCTACTGCAATGTGGGAGACCTGGATTCAACCCCTCAGTTGGGAAGATCCCCTGGAGAAGGGAACGGCTACCCACTCCAGCATCCTGGCCTGGAGAAGTTCATGGACTGTATAGTTCATGGCGTGGGAAAGAGTCGGACACGACTGAGCAACTTTCACTTTCACTTTCAAACAGGAAGATACACACACCAATTCATCATATTTCTTGGTGAAACTTATTTTGAAGTCTCCATTTATAAACAAATATTTTAAATAAGGCTAACTCAAACATGTCCTCACTCAACTATAAATATTAATCTTCAGCACAAGATAACATTTTATATTATCAGCAGCTTGAGAAAAAGAAATCTAGTCACAAATATATGCATATGTCCTAAGGTCACGATATTTAACTATTTAATCAAACATACATTCTCAATTAATAGATAATCTAAATATGCTCCACCAGCAAATTACATGTATTATATATAACCTTAAACATTAATTTAGAATAGGGCTAAAAAAATCAAGTAAGAATCAGATGTCACAGCTACTATTAGGGGGGTGGGTCTTCATCCTGATTTGAAATATACCAGTTAAAATCATTAGATACACTAGAAAGATTTGATCTTATCTCGAAAATCCTATGCTTGAACTCTAACATGGTGAGTAAATACAAACATGGCTTTTTGTGGTGGGTAGGAATCAATTCTCCAAGCCAGGCTTCAGCAATATGTGAACCATGAATTTCCAGTTGTTCAAGCTGGTTTTAGAAAAGGCAGAGGAACCAGAGACCAAATTGCCAACATCTGCTGGATCATCGAAAAAGCAAGAGAGTTCCAGAAAAACATCTATTTCTGCTTTATTGACTATGCCAAAGCCTTTAACTGTGTGGATCACAATAAACTGTGGAAAATTCTTCAAGAGATGGGAATACCAGACCACCTGACCTGCCTCTTGAGAAATCTGTATGCAGGTCAGGAAGCAACAGTTAGAACTGGACATGGAACAACAGACTGGTTCCAAATAGGGAAAGGAGTACATCAAGGCTGTATATTGTCACCCTGCTTATTTAACTTACATGCAGGGTACATCATGAGAAACGCTGGGCTGGAAGAAGCACAAGCTGGAATCAAGATTGCCGGGAGAAATATCAATAACTTCAGATATGCAGATGACACCACCCTTATGGCAGAAAGTGAAGAGGAACTCAAAAGCCTCTTGATGAAAGTGAAAGTGGAAAGTGAAAAAGTTGGCTTAAAACTCAACATTCAGAAAACGAAGATGATGGCATCTGGTCCCATCACTTCCTGGGAAATAGATGGGGAAACAGTGGAAACAGTGTCAGACTTTATTTTCTGGGGCTCCCAAATCACTGCAGATGGTGACTGCAGCCATGAAATTAAAAGACGCTTACTCCTTGGAAGGAAAGTTATGACCAACCTAGATAGCATATTCAAAAGCAGAGACATTACTTTGCCAACAAAGGTCCATGGTTTTTCCTGTGGTCATGTATGGATGTGAGAGTTGGACTGTGAGGAAAGCTGAGCGCCAAAGAATTGATGCTTCTGAACTGTGGTGTTGGAGAAGACTCTTGAGAGTCCCTTGGACTGCAAGGAGATGCAACCAGTCCATTCTGAAGGAGATCAGCCCTGGGATATCAGCCTGGGGATTTCTTTGGAAGGAATGATGCTAAAGCAGAAACTCCAGTACTTTGGCCACCTCATGAGAAGAGTTGACTCATTGGAAAAGACTCTGATGCTGGGAGGGATTGGGGGCAGGAGGAGAAGGGGATGACAGAGGATGAGATGGCTGGATGGCATCACTGACTCGATGGATGTGAGTCTGAGTGAACTCTGGGAGTTGGTGATGGACAGGGAGGCCTGGCGTGCTGCGATTCATGGGGTCGCAAAGAGTCGGACACGAGTGAGCGACTAAACTGAACTGAACTGAGGAATCAATGTGGCTCTGTAAATATACTACACACAGAAACCTCTTTTGGGTGTGGGAAACAAAATGATCGACTTTATTAAATGGGTTTATGAAAATGTATTAAAGTCACGTCTATGCAGCAGCATTTTACTTTTTAAGTGATTTTATGTTATTCTTTAAGTGATTTATATAACTAATATTTTTTTTTCATTCAGCAGCTGAACCAAAAGGAAGACTTTCCCCAGTTACATAACAAGAGTTGTCGATACCTTTAAAGAAATTATCCTTGTATTCAGTAACATTTTCAGCATAAATATCTGTTGTAATACAATATCAATTTGGGAAAATATTAAAAAATTAACATTTGTGTCACTGGAGTCCTAGAAGGAGAGGAGAAAGAAACTAAGAAAAGAAAAAAATTCTGAAGAAATAACAGTTGGAAATTTTGCAATTTTTGGCAAAGATATAAATTTATACATTCAATACATTTAATGAACAACAAATAGGATAAATGGAAAGAAAACCATGCTGAGACATACCAGTATCAAACTGTTAAACCCAATGATAAAGAAAAATAGTTTTTCTCAGGCTGCTTTTACAGACAAGTTACATATAAAAGAAATACTCAAATACTGTGGATTTCTTATCAGAAACCAGGGAGTTCAGAAGACTGAAAAAAAATAAAAAAATAAAAACCTGTCAAACAAGAATTCTGTATGACATGAAAGGATCCTTTAGAAATGAAGGCAAAATAAAAACATTCTCAGATAAAAGAGAACTAAAGGAAATTAATTCCCAGCTGACTTGGTCTGTAAGAAATGCTAAAGGAAGTTTTTTTCAGGCTGAAGGGAATGTTACCAGAGGGAAACAGATCTTCAAATATGAAGGAAGCAGGATTTATTGAAAGCAAAAAATTTTAACGTTATTTGGGAAGGAATTCAGTGTACTACATGTATTACATGGCAAATCTAACACAGAGTGGAGAGTAAGGACTTTGGATTTTTTAAAATTTGAGGTGGTAAAATTGACTGAAAAGATATATATTTATGTTACAATCCCTAGAACAACTACTAAGAAAATAATAAAATTTTGACCTAATGGTCAAAATGCCATTAGGTATGCAAAAATAGTATATCCAAATAATCCAAAAGAAGAAAAGAGGGAATAGAGGAGCAAAAATTAAAAGGGACGGACAAAATTAACAGAATCCAGCCATATCAATAAATACATTAAATGTAATGATCTGAACACAACAGGGTCAATTCATGAAAAAACACAACAAAAACAAAAAACCATTGACAACATTAATGTATTTATACCTAATAACAGCTTCAAAGTACATGGAAGCAAAAAGTGATTTCATCAGGAAGGGAAAGACAGATAATCCACAATTATAAAAAACTTTAGCACGTCTCTCCCAGTATCAAAAAGAACAAGCACCAAAAAGAACAAGTAAATAGAAAAATTAGCAGAGATACAGATGACCTAAACAATGCTATTCATCAATTAAGCCAGTGTTTACAGAATGCTACAGAACATTCCACCTAAGAACAAAAGAATATACATTATTTTTAACTGCACTTAACACATTCAGCAATGCAGACCATATTCTGGGCCAAAAACCATAACTTAACACAATAAAATAAAATGAAATCATACAAAGGATATACTCTGGCCATGACAGAACTAAACCAGAAATCAGTAAGAGAAAGACACTTGGAAAAACCCCAAGTATTTGAAAATCAAAGTATATTCTTTAATAGTAAAGCATATTGAATAAAAGGGGAAAACTAATTCTAAATATCCCATCTAAAGAGGAAATCTCAAAGGACATTAGAAAGTATTTTGAACTGAATGAAAATGAAAATATATCAAAATTAAAGCAGTATTCAGAGGACAATTTAAATATTAAATGTTTCTAGCACAAAAGAGAAGGCAATGGCAACCCACTCCAGTACTCTTGCCTAGAAAATCCCATGGATGGAAGAGCCTGGTAGGCTGCAGTCCATGGGGTCGCTAGGAGTCAGACACGACTGAGCGACTTCACTTTCACTTTTCACTTTCATGCATTGGAGAAGGAAATGGCAACCCACTCCAGCGTTCTTGCCTGGAGCATCCCAGGGACGGGGGAGCCTGGTGGGCTGCTTTCTCTGGGGCTGCAGAGTCAGACACGACTGATGCGACTTAGCAGCAGCAGCAGCAGCAGCACAAAAGACGTTCTCACAACCTTATGGTTACCAAAAGAGTAAAGGGAGGGAGGGACAAATTAGGAGTTTGGGATGAACAGATACACATTACTATACATAAAACAGGTAACTAATTAAGGACCTACTATATAGCACAGGTTTTGTAATAACCTGTTACAGTTAAACTAGAAAAAGAATAGAAGAACCACAAAGCAAGCTGAAGAATAGAAATGATAAAGAATAGAAATTAATGAAGGTGCAAACAGAAAAAGAGAGAAAATTAATGAATCCTAAAGCTGCTGCTTTGAAAAAAATCATTAAAACTGATAATCCTCTAACAAAAATTACAAAAGAAGACACAAGCTTGCATCAGGAGTCAAAGAGGGGATTATCAATACCTTGGAGAAGGCAATGGCACCCCACTCCAGTACTCTTGCCTGGAAAATCCCATGGATGGAGGAGCCTGGTGGGCTGCAGTCCAGTGAAGAGTCGGATACGACTGAGCAACTTCACTTTCACTTTTCACTTTCATGCACTGGAGAAGGAAATGGCAACCACTCCAGTGTTCTTGCCTGGAGAATCCCAGGGACGATGGAGCCTGATAGGCTGCCGTCTATGGGGTCACACAGAGTCAGACATGACTGAAGTGACTTAGCAGCAAAACATCAAAAAGATTAAAGGAGTACTATGAAAAATTTTATGCTCAAAAATCCCACAATTTGGGAGCGTCCTTGGTGGCTCAGTGGTAAAGAATCCACCTACCAATGAAGGAGACACGGGTTCGATCCCTGAGTGGGGACGATCCTACATGTCACAGAGCAAGGAAACTTGTGTGCCACAGCTGCTGACCTCTAGAGCCTGAGAGCCACAACGCTGAAGCCACGCGCCCAGAGCCCATGCTCCACAAGGAGAGAAGCCACAGCAACGAGAAGCCCACGGGCTGCAAGGGGGCGCTCCCCAAGTAGAGAAAAGCCCACACAGCAACAGCACCTAGTACAGCCAATAATATAAATGAACTTTTTTTTTTAATCCCACAATCTGGATGAAACAACCACTTCCTAAGACACATACAAATTACTCAAAGGAAAACAAACAGACAAAAAACAGTAACTCAAATAGTCCCTACATTTATTTTAAAAAGTTGAATTCATAGGTAAAAACACATTCTAAGAAAGAAAACTTGAAACCCAGACAGTTTCAATGGCAAATTCTACTAAACATGTAAGGAAGAAATGACACAAATTTGAACATCATCTAGTAAGCAGAAGAGGAAGGAAGGCTTTCCAATTTATGAAGCCAGTATGTTATATCCTGATACTCAAAACAGGCAAAGATACTACAAGAAAACCACAGATTAATACCACTTATCAACACAGACACAAGTACCCTCAACTAAATATATATAGCAGACTGAATCCTGCAGCGTGTTAGAGGAATACTACGTCACACACAAGTGGGGTTTATTTTGGGATCACAAGTCTTATTCAAACAGAACCAACATAATTCAACAAATTTAGACTAAATAAGAAAAAAAAATCATGATTATCACATTTTTAACAAAGTATTTCTTCATGATTTTAAAAAACCCTCAGCACACTAGGAATAAAAAGGAACTTCTATAACTTGATGAAGAATATTTACGAAAATTAAAGCTAATATCCTAAGATCAGGAACAAGGCAAGTTTGTCTACTTTCGTCACTTCTGTTCATTCTCATACTAGAAGTTCTAGTTGGCAAAGTAAAGAAAAAGAAATAAAGGCATATAGATTAGGAAAGAAGAAATAAAACTGTCTCTATTCACAGACGGAGTATTATCTGTAGAGAAAATCCCAAGGAATCTATTAAAAAAAATCCTAGAATGAGTTTAGAAAAATTGCTGAATGCAACATTAACATACAAAAAACAAATGTATTTCTGAATACTAGCAATTAACATCTACAAGTAAAAAAATATTTTTTAAAAACTGTACATTTACAACATGAAAGAATGAAAGAAAAAGAAAATAGAAATGCTTAGATACGAATCTGACAAAAATTTTGCAAGATTTGTATGCTGAAAACCACAAAACATGAAAGAAATAAAGACAACCTAAATAGAGAGAGAAACCATGTTCACAGATTGGAAGACTCATTATTGCTGACATATTAATTTGATCTATTGATCTATAGATCCAATGCAAGCCTAATCAAAATCCCAGAAGGACTTATAGTAGATATAACCACCTCAAATTTATGAGGAAAGGCAAAGACGTTAAAATAGTCAAAGCAATTTTGATAGAACAGAACATAGCTGGGAGTCTCACAGTGCGTGATTTCAAGGATTACTACAAAGCTGCAATAATCAAGGCAGTATGGTATCAAAAGGGAGAGCCATAAGCAGAATAAAGAGCTCAGAAATCAACTCACACAAATATAATCAACTGATTTTTGGCAAAAGTACAAAATCAATTGAATGGATGTATAATCTTTTAAACAAATGGTTCTGGATATCTGCGTGCCAAAAACATTAACATTAATCTATACTTAATACCTAACACATATATTAACTCAAAAACATCGTAGACCTAACTGCCATATCCAACATTTTAAAACGTCTAGAAAAAAAAGACATGAGAAAACATGTAGGTTAGGCAAAGAGTTCTTGGATATGAAACCAAAAGCACAGTCCATGACACTGATATTTTAAATTTGATCAAATGAAAACCTTTTGTTTAAAGGAAGATATCAGTTAAGAGGATAAAGACAAGGCATACACTGGCAGAAAACATCTGTAAATCACACATCTGACAGAGAACTTGCATTTGCAATATACAAAGTACTTTCAAAATTCAAAAATAAGAAAAGAGTCCAACAAAATGGGGCTAATTAAATTGTGTTGGGATAATGTAGTATCCATTTGGAAAAGAAAAAGAAAAAAATCCACTAACTTATGTTACATGCCTAATTTAACTACAAGTGTATCATAAAGCTAAATTTAAAGAGTATAATGATAAAGCTATCAGAAACAAATACATTACCTTTGTGACTTAGGTTAAGGAAAGACTTCTTGAGGTAACAAAAACTCAAAATCATTAACAATAAAGGAAAATGCTGAAAAACTTGACTACATTAAAATTAAGATATGTTCAATGACACAATAAAGAATGAAAAGGCAAACCGGAATGGGAGATGGTATCTGTAAAACACACGGTTCACAAAGGGTTCACATCCAGAACATATTAAGGGCTGCCACAAATTAGTACGGAGAGAGAGAAGTAAAAAGAACAGGCAAGTGTTTAACAGGTACTTCATCTGTGTGTGTGCGCTCAGCCGTGTCTCTGTCTCTTTGCGACCCCATGGACTGTAGCCCACCAGGCTCCTCTGTCCATGGGATTTCCCAGGCAGGAATACTGCAGTGGCATGCCATTTCCTTCTCCAGGGCATCTTCCTGAGCCAGGGATTGAATCTGCATCCCCTGCATAGGCAGGTGGGTTCTTTACCATTGAGCCACCTGGGAAGCCCCAAGAGACTATACAGATGTCCAATGAACATATAAAAAGGTACCTGACACTATTACAAGAAAAAAAAAACAAACACCTCTCCAACTTTATAAATAATAAGATACTACCACATACCACAGAATGGCTAAATAAGGAAGTATGACAAAATCCAAGAACATGGTTCCACGATGTGGACCAACAAGAATTATCATACAGTGCTAATGGGAGTGCAGACTGTTTAAGAATATGACATTCTCTATTGAGTTGAATATATGCATAGCCTTAAATATCAGGAATTCTATGCCTACATATATACCTTATAGAAATGCATGGTTATGGACAAGCTTATGAACAGCTGCATTGTTTACAAAAGGCAAAAACTGGAAACAACCCAACTATCCACCAACAGAAGAACACGGATAAACTGTGGTGCAAGCATTCAGTGAATATTATGAACAATCTTTAGCAACACTTAACACAGGCAAATTTTTTAAATGAGATAGTTTCTGCAAAAGAATCCAGATCCAGAAGAATACATGTGGTATGACTCATTTAATTAAACATGCAAAATTAAATTATATTGCTTAGGAAAGAATAATTAGGTGGCAAAATTATAAAAGAACACTAAGAAAGAGACTATAATAAAGTCAGGCTACTGGTCACACTGTGGTGTGGGAGGAGACAGCTCTAGTCACTAAGGGGGCACCAAGGGCCCTTGTGAGGTGCCAGCATGTTCTGTTTCTTGATCTGGGTAGAGGTTACATTTAAATAATTCATTATATTCTCTACTTGTTTACACATTTTAAGTGATCTATATTTCATAATTTTAAAGAGATTAAAAGGAGAAAAATTTAGATATGAGTGCTTCAACATTCTTTCAAAATATCAATTAAAACACATTTGAACTAAGAGGAAACATACATCAAAAAATTGGCAGAAGACACAGACTCTGAAATGATATTTCAGCTTCAGAAAAGTAGCTTCTTTTGTTGGTTGTCAAGTTTCACTCTCCTGAACTAATGTTTGAAACGAAAATGAAAGTCACCTGAGTATTGGAAAAGAAAGCTACTCACCCTTACACCCATGCCTTTCCCCCAACTATCATTTGGATCTACAAGGGAATTAAGAATAAAAATAGAAATTTTATTACCAGAAATTTGCTCAAGGCAATCTGAAAAAACTCAAATAAAAGAATTAATGTAATACAGTTTCTATGTAAACAAAATCCCCAAATCCTCACTGTACATATCTATCTTCCAAACTAATGATAAAAGCTTGACAAATAGAATTTTGTAACTGTTTTCTTATATACAAAGACAAATATATTTTAAAATGAATAGATAATTATTTTTTGAGCTTGTACAAAGGAACATGCTGCATTATCACTTAGGTAAGAAATATTCAAATCACTGAGTCTCTAGAAAAACTACTGAGGGAAAAAAATGATACATTAATAAAATATTTATGTAATTTACATGTTTTCCTCCAAAAGTAATTATACTAAGATATGAAAAAATCTCTCAAGGTTTCATCATTGTAATTTAATGAAAACGTGTATTTGTTTAATTGACTCAAATCATTCACTTTCACAGTAGATATTCTAAAATTATCATCTAAAATATTTTATTTGTGAATACATGATTTGGGATGGGATGGAACATCAGAAGTTTCCTTCCCCAAATCCGACTCTGGCTAGTACAGGTTCTTCAGTTTACCAATGTATTAGGTAGCTAGACTTGTTTTTGTGTGCTGTTCTGGCAGCATGACCTGAATGAAAACTGAAGCCCATATTATCAAGAAATGGTTTTATTGCACAGTTCTTGGCTTTATTAGGCAGTTCTTAATACAGAGTAACGTCCCTGAATCCCCTCTTCACCTGTGACCTTTCTATTGTTTCCTGTGCTGCTTGTCAGCTTTGCTCAGCAATCCTGCAAACTTTACTTTTATTTACTGATTATGAGTTAGACTTGTCATTCAACAGTAAAGTTTGGCTTTTGAGGGTTGGCAGGGAAATGCAATGTTAAAAACTTAATTAAATGCCTTCCTTAAGAACCAACATCCATCCCTCCGCATTGAGGGAGCCTTTGGCAGAGAACAAGGCAGAGCAAGCCCACCTCCCGCCGTCCCCTTTACAGTCAGTATTCCTGACAGACCTCCAGCAGAACGGGGCATACGGTAAGATTACTCTTTATAAGAGCCTTTGCTTGCCTGCACTTCAAGTGCACGTATTTTTTGGTTTTGGCCCCCCCCCCTTTTTTTTAAAGAATTCACCCTTCCTATGTTAAAGTGATTTGAACTGTCTAAGCAAGTACTGATGGGAATACAAGAAAGGAAGCCAGTTTAGCTCAAAGGACTTGGGCAACTGACAGCAGTAGGGGCTTCCCTGGTGGCTCAGTGGTGAAGCACCTGCCTGCCAGCGCAGGAGATGAGGGTTCAATCTTTGGAGAAGGAAACGGCAACCCACTCCAGCATTCTTGCCCAGGAAATCCCATGGACAGAGAAGCCTAGTGGCCTGGAGTTTTTGGAGTCACAAAGAGTCGAACGCGACGTAAGAGATTAAACAACTGACAGAAGATTGCTCCTGTCCTAAAACCAAAACCAACATACGCCTGACACAAAGGAAAACACCTACAACAACACAGCCAAACTCAAGGTTATAAACCTGCTGAAGTCGAAGATTATGTCTTATTATTCATTCATTTCTAACACTTTACAGATGGCTACACAGGACTGAAGAGGTCAGTTTTCATTCCAATCCCAAAGAAAGGAAATGCCAAAGAATGTTCAAACTACCACATAACTGCATGCCTCTCACACACTAGCAAAGTAATGCTCAAAATTCTCCAAGCAAGGCTTCAAAAGCACGTGACCAAGAACTTCCAGATGTTCAAGCTGGATTTAGAAAAGGCAGAGGAAACAGAGATCAAATTGCCAACAGCCATCAGATAACAGAAAAAGCAAGAGAGTTCCAGAAAAACATCTACTTCTGCTTTATTCACTACGCCAAAGCCTTTGACTGCATTCAGTTCAGTTCAGTCGCATCCGACTCTTTGCGACCCCATGAATCGCAGCACGCCAGACCTCCCTGTCCATCACCAGCTCCTGGGGTTCACTCAGACTCACGTCCATCGAGTCAGTGATACCATCCAGCCATCTCATCCTCTGTCGTCCCCTTCTCCTCCTGCCCCCAATCCCTCCCACCATCAGTGTCTTTTCCAATGAGTCAACTCTTCGCATGAGGTGGCCAAAGTACTGGAGTTTCAGCTTTAGCATCATTCCTTCCAAAGAAATCCCAGGGCTGATCTCCTTCAGAATGGACTGGTTGCATCTCCTTGCAGTCCAAGGGACTCTCAAGAGTCTTCTCCAACACCACAGTTCAAAAGCATCAATTCTTCGGCGCTCAGCCTTCTTCACAGTCCAACTCTCACATCCATACGTGACTACTGGAAAAACCACAGCCTTGACTAGACGGACCTTTGTTGGCAAAGTAATGTCTCTGCTTTTTAATATGCTATCTAGGCTGGTCATAACTTTCCTTCCAAGGAGTAAGCGTCTTCTAATTTCATGGCTGCAGTCACCACCTGCAGTGATTTGGGAGCCCCCCAAAATAAAGTCTGACACTACAACAAAGTGTGGAAAATTCTTTAATAAGAGATGGGAATACCAGATCACCTTACCTGCCTCCTGAGAAATCTGTATGCAGGTAAAGAAGCAACATTTAGAACCGGATATGGAACAACAGACTGCTTCCAAATTGGGAAAGGAGTATATCAAGGCTATATATTGTCACCTTGATTATTTAACTTATACGCAGAATACATCACACAAAATGCTGGGCTGGATGAAGCACAAGTTGGAATCAAAACTGCTGGGAGAAATATCAATAACCTCAAATATCCAGATGACACCACCCTTACGGCAGAAAGCGAAGAGGAACTAAAGAGTCTCTTGATGAGAGTGAAAGAGGAGAGCGAAAAAGCTGGCTTAAAACTCAACACTCAAAAAACGAAGATCATGGCATCCATCCGGTCCCATTACTTCATGGCAAACAGAAGGTGAAAAAATGGAAACAGTGACAGATTTTATTTTCTTGGGCTCCAAAATCACTGCAGATGGTGACTGCAGCCATGAAATTAAAAGACGCTTACTCCTTGCAAGAAAAGCTAAGACCAACCTAGATGGCATATTAAAAAGCAGACATCACTTTGATGACAAAGGTCCATCTAGTCAAAGCTATGGTTTTTCCAGTAGTCATGTATGAATGTGAGAGTTGGACCATAAAGAAAGCTGAGCATCGAAGAACCGATGCTTTTGAACTGTGGTGTTAGGAGAAGACTCTTGAGAGTTCCTTGGACTGCAAGGATTTCAAACCAGGGCATCCTAAAGGAAATCAGTCCTTAATATTCATTGGGAAGGACTGATGCTGAAGCTGAGGCTCCAATACTCTGGCCACCTGATGCAAAAACTGATTCATCTGAAAAGACCCTGATGCTGGGAAAGATTGAAGGCGGGAGGAGAAGGGGATGACAGAGGATGAGATGGTTGGATGGCATCACTGACTCGATAGGCATGAGTTTGAGCAAGCTCCAGGAGTTGGTGATGGACAGCGAAGCCTGGCATGCTGCAGTCCATGGGGTCACAAAGAGTCAGACACGACTGAGCAACTGAACAGAATTGAACTTATAGTCAGTCCTTTGTATACCTGGATCATAAATACTTGAGAAAAAAAATTTCAGAAAGTTCCCTAAATCAAAACTTGAATTTGTCTCAGGCCAGCGGCTATACATAGCATTTACATTGTATTTACAACTATATACATAGTATTTATGCTGTATTAGATATTGTAAGTCATCTAGAGATGATTTAAGGTATATGGGAGAATGGGAGGATGTATATGGGTTATACAAATGGCATATACTACTATTTCATACAAGGGTCTTGTTGAGCATGCACAGATTTTGGCTATCTGGCAGATGAGATAGGGTAACAGTGGGGAGTTCCTAGAACCAATAGTCTACCGATTAGGGATGACTATGCTGGGTGTAAATACAGAGAATTCAAACAAGGTGTCTATCTCCAGAGAGTTACTGAACATGACACAACTAAATTAAGATGTTACAAAGATGTTCAAAGCAATACAGCCATCTGATTGGGGTGACATAATACCACCCGGGGGGCCTGGAAAGGTGCTCCATAAAAAGAGACACTTAAACCTTATATTCATTTTGTATTGCAGCATAAGAAATGACCATAAGTACAGCAGCTTGAAGCAGTAATCATCTACTGGTTAGAGTTCTGTAGGGTAGAAGTCCAGGTATGGTGTTGGCTGGGTTCTCTGCTGAGGGTAGCTCGCAAAGCTGGAACCAAGGTGTCAATGGGCTGTGCTCACAAAAGGACAGCTGACTAAGGAAGAATTCACTTCCAAGGCTCATTCAGGCAAAATCTGGTTCCTGTGGTTGTGAGACTGAAGTTCCAATCTTCCTTCCTGACTACCAACCAGAAAGTTCCTTCCTTCTGCTCCCACAGACAATCGTTCACCTGTGGCCCCTCCATCTTCAAAACCAACAACAGAGAATCTGTCTCATATCACATTCCTTACTCCCTTTGTTTCTGACTCTAGACCCAGATTTAAACAGTTCACGTCATTAGGTCAGGCCCACCCAGCTAATCTCACCTTTGGAAAGCCAACTGTGCCAGATGTCATAGACTCACACGAGTGCCACCCTATCATATTTACAGTACAGGGCATTCTACAGGATATGTACACCAGGAAAGGAGGACTTTGTGGGCCACTGGAAGCGCCCTGACTGCCGTGAGCTGCAACTGGTAGAATGAACACAAGTGGAAGGCGAGATAGAGAGAGCTGGGAGCAATGTGGGCACAGCTGACCCCCAGAGCCGGGACAGAGTGTCAGCGACACAGGGAAGAGCATGCATGACGGTCTCCCCGGGACCCGGCACAACTGACAGCACAATGTTGTTAAGGGAGTGAACTAGCATGCCAAATTCTATCAAGTCAGACTACCAAATATTTACCAAGGGCTTACACACTTATAGCTACAAGAGAAAAGCTAAGACATTTGTTCTAATCATAAGTCACTGGGCAGAAACAGGGGTGAGAAGCCAGTGGGGACAACACGGACAGAAAACGGAACTGGACATTAAGAAAATGAGGCTTGTAAGCTATCTCTGCTAAATGCAAGTGACCACATCAAACTCCAGGGGTCTCAGCTGAATGACATAACTACTATACCTCCAAAATCCCTTTCCAGTGCTATCCATCTTACACAATCGAGGGCTTGATTCTTGCCCTGGAGCAAATTCTATTTAAGAAGTTTTGAATCTAGTTTTAATTCATGTTGTAATCTAGATATTACTCTATCAGTAGTAATATTAAAACGACAAGTCCACAGACCATCCTAAACATTGAATTTACTCTCTGGTGTACACATTTAGCAGCAATCAGATATTCCTAGGCTAAGGCTTACTTGCTTTTCATTTAAAAAAAAAAAAAAGAAAGAAAGAAAAACACCAAAATTCCATATCAATAAGAGTAAGAGGAGGCAAAGGTGATGCCATCTATGAATGGGCAATTTTAATTATCAGATACAACACAATTGTTTTGAAAACTAATGTAGAAAAATTCTTTTTCAAAAAGACTGCTGGACTATCATAGAAAATTGCCATTCCATAAAACATGTAAGGTGCAAGTGTGAAAACACTCACTGGAATGTCAGCTGTTTCAATCAGTAAAATGCTTCTCAATGGCTTTTACAGAGCTAAGTATATTTTTAATAGGCATATTTCCCTGAGATGAAGAGACAGAGCTGGCAGTCTGGGGAGAAAACCAGGATTAGAGTTCTCAGGGAAGAGTATCAGAATGGAGAGATGATGCAAAAAGAGAATCCTAGAGACCTGCACAATATCCTTTGTGCTAAGACCTGAGCAGCACATGTGCAAGGGACTTGTAACGAGTGGAGACTTGTGAAAAGAACCACCCAAAATGATTAAAGCAGTGCTTTTCAATCTTTTTTTCTTTATCACTTGAACCCAAGAGACTTTTTAGACTATTCTTTCCTAATTGCCTTGAGGAAATTTTAATGACTGTGTACCTAATTTATGTTCTTTGGCCCGTGGGGCCACGAATCATTGTAATATGAAAGATTTTTCACACACACTCATGCATCCCAACAAAAAACACAATTTGGAGGTGATAAGGAAATGGCAACCCACTCCAGTATTCTTGCTTGGAGAACCCCATGGACAGTGGAGCCTGGCGGGCTATAGCATGGGTTCAGAGTTGGACACGAAGAAGTGACTTAACACAGCAGTGCACATCATTGCCAACGGGAACACGCGCATCAGAAGAGACAGGACTCAGTCCTCACACAGGGAACTGTGTACTGTTCCTACCAGCCAGGCTCGAGAAACTTACCACTCCCAGAGCCTTGGGCAATGTACTCAAGAAAAATTACCTCAGGAGTGGGGAAAAATTATTCTATTTTGAAATTAAACAACATTTATAGTAGGAACAAAATGTGTAAGATATGGACAAATCTGAAAAAAAAAAAAAAGTAAAAATGGAATTAAAAAATTTGCTGAGGGAAATTAAAAATGACCTAAATAGAGAAATATATAAGTTGCTCAAAGGTAAGGAGACTCAATACTTCTAAAATTTTAATTTTTGCCAAGCTGATCTATAGATTAACACAAGCCCGATTTCTTTCTCCCTCAAGAAACTGACAAGCTGATTCTAAAATTCACATAGAAATGCAATGGACCTAGAATAGCCAAAATAATCTTGAAGGAGAAAAAAGCTGGTAATTTCAAGACTTACTATAAAACTCTGCTATCGTAGCAGTGTGGTACTGGTGTGGAGCCAGACAAACATCGACAGGACATGACAGTGTCCATAGCAGATCACACACACAGGCACGGCTGACTTTGATAAGATGAAAGGCAATTCAGTGAAAAAGCACAGAGTTTTCAAGATTTTGGGGGGAAGTGGGAGGGAACCATGCTGTGTGGTTCCTGATGAGGGACTGAGTGAACCTAGGCCATGTCAGTACAAGTTCAGAATCCAAAACCACCAGGCTGCTGGGGAACTCCCATTTTCAACAAGTATGTTAACAACTGGATATATCCATATATTAAAAAAATGAACTTTGATGTATACTCTGTATCACAAGCAATTATTAACTCAGACTATAGATCTGAATGTAAAATTTATCTACTTCTGCTTCACTGACTACACTAAAGTCTTTGTGTGGATCACAACAAACTGTGGAAAACACTTAAAGAGATGAGAATATCAGGCCACCTTACCTGTCTCCTGAGAACATGTACGCAGGTCAAGAAGCAACAGTTACAAGCAGACATGGAACAACTGACTGGTTCAAAACTGGGAAAGGAGTACAACAAAACTTTATATTGTCACTCTGCTTATTTAACTTATAAACGGAGTACATCACACAAAATGCTGGGCTGGATGAAGCACAAACTGGAATCAAGATTGCTGGGAAAAATATCAATAACCTCAGATATGCACATGATATTACTCTCATGGCAGAAAGCGAAGCGGAACTAAAGAGCCTCTTGATGAGAGTGAAAGAGGAGATGAAAAAGCTGGCTTAAAACTCAACACTCAATAAACGAAGATCATGGCATCGGGTCCCATCACTTCATGGCAAAAAGAAGGTAAAAAAATGGAAACAATGACAGATTTTATTTTCTTGGGCTCCAAAATCACTGCAGATGGTGACTGCAGCCATGAAATTAAAAAATGCTTGCTCCTTGGAAGTAAAGCTATGACAAAACTAGACAGCATATTAAAAAGCAGACACATTCCTTTGCCAACAAAGGTTCATACAGTCAAGCTATGGTTTTTCCAGTAGTCATGTACAGATGTTTGCGAGCTGGCCCATAAAGAAGGCTGAGCGCTGAAGAATTGATGCTTTCAAACTGTGGTGCTGGAGAAGACTCTTAAGAGTTCCTTGGACTGCAAGGAGATCAAACTAGGCAATCTTGAAGGAAATCAACCCTTAATATTCATTGGAAGGACTGATGTTGAAGCTGGGGATCTAATACTCTGGTCACCTGATGAGAAGGGCTGACTCACTAGAAAAGCCTTTGACACTAGGAATGACTGAAGGCAAAAGGAGAACGGGGAGACTGAGGACGAGATGGTCAGCTAGCATCACCTACTCAATGGACATGAATTTAAGCAAACTCCAGGAGACAGTGAAGGACAGAGGAGCCTGGCGTGCTACAGTTCACAGAGTCGGACATGACTCAGTGAATGAACAACAACAACAACAAAACTTTTAGAAGACAGGACAAAATCTATGTGACACTGAGATACAGATTTTTTTTTTGACATATCACCAAAACGAAAATCCATAAAAGAATAAATTGATAAACTGGATATCATTAAATTTTTAAACCTCTGCTCTCCAAAAACACTCATAAGAGTGAAAATAAAGCCACAGATTGAGGATTTGTGTTCAGAACATATAAAGAGCTCTCAAGAGTAAGAAACCATCTAGTAAGACAAAATATTACCAAAAACATCTGAAAAGACATTCCAAAAGGATATAAAGACTCCCTAGGAGCAATGAAAAGATGCTCAACATCATGAGTTATGTCAGAAATGTAAATCAAAGCTACAGTGAGATACTCATCTATTAGAATGTTTAAGATTAGAAAACACTAATCATACCAAACATTGGTAGGATGTGGAAAAAACTGGAATTCTCAGGTCCTGCTGGTGGGAATGTATAATGGTTGATCCAGTTTGGAAACAGCTGGCAGTTTCTTAAAAAGTGAAACATACGCCTACCATAGGGTCCAAACATTCTGCCACTAGATATTTACCCAAGAGAAAGGAAAGCATATGTTCATACAAAGACTTGTAGACATACCTTCAAAGCCGCTTTATTTGTAATAAATAAAAAAAAAAAATCCCTCAAACTCTATCAACAGGTGAGTGGATAAACAAACTGTGTATATCAATACAAATTAATACTATTCAGCAACAGAAAGTAATGAACTATTAGCATACGCCTCAAGATGGATGAATTTCAGAAGAGTTATGCTGAGTTAAAGGAGCTAGACAAAAGAAGGACCTACCATATAAAGCATTCAAGTTAATCGATAGTGACACAAAGTAGATCAGAGGTCAGGGGCAAATACAATCTTTTGAGAATAATAGGAATGTTAACTATCTTGACTGTGGTGATGGTTTCACAGGCGTACACCCATATCAAAACTTATAAAATTGTACACTTCAAATATATGTAACTTACTGCATGTCAACTATATCTCAATAAAATTTAAAAATAGACTGAGGCACTAATTGAGACTTATCAGAGCAATTAGCAAGTTCAGCTCAGTCTAAAATTCAGGACACAATCTATGACATTTTTGTTATATAATTATCATTATTTATCTACCGCCAATTTACATAAACATGTCCATTAAAATTGCTTCAAATAAAGAACTTACAGAACATTTAGTCTATCTGGGAAGCTGATAATATATTTATAATAACTCATAATAAATTCCAATATTATAAAAGTTTTGCTAGCATGCGCTCACCTTCTGAGTCAGCCTACACTCTGTCTATGAAGTGTGTGTGCATATGTGCTCAGTCGTGTCTGACTTTGCAGCCCCATGGACTGTAGCCTACAAGGCTTCTTTGCCCATGGGACTTTCTAGGCAAGAATACTGGAATGCGTTGTCATTTCCTCCTCCAGATGATCTTCCTGACCCAGGGACTGAACCCATGTCTCCCGCACTGCAGGCAGATTCTTTACCACTAAGTCACCAGGGAAGCCCCATCTATGGATTATGTATCTCCCTAAATAAACCTTTCACTTACAAAAAATTATTAAATAAAAATTCTGCTTGCTCATTAGAATTTTTCTTTACTTGGTGAATTTATCTCATTTACTACCAATCAGCAAGACTAAAAATAACTCAAATGTCCTCTAAGAGGGGGACTGATTAAATAAATTCTTATAAACACATAAGGGCAGAACTATGTGAATATAAGGAATAAGGAAGCTCTCTCTAGGCTGCTGCTGCCGCTGCTAAGTCGCTTCAGTCGTGTCCGACTCTGTGTGACCCCAAAGACGGCAGCCCACCAGGCTCCCCCGTCCCTGGGATTCTCCAGGCAAGAACACTGGAGTGGGTTGCCATTTCCTTCTCCAACGCATGAAAGTGAAGAGTGAAAGTGAAGTCAGTCAGTCGTGTCCGACTCTTAGCGACCCCATGGACTGCAGCCTACCAGGCTCCTCCATCCATGGGATTTTCCAGGCAAGAGTACTGGAGTGGGCTAGTATGGACTAATTCTCCAAATACACTGGGGATAAAAAAAAAAAAAAGGAAAAATGGGGAAAAACATATGTTAAATAAAAAGTAGTTAGTGGAATACAGAGATAAGTCACCATCAGAGATAAGTCACTATCAGTTTCTAGCTGCAAAAACTGCTGGTTTCATTGGACAAAACTTTGTTTCCGGACTATCATAATAAGACATTCACAGACAACGACATGGAACACAGGCTCATTTATGGATCCTGGAGGAAAGCTGAATGCTGGTAAAGAAACTTTGAAAGTCTGAGGCTGAAACCTAGAAGCACTAGCAAGAACAGAGGAGAGGTGCAGTATTTCGGGATGGAGAAACTACAGCTGACCCTCTCAAGGGTGGGAGCCAAGATGGCTCTTCTCTCTCCAATCCTTCCCTGCTTTACCACATGCTCAGTGGAGGCCAGCTGGGAACTGTGTGGGTGCACGTGAGGTGGGCTGGGGGTTTGTGGGCTCCAATACCAATTACTGTGAAGAGCTGCAAAAGATTAGGCACACACATACGTTCTGGGGACAGAGAGTACCCATAGTAACCTCAAGCAACTGAGAGAAGAGGCTGTTAAAGACCTCTTCCAGAACATGAACAGCTTGGTGTGCTGACAGCCAGGCAACGTGTGGTCACCAGAAAGATTTGTTAAAGATTAGGGTTTTTCTTAGTAATTTCTAGAAAAGGCTAGAGAACACTGAAGAATGAGGGTGGGTGGAGTTCAGGCAACTTGTGTAAACTTATGGTTTACTACTTTGTGTGAACTGCCAACAATCTTATTACAATAATACTGAAAACAAATGACCTGCTCGTGTGATGTACACACACACATATATGCACATGTATGTATTTGCCAAACAACTTCATCTGAGAGAGTAAAGCAACCTCATTTCCATGATCCCAGAAAGTATTTTTGAAAGCTTAACAGACGTCAGTATTTTTAAGACTACTTTGGCAAAATCAATTCTAAAAAATTTTCAATAAAAAAGTACATCTAAATTTAGAAACCAATATGCAAAATATACAAGGTAGCATTTTCAAAATTATCAAGCTTATATGATACAGGCAAGATCTACTGACTAGTTCTTAAATCAACTCTTCTGAGTTTAAAAAGGGTCACAGTCACAGAATTCATAATCTAAGACTTCCTCTGATTTAAACACTGAAAGCACTGTTGGCTGGATTATAATTACCCCTGGTTTGATACTACTTTGAATGACATTTTTATCCAGCCCAAAACTATGGCACTAAGGGAGGCTTGTTTATTCACTTATTTGCAATGCTAAAATTTACCAGTATTTGATTATGAAATTTAGGATTATATTTGCATACAGAATGTGGATGTTAACTTTTAGGGGGAAAGAAATCCATTTTTTTTTAAACCATTACTGTTTTATGGCACTATTTGGCAAAAGAAACAAACATCTCGAATTTACTTTTTAACTTCCCCAGGTTCTGTCAAATCTACATAGGTTCAAATTCTGTTCTGCTAAACACTTTCTGAGTTTTATTTTTGTCACCTATTGCTGGGATGGAAATGTCAACCTACCAACTTTACAAGATTGTTGTGTGAGTTACAGCAAGTAACCATAAAAAGGTTTAGGCACACTGCTGCCTCTGAAATACAAACTCAATAATTAACACCAATTTATATCACTCTGGATAGAAACAAACAATTCCTGCTTGTGGAAAATTTTCTAATAAAGTCATACCTTTTCTCTGAAACATGTAATTAATATTTCAAATTATTTGGGCTCCATAATATGGCATTAAATTTTGATAATACTAGGGAAAGGTATTATTATTATTGCCATATAAAACTGAAAACACAAATGAAAACTTCTGGACAAAAGCAGGAGATCATTCGTCTGACATTTTTAGTGCCTTGCAAGTTTAGGGTGTGAAAAAAACCATGAGGGCCATTAATGTAAACCTACACATTTTACAACAAAAGCAAGTCCTAAAGAGTAAAATGGATTTGTGGCTCAGCTCGTAAAGTCTGCCTGCAATGAGGGAGACCTGGGTTTGATTCCTGGGTTGGGATGATCCCCTGGAGAAGAGGAAAGGCTACCCACTCCAATATTCTGGCCTGGAGAATTCCATGGACTATATAGTCTATGAGGGCACAAAGAGTCAGACACAACTGAGCAACTTTCACTTTCACAATAATGTCTAAGAAGCACTTAAACCTTTCAAATTATATTCCTGTTCAAATATCTTGTAAACTGTTCTTTACATTGTTGCTGTTCAGTTGTTCAGTCATATTCAACTCTTTGCGACCCCATGGATTGCAGCACACCAGGCTTCCCTGTCCTTCATTGTCTCCCAGTTTGCTCAAACTTACAGCCATTGAGTCAATATGCCACCCAACCATCTCATCCTCTGTCACCCCTTTCTCCTTCTGCCCTCAATCTTTCCAGCATTAAGGTCTTTTCCAATGCATCAGCTCTTTGCATCAGCTGGCCTGTTCAGAGTGCTGAAGCTTCAGCTTCAGCATCAGTCCTTCCAGTGAATATTCAGGGTTGATTTCCTTTAGGATGGACTGGTTGGATCTCCTTGCTGTCCAAGGGACTGTCAAGAGTCTTCTCCAGCACTACAGTTCAAAAGCATCAATTCTTCAGTGCTCAGCCTTCTTTATGGTCCAACTCTCACATATGTACATCACTAATGGAAGAACCAAACCGACCTTTGTCAGCAAAGTGATGACTCTGCTTTTTAATATGCTGTCTAGGTTTGCCATAGCTTTTCTTTTAAGGAGCAAGCGTCTTTTAATTTCATGGCTGCAGTCACCATCTGCAGTGATTTTGGAGCCCCCAAAAATAAAGTCTGACACTGTTTCCACTGTTTCCCCATCTATTTGCCATGAAAGGGATGGGACCAGATGCAATGATCTTCGTTTTTTCGAGTTTTCAGCCAGCTTTTCACTCTCCTCTTTCACTTTCATCAAGAGGCTCTTTACTTTCTCTTCACTTTCTGCCATTAGGGTAGTGTCACCTGCATATCTGAGGTTACTGGTATTTTTCCTGGTGATCCTGATTCCAGCCTGCGTTTCATCCAGCCCCGCACTTGGCACATAACAAGCAGGGTGACGATATATAGCCTTCATGTACTCCTTTCCGAATTTTGAACCAGTTCACTGTTCCATGACCAATTCTAACTGTTATTTCTTGATCTGCATACAGATTTCATAGGAGGCAGGTATGATGGTCTGGTATTTCCATCTTTTAAGAAAATTTTCCAGTTTGTTGTGATCCACAGAGTCAAAGGCTTTAGCATAGTCAATGAAACAGGTTTTTTCTGGAATCCTCTTGCTTTTTCTATGATCCAGCGGATGTTGGCAATTTGATCTCTGGTTCCCCTGCCTTTTCTAAATCCAGCTGGTACATCTGGAAGTTTTTTGTTCACATACTGTTGAAACCTAGCTTAAAGGATTTTGAGCATTACCTTGCTAGCATGTGAGATGAGTGCAATTGTGTGGTAGTTTGAACAGTCTTTGGCATTGCCTTTCTTTGGGATTGGAATGAAAACTGACCTTTTCCAGTTCTGTGGCCACTGCGAAGTTTTCCAAATTTGCTGGCATATTGAGTGCAGCACTTTCACAGCATCATCTTTTAGGACTGGAAATGGCTCAGCTGGAATTCCACCATCTCCACTAGCTTTGTTCGTAGATGAGCTTCCTAAGGCCCACTAGACTTCGCACTCCAAGATGTTTGGTTGGCTCTAGGCAAGTGATCACACCATGTTGGTTATCCGGGTCATTAAGATCTGTTTTGTACAGTTCTTCTGTGTATTCTTCCTACCTCTTCTTAATCTTTTCTGCCTCTGTTAGGTCCATACTGCTTCTGTCCTTTAGTGTACCCATCTTTGCATGAAGTGTTCCCTTGGTATCTCAAATTTTCTTGGAGAGTTCTCTAGTCTTTCCCATTCTATTGTTTCCCTCTTTCTTTGCATTGTTCACTGCAGAATGTTCAACTTGAGAAGAGACGCAAAAAGCAACAGAGGAAAGGAAAGATACACCCATCTGAATGCAGAGTTCCAAAGAACAGCAAGCAGAGATAAGAAAGCCTTCTTAAATTCTTTAAATTATGAATATCAAGCTTCCTTTGAACTTTTTTTTTAACTTTTTCACCTATTTGGCATACAGTGCTTCTTCCACATCTGAGTGACCTATTTTTCTAAAAGTTTGCTATTTCAACTGTTTTTAGGCAATCAAAAATCTTCTACTAGGTTACCTATCCAAACAACAATTTCCTTTTATTCCTTCCTGAAAATGCTGATTTTCTCCAGATAGAGTTCAATATAATCACTGAGGATAAGCTGCTATTCTCATGCCACAGGATGAACCTGGTGATGAACAATGACTTATCTAAGCAAAAAGCTAATCCCATTCTACCTCTGCTGGTGGACTGGTTTACAGTGGGCTTGTAACCAAGGAATCTCAGGGAGTTTTGTAGCAATTCTGAAAAAGAGCTTTTGCTTGATTAAAGAAGAAAAAAAGGAAATTTACAGAGTTTCCTTTCCAGTTTTTCTGGTTGTTTGTCTTAAGTGCAGGATGCAGCAGTTATCTCTTTACCAGGAGGAGAAAGCCAAGAGTCTCAGAGAGAAGCTCATCCAGGGCCATGATATTACTGTCTTAACCAACCCCCAAACACCCTGTTCTGGACTAAACTCCTGTATAAGCAACAAATTCCTGGATTTACTCAGATAGTCAACCACTTGTGGGCCAAAGTCTCCAAAAAGAAAACTCCCATATTTTCTAGTGAAATCATCTCAGGTAGCTTCTATAATAAAATACTTCCTTCTCAGACCAAAGTATATGAATGCATAATATTTTATATCAGTTTTTTAAAAATCAGATACGTTACTAAGAAAGATGCTATTTAGTGGTCCATAGTATTCAATACTTCAGGATATGACTCAAGAAGCTAACCTAAATTAATAACAATGCTTATTTAACAGTATAGAGACAAATCTGAACTCTTATACCCACTCTAAGAACAAAAATAACTTTAAAAAATATACGTTTCAAAAAGATGTCATTCTCAAATACTCATTTGAATAAATTATTTTAGAAAACACCACTGTTGCACTGACATAAAGCTTAAAAATATTTTATTACCTATCTAGAATGAGTAGGTTTTATATTATAGAACAGTGTAAGTTTTATTACAAACATACACACTCGCCTCTTAAAATCCTATGCAATTCCTTATCATGGAGGATAAAAATAAGGGGAAAAAATTGCCACCCTAAATTAGAAGAATGGCCAAAGACTTAACAAATATGATGATGACAATACTGTCAACTATCAAGAGTCACAAAAGGAAAGGAACCATTAAAAAACTGTCAAAACTCCATGAATCATTAAAGACAAAATCACCCTCAAGAAGGGTCTACTGATTTGAAACACTAACCAAGCTTTTAGTTCTAAGCGTGGGTCTATGTTTCAGACAAGCGATCAAGCTAGCAGATGTTAAGAAACAATATTTTACAAGTAAGCAAAGAAAGGAATCTATAAGGAGAAAAGCAAAGATGAAAAGTCATAAAAGTTAAGAGGTCACACACTACAGACCCAGAACAGTTTCTAAGGCTATCACAGTGGAATAAACTGATTCTCAAAAACAATCTTTTGAGCATAAAACTTTTAAAATTTAAGATAATTTGATTATTATAGCAGAAAAGCAGTTGGCTATATTGAGGCTTTATAATGATAGACATATTAACCATGGTTAGTAGGATTATACACCAAACCTCCTCAATAAGATGAGATTTGTTAGTTCTGTTTAAAACAAACAAAAAACAGTATGTTAAATAGAACAGAATGCCTTTTCCTCCTTCTCCTAAGCGTATACCCTACAATTATTTTGTCTTGAGTATACTCTCCAGGACACCCCAATTATATAAAGTAACCAGCACTTCATTTAAAATAAATCCTGAATGAGGTAAATGTTTCCAGTAAATATAAACTTAAACACAATGCTTAAGGGAAAAATGTAATGACAGCATTTTGGTTACATTTTAGAATGTAAGGATGAATCATTTTAACTAATGATTCAAATTTACTCAGTTAATTCAACCTTAAAAAATAAGATACTTCTTATATCTACTTAACATCAAGTGGTCATGATAGCACTATCCAAAAGAACAGGGGAAAGATGAGAGCTGGAGATGAGCTGGCAGAACACGGCTTTCTTAGAACTGGCCAATCAATTCCAGGTCATCTGTTTTGCTGTTGCTATAGGGACCTTATGAATCACGACTTCTCCCTACTCTCCATCTTTTAGAGAAGTGAATCACGTATGAAAAAGATACTGAAAACATTAACTTCCAGTAAAAATATATACAGTAAAAATTTTGATTTTATTACAGTTAATTATATATTTTCACCCACCTCAGCTTAGTAAATTAAAAAGTTTTGCCACTGGAGAAACATACACAGAATTATCTACATACCCACTCTTTCCAAAACTGTCCCTCCTGTCAGTCCTGAATGTTATTCCACTGTATCTTTGAAAGTCTGAAGAACTTTCAAACAATGTTTTTATTTACTGTGATACCCAAACAGATGCATCTTTGTGTATAATGTTTACCATGATTGCTTACAGAAAGCAAATTTGACCTCAGAACCAAGTTAGATATATTATAAATTTAAGACATGTCTCTTATTTTAAGTTCACAAAAAAGAATCATCATCTGAATATTTAACAGTGAAGTGTCATGACGTCTATAACTTACTTTCAAATGGGATTCAGAAAAAGAATAAATATATGTGTAGTATAAAAATAACTTGTGTAAATATTGGAGAGAAAGCAAATACGGCAAATGTTATCAATGATGGAGGTTATATGGGTATTCAAAAAGTTCTTCAACTTTTCTGTGAAAAATTTCAAAGTAAAAGGTTGGGGGAACAAAAATCCTTCACTGACTCCTAGTTGTCCTAGGTTTTAGTAATTACCCTGAATATACATATCCAGTCCTTTCCTTTTTGCCTCAAGACCTTTCTACCTTTGCTTAGACAAACTTACAGAATTGTGTTAGGTCTTTTAACAAAAATCATCAACTCTAGCAAAGTACGCTTTTCAAGGCTGGTATCAGTGAAACTGTTTTACCTGAAAGTTAACATCTTCTTTCTTAAATATTAGTGCTCGAACTTCATCAGGATCTCCATTAAATATAGCTTGCACCAGTGAGGGCTAAAATACAAGAGAGTAATAAAAACATTAATCACACCACATGGATGATTCTTAAGCTATTTCCACATAACTTTTAAACTAAAATTTTTCTTCCCTATCACAACAAAAATCACTTGGCTTTTGACATAAACTAAGTTTCACGAAGTCAAATCATATGAAAGTACAAGATTCCTCTTTGGAAAAAAGAGTAGGCCTAATTAAAAAAAAATCAATTCCATATGACCAAAATTAGGTAGTATAAAAACCATAATTAGATTTTATATGAGTGGAAACCTTTTTTTATACAGACGGTAAAAAGAAAGTATCTTCCAAATAAATACAAGTGAGACATCTCAACACATACTTGCAGGACACAGCTCGTCAAACAGGCATTTGACAAGGAGCCCACAGAGGAAGCCTCCTCGAGCAGCTCTGTTTCGGGCACCCGAATAATTTGCATGAGTTAGCATTCCATGTGTAAAGATAAAAATCCAAAGAAAACCTGACAGCTGATGAAAATCACTGCTATTCAAAGACCAAAAATTACTGTAAATCTGAGTAACATGAAGAGGCAGACACATGCATGTCTAAATATAACAAGTTCTTAATCAATGATATAGCCTCTCTGATAAGGTATCACATTATACTCTCAAACAAAAAGTTAATTGACAAAGCTTTAAAAATAAAATTAAAGATGAAGCCTGATTCTTTTTCTGTAACAGCCCTGCATGTACATATATAAAATTCACTACAGAGAAGGCTGTGCCTCGGTGCTGCTGGCAACAGCCAACTTTCCTAAAACACACAGTTCCTCATACTTGCCACATCAGTTTCTAAAACCACAAGTAAAAACTGAAACATGGGTGCTGTAGCCTACTATCCTCAAATTATTTTTTAAACTCATTTTAACAGATTAAGAGATAAAGTCTGAAATGTTATCTAAACATCTGAAAAAGTGAAAATAGGAAATGTGTGTATTTATACACAAGTAATATTACATCACACTCACACACCTATATTGCTTTCACTTGGGTTTTTTATGTAACTAGTGGAAATTAACTTGCATTTATGCTTAAAAAATAAAATTTACCCTGCTAGTTCAATAAAAGATAGTAAACATATAAACTCTCGTATCTTACCAATACATTTCCCGAAGGTGCAGAATGTAGGGATTTATTTTCCTGTGGCAATTTACAAATGAATTCAGGAGACTCATCTTCTACCTCCTCCAAAACAACAATACACACTCGACTCATTCGTTCTTTTAAAAAGCTGAATTCTAAGCTATGTGATAAAAGTCACAGTTGGAAGAGCACAAGTAGCTTTTCCTCCTCTTCTGTACAGCGCTTAGTATCATCCTTTAAAAAGCACAGCTGGTGTTTTTAAAGTTAATAAGTACTATCAGAAAAACTAAAGCTTAAAATTATAACTACATAACTTCCTAAAAAAAAAAACAAACCCAAATTCTATTATTTTGTCGGGTTACTGTAAAACTTAAAAGAAATTTCACATCAACATGTCAAGAACTAAAACTGAATCCAGAACAAGCTCATTTAAAACTATTTTTCCGCTACCAAGATAGTCATATTACTACTCTGTTTTACAGAAATTCACTTGCATAAAAAGATCACTGTCTGGGTGATAGCACCACACACAACAGAATAAGACGAGGAGCAAGTGCTGAGACAGACGATCACAGCTATACCCACTCCTGCCTGCAAGGTCATAGTTACCAGCAGCTGGCTTGCTTATCATTGAAAATAAAATATAAAATCTCACTATTCGGTTTCCACTTCTAATTTGTCTCCACTTCTTCAGCTTCGCTGGTTTAATATAGATACTATCCAGAAAAAAAAATAAAAATACAGCTAGAGCTCTCAAAATGTTGCTCAGAGGTTGACAATTCTTTCTGTGTTTGAAAAAGAAAAAAAAACAACACTCTGCATTAATAGCAAAGCTGCAGTACATTTACATGCAATGAGTCAGACCACAAGAGACAATAAGACTCTTGGTACTAGAATACAGCTTGATTAATCCAGATATTCCATATAAGAGAAGAAACAGTTAGCTTTATTCCCATCGACAGCACAGGAAAAGCATAGTGTTCATTCTTCCTCCATCAGGCAGTGGTCTGTGGCTGCTCCAGCAAAAGGGCACAGGCACCAAGCAGAAACGGTGTTAGCGGAGAATCCTAATGGAACAGGCAGGCTGCGAAGGAATTAGAAGGCATTTGAGCTCAAATTACAGCTTCAGGCTTTTCATTTTTAAAAAAGAGAGGGAGAAAACTCCAGTAGTTTATCATTCCAGTGTTTTCTTTGATCTCCACATGAATGCAGCTTCCATCAAAGAGTCTTCATTCAGAGGAAAAAACAGCAGACTGTGCATCTTCTCTGAGCCAACTACTTTATTCAATCATCTGCCTCTGTGCCAATATAGTTTCCTTCCACTGTGAAAACCGCTACAGTTTTCTTTTTCAGTCGATTTCAGATGCTTTCCTGTTCCTCATATGATCTTGCAAACCGCCACTGACACCTCCAAATGAGTAGCAGGTCCTTAACAAACAGAGAACCTCAGGATCGGCCCCATAGAAGCATTCCAACTGAGCAACAGTCTGAAGAGCAAGGACTGCAGAACCGCAGGGTGAAATGCCTAGTAATGCTCACATGTTTCACTTACCAGAGAGCTGAGCTACTGCTCCGGATGTGACTTCCTCCAGCAGGAGAAAAAAACAGTGCGTTTGGACAGCCTTCACAATTAGAAGGTTCATGCCAGTTCTGTGACTAATCCAGATCAAACTAAAAAATTCTATAACCGAAAAATGAGTGCGCTTTTACCATTTTCCACTAAAAGCCACAAGGAAATCTGGTGTACTGCCTCTGCTGACTAACACTGGTTTTAGCAAGTAAACAATTCCAAACAGTTTAACTGCTTTCGTATGTTACAATACAGCAAATGTTTAACCCTATAGTGACAGCTGCAGTGAGAATGTCTGCAGTGAACCCATAAAAGAGAACTAGACATGGAGGAGCATTTTATGAGAACATAAATACCATAAACCCACGGTTTTCTTCCTATTTCCTCAAGACCATTTTTACATGTATGTTATTTTCAAGAATGTAAAGAAGTTTAAACAAAAGAAATTTAAGATTTACTAACAATTTCTGAGTTGTTAAATTTAGTCAACCAAATCATGTTTTGAAAGAGAAAAATGAAAATCCCATATTGGAGAAATTCTAATTGTAAAATTCTACTAATCACTTGAATTTCACAAAAGAAATAATACTGTCTTCCGATCTGGATGTGGAACAAAGCCTTAAAATCTGTTGAGTAGCTACATATATCTATTGTTTCAAGTCCTTGGTAGTGGTAAAGGGTTAACACAAAGCAAAGAATCTTCTCCCTCCCTATAAAAGTAATTATCCTGGAGCTACAAATAAGTGTTAAAAACAACCAATTTATAGTTGGCTTTCTCTGTTTCCTCCCCATTTCTTGGTTTACTAAGGACGGGATTATTTTCCCACAGAAAAATGACAAGAAAATACTATGATTCTGCCTCAGTCTTTGTTTTCATCTGTCAACCAGCATTTTTATTAATAAACATAATATTCCTGAACATTTGTGATGTGCTAGATGTTACATTCTCATTTAATATTCACAGTGGCCCTGCTACATTCCCATATGTAAAGAGAAAAAACAGACTTAGAAATTACTATATCCATAGTTGGCAAATTAGTAAAGCTGTACCTAATTGTAAACACATGCTCTTTCTAATCTACTCTGCTTCCACTGACTGTACGCATACACTCTCGTCAAAGAGTTCTGTAATCTATAATACCAGACTGTAAAAGTGATCTTAGAAGACAAATCATCTAAATGATTGTGAAAAGTTTAGGTAACAAAGTAACATACTATTTATTGCAATAATATTCCCAAACAAGTTATTTTTAAATAGGTACTTCAGGGCTAATGTTACCTCACACACTTAAGTCAGTTGATTTATCAGAACACTAAAAAAAAAAAAAAAAGAAAAGAAAAAAATCCAGCATAATATAAACAAGAAAGCCAGAATTCAACAACAAAACCCATTATCAATTTAAGAAAAAACCTATAACCCTAACATAACTGTACTAAAATACTAACGTGTGCTAAAAATTCAGTTATTTTTAAAAATATAAATGGTTTTAAGTCAAAATAAAGACATGCAAGTATTCTGACGTGCATGAAACCACTATAGTAACAATATACTGTCACTGTCAGGGGGCCTTGCCCCCCAAACAAAATCTCTTTTTATACGGACAATTTTAGCTTGTTCTAAAGTCTCCAGTATATAAGTTCACCTGCTTAGACCTAAGCAGGTACATCCTGTTCTCTTGCTCTAGGTCAAATTCTATACTTTGGTTTTTCCCAAACAGAAAGCAAGCTCCTTGAAGGTAGGGGCTATGCTACATACATATTGTTTCCTCCAATATCTCCATCTGTAAATAATTTCACTGAAATAAATTCTATTATGTCACAAGACTCAGGAATAGAGTGGAAAAAATATAAAAGACAGTGGGGGCAGGATTCATGTATTTCAACCAGTAAACATGGGGGTATTAAAGTGCAGCACAATGAATCCCGTGCCTCTAGGGGGAGAGCAACTTAAACGTGTAAGCTGACAGCATATAGAACAATGATACTGATGACGGTTCAAACTACCGGCTCGGCAGTCAGCCTGCCTGGAGTTCAGATCCCAAGACAAAGCTGTGTCTTTGAGCAAGCTGCTTTAGTCCTTGAGTCTAAGACTTAGACTTCTGAGAATAATAATCTCCAGAGATGTTCACCTTGGAGACACACTGTAACAGAACACTGATTGAGAAGACAGGCTCTGTAACCAAACTAATCTAATCCGGCTTCCTACTAGGAAACATAACTGTGTGACCTTGAGCAAGTTACTTAACATTTCCGTGAATCATTTCAGTATCTACTAAAGAGCTGACAGAATCTACTTTGTGGTGTTATTAAGAGTAAAGTTTAAAATAAAGATAATAGTATTATTACAGATACTTAGGATAGTTAAAAGATATTCCTTGTGAAACCCTGGATACTGACAACCTGCCCCTACTGGGGAAGTGATTCCGTTTGGGGGTCTGGAGATTCCATCCTGTTACTAAGTCCCCACCCTTTTCAGGCCTCTAGAGAGCCTGCTAGAAACTTTACACTCCTGTAACCAGACTAGTGCTTACCAAGTGTTACTGGGGAAGAGAGCAATAAACTTAGGCAAGAGGTGTTTGTATTCCTCCACATTCATTGTATTTCACAGCCTAGGGAAAGAGCAAGAATAAAAAGTATTGGCCCATAATACATTAACTTATAAAAAAAACTACTGAAACATTGTATGTTAACAGTGCCATACAGCACTGTTTTACATTTCCTACTGAATATGAGAGGCCCCCTCATTTCAAGGCATTCACATCTTAAAGGACATGGGTAAGTGAGTACTGAAAACACTGCTGTGGCTTAGTTGCTAAGTCCTGTCCCGACATTTAGCGACCCTGTGGACTGTAGCCCAACTAGGCTCCTCTGTCCATCCTGGACAAGAACACTGGAGAGAGTTGTTCTTTCCTCTTCCTGGGCATCTTCCTGACCCAGGGATGGCGCCCAGGTCTGCTGCACTGGCATGAGGAGTCTATCGCTGAGCCATCAAGGGAAGCCACTGAAGAAATCAGGAATGGAGAAAATGGCTAGGAGGAAAAATGGACAATAACTGCAGATTTAATTCAACAATGGGGTTTTTGCCGTTTTCAGTTGAACAATGCAAGAAAATGTTTTTGTTTTTGTTTTTTTTTCGTGAGGCATTTAATTTTTAGGCCATATCAGATTAACTTTTTAATAGGCCAACAATTTCAATGACAACTTCATAATCCTTCCATTCTTTAGATTAAAATGTATCCTCTCAAAAGCTTACTCCCTACTTTTCACACAGAGTTAATTCATGGAAAAGCTGGCTCAAAATTCTCATTTTACTGATAAAAAGTTTAACATCCTGGAAGATTATTTTTAGGTTCCCCATATTGTTACAACAGAATTTCTTTTCTTGATACAAATGATTTTTCCTTTCTGAACAGTCAACCCAAAGCTCATCTTATCTCTTAAAAATTTATAAACTCCAGATTGATTATTACAGAATAAAATATTTTATCGAGGGTATGCCAAATGATTACTCCGCACCAAATTAGTCTGAGTATTAAAAAATAAAAGCTTGTGGTAAAAAATGGTGGGTTCAAATTATGTTTCAGAAACAGTTTTCACAGTTCAAGGATCCTGAACAATCCTCTTGAGTTATATGCCTCCCCAGTCCATATACTTTGGAAAAAGTCTGTGAACAGATTTAAAAGCAAGCAGGGTACGAGGAAGCAGGGTTGGGGGCGGGGGTGAGGTGCAAAGAATAAAGAAACAGTTGCTCTCTAGGCTACTGGTCAGATTTCCATGTGATTAGCAGAGCCACTGCAAAACTGGCACTATATATTTTTTAAATGATGAATTCAAAATCCTTGAAAGAGATCAGATTTAATTCTCCATCTGTAATGTATTTCTCAGCTAGGAAAAGGTCAGTTTTCATTCCAATCCCAAAGAAACAAAATGCCAAAGAATGCTCAAACTACTGCACAATTGCGCTCATCTCACACACTAGTAAAGTAATGCTCAAAATTCTCCAAGTCAGGCTTCAGCAAAACATGAACCGGGAACTTCCAGATGTTCAAGCTGGTTTTAGAAAAGGCAGAGGAACCAGAGATCAAATTGCCAACATCCACTGGATCATCGAAAAAGCAAGAGAGTTCCACAAAAACATCTATTTCTGCTTTCTTGACTATGCCAAAGCCTTTGACTGTGTGGATCACAATAACCTGCAGAAAATTCTGAAAGAGATGGGACCTGCCTCTTGAGAAACCTATATGCAGGTCAGGAAGCAACAGTTAGAACTGGACATGGAACAACAGACTAGTTCCAAATAGGGAAAGGAGTACGTCAAGGCTGTATATTGTCACCCTGCTTATTTAACTTCTATGCAGAGTACATCATGAGAAACACTGGGCTGGATGAAGCACAAGCTGGAATCAAGATTGCCGGGAGAAATATCAATAACCTCAGATATGCAGATATGACCACCCTTATGGCAGAAAGTGAAGAACTAAAAAGCTTCTTGATGAAAGTGAAAGAGGAGAGTGAAAAGCTGGCTTAAAGCTCAACATTCAGAAAACTAAGATCATGGCATCCAGTCCCATCACTTCATGGCAAATAGATGGGGAAACAGTGGGGAAACTATGAAATAAAAAGACGCTTGCTCCTTGGAAGGAAAGTTATGACCAACCTAGACAGCATATTAAAAAGCAGAGACATTACTTTGTCAACAAAGGTCCGTCTAGTCAAGGCTATGGTTTTTCCAGTGGTCATGTGTGGATGTGAGAGTTGGACTGTGAAGAAAGCTGAGAGCCGAAGAATTGATGCTTTGGAACTGTGGTGCTGGAGAAGACTCTTGAGAGTCCCTTGGACTGCAAGGAGATCCAACCAGTCCACCCTAAAGGAGATCAGTCCTGGGTGTCCACTGGAAGGACTGATGTTGAAGCTGAAACTCCAATATTTTGGCCATCTGATGCAAAGAGCTGACTCATTTGAAAAGATCCTGATGCTGGGAGGGATTGGGCGCAGGAGGAGAAGGGGTCAACAGAGGATGAGATGGCTGGATGGCATCATCGACTTGATGGACATGAGTTTGGGTGAACTCCGTGAGTTGGGTGATGGACAGGGATGCCCAGCATGTTGCGGTTCATGGGGTCGCAAAGAGTTGGACATGACTGAGCGACTGAACTGAACTGAACCAATTTTCTAAATGTTTACCCAATCATACTTCTAAAATAGCCAATGTTATCTGAAGACCTCAAGTGGTTTCAACCTACCAGTACTGTATAATGATAAATAATGAACTATTAACTCTTTTATCTTTAATATTACTATATACTTCACAGTGCTAACAAATTCAGTTCCGTTGCTCAGTCGTGTCCAACTCTTTGCAACCCCATGGACTGTAGCCCACCAGACTTCCCTGTCTATCACCAACTCCTGGAGCTTGCTCAAGCTCATATCCATCAAGTCGGTGATGCCATCCAACCATTTTATCTTCTCTTGTTCCCTTCTCCTACCTTCAATCCTTCCCAGAATCAGGGTCTTTTCCAATGCATTCTTTGCAAAGAACACATTTTGCACCCGTTTTTGCCATTTTCCATTCAACTAGAACATACAAGTTTTCAGTTAAGTATACTCACACGACAAAGACAATACCTCCCAGTTTCCCTTTAGTGAGGAGCCACAAGACAAACTTCTAACAAGTATTTTAAGTAGAGGTGTCATGTGGCTTCCAGAAAACTTTCTAGAAGAACAAATGACATATCCATCCTGCTTCCTGGAACATGAAAGATTGGCCACCATCTTAAACCAAATAAGGACCAGAGTCTAGCGTAGTGGAAAAGCAAGCTGAATGGGATCTGGGTTCCTGAGGACTCCGTGGGACAGAACTGCCATAAAAGTCCTGGACTGCCTACTTTCTGAAAAGTGGAAGTGTTAGTCGCTCAGTCATATCCCACTCTTAGCAACCCCATGGACTGTAGTCCACCAGGCTCCTCTTTCCATGGAATTCTCCAGGCAAGAATACTGGAGTGGATATCTAATTCTTCTCCAGGGAATCTTCCTGGTCCGGGATCAAACCTGGGTGCTCTGCACTGCAGACAGATTCTTTACTGTCTGAGCCACCAGGGAAGTCCGCTTACTTCCTGACTTTTATGTTAGAGAAAAATAGTTCTGCCTTGTTTTAAGTCACTGTGATTCTCAGTCTCTTTTCACATGGAGCTGAACCTAACTCCAAATGAGATTCTTATTCTTTCTTTAATCACCAATTATACCTGTCCAGCCCTGCTCTTCTACCATTCATACTCCAGTACACGTTATAGCCACTTATATTTTCAATAAATGAAATGCACTATAAACATTAGCCATAACAAATTTAACAGAAACAATCACTTACACACAATAACTTATAAACACAAGCCGCAAAAAATTTAACAGAAACAATAAGTGACCAGAAAACAGCTTGAAGAACAACCCACTATATTACGCTGTATAAGCAAAGAAGAATCAACAGAGGGAAAATGAAACAAATGCTTATTACACATATTCTTGCTGAATCCTCCACCACCATCCGTGGGTACTATTTTACAATTTATATACTGAATATACAATTGTATATACAATTTATATATTGTAAATGGGGGCTCAATAACATCCAGTCAGTCAGAGACTCTCCATCTGTATTTATTCCTCATCTACTATGTGCTGGGCTTTCTTCCAGGTCAAGAAAACAAAATTATGAATAAAAAGTCAATCTGTGTTCTAATGAAGCTTACCCACAAATAAATATTACAAAACTAGAAACTGTGACCAACTGTAGAAGGAAAGCAATTCTGGAAGGGAAGGATCTAAAGGAAGGCCCATGTGGTTGGAGGAGCAATCATGAGGGACAAGGGCAGACGCAGCTGGAGAAACAGCAAACTCAGCTTACCCAGGGCTTGGTAAACCAAGTTATAAAGTCTTTGTTTTTTAAAAAATAATTTTATTTATTTGCTCAGGCTTTTCTCCAGTTGCAGTGAGGGGGGCTACTCTCTAGTGGTGTGTGGGCTTCTCACTGCAGTGCCTCCTCCTGTTGCAGAGTATGGGCTCCAGGGAGCTCGGGCTTCAGGAGCTGAGGCACAAAGGCTCAGCAGGTGTGGCTCCCAGGTTCCAGGGCGCAAGCTTAACAGCTGTGGCACACAGGCCGAGTGGCTCAGAGGCATGTGGGGTCTTTATCAAACTTAGCAGGTGGACTCTTTATCAAACTTTACAACTAAAGTTCGTGGTTTTGATTAAGTGACTGAAAAGTTATTAAAACTTTTACAGCAAGGTTTGCTTTAAAAAGATCATCATAGTTTGCTTTAAAAAGATTAAGTGGCTTCAGTGTAGAGAGGACTGGAGTAGAAGAAAGGAAGCCAAAACCCAGTTAGGAGACCCCTGCAGTGATCCAGAAGATGAGTGATCTGATCTAGGGTGCTGGGCATGTAAATGGAGAGACAGATAGATACATTTTAGAAGTGGGACTTACTGGCCATGCTAACAAACTGGATGCAGGAGGGAGGAATCAGGTGGTTTCTGACTTGGGAGACTAGAGCTTGCTAGAGGTCAAGCAGTTTAGGTCTGAATTTATAAAATGGGGACTATGATTTGTTTTATCTTATCTATAGTTCCTTCAAGCTCTCAGTTGGTTTCAAATATTAATCCAAAGTCTCTTAGTATACACTTTCATGATTTGAAAATGAAGTGTTAGCAATCCCAAAGCAGCCTAATTCTGCTGCTGCTGCTGCTGCTAAGTCGCTTCAGTCGTGTCCGACTCTGTGCGACCCCAGAGATGGTAGCCTACCAGGCTCTTCTGTCCCTGGGATTCTCCAGGCAAGAACACTGGAGTGGGTTGCCATTTCCTTCTCCAAAGCATGAGAGTGAAAAGTGAAAGTGAAGTCACTCAGCCTAATTCTAGGTGGGTATAAAAACATTCCTAAAGAATGCTAAGATTTGGTTCAATCCTTCTCAAAGTCCAGTACATTGAAATAATCTAAAAACCTTTTGGCAAGAATACTTTATTCCTAAAGCAGTCACTGAAATAACAATACCAAATAATTCAACAAATACCTAAATATTAATATTTCCACCCCACTCTCTATACCACACCAAAGGATCACAAAATGTCATATATCATCATCACCTTCAAAGACCTCAAACAACCTAGTGATTTTTTGGATACGATACCCAAAACACAGACAACAAAAGCAAATATAAACAAGTGGGACTGCACCAAACTAAGACGCTTCGAGACAGCAAAGGAGACCACCAACAAATTGAAAAGACAACCTATGTAATGGGAGGAAATATTTGCAGTCCATGTATCTGTTAAGGGGTTAACATGCAAGATATACAAGGAACTCATGCAACTCAACAGCAAAACAAACAAACAAAACCCCACAAAAAAACAAAAACCAAATAACCTGATTTTTAAAATGGACAAAAGACCCATGTAGGTATTTTTCTCCTTCTTTTTTTAAAGTACATATTTTTCTAAAGAAAACATATAAATGACCAATGGGTACATGATGTTCTCATGTACACAACATAAGATGTTCAACATCATTAATAACTAGGGTTATTCAAAGCAAAACCAAAATGAGATTTCATTTCACACCTGTTAGGACAGCTAGTACCATAAAGATGAGACAAGTGTTGGTGAGAACACGGGGAAAAGGAAACCCTTTGTACACTGTTGGTGGGAATGTAGACTGGAACAGCTAGTATGAAAACCAGAGGGAGGTTCCTGAAAAAATTAAATATAAAACTACCACAAGATCCCATGATCTCACTTCTACGTACACATTCAAGGGAAATTAAGCCAGTATCTCAAAGAGTTATCTCTACCAATGCAGATACAATGCAGAGTGTATCATACTCCTGTGCTCACTGCACCGTTATTCACAAAGCCAAGAAATGGAAACAGTCTAAGTGTCTACTGACAGATGAATGGATCAATAAAATACAGTATATGTGCATGCAATGGAATAGTATTCAGCTGTAAAAATGAAGGAAACTGTGCCATTTCCAACAACATGGATGAATTGGAAGGATATTACGATGAGTGAAATAAGCCAGACACAGAAAAATACTGTGATTCCATTTATACGTGAAATCTTAAAAAGCTGAACTCATAGAAGCGGAGGGTAGAATGGAGGAAATGATGTTGGTAATCTAAAGGTACAAACCTTCAGTTATAAGGTGAATAAATTCTGGGGATCTAACATACAGCTTACTCCTTGGAAGGAAAGTTATGACCAACCTAGGTAGCATATTCAAAAGCAGAGACATTACTTTGCTAACAAAGGTCCGTCTAGTCAAGGCTATGGTTTTTCCTGTAGTCATGTATGGATGTGAGAGTTGGACTGTGAAGAAAGCTGAGCACTGAAGAATTGATGCTTTTGAACTGTGGTGTTGGAGAAGACTCTTGAGAGTCCCTTGGACTGCAAGGAGATGCAACCAGTCCATTCTGAAGGAGATCAGCCCTGGGATTTCTTTTGGAAGGAATGATGCTAAAGCTGAAACTCCAGTACTTTGGTCACCTCATGCGAAGACTTGACTCATGGGAAAAGACTTTGATGCTGGGAGGGATTAGGGACAGGAGGAGAAGGGGACGGCAGAGGATGAGATGGCTGGATGGCATCACCGACTTGATGGATGTGAGTTTGAGTGAACTCCGGGAGTTGGTGATGGACAGGGAGGCCTGGCGTGCTGCGATTCATGGGGTTGCAAAGAGTCGGACACGACTGAGCGACTAAACTGAACTGAACATACAGCACGGTGATGATAATTAACTACTGTATGAAAGCTTTGAATTTGCTGAGAGTAGATCTTGTGTTATCACAAAAGCAAAAAAACAGATAACTATATGAAATGAGACTTGCTAGTTAACATGTTCAGCTTGACTGTAGTAACCATTTCATAATGTATATTTTATTGTCATGTCATAAACCTTAAACAAACACAGTCTTTACTTGTCAATTATACATAAATAAAGTTGGAGGAAAAAAGACCTCCTGCGGCCTAAATGAGGTACTACATCATACATGAAAAAAATTAACATGTACAAGGTAAGAACGCAAGATAGTAAAAAGCAATATATATAGAAGACTTAAGTAAGAGGTATAGACTATACCTGTCACTAATGCAGTCACTGGTAAGGAGTACAGTATATAAACTTATGAACTGTAATTGGTATATAAAGATACATTCTAACTGCCCACTTTCTTAAAAAAACTGCTGTCCTTCATAAAGCTATGTATTAGGTTGGCGCAAAAGTGACTGGCTTTGCACTGCTGAACTTTGCCATTTGATACCAGAATACATTCTTAAATAAATAAACGTGGTTATGTTATATGTCATTTTAATGCACATTTCTCACTTTATGTTTTTTTGCTCATGACTTATTACTTGCTATTTATTTTATATTTATTTTAGACTAGGGAAATAATGTTACACAAAAAGTAAATTTGAGCAATTTTCTTACTGGAGTTCAAAATGGGTTGTAAAGCAGCAGAGACAACTCACAACAATTCATCTGCCAGGAACTGCTAACAGATGTATGGTGCGGCAGTGGTTCAAGAAGCTTTGCAAAGGAGACGAGAGCCTTGAAGATGAGGAGTGCAGGGGCAGGCCATCAGAAGCTGACAACAACCAACAGAGAGGATCATCAAAGCTGATCCTCTTGTAACTACAGGAGAAGCTGCTGAAGAGCCTCAACGCTGATCATTCTACGGTTGTTCGACATTTGAAGCAAACTGGAAAGGTGAAAAAGCTCAAAGTGAATGCCTCACGTGCTGTGTGCTAAGTCACTTCAGTTGTGTCCGACTCATTGAAATCCAAAGGACACTAGCCCACCAGGCTCCTCATGGGATTCGTGCCTCGGGCAGAAAAATCGTTTTGAAATATCATCTCCTCTTATTCTACATAACAGTGAACCATTTCTTGATCAGATTGTGATATGCGACCAGAAGTACATTTTATATGACAACCGGTCATGACCAGCTCAGTACAAAGACAAATTTGCCCCAAAAAGAGGTCACAGTCACTGTTTGGTGGTCTGCTGCCCGTCTGATCCACTACAGCTTTCTGAATCCCAGCAAAACCATGACATCTGAAAAGCATGCTCAGCAAATTAATGAGATGCATCAAAAACTGCAACAGCTGCAGCCCGCACTGGTCAACAGAAACAGCTCAATTCTTCACAACAATGGCCAGATGGATGCATGTCGCATACCAATACTTCAGAAGTTGAACGAATTGGGCTACGAAGTTTGCCTCGTCTGCCATATTCACCTGACTTCTCACCAACTACCTACCACTTCTTCCGGCATCTCAACAACTTTTTGCAGGGAAAATGCTTCCACAGCCAGCAGGAAACATATAATTCTTTCCAAGAGTTCGCTGAATCATGAGGCACCGATTTTTATGCTAAAGGAAAAAAAAATCATTGACAAAAATGTGTTGATTGTAGTGCTTCTTATTTTGATTAATAAAGATGAATTTGAGCCTAGGTATGTTCCAGAAAAACATCTATTTCTGCTTTATTGACTATGCCAAAGCCTTTGACTGTGTGGATCACAATAACTGTGGAAAATTCCGAAAGAGATGGGAATACCAGACCACCTGATCTGCCTCTTGAGAAATTTGTATGCAGGTCAGGAAGCAACAGTTAGAACTGGACATGGAACAACAGACTGGTTCCAAATAGGAAAAGGAGTACGTCAAGGCTGTATATTGTCACCCTGCTTATTTAACTTCTATGCAGAGTACATCATGAGAAACGCTGGACTGAAAGAAACACAAGCTGGAATCAAGATTGCCGGGAGAAATATCAATAACCTCAGATATGCAGATATGACCACCCTTATGGCAGAAAGAGAAGAGGAACTAAAAAGCCTCTTGATGAAAGTGAAAGTGGAGAGTGAAAAAGTTGGCTTAAAGCTCAACATTCAGAAAACTAAGATCATGGCATCCAGTCCCATCACTTCATGGCAAATAGATGGGGAAACAGTGGAAACAGTGTCAGACTTTCTTTTTTGGGCTCCAAAATCACTGCAGATGGTGACTGCAGCCATGAAATTAAAAGACACTTACTCCTTGGAAGGAAAGTTATGACCAACCTAGACAGCATATTCAAAAGCAGAAACATTACTTTGCTAACAAAGGTTCGTCTAGTCAAGGCTATGGTTTTTCCTGTGGTCATGTATGGATGTGAGAGTTGGACTGTGAAGAAGGCTGAGCGCTGAAGAATTGATGCTTTTGTACTGTGGTGTTGGAGAAGACTGTTGAGAGTCCCTTGGACTGCAAGGAGATGCAACCAGTCCATTCTGAAGGAGATCAGCCCTGGGATTTCTTTGGAAGGAATGATGCTAAAGCTGAAACTCCAGTACTTTGGCCACCTCATGCGAAGACTTGACTCACTGGAAAAGACCCTGATGCTGGGAGGGACTGGGGGCAGGAGGAGAAGGGGACGACAGAGGATGAGATGGCTGGATGGCATCACTGACTCGTTGGACGTGAGTCTGAGTGAACTCCGGGAGTTGGTGATGGACAGGGAGGCCTGGTGTGCTGTGATTCATGGGGTCGCAAAGAGTCGGACACGACTGAGCGACTGAACTGAACTGAAATGATGATCATTTAAATTCACAGTCTGAAATGGCAATTACTTTTTTACCAACCTAAATAAATTTCAGTGTTGATAATTTTTCCTCCTTTAATTTACCAGAAAGGTGCCTTCTCAAAGAAACCAACAGTCTTCTAGCTAGAACATTTAATATCAAAACTCATTCTTCATCATATTTCAGAGAAAAACATGTTGAAACACTAAAACTATTTCAGGCTAAAACTATTTATAATGCAAGAACAGCAGTCAGCTACCCAACATGTAGGTAAGTGCCATCTACTAGAAATATAAAGTGAGCCACATACGTAAATTAAAATTTTCAAGCAAACACATCCTAAAATGGTGAGGCACGTAAAATTAATTATAATACTCTGTGTTATCGAATATCCAAAACACTGCATTAACTTGTAGTCAATATAGTTATCAGATACCTTACTATTAAAACTGTCTTTAAAATTTCCTGTAGAGTTTAGAGTTAAAGCCTACCTCAATGAAAACAGCAAATTGTCATTGGAAATAACTACTCTCTATTCAGATCGCGTAAGTTTACAATATGTGCTCAAGTTGTTCCAAGCATACTTAAAAGTTTTCCAATAACTAAGACAATTAAACACAATTAAGAATTTAGTTCCTCAGTTACACTGACCAGCCATTTGGCTGGTGACAATCAGGTTGTACAACACTGACTTCAATCTATAAGAACCAACTTCAATATGCTATCTACATGACTGTCTAAAGACAAAGATCATAGTTTAGATTTTTATGGCAGCTCAGAGTCACTGATGCTAATATGCACTGTTCTACAGTAAAATAAACACCTCAGGAGATAACTGCCTTAGCTGATATTTCCTAAATATTTCTGTCTTAATTTGAATAGCTCACCAGTTCTTTCTTTTTTCTTTGTCTCTTATCTCAAAACATAAAAACATCTAATTTTATCATGGTACAAATCTTGGCTTGAAGACAATAACATACTTTCTTATGAAACAAACTACATGAACTTTATAGGTGCCGTTTTCTTTATTCAGAGGCCTCTTCACATATATTAATATTCCACATAGAGTTCATAAGATAACTTAACAAAAACTGGCTAGTCATCGGTCAGCACAGTATTTCTTTGGGTACCTTTGTTCTGGTAAAACGTTGTCCACTGGAGAAGAGAATGGCAAATCACTTCAATATTTTTGCCTTGAGAATCCCACGAAGAGTATGAAAACACAAAAGGATATGACACTGAAACATGAACTCCCCAGGTTGGTAGGTGCCCAATATGCTACTGCAGAGAGCGGAGAAAGTGCTCAGAAAGAATGAGGAGGTTGAACCAAAGTGAAAACAACGCCCAACTGTGGATGTGACTGGTGATGGAACTAAAGTTCGAAAGAAAAATATTGCATAGGAACCAGGAATGTTAGGTCCATGAAAGTTAGGCCCATGGAACGTTAGGTAAATTGGAATTGGTCAAATAGGAGATGGCCAGAGTGAACACTGACATTTTAGCAATCAGTGAACTAACGTGGATCAGAATGGGCAAATTTCTTTCAGATGACCATTACATCTACTACTGTGGGCAAGAATCCCTTAGAAGAAATACAGCAGCCCTCATATGCAACAAAGGAGTTCGAAATGCAGTACTTGGATTCAATTTCAAAAATAGCAGAATGGTCTCTGTTCGTTTCCAAGGCAAACCATTCAACATCACAGTAATCCAAGTCTATGCCCCAATCACTAATGCTGAAGAAGCTGAGCAGTTCTATGAAGACCTACAAGATCTTCTAGAACTAACACTCAAAAAAAAGTCCTTTTCATCATAGGGGACTGGAATGCAAAAGTAGAAAGTCAAGAGATACCTGGAATAACAGGCAAGTTTGGCCTTGGAGTACAAAATGAAGCAGATAAAAGGCTAACAGAATATTGCCAAGAGAACGCACTCGTCATAGTAAACACAAGAGACGACTCTACACATGGATATCACCAGATGGTCAATACCGAAACCAGATGATTACATTCTTTGCAGCTGAAAATGGAGAAGCTCTACAGAGTCAGCAAAAACATGACCAAGAGCTCACTGTGGCTTATCATGAACTTCTTATTGCCAAATTTAGACTTAAATTGAAAAAAGTAGGGTAAAACACTAGACCATTCAGGTATTACCTAAATCAAATCCCTTATGATTATTCAGTGGAAGTGCCAAATAGATTCAAGGGATTAGATCTGATAAACAGAGTGCCTGAAGAACTATGTACGGAGCTTTGTGACATTGTACAGGAGGCAGGGATCAAGACCATCCCCACGGAAAAAAAAGGCAAAATAGTTGTCTGAGGAGGCCTTACAAATAGCTGAGAAAAGAAGAGAAGCAAAAGGCAAAGGAGAAAAGGAAAGATACATCCATCTGAATGCAGGGTCCAAAGAAGAGCAAGGAGAAATAAGAAAGGCTTCTTCAGTGTTCAATGCAAAGAAATAGAGGAAAATAATAGAATGGAAAAGACTAGAGATCTCATCAAGAAAATTAGAGCTACCAAGGGAGTATTTCATGCAAAGATGGGCACAACAAAGGAAAGAAATGGTATGGACCTAACAGAAGCAGAAGATATTAAGAAGAGGTGGCAAGAATACACAGAAGAACTATACAACAAAGATCTTCACGACCAAGATAATCACAATGGCATGATCACTCATCTAGAGCTGGACATCCTGTAATGCAAAATCAAGTGGGCCTTAGGAAGCATCATTACGAACAAAGCTAGTGGAGGTGATGGAATTCCAGTTGAGCTATTTCAAATCCTAAAAGATGATGCTGTGAAAGTGCTGCATTTGATATACCAGCAAATTTGGAAAACTCAACAGTGGCCACAGGACTGGAAAAGGTCAGTTTTCATTCCAATTCCAAAGAATGCTCAAATTACCACACAATTGCACTCATGTCACACACTAGCAAACTAATGCTCAAAATTCTCCAAGCCAGGCTTCAACAGTACGTGAACCATGAACTTTCAGATGTTCAAACCGGATTTAGAAAACCAGAGGAACCAGAGACCAAATTGCTAGCATCTGTTGGATCATCCAAAAAGCAAGAGAATTTCAGAAAAACATCTACTTCTGCTTTATTGACTATGCCAAAGCTTTTGAGTGGATCACCACAACACTGGGAAATTCTTTGAGAGATACCAGACCACCTGACCTGCCTCCTGAGAAATCCGTATGCAGGTCAAGAAGCAACAGTTAGAACTGAACATGAAACAACAGACTGGTTCCAAATCGGGAAAGGAGTCAGTCAAGGCTGTATATTGTCACCCTGTTTATTTTAACTTATATGCAGAGTACATCATGCGAAATGGATGAAGCACACGCTGGAATCAAGATTGCTGGGAGAAATATCAATAACTTCAGATACGCAGATGACACCACTGTTATGGCAGAAAGCAAAGAAGAACTAAAGAGCTTCTTGATGAAAGTGAAAGAGAAGAGTGAAAAAGTCGGTTTAAAACTCAACATTCAGAAAACTAAGATCATGGCATCCAGTCCCATCACTTCATGGCAAATAGATGGGGAAGTAAAGGAAACAGTGACAGACTATTTTTGGGGGCTCCAAAATCACTGCAGATGGTGACTGCAGCCATGAAATTAAAAGATGCTTACTCCTTGGAAGGAAAGTTATGACCAACCTAGACAGCATATTCAAAGGCAGAGACATTACTTTGACAACAAAGGTCCGTCTAGTCAAGGCTATGGTTTTTCCAGTAGTCACTTATGGATGTGAGTTGGACCATAAAAATGCTGAGTGCCGAAGAACTGATGCTATTGAGCTGTGATGTTGGAGAAGACTCTTGAGAGTCCCATGGACTGCAAGGAGATCAAACCAGTCAATCCTAAAGGATATGAGTCCTGAATATTTATTAGAAGGACTGATGCTAAAGCTGAAACTCCAATACTTTGCCCACCTGATGGGAAGAACTGACTCACTGGAAAAGACCCTGATGCTGGAAAAGATTGAAGGCAGGAGGACAAGGGGATGACAGAGGATGAGATGGTTGGATGGCATCCCCTACTCAATGGACATGAGTTTGAGTAAACTCCAGGAGTTGGTGATGGACAGGGAAGCCTGGTGTGCTGCAGTCCATGGGGTTGCAAACAGTCGGACATGACTGAGCAACTGAACTGAACTCAAGGGAGAAAGTAGAAATATGACTGTATTTAAGTAGCATTTTTTAAAAATAATAATTTTGGATTATTTCTTTCATAATTTTGATTACCTCAACCAGTAGTTTAAAATTAAGCAGAAGTCTTATCATTCAGACTGGACTGAAAGCCAGACTGAATTAAAATTTTTTACATTATATTATTTGGAAAAATATCCTATTTCGTCTCTTATTTGTACAAGATTTGGCTGGAATTTATGTTAACTAGCATATGTCTGGAGAAGGCAATGGCACCCCACTCCAGTACTCTTGCCTGGAAACTCCCATAGATAGAGGAGCCTGGAAGGCTGCAGTCCATGGGGTCGCTGAGGGTTGGACACGACTGAGTGACTTCACTTTCACTTTTCACTTTCCTGCATTGGAGAAGGAAATGGCAACCCACTCCAGTGTTCTTGCCTGGAGAATCCCAGGGACGGGGGAGCCTGGTGGGCTGCCGTCTATGGGGTCGCACAGAGTCGGACACGAATGAAGTGACTCAGCAGCAGCAGCATATGTCTAGCATACCATTTATGTTTACCAGATTCATGATAAACACATCCTCTAAAATATAATTAACATCATTTGCATAATTAATAATCTTTCAGCAACTGTTTCAAAGACAACTCTTTGCTTAGTCATGTCCGACTCTTTGTGACCCCATGGACTATAGCAAGCCTGGCTTCCCTGTCCTTCACCATCTCCCAGAGTTTGCTCAAACTCATGTCCATTGAGTCAGTGATATCATCTCATCCTCTGTCAAGAAGATGGATCAGAAATACTGGGCCTAAAGACAACTGAGGCCCAATATTTCAAAGAAGTAGAGTATAAAATTTTTACATTAAATAGTCTGAATTTCCGCCTTTTCAAGAAAAGACTGAGGAAAAGTTATTTGCAATTCATTTTGGTTTCTGTGATGTGGTGACACTGGGGTGAATGCAGTGTTAAGTGACTGCACTTTACAGTCTGAAGGAAGAAAAATCCCAGTTTAAAAAGAAGTTGCTATGGTTACCCAATGTTTGCCTTTATAAGCAATAATTACGTGAGCCATTCAGGGATTTCCCACTAGTGCAGGAGAATCAGTAGCTGAAGTATACACTAGTCATTTCACACACAAATTGGGGCTGCATACGCCACTTCCATTTCAAAGTAGCTATCATTGGGAAATGCTAAAGATGACTCACATCTTTCTAAACCATAAAAGGGTGGAGACAAAAACACTAAGAGTAACTATTTTAAAATCCAAGTGATGACTCAGATCGTTTTCGACATTTTTCATATTCCTTCGTTTCCTTTAGTAAAGAGTGCTATCTAAAATTGTATAAAGCAGCTTCAATTGTTGAAAGAAGGAAAGGGCGTTTCTAATGTGTTTCAGTCATGGAGGTTTTTTTTTTCTTCATAAATAGATTTTCGTGCTCTTGATAAACCTGTAAAAAGTCATGCTTATAACTTAGTATTACTTCAGAATTAAGTGTCAATTCCATTAGATGTAGTCAATTTTTAACTTCTTAAGTGAGAAGAAGGGGTTCCTGTCAGAATTGATGACTAGCTAGCTCATTCTTGAATAACTAGTAGTTAAATGTACTGTCAGTTATTATATTTCTAGAAGCTTTTTGTCTATCTTGTTCACAATTAGAACAGTCATTAATGCAAGAATATTTATGAAACTGTGACCCCCATACAGTTGCAATGTTATCTTAAAATTATGCAGCCTATTACATCTTAATGTGCATTCCACAAAGTATCTAGTTTTCTGCACAAGAGACTATTAAATATGCTTATTCTTTAATATTAGGGCTATTCTAAACTAAAACAGCATCTTACGCCAAACTAAACTATAGAGTCTTATCACCACAAACAAAGGGAAGTCAAAGAAGGGGGCTCCAGGGTGACTCACTTGGTTCCTCAATGTTATCACACAGGACACCTCGGCTCCTCCCAGCTTTTATGCCAGACTCAGCATGGACCTTAGAATAATTCCCTTCACAGCCACAAAATAATAATACACTGTTGTCCAGCAGGATGGGGAGTTTTCTTCTCTGTCTCCTTTTTTAGATACAAAGATATTCCCTGATATGGGACCAGGCCTGGCTCACTAGTAGGCAGAACACGACTGCCATGATTAGCTAACACAATTAGGGGTTTCTCCAAGTCATGTGGGGTACAGGTGGGCAAACACACAAAACTGGGGGCCTGTAGGGAAGGAAGTGGGCAACAGTCGGTGAGTAGGCAACTAATAGCATGCGATTTACGATACAAGAAATTAAATTTTGGCATTTTATTTCAATAGTTTAGTTTTCTTGCCTTTATGAGATACTTTTTGAGAGTTCTGTAGATGTATTTTTAAAGGGGGAAAATATCAGTTATAAATAATTTATCTTGAGAAAGATTAAAGGTGATCATTTTATGAATGCTATTGAGAAAAGAGAACAGTATACTTTAGAATATAGAGCTGTAAAATTATACTTTACTTATGACCAATTAAAATGAAGGTTTTATATCAAAAATGTTTCCTGTTAAACTTAGTTTTCTCCTCTAGGAAAAGGAAGTCTAACTATTAGACACAGGTCAAACTGCACCGAGAGTAATAAGACCAGAAAACATTCAAAAAGGGCAGCCAAGAAGATCGTAGATATAAGAACCATGTCCTAAGGGTCAGTGAAGCTGAGGGGTTCCATCTGAAAAGGAGTCACGGAGAATATGACAGCTTTAAACTGTGTGAAGCGCTGTCACTGCCAAGAGATACCAAACTGCACAGGTCTTGAAATAAGAACTAGCGTCGATGAATAAACAAGCAGGAAGATAGAATCTGGTTCAATATAAGACTGTACTGTTTTCTTTTAATCTAGCATTTTATCTGAAAATGGAAGAGGCTGGATGCTCGCATGGGGCAGGGATCAGAATCCTATCCCAGGTCACCCGAATACCTCCTTATGATGTTTCTAGGCACTTAATCTGTACTTAATTTGTAACAACATGCCTGCAAAAACACTCCCTTTCACAGATGAATTCTGAGCTGTTGCTGCTGCTGCTGCTAAGTTGCTTCAGTCGTGTCAGACTCTGTGCGACCCCAGAGACCAGGCTCCCTCGTCCATGGGATTCTCCAGGCAAGAACACTGGGGTGGGCTGCCATTTCCTTCTCCAATGCATGGAAGTGAAAAGTGAAAGTGAAGTCGCTCAGTCGTGTCCAACTCTTAGCGACCCCATGGACTGCAGCCCACCAGGCTCCTCCGTCCACGGGATTTTCCAGGCAAGAGTACTGAGCTAGACAAGTTAAAACTGGAAATCATACAGCTAAGAAGTGGAGAACACTGGATTCTTACCCAGGCCCATCTGTCTCCAAGGCCTGGCTCTTCCCACACATCACACACCTAAGAGAAGTTAAATCAGCAGCTAACAAGCAAATGGGATTTCTCTGTTGGTGAGAACTGAGTGTCATCTGACTAAAGTCCCTTTTAGAACTGAGATGCCAGAAATGACAAGAATTCCTCCCTTCCACTCGCACCAGCACTTCACATCTGCTCTCACATTAGTTCCTCACAGCAGAGACACAGGGTAAGGAAGCTGGGGAAGCTTTCTCTCTTGGCATTCTACTCAGAGAAGAGGACAACAAAGTTAGATTCCTTCAATGTCCTTCTGGTTTACCCTTAAAATACCTATTTTCCATTTTTTCCCCTCTCATCTTTTATTCCCTTAGTAGTAATGCACTAAATACCTCTTACACACCAGGTACTGAATCTCAATGACTTTGCAATCTGACAGGAAGAAACTGTAGGCACAAAGGAGGAAAGAGTACATTTTTTGAAAATATTTCCATCTCCTTAACAGATTTTCCTTTATCAACTCCAAATCCTTTCTATATCACTTTGGTTTATTCCTCACTGCAGTCTCTATTCCTTTTTCTTAGCCTACAGGAAACTTTGGCTCCTTAACAAGCTACGACCTTTCGCTTGTTCTTCCCTACTTCAGCAGACTCCATTCTCAACCACTACTCAAGTGATACTGCTCCAAGGTCACCAATGATAATCAGCTGTTAAATCTTCATTTTTCTCAACTTACTATACAATACTGGACACCAATAATATTTATTAAACTCTCTTCTGGCTACTTTTATAAGATTTTCATCTATTTCTTAAGCCTTTTAAGTACCTTTCATTTGGCTTTCCTTCCACCCTCTAAACTTAAATACTGGCTTTCCTTTCAGCTCACTTTGCTTCCTCTTGGTCTTCAATCTCTTCTTGGACAATCTCATCTATTTCTATGAGTCATCAGTTATGTGATACTTCTAAGACTTTATTTCTAGTCCTAATCTCCAAGTACAACTTCCAAATGCTTGATGGGCCCTTTTACCTTCATTCAGTTCAGTTTAGTTGCTCAGTTGTGTTCAACTCTTTGCGACCCCATGAATTGCAGCACGCCAGGCCTCCCTGTCCATCACCATCTCCTGGAGTTCACTCAAACTCACGTCCATCGAGTTGGTGATACCATCCAGCCATCTCATCCTCTGTCGTCCCCTTCTCCTCCTGCCCCCAATCCCTCCCAGCATCAGAATCTTTTCCAATGAGTCAACTCTTCGCATGACATGGTCAAAGTATTGGAGTTTCAGCTTTAGCATCAGTCCTTCCAAAGAACACCCAGGGCTAATCTCCTTTAGAATGGACTGGCTGGATCTCCTTGAAGTCCAAGGGACTCTCAAGAGTCTTCTCCAACACCACAGTTCAAAAGCATCAATTCTTCGGCGCTCAGCTTTCTTCACAGTCCAACTCTCACATCCATACATGACCACAGGAAAAACCATAGCCTTGACTAGATGGACCTTTGTTGGCAAAGTAATGTCTCTGCTTTTCAATATGCTATCTAGGTTGCTATCTAACTTTCCTTCCAAGGAGTAAGCAAGCGTCTTTTAATTTCATGGCTGCAGTCACCATTCTGTATTATTTCATACTTAGCGTGCCAAAATTCAACTTATCATCTCTAGCCCACTCCCTCAAAGGGCTCTTTTCTGAGATTCCCCAGGTGGGTTAGCGGCACTGACACTGCCGTACACACAGTGATCCAGAGCACAGAAAGGATTACCTCGAAGACTTCCCTTACCTGATCTCCCACTCTCAGTTAGTTGCCAAGTTCTGAGCATTCTACACAAAGTCTTCCTGAACTCTTCACCCAAAGGGACGTAGCTCAGACCCACTTCAGTCCTCTCAAAACCCACCTCCTAACTGGTCTCTCAGCGCTTTGCTCTCCATCTCCAGTTCTATCCATCCTCATAGCAGACAGGTTCTTTCACAAGAGTCTCTTGCTTTAGGGAGTGCATCTGGTCCAAAGATAAACAAAAGACCCAGGACTGGTCAGAGTACCACCTATTCTTTAGTTTAATTCAAGGATGAACATACAATCAAAGCCAGACAGGAATTTCCTAAAGATTTTAGTTTCCTGCCAAGGATATGAGGGAAAACATCCTTTTTCTTTTGGGATTGTAATGAAATGTACGCTAAGCTGCCTAACAGGAGAGAAGAGGACAGAGCTTTGAAAGGGTAAGGGAGGAGGGAACTCCACACTGTTGCCAAGTCCTGGAACCAGCTCTGTCTGACCATGCCTACTGTCTGGCTAATCAGTTTTCTTTTGCATTTAAGCCACTTTCAGTTGGGATTTTTGCCATTTGTAACCAACAGTCCTGATTAACAATTTTCTATACCACTAGTCACTTCTCTAAATTACAATGTTATTTGCCTGCTTTTATTTAGTGAAATAAATTTTACAAAACACTGAAGATACCCACCACTATTGTAACTTGTTACAATATAGCACATCATTTCATGTGGCTGCGCCACCATATACCATGTTCCCTCTGCCTAGAATGCTCCCTTTCTACCTAATTAGCCACAAAATATACAATAAGGTTGCATAAAATAAAGCTAAAAATTAGGCAGGGGCCAAACCAGAAAAGGGCCTTATATGCCACATTGACATATATACATTTTAACTGCAGAAAGGTGGGGAAGACTACTAAAAAAATTTAAGTTCAAAAAATGACATAATCAGATTTGCATGTCAGAAGCCTCACTGTGGATATAGCATGAAGGACGATTTAAAAATGAAGTGATACTAAAGACAAAGAAAACAATAGCAGGCCACTGCAAGAGTCTAAGCCACGGGCCACAAGGAGTGGAAAGAGGAATAAATTAGGACATTTCTGGGGAAATAAATTTTGCCAACTGCTGTCAAATAGCATTGCTAAATCTTTCAAAGTCTTTAAACTAGCATTTCTATTTGCAAGAATGTAGACATTGGGAAGATCTCCTGGAGGCATGGCAACCTACTCCAGTATTCTTGCCTGGAGTATCCCATGGACAGAGGAGCCTGAGGGGCTACAGTCCATGGGGCAGGGCAGAGTTGGACACAGCTGAAGCAACTTAGCACGGGACACAGCACAGACATAAGGAAGTAATGTGAAGCCTATAAAAAATTACATGTCAGGAATTTGCTGAAGGATCATTGATAACAAAACATTAACAACAACCTAAGTGTTAAATAAAAGTGATTTAAAATTTAGACTATATCATACAGTGAAACTGAATATTTACAAAGTGAATTTTTCTTCTGTAATTAAATTTATTTATTTTTAATTGAAGAATAATTGCTTTACAGTATTGAGTTGGTTTCTGCCAAACATCAATATGAATCAGCCATATGCCTATGCCCCCGCCTCTTGAACCTCTCTCCCACCTCCTGCCCTATCCCACCTCTCTAGGTTGTTACACAGCCCCGTTTGAGTTCCCTGAGTTACAGAGCAAATTCCACTGTCTATCTATTTTACATATGATAATGTTTGTTTCGATGTTACTCTCTCCATACATCCCACCCTCCCCTTCCTTCACTTTGTATAGGCTATCAGCTCATCCACCTAATTAGAACTGATTCAAATGTGTTCCTTTTCATGGCTGAGTAGTATTCCCCTGTATATGTGTACCACAATTCCTTTATCCATGCATCTGTTGATGGACATCTTGGCTGCCTGGGTCTTAGCTATTGTGAACAGTGCTGCAATGAAACTGGGGTACATGTGTCTTTTTCAGTTTTGGCTTCTTCAGGGAATATGCCTAGTAGTGGAACTGCTGGGTCATATGATGGTTTTATTTCTAGTTTTTTAAGGGATCTCCATAGTGGCTCTATCAATTTACATTCCCACCAACAGTGCAAAAAGGTTCCCTTTTCTCCACACCCTATATGGCATTTATTGTTCACAGATTTTTTTTTTTTGATGGCCATTCTGATTGGTGTGAGGTGATATCTCATTGTAGCTTTGATTTGCATTTTTCTAATAATGAGCGATGTTGAACATCTTTTCATATGTTTATTAGTCATCTATATGTCTTCTCTGGAGAAATGTCTTAGAAACTGAATTCTTTAAAGCATGAGACAATACTCATAAAAATGTGCAACATATTACAACACACAATATGAGTCTAATTATGTTAATGAAGATCAGAAGAACTTCTGATTTGGTTTTTTTAAAAAATCTTTAATTTTTTTAAAAAGAACAATCAGTTCAGTTCAGTCACTCAGTCATGTCTGACTCTTTGTGACCCCATGGACTGCAGCACACCAGGCTTCCCTGTCCATTACCAACTCCCAGAGCTTGCTCAAACTCAAGTGCATCAAGTCAGTGATGCCATCCAATCATCTCATCTTTGGTCGTCCCCTTCTCTTCCTGCCTTCAATCTTTCCCTGCATCAGGGTCTATTCCAGTGAGTTAGTTCTTCCCATCAGGTGGCCAAAGTGTTGGAGTTTCACTTCAGCATCAGTCCTTCCAATGAATATTCAGGACTGATTTCCTTTAGGATGGACTGGTTGGATCTCCTTGCAGTCTAAAGGACTCTCAACAGTCTTCTCCAACACCACAGTCTGAAAGCATCAATTCTTGCATCAATTCTTCCGTGCTCAGCTTTCTTTATGGTCCAACTCTCACATCCATACATGACTACAGGAAAAACCATTGCTTTGACTAGATGGACCTTTGTCAGCAAAGTAATGTCTCTGCTTTTTAATATGCTGTCTAGGTTGTTCATAGCTTTTCTTCCAAGGAGCAAGCATCTTTTAAATTCATGGCTGCAGTCACCATCTGCAGTGATTTTGGAATCCAAGAAAATAAAGTCTGTCACTGTTTTCATTGTTGAGTGGTAGTATTATCGATAATTTGCTCTTTCCTTCAAATATTCGTATATTTAATTTTTTCTGAGTAACATTATTCCTTAGTCATGATTTGCTAAACTCAGTGACTATTTTAAAGAAAAATAAGTCCTAGAGGGGTTAAATGACAAAAATTCACATTAGTAAGAGTTAAGACCAATACCTGAACATGGCTAGAAGCTGCTCTGTTAAGCAGCAGTATCATGAAGGCAGAGCCACTTACTTGCACCTCCAGAGAACCTGCAAAAGCTGACCACTGAGCACAGACCAAGGCCGTTAAGGCTTGAAGCTTGCATCTAAATCCAACCTCAAAAGCATCAAATCACTAGTGAAAAGGAGACTATAAGAAGGTTTAAATACTTGTAACTTTAATTTTATATAAAAAAATCTTTCAAAGAACGGTAAAGGAAATAGTAATGACAAACTAGACTGGAGAAAGACAGCATCAAGGAAAAGTGTTTGGAGACACTGATGTTCTATTGTCTGTACTTACTTTGCTTTTTAAAACACAGGAATGCTTTTAACATGGGACTATTATTTCAAGTGAGACTTCCACAACCTTACTACAATCCCAAACAAACTCTACAGATCCCAAGTATTCAATTTATTCAAGTAAAATAATTATAAAAAAGTCCTTTGATAACTTTTGATTCTCAAAAAGAGAATCTGAATATAATATCTGTAAAATAAAAGGCTCAGTAAAAGATGTTTGGATGGCTACTGGATAGGAGAAAAGACAAAATGATCAAGGACAATTTTCAAAGTCTGAGCTATCTGAATTTTTTTAACATTACAAATCAAGAACTGTGTTTTATTTAGATGGCATTTAAATTAAGGTACCACCTAGAAAATCAACATCTAAGACGGTAGACTCAAGATTATATTAAAAAACATAGTCAGTAGAGCTCTTAACCCATTCATACACTTATATCTGTTTTTTAAAAAGATTAAACCACATATTGGATCACAATGATGGCTTTGTTTCACTGGCTTTAACTTCCCTGTCTACGTGAGCAGCCATGCGCTGTGCTCAGTTGCGTCCAACTCTGCGACCCCATGGACTGTAGCCCGCCAGGCTCCTCTGCCCACGGGATTTCTCAGAATACTGGGAGCGGGTTGCCATTCCGTTCGCCAAGGGATCTTCCCAACTCAGGGACAGAACCGTGGCTCCTGCACTGGCAGGCAGATTCTTTCCCATCTGCACCGCCTGGGAAGCCACGAGCAGCCATACCACTATCTTAATTCCACTGCTCTTTATGAAGAGTTTAAAAATGGTTTCTCATGTAAAGTCAGAAAATTTGCAGAAACCAATGCAAAAGCACCATCCAGTGGTAGAAGATGAAAATTGCAACTTATACAGGGATCACATTTTTGTGATTCTACAGTGTCGCTAATACACATTACCAGGAGACAAAAAGACAATTGGGCTAAATGATGTTGATGGTGTCTGCTATTTATTACCATTTTCCTAATCAAATCTTACTCTTACTATCTTAAGTTTGACATTTTTCCTTTTTTCTGACTTGCCCACCTGTTACCCAAAAGCTTGACTAAATTAAGAAGGAGTATTTCAAGACTTCTCAGAGCCTTAATTGAGCCAGAGGTTAAAAAAAGTTACAAACAGAAATAAGGTGTGTGAGGGATGAATTTCTAGTGAAATTTTACTCAGCAAGGGCCACTCCCGGAACAAATGAGAGGCATCCTATGTTTCACTTTTGTTTTTTAAGTGATAAGCTGGTAGATAATCCTAAAAAGCCAGGTAAAGATTCACAATTGGTTAATTCCTTCAGAATTCAGAATTCCTAAAAGGAATATGGATAATTAATGTCATCAAAATTATTTCAAGTTGGCAAATACAACATAATAATGCTTGCCAACAATCTGCTCCCCATCTACCAGAGTACAGATGAATACAATTTTTCAGCTTCCATTAAGGCCTCTGGATCACCCTCATCTAAAAAGTAAAGTTTAACAAAGAATTATAACAAGAACAACAACAAAAACCCAAAAGCTATTAAGGGTGATTTGTTTTTGAAACAATGTTGCATTAAGCCTACTTCATATCAAATGGTATTACCATTTGGATCATAAACTATCAAAAAGTACAGCAAGCTGCAGCTTGATAAGGCAAAGAAGCTAGTGACTGGCCTTCAGTTTCTTCCTTTCCACAGTCTTTCAGAAATATGCTTGAATTTCAGATAAGAAGTGTCCCAAAGCAATGATATCAAGCCAGCTTATACTGTGTGCACTAGTGCCTTCAGTCTGACACCTGCAGACTTTTAAACTCTTTTCACTAACAAGGGCATTTCTCGCATGTGAGGCTCCCCAGGGATGGCTGAGTGGCTGACGTATCTACAGTGTGCATCACAAACACAGAACACAAAGGAAAAAGAGCTAGGAGCAGGAGACACACCACTCAGACAAAAGAAGGAAGAACCCTTCCAAAACAGCATTAAGTGTTTCAGGATAAAATAAAACTAACTGCAGCGTCACCGTATTTAATATTCTCTTCCCCAAACTCCAACAGCAAGAGCTTATTAGATTCTTAAGCCCCCTGCATTGAAAATCTATTTGCTATACTAAAGTTTTCCACAAATACAGGGACCACCACACTTATAAACAAAATGCCTACAACACAGGATGACACTAAGTATTTATGCACATACACTCATATATAAAAGAAAAATTTAAGTTAGGAGGCATCTCAGTTCAGTTCAGTCGCTCAGTTGTGTCCAACTCTTTGTGACCCCATGAATCGCAGCACGCCAGGCCTCCCTGTCCATCACCAACTCCCGGAGTTCACTCAGACTCACGTCCATCAAGTCGGTGATGCCATCCAGCCATCTCATCCTCTGTTGTCCCCTTTTCCTCCTGCCCCTAATCCCTCCCAGCATCAAGGTCTTTTCCAATGAGTCAACTCTTCACATGAGGTGGCCAAAATACTGGAGTTTCAGCTTTAGCATCATTCCTTCCAAAGAACACCCAGGACCAATCTCCTTTAGAATGGACTGATTGGATCTCCTTGCAGTCCAAGGGACTCTCAGGAGTCCTCTCCAATACCACAGTTCAAAAGCATCAATTCTTCAGCGCCCAGCTTTCTTCACAGTCCAACTCTCACATCCATACATGACCACAGGAAAAACCATAGCCTTGACTACACGGACCTTTGTTGGCAAAGTAATGTCTCTGCTTTTCAATATGCTATCTAGTTTGGTCATAACTTTCCTTCCAAGCAGTAAGCGTCTTTTAATTTCATGGCTGCAATCACCATCTGCAGTGACTTTGGAGCCCAAAAAAAGAAAGTCTGACACTGTTTCCACTGTTCCCCCATCTATTTCCCAGGAAGTGATGGGACCACATGATATGATCTTAGTTTTCTGAATGTTGAGCTTTAAGCCAACTTTTTCACTCCCCTCTTCACTTTCATCAAGAGGCTTTTTAGTTCCTCTTCACTTTCTGCCATAAGGGTGGTGTCATCTGCATATATGAGGTTATTGATATTTCTCCTGGCAATCTTGATTCCAGCTTGTGCTTCTTCCAGCCCAGCATTTCTCATGATGTACTCTGCATAGAAGTTAAATAAGCAGGGTGACAATATACAGCCTTGACATACCCCTTTTCCTATTTGGAACCAGTCTGTTGTTCCATGTCCAGTTCTAACTGTTGCTTCCTGACCTGTATATAGATTTCTCAAGAGGCAGGTCAGGTGGTCTGGTATTCCCATCTCTTTCAGAATTTTCCAGTTATTGTGATCCACACAGTCAAAGGCTTTGGCATAGTCAAGAAAGCAGAAATAGATGTTTTTGTGGAACTCTCTTGCTTTTTCAATGATCCAATGGATGTTGGCAATTTGATCTCTGGTTCCTCTGCCTTTTCTAAAACCAGCTTGAACATCTGGAGGCATAAACAGCAACAAACCAACAAATTACAAGAGCTGCCTCTATTACTGCAGAGAGACTAGGGGAGAAGCACCTACCATAATAGAAATTCCCACACTATTTCCTCTGGTGGAAGCAGTAGTGGTATTGTTTCAACTCCAACATCAAGCCTGTAGCAGAAAACAAATATCAAAAGCAAAGATATGCTGACTCTAGAAATGAAGGGCTACATTATAAAGTAACTACTACTTTGAACTTTTAGATAATATTCAAAAATCTTAGTAGTTCAGAACTTAGTTTTACCCTATCAAGAAAGAAAATTATTTTTAATAAAAGAGTGAAAGAAAATTATTAATTAGTATAATGAGACAGAGTTTTTTAAAGGTGTTCTTTACATATGAGCTGGATTCTCTGAAGAGACTCAAAATGTGGGGTTAGATTCTTAGGATCCTAGCAACAGGATAGTCTCATTAATTAAAAAAATTAACACCTATCCAATGTATTTAACATTTCTCAAATAATTTCATGGGGATATCTTAATCTAAGAAACTGTCTATAAGGTATAAAATAGTCAATCTACATATTGTCTGAATATTAAAAATATGTTCATTTTATATATACGTAAACTTAAGAAATAATAATATTAACAAGGATAAACACTGATAATTATTTTCTATATATGTACTAAAAAATCTGTGATAATGTACAGTCTAGGAACTTACCTGTCTCCATCTTCTTCCACTTAACAATGTGAACATTACCCATGTTCTTGAATATTCGTTTACAACACCTTGAATAACTATATAATATTACATTCAAAAGTAATACCTCATTGTATTTAAGTAATTTCCTAAGACTGAACATTTGGGTTACTCTTCTTTTACTCATATATAATAATTTTTCCAGGCTCATATCTCAACAGTTATTTACAGTGAAATAGTTTGTTTTCAAATAAATAAAATTAGGCCTAAAATATTCTGGACCCTTAATTCTCAGATGCAATGACTTAGAAAGATCAAATGTTGGAATTAAATTCTCTGTATATAAGTATTCTGTCAACCATATTTATTATTAGTCTGAATCATCCGTGTTTATCATTGTTGTCATAGTGATTATTGCTAATGTTCTAATATGTCTTTCCAGTATGTTATGTTAAAAGGAGACAGAAACCATCCACCTGGCAGAAAAACGTTTTAGCTACAGTTCTAAAGATATTAAAATTTGTTATGTCTCCTCTTGCCAAAAATCTTTATGAACAAATTAACTGTCAAAAAATATTCAAGGAGCAGTACTTTTACTACTGTGCTGGAGAAGACTCTTAAGTCCCCTGGACTGCAAGGAGATCAAACCAATCAATCCTAAAGGAAATCAACCCTGTAAGTTCATTAGAAGTACTGGTGCTGAAGCTGAAGCTCCAGTATTTGGTCACCTGATGCAAACAGATGACTCGTTGGAACAGACCCTAATGCTGGGAAAGACTGAAGGCAAAAGGAGAAGAGAGTGGCAGAGAATGAGATGTTTAGATAGTATTACCAACTCAGTGGACAGGAATTTGAGCAAACTCTGGGAGACAGTGAAGGACAGGGAAGGCTGGCGTGCTGCAGTCCATGGGGTTGCAAAGAGTAGGACACGACTTAGCAACCAAACCACCATATTATAATAAAACAGACAGTAATATTATTAACTTGCCATTTGGTGGCAGCAAACACAAAAGAAAGTACGTTTCCTGAGTGCTGCTATCTATTGTATTATTACCAATTCAAAGGTAGTCTTCCCTGAATCTCAAATTTTAAACAAGAATTTCAAATGAAAGATGGTGCTTTACAGGTTTTAATAGTTATGTTTTAATCCTTTTGTGTTGACAGTCAAGCTCAAATCAGTATTATAAGTGAATGTGTGATTAATATTAATAGCCTTCTGTTACTATAGCATTTACAAATACACTTTAATTGCCTCACAAACTATGGGAATCTTTTGATGCTTATCAAGTAACAAGTAATTGCAATAACTTTCATTTGTACTAATATTTATATATCTCATGTAAAAATTACGTTTTTTTACTCTAACTAAATCCAGCTAGCTTCCTATCATCATACTCATACAAATAATCATTTGTTAACAACTTCACATGTACTAAGTACAAGGAGAAACTGTTTCATGTACAAGACTTCATGAAATTTACACAAAATCTCTCATATATTTCTTTTCCAAGACTTGTGAAAGGAGGTAGCAAAAGGTCATCTTGAGAGTCTAAACTGTATACAAATACACGTGTGTTCTGTGTTAAGTCGCCTCAGTCGTGTCCAACTCTTTGCGACCCTATGGACCATAGCACGTCAGGCTCCTGTGTCCATGGGATCCTCTAGGAAAGAATACTGGAGTGGGTTGCCATTACTTCTTCCAGGGGATCTTCCCAACCCAGGGATTGAACCCCCATCTCTAACGTCTGTCTCCTGCATTGGCAAGCTCTTTACCCCTAGAGCTACCTGGGAAACCCACAAATATACATAAAGTAAGAAAATATTGTCTCCCTCTACGTTTATTTTAACAGCACACAAAAAAATTAGAGCAAGGAAATGCAACATAGTTTTATTTTTTGTATTACAATTCCCTTAACTTCTTCCAAAATAGCAAGTTCTGTCCAAACGGAAAATGTGCAACACTCTTAATTCACTACTCTATGGACTCAACTCACAAGATGCTAAGTGATTGAAATAATTAAGTTATAACAAACTGAAAAATGTATGGAGAGCATCTTTTCACATAAAATTCTCACACAGCAGAGTATATCACACTTTGCAGTAACTGATTTGGAGAAATCACTGCCGAAGTGTCTTATGATCCAAGACACAGAAGCATCATGCTGGAATCATGAGTGGACTCACAAAGAGACCTCATAAGGACCCAGGAGCCACAGTTTCATTCCCCCACCCTCACAGCACAGCAGCTCCTCTAGGGCGGGGCCGTACCCACTCACATGAGTCTACCCAGCTCTTTGGCTCTGCATACAACAGCCAGGAGCAATTTGCTGTGTATGGACATTTATTTCTCATACTGATAACTGAATCTTGTCAGCAGAAGAGAAATTCCTTTTTTTTTTTTTCCTGTTTTTGTCCCAAGCAAATACAAGATTTTACAGGTTAAAAATGAATATTGGCAATTTCATATGGGCTAACCAATTATTCACAACGTAAGTTCCTTGAGGGGAGGCACCATTTCTTAAGCCCCTCAAAATGCTCATCTTCTAGTAAGGGCAAGAGATAAGTAAAAAGTTAACTACACAGCAGTGCAGTAAGTATTTTGATAGCTCAAACTTCTCTGTGAGTGTGTGTGCATGTGTGAATGCGTGAGAGAGAGAGAGACATACATACATATAATGCATTAGGAATCATGAGATACACTAGTCAATAAAAGGTATCAGGAAAAGTGGAAACCAACTGAAAAATAACATAGGACTCCATTGCTAAGTGATCACTATACTGAGCTATACATATTTATAGAAATATAAAAGTACTGGGGAGCTAATGACTGATTTATCTCTGAGAGGGGAAGCAAGTTCAGGGGAGCCTGCCCTCACCACTCCTATTCAACTTATCAAAAAAAACTCCTAGCCACTATGACAGGACTGTAAGAAGAAATAAAGGGCAAACAGTTCGGAAAGAAAGGAATAAAACTGTCTGTATCAGCAGACAAACTTGACTGTCTACGTAGAAAATCCATGAACATATTAAAAAAGTTTCTAGAACTCAGGATTAAGTGTAGTAAAGTCATAGAATACAATTATATATCTGCATACTACCAATGAACTAGAAATTTAAAATAAACTTTAAGCAGTACCATTTATAACAGTACCTCAAACTTAAAGTACTGAGGTATAATTTAATAAGATATGTACAAAATCTGTATGCTAAAACTATAAAATACTGATGAAAGTGAAAGTCGCCTAGTCATGTCTGACTCTTTGGACCCCATGGACTATACAGTTCATGGGATTCTCCAGGACAGAATACTGGAATGGGTAGCCTTGCCCTTCTCCAGGGGGTCTTCCCAACCCAGGGATCGAACCCAGGTCTCCCGCATTGCAGGCGGATTCTTTACCAGCTGAGCCACAAGGGATAGAGGAAACCAAGTAAGTGAAGATACCACATCTGTGTACTGGAAGACTCACTGAGGTGTCAGTTTTTCCTTATGTAATCTATAATTCAATCCAATCCCAACCAAAGTCCCAGCAGTATTTGTAGAAATGAATAAGCAGACTGAATAATTTATATGTAAAGACAATGGATCTAGAAGAGCCAAAACTATTTTTAAGAATGAAACTGCAGTCATATAGATCTAATGGGATGGAATGGAAAAGTCCAGAAATATATCCATACATACATGGTCAACTGATTTTTGACAAAGGTACAAAATGCAGTTCAATAGAAAAAAAAAAAAGTCTTTCCAACAAATGGTCTTGAATAACCAGATAATTCATTTGCCAAAACTACAACAGCAAAACCTTAGACCTCTATCTAATACTGCTGCTGCTACTGCTGCTAAGTCACTTCAGTCGTGTCTGACTCTGTGAGACCCCATAGATGGCAGCCCACCAGGTTCCCCCGTCCCTGGGATTCTCCAGGCAAGAACACTGGAGTGGGTTGCCATTTCCTTCTCCAATGCATGAAAGTGAAAAGTGAAGTCACTCAGTCGTGTTCGACTCTTAGCGACCCCATGGACTGCGGCCCACCAGGTTCCTCCGTCCATGGGATTTTCCAGGCAAGAGCACTATAATTAACTTACAGTGCATCATAGAACTAAATGTATGGTCTGAAATTATAAAGTTAAAAAAGAAACAGAGGAGGAAATCTTTGTGATGATGATGAAAGCAAAGATTTCTTAGAGATGATATAAAAAATACAGCCCATATATAAAAATGATTAAAATTCATCAAAACAAAGAATCTCTGCTCTTTGAAAGATACCACTAAAAGAATACAAACACAGGCCACAGACTTGCAAATTAGATATATGATAAATTATATCCAAAATAAATGAAGAACTTCTATAACTCAATTTTTTAAATGTAAACATTTTGACACTTCACCAAAGAAGATATATAGACATTAATAATTAGAAAACTGCAAAATAAAAACATGGAATCCTATTACACATCTACAAAAATGACTTTTCTGTGTGTGTATAAAACTGATAATACCAAATGCATTATGCTAAGTGAAAGGCTATATTCTTATGACCTTCTGCAAAAGCTAAAACCTTAAGGACAGAAAGGCTTCCCAGTTGGCTCAGTGGTAAAGAATATGCCTGTCTACGCAGGAGATATGCATTCGATCCCTGGGTCAGGAAGATTCCCTGGAGAAGGAAGGAAATGACAACTTCCTTCTTGCCTGAGAAACTCTTCTGGTAGTCAAGTACTCTGGCCTGGGAAATCCCATGGACAGAGGAGCCTAGTAGGCTACAGTCCGTGGGTCGCAAGAGAGTCGGACATGACTTAGCAAATAAAAAACAAAGTTGCTAGCAACTGGGGACCTGGGGAAGGGACGAACACAAAGAGACAAACAGGAATTTTTAGGGGTGATGGACTTGTTCTATATCTTGATTGCAGTGGTCATTACCTGACTATGCATTTGTATAAACTCACAAAATTGTATACTAGAAAGGGTAAATTTTACTATAAATTAAACCTTAGTAAAAAATAGAAAAAACTATAAAAATACTAGAAGCCACAAAACAGTTTTAAAAAATAATCTCCTAATAGGAGAAGACACAAAAATTTAGAAGACATAATTCACAAATTTAAACAGTTAAAATTATTACATTTCTGCATTTAAAAATGTAACCAAGGGGTGAAATAAATGACAAACATTGGCAGGGGGGTGGGCGGGGAACCACTATTAAAATAGGCAAAGAATAGGAACAATTCATAGGAAAGGAAACATAAATGTCTCAAACATACAAAGAGATGTTCGACCTCATAAAAGAAAATCAAATTAAATTATATGGATGTATCATTGTTTATCTTTCAAACTGGCAAAGATCAAGAAGCCTAACTATTGAGGTCCTATAGTGAATGAAGTATTAATATAATCTCTGTGGGAAAGTGATTTATTAATAGCTAGCAAAACTTTGAACACATTCTAAACTGATATGGAAATACATTTCTAGGACGTTTTTAAGCGAAAAGAACAACTTACACTGGGTCTATAAAGTGTGATACCTGGTGTGTAAGAAAGAGAGTGCCAGCTGAAGACTGTTTTTAAGGACCAAGTCACTGCAGTCGTTGACCTTTATCACCGTCCGAAAGGAGCTCAGGGCAGAGATCGGCAGGTTGGGGGAGGCAGACACTGTGCTCTGGGAAAAACTGGCAGAACAGGCCTTCAGATGGTTAGGTCTTTTTAGGAGAAAACTCTCTGAACCCCAAGCTCTTGCATCTTCTCATACACAGAAAAGCACTAAATCCATTAACTAAGATACCCGCTCCTCACGACCAGCCGCGCCTCCTACCAAGATGCGTGCCTGGCTGCACATACCCACTTGGCCAAAGTCACAAATACGCTGACCTCTCCCCTCACCTCCTTGGAACAGTTTTTCAGAACTCTCTGGGAAGGTGTCTCCCAGTCTGAATAAACCTGACTCACAGTTTCTGCATTGTGAGTTTTTAACTCGACGAGAAAATGATGTATCTGTATTTGCTTTTCTCTGCATACAGAAACACTAAAGATACACAGGAAGGAAACATGGTTATTCATTTAAAATGAGCTGTACAAGTTTAACACAGGAGACACAAAATGGGAGAGACTTCTCAAATATAGCTTTACCTGATTTTGATTATTATATCACATGAAGGTAGGAAAAAGGGGGAGAAAGAAGAATTTACTCCACAGTTGACATATTTGCACATGAGCAAAGAGATATACGTAGGTGTTACACTGAAAATAAAAAAGAATTTGGTCTTTCTTTGTCCTGGGCACCTGAGAGCATGGGTACTCTTGGAATTTCCCAAGTGTCTTTGTTATTCATGGGAAGCTCCAAGGACCATGCATTAGTTTATGCTAATGAAGTGATTCTAGGCAGGTCCCTAGATTGTTCCTGATTGGGGTTGATCAGGCTGAAGGAACCACTGTGTGATAAAAGCATTGAGGCTGTGAGTCACACGATATTAGTTTGACCTCCTGAACTCCAGGGAGAGGATGAGGCTAGAGACTGAATTCAATCATGTGGCCAATGATTCAACCCATCGTACCTATAAACTGAGTAATCTTGATGCTGAGCTATCAATATGCTAGAAGGGTGATCTGTCTGAGACAGGCTGGGACCTGGGACCTTTGCTGCAATGCTTATACTTGGACAAACATCTCCTCAGGCAACAGAATACAAAGAAAACTATAAGGGACTAAAATAACTGCATGCATGCACAGTTGGGGCAAATTATGAACAAAAAGACCAAAAAATCCAACTGCCACTTTGGAGGTGTTCAGAGAAAAAAAGCAGGGCCCCATGCGTGAAGCCTGTGCATGGCGCAACCAATGGGGTGGGCAGGCCGCCTGCATCACTTCTCTGTCCCTACCTACCAATCTGCCCCTGCTGTTTTTGTTCAGTCGCTAAGTCTTGTCCAACTCTGTGCAGCCTCGTGGGCCTTAGCACGCCAGACTCCTCTAGCCTCCACTATCTCCCAGAGTTTGCTCAAATTCACGTCATTGAATCAGTGTCGCTATCTAACCACCTCATCCTCTGCTTCACGCTTCTCCTTTTACCTTCAATCTTTTTCAGGATCAGGCTCTTTTCCAATGAGTTGGATCTTCCCATCAAGTGGCTTCAGCTTCATCATTAGTCCTGCCAATGAATATTCAAGGTTGATTTCTTTTAGGATTCACTGGTTTGATCCCCTTTGCAGTCCAAAGGACTCTCAAAGAGTCTTCTCCAGCACCACTATTCAAAAGCATCAATTTTTTGGCACTCAGCCCACTTAATGGTCCGACTCTCATATCCGTACATGATTACTGGAAAAACCACAGCTTTTGTTGGCAAAGCGATGTCTCTGCTTTTTAATAAGTTGTCTAGGTTTGTCATAGCTTTCCTTCCAAGGAGCATCTTTGAATTTCATGGCTACAGTCACTATCCCCAGTGATTTTGGAGCTCAAGAAAATTAAGTCTGTTACTGTTTCCACTTTTTCCCATTCTATTTTGCCAGGAAGTGATGGTCCTAGATGCCATGATCTTAGTTTTTTGAATGTTGAGTTTAAGCCAGCCTTTTCACTCTCCTCTTTCACCCTCGTCAAGAGGCTCTTCAGTTCCTCTTCACTTTCTGTCATTAGGATGGTACCATCTGCGTATCTGAAAAGTGAAAGTGTCAGCCGCTTCAATCATGTTTGACTCTTTGCAACCCATGGCCTCTAGCCCGCCAGGCTCCTCTGTCCATGGGATTTCCCAGGTAAGAATACTGGAGTGAGTTGGGATTGAACCTGGGTCTCCTGCATTGCAGGCAAATTTGTTACCATCTGAGCAACTGAGCTTGTTGATATAGCTCCCAGCCATCTTGATTCCATCTTGTGATTCATCCAGTCTGACATTTCACATGATGTGCTCTGCACAGACATTAAATAAGCAAAGTGACAATATACAGTCTTGTCGTACTCCTTTCCCAATTGTGAACCAGTCAGCTGTTCCATGTCTGCTGGAAACTGTTGCTTCTCAAACTGCATATAGGTTTCCCAGGGGACATGTAAGCTGGTCTGGTACTCCTGTCTCTTTAAGGATTTTCCACAGTTTGCTGTGATCCAACAGCCAAAGAGATGAGTACAATTGTGCTGAACATTCTTTGGCATTGCCTTTCTTTGAGACTGGAATGGAAACTGACCTATTCCAGTCCTGCGGCCACTGCTGAGTTTTCCAAATTTGCTGGCATATTAAGTTCAGCACTTTAACAGCACCATCTTTTAGGATTGGAAATAGCTCAGCTGGAATTCCATAACTTCCACTAGCTTTGTTTGTAGTGATGCTTCCTAAGGCCCACTTGACTTCACACTTCAAAATGTCTGGCTCTAGGTGAGTGACCATGCGTCGTGGTTATCTCAGGTCATTAAGATCTTTCTTGTATAGTTCTTCTGTGTATTCTTGCCACCTCTTCTTAATATCATCTGCTTCTACTACATTTTTACTGTTTCTATCCTTTAGTGCGCATATCTTTGCATGAAATGTTCCCTTGGTATCTCTAATTTTCTTGAAAACATTTCTACTCTTTCCCATTTTGTTTTCTTCTATTTTTTTTGCATTGTTCATTGAAGAAGGTCTTATCTCTCCTTGCTATTCTCTGGAACTCTGCATTCAGTTGGGTATAATTTTTCCCTCTCTTCCTTGCCTTTCGCTTCTCTTCTTTCCTCAGCCATTTGTAAGTCCTCCTCAGACAACCACACTGCCTTCTTGCATTTCTTTTTCTTGTGGATGATTTTGGTCACTGCTTCCTGTACAATGTTATAAGCCTCCGTCCATAGTTCTTCAGGTTCTGTGTCTACCAAATCTAATCCCTTGAATCTATATGCCACTTCCACTGTATAATCAATCATAAGGGATTTGATTTAGGTCACACCTGAATGGCCTAGTGGTTTTTCCCTACTTTCTTCAATTTAATTCTGAATTTTGCAATAAGGAGCTCATGATCTGAGCCACAGTCAGCTCCAGGTCTTGTTTCTGCTGACGGTATAGAGCTTTTCCATCTTTGGCTGCAAAGAATACAATCAATCTGATTTTGCTATTGACCATCTGGTGATGTCCATGTGTAGAGTCATCTCTTGTGTTGTCGGAAGAGGGTGTTTGCTATGACCAGTGTGTTCTCTTGACAAAACTCTGTTAGCCTTTGCTTTGCTTCATTTTTTACTCCAAGGCCAAACTTGCCTGTTACTCTAGGTCTGTCTTGACTTCCTACTTTTGCATTCCAGTCCCCTATGACAGTGCTTCCCAGGTGGCATTAATGGTAAACCTGATTGCCAATGCAGGAGATGTAAGAAACGAGGGTTCTATCCCTGGGTTGGGAAGATCTCCTGGAAGGCAAGGCAACCCACTCCAGAGTTGGCTGGGAAGATCTCCTGGAAGGCAAGGCAACCCACTCCAGAGTTGGACACAACTGAAGCGACTTAGCACAAATACCCCTATGATAAAAAGGACATCTTTTTTGGTGTTAGCTCCAGAAGGTCTTGTAGGTCATGTCTGGCTCTTTGCAGCCCTATGGACTATAGCCCACCAGGCTGTTCTGTCCATGGGATTTCCCAAACAAAAATACTGGAGTTGGTTGCCATTTCCTTCTCTAGGGGATCTTCACAACCCAGGGACTGTACTCACATCTCCTTGGATCCTGCAGTGGCAGGTGGATTCTCTACCACTGCATCACCTGGGAAGCCCGAGGGCAATCTTGCCGAGACCAAACTCTTAACCAGTGACATCTTCAGAACTGCACTGTGGCAGGCGGGTATTCATTGCAGCCTTGTTTGCATTAGCAAAAGAACAACCTAGATATCAATAGGGAACTGGGGTTACATAAGAAGAAAATTGGGTTTCCTTGGTGACCCAGACAGTAAAGAATCCACCTGCAATGCTGGAGACCTGAGTTTGATAGCTGGGTTGGGAAGATCCCTGGGAGAAGGCAATCGTTACTCACTCCAATATTCTGGACTGGAGAATCCCATAGACAGAGGAGCTTGGCAGGCTACAGTTCATAGAGTCCCAAAAGTCGGACACTACTGAAGCGACTTAGCATGCATGCATGCAACAAGAAAATACTAAGCAGCCATGAGTATTAATAATAATAATAGAACTCTTTAAGTATTGATAAGTAATGAACTCAAGATCCTGGAGGCAGAGAGAGGAGGTAAGACGCACCATAGTGTATGATACACTATCTACCATGTAAAAGGCAGTAGTAACAGGTATGTGTTTATACAATAAAATCTCTAGGAATAAACAAGAAAATTGGTTGGCTATAGTAAGAGGAACTAGACAACTTAGGGATGAGTAGATTTGAACAAGAAAATATTTTTACATTCAGTTCAGTTCAGTCACTCAGTCGTGTCCTACTCTTTGCGACCCCATGAACTGCAGCACGCCAGGCCTCCCTGTCCATCACCAACTCCCAGAATTCATTCAGACTCACGTCCATCGAGTCAATGATACCATCCAGCCATCTCATCCTCTGTTGTCCCCTTCTCCTCCTGCCCCCAATCCCTCCCACCATCAGAGTTTTTTCCAATGAGTCAACTCTTCGCATGAGGTGGCCAAAGTACTGGAGTTTCAACTTTAGCATCATTCCTTCCAAAGAACACCCAGGACTGATCTCCTTTAGAATGGACTGGTTGGATCTCCTTGCAGTCCAAGGGACTCTCAAGAGTCTTCTCCAACACCACAGTTCAAAAGCATCAATTCTTCGGCACTCAGCTTTCTTCACAGTCCAACTCTCACATCCATACATGACTACTGGGAAAACCATAGCCTTAACTAGATGGACCTTTGTTGGCAAAGTAATGTCTCTGCTTTTGAATATGCTGTCTAGGTTCGTTATAACTTTCCTTCCAAAGAGTAAGCGTCTTTTAATTTCATGGCTGCAATCACCATCTGCAGTGATTTTGGAGCCCCCCAAAATAAAGTCTGACACTGTTTTTCCATCTATTTCCCAGGAAGTGATGGGACCAGATGCCATGATCTTAGTTTTCTGAATGTTGAGCTTTAAGCCAGCTTTTTCACTCTCCTCTTTCACTTTCATCAAGAGGCTTTTGAGTTCCTCTTCACTTTCTGCCATAAGGGTGTTGTCATCTGCATTTCTGAGGTTACTGATATTTCTCCCGGCAATCTTGATTCCAGCTTGTGCTTCTTTCAGCCCAGCGTTTCTCATGATGTACTCCGCAGATAAGTGAAATAAGCAGAGTGACAATATACAGCCTTGATGTACTCCTTTTCCTATTTGGAACCAGTCTGTTGTTCCATGTCCAGTTACATTATATTCTTTCTATTCCTTTAAAATGATGAACCATACAACTTCCTGATAAATTTTAAAAGCTTCACAGATGAATCAGATGCATACCAATGGTAAGAATTATTTAGAACAATATTTTGTTCAATACTGGAAATGCAATATATCCTTTGAAGAATAATTCAGATTACTTAAATATCTAAAGGGCAGAATGATAAATCAACTTGATGCTATATGATGCAACCATTAAAAGTCATAATCAGGAAGATTACGTAGCAACTAGGTGAAGTGTGACACTAAAATGAGATGAAGCTGAGTGTCAATCCAAATTAAATATAAAAGTCCCATAATTAATGTGTTGACAAAACATTTTTCATGAAATAAACAGAGCTGCCATGATATATATAGCATGTAGTGCAATGTATTCATTTAAATAAAAAGGTTATAAAGCTGCATATCCCCTCTGTTTACAATTATGCATCACTCACTCATTGCAACACTGAGCTGTTACTATGTGCTAAGCATTGGTAACAAAGAGCATAATATTGTTCTGAAGGAGTTAAACAGTTTAGTAAAGGAGACAAGCACACACACAATGTACTTATGACAGAAAGATACATACTGAAAACCAAGAAAGCCCAGGCCTAAAAAGGGGCAGAAAAAAAAATGCTTAAGTACTAAATTAATGAAATACATTATATAGTCATACCAAGAGCGCGACTAATCCAATCTTGAGAAGCAGGAGAATTGAGTGTGTGTGCATGCACATGTCAGGCATCACTTCTGCCAGAATGACTCGGACTTTAAACAAGATGACCAAATAAAGGTAAAAAGTCATTTATAATAAAGAGGGCAGGGTGCAAAAATAGAAAGCAACATACTACAGGTAGAAATATAAATTAATATATCCTCTGTGGAGGGCAACTGCCAATACCTAGCAAAATTATAAATGTACATCCCACTGGAAAAAACTTCCAAACTATATCAGCTGGGAGAAAAACGTACACAACAATCTAGTAAGCCACCTTACGCATTAAAAGGAGGAGGAAAATAAGAACAGATATGCATTGACGTGGCTTGTCTACTGTAAAATCTGCATCACTGATACCCACTTCTATAGTTTCCTCTGCCTCACAGGCGGAAGTCTGGAACTACATTTCCCAGAATCCCTTTCCCTCAAATGATTCAAAGATAGCATTTCTCTGCCAGTGAGGGAGATTACAGGATTTTAAGAAGAGAAGGAGGAACCATTGTTGTCTGATGGCAACTGTGAGTAAATGCATGGGCAGGCAACAGGCATGAGATCTGAAAGGGCCACTGCACAACAATCATCTGTTTTTTTTCCAGACTCAATATTGTACAATGTCAATTTTCTAAATTAAACCCATAAATTCAATAGAATAATCATTAAATTTGAGTTTCCATGGCAATTTGAAATTTATAATGTACACAGAAAAAAAAATCAAAGGGTAAGGAAGAGTTCATTTTGAAGAAAAATGTGAACTTCTCAGCATATACAAAAATAAAATTCCAGATGGGTCAAAAAACTAAGTAGGTAAAGAAACTGCAAAGTTTTAGAACAAACAGGATATTTTTAAGAGCTTGACTGCTTCTCACACAAGGAAGGAAAAAACCCCAAAAGACTGGGAAATCTGATTACACTACAATTTAAAATGTTCATAAATAAAGTGAAAAGACTTGTAACATACTGAGATGTATACAACAAAACCAACAACAAAAAACATAGCATGTATGCACGCGCGCGCACACACACACACACACAGTCTCAAAACTGCACTGTAAGGAGGAAAAAATAAACAGGCAACTCACCCAGAGAGCTCCAATTGGTCCAAACACACAAAAGTATATTCTATCTCAGTGTAATCTGGGAAATACAAATTAAAACAAGACACTACTTCGTACCTATCAGATTGTAAAGGCTGAAATCAAATGAAAACAATTACCAACAAGTTTGAGAGTAGAGGCAATACAGCTGGCACAACCACTTTGGAGAAAAGTGAAATCACACTGTAAAAGTGAATGTGTATATATGTTATGACCCAGAAAGACTACTTCCACATGTCAACCTCAGGAAACGTGTGCATGTACACAGAGAGACGCCAGGATATCGACTGCAGCACCATCTGTAATCGCTCAACACTAGAAACTACCTAAGCACAGGGTGTTAGGGGAATAAACTGCATTTATATGTATAAGATACAGAACAAGTATAACAAATGTCTCATGATGAATAAAATTTAAAAACAATGTTGCAAAAGACATATCATTTCCAAGTTTAGAAAACACAAAAATGATAGTACATATTGTTTACAGTACTATTTATGGGGATATAAACACAGTGTAAGTGCAAAAACCTGAATGGTACAAGTCAACTTTCAAGGCTGGAAAGGATGGGAATGGGGCTCTAGTTGTCTATATAACTATTTTATTCCTTTTTAAGAGACAACACAAATACGGCAAGTATTAATATCTGTTTATTCCTGGTAACAGGTGAGTAGGTTTCTACTGAATTTTATTTTATCCTGTGTGTCTGAAAATCTCAATCTGATTTAAAAGTATTTTTGAAGATAGATCATTCTGCTTTGCTTCAGCACAGAAAACAAACTGCAATGGGCAAGCCTGGGGAGGGCAGACTGGGGCGAGGCTGCACTGACCCCAGCAGGAGGCAGAGCAGCATAAAGACACACCAAGCGGGCAGGGAGAGACCTGCTGCTTCCACTCTCTGGTCAGGGCTACAGAGCTCTCCACACACTCATGCGAGCCTTGGAAGCCTGTCAGCTATTCCCTTTTAGGATCTGCTTTATTGGTGAGATGTTTGTACATATATGATAATTCAAAAAACCAAAGGTCCTCCAATGTCAGCTTGATTTGGGGGCTGTCATAAAATTCAAGTTCAGTTGTATCAGCTTCTAGACAGTGAATTTCAGCTGCCTTTCCACAGAACCACTTAGTAAAAATCAAAGCTTGAGGAGCCATAAATTCTACACTACTATTATTAAATCTGATTCACAGTATTATCATCACATCTGTATTACTAGCACAATGTCAAAGACACATCCTTGTCAATCTGCACCAAAACTTGTCACTTTCACTATTTGTGTATCACATAAAAGATGGCAGCTCCTAAAGAAAATCTAAAGTTCATCATCTGTAATCATCACCTGCAAATAATTCTATAGACATAGGCCTCAAGAGTCATTAACATCAGATTCCAACAGAATTATTGGCAAAGACACTGAAAATTCCAAAAAGACACATAAGAACACCTAGATAATGAGTCAGTCCCTACTGATGTCTTGATTCATAAGTACAGTTTGAAACTAACAGCACACTTTGATCAACACTACTATTTCAGATAACCTAATCAAAGTGTGTATGCACATTCACACATGCACAAGAATGACACGGTGATCCAAATGTCCCAGCTCTAGTGAAGAAGAACGCAGGCCCAGAGGTCCCCCAGGTCACCACTCCTATCACAAAGCACTGCAGCAGGACCCTAGGACCCTTATGAAAAGTACTGTTATCAGACAACTCCCCAGAAATACATGTTAAGCCCCGGAAACCACTGTGTTGTTTTTCTTGTTTAAATACTGAGGTAATGCAACTTTTAGAACTGAACGCTAGTTTCTTTCATGGCTGTCTGCTTATCAGCATGAACTGCTTAAGAGAGAAGGGACGGGACACGCACTCTTTCCCTTACACACAGCTGTTTCTCAGCTTATAACGCCAAGGTCATATCACCCTTTGGGCACGCCACACGTGTATTCTTATTTCTCTTGCAAAAAGGAAAAATAATTTGTTTATTTTAACTCAGAAGTAGACCAAAACACCCTTGTCTTTTGAGACTTGTTTTTAAAGACAAAGACAGAAGTGCTATACCTTGGGCTGTCTGACGCACCACTCCTCTATTCAGTGTGACCGACGCACTTCTGGGCCCTGGGACCACGATACAGTTCATTCGGCTATCACTACTGACCTATCATCGTTTTTGTGTTTCTTCTCCTTTTAGTCCTTTATTGAACCACTTTCTTCTTTTGTTTCTTCTCTGAACCTTTGTCCTGCCTCTTTTATTAGATGAAGTCAGATGCAACTAACTCTGATCTCTGACTGACACACATGAACTATTGCACACTCTCTAGCAGTTACGTGAAATGATGCTTAGAGTCCGACCTGTTACCTTGAATAAAGTCACTTAACTTCTCTGAGTCTGAACCTCCCTAACTTTAATAAGAATAATGCTGCTTACCTTAAACTCATAAAAAGTACTCTGTGCCCTGCAGTGACTCAATGAACGTAAGCCACGCGCCTGTTTTCCTCCCCCTCTCCTCCATCTACCCCCCGAGCAGCTGTCCTGTCTCTCATCTTTACAGACCCATACAGGAGACAAGGTGAAGTGAAAGTCACTCAGTCGTGTCCGACTCTTTCCGACCCCACGGACTATACAATCCATGGAATTCTCTAGGCCAGAATACTGGAGTGGGCAGCCTTGCCCTTCTCCAGGGGATCTTCCCAACCCAGGGATCAAACCCAGATCTCCCGCACTGCAGGCAGAGTCTTCACCAGCTGAGCCACAGGGAAGCCCTCATATAGGAGAGGAGGGGGAAAAAGTCTTTATCACATGAGGGTGCCTCAGACAGTAACTAACAAGGAGACAGAAAGCGGGTAGGAAGAAGGGGCCAGAGCTCCAAACACTGCTCTGCCTCTGTCCTAAGATACTGGAACACACCACAGGCCAATTCAGTAAGATGGATCCAACGGTTTTTCAAGAATGCATTCTGAAAAGTCACCAGAGCTGATGTCCCATCTTTTCTCAGTACACATACACACAAAAACTGTGCCTTTCCCAGCCAGTGTGGCGACTGTCTTCTTTAGGGATTCATTTCTTCCCTGTCAGGGGGTTTGCCCAGCCCATATCTCCTCTCTCAAAAATGACTAGTACCATTCAAAGCCCATCACTTCAAGCTTCTGCCAAAAGAAAGGGCCTTAAGGGAAATACTGGAGCAGGATGGGGGTGGCAGTCTCACATAGGAGAAGGGTAGAATAGCTGAATCGCAGCAATGGTGGGAGTGCAGCTGAGTGCCAGGAGCCACTGGAACCAGGAACTTAGAATCAGCGTCACTCCTATCGAAGCAGACTGCTTCCTTCAAGGAGTGGCAAACACAGACAGCTCTTACATACTGCATCCGACCACACCCATATCCACAGAGAGATGTCTCCTTCCTGGTTTCACAGAGGGAATTCTGACTGGCCCTCGTAAAGCGAGGCAGGCAATAGACCAAGCAGTGAAGACTCTGGGAAGTCCCAACAGAACCATGTGGTAAGGGACCGAGATGGACAGACAGAACCCCAAAATAAGAGGGTGCTGTCCCCAGGAGACAAAACATGGAAGGCAGGCGATACAGGTTACTACTATAGTGAGAAAGCAGAAAAAGCAGTTTCTGGAATAGAAGAGACCTTGGTTAAAATCTGCTTATTTCAGTTAATCAGAATAAACCTTGGGCAAGCCATATATCATCTCTGAATTAATCTCCTCATGTATAAAATAAGATTAAAGTAAGATTTAGAAAAGAAAAATCATAAAGTTACTAGCAGAATTCTACTACCTAATAGGCATAAAGACAGAAATGTTTTATTAAACCACTAATTCATTACATCTTACTTTTTTCCACCAGTGAAGTTAGAAATAATCACATAAATGTTTAAATACTTGATTGTTTCTGAAAGTTAACATGTAACAGGCCTTCTTCTGTCTTTCAAAGTCATAGAATTTCACGGGAATCAACCCAATGCTTGATATTTCCAGCTAGAAGTATACAATTCCACCTCTAAACTGGCAGCTTGCTTTCACTGAGCTTAAGTCACTTCCTGTAGCTTTCATCCACCAGCCACTAGCGTGACATATGGTGAAAGTCCACTCCTGCTTCCGGATGGCAGGCCTCCAAATATCTGAGGCAGCCATGATGCCTCCCACCCACCTGCCCAAGTTAGTTTCCCAGCTACACATTCCTATTTGCCTCAGTCATCCACATCACACGATTTCAAGTATACCTCCCATCTGAGAATGCACCTATAGCCAGAAACGTGGTAATTTCAGGCCTGGAGTAAGCCAGGATCGAGGCCCCTGTGTCATCTCCGTGCACCAACCAGACACTTCTTTGCATCGCATGTGCTGATGGAGCTAGCAAGCTGCACTCCTCAGCCTTTATCAAAAAGGATTAGTTTTGGGAACAAAGGACAAGATCTTCCACTCCTCTCTGTTCATTTTCCCTTTGTCAGATTCAGCTGATCACATCAGTCTATCAAGCTCAATCCTCTTGGGTCCTTTAACCTGTCATCCAAAGTCCTCACTATCTCAGAGTCAACACTGATGTGCAGTAACATTTCTGGGTCTCCTCCTTCAGATTATGGAAGGAATATACTTTCCTATCCCACAAACGCCCAAGCTAGGTGTGGTCACAGAACCTGCTTGATCAGTTAACTGTGAGCTGAAATGATGGATGGAGCCTCTGAAGGCTGATGTGCCATCCATCATGTTCTGTCTCTTGTACCACAAGTGAAATCAATATTCCGGAAGGCAGAAACTCCAGAGGTTCCTCTGTGAGGACAACACAAAGCAGAGAACCCTGGTGACCTGAGAACAGACATGCAATATAAGCAATAAATAAATCTCTTCTCCTTGTCAGTCACTGAGATTTGAAAATTATTGCTACAGCAAAACCTAACCCGTACCAGCTGTCAGACCACCCCTCCTGTATCTGTGCCAGCTGCAAATGTGATGAGTGATCTGTACACCTCAGGCAACTCATTGAAGACAGGAGGCTGCCCCCACAAAAAGAGAAGTTAGACTGTTTTAGTTTGTTCTTAATGAATTAAGGCTAATTCTTAATGTTAAGCACTTCACCTCCCCTGGAAACAAGCAATTCTTTTAAATAATCTACTCTAGAATCTCACCTGAGGGCCACATCAAACTCTGTAATCTTGCTTCTTTCCCTTTCTAATAAGCAGGCAACCTTTTTCCGTCTGAAATCATCAGGTGCCTCTCTCCTGAACCCCACCACACCTGAAAACATAAAAAGTTATTTAGAAAATTCATTTTCAAGTTCCTACAATCCAAAGATACAATTAATTTAAGTCAAGAACAAGTAGTTGCTATCTTTAATCATCTCTCTGGACTTCATTTCCCTCATTCATTAACCTCTCACTACTTTGCTTTAACCCAAAGACTGACCTTTTCTGAGCATGGCCAGTCAGAAGAATCTTTTCTTTGAGGTGTAATATTCGTGTCTTCCCACATTCGGCTAGTCTCACTATCCTGTACCATTCATAAGCTCATTACTTAAAATGTATTCAGTTCAGTTTAGTTTAGCTGCTCCGTTGTGTCCAACGCTTTGTGACCCCCATGAATCGCAGCACGCCAGGCCTCCCTGTTCATCACCATCTCCCGGAGATCACTCAGACTCACGTCCATCGAGTCAGTGATGCCATCCAGCCATCTCATCCTCTGTCGTCCCCTTCTCCTCCTGCCCCCAATCCCTCCCACCATCAGAGTCTTTTCCTTTGAGTCAACTGTTTGCATGAGGTGGCCAAGTACTGGACTTTCAGCTTTAGCATCATTCCTTCCAAAGAAATCCCAGGGCTGATCTCTTTCAGAATGGACTGGTTGGATCTCCTTGAAGTCCAAGGGAATCTCAAGAGTCTTCTCCAACACCACAGTTCAAAAGCATCAATTCTTCGGCGCTCAGCCTTCTTCACAGTCCAACTCTCACATCCATACATGACCACTGGAAAAACCATAGCCTTGGCTAGATGGACCTTTGTTGGCAAAGTAATGTCTCTGCTTTTCAATATGCTATCTAGGTTGGTCATAACTTTCCTTCCAAGGAGTAAGGGTATTTTAATTTCATGGCTGCAATCACCATCTGCAGTGATTTTGGAGCCCAAAAAAAGAAAGTCTGACACTATTTCCACTGTTCCCCCATCTATTTCCCATGAAGTGATGGGACTGGATGCCATGATCTTTGTTTTCTGAATACTGAGCTTTAAGCCAACTTTTTCACTCTCCTCTTTCACTTTCATCAAGAGGCTTTTTAGTTCCTCTTCACTTTCTGCCATAAGGTGGTGTCATCTGCATATCTGAGGTTATCGATATTTCTCCCGGCAATCTTGATTCCCGCTTGTGTTTCTTCCAGTCCAGCGCTTCTCATGATGTACTCTGCAGATAAGTTAAATAAACAGGGTGACAATATACAGCCTTGACGTACCCCTTTTCCTATTTGGAACCAGTCTGTTGTTCCATGTCCAGTTCTAACTGTTGCTTCCTGACCTGCATACAGATTTCTCAAGAGGCAGGTCACGTGGTCTGATATTCCCATCTCTTTCAGAACTGTCCACAGTTTACTGTGATCCACACAGTTAAAGGCTTTGGCATAGTCAATAAAACAGAAATAGATGTTTTTCTGGAACTCTCTTGCTTTTTCCATGATGCAGTGGATGTTGGCAATTTGATCTCTGGTTCCTCTGCCTTTTCTAAAACCAGTTTGAACATCAGGAAGTTCATGGTTCACATACTGCTGAAGCCTGGCTTGGAGAATATTAAGCATTACTTTACTAGCGTGTGAGATGAGTGCAATTGTGCAGCAGTTTGAGCATTCTTTGGCATTGCCTTTCTTTGGGATTGGAATGAAAACTGACCTTTTCCAGTCCTGTGGCCACTGCTGAGTTTTCCAACTTTGCTGGCATATTGAGTGCAGCACTTTCACAGCATCATCTTTCAGGATTTGAAAGCGCTCAACTGGAATTCCATCACCTCCACTAGCTTTGTTCATAGTGATGCTTTCTAAGGCCCACTTGACTTCACATTCCAAGATGTCTGGCTCTAGGTCAGTGATCACAGCATCGTGATTATCTGGGTCGTGAAGATCTTTTTGTACAGTTCTTCTGTGTATTCTTGCCACCTCTTCTTAATATCTTCTGTTAGGTCCCTACCATTTCTGTCCTTTTTCGAGCTCATCTTTGCATGAAATATTCCCTTGGTATCTCTGATTTTCTTGAAGAGATCTCTAGTCTTTCCCATTCTGTTGTTTTCCTCTATTTCTTTGCAGTGATTGCTGAGGAAGGCTTTCTTATCTCTCCTTGCTATTCTTTGGAACTCTGCATTCAGATGCTTACATCTTTCCTTTTCTCCTTTGCTTTTAGCTTCTCTTCTTTTCACAGCTATTTGTAAGGCCTCCCTAGACAGCCATTTTGCTTTTTTGCATTTCATTTCCATGGAGATGGTCTTGATCCCTATCTCCTGTACAATGTCACGAACCTCAGTCCACAGTTCATCAGGCACTCTATCTATCAGATCTAGGCCCTTAAATCTATTTGTCACTTCCACTGTATAATCATAAGGGATTTGATTTAGGTCATACCTGAATGGTCTAGTGGTTTTCCCTATTTTCTTGAATTTCAGTCTGAATTTGGCAATAAGGAGTTCATGATCTGAGCCACAGTCAGCTCCTGGTCTTGTTTTTGTTGACTGTATAGAGCTTCTCCATCTTTGGCTGCAAAGAATATAATCAATCTGATTTCGTTGTTGACCATCTGGTGATGTCCATGTGTAGAGTCTTCTCTTGTGTTGTTGGAAGAGGGTGTTTGCTATGACCAGTGCGTTTTCTTGGCAAAACTCTATTAGTCTTTGCCCTGCTTCATTCCGTATTCCACGTATTAGGCAACAGCTTGGTCTCAGCCATATCTGTCTTCAAGGAATTTATAGTTAAAAATGTCAACTTGAATACAACAGAAGTGGGTAAGAGCACCACCACAAGGAGTCTTGAATGCCTCACTTGGGTAGTGTAATATAGTGCCTAGGAACATGAACTTTGAAAGCAGACAGTCCTGGTCTCAATTTCCTCACCTGTAAGACAGAGATAATTAATAGCAAAGAACTGTTTGAAGAATTAAATCAGACAACACAAGGGGCTTAGCTATATTTAATGCTAATGTTACCCTGAAGCGAAAGGCAAAGGAGAAAAGGAAAGAAATATCCATCTGAATACAGAGTTCCAAAGAATAGCAAGGAGAGATAAGAAAGCCTTCCTCAGGGATCAATGCAAAGAAATTGAGGAAAACAATAGGATGGGAAAGTCTAGAGATCTCTTCAAGAAAATTAGAGATACCAAGGGAACATTTCATGCAAAGATGGGCTCGATAAAGGACAGAAATGGTAGGGACCTAACAGAAGCAGAAGATATTAAGAACAGGTGGCAAGAATACATAGAAGAACTGCACAAAACAGATCTTCATGACCCAGATAATCACGATGGTGTGATCACTCACCTACAGCCAGACATCCTGGAATGTAAAGACAAGTAGGCCTTAGAAAGCATCACTATGAACAAAGCTAGTGGAGGTGATGGAATTCCAGTTGAGCTATTTCAAATCCTAAAAGATGATGCTGTGAAAGTGCTGTACCAAATATGCCAGCATATTGGAAAACTCAGCAGTGGCCACAGGACTGAAAAAGGTCAGTTTTCATTCCAATCCCAAAGAAAGGCAATACCAAAGAATGCTCAGACTACCGCACAATTGCATGCTAGCAAAGTAATGCTCAAAATTCTTCAAGCTAGGTTTCAACAGTATGTGAACCAAGAACTTCCAGATGTTCAAGTTGGATTTAGAAAAGGCAGAGGAACCAGATATTAAATTGCCAACATCCCTTGGATCATCGGAAAAGCAAAAGAGTTCTAGAAAAACATCCACTTCTGCTTTATTGACTACGTCAAAGCCTTTAACTGTATGGATTACAACAAACTGGAAAATTCTTCAAGAGATGGGAATGCCAGACCACCTGACCTGCCTCCTGAGAAATCTGTACGCAGGTCAAGAAACAGAACCAGACATGAAAAAACAGACTGGGTCCAAATCAGGAAAGGAGTCTGTCAAGGCTATATACTGTCACCCTGCTTATTTAACTTATATGCAGAGTATATCATGAGAAATCCGGGCTGGATGAAACACAAGCTGGAATTAAGATTGCTGGGAGAAATATCAATAACCTCAGATATGCAGATGATAGCACCCTTATGGCAAAAAGCAGAGGAATTGAAGAGCCTCTTGATGAAAGTGAAAGAAAAGATTGAAAAAGCTGACTGAAAACTCAACATTCAGAAAACTAAGATCGTGGCATCCAGTCCCATCACTTTATGGCAAATACATGAGGAAACAATGGAAACAGTGAGAGACTTTATTTATGGGGGCTCCAAAATCACTGCAGATTTTGACTGCAGTCATGAAATTAAAAGACGCTTGCTCCTTGGAAGAAAGTTATGACCAATCTAGACAGCATATTAAAAAGCAGAGACATTACTTTGCCAACAAAGGTCCATCTAGTCAAGACGGCTATGGTTTTTCCAGTAGTCATGTATGGATGTGAGTGTTGGAAGCTGAAGAATTGATGCTTTTGAACTGTGGTGTCAGAGAAAACTCTTGAGAGTCCCTTGAACAGCAAGGAGATCCAACCAGTCCATCCTAAAGGAAATCAGTCCTGAATATTCATTGGAAGGACTGATGCTGGAGCTGAAACTCCAATACTTTGGCCACCTGATGCAAAGAACTGACTCATCTGAAAAGACCCTGATGCTGGGAAAGATTGAAGGCAGGAGGAGAAGGGGACGACAGAGGATGAGATGATTAGATGGCATCACTGACTCAATGGACATGCGTTTGGGTAAACTCTGGGAGTTGGTGATGGATACGGAGGCCTGGCATGCTGCAGTCCATGGGGTCACAAAGAGTCAGACACGATTGAGGGACTGAATTGAACTGAATGGTTAATAATTGAAAAAATTGACACACTGATATGACTAATCATAATTATATTTTAGAAGTACTATGCTTTGGACCCAGTAGCAAGAATAGACTGAAGAGTAGGTCTAAAGTCCAGGTGAGACGTGTGAATCCATGCTCTGTCATGTCTGACTCTGCAACCCCATGGACTGCAGCCTGCCATGCTATGTCCATGGGATTTTAATCAGGTTAATAGGCTGTTGCAGTAATTGACAGTGCAGTTAGACAGAAAAGAATGAGAGAAAAATCAGCAAAGATTTTTGGCTGATAATAATTATCATCAGCCAAGACTATCATTTAGTCTTGGCTCTGATAATAACTATATAATCTTGCACAAGGCCTCAGTTCTCTCATCATTAGATCTGACTTATATGATCAAAGTCTATTTCCAGAGTACTACCTGTTTTTACTTCCCTGTAAAAACTTTGCTGGTGGCTCAGACGGTAAAGAATCCGCCTGCAATGTGGAGACTCAGGTTTGATCCCTGGGTCGGGAAGATTTCCTGGAAAAGGGCATGGCAACCCACTCCATTATTCTTGCCTAGAGAATTCCATGGACAGAGGAGCCTGGTGGGCTACAGTCCATGGGGTCACAACAAGTCAGACACAACTAAGTGACTAACACTTTCACCGTCTTTACAACTTTTACAGTTTATATATCTATAATGTCAGTTACAGGCATCTCTTATACAAATATCTGCAGCAAAACCCCCAAAACTCAAAAGCATAATTGAATGTTAACAATTTTCTTCAAAAGCAAGCAGAAAAAACAAAAAGCATGCACAATGTTAAGAGCTAAAAGAAAACTGTATCTGTGATTAGACTTTCTCAGAAAGGGCAAAAAAAAAAAAAATAAATAAACCACACCAAAAACCCACCTATTATAAATCTAGAAACTGCGAGTTAAATTTTCTGTGCAATGCAGACTGTCTTTATCACTTAAATTCCCCAATACCATGAAAAACTTTTAAGATAAGCTTTCCACAGTGAAGCTTCAGAAAAACAAATTTCTAAATCATCTAATACCATTTCTCCATCTATTAATATTAAAATAGACAAGAAAAATAGACAAGAAATTAAAATAGACAAGACTAATAGACAAGAAAAAGAAAAGACATCCAAACTGGAAAAGAAGAAGTAAAAATATCCTTGTCCACAGACAACATAATCTTCTATGTAGAAAACCCTAAAAAGTCCACAAACAAAAAAGAATATTAGAACTAATGAATGAATTCAAAGTTGCAGGATACAAAATCAACACACAAAAATTAGGTGTTTTTTTTTTTTAATATACTAACAAGAAACAGAAAAGAAAATTAAGAAGACAATTCCATTTACAGTAGCATAAAGAATGAAATACCTGGGAATAAACTCAACCAAGGAGGCAAAAGACTTTTACACTGAAAACTATAAAACACTGCTGAAAGAAATTAAAAAAGACAAATGGAAAGATGTGGAAGACTTAATAATATTAAAACATTCATACTACATAGGGTAATCTATAGATTCAATATAACCCCTATCAAAATTCCAATAGTTTTTTACAGATTAAAATTTCACCCTAAAATTCATATGGAATCTTCAGGAATTCTGAATAACCAAAACAATCTTTGGGGAAAAAAAACCTGGGAGATTTCACATTTCTTAATTTCAAACTACAAAGCTACAGAAACCAAAACTGTGTGGAACTGGCATAAAGACAGACATGTAGACCAGTGCAAAAGAACAAAGCCCAGAAATAAAGCCTTGCATACATATGGTTCACAGACTTCAACAAGGGTGCCAAGATCATTCAATGGGAGAAAGGACAGTCTTTTCAACAAATGGTGTTGGAAAAACTGGATATCCCTGTACAAAAAATGACGTTGGACCCTTATCATATACCATATACAAAAATCAGCTCAAAATGGATTAAAGACCTAAATGCAAGAGCTGAAATTTATAAAACTCTCAGAACTAAATAGGGAAAGCTTCATGGCACTGAATTGGGCAAGGATTTCTTGAATATGCCCAAATCACCAGCAACGACAACAAAAAAAAAAGACAAAGTGAACTTTATCAAATTAAAAGCTTTGTGTATGAAAGTGCTTTCACTCGAGTGTAAAGTCACTCAGCCATGTCCGACTCTTTATGACCCCATGGACCGTATAGCCCACCAGGCTCCTCTGTCCATGGAATTTTTCAGACAAGAGTACTGCAGTGGGTTGCCATTTCCTTTTCCAGGATACCTTCCCAACCCAGGGATCGAACCTAGGTCTCCCGCATTGCAGGCAGAGGCTTTACTATCTGAGCCACCGAAAGGATGCAATGAAAAGGCAACCTACAGAATGGGAGAAAGTACTTCCAAATCATGTATCTGAGGAAGGATTAATATCCAGAATATATAAAGGAGTACAAAACAGTAACAAATGAAAACAACCCAATTAAAAGATGACTATTTCTCCAAAGATACACAAATGGCAATACACACATGAAAAGATGCTCAATATCATTAATCACTGGGAAAATACAAATCAAAACCACAAAACACCACTTAACAAACATCACAATGGCTATTATAAAGAAAACAGAAGATAACAAATGTAGGTGCAGTGCACAGAAATTAAAACTCTTAAGCACTGCTGGTGAGAATGTAAAATAGTACAGCCAGTGGTACAACACAATTACAATATGCCAATTCCTCAAAAAATTAAACACAGAATTACCACATGATCCAACAATTTCACTTCTGGTGATACATCCAGAAGAATTGAATGTAGTGACTCAAACAGGTATGTACACACCGACGTTCGTAGCATCATTACTCACAAGAGCCTAAAGGACACTTAGAAAGCAATCCAACTGTCCATGATGGATTAACAAATTTTTTTTAATGTGGCAGATACATACAATGGAATGTTAGTCAACTTTAAAAAAGATATTTTGATATATGCTTCAACATGGATGAGCCTTGAAGACACTATGCTAAGTGAAATAAGTCAATCACAAAAGGGTAAATATTGTATGATACACTTAAACAAAGCAGAATGGTGTTCGTCAGAGGTTGGAGGGTGAAGGGTACAGGAAGTTAATGTTTAATGGATACAGAGTTTAAAGTCACTTAATTGCACATCTTAAGATGATTAAAGTGATAAATGTTATGTATGTTCATTTCACAACCATGAAAAACATATAGAAAAATAATTTTTTGCTTTTATATAAATGAATAGAGTAATTTGTATTTTTGTTTAATTTTAGAATGAGAATTTTTTTAACATCAGAGGTAAAATAATATTCTGATGAATCCTATCACACCCACAAGAAACATTGATGACCAATACCCCTAAATATCTCCTGTGATTGTTCAGATAGCAGAGGGATATGTTCAAATCATTTGATCTAAATAAAAAGGAAAATAGGGACTTTCTTGGCAGTCCAGTGGTTAGAACTCTGCATTTCCACTGTGGAGTACATAGGTTTGATCCCTGATCAGGGAACTAAGATCCCACAAGTCACGTTGTACAATGAAAAAAAAAAAAAGGAAAACAGAATATAACGAGAAAAAAATGAACATGAAATTTTAAAAGATAACTGTATCTACTTAAGTATTTCAAAAAAAAGTTGGTGATCAGGAAAAAAAATCTTTTAAAGGCAAGTTTTTAAAGACAGAAGTTCCTCACATTAAACTAGTGAAAAACATCCAACGATACAAGTATCAATACTAAATATTATTTGTATTTGAACTTGAGAAAAAACAAATTGTGGTCTTTTTTAATAATCTAGTTCCTAACCCCCACTATGAAATGACTGTGGGTTACTTCAAAAGGTTACAAGCGTCCTAGGGATTAAAATGGTACACATAAAAACTACATTTACAAAATCCACCTACCCAAGATATAACATCTAGGGGGAAAGATCAATGCCTTTAAGTTTTTAACTCAACTCTTGACAGGTTTTCCTCCCTGATTTCTTCTGGCTCTTCACAGCTTTGCACAGCACACAACACTTATTTATTGACCCACAGATACTGTGTTTAGGTCACACACCAAGTAACTTTTACAAAGGCTTGATCAAGACCAGAACTCTAAATCAGGGTAATGCTAATGAATTTTATACAGATAAGAAAATATCTGCGGAAAGTCTCTTTACCTCTAAATCACTTTCACTATGGTTCTCCTAAATGCTGTCTTAAACATAGTAATGCAGTAACAATTCATTCAAACCTACAGAGTTTATTTTCAGTGTTTAAGCAACTAGGAAGCCTATCATTTTTTTATGATTAGATAAAGCTCTAATCAATAATTTAAATGTTCTACTATACTTCTTTTTTTATGGGTATGCAGTCTCTTACAATGAAGGTGTTTGCTAAACCTATTCATAATTTTTCTCTAAGATTCTCATAACATTTTTTCCACAATCATTTGTCCGTTGTAAATTTTACAAAATAATTTACCATTTCCTGTGATTCTTTTTGTCATTCTTCTAGATATAATTCTCCACTTACCTAATCTACAAATAATGCTTTTGTAGTTCTATGAAAGTAAAAATTTAATCTTCAAAAATTTTGCTATATGTTTTATACATTAAAAACATACTCAAATCAAGATAAAAAGCCAAAACTTTACATCAAAGCCCAAGGAATTTAAATTTTCTTGTTTATGTAAGCCTAACCCAACTAGAGACAGAAATATAGGTTTAACAGTATCTGAGGGACCAATATCAGGATATCATCTGTTCAAAAAAATTTTGGTCTCAAGACCCCTTCACACCTTAAATTACTGAAGACTCTAAAGAGTTTTATTTATTGGGGGGGGTTATTAATAATGATATCTAATTATTCAAAATGAAAAACTGTTTATGTAATTTCAAAATTTTAAGCTTCATGGCTTCTTCACCAGTAGATTTCATCTCAAAAACACACTTTCTCTGGTCACCTATAAAAAGTAGCTTCTTATCTGTTAAAGTTTTACCATGAGATCGCAGCAATTCTGTCACATCTTCAGACTCCACTTCTAATTCTAGTTCTCTTGCTGTTTCCACCATATCTGCAGTTGCTTCCTCCACTGAAGTCTTGAACCCCCTCAAAGTCTCCATGAGGGCTGGAATTAACTTCTTCCAAACTCCTATTTATGTTAATATTTTGACCTCTTTCCATGAATCATGAATGTTCTTAATGTCATCTAGAATAGTGAATCCTTTCCAGAAGATTTTCAATTTACTTTGCCCAGAGGCATCAGAGGAATCCTTATCTATGCCAGCTATAGCTTAACAAAATGTATTTCTTAAAAAATAAAACTTGAGGGTTTCCCTGGCAGCTCGGTGATAAAGAATCCACCTGCCAATGCAGGAGATACAGGTTCGATCCCTGATCTGGGAAGATCCTACACGCCATGGAGCAACTAAGCCTGTGCCCCACGACTGCTGACCCTGTGCACTAGAGCCGGGGAGCCACAACTGCTGACGCCCATGTGCCGAGAGCCCGAGCCCCACAAAGGCGGCCACCGCAACAAGGAGCCCGCGCCACAGACAGCCAGCCATGCCCGCTCACTGCAACCAGAGAAAAGCCCGCAGAGCAATGAAGACCCAGCACAGCAAAAAAATAAATAAATACGCAACTTGAAGTTAAAATTACTCCTTGAACTATAGAATGGATGTTGTGTTAACAAGTATGGAAACGACCATACGTGAATCTGTGTGTACACTGCCCTCAGCTCTTGGACGACCAGGTGCACTGCTACTGAGCAGTCATCTTGAAAGGAGTCTTTTCTTCTGAGTAGAAGGTCTCAACAGCAGGCTTAAAATATTCAGTAAGCCATGTTTTAAAATCCAGCCTTTGCTGCTCCATTTATGGAGGACAGGAAGCATAGATGTAGTGTAATTCTTAAGGTCCCAGGATTTTCAGGATCAGAGCACTGGTTTCAACTTAGTTACCAGCTGCACTGGCCTCGAGAAACAGTCAGCCTGTCCTTTGAAGCTCTGAAGCCAGGCACTGACTTTTCATTTCCAGTTACCAAAGTCCTAGATGGCATCTTCTTCCAATAGAATGCTGCTCATCTACACCAAAAATCTACTGTTTAGTGTTCCCACTTTCATTATCTTAGCTAAATCTTCTGGATAATTTGTTGCAGCTTCTATATGAGCACTCACGGCTTGCAGTTTTAGGTTTTAGAGACGGCTTCTTGCCTTAAACCTCATGAACTCTGCGAGCTTCAAACTTTTCTTCTGCAGCTTCCTCACCTCTCTCAGCCTTAACTGAACTGAAGAAAATTAGGGTCTTGCTCTTGATTAGGCTTTGGTTTACGGGAATGTGGTGGCTGGTTGGATCTATCCAGATAACTAAAACATTCTCTGTATCAAGACGAACAAACAACTAAAAATAAAATAAATAGGCTACAAGGATATATTGGACAACACAGAGACTATAACCGATACTTTATAACAACTATGAGCTGTGCTTGGAGTACAACCCTGAAAAACTATGAATCACTACTGAAGCCCATGTGCCCCAGAGCCTGTACACCTCAAACTTACAAAATATTATCAGCTACACCACAATTAAAACAACTTTTTTCTCCGTATCAGCAATAAGGCTGTTTCACCTTCTTTATCTTTCATGTGTTCACTGGAGCAGTACTTTTAATTTCCTTCAAGAACTTCTCCTTTGCATTCGTTCATAACTTGGCTAATTGTTTGGTTCAAAGGGTTTAGTTTTTGGCCTGTCTGGGCTGTTAACATGCCTTCACTAGGCTTCATTTCTAACTTCTGACTTAATGTGCAACTCTTCATTTCAACAGGTACTTAGAGACCATGAGTAGGGCTATTTATGAACTGGCCTAATTTCCACAGTGCTGTGCCTCAGGGAATAAGGGGGCCCAAGGAGAGAGAGAGAGCTGTCGGAACACACGTTTATGGATTAGGATTAAGTCTGCCACTTGATATGGAGCATAGTTCACAGTGCCCAAAAACAACGACAATAATAGACATCAAAAACCACCGATGACAGATCACCATCACAAATAATGAAAAAGCTTGAAATATTTCAAGAATTACCAAAACATGACTCAGAGACACCAAATGAACAAATGATGTTGGAAAAATGGCACCAATAGACTTATCTGACACAGGTTTGCCACAAATCTTCAAGTTGTAAAAAACAGAATAAATGTGAAGCAAAGACAAGGATAATAAAACAAGGTTTGCCTGTACATACATGCAAGTTTCTCTACACGAGACATTCAGTTTTGTCCAGGGCCACACACACACACAGACAGGGTCCATGGATTCATAATTGCCAAACTCATAGTAACTACTACTGCTTTCTCCAAGTGACTTGTTTAAAGCAGGCTTTCTCAACCTCTGCAATAATGACACTGTAGAGCAGGTTGATTCTTTGCTGAGGGTAGGATGTCCTGTTCATTGTAGAATGTTTCAGCTTCACTCCTGGACTCTATCCAACAGATGCCAGTAGCATCCTTCCCCTTCCTCAGTTATGACAATCAAAAATGTCGAGATACCACCTCACACCAGTCAGAACGGCCATCATCAAACGAACAATAAATGCTGGAGGTATGTAGAAAAGGGAACCCTCTTGCACTGCTGGTGGGAATGTAAATTGATACAGCCACTATGGAAGATGGTATGGAGATTCCTTAAAACACTAGGAATAAAACCACCATATGACTCAGTAATCCCACTACTTAAGCATATACCCTGAGGAAACCAGAATTGAAAAAGACACACATACCTCAATGTTTATTGCAGCACTATTTACAATAGCTAGAACATGGAAGCAACCTAGATATGCATCGACAGGTGAATGGATAAAGAAGCTGTGGCACATATATATAATGGAATATTACTCAGCCATAAAAAGGAATGTGTTTGAGTCAGTTCTAATGAGGTGGATGAACCTAGAACCTATTATACAGAATGAAGTAAGTCAGAAAGAGAAAGATAAATATCCTTTACTGACACATACATATATGGACTCTAGAAAGATGGCACTGATGGATTTATTTTCTGGGCAGCAGTGGAGAAGCAGACATAGAGAACAAACCTATGGACACAGTGGGAGGGGAGGAGAGGGTGAGATGTCTGGAGAGAGTAACAGGGAAGCTTCCATTACCGTATGTAAATAGACAGCCAACTGGAATTTGCTCTATGACTCAGGGAACTCAAATAGGGGCTCTGTGACCATCTAGAAGGGTGGGATGGGAGGGAGGTTCAAAAGGGAGGGGATACAGGTGTACCTGTGGCTGATTCTTGTTGATGTTTCACAGAAAACCACAGAACTCTGTAAAGCAATTATCTTTCAGTTAAAAAATAAAGTGGCAACAAACAAACAAAAATGTCATTGGAGAATTCCTATCCCCCACCACTGAGAATCACTATTTTGGAGAAAAGTCATCTAGGAAGCCTGACCTCACCTTTTGTTGTTATTGTTGTTTAAAAAAGAGGATGGGGGCAATAAATTCTATTGTAGCTCTTTCTTCTCACCACTCCTAAATTTAATTATTTGATGGTGGAAAGCAACTGTCCATTCTGATTCCACACACATGTGCGTGTGCATCTTCTGTACCATAAGCACATTATTGTATAAGGAAAAGACAGGTCAGTGTTTCTCAACCTTGGGAGTGCATATCAAAATAACCTTTTCCAAAAAAAAAAATATATATATATATACACACACACACACACACACACACTAGGGTCCTGTCTCAGATACACCTTTACTCATCTAGCAAATATCTGAATGTCCATTCTATGCAAAATATTATTGCAGGTGATGGGGATACAGCAGTAGTAACAGACAAGATGCTGGCCCTCTTAGAATTCACATTGCAGTAGAAAGAGATAGACCATAAATATAGTCAGATAAAGAGTATTATTTCAGATAGAACTATAGAGACATAAAAGTTTAATAGGACCATTTTCTGCATTCTCACCAATAATATTCAGTAGATAGTATCAAAGTACTGAATGAATTTGTTAAGAGTTTGGTACTGAGAAAAACTGTGGCCTTTACTCTCTGGGAAATTATAAGCTCAAGACTAACAGTTACATTCTCTCACAGTTTCAATTCTAACTTCCATGAGTTCAATGAAAACACTACATTAAACCCTTGAAAATGGTAAAGTTTAACGATTTTATAAATTGGGGGTTGGGGGCGTTCCTGCACTTCTGAAGGCAACTGTAGGCTATAAGAGAGAATAGTCCAGGAACAAGGCTGTCTCCTGCAGAAGTTATTCAAAGGAAAAAACATCCGCTGACAAGCTGACAGTCAAGGATTGTTCACAACAAATCTGGCAAGACTGAGGAAGAGGACTTTTTTCTCTTTCATTTTATACTTCTGTGAAAAACTGGTACCAAAAACCTGAAATAAGTAAGTTTTCTGCTCTTCAATTTTTCCTAAGAAGCAAAACAAAACAAATCACACACACCCCTCCCCACCTGCCAAAACAAAAAAACAATAAAAAAAACTCTTGCATATCCTTTCTATGGTTAAAAAACAGGAGTGTGGAGAAAAGGGAGCCCTCCTACACTGTTGATGGAAACGTAAATTTGTACAGCCTCTATGGAGAGCACTATGGGAGGTCCTTAAAAAACTCGTACAACTGGTGCTGCCGTATGACCCAGCAATCCCTCTCCTGGGCGTGTGTCTGGAGAAAACTACAATTCAAGAGACACATGCACCCCTAGGCTCACAGCAGCACTACTGACAACAGCCGCGACACAGAGGCAGCGCAAATGCTAATCAGCAGACAGACAGATCAAGATGTGAAATGTGCTCAGCCACAAAAATGAATGAAATAGTGCCATCTATAGCAACCTGGATGGATCCAGATATTACCATACTCAGCAAAGTAAGTCAGAAAAACAAGCACCATATGATATTACTTACGTGTACATGTAGAATCTAAAATATGACACAAATGAACTTAACGTATGAAACAGAAGGGCTTCCCAAGAGGCTTGGTGGTAAAGAATCTGCTTGCCAAGCAGGAAATACGGGTTCAATGCCTGAGTTGGGAAGATGCCCTGGAGAAAGAAATGGCAACCCACTCCAGTACTCTTGCCTGGGAAATCCCATGGACAGAGGAGTCTGGGGGGATACAGTCCATGGGGTCACAAAGAGTCAGACACAACTTAGTGACTAAGCACCAACACTGAAACAGAAACAGATTCAGAGACACAGAAAACAAACTTATGGATGCCAGCTATTTTATATATATATATATACACACACACACACACACATATAATGGATAAACAACAGGGAACAATATCCTGTAATAAAACACAATGGAAAAGAATATGAAAAAGAAAGTATATTTAGGCATAACTTAATCAATTTGCTATAAAGCAGAAATTAACATAACATTGTAAATCAAGTCTACTTCAATAAAATAAATTTTTCTAAAAAGAAAACAAATCTATCGCTACCAAAGGAGAAAGAAGATGGCGGAAGGATATATTAGGAGTTTGGGATTAACATATACACATTATTGTACATAAAATAAACAATAAGGTCCTACTGCATAGCACAGGCAACTGCACTCAGTATCCTATAATAAACTATAATGGAAAAAATATGAAAAAGAATATATATGTGTGTGTGTATACATACATGCACAAATATGTATCACTTTGCTATATACCAGAAAGTAACACATTGTAAATCAACTACACATCAAAAATAAATAACTAAAATTTGTGAGTATCAAATAAGAAAAAGATTAAACACTTCTCTGTCATATCAAAACTACTTAAAGGTACCACTTAAATACACTCAGCATTTAGGAATCAGAAAAAAAGGTCAGATGCCAGAAAATGTTTATCTAATGTTTCAATACACACTCCATTCCATACACACAAACAGCAGCAACCTGTTCATCTTTTAAGAGTGATTCTCAAATGGATGTTTCACAAACTTCACAGACAGCTCCCAAGGATCCTATTCCACAAGTGTGTAACTCACGAATTTCTAAGTATTCCATGCCTGCAAGGAAGGAGCTACATTTAATAGCTTTTAATTGCTCAAAGAAACAAAGAAGGAACTGCAGAGAAAAAGGCAGATTCATCTTCCTCTTAAGAGCCTGAGGTTTGTCCCTGCCATCTCTAAAACAAGCATTCAGAACAAGCTTGTTCTTTCCTCAAAACTCTAATGTGATGCAAGAACTCTATAAAATCTTCCAATGGCTGCTCCCCAGTTTCAAATCCCACAGTTTAGAACACGAGATAATCCAGGAATTGGCCCCTACATACTATGATAATGACAGCACAAAGAACACAGGAGGAAATGGAGCTATAATGGAGTATTATTAGTATTAAATCTGAAGTAGGCTGTGATAAACTCAGATGCACACTGTAATCCCTAAACACTAAGAAAAATATAGTTCTTAAAAATCAAACATTTTAAATGGTAAAAAGAAAATACAAAAGGTAATAAAAGAAAAACAGAGGGAAAAAAATGACATGACATATATAGAAAATGAAAAGTAAATGGGAGATGAAACTCAACCATTTCAAAAATAGCATTAAATAGGAAAGAATTATAAAACACTCCATTAAAAAGGCAGATGGCTAGACTAGATTTTAAAAAGCAATACCCACCTATATGCCATCTACAAGAGAAACTTACAAACATGTTGGAAGGATGGGAAAAGATGTAACATGCAAACAATAACTATCAGAGAACTGAAGCAGCTCTATTAATATCTGACAAAATATAACTACATAAAAAAAAGTTGAGATAAAAAGACATTTTATAATATTAAAAGTACCAATTCAATAGAAGATATTAATGAATATAAGCATATGCACCTAAGAAGCAGGCCCAAAATAGGGGAGGCAAGAAAATGAGAGAAATGAAGGGGAAAACAGGCAATTAGTAACAGCAACAGCTTCAATACCCTACCCTCTTACATATAGAACAAGTAAACAGGAAATCAGTAAGAATAACCCGAACAATACTGCTAACTAATGTGATCTAGGTGACACATATTCAAGACTCCACCCAGCAACAGAATTCACATTCTTCTGAAGCATTCGTGGAATAATCTCCAGGACAGACTGTACGACAGACAATAAAGTAAAAGTGTTAGTTACTCAGTTGTGTCTGACTCTGCAACCCCATGGACCGTAGCCCGCCAGGCTTCTCTGTCCATGGGAACTTCCCAGGCAAGAATACTAGAGTGAGTTGCCATTTTCTTCCCCAGGGGATCTTTCAGTCCCAGGGATGGAACCCAGGTCTCCTGCATTGCAGGCAGATTCTTTACTATCTAAGCCACCAGGGAAGATCAGACAATAAAACAAGTTTCAAATTTAAAAGAACTGAAATAAGACAAAGAATACAAATAATATTCCCCAATCACAATGCAATTAAATTAGAAAACAAACAAAAATTGGAGAAATCCACAAATGTTTGGATACTAAACAAGACACTTCTAAACAACATTTGGGTCAAACACAAAATCATGAGGGAATTTAGTCAGAATGCATTTTGAACTGGAAACAAAATCAAAACATATAGGATAGTAAACACAGAAGAATTTAAAGGGAACTTTACAGCTGTACACACCAATATGAGAAAAGGAAAAAAGTATGCTTTTTCCCGATTGCTTAAGACGGAAACCAACTAAACCCAGAGCAAGCAGAAGAAAAGAAATTACAAATATAAGAGGGAAAATCAGTATCATGGAAAAGAGAAAAAAATAGAAAAAAAAAATTAATAAAATCAAAAGTTCGTTCTCTGAAAAGAAAAATAATTTAACAAATCTTTAGCTAAACTGACCAAGAAAAAAACAATAAAGACGAATTACCACACCAGGAATGAAAGGTGTATATCACTGACTTAAGAGAAATTAAAAGGATTATGAGGGAATGTTTTTACAATGTTAAGCCAACAAATTAGACATTACAGATAAAATGAAAAAAATTCCCTGAAAGACACAAACCAACAGAACTGACTCAAGAGGAAACAGAAAGTCTAATCAGACCTAAATGAAGAAACAGAATTAGTAACTTAAAAGACTTCCACAAAGAGAAGGTCTGGCCCATACAACTTCACTGGTGAATTCTACCAAACGTTTAATCCTTCACAAACTCTTCTAGAAGAGAGCAGAGAACACTTCACAGTTCATTCTATGAGGCCAGCATCACCCTTATACCAAAGAAAAAGATATCACAAGAGAGAGAGAAACAAAACATAAGCAAGCTAAACCCAGCAACACACAAAAAGGATTATATGTGTCTGGCTGTTCTTAAAACATTAAACATAACATTATCATAAAAGCAGAGATGTCACTTTGCCGACAAAGCTCTGATAGTCTTAGCTATGGATTTTCCAGTAGTCATGTATGGATGTGAGAACTGGACTATAAAGAAGGCTGAGCGCTGAAGAATTGACGCTTTCAAATTGTGATGCTGGAGTAGACTCTTGAGAGTCCCTTGGATAGCAAGGAAATAAAACCAGCCAATCCTAAAGGAAATCAACCCTGAATTGATTGGAAGGACTGATAATAAAGCTGAAGCTCCAATATTTTGGAGTCGACTCATTGGAAAAGATCCTGATGCTGGGAAAGATTGAAGGCAAAAGGAGAAGAGGGAGGCAGAGGATGAGACGGTTGGATGGCATCACCGACTCAGCAGACATGAATCTGAGCAAACTCAGGGAGATAGTCAAGGACAGGGGAGACTGGTGTACTGCAGTCCATGGGCTTGTAAAAAGGCAGACACCACTTAGCAACCAAACAACAATCATGCAATTCAGCAACCTGACTTATATGAATATTCCCAAGAGAAATTAAAACACACATCCACACAAATTGAAGGTTTGCAGCAACCCTGCACTGTAAAATGATGGTTCACATTTTTTAGCAATAAAGTATTTTTAAATTAAGATATGTATATTGTTTTTTCAGGCATAATGGTGTTGCACACTTAATACTCTATAGCACAGTATAAACATAACTTATACACGCACTGGGAAACCAACCAATTGTGCGACTTGTTTTATTGAAGTACTAGCTTTCCTGCAGTGGTCTGGAGTCAAACCTGCAATATCTCCAAGATATACCTTGTTTTTGTTTAGTCACCAGGTCATGTCCAACTCTTTTGCGACCCCCATAGACTGTAGCCTGCCAGGCTCCTCTGTCCATGGGATTTCCCAGGCAAGGATACTGGAATGGGTTGCCATTTCCTTCTCCAGGGGATCTTCCTGATCCAGTCCAGGGCTTGAACCCACATCTCCTGTATTGGCAGGCAGATTCTTTACCACTGAGTCACCAAGGAAGCCACATACTTGCAAATTATAGTGGTTGCCTGAGGCTGAGAGGGCTTCCCACATGGCTCAGGGCTAAAGTACTACCTGTCAATGTAGGAGACGCAAGAGATGGGAGTTTGATCCCTGGGTCAGAAAGATCCCCTAGAGAAGGAAATAGCAATCCACTACAGTATTCTTGCCTGAAAAATTCCATGGACAGAGGAGCCTGGCGGGCTAATAAGTCCACGGGGGTCACAAAGACTCAGACATGACTGAGCACGCACACACAAGGCAAAGGCTAAGAGAAAGGAGAGGAGGTTAGGAGAAACAGAAGTAACTGCTCGTTGGCACAAAGTTTCTTTCCGAGGTGATAAAAATGTTCCAAAATTAGACTGTGGCTGATAGGTGCAAAACCCTGTGAATTTACTAAAAAACAAACAAAACACACTGAATTATAAATTATTTAATAGGTAGATTTTCTGAATCATATCTCAAAAAGATATTAAAAACAAACTCCAGCTCAGATTTAGTTTGTTGGCCCAAGATCATATAGTCAGAAAGTGGCAGAGCTAAGTTCCAAACCCAAGTCTTTTAATACAGTAGCAGTTGCCATTTATCAAGTGCCAACTATGTGCCAGGGGTTTTACACACTCTCATTTAATTCAACAATTCTGGGAGCAAGACGCAACTACTTTCCATTTCTAGGTGAGGAAACACAAACTTAAGTGAAATAACTTGCCCAAAGTCACAGAGCAGATAAATTAATGAGCTAGAATTAAAAGTATATGTTCCAGCATTCCAGACATTCAATTAAGACTGCTGCTGCTGCAGCTAAGTCGCTTCAATCGTGTCCAACTCCTAGCAATCCCATGGAGCCTACCAGGCTCCTCCAACCATGGGATTTGCCAGGCAAGAGTACTGGAGTGGGTTGCCATTGCCTTCTCCTCAATTAAGACTATCATACTTGTTTTCCATATCCATGAATGACATCTATTATTATTTACTTAACATTTAAGTCATTTACTCCTCTTGCCTGAGAAAGCCACAGAAAAGAATGATGCTATAAACTGAGAGGGTAAAATTGGGGCTACAGACAGGAATAGAAAAAGTGGCAGGTGAGAACTTAAGACTGACATAATGGCACCCAGGGGAGGAACTGCACATACAGTGCCCACTGAGAGACAAGGCCTGCTGAGAAGGGGGCACAGCCTGACAGACAGATTGCAGGAGATAGCAGACCAAGATGAAAGGGATGAGACTGAGATATAAGTTAAGAGCTGAGGCCCAAGAGGTGCCAATGGACTCAAAAAAGGAGACTGAGGTGGAAAAACAGAGATGAAAGCTGAGTAGGTATGACTAATACAAAAGGGTGCAACGGAAGAGCTGGGAGACCCCTAAAGAGGCCATAGGAAAAGCTGTCCCGTAATTCAGAAAACACTACCCTAGCCAGTACTGCTCGAGTCAGCAGGTCAAGTTTCTCAAGAGGTCTGTTTGTGGCCAAAGTGAACCTAGCCAACAAGGTGAAGTCGGTTCTAACACAGCAAAGCACAGGTGTGGGTGAAGAAACAGGATAACCGATCATGAAAGACATTAAGGTCAGAGAAAAGGAATCCCAAGCTCAAAAGTGTGGCTTCTAGGTGCTGAGGAAACTAGGTGAAGGGTAGGGAGTTCTTCTGACTTTATAAATAGAACCTGGACTCTCAGTCGGTGGAACACTGCTAGTAAGCAAAGAAAATAGACCGAAGTTAATTAAGCAGCATCTCAAAAGCAATAATTCAAAAGCCAAAACACAGGAGGTTCTAAACCAGTAATGCACCAGGACATACAAAAGAATCCAGATATTACTGATCATCTCTAACAGTTAAGCGATCCAGTCAGTACATCTAAATTTAAGTGAGGATGATATACAGAAATCCAGCTTTATGATAAAAGATAAAGTGAAAGATAATTTGTTTCATTAAGGGACTATTTAAAATAAGTTTCTTTAAATTACCAAGGTCACTCACTGTTAAATAAGTGCTTTAACCCTATACACAAATTTCCAGAGCATTTCTATAGTACATCTAATAGTGTTTCATTTAGAACTCTTAACCAGTTTCTGAGTTGGGAAATACTTCTATTAGGTTCCCTCTCTGACCCGTTACAGTATCAGCTGAGAATGTCTGCAGGCTGCAGTCCCCCAGTCTCGACTGAGGTCTCTGGATTCCAGGCATCTCTGTTCGAATCATTTAACCAACAGACATGCTGGTTTTTAACTTACCTGCCCATACCTTGGATTAGGCTACTTACTGGCTCTACACGAGTAATTCTACACTTGCAATTCCAATTTGTTCTGCTGGCTTCAACTCCACTGCCCACCCTTCATGCAGCAGTTTGCTCTTATGTCCCTCAAAAGCCAGCTGTTGCTAACTCTGAAGTCCAGCTAACTCCATTTCTCCAGAACGTGACTGTCCCTTCCCTCGCTGTTCAAAGTTCTCACTCCTGGCATGACCCAGTCTGACACTCTGGAACTACACACTGCCTAGCACACAAGCTTCCGAAAGTAGGGGAAACTGCCCCCCACTCAGAGAACTATCCAATAGAGAAGCTCTTGTTTACCATCTACATACATACATACCAAACACATATATAAAATCTTTAAAAGCTGTTTGAATTATCTGATTTTACCCTACACTAATAAAAACATAATACTAAAGATAGCTAAGTAGGTCCTTTCTGACTTTCATCCTTTTTAATCCGAGAGTTTCCTCAAATGGAAAAGAAGAGGAAATGCAATCAAAAGCTATTTCTTAAAAAACGAACAACAACAAAAAAAACTTTTCGTTAACTGCAGGAAAAGTTTCATGATTTAATCTGCATCAACACTAAGATTTGCAGTTCTCCTAAATTAAATATTTGATCCCTTTTTGGTGACAAGGAAAAACATATTCAAATGAAATAGCTCCATATAACACCAAATCGCCAAAAATATACTTGTAGTTTTTGCTCCTCTAATATTAAAGGATATTAAAAAGATAAAAGACCACCTGACCTGCCTCTTTGAGAAACATGTATGCAGGTCAGGAAGCAACAGTTAGAACTGGACATGGAAAAATAGACTGATTCCAAATAGGAAAAGGGGTACGTCAAGGCTGTATATTGTCATCCTGCTTATTTAACTTCTATGCAGAATACATCATGAGAAATGCTGGGCTGGAGGAAGCACAAGCTGGAATCAAGATTGCCAGGAGAAATATCAATAACTTCAGATATGCAGATGACACCACCCTTATGGCAGAAAGTGAAGAAGAACTAAAGAGCCTCTTAATGAAAGTAAAAGAGGAGAGTGAAAAAGTTGGCTTAAAGCTCAACATTCAGAAAACGAAGATCATGGCATCTGGTCCCATCACTTCATGGCAAATAGTGGAAACAGTGGCTGACTTTATTTATCTGGGCTCCAAAATCACTGCAGATGGTGATTGCAGCCATGAAATTAAAAGATGCTTACTCTTTGGAAGGAAGTTATGACCAACCTAGACAGCATATTGAAAAGCAGAGACATTACTTGGCCAACAAGGGTCCGTCTAGTCAAGGCTATGGTTTTTCCAGTGGTCATGTTTGGATGTGAGAGTTGGACTATAAAGAAAGCCGAGCACCAAAGAATTGATACTTTTGAACTGTGGTGTTGGAGAAGACTCTTGAGAGTCCCTTGGACTGCAAGGAGATCCAACCAGTCCATCCTAAAGGAGATCAGTCCTGAGTGTTCATTGGAAGGACTGATGTTGAAGCTGAAACCCAAATACTTTGGCCACCTGATGCGAAGAGCTGACTCATTTGAAAAAACCCTGATGCTGGGAAGATTGAGCACAGGAGGAGAAGGGGACAACAGAGGATGAGATGGTTGGATGGCATCACCAACTCAATGGACATGGGTTTGGGTGGACTCTGGGAGTTGGTGACGGACAGGGAGGCCTGGCATGCTGCGGTTCATGGGGTCGCAAAGAGTCGGACACGACTGAGTGACTGAACTGAAAAGGATATTTTACTCAGGCTATGTATGGCTCTTGTCCACCAAGAATGAGAGAAAACATACTACAAGAGGAACATGGGTTAATAAAATCTCATTAAAATACACTTTAAGGACCCCTAACTCCAAGAATGGGTTCAATTAGCCATTTGCCTCTCTGATGCTCTCAAAGCAGAAGTAGCATAACTGTTCTTATCTAATTCCTGATTTTCCCATACTAGAAAGCAGAGCCCCTGTTTTATACATAGATATATCTTCATTTTCAAGGACCAGCAGGTTGTAGGCATACAAATGTTTGTTATCTAATAATATAACCAGGATGTTAATTATAATGATTTCCACAAAAATAATTACAAGGAAAACAGCACATATATATATATATATATATGGTCTGGAAGTCAACAACTGAAGACTAACCTATCAAATTATTGTTGCTGTTTGTTATTTTAGTCACTAAGTCATATCTGATTCTTTTGCGACCCCACGGACTGCAGCCTGCCAGGCTCCTCTGTCCATGGAATTTCCCAGGCAAGAATACTGGAATGGGCTGCCATTTCCTTCTCCAGGGAATCTTCCTGACTCAAGGACAGAACCCACATCTCCTGCACTGGCAGGCAGATTCTTTACCACTGAGCCACCAGGCAAGCCCAGCCTACCAAACACATGAATTTAAAAATACAAATAATACAAACCAAGAGCAACTGCTTGTAAATTATAATTTGGATAATAATCTAAGGAGTTATATCAATTAAAGTTACAGTGTGTGTTTTAATAAATAAATCCCCAAACTGTGGCATAACACATGTGCTTAGTCATTCAGTTGCGTCCAACTCTCTGGAACCCCATGGACTGCAGCCCACCAGGCGCCTCTATCCATGGGGATTCTCCAGGCAAGAGTACTGGAGTGGGTTGCCATGCCCTCCTCCAGGGGATCTTCCCAACCCAAGGATTGAACCAGGTCTCCCACATTGCAGATGGATTCTTTACCATCTGATCCAGATGGCCTAACATAATAGTTAATTTTTATTTCATGTCTTTAGGGTTTACCAGGTGGCACTGTTCAATAAGTGGATTACCCACATACACAATCTTCCAGAGCATTTCCATAGTAAACCTATACAGTATTTCAACTAGAACTCTTAACTAGTTTCTAAGTTGGGAAATAGTTCTATTAGCTTCCCTCTAATAGGTAAAGAACCCACCTGCCGATGCAGGAGACGTAAGAGACATGGGTTCGATCCGTGGGAGGGGAAAGAGCCCCTGGGGGAGGAAATGGCAGCCCACTCCAGTATTCTTGCCTGGAGAATCCCATGGACAGAGAAGCCTGGTGGGCTACAGTCCACAGGGTTGCAAAGAGTCAGATGTGACTGAAGCGACTTAGGACTTAGCATGTATGAAACCCCAAAAGACACGTTAATGATCAGCTGGAGGCGTGAAAAAGCTGGAGATGACCCAGATGACAAATATCCAGCTCTCTTGGACCCCTCCTTTCCAAAGCTGCTCTGGCAGCCAACACCCAGCCAGCACTGAAGAAAACAGAGGGCTGTTCAAAGGTTTGTGTTTGCCAGAGTTGAAGAAACACTCAATTAGATATTTTTTAGTAGCTTAGTTTTCTACAGCCAGTTCTCAATCATATGGCCATCCTCAAGTGCAAGAGGGGCTGGTCATTATAAGTTAGCTGGGATCCAAGAGGAAAAGAAACAATACTGGTAAAAAGCAAGCCAGTCTTCACCTAAGAGGTTTAAAAGTACAGAGGCAGGGGCACCGCACCAGCTGATCCTCACTCAGATCTAACGGGATCCCCAAAGCCTGTACTTCAGACAGCTGAGCAATTCTAGTTTGTTTCCGCGTTAGGAATGGCTGACTTAGGAAGAAGAACTTGAGGCAAACAGAAACTTCCATGGAAAAGTTTTAAATAATGTGTGGATAAAAAGCACTAAAAGACAAGGAGAGAACTGAGTCTCTGGGCCTGAGGAGCCACCAGGACCTTCTCTCCCCCTTCCTGGAGCGGCCTTCCCGTGGCCCTCTGCCCTGCGCTGGGGACGCTTCTCCGGCTTCCCTGCCTCCACGCCTTCCATACCCCCCTCACACTCTCCTCGGCCAGGGACTCTTCTCATTCACTTCACTACCACAGAAAACGCTTTTCTCTGAGCCCAGCCTCACATTTAACTACCTATTTAACGACACTTCTACATTAAATGTCCCACTAGGAAAGCAGTACATCCGGAACTGAATTCATCTACCCTCAAACCAGCTCCTCTTCTTCATGCCCTATTCGCCCAGGCCCTTGAGTCAAAACCCTAGGAGTCAATGATAAATTGGACTTCGCAATTAAAAGCTTTTATGCCTCAAAGAATATTACCAAGGGATAGAAAGATGACCTACAGAATAGGAGAAACTTTTTGCAAATCATATTTCTGTTAACGGACTTGTATCTAATATGTATAAAGAACACTTACAACTCAATACTAAAAAGACAAATAGCCCAATTAAAAAAAGGACAAAAGATCTGATGAAAAGATGCTCAGCATCATTAACCATCAGGGAAATGCAAATCAAAACCAAAAATGATGCCATTTCACACACACAGGATGACAGACAGTAAGTGTTTCTGAGGATGTGGGGAAACCAGAACCCTCATACACTGCTGGTGGGAATACAAAGTGACACAGCTACTCTGGAAAATGGACTGGAAGTTTCTTAAAAGGCTAAATACAGAGTAACAATATGACCTAGCTAGTTACACTCCTAAGTACACATCCAAGAGAAATAAAAACTAATGTTCACACAAATGTTCACAGTAGCATTATTCATACTTAGCCAAAAAGTGAAAATAACTCAAATGTCCATCAACTGTTGAGTGGATAAAATGTGGCATACGATACAATGAAATCATTATTTTATTACTCAGCAATAAAAATATTGATACAAGCTACAACATGAATGCCTTCCCTGGTGGCTCAGACAATAAAGCTTCTGCCTGCAATGCAGGATACCCTGGGTCAGGAAGATCCCCTGGAGAAGGAAATGGCACCCCACTCCAGTACTCTTGCCTGGAAAATCCCATGGACGGAGGAGCCTGGTGGGCTACAGTCCATGGGGTCACAAAGAATCAGACGTGGCTGAGCAACTTCACTTTCACAATATGAATGAGCTCAGAAAACATGCTAAGGCAAATTTTAGAGGCAAAAAGTAGATTAGTAGTTGTCGAGGGTTGGGGATGACAGGAGCTTGGAGGAATAACAGGTTTAGGGGTTAGAGGTATCTTTTAGGCAAGATATAATGTTCTAAAATTGTGGAGACACACAACTCTGTGAATATACAAAAAACCATTTAAGTGTATAATTTAAATTGGTCTGTGAATTTTATCAGTAAAGGTGTTTCAAAAAGGAAAAGCTGTAACTCAACAACAAAAAACCACCTCATTAAAAAATGGGCAGAGAAACTGAATAGACATTTTTCCAAAAAACATGCAGATGGCCAAACAAGCACATGAAAGATGTTCAACATCACTAATTACCAGTGATTTTTAAATTTTAGAAAAAATTTTAAAATAAGTTATCACCTCACACCTGTAAGAATGGCTATTATCAAGAAACCAAGAAAAAACAAGTGTTGGCAATAACATGGAGAAAGGGAACCCTCATACACTGTTGGTGGTAATGTACATTGGTGCAGCCAGCATGGAAAACAATATGGAAATTCCTCAAAAAATAAAAAACAGAACTACCATATAATCCAGCTATCCCCTTTCTGGGTATTTATCCAAACAATACAAAACACTAATTAGAAAAGATACATGCACACCTATGTTCATAACAGCATTATTCACAATAGCCAAGATATGGAAGCAATGTAAATGTCCATCAATAGGTGAAAGGATAAAGATGAGGTATACAATGGATACTACTTATACATTATTATTTAACTTATATGCAGAGTATCTCATGCAAAATGCTGGGCTGGATGAAGCACAAGTTGGAATCAAGACTGCCGGGAGAAATATCAATAACCTCAGATATGCAAATGACACCACCCTTATGACAAAAAGCAAAGAGGCACTAAAGAGCCTCTTGATGAAAGGGAAAGAGGAGAGTGAAAAAGTTGACTTGAAACTCAACATTCAGAAAACTAAGATCATGGCATCCAGTCCCATCACTTCATGGGAAATAGATGGGGAAACAATGGAAACAGTGACAGACTTTATTTTTGGGGGTCTCCAAAATCACCGCAAATGGTGATTGCAGCCATGAAATTAAAAGACGCTTACTCCTTGGAAGAAAAGCTATGACCAACATAGACAGCATATTAAAAAGCATAAACATTACTTTGCTAACAAAGGTCTGTCTAATCAAAACTATGTTTTTTCCAGTAGTAATGTATGGATGTGAGAGTTGAACCATAAAGAAAGCTGAGCACCGAAGAATTGATGCTTTGTAACTGTCGTGTTGGAGAAGACTCTTGAGAGTCCCTTGGACTGCAAGGAGATCCAACCAGTCCATCCTAAAGGAAATCAATCTTGAATATTCATGAAGGACTGATGCTGAAGCTGAAACTCCAATACTTTGGCCACCTGATGAGAAGAACTGACTCAATGGAAAAAACCCTGATGCTGGGAAAGACTGAAGGCAGGAGGAGAAGGGGATCACAGAGGACAGGGGACATGAGTTTGAGCAAGCTTCGGATGTTGGTGATAGAAGCCTGGTATGCTGCAGTCCATGGGGTCACAAAGAGTCAGCCACGACTGAGTGACTGAACTGACTGACTGACTTATCCATTAAAAAAAAAGTGAAATTCTGCCCTTGTGAAAACATGGGTGAACCTGGAGGGTATTATGCAAAGTCAGTCAGACACAGAAAGACAAATACTGTATGCCTTCACTCATGGATGGAATATAAAAAACAAATAAAAACCAAAATAAATGAATAAACCAAACAGAAACAAACATAGAGAACAAAGTAGTGATTAGCAGAGGGGAAGGGGTGGGGATAGAAGACAGAAGTGGTAAACATACTATAGTATATACAGAGGTAGAAATACAATGTTATACATATGAAACTTACAAAATGTGATAAACCAATGCTACCACAATAAACACATATTTTTTTTAAAAATAAAAAGCTATCAAACTGTTAATCCAGAAATTGAAGCAAGAGAAAAGGCTGCCTCTCCAGATTAATTTATATGACAAAGTTTATGAAGACTTGAGTACTTTTTAGGTAACAGGATATAAAAAATATCGTGCTCGACAGTAGTAACTTTCATTCTAGGCTTTTAGAACAAGCCTTTGTGTTAGAAACAACTGCTTCCTGATTTCCCTTTCAAAATATTTTAACTGTCCTGTGCTGCATGTTTTAATATTATCCGTGGCCTTAAATCCTTAACAGTAGAAAAGACATACCTTTAACTTTATAACAAACAAATTATGAAACCATCACCAATTAAGAATTTGAACTTAAATTTACTAGGTAAAAGTGAACTTTAGTTGTGGGAGCAGTAACTCCATCTAGACTTTGCTTTGTATACCAATCAGCATATACAAAGAATCCTGGCAATTTTTCTTAAAATCAGCATCACACAAAGAAAGTGGATGAATCAATCAATTAATAGTATAACTAAGAACTGGGGTTATGGATATGAGTGGGAATCAAACCTAAAGTACTTGAGAACTGTAATCACTGTGTACCATATACTGTGACACTTAAAAAAGATTGGTTTAAGTAACTGAAGATTTCATTAGCTTTTACTTTAAATTAGAAGTATTACTCAATGATTAGTTTGATGTGACTTGTCCATAGAAGACATTATCCAAAACAAAAAGGCTTAACCCTTCGGGCATAGAACATTTTCAGGTGCATCTTATTCTAGCCCAGGGAGAGTGCATTCACTGAATTTTACATTAGGCTAGAAAAACAAAAAGGAAATAAAATGCTGAGAAACAATACACCCCAAACCTAACTCCTTGGATTATCTGCTCCCCCCCACCCCCTGCCTCCCCCCGCCCACTACCACAGTGTTCACTTGCATTCATGTATAATTGACCCTGGTGGGACTACTGGGCTTCCCTGGTGGCTCTGACAGTGCAATGCGTGAGACTTGGGTTCAATCCCTGGGTTGGGAGATCCCCCTGGAGGAGGGCATGGCAACCCACTCCAGTCTTCTTGCCTGGAGAATCCCCATGGACTGAGGAACCTGGTGGGCTCTCTCGGGTTGCAAAGAGTCGGACACGGCTGAGCAACTAAATCACAGCACAGTGGGACTATGCACACAAAAAATTACCAAATGCTTTATGACTATAGGACACAATTCTATAAATAAATAAGTCATTATTACATATACAAGGATCCTTTAAAGATGTACTCATTTCTATTCGAACTTCAGCTTAGTAATTAATATATTCAGTTTACACTAAATGAAAAGGTTTTACATATGTTCTGAATTACAGCAGTAGCCACCTAACGAATCTTGGGTGTCCCTATTTGTCTTTTATAATCTACTCTTCTAAAACCTGTAATTTAGCAGTTATTAACTTTATGGTTTCATGTACCTCTCAAAGGATCTAATGAAACTATGAACTGTCTTGAAAAAAGTATACATATACACATTCCCTCTGAAGCCCTTCACAGAGCCTACATCAGACTTCCATCACCTGCCAATCAGTCCAAACTTCTTAACCTTGTACTCTAAGTACTTCATACCGTAGTCACTGTTAATTCAACCAATCTATCTCCAGTCCTTTCCAACTACAACCACCAATCAGGTCTACCTCCTCACTGTGTGTGTGTGTGCTTGGTCATGTCTGACTCTTTGCAAACCCATGGACTGTAGCTCACCAGACTCCTCTGTCCATGAGATTCTCCAGATAAGAATACTGGAGTGAGTTGCCATGCCCTTCTCCAGGGGATCTTCCCGATCCAGGGATCGAACCCAGGTCTCTCATACTGCAGGCAGATTCTTTACTGGCTGAGCCACACACCATCCTCTATTTCTGGTTTGCCTTCAGGGATTCCCCTTGTTGCTTTCCTGCACCAATGTCTGCTTTCGACAAAGTCTTTCTGTGAACCTCAAACACCTCCCTAGCCATGAGGGTTTCCCTCTTCCTAAAATCAGATCATCTGATCCTTTCTGAATTTGGAATCATGTTATCTGCAACTCTTACAAAGCACTGCATGTTCTACACTGTATCATACAAGGTATTAAAAAAAAATTAAGAAACATATGACTTAAAAAACTTATTTTTAAACTATATGTTAGTTACATTTTCAAAGAATATGCCCCATGTTTTTCTTCAACTTCTATAAAGCTTTTCACGTGAAGCATCTCAAACACTGTGCATTTATTTATGTGTGTCTTCACCTGGTGGCTCAGACGGTAAAAAAAAAAAAAAAAAAAAAATGCCTGCAATGAAGGAGACGTGGGTTCAATCCCTGGGTCAGGACGATCCCCTGGAAAAGGAAATGGCAACCACTCCAGTATTCTTGCCTGAAGAATTCCACGTATAGTCCATGGGGTCACAAAGGGTTGGACACAAATGAGTGACTAATGCTTTCACTCAATTTCAAGCCAATAAGACTCTTCAGTGCAGAGACAGTAGCTACTGCACCTTTGTGTCCCCCACAATATCCAACACAAAGTAAGGAAACACTTGTTATGGAATACTTGAACATCTGAGCATAAGTGTCTTTTGAGCATATCACACATCCTGCGTCCCCAATTAGAAGATTTTTCAGAATCTTTTATTTTTTCCTACTGTAAAGTCAAATAATGTTCTACCCTTGTTAAGGTAAGTGAAATACTTAACAAGTAAGAAGTTACTAACTATCCAAAATAGTGATTTAAATCCATCCAACATGTACTCATTGATATGTCAACTCTGCTCAAAAAAAAAAAAAAAACAACCTTTCAATATATCAAGTTCATTTCAGTCGTGTCTGACTCTTTGCGACCCCATGAACCACAGCACACCAGGCCTCCCTGTCCATCACCAATTCCCGGAGTTTGCCCAAACTCATGTCCATTGAGTCGGTGATGCCACCCAATCATCTCATCCTCTGTCGTCCCCTTCTCCTCCTGCCTTCAATCTTTCCCAGCATCAGGGTCTTTTCAAATGAGTCAGCTCTTCGCATCAGGTGGCCAAAGTACTAGAGTTTCAGCTTCAACATCAGTCCTTCCAATGAACACCCAGAACTGATCTCCTTCAGAATGGACTGGTTGGATCTCCTTGCAGTCCAAGACTCTCAAGAGTGTTCTCCAACACCACAGTTCAAAAGCATCAATTCTTCGGCGCTCAGCTCGGTCATCCATACCTGACTACTGGGAAAACCATAGCCTTGACTAGATGGACCTTTGTTGGCAAAGTAATGTCTCTGCTTTTGAATATGCTGTCTAGGTTGGTCATAACTTTCCTTCCAACGACTAAGCGTCTTTTAATTTCATGGCTGCAATCACCATCTGCACTGATTTTGGAGCCGCAAAAATAAAGTCAGCCACTGTTTCCACTGTTTCCCCATCTATTTGCCATGAAGTGACAGGGCTGGATGCCATGATCTTAGTTTTCTGAATGTTGAGCTTTAACCCAACTAATTCACTCTCCTCTTTCACCTTCATCAAGAGGCTCTTTAGTTCTTCACTTTCTGCCGTAAGTGTGGTGTCTTCTGCATATCTGAAGTTATTGATATGTTTCCTGGCAGTCTTGATTCCAGCTTGCGCATCTTCCAGCCCGGCATTTCCCATGATGAACTCTGCATATGACTTAAATAATATATCAAGAATTCTTATCTAATGAACATTAACCAAGGAGGCTGACAAAGATGGCTCCTACACACACACAAATCCCAAAGTGAAAGCTATTATCCTTTAGCATTACTGCAAACAAAATTTAACTCAATATGAAACAAACTCAGAAAATGGAAACAAACTCAGAAAATGGAAACAAAAAACATCCAGATTATAAATATGCACAGAGGCAGTAAAACAGCATAAAAGTATATACTTTAAATTCTTAAACATGATATAAAAGTTTATGACCAACTGATTCATGCTACTACATGGATGAACCATAAAAATATTATGTAAAGTGACAGAAGTCAGACATAAAAGGACACATGCTATATGATTCCATTTATATGAAATACAGACAGATTTATAGAGACAGAAAGTAGATTAGTGACTGCTAGGGGTTAGGAGGAAGGGAAAACAAAGCGTGACTGCTAATGGATTTTTGGAATGATGAAATGTTCTAGAATTAGGTAATGGCTGTACAATTCTGTGAATATAATAAAACTACTGAACACTTTGAAAGGGTGAATTTCATGGTATGCAAATTATATCTCAATTTTTTAGTGTTTATAACCACTTTGGCTATTTTATCTGAAAGAAAATTGTTTCTTAATAGGAATCTTATTGTGTAATAGTTTGCTTCTTCAAGCTGATCTACACTAGAGGTTATAAACTGGTCCTCTCAGTTCACTTCATCACTCAGTTGTGTCCGACTCTTTGCAACCCCATGGACTGCAGCACACCAGGCTTTCTTGTGCTTCACCAACTCCCGGAGCTTGCTGAAACGCACGTCCATCAGTCGGTGATGCCATCCAGCCATCTCAACCTCTGTCATCCCCTTCTCCTCCTGCCTTCAATCCCTCCCAGCATCAGGGTCTTTTGAAATGAATTGGCTCTTTGCATCAGGTGGCCGAAGTATCGAAGCTTCAGCATCAGTCCTTCCAATGAACACCCAGGACTGATCTCCTTTAGGATGGACTGGTTGGATCTCCTTGCAGTCCAAGGGACTCTCAAGAGTCTTCTCCAACACCACAGTTCAAAAGCATCACTTCTTCAGTGCTCAGCTTTCTTTATAGTCCAACTCTCACATCCAAACATGACCACTGGAAAAACCATAGCTTTGACTGGACGGACCTTTGTTGCAAAGTAATGTCTCTGCTTTTGAATATGCTGTCTAGACTGGTCATAGCTTTTCTTCCAAGGAGCAAGCATCTTTTAGTTTCATGGCTGCAGTCATCACTGCAGTGATTTGGGAGCCCAAGAAAATAAAGTCTCTCATTGTTTCCATTGTTTCCCCATCTATTTGCCATGAAGTGATGGGACTGGATGCCATCATCTTTGTTTTCTGAATATTGAGTTTTAAGCCAGGTTTTTCACTCTCCTTTCACTTTCATCAAGAGGGTCTTTAGTTCCTCTTCGCTTTCTGCCATAAGGGTGGTGTCATCTCCATATGTGAGGTTATTGATATTTCTCCCAGCAATCTCAATTGCAGCTTGTGCTTCATCCAGCCCAGCATATCTCATGATGTACTCTGCATATAAGTTAAATAAGCAGAGTGACAATATACAGCCTTGACAGACTCTTTTTCCACATTGGAACCATTCCGTTGTTCCATGTCCAATTCTAACTGTTGCTTCCTGACCTGCATACAGGTCTCAAGAGGCAGGTCAAGTGGTGTGGTATTCCCATCTCTTTAAGACTTTTCCACAGTTTGTTGTGATTCACACAAAGGCTTTGGCATAGTCAATAAAGCAGAAATAGATGTTTTTCTGGAACTCTCTTGCTTTTTCGATGATCCAATGGATGTTGATCTCTGGTTCCTCTGCCTTTTCTAAAACCAGCTTGAACATCTGGAAGTTCACGGTTCACGTACTGTTGAAGCCTGGCTTGGAAAATTTTGAGCATTAATTTACTAGTGTGTGAGAGGACTGCAATTGTGCGGTAATTTGAGCATTCTTTGGCATCGCCCTTCTTTGGGACTGGAATGAAAACTGACCCCAGTCCTGTAGCCACTGCTGAGTTTTCCAAATTTGCTGACTTATTGAGTGCAGCACTTTCACAGCATCATCTTTTAGGACTTGAAATGGCTCAGTTGGAATTCCATCACTTCCACTAACTTTGTTAGTAGTGATGCTTCCTAAGGCCCACTTGACTTCGAATTCCAGGATGTCTGGCTCTAGGTGAGTGATCATACCATTGTGGTTATCTGGGACAAGATATTTTTTGTCCTTCTTTTTTTAGTTCTTCTGCATATTCTTGCCACCTTTTCTTAATATCGTCTGCTTCTTTTAGGTCCATACCTTTTCTGTCCTTTATTGTGCTCATCTTTGCATGAAATGTTCCCTTGGTATCTCTAATTTTCTTGAAGAGATCTCTAGTCTTTCCCATTCTATTGTTTTCCTCTATTTCTTTGCACTGATCACAGAGAAGGCATTCTTATGTCTCCTTGCTATTCTTTGGAACTCTGCATTCCCTACTAACCCCCTTTTAAAACCACAGCTTTAAGATTTCCTCAATGATAACTACCAACTTGCCAACATTTATAAATAGAAATTTTTCATAAGAATCTGTATTTCTGGCTTCCTACAAAAAAACTGGAGTTCTCAAAATACTAGGCACACCTGCCCAGCAACAATGGACTGGAGCTGATTAGCAGCTAACATACCTGTTATCTGCCATGAATCTCCATCATTCCCAATTGTCTCCTAGATACTGAAGCCAAGTATCAGCTGCCATTCAGCTCCCTGTTTGTGAGTTTTTATCCCTTATCCAAACAAAGACCATCTACCTTTCTTATTAATGTATACTATGAATCACTGCTGATAAAATATAACCCTGTAATTGGTCTAAGGGTACAAATGTCCAGCTATAAGATGAGAAAGTTCTGGAGGTCTAGTGAACAGCACAGTAAGTATAATTTACAATGCTCTTTTGTATATACATAATTGAAAGTTGAAATAAGACACAGATCTTAAATACTGAAAGTTGTTACAAGACATAGATCTTAAATATAATTTACACACGAAATGATAATTACATGAAGGGACAGATGTGACTGTAGCCATGAAATTAAAAGATGCTTGCTCCTTGGGAGGAAAGCTATGACAAACTTAGTGTATTAAAAAGCAGAGACATCACTTTGCCAACAAAGGTCCAGATAGTCAAAGGTATGGTTTTTCCAGTAGTCATGTATGGATGTGAGAGTTGGACTATAAAGCTGAGTGTTGAAGAATTAATGCTTTCTAATTCTGGTGCTGAAAGACTCTTGAGAGTCCCTTGGACTGCAAGGAGATCCAACCACTCAGTCCTAAAGGTAATCAACCCTGAATATTCATTGAAAGGATTAATGATAAAGCTAAAGCTTCAGTACTCTGGCCAGCTGATGCAAAGAGCTGACTCACTGGAAAAGATCCTGATGCTGGGAAAGATTGAAGGCAAAAGGAGAAGTGGGTGGCAGAGGATGAGATGGTTAGATAGCATCACTGACTTAGTGGATGTAAATCTGAGCAAGCTCCGGAAGATAGCGAAGGACAAAGGAGCCTGTCATACTGCAGTCCATGGGGTTGCAAAGAGTGAGACACAACTTAGTAACTGAACAACAACATGGAAGTGTTGACTAACTTACAGTCGTAACCCATTTCACAACACATTCATGTATCAGAGCAGTGTTGTACACTTCAAACTCACATATGTTATGTATGAATAATATCTCAATAAAGCTGGAAAATGTACAAAAAAGATTTTCACAACTCAGATAATCACGATGGTGTGACCACTCACACTCACCTAGAGCCAGACCTCCTGGAATGTGAAGTCAAGTGGGCCTTAGGAAGCATCATTACGAACAAAGCTAGTGGAAGTGATGCAATTCCAGTTGAGCTATTTCAAATTCTAAAAGATGATGCTGTGAAAGTGCTGCACTCAATAAGTCAGCAAATTTGGAAAACTCAGCAGTGGCCACAGGACTGGAGAAGGTCAGTTTTCATTCCAATCCCAAAGAAAGGCAATGCCAAAGAATGCTCAAACTACCGCACAATTGCACTCATCTCACACACTAGTAAAGTAATGCTCAAAATTCTCCAAGCCAGACTTCAGCAATACGTGAACCGTGAACAATACATGAACTGTGAACTTCCAGATGTTCAAGCTGGTTTTAGAAAAGGCAGAGGAACCAGAGATCAAATTGCCAACATCCTCTGGATCATCGAAAAAGCAAGAGAGTTCCAGAAAAACTTCTATTTCTGCTTTATTGACTATGCCAAAGCCTTTGACTGTGTGAATCACAACAAACTGTGGAAAAGTCTTAAAGAGATGGGAATACCACACCACTTGACCTGCCTCTTGAGACCTGTATGCAGGTCAGGAAGCAACAGTTAGAACTGGACATGGAACAACGGAATGGTTCCAATGTGGAAAAGGAGTCTGTCAAGGCTGTATATTGTCACTCTGCTTATTTAACTTATATGCAGAGTACATCATGAGATATGCTGGGCTGGATGAAGCACAAGCTGCAATTGAGATTGCTGGGAGAAATATCAATAACCTCACATATGGAGATGACACCACCCTTATGGCAGAAAGCGAAGAGGAACTAAAGACCCTCTTGATGAAAGTGAAAGGAGAGTGAAAAACCTGGCTTAAAACTCAATATTCAGAAAACAAAGATGATGGCATCCAGTCCCATCACTTCATGGCAAATAGATGGGGAAACAATGGAAACAATGAGAGACTTTATTTTCTTGGGCTCCCAAATCACTGCAGTGATGACTGCAGCCATGAAACTAAAAGATGCTTGCTCCTTGGAAGAAAAGCTATGACCAGTCTAGACAGCATATTCAAAAGCAGAGACATTACTTTGCAACAAAGGTCCGTCCAGTCAAAGCTATGGTTTTTCCAGTGGTCATGTTTGGATGTGAGAGTTGGACTATAAAGAAAGCTGAGCACTGAAGAAGTGATGCTTTTGAACTGTGGTGTTGGAGAAGACTCTTGAGAGTCCCTTGGACTGCAAGGAGATCCAACCAGTCCATCCTAAAGGAGATCAGTCCTGGGTGTTCATTGGAAGGACTGATGCTGAAGCTTCGATACTTCGGCCACCTGATGCAAAGAGCCAATTCATTTCAAAAGACCCTGATGCTGGGAGGGATTGAAGGCAGGAGGAGAAGGGGATGACAAAGGATGAGATGGCTGGATGGCATCACCGACTCAATGGACGTGGGTTTGGTTTGATTCCGTCAGCTGGTGATGGATAGGGAGGCTTCTCGTGCTGCGGTTCATCGGGTTGCAAAGAGGTGGACACGACTGAGCAACTGAACTGAACTGAAAAGTTGGAAAATAAATAAAATTTAAATGCAACCATGCAAGGAGAAAAAAACTTGACGGTGACACCTGTTGAATAAAACCCTGTAACTGTTACAGATTCATGCTGTATAAACACATCAAAATGGGAAAAAAATCGAGGGAAAAATTCATGTTTCCACTCCTACAAACAGCAGACATTCCTTTTATTTCATTTACAGTTATTTTCACCTACTAATAAAAAATAGTACAGTAATAACTTCTTACCCCCATATTGGGGTTGGCACAAATGAGGGAGAGCTGTCTCATTCACTGATTGGATAGGAAAGCAAACTACTGTGTTTACTCACTGATTCTATGTTTAAACCAACTATAACCCCCCTGACATTTATGTGCACAAAGAAAAACAACCCCTACCTATGTTTAGTTTCTATGTAACAGACTGTATTAACAATGGAAAAAAGCAAAATAAATATGGAAATAACAGAGAAAAGCTCAAGTGAAAATGAGGACTGAGTACAATGCTGCCAAGCACCTTCCAGCTTTACAATTCTATGTACTTAAATGGATCTCCTCCTTTCCTCCAAGTAAAATAATTCATATAGCTGAATGGCCTGTTCATAGATGGAAAGGGTTAAAATGGTATTTGCAGGCTTCCCTGGGGGCTCAGTTGTAAAGAATTCACCTGCCAATGCAGGAGACAGGGGTTCAATCTCTGATCCGGGAATATCCAAAATGCCTAGGATCAATTAGGCCCGTGGGCCACAATTATTGAGCCTGCACTCTAGAGTTTGGGAGCTGCAGTTACTGAAGCCTGCGGGCCCTAGAGTCTGTGCTCCACAGCAAGAGAAACCACTGCAATGAAAAGCCTGTGCACTCTCTATCAGGGCTCAGTGGTCAAGAATTTGCAAGCCATTGTGGGGGACTCAAGAGATGAGGTTCGACTCCTGGGTGGGAAAGATCCTCCAGAGAAGGAAATGGCAACTCACTCAGGTATTCCTGCCTGAAAAATTCCATGGACAGAGGAACCTGGTGGGCTACAGTCATGGGGGTTGCAAAGAGTTGGACAGGATTAAACACGCACCCGCTCACTTAAAGCCTGTGAGACAATCAAGACACCCAGCACAGCCAAAAATAAATAAAATTATTTTTTAAAAATACATTTGCATTCCATTTCATTTTTACCATTACTTTCAATAGCTAATAAAATATCAAAATACAAGATGACTTCTAAAAGTGGCTATTCCCTTTAAACCAGGCAAAAACAAACTCACTTTTAGCAGTCTTCCAAAAGACAGACCAAATGAGCCAACTACTAGAAGTTTAGAGGTAAACCCTCATGCTCTTTCCCCCATCTGAGCCATGCCACTTCATTAACTTGCCCAAATATCTTCAAGTTTACAGGTGACATTTTACGTATCATCCTTAGTTCAGTTCAGTCACTCAGTCGTGTCCGACTCTTTGAACCCCATGGACTGCAGCATGCCAGGCCTCCTCGTCCATCCCCAACTCCCAGAGCTTACTCAAACTCATGTCCATTGAGTCGGTGATGCCATCCAACCATCTCATCCTCTGTCGTCCCCTTCTCCTCCCGCCTTCAATCTTTCCCAGCATCAGTGTCTATTCAAATGAAAAATCTTTATCATCCTTACCATGGACATTATCTAAAACTGGAGTAGCATCACAGTTGCTTCATAACTGCAATTCCTAAATACACAAATACAAAGGTGCAACTGGGTTTTATGTGAAAATACAACCCTGTTTCTGTAAAATGAGATGCTCTCTTTACTAAAAGTTCACCAAATTTCTAATGCACACAATGATCCAAATAACTTTCTTCAAAAGTATAGGACTAAAACAAAAACTGTTACCTCAACTATAAGTTATGGAAACAAGGCACCATTGGATCAGTAAAGATTAGTGGAGTATCCAGATCAGAGTTTCACACCATTAAAAGCATAACATGAATTAACTGTACAGTAATTAGCAGGAATTGGTTTATGCTCTACCTGTTATTCTTTAATAGTGCTGCCCCATAGAACTTTTTGATATAGATGCTCCACATTCGTGCTGTGCAATACCACAGTCAAGAGCCGCACAGAGTATGGGACACTTGAAATGTGGTTAGCAGGAATGAAGAACTGGATTTATTTTACTTAAAATTAAAGTTAATCTAAATTTAAGTTGCCACATGTGGCGACTGGCTATCATATTGGACAATGCGGTTCAACGATTTGAAATACAATGTATAAACTTGGTTAAATGCTAGAGTTTTTCAAAGTATCAAGTCCTGATGACCTTAATACCAACTAACGATTTGAAATACAATGTATAAACTTGATTAAACGCTAGAGTTTTTCAAAGTATCAAGTCCTGATGACCTTAACACCAACTAAAACCTTCCTGATATCAAATGATACATACACAAGTTCAACCATCGGCCTCCACAGAAAAGTCACGAATGACATGACACTACTTAAAGATTCAAATTTTAAGGTACGATATTTGCTAAGAGACAATACTGAAAAACACATCTTAAGTTTTTCCCCACCGTTTTTCAAAAGGGGATTTCACTTCTGAAACAGTTTCCCAATGCATCCAACTACCTTCCCTTTAAATCTGCTCAATACCTTCTGTTCAGAAAAACAAATGGCAAAAAAAAAAAACAAATTCTCAGCACGAATAAGCCTACTAAGATTCGGTGTATTTCACACATTCATTTCCCTTTTCCTTCAGAGGAGATTTCAAATGTTTGCACTGCCTAGAGTCTTACTACCCATCATTCAACGTTTTAAGGTAGACAAATCATTCTGATATCGTGGCGATTTCGTCCCTAGACACAAAAGTATCTCCTCCATCAAAGAGTGTCACGACTCTTAACCGCACTTCAGGTGTTCGTGAACCCGCTCTTCCTGAGTCAAGAAAAGTAACCAAAATGGTGCACAAAACGTCAGAAGAAAACGAGTCTGAGAACTTGCACGGTGAATAACTTAGTCCTTGAGCGGAAAAAAAAAAAAAAAAGAAAAAAAATCAACCTTCTTTGACCCGGAGAGGCGGCCTCCAACTTACCCGGCGACGCCAACAGGCGAACAAGGTCGTGACCCGCGGTCCCGGCCGCGGGCGGCGCCCGGCCCGGGCGGCGGGAAGCCACCTGTTAGGCCCAGGCCTCACTCACCTGGAGAAGCGAAGGCGCGGACCCGGACGCGGGCGCCCGGCGCGAGCGCGGACCCGCCCCTTGGCGGCGGCAGCGGCCGGAGGCGGCGGCACGTGGGCTCCCCCGGGCCGGGCGGCTCTGACAGGCGGGCCCCCGCGACCCCCGGGGCGCCCCGCCGGCCCCGCGCCGCCCAGCCCAGAGGGCGCCCCGCGGCCCGCCCCGCCGGCGCCCCCGCCCCGCAGCCTTTCCCTCACACGCCCGGAGCCCGCCGCCCCTCGCCTACCTGGTCGCGGAGTTTGAGGAACGCCATGGCGGTCGCCGCCGCCCGGCCGGCGCTGCCGCCTCAGGAGCCTCTCCAGCGCCCAGAGCCGGCAGGTCGGCGGCCGTGCGCTGAGGAGTCCACGGGCAGGGGGGCGGCGCCGCCTCCCCGCCTCCAGCCGCCGCCGCCGCCGCCGCCGCCGCCGAAAGGTGAGGAACCGGAGGGTCCCGCCTCCTCCGCGAGGACTCCCCGCCCTGTTGCTTCCTTTCTTCCTCTCCCCCGTCCGCCGCCTCCTCAGCCGCCGCCGCCTCACGCCCCCTTTTCCCAACACAGCCGAGCGGCCCCCGCGGCCCCGCCGCTCCAGTCCGCGGCCGCCGCGGCATCCAAACTCCACTCCACAATATTACCACCACCGCCCGCCGCGATTGGCGGCCGCGCGGGGGAGAGGCCAGAGTAAGCCGGGCGCCCATTGGCCACGCCGCCGCGCTCGCCCGGGGCCCCGCCTCCCGGACGGGGCGGGGCCGGGCAGGAAGCGGCGAGGGTGGGCGCGGAGCCGCGAGCGCCGGGCGGGGGGCGGGTGTGAGAGAGAGCCGCGAGGAGCCGGGGGAGGGGCGGCCAGGTGCCCGGGGCGCGTGCCCGGGGCGCGGGGGGCGGAGCCCGGCCTGGGGTGCGGGTCCCGACTCCCTCAGTGACTGCCCCGGGGCTCGCGCGTGAGGGGAGCCGGGCAGACGCCCGCCCCCTCACAAAGCCTGAGGAGGCTGCGGGGACCGGGTGGGGGGCTGGAAAGGGCGTGAGGGGTGGAGGGGCCCTCGGGTGCTGCCACCTTCCCGGGAGCGGCGAGGGCATGGGGGCCAAGCCGACTCTCAGGTCTGGACTTCCTTCAGGGTGCACAAAACCCGAGGGAGCGGGCCGAGACGTGGTCCCCGGGAGGCGGCTGTCCCCCCTCGGGGGGCCGCGCAGGAGGGCAGAGGCCGGAGGGAAGGGGCCGAGCCAACTGGCCGAGTCTGACACGTCGAAGGAGAAGGAGCTCTCTTCTCTCCGACCCTCGGCCCTCCGCACCTGAGGAGGTTAGAAAAGGGGGGCGTCCGGGGATGGCTGCCCTCCTCCGGGGGGCGCAGCACCCGTGGGCGGGGGAGGGGAAGACGACGCCGGCCTTCCGGGCGGAACGGCAGTATCTCTGCAGCCAAACGGGCTGTGGACGCCCGAGTCTTTCTCTCTACCCCATAGTTCCAATCCGAAGCAAAGCGATGATGGTTCTCTCCCCGCAAAGCCTCCTGCCTGGCTTGCATTTTTTTTTTTTTTTCCGCCCTCTTTCTTCTTTCTCATCTGAGGGGTTTTGCCTCCCACTCGAGAGAAATCAATTAAAAAAAAAAAGATGTGCTGGATGCATCCTTGGATGGAGGAGGAGAGGAATGACTCCCTCACCCTGCTACACACGCCCCCACGCCACCCCACAGCTCTGAAACGGCTTTTCTTTCTTCGGCAGCCGCGCTCTGTTGCCATTCCAGGCTTGTGTGGGAGAAGACTGCTGTGCGCCTGTGTCTGTCCGCCCGGGCGACTCCAGCCCTCGGTTAATGAAAGGTACAGATGGTTAGAACACAAATGTGTGACGTCAGGCTTGGTTTTAGAAAGTTCTCTGTTCCCTGCATCAATTGTGTCTCCTGGGACAGACTTATTTAGAGGATCGATTTTGGTCTAATGGCAAGCAGGAGAAAAGGGAACCTATGCCAAGAATGTCAGTGTCTTGTAGTCCTATGCTTATTACAAAAAGCTTCTTTTAGCCCCATAATAAAAGGAAAGTATCAGAGTGCAAAACGAAAAGCACCGCTGATTGATAGCCTGATCCTTCCACTATTCTTTGACATACCAAAGCTTCGATTCTATACAAACAGTTTCTTATATAATGACATTTCGCATCATATTTCCTACTTAAAATGGAGGGGTTTGCGCCACTGCGAGGTTAACACTCGTGATGAAACCAAACAGCTCTTGCTTTGCATCCTCAGTACCTCTCGCCCCTTCATCAACTCCTGCACATTAAATAGGGATACTGTTTGCCACCCAGTCTCTCCTTTCAGTTCAGAGAAGGTGAAGGAGTTAACATTGTGGAAACACTTGAGTTCTCCAAAACAGAGATGCTGTGGTAATATTACCGGAGTATTTTTGATCACAAGTTGCCTTTATAAACAGTTACCCATGTGTTGTGTTCACTACAGAGTTCTTAGTCCAAGAATGTAAGAATTTATTCTTATTCATACACAAGCCTTTTAAGCCCTCTGTATGTCTCAGTTCAGTTCAGTTCAGTCACTCAGTCGTGTCTGACTCTTTGCGACCCCATGAATCGCAGCACGCCAGGCCTCCCTGTCCATCACCAACTCCCGGAGTTCACTCAAACTCATGTCCATCTAGTCGGTGATGCCATGACATTAATACATCACCCTATCCCGGCAACCCACTCCCAATGATCTCTCTTCTAAGTTTAAGTTCTAGAATTGAAAAGCACAACAGGAACTTGATTAGGAACAAGGCAAAGATTCACTTTTGGGAAAACAAATGCCTTTGAGAATGTGAACAAAAATCATGGGCCAAAGATGCATTTTAACAGATTTTAGGCTTGAGCTAGTGAAACTTTTCAGGGCTCTTCTGAAGTTTTCTAATTAATTATAGTTAATGAAAGTATTTCATAAGTTACCATCCCCAACAACCTTGCAAATAGAATGCTCCAAACTCTCCTGATAGATAATGGTTAATATCCAAGTCAGATCAAACCCTCCTCCACCCTAACCACAATTTAATTTGTGTCTTAATTTCACCATTTGTAAAAACTAAGCATAACATTATCTGGCCTACACCTCTCATACAACCAAATAAGATAATGATATGAAAGGCTGTAGGAACTCTGCAGAACCGTTCAAATTTAATGTTATTATTGTAGCAACTACATTTCCATTATCAGGACAGAGGATAACAGTCATTCTGAAAAATAGGAATAAGAAATCTATGTAATTTAGCAATAGGATTAAATAAGGGTTATATTCAAATTCTGACAGTAATTTTTATATCTTTATTATAAGGTTATTCCAGCTTATATATATATAAAATATTTGAATATTAAATCTATAGTATTGAAAAGTCTTCCGTAATCAAAGCTGATGAGGCCAAGAGCTAGAATGGTATCAGTAACCTCTCTCCAACTCTTGTCACCCCATCCTTTTCTGTCACTTTCATCCTTCTTTACTGCACCCAGGCTCTGAAATCACATCTTAAGTACTCTGCAGTCATAAAGGAAACCTCAAATTTTAAAAGTATCAAGAAATAACTAATAAGTTAGGCAAGACTCCTGTGCCCATGCTTCAACCAGTTACTACAACAAGCAGGATCTGAGAATTGATGATAGCTTCGGTACAGTTGTTGTTCAGTTGCTGAGTTGTGACCAACTCTTTGCAACCCCATGGACTGCAGCACACCAGGCTTCCCTGTCCTTCACTGTCTCCCAGAGTTTGCTCAAATTCATGTTCATTGAGTCAGTAATGCCACCCAACCATCTCATCCTCTGTCATCCCCTTCTCCTCTTGCCTTCAATCTTTCCCAGCGTAAGGATCTTTTCCAGTGAATTGGTTCTTCCTGTCAGGTGGCCAAAGTATTGGAGCTTCAGCTTCAGCATCAATCCTTCCAATGAATATTCAGGACTGATTTCCTTTAGGATTAACTGGTTGGATCTCCTTGCAGTCCAAGGGACTCTCAAGAGTTTTTTCCAACACCACAGTTCAAAGCATCATTTCTTTGGTGCTCAGCCTTGTTTATGGTCCAACTTTCACATCCATACATGACTACTAGAAAAACCATAGCTTTGACTGTATGGACCTTTGTTGGCAAAGTAACTTCTGTGTTCTTGAATATGCTGTCTAGATTTGTCATAGCTTTTCTTCCAAGAAGCAAGTGTCTCCTAATTTCATGGCTGCAGTCATGGTTTGGAGCCCAAGAAAATCAACTCTGTCACTGTTTCCAGTGTTTCCCCATCTATTTGCCATGAAGTGATGGGACCAGATGCCATGATTTTAGGTTTTTGAATGTTGAGTTTTAAGCCAGCTTTTTCACTCTCCTCTTTCACTTTCATTTAGAGGCTCTTTAGTTCCTCTTCGCTTTCTGTGGTATCATCTGCATATATGAGGTTATTGATATTTCTCCAGGAAATCTTGATTCCAGTTTGTGTTTCATCCAGCCTGGCATTTCGCATGATGTACCCTGCATATAAGTTAAATAAGCAATGTAACAATGTACAGCCTTGATGGACCCCTTTCCCAATGTGGAACCAGTCCATTGTTCATGTCCAAGTCTAACTGTTGCTTCTTGACCTGCATACAGATTTTGCAGGAGGCATGTAAGATAGTCTGGTATTCCCATCTCTTTAAGGATTTCCCACAGTTTGTTGTGATCCACACAGTGAAAGGCTTTGGCGTAGTCAATAAAGTAGAGGTAGTTGTCTTTCTGGAACTCTCTTGCTTTATCGATGATCCAGTGGATGTTGGCAATTTGATCTCTGGTTCCTCTGCTTTTTCTAAATCCAGCTTGAACATCTGGAAGCTCACAGTTCACGTACTGTTGAAGCCTGGCTTGGAGAATTTTGAGCATTACTTTGCTAGCATGTGAGATGAGTGCAATTGTGCCGTAGTTTGAGCATTCTTTGGCATTGCCTTTCTTTGGGATTGGAATGAAAACTGACCTTTTCCAGTCCTGTGGCCACTGCTGAGTTTTCCAAATGTGCTGGCATATTGAGTGCAGCACTTTCACAACATCATCTTTTAGGATTTGAAATAGCTCAACTGGAATTCCATCACCTCTACTAGCTTTGTTCATAGTGATGCTTCCTAAGGCCCCCTTGACTTCACATTCCAGGATGTCTGGCTCTAGGTGAGTGATCACACCATCATGGTTATCTGGCTCATTAAGATCTTGTTTGTATAGTTCTTTTGTGTATTCTTGCCACCTTTTCTTAGTATCTTCTGCTTCTGTTAGGTCCATACCATTTCTGTCCTTTATTGTGCCCATCTTTGCATGAAATATTTCCTTGTACCTCTAATTTTCTTGAAGAGATCTCTAGTCTTTCCTATTCTATTGTTTTCCTCTATACTTTCCTCTATTCCTCTTTCTTATACTGAGGAAGTCTTTCTTATCTCTCCTTGCTATTCTTTGGAACTCTGCATTCAGATGGGTATATCTTAACCTTTTCTCCTTTGCCTTTAGCTTCTTTTCTTTTCTCAGCTATTTGTGAGGCCTCCTCGGACAGCCATTTTGCCTTTTTGCATTTCTTTTTCTTGGTGATGCTCTTGATCACTGCCTCTTTTACAATGCTACAAACCTCTGCCCATAGTTCTTCAGGTACTCTATCAGATCTAATCCCTTGAATCTATTTGTCTCTTCCACTGAATAATCATAAGGGATTTGATAGGTCATACCTGAAAGGCCTTGTGGTTTTCCCTACTTTCTTAAATTTAAGTCTGAATTTGGCAATAAGGAGTTCATGATCTGTGCCATAGTCAGCTCCTAGTCTTGTTTTTGTTGATTGTATAGAGCTTCTCCATCTTTGGCTGCAAAGAATATAATCAATCTGACTTCGGTATTGACCATCCGGTGATGTCCATGTGTAGAGTTGTCTCTTTTGTTCTTTGAAGAGGGTGTTTGCTATGACCAGTGCGTTCTTTTGGCAAAACTCTTGTTAGCCTGTGCTCTGCTTCATTTTGTACTCCAAGGCCAAACTTGCCTGTTACTCCAGGTATCTCTTGACTTCCTACTTTTGCATTCCAGTCCCCTATGATAAAAAGGATATCTTTTTTGAGTGTTAGTTCTAGAAGGTCTTGTAGGTCTTCATAGAACTGTTGAACTTCAGCTTCTTCAGCATTACTGGTCGGGGCGTAGACTTGGATTGCTGTAATATGGAATGGTTTGCCCCTTAGAAACAAACAGATCATTCTGTCATTTTTTAGATTGCACCCAAGTACTGCATTTCAGACTCTTTTGTTGACTGTGAGGGCTACTCCATTTCTTCTAATGGTTTCTTTCCCACAGTAGTAGATATAATGGTCATCTGAATTAAATTCACCCATTCCTGTCCATTTTTGTTCACTGATTCCTAATATGTCAGTGTTCACACTTGGTCACCTATTTGGCCACTTCCAATTTGCCTTGATTCATGGACCTAACATTCTGGGTTCATATGCAGTATTGTTCTGTACAGCATTGGACTTTACTTCCATTACCAGTCACCTCCACAACTGGGTGTTGTTTCTGCTTTGGCTTAGCCTCTTCATTCCTTCTGGAGCTTTCTCCGCTCTTCTGCAGTAGCACATTGGGCACCTACCAGCCTAAGGATTTTATCTTTCCATGTCATATCTTTTTGAGTTTTCATATTGTTTATGGGATTCTCAAGGCAAGAATACTGAAGTGGTTTGCCATTCCCTTCTCCAGTGGACCACATCCAGAATTCATGTCTAAAATGATGGAAGGAAAGATATCATGTAGATGTGATCACCTGGGTAATGACTGTGAGCTAAGCAACCACACCCAAGTTTACTTGTTGTGCTACAGTGTGGTGGGTATTTACCAGCACTTTACATGGGTTATGTCCTTTAAATTTTTCAGTAACCTTTTAGGGTTAGGAAACTGGGGTCCAAAGATAGGTGTGCCCTTAGTAGGACCTGAATATACAAGGACCTGGAAAGCCAAAAGCTTCCTAGTTTATGATGTAGGAGATAGACAACTACTGATAACTTTTGAGCAGATAATTCTTATATTATAAAATGATTTTTATGATGAACCTGAAATATATGGAAAATGCATAAAAGAAACTGCCAAAGTAGCAAAGGTATGTTCAGGGACCTAGAGCATAGAATTGGAAGACCTCATATACATATGAAAGAGTTTCTGGAGATGAGGAAATAAAAGTATGAAGGAGAAGCAGTCTCCATAGCAATAATATGTGAGAATTTGTCAGACTTGATGAGAAATGAGTTATCAGATCAAAGGGAGATGCTTAGGCTCAAGTGGCATAATTTTTTTTAAATTGAGACCCATACATAATAGTGAAATTAGAGAATACCAAAGACTTGGTCTTTCTTACCAAGTAAGAAATGTTCAAAGATACCACTGAGAAAAGTGAATTTATTTAAAGGGAATTACAGCCATCCTATTAGTAAATTTATTGGCAACAATTGGCTACAGAAGACATTCAAAACATCTTCAGTGTATTGAGAGTCCATAACTGAGAAGCTAGAACTCTATTCCTAGCTAAACCATTTTTCTCAAGAGGAAGAACAGAATAAACACATTTTTAAAATTTAGGACTTACAGATGGTCATTGAAAAAAATACAAAAGAATACACTCCAACATGAAAAAAGCTGAACCCAAAAGGAATAAGTAAGTGAGTGGGAGAAGGAAGAATAAACAAACAAATCAGTGAATATCTTGGTTAATCTAAATCAGCAGTATTTTTAAAAAAGACTAGTATTTGGGAATGTTAAAACCCTGTGAAATTAAGTTATTAGCCCTTCAAAATGAGATGAAGAAAGTCGCACTGTGTGACTCTCTGACTCTTTGTGATCCCATGTACTATAACCAGCCTAGCTCCTTTGTCCATGGAATTCTCCAAGCAAGAATACTAGAGTGGGTTGCCATTCCCTTCTCCAGGAGATCTTCCTAACCCAGGGATCGAACCTGGGTCTCCTGTGTTGCAAGCAGATTCTTTCCCAACTGAACCACTAGGGAAGCCAAAATGTGATAGATGATGGCAGAAAGGACTTCTGAGTTAAACATGACTTTTTTTTAATTCAGAAGGAGTGAGGTAGTTTTAAATTTTAGACTTTGACAAGCTACTACATTAGTAAAATTTTTTTGTTTCACTCACTGGGAGAGCTGAAAAAAAACAAGCTTGGGCTGAGCTTCTAGAAAAAGTGCTCTAAACCATGTGATAGAGCTGGTGTGATAAAGACAGTGCTGCTGTTCCCAACAAGCACCAAATGCTAGGAGCTCAACCTCTCTTTATCTGCTCCTGCCATCAGCATCAATGCCAGTTATGTGTCAGAAACTTAGTCTTGCAGTCACGGCCACCTCCACAAACTGGATTTTGGCCTCTTCCTACACAAGGACAGTGGGAGCCACATGCAGACCTTATATCCTTACATCCTCACATTTTCACTTGTGCTTCTGGTTAGCAGGGCCAGTGGTATAGGCCTGCATCCTAGCTGCAAGGGAGGCAGGGAATTTGAGTTCTCAATTTTATACTAGGGAATAGGTATCTATAACCAGGGAATCATCCCAAATATAAAAGGTTTTTTAAAAGGTTATGGCAGCCTTGAATATGACAGGATCCACTAGTGATATACTTACTAAACCTAGAAGGAGATTCACCAAAATAAGAGAAATAGAATGTATACCTTCTAAACCTATAGACAGAGAAAAATAAAATGACCTAGAGAAAAGTCCACGTTAGCAGACAAAAAAGAAAAAAAAAGCAAACTAAAGTTATGATAAATAGGAAACTCCAATTAGATTGTAGAAAGAAGTCCAAGTATATTCAGTTCAGTTCAGTCGCTCAGTCGTGTCTGACTCTTTGCAACCCCATGAATTGCAGCATGCCAGTCCTCCCTGTCCATCACCAACTCCCGGAGTTCACCCAAACTCATGTCCATTGAGTTGGTGATATTATTAATCACAAAAAATATATATGGTTTAGGCCTGTCTTTTAAAAAGTAACAACATCAAAAAGAAGAAGTCGCTCAGTTGTGTCCAACTCTTTGCGAGCCCATGGACTATAACTCACCAGGCTTCTCGGTCCATGGTATTTTCCAGACAGAAATACTGAAGAGGATTGCCATTCCCTTCTCCAGAGGATCTTCCCGATCCAGGGATCAAACCCAGGTCATAAAGAAACCCAACTATATGCTGTTTGCAAGATAATGGTTAGAACATAGAAGAAGTTTGAGGAAAGGCAATTAAAGAAAACTATATATCAAGAAAATACTAACCAAAAAATTGTTCCTCTAATAACATTAATACCAGATATAATTTAAGCAAGAAGGATTAATTGAGATAAAGAGATGATTTGTAGGAATCATAAAAGGAACTATCCCCCATGATATATTCATAAACTTGTGTGCACTTAACCACATAAAGCAAAAGTTAATGGGACTCTATAGAGAAATTGGCAGATGTACCATTTAAAAACTAATAGACAAGCAGACAAAACATTAAACTATCATTAAATCAATAAGCTTCATACCATGTGAGATACCATAATCTACAGGAAAAAAATAGTTCATGCTACTTCTCCAAGACACTAAATACAGCCATTTTACATGTAGACTTTACCAACGTACAGGAAAAAATGCCTTTTGTTTGTTATGTTTCACAAAGAAACTGAGAACCAAGTATAACCAAGACTGGTGATGACCAAATGCTGCTCAGTCATCTTGTCTTCCAAACCAACCCTGGACCTGTCCAGTTCTTTGACAAGAGCAATTATTTCAACAACAGGGCCCTTGGAACCATTTCACTGAGTCAAAAGCTCTTCTGAGGGGGTCTCTGCTTAACTGCTTTAATTATCTGTCTGCTGGTAATTGCTCCACTGTGGTTGAAATACATGGAAAATGCATATAATAGACTGCCTGAGGTAAAAATATACAGTTGTATACAGAGTTTGATATAAATTCTTAAAAACCAAGCAAGCAAATATCTGAACCCCCCCAAAAAATTTGTTTTAACTCTCAAAGAAAATATTTGTTGCTTAGTCACTTAGTCATATCTGACTTTTTGTGACCCCATGAACTGTAGCTCACCAGGCTCTCTGTCCATTGGATTTCCCAAGCAAGAATACTAGAGTGTGTTGCCATTTCTTCTCCAGGGGATCTTCCTGACCCAGGGATCAAGCCTGCATCTCCTGCATTGTCAGGGGGTTTCTTTACCACTGAGCCACCAGGGAAGACCATACAAGAAAATACACTGCAACATTAAATAAAGTTTTGAGTGAAAGAAATATGAATCCTTTCTTCTGTTTTTCTGTATTGTGCATATTTTATTTGGTGAGAATTGTTTGAGTAGTTTACAGATGTATTGGCGCTTCATGATTTCATTACTTCATTGGAATAAAAAAGGCATGAGATGTAGAAAATGGCAAAAGAAAGTGTGACTGTATCAATAAGCACATTAAATGTGATTGGACTGAACACGCTACTGAAAAGGCAGATTTTATCAGGCTGAATAAAATAGTAAGATCTGACTCTGTGTCACAGGTCAGCAAGAGACACACTGAAATTCAAAGATATAAGTAGATATAAAGTAAAGGATGGAAAAGATACAATGTGTAAAAAAGAGACACAAGAGAATGTAAGTGGGTACAACCACTACAAAAAGCAGTAAGGAGGTTCCTTAGAACACTGAAGATAGAATTATGGTATGATCAGCAATCCCACTCCTGGGTGTATATCCAGACAAAAAAGTAATTCAAAAAGATACATGCACCCCTATGTTCATAGAAGCACTATTCACAATAGCCAAGACATGGAAGCAATCTAAATGTCCATCGACAGATGAATGGATAAAGAAGATGTGGTACATATACACAATGGAGTACTACTCAGCTATAAAAAAGAATAAGTAATACCATCTGCAGTAACATGGATAGACCTAGAGATTATCATACCAAGTGAAATAAGTCAGAAAGAGACAAATACCATGTGATATCACTTATATGTGGAAACTAATATATAACACACATGAACCTATTTACAAAACAAAAACAGACTCATAGACATGGAAAACAGACTTATGGTTGCTAGGAGGAGGGTTTTGGAGGATGGTTGGAGTGGGAGGTTGAGTTTAGCTATGTAAGCTATTATTTATAGAATGGATAAACAATATGGTCTAACTGAAGACATTTTGATAAAAGATTGAAATATCTAGAGAATGTAACAATTATATATACATCTAAGAACCAACTCCCAAAATGTATGAAACAAAACCCAGCAGAAATGAAAGAAGAAATAGACAATCAATAACAGAAATTTCAGCAACTTACTTTAAATAATTGATAGTACACCTTTAGAAGACAACACTATCAATCAACTTGCATTAACTAGTATTTATAGAACACTCCACTCAATAATTGCAACATACACATTTTTTTTTCAAGTGCATGTGGAACACTTTCTAGGATAGACCATATACTGGAGTCCAAAATAAGTTCCAATAAAGTAAAGAATATTGAATTTATACAAAGTACAGCCTTTGATCACAATGAAATTAGAGATCCATAACAAATAAATCTGGAAAAATACCACAAATTTGGAAGCAACACCCTGCTAGATAACCAATGAATTAAAGAAGAAATTGTAAGGGAAATTGAATAAGTTGGACTGAATGAAAACAAAAACACAACATATCAAAAGTTATGGGATGGATCTATAACAGTCCTTAGAGTGAAGTATATAGCTTTAGTTTCTTATATCAGAAAAGAAAAAAGGTATAAAATCAAAAATCTAAGCTTCCCCCTAAAAAAACTAGAAAACAATGAACAAAAGAAACCCAAAGCAAGAAGGAGTGAAATGATAAGTGTTATAAAAGAAAAATAATAGACAAAAAATTTTAATTTGGTTCTTAGAAAAGATCAACAAAATTGGCAAATACTTAACTAGACTGACTAAAGAAACAAGAGAAAAGGCACTAATTATCAACATCAGAAATAAACAAAGGGTATTGCTACCAACCCTACAGAAATTAAAAGTATTCTAAGGGAATATCTGGAGAAGAAAATGGCAACTCATTCTTGTATTCTTGCCTGGGAAATCCCATGGACAGAGGAGTCTGGAGAGCTATAGTCCATGGGGGTCACAGAAGAGTCAGACATGACTGAGCAATTAAACAAGGGAATATTATTGACAACTCGATGCCAACAAATTAAAAAACTTGGATTAAGTGAACAAATTTCTAGAAGTACACAAAACCAACTCAAGAAGAAATAGAATATTTGATTAAACCTACAAGTAAAGAATTTTAATTGCTTTTGAATGTGGTGCTGGAGAAGACTTTTGAAGTCCCTTGGATGGCAAGGAGATCAAACCAGTCAATCCTAAAGGAAATCAGACCTGACTATTCTTTGGAAGGGCTGATGCTGAAGCTCCAATACTTTGCCCACCTGATGGGAAGAGCCGACTCACTGGAAAAGACCCTGTGCTAGGAAAGATTGAGGCAGGAAGAGAAGCGGGCAACAGAGGATGAGATGCTTGGATGGCATCACCAACTCAGGGGATTTGGGTTTAAGCGAGTTTTAAGAGATAGTGAAGGATAAAGAGGACTGGCATGCTGCAGTCCTTGGGGTCACAGAATCAGACAAGACTAAGCAACTGAACAAAAATAATATATTGAATTAGTGATTTAAAATCTCACAAACAGAATCTCCCCCAGATGGCTTTACAGATGAATTCTATCAAATGTTTAAAGAAGGAATAGTACTAGCCTTTAATAAACTCTTTCAGAAGACAAAAAAGAGAACACTTTCCAATTTATGAGGCCAGTGTTACCCCCAATACCATAGCCAAAGACCTCACAAGAAGAAAAAAAAAAAAAAGCTACAGAACAGTTCTTCATGGACAAATATTTAAAAATTCTTAGCAAAATATCAAGTTCAACATTAAAATATATATGTATGTAGAGGTGGCTTGTCAAGGTTTCCTGGTTAGGGAAAAACTTGACAAGCCACCTCTACATACCCACACACAGCGAGGAAACGCCACAATAAAGAGAACTCCACAAACTGCCAGAATACAGAAAGGACTCCCAAACTCAGCAATTTAAACAAGATGAAGAGACAGAGGAATACCCAGCAGATAAAGGAACAGGATAAATGCCCACCAAACCAAACAAAAGAGGAAGAGATAGGGAATCTACCTGATAAAGAATTCCAAATAATGATAGTGAAATTGATCCAAAATCTTGAAATTAAAATGGAATCACAGATAAATAGCCTGGAGACAAGGATTGAGAAGATGCAAGAAAGGTTTAACAAGGACCTAGAAGAAATAAAAAAGAGTCAATATATAATGAATAATGCAATAAATGAAATTAAAAACACTCTGGAGCCAACAAATAGTAGAATAACAGAGGCAGAAGATAGGATTAGTGAATTAGAAGATAGAATGGTAGAAATAAATGAATCAGAGAGGATAAAAGAAAAATGAATTAAAAGAAATGAGGACAATCTCAGAGACCTCCAGGATAATATTAAACGCTACAACATTCGAATCATAGGGGTTCCAGAAGAAGAAGACAAAAAGAAAGACCATGAGAAAATACTTGAGGAGATAATAGTTGAAAATTTCCCTAAAATGGGGAAGGAAATAATCACCCAAGTCCAAGAAACCCAGAGAGTCCCAAACAGGATAAACCCAAGGAGAAACACCCCAAGACACATATTAATCAAATTAACAAAGATCAAACACAAAGAACAAATATTAAAAGCAGCAAGGGAAAAACAACAAATAACACACAAGGGAATTCCCATAAGGATAACAGCTGATCTTTCAATAGAAACTCTTCAAGCCAGGAGGGAATGGCAAGACATACTTAAAATGATGAAAGAAAATAACCTACAGCCCAGATTATTGTACCCAGCAAGGATCTCATTCAAGTATGAAGGAGAAATCAAAAGCTTTTTAGACAAGCAAAAGCTGAGAGAATTCTGCACCACCAAACCAGCTCTCCAACAAATACTAAAGGATATTCTCTAGACAGGAAACACAAAAATGGTGTATAAACTCGAACCCAAAACAATAAAGTAAATGGCAACGGGATCATACTTATTAGTAATTACCTTAAACGTAAATGGGTTGAATGCCCCAACCAAAAGACAAAGACTGGCTGAATGGATACAAAAACAAGACCCCTACATATGTTGTCTACAAGAGACCCACCTCAAAACAGGGGACACATACAGACTGAAAGTGAAGGGCTGGAAAAAGATTTTCCATGCAAATTGGGACCAAAAGAAAGCAGGAGTCACAATACTCATATCAGATAAATTAGACTTTAAAACAAAGGCTGTGAAAAGAGACAAAGAAGGTCACTACATAATGATCAAAGGATCAATCCAAGAAGAAGATATAACAATTATAAATATATATCCACCCAACATGGGAGCACCGCAGTATGTAAGACAAATCCTAACAAGTATGAAAGGAGAAATTAACAATAACACAATAATAGTGGGAGACTTTAATACCCCACTCACACTTATGGATAGATCAACTAAACAGAAAATTAACAAGGAAAAAACAAACAAACAAACAAACATGTATCTATAAAGCTCACTAAAGCAAAGCACAGTAAAATGAGGTATGGCAATAAAAGGCGTTAAATTTATCAAATAAAAAAAAAATAATAAAGTGCTGAAAAATTAAAAAAATAAAATAAAAAATGGAAAGCCTAAAATTGAAAAAAAAAATACTTAAGACTTCAATGTATGAGTTTAATAGCAGATTAGACATTGCAAAACATAGAATTAGTGAACTCCAGAAGATAGGTTCAGTAAGAGGAAAAAAAAAAAAACCCACCCAGATTGAAGCACCTCATTGAAGATATGAGGGTGGAGGAGAACAAAAAATACAGAAAAGAACAAAATTCATATATGAGACATGAAGAACAAAATTTAACACACATGTAATTGGAATGTCAGAAAAAGAGAAACAATGGGATCGAGCAATATTTGAAGCAGTTTTGTCTCAGAATTTCCCCAAATCTGACAAAAGCCATCAAATTGCATATTTTTAAACCGGGAAGAGGATAAATATAAAGCAAATGACATTTAGCATGCATGTTCAGTCACTCAGTCATGTCTAATTCTTTGCGAACCCTATGGACTGTAGTCTCCCAGGCTCCTCTGTCCATGGGATTCTCCCAGCAAGAAAACTACTGGAGTGGGTTGCCATTTCCTTCTCCAGGGAATCTTCCCAACCCAGGGATAGAACTCATATCTCCCATGTCTCCTGTATTAGCATGCAGATTCATTACCCCTGAGCCACCTGGGAATCCCTAAATGATACTTTAGGCACATAATAAACTGTTGAAAACCAGAGACAGAGAAAAAAAAAAATCTAGAGAAAACAGAAAATACAGCATAAAAAAAATAATAATAAAATAAATAAAATATGTATGTATGTATAATACATAAAAAGTATATATAATATATAATTTTATATATAGTTTCCCTGATGGCTCAGTGGGTAAAGAATCCACCTGAAATTCAGGAGACACAGGAGATGCAGGTTCGATCCCTGAGGCAGGAAGATCGCCTGGAGGAGGAAATGGCAACCCACTCCAGTATTCTTGCCTAGAAAATCCCATGGACAGGGAAGCCTGGTGGGCTACAGTCCAAAGGGTCCCAAACAGTCAGACATGACTGAGCAACTAAGCACGGTGTATATATATATGTTGTTCATTCACCCAGTTGTGTCCAACTCTTAGCAACCCTGTGGACCATGAACCGCCCAAGACGGACAGGTCATGGTGGAGAGTTCTGACAAAATGTGGCCCACTGGAGAAGGGAATGGCAAACCACTTCAGTATTCTTGTGTTGAGAACCCCACAAACAATATGAAAAGGCAAAAAGATACGACACTGAAAGATAAACTCCTTAGGCCAGTAGATGCCCAATATGCTACCACAGAAGAGCGGAGAAAGCTCCAGAAGGAATGAAGAGGCTAAGCCAAAGCAGAAACATTGCCCAGTTGTGGATGTGACTGGTGATGGAAGTAAAGTCTGATCCTGTAAAGAACAATACTGCATATGAACCCAGAATGTTAGGTCCATGAATCAAGGCAAATTGAATGTGGTCAAACAGGAGATGGCAAGAGTGAACATTGATGTTTTAGGAATCAGTGAACAAAAATGGACAGGAATGGGTGAATTTAATTCAGATGACCATTATATCTACTAGCGTGGGCAAGAATTCCTTAGAAGAAACAGAGTAGCCCTCATAGTCAACAAAAGAGTCCGAAATGTAGTACTTGGGTGCAATCTCAAAAATGACAGAATGATCTGTTTGTTTCCAAGGCAAACCATTCAATATTACAGCAATCCAAGTCTACACCCCAACCAGTAGTGCTGAAGAAGCTGAAGTTGAACAGTTCTATGAAGACCTACAAGACCTTCTAGAACTAACACTCAAAAAAGATATCCTTTTCATCGTAGGGGACTGGAATGCAAAAGTAGGAAGTTAAGAAATACCAGGAGCAACAGGCAAATTTGGCCTTGGAGTACAAAATGAAACAGGGCACAAGCCAACAGAGTTTTGCCAAGAGAACACACTGGTCATAGCAAACACCCTCTTCCAACAACACAAGAGATGACTCTACACATGGACATCACCGGATGGTCAATACCAAAATCAGATTGATTATATTCTTTGCAGCCAAAGATGGAGAAGCTCTATACAGTCAGCAAAAACAAAACCAAGAGATGACTGTGGCTCAGATCATGAACTTCTTATTGCCAAATTCAGACTTAAGTTTAACAAAGTAGGGAAAACCACAAGGCCTTTCAGGTATGACCTAATCAAATCCCTTATAATTATTCAGTGGAAGAGACAAACAGATTCAAGGGATTAGATCTGACAGACAGAGTGCCTGACGAACTACGGACAGCAGTTCACGATATTATACAAGAGGCAGTGATCAAGACCATTCCCAAGAAAAATAAATGCAAAAAAGCAAAGTGGTTGTCTGAGGAGGCCTTACAAATAGCTGAGAAAAAAGAGAAGCAAAAGGCAAAGGAGGAAAGGAAAGATATACCTACTTGAATGCAGAGTTCCAAAGAATATCTTCAAAGAGAGATAAGAAAGCCTTCCTCAGTGATCAGTGCAAAGAAATAGAGAAAAACAATATAATGGGAAAGACTAGAGATCTCTTCAAGAAAATTAGAGATACAAGGAAATATTTCATGCAAAGATGGACACAATAAAGGATAGAAACACTATGCACGTAACAGAAGCAGGTATTTCCCAGCATCAGGGACTTTTCCAATGAGTCATCTGTTTGCATCAGATGACCAAAATACTGAGCTTCTGCTTCAGCATCAGTCCTTCCAGTGAATATTCAGGGTTGATCTCCCTTAAGATTGACTGGTTTGATCTCCTTGCTGTCCAAGGGACTTTTAGGAATCTTCTCCAGCACTACAGTTCGAAGGCATCAATTCTTTGGCGTTCTACCTTCTTTACTGTCCAGCTCTCACAACCATACATGACCACTGGGAAGACCATTGCCTTGACTATACAGACCTTTGTCAGCAGAGTAATGTCTCTGCTTTTCAACACACTGTCTAGGTTTGTCATTGCTTTCCTGCCAAGAAGCAATCATCTTCTGGTGTCATGGCTGCAGTCACCGTTCGCAGTGATTTTGGAGCCCAAGGAGAGTAAATCTGTCACTGCTTCCACCTTTTCCCCTTCTATTTGCCATGTAGTAATGGGGCTGGATGCCATGATCTTCGTTTTTTAATATTTAGTCTTAAGCTGGCTCTTTCACTCTCCTCCTCAACCCTCATCAATAGCCTCTTCAGATCCTTTTTGCTTTTTGCCATTAGAGTGGTATCATCTACATATCTGAGGTTATTGATGTTTCTCCTACCTATCTTGATTCCAGCTTGTAACTCATCCTGTCTGGCATTCCTCATGATGTGCTCAGCATTTAGATTAAACAAATAGGGTGACAGCAGACAGCCCTGCCATACCCCTTTCTTGATCTCGAACCGATCAGTTGTTCCATACAGGGTTCTAACTGTTGCTTCTAGACCCATATACAGGTTTCTCAGGAGATAGGTAAGATGGTCTGGTATTCCCATCTCTCTAAGAGCTTTCCACAGTTTGTCATGATCTCACTCAAAGGCTTTAGCGTAGTCAATGAAACAGAAGTAGATGTCTTTCTGAGATTCCCTTAACTTTCTCTATCATCTAGCGAATGCTGGCAATTTGCTGTCTAGTTCTTCTTACTTTTCTGAACCCAACTTGGACAAGTTCTTGATTTGCATAATGCTGAAGCCTAGCATGCAAGATTTTAAGCATGACCTTACTAGCATGGGAGATGAGTGCAACTGTCTGATGGTTAGCACATTCTTTGGTACTACCCTTCTTGGGAATTGGGATGAGGATTGACCTTTTCCAGTCCTGTGGCCACTGCTGGGTCTTCCAGATTTGCTGACATAATGAATGCAAAACCTTGATGGCATCATCCTTTAGGGATTTGAATAGTCCTGCTGGAATTTCATCGCATCCACTAGCTTTATTAACAACAGTGCTTTCTAAGGCCCACGTGACTTCGCACTCCAGAATATTTGGCTCTGGGTGACTAACCACACCATTGGAGTAATCCAGTTCATTACAATCTTTTTTATCCAGTTCTTCCTTGTATTCTTTCCATCTCTTCTTGATCTCTTCAGCATATACTAGATCTCTACCGTATTTATCCTTTATTGTGCCCATCTTTGGGTAGAATGCTCCCTTGACGTTTCCGATTTTCCTGAAGAGATCTCCGGTCTTTCCCCCTTTGTTGTTTTCTTCTAATATTAAACACTGTTCATTGAAGAAGGCCTTCTTGTTTCTTCTAGCTGTTCTTTGAAACTCTGCGTTTAATTGGATTCCCTCTCTCCCTTGCTTTTCGCTTCTCTTTGTTCTTCCACTATTCGTAAAACCTCCTCAGATAACCACTTTGCCTTCTTGCTTTTCTTTTTCTTTGGTATGGTTTTGTTCACCACCTCCTGTACAGTATTACAGGCATCTGTCCATAGTTCTTCAGGCACACTGTTATCTAGATCTAGTCCCTTGAATCTATTCATTACCTCTACTGTGAATTCATACAGGATTTGATTGAAGTCATACCTGGCTAGTTTAAGCCTGCATTTTGCTATAAGAAGCTGATGATCTGGGCCACAGTTAACTCCAGGTCTTGTTTTTGCTGAGTGTATACAAATTCTCCATCTTCAGCTACAAAGAATGTAATCGATTTGACTTTGGTATTGACCATTTGGTGATGTCCATGTGTAAAATTGTCTCTTGTGTTGTTGAAAAATAGTATTTGCTATGACTAGTGCATTCTCTTGGCAGAATTCAGTTATCCTTTGCCCTGCTTCATTTTGTTATCCAAGGCCAGACTTGCCTGTTACTCCAGAGATATCTTGATTTCCTACTTTTGCATTCCAATCCCAGATGATGAGTAGAACATCTCTTTTTGGTGTTAGTTCTAGGAGGTCTTCTAGGTCTTCCTAGAATTGATCGAGTTCAGTTTCTTCGGCATCGGTGGCAGTGTCCTAGGCTTGGATTACTGTAATGTTGAATGGCTTGCCTTGGAAATGAACCAAGATCATTCTGTACTTTTTGAGGTTGTACCCAAGTCCTGTATTTCAGACTGTTGGTCACGAGGGCTACTCTGTTTCTTCTAAGGGATTTTTGCCTGCGGTAGTAGATGTAATGGTCCTCTTTATTAAATTCACCCGTCCCCGTCCATTTTCGTGTGCTGATTCCTATTCTGTCAGTGTTTATTCTTACATGAACTCTCCTCTGCTCTTCCCGAGTAGCATACTGGACACCTTCAGACCTCGTCTTTCAGTGTCTTGTCTTTTTGACCTCTCATACAGTTCACTGTGTTCTCATGCGAGTACACTGGGGTGGTTTGCCATTCCCTCCTCCAGTGGATCACGTTTTGTCAGAACTCTCTGCTATGACCCATCCGTCTTGGGTGGCCCTGCAGAGCATGGCTCATAGCTTCATTCATAAGCCCCTTCACCACAACAAGGCAGTGGTCCATGAAGGGGATATATACACTGTGGCCAAGTTGGGTTTATTTCAGGAATCAAGATTAGTTTAACATCTGGAAATATCAAATTACCAAACAATTTAACATCTGAAAATATCAAATTATTTTGATAATATCAAAAAGAGTTCAACATTAACATTGAAATATACTTTACACACACACACACACCATGAGTCTGTTGGACTTATTTCAGGAATGCAGTTAGTTTAACATCTGAAAATCAATTAATGTAATATACTATATTAATAGAATACAGGACAAAAATTGCATGCACATGCACTGCAAGTAAGGCATATGAACTCAGTGAACCTGAATCTTTTATTTGGGACAATAAACATGCCTGTGAGCTTTCTTGATGGGTCAGCAGTAAAGAATCTGCCTGCAATGCAGGAGACCCAGGTTCTATCCCTGGATCAAGATCCCCTGGAGGAGGCCATGGCAACTCACTCCAGTATTTCTTCCTGGAGGATCCCATGGACAGAGGACCCTGACAGGCTACAGTCCATAAGGTCTGAAAGAGTAGGTCATGACTGAAGTGACTGAGCATGCATGCACAAACATGCCTGTCCTTTGCTCCAGAGAGGGACGTTACCTTCATTACAGTGCTCAGTAAGCTTCCCTGATGTTGGTTCCAAAGGAAGATACTGTTCCTATCCCCAAAGCTGTCCACTCTACAAAACATCCTTAATAAGATGGCCTGAAACAAAAGCAATGTGAGACACATGGAGAATCGGCTAAACAGAAAATGTATCCATAATTAAGAGCACAGATACGTCATCCATCTCACAGTGTGGAGGTTGGGAGAGTAGAGAAGATGAGATAAGTGGACAAGATGCTATTACCTCTCTTTTTAGTTTTTTGTTTTCTTCGCAGTGTCTCAATAGATGAGAGTTTCAAATAAGAGGGAGCACTGGGCATAGGGCATCTGGAAGACTGAGAGGGTAGACAAAGGAAGCAGAGGTACTAGGCCCTGCCCAGGGCCCTCCTGCAGTTGATGATCACAAGTTTAAATAAAGTCACAGTTATGACAGTTTTAACCAGGTTTGTCCCACTTCTTGGGTGCAAGGACAAAGTAGGCAGAGGACTGGCTTTAACCAGGATTGTAGTTTTTCTGGGCAAGCTTGACAGACAAAAAGTAGATGCACCCAGACAGGAGAAGACAGTGGTGGCCCAGGGAGTGGAGGCTGGATGAAGAAGAGAGTGGGGAGAGGAAGGACAGTGAAAAATGAATGGGGCTAAAGGACCAGAGCTGCTGATGTGGGTGGACGGTGGTCGGAGTGCAGGTATTGCAGTATGTGAACTAGGAGACAGGAGGTGGCGGTCAAGTAGTGAAGTGCTTAAAGTCGACATTTAGAGCTATGCAAACATGGGATGGGTAGCTGAGGGTGGAGGAAAAGACCACTGGAGGAGAGGTGTTCAGGAAACTGAGTGGCCAGAGTGTCGGATGGGTCATTTATGAGCTTGTTGGAGTCACCAAACAAAGCTGGAATCAGGTGGAGAGAAAGACAGGCAGGTGCTAAACTGTTCAGGGAATGATGGGGGAGGGGTAACCGGGAAGTTACTAAGGATTACGACAGGGAGGGTGGCAGCTGCTCTGGACTGGTGGCAGACTACTCATTCATTTAATAAGTATTTCTTTATATACGACTAACATTGTGGGAGAGACTAATTATTATCACTGTTCTCAAGAACTGTATGAACTAACACAAAGATAATGCATATACCTGTAAGAAGCTAAACAACAGGGCAAGCATTGCAATATGTAGAGTCAGAAAGAACAGTGACTCGAGGTTCTGGAGATTGGAGCTCTAGTTCCAGCCCTGCCAATAATGAGCTGTGAAAGCGAAAGTGTTTGTCACTCAGTCATGTTCGACTTTGTGACCTCATGAACTGTAGCCCGGCAGGCTCCTCTGTCCGTACAATTCTCCAGACAAGAATACTGGAGTGGGTAGCCATTCCCTTCTCCAGGGGATCTTCCTGATCCAAAGATTGAACCCAGGTCTCCTGCATTGCAGGCAGATTCTTTATCGTCTGAGCCACCAGGGAAGCCCAATTAGCTGTGAGCTGGGGCCAATCACTTGATCTCACCTGGCCTTGGTTTCTACATTTGGATATGGATTAAATTATTCCCAGGCGACCTCAGGGTCTAACATTCTGTGATATAAAGTAATACATCTATCCAAAGGAAGTTAGAGGAATAAGCATAATTGTTTAGATGTTACAGGAAGAGGAAATAGAAGCATGAAGAATTTGCCCGGCAGCAGGCTAAATCAGGTTCATTGTTTGTTAGTCCATTTGGAGTGTAGAGGGGGCTTCCTGGATGGTTCAGCGAGTAAAGAATCCACCTGTAGTGCAGGAGACACAGAAGATTTAGATTCAGTTCCTGGGTTAGGAAGATCCCTTGGAGGACGCAATGGCAACCCACTCCGGTATTCTTGCCTGGAAAATCCAATGGACAGGGAAGCCTGGTGGGCTACAGTCCATGGGGTTACAAAGAGTCAGATATGACTGACTGATTAAGTGCGCGCGTGCGCCGCACACACACACACACACACACATGGTGCAGAGAAGGTACCCTCATCCACACTTGTTTGCCTCCACTTACACAGAGCTGTGTTTTTCTTTCCATTATGTCTATTTGGTTCTGGCTAGGTCATGATTGCTTATCTCAAAGACCAAAGAAAATACCATTAGAACCCATCACCAGAACATCTACATTTCACACAACCCTGAAAGGATACGTTTTTATAGGAAGCAAAGAGATATGTCGCTCTGTAGGAACTGTATGTCACTTTAGGGTGATTAGGCTGACATGCATTTCCCTGATGGAAAACATAATGAACGGGTACCATAACCCTTGACATCAGGATAACGTTGAGGTGGGATTGGAGGTCAAGGTTTAGAAGGATATAATTGAGGTGAGGGGGATAGAACAGCTTTTCTTCTGGAACAGATTCTTCCTTTGTAACTTCAATGTGACTCCTGTATTTTTTAATGCATGCCAGCACATTCACTCATACAGTTAACAGATGTTCATTGAGATCCAGTTGTATGCTAGGCTCCATTGTAAGGGCGAGAAGTAGTGTAGAGAGCAAAATAGCTAAGAGCCCTGCCCTTTCTCCCTTTGCCAGTGTATACTGAATGGGGGAGAGGGACATAATAGGAAAATGGATAAGGTATTTTTCAGGGAATGATCAATACTGTGAAGCCTGTAAGCATATGTGTATGCCTTACTAGGTTCTGATAACTAAAGCCAAAGGGTACAATGATGAATAAAAGCCTCTTGCCCTAGTTTGTAAATTTTAACCATGGGCTCCTTTAGCTGGGGTTGTCTGGAAAGTGAGACCTCAAAAATGAATTTTCAGTCACGCAGAGATGGAGTGGAAAGAGCAATGTTCCAAGGAGGCAGCATGTTCAAGACATATAAAGAAGGCTACTGTGGCTGGAATGTCTCAAGGACAGGAGAGTGTAACAGAAGGTGAGGCTGAAGCCTGAGTCAGGGGCTTAGAATAATCCGGGCCTTGTAAGTCAGATCAGAGGGTGAACGTTTGACTTCTTATTTCTTTACTGTGGTAAGCCATTGGAGGGTTTTGAGGAGGGACATTCTGTGACTTTACTTTTCATTTTAGAAGTTTACTCTGGCAGTTGTGTAGGGAATAGACCCAGGGACGCGTGAGGGGAAGCGGGAGCTCTGTTAAAAGCTGAGAGGTTATGGAGGCCTGGTGCGGGGGAGGAATATGGAGAAGTTGAATTTGAGACCTGTTCTGAAGGCAGGACAACAGGGCAAGCTGACTGATGGCATGTGGGGTGTTAGAAAGAGAGGAGTCGAAGGACAAAAGCCCCTGCATTGGGTGCACAGAGTCCTAACCACTGGACCCCAGCACTGTGCTCCTGGAGCCTGGAACTGTGTTCTTCACTAAGCACTGGTAGAATGAATGAATACCATAGCTGTTGATAGGGTTAGGGTCTAGGCCTAGATCAAGTGCCCTGCCTCAAAGGAGGGCTTTCTCCCTTTTGCCTGACAGATGTCTTCTCCACTTGGGGCCCGCTGGGATTTTACCACTATACACACTGAACTGCAATATAAAATGGTATTTCGCTTTTCAGCACCCTAAATGGACCCTTTCCACAGAGTCAGCTGATGCTGAAGTAGGTCAGAACAGGGCATGTGTCTGTGATCTGTATAGGGCATATAACCCTGTTACGACCTGTGGTAAATTGTCTGCAAAGATGGCTGGGACTTCCCTCGTAGTCCAGTGGTTAAGAAACTGCTTTGCAATGCAAAGGAAGCAGGTTCAATCCCTGGTCAGGGAACTAAGATCCCACGTGCTACGGAGCAACGAAGCCTACGAGCCACAACTAGAGAGTCTGTGCGCCACAATGAAAGGTCCTGCATGACACAAGGAAGTTCCTGCGTGCTACAACTAAGGTCCACACAGCCAAATCAGTTCATTAAAAAAACAGCTTTTTTTCATGTCTGTGCGTATGTTGCCCATCCCAACAACAGACAGAGTTTGTTCCCCATCCCCTTGAATCTGGTGGCCTTGAGACACGCTCAATAGAAGTTAAAATAACGTCCTATGACTTTGGGCCTGGGACTTAAGAGCCCTTGCAACTTTCAGTTTTAATGCCTTGGGATCTAGACCACCAGGTTTAAGAAGCTTGTAATTCTAAATGATGTGAAACCACAGGGAGAGAGAGAAGCTCAGCCAGCGTCCAGCCATCCCAGCCTCTGCAGCTGAGGTGTGAAACTTGAATCAAGCCGTCTTGGATTCTCCAGCCCAGACAAGGTGTGCCAGCCAGCCAAATGCAGCAGACAAAGGAACCCCGCTCAAATCGCACAATCATGAGAGATAATAAATGGGGCTGTTTTAGGCCACTGCTTTGGGGAGTTATTTGTTATTTAGCAACAGATAGCTAAACTAGAATCTGTTCCAGGATCCATTTTATGGCACAACTTCTAGAAACACACTGTATTTAAAAGCAGAGTGCCTTCAATTTCTAGCAAAACTACAGATGCAATTGTCTCTTGTCTCAGCTGTGTCCATTCTAGGAATCAGTTCCAAAGGTATCCTGGCAAAAATACAGAGAGATATATTGGCTATTAATTTCAGCACTATTTACAATAGCATCAAACTTCAAACACCTCAAATATCTATCAGTAGGGGACTGGATGCATAAGCTATGTAGCATCCATGTGATGGAGTACCGCTGCTGCTACTGCTGCTAAGTCACTTCAGTCGTGTCCGATTCTGTGCGACCCCATAGACGGCAGCCCACCAGGCTCCCCGTCCCTGGGATTCTCCAGGCAAGAACACTGGAGTGGGTTGCCATTTCCTTCTCCAATGCATGAAAGTGAAAAGTGAAAGGGAAGTCACTCAGTCGTGTCCGACTCCTAGTGACCCCATGGACTGCAGCCTACCAGGCTTCTCCATCTAGGCAACTGTAAAAAAGGACACTGACCACCTCTGAAACACTGTGCAGAAACGTGTGTGTGGTATGTTGTGCTACTGTTTAATTATTTTTTTAATGGAAGGATAAAATATAACATTTTCAAAAGAAATTACTGCCTATAAGGGGAGAGAGGAGATAGGGTAAATGATACCACAGGAATATAATCTGCAAACTCCAGACTGTGGGAAGCATTATGAAACACCCGACCCAGTTTCTTCAATAATTAAAGATTTTTTTTAAAGGGTGATAGAATGGGAACCTGGTGATTAAAAAGAGGGACTTAAGAACATATGAACCAATTATAATTTATGAACCTATTTGTATTCTGATTTGAATAATTAAACCCAAAGTTTATGAGACAATGGGAAAATGAGACAATGTTTTGTAATAGCGTATAAGGGAAAAGAATCTGAAAAAAATGTATGCACATATTCACATGTATGAATAACTGCGGTATACCTGAAACCAGCATGACATTTTAAATCAGCTACAGTAAACAATTTTAATTTAATTAAAAAAGAATTTCCTGTGTCATGTTATTCCTTACACTTAGGAGAAGGTTTAAATAACATGTAAATAGTCCCCTTCTTCTCTTCCAAACACGTGTCTTTCGTTCACTCAGTCATTCAGCACTCCTTGGTCGAGGGACTGTGTGAGAGGTTCTGGTGTTGGGGACAGGGTGCTGCCACCCAGAAGGCTGTCAGCATGTGTGCCGGATGCTTACTGCACCGTGGGACAGAAGAGGGCTGTGGCGGAGGCCTGTGCAAGCACAGAGGGAGAGCCTGGGTGCTCTAGTAGGGGTGGGGTAGAAGTTTCAGAAGAGGCAGTGTCTGGGGCATGGTTCTGGAGAATGGGCTTCCCTTGTGGCTCAACTGGTAAAGAATCCGCCTGCAATGAAGGAAACCTGGGTTCCATCCCTGGGTTGGGAAGATCCCCTGGAGAAGGGAAAGGCTACCCACTCCAGTATTCTGTCCTGAAGAATTCCATGGACTGTATAGTCCATGGGGTCGAAAAGATGGACACGACTGAGCGACTTTCACTTCGCTTCACTGTAGAAGAATTGGAATTAGCTTCTTTTGGAGGCAAATGTAACCTGAAGCTTTCCACTTTACAAAATTCTTTTACTTTCAAATACCAAAGTGTCCTCATCTCCTTCCTCCAATTAAACAAATAACGTTGGCCAAAAGATCTGTTCAGGATCCAAATGAACTTTTTGGTTAACCCAGTATGTATGAGTCATCCTCAAAGTGTGTTCCCTGGACCAGCAGTATTGCCATCCCTTGGGAACTTTGAGTCATGCAAACTTTGAGCCCCATCCCAGACCTGCTGAATCTGAGAACCATAGATTCACTTCCATAAAGGCAGCTTGAAGAAGTTAAGAAAGAAACCTGTCCTTTTGTCCAAGTTTTTAAAAATACATGATTATAGGGGAAATTTTGAGTGAATCCAAGATAGAAAAATAATTTAGCATGGCTGAGAGCCTGCCCAAGGAGGGCTTGTGGAGTCCCCAGTGTTCAAAGAGAGAGCCCCAAGTTCCAGGCTGGGCAGCCGCTGTCAGCCACCCAGGAGCACCTGCACACCAGGGAGGTCAGAGACGCGAGAGGACCAGACTGCCAGTCTCCTCCTCTGAGATAGCAGTCCTGAGGCCAAATGCCAGATAAGAAGATTATTCTCGGAGAGGGAGAGTATGTAGGACAAAGGATAATGAGTAATAAAATTGTATGATAAAATTTTTGTGAAAACATGTAGAAACATTTTACTTTTTTCACATGACTACTAGAAAATGTTAAATAGTCTGTGTAGCTCCCCTTTGTGGCTTGTATAATATTCCTCTCAGCACAGGTGGTATGTAAGGTATATATGAAATGGAGGATGGGCAGGATACAAATTTGACTTTTTTTCTCCAGCTCTGGGCAGGAGAGTGGGTGAGCCACAAGTGATCATTTCTTATTCACGTGTCATTTGTACTGGTATCATGAAGATAGCTTGATGATACCAGACATAAAAATCCTGCAGCAAACATCTTTTATATCCATACTCAAAAGCAGTTTTTAAATTCTAGAAAATAGACTTCCCATTGGAAGAGAATGCATCACTTTGTAAAAACTAGGACATACCTCAATATATAGCAAAATAGCCACCCCTACTCCTCCCCTTGACTGCTTCAGACATGGGTCATTAATCAGGACATGTTTTTCCTTCCAGTCTCAAACACAGTGTCAATGTCCTTATCAACTGAGTGGTCTGAGGAGCCATGCAGCTGGTGAGAGATGCAGCCATGGTACAAAGTTAGGTCAAGCTGACTCCAAAGACTGAATCTCTTCTTTATGCCACACAGAGTCCCACTTCATAACTGGGGCACACTTATATTTCTAGTTAAAGTCAATAAATCAATGTCTTATAAATTTGGTTGGTTGGCACAAGTTCACCCTTGAGAGATCACATATCTTTTGATGTGCTGGCAACTAAAAGCTGGCTCTAGCCCAGGAATGGCCTGTGCAGAGCATGGGTACTCTCTTTTCCCTGCAGTTTGACAGACCTTGCCCATCAATTGAAGCACTCTTTTCTGTCAAACCTAAAGAGTAGCCTCACAGTCCTCTTCAATGCTGGGCTCCATGAAGTCACTGCTTTTACTTTTTGGACCGCAGCATTTGGGATCCTAGTTCCCCGACCAGGGATCAAACCCACGCCCCCTGTGTTGGAAGCTCAGTCTTAACCACTGACCACCAGGGAAGTCCTACTGTGTCTGGTCTAGAACCCACCAGGGAGTTTTGGAATGAAATTTACAGCAAAGATAGTAACAGTTGTTACTGTATTAGGATTATTCTGATATTATCTAATGTAGTATCTAATATATCTGAAATATACCTAACATATTTATATATTCAGAATGTTGACATTGCTGCTATTCTGGAAAGTGTACGCTGGACTTCTCTGGCAGTCTAGTGGTTAAGACTTGGAACTTCCATTGCAGGGGGCATGGATTCTATCCCTGGATGGGGAACTAAAATCCCACATTCCATGTGGTGCACCCAATAAAAAGAAAGAAAGAAAGTGTCCACAGCTAGAAGGCAAATTTATAAGTATAAATAAAGGGTGTGGCCAAAAGGTGGTGTCCCAGAAGAAGTACACTGTAAAAATTTCACATTAAAGGAACTCTCAAGGATATTCAACTGAAAGTGCAAAGGATAACATATTGAAAGCTGATCTAAAGTTAGAAAGGGTGTGACATTTGCTAAAGCATAGAAAAGATTCCCTGAAGGGGGGCACTATTCAAACTACTTAATACAGTTTTTACAAAGAGATAAAACATTTTATCAGTGTTTCTGTTTTGAATAACAATCTTTTAAATAAATGTTAGTTTTGCCATTTAAAAAAATTATTGTATTGAAGTATAATTGATTTACAATGTTGTGTTAATTTCTGCTGTACAGCAAAGTGATTCAGTTTTTTTTTAATTTTATTTTATTTTTAAACTTTACATAATTAGTTTTGCCAAATATCAAAATTAATCCGCCACAGGTATGCATGTGTTCCCCATCCTGAACCCTCCTCCCTCCTCCCTCCCCATACCATCCCTCTGGGTCATCCCAGTGCACCAGCCCCAAGCATCCAGTATCGTGCATCGAACCTGGACTGGCAACTTGTTTCTTACATGATATTTTACAAGTTTCAATGTCATTCTCCCAAATCTTCCCACCCTCTCCCTCTCCCACAGAGTCCATAAGACTGTTCTATACATCAGTGTCTCTTTTGCTGTCTCATACACAGGGTTATTGTTACTATCTTTCTAAATTCCATATATATGCGTTAGTATACTGTATTGATGTTTTTCCTTCTGGCTTACTTCACTCTGTATAATAGGCTCCAGTTTCATCCACCTCATTAGAACTGATTCAAATGTATTCTTTTTAATGGCTGAGTAATACTCCATTGTGTATATGTACCAAAGCTTTCTTATCCATTCATCTGCTGATGGACATCTAGGTTGCTTCCATGTCCTGGCTATTATAAACAGTGCTGCGATGAACATTGGGGTACACGTGTCTCTTTCCCTTCTGGTTTCCTCGGTGTGTATGCCCAGCAGTGGGATTGCTGGATCATAAGGCAGTTCTATTTCCAGTTTTTTAAGGAATCTCCACACTGTTCTCCATAGTGGCTGTACTAGTTTGCATTCCCACCAACAGCGTAAGAGGGTTCCCTTTTCTCCACACCCTCTCCAGCATTTATTATTTGTAGACTTTTGGATCGCAGCCATTCTGACTGGTGTGAAATGGTACCTCATAGTGGTTTTGATTTGCATTTCTCTGATAATGAGTGATGTTGAGCATCTTTTCATGTGTTTGTTAGCCATCTGTATGTCTTCTTTGGAGAAATGTCTATTTAGTTCTTTGGCCCATTTTTTGATTGGGTCATTTATTTTTCTGGAGTTGAGCTGTAGGAGTTGCTTGTATATTTTTGAGATTAGTTGTTTGTCAGTTGCTTCATTTGCTATTATTTTCTCCCATTCTGAAGGCTGTCTTTTCACCTTGCTAATAGTTTCCTTTGATGTGCAGAAGCTTTTAAGGTTAATTAGGTCCCATTTGTTTATTTTTGATTTTATTTCCAATATTCTGGGAGGTGGGTCATAGAGGATCCTGCTGTGGTGTATGTCAGAGAGTGTTTTGCCTATGTTCTCCTCTAGGAGGTTTATAGTTTCTGGTCTTACATTTAGATCTTTAATCCATTTTGAGTTTATTTTTGTGTATGGTGTTAGAAAGTGGTCTAGTTTCATTCTTTTACAAGTGGTTGACCAGATTTCCCAGCACCACTTGTTAAAGAGATTGTCTTTAATCCATTGTATAGATTCAGTTTTATATATACTCTTTCTTATGTTCTTTTCCATCATGGTTTATTACAGTATATTCAATAGTTCCTCGCATTATACAGTAGGACCTTGTTATTTGTCCATTCTATATAAAATATTGGGTTGGCCTAAATGTTCATTCGAGTTTTCCCATAAGATGTTACATAAAATGAACGTTTTGGCCAGCTCAATAGGGTTGCATCTGGTAATCGCAATCTCCCAATCCATCCCTCCCCCACACCTCTTCCCCTCTATGTCTGTGAGTCATGTCTGTTTCGTAAGATATATTCATTTGCTTTGTATTTTAGAGTCTCCATATAAGTGATATCATACGGTGTTTGTCTTTCTCTTTCTGACTACTTCACTTGGTATGATCGTCTCCAGGTCCATCCATGCTGCTGCAAATGGCATTATCTCATTCTTCTTCATGACTGAGTAATATTCTATTGCGTCCACTCATTTGTTGATGGACATTTAGGTGTTGTACCTAAATGGACATTTAGGAAATGTCTTGGCTGTTGTAAATAGTGCTGCTGTGAACATAGACGTGATGTGTCTTTTCCTATTTATTTTTAAATTTTCAAAATTAAATTTAAAGTTTTTATTTTATCCTATTCTTAAATTTTTTTATTATTTTAGCATGTGTATTTTTGAATTGTAGTTTTGTTTGGATATAGGCCCACTCCCAGTCCACACTCCCTTCCCCCACTGCCCTCCATGGGGGATTGCTGGATCATATGGCAACTCTATTTTTAGTTTTTCTAAGGACCCGCCATACTGTCTTGCATAATGGCTGCACCATTCCCATCAAAAGTATAAGAGGGTTTCCTTTTATCCACACCCTCTTCAGCACTTGTTATTTGTGGACATTTTAATGTCTTGACTGGGGTGAGGTGCTACCTCATAGTAGCTTTGATTTGCATTTCTCTAATAATTAGCAATTAGCAATGTTGACCATCTTTTCATGTGCCTACTGGCCATCTGTCTTCTTTGGAGAAATGTCTATTTAGGTATTCTGCCCATTTTTTGATGGTGGTGTTTGTTGTTTTGTAGTTGGTTGTATAAGCTGTTTGTACATTTTATAAGCTCAGCCCTTGTCAGTTGCATCATTTGCAATATTTTTTCCCAGTCCATAAGTTGTCTTTTATTTGTTTATGGTTCCCTTTGCTATGCAAAAGCTTTTAAGTTTAATAAGGTCACATTTATTTATTTTTGCTTTTTTTTCCCTATTGCCTTGGGAGACTGACCTAGGAAAACATTGGTATGATTTATGTCAGAGAATGTTTTGCCTATGTTCTCTTCTAGAAGTTTTATGTTGTCATGTCTTATATTCAAGTCTTTAAGCCATCTTGAGTTTATTTTTGTGAATGGTGTGAGGGTGTGTTCTAACTTCATTGATTTACAGTGTTGCTGTTTTTAAACTATCCCTGTACATTTACAAATAAAAGTAAAAATGTTTTAATATTTTGGCAAAAATTGTAATGAAACAATTGTCATTTGTCCTATTATTATTAAGATTACTTTGCTCTGTTTCAGCTTGCATGGTCATTTTTATGCTCCTGAACTACCATGCAATGTGAGGACTGCCTGTATGTTGATAAAACAAGAAGAAATTCAAAATCATAGAACTGTGCTAATGCTTTGGCAGTGTAAGTATATTTTAAAGTCTAATTGGGGTTAGAAAAAAAGATAAAGATGCAGTGACATTGTAGACACATCTGCCAGTGCAAACCTATAACTCACACAGCTATTTCAAAGGTGTGTGATGCATCTGAGACACAGGTGATCTGGATATTCCTTGCCAAAAGGGTGGGAATATGAAAAGGAAAAGATGGAGAGCAAGTGTGAATCACTGTATAATGTCTCATCCCCAGAAAATATGGCGGTCCACGTCAAGCCATCTTTACATTTGCTTCCTAAGGAATGAGTCTGCACCAGTTAATTACAAGGCCAGTGGCTGCGAGTTCTCAGGGCTCCAGCTCCTCTTGCTGGGCATTTCTGCCTTCTACTTGCATGTTGGCTCTGTTTCAGGCTGGCGGCAAGTCAGGACAGCTGTCCCAGGCATCACATCCAAATGCCACATCATCACAGAGGCAGAGAGAGGATGTCTCTTCCAGTGTCTCCTTCTCAGGAGTAAGGAGAAGCCGTCCAGCCTATTGGCCAAAACTGGACCACGTGGCCGCTGTATCAGTCAGGGTTCAGGTGGACAACTAATGCCATTCTATGCATTCTGGATATAAAAGACTTAATACAGAGTTAGGGGTACACATGACTGCTGGGAGAGCTGGGAAGCAGAGTTCAGGAACTGTCCTTGACGATCAGGCAGTTTGAGCCTGACCAGTCTTAGCCTGAAACACCACCTGAGTGTGTGATTCCTCAAGTCTGTACCAGGAAGCTGCTGACAATCTCTCACCTGCTCACATGCATAGCTCCAGCCAGCCCTAGAGGAATAACACCATCCTTTTGCCCCGAATTCCTCTTGTGAGCAATCCTCTGGAACAGACAGAGACAGTGACTCCAGGGAAGCTTGCTTCCAAGACTTAGAAGGGAACTCAGACCATCCAGCACACCTGTCCCTGCACCAGCCCCAGCATGAGGGAACGGTCCTTGAGACTGGCTTAGGAAGGCAGGATTTCCCTTTGATCCGGAGTAGGGAAAAGTCACTCTCCACTGTGTCACATGGGGGAGGCTAACACCCATCCCCCCTCCCGAACCAGTGCTCAACTGAAAAGGAAACCGGGAGGAAAAGCTGTTGGTGAGACAACCAGCCGTGCCTGCTACATGCTGTTCACACCATAATCGTAATTTTCTTTGCAAATAAGCATATTTATTACCCAAATAGCTAGCTATATATTTTAAAGAAATGTGCTCTGTAACATTCACCACCTTACCTGTTATTACCCACACGGTACACTCTCTTGCAAGCTGCTCAAATCCTGTGCTAAATGGTAAAATTATAGCCAGCTGATTGATAATTTATAGTATTACTGCATTCAGTAAAAAGTTAAAGCTCCTCTTAGAAAATTTCTCCACTAGCTTTTCTTCTCCAGATCACCGGCCAGATTTATTTGTCTGCTGCTGCTTTAAATGCCTTGCCAGCACCCTGAGCACATCCTTGATTTAATGAACTTATTTGTGCAGCTCAAATTTACAAGATTGGCCGTGCCCCTTCCTGTGCGCCTCTTCCTGATCAACATTTGACTGTTTTTCTAACATCCCAGTTGATGCCATCCCAGTTTCCTCAGAGACTGTGGGATCAGTTTTCCCCTGAGAAAAGGAACGTGGATGGCTGTGAGTCCCTTTGAAGGCCCCAGGGAAAAAAATGCACGTGTCAAGGATGCTGACTGCTGATTTTCTTACCAGGGCTCTTTACAGTAAATCCTTGCCATCAGTAAGCCCAGAAAACGAACCTTTTTGGTAGAGGAATCAGGAAAATTATGTATGTGCAGGTGCTAGGGAGTGGTTTCTGTTCTAGAAGGGCCTCAGCGTTTCCTCCCACGGGCCTCCTTGGGTGTGCAAGCTGCATATGTATTTATAACTCTGCAGTGAAAAAACTGAACTTTATTAGCAGAGATAACTGTCATAATTCAAGCAACTGCACTCTGTATAGCAACCAGAGACTCTAGGCAGCAGGATAACGTATGTTCTGTCAAACCATGTGCAAGTATAGGTGCCTTATGAGTCACTAACTGGGCACAAACAAGGAAGAGGAAGCTCGGCTCCTATGGGGGGCCCTGGGGGGCCTGCAGAATGTGTCCAAATGCTTCTTCCAGAGAGCTGGCTTGGCCTTGAGGTCAGTGAAGTCATCGTGAATTTTTGCATCCTAGTAGCAGCCTGCTCCAGCATTCTTGCCTGGTCCGGAAAATTCCACGGCCTGGGCAGCATGGTGGGCTACCGTCTACGGGGTCACAGAGAGTTGACAAGACTGAGCGCATACACACGCAGCAGCCTTCCGCAAATGTTTGTTGAGGGAATGAGTGAATGAGGTGTTGACCTACAGATGCGCTGTGGCTCCTGAATTGTCCTCTCTGTGTGTGTACTCCTCCCCTTCCTAGCCAAACGTTTATTCTAAATCAGCAGAGCCACAGCTGTGCCATTGAAAAGCCTCACTCGCAAACACAGTCAGCCAAGCGAGGAGGCTCTAAGCCAGCGACTCTCCATCTAGGCTGCACATGAGCCTCATTTGGCGATGTTTGGAAATCCCAGTGCTCACATTCGAACCTCAGACCAGCCGAAATCAGAAATCTCCAGAGCCGAGACCAAGGCATCGGAACCCGGCCAGTGAGAACCATGGGTCCACGAGGGCATGGAGGCTGGGGGACCCAGAAGACACCCCTCAGCCAAAACCTTTCTAAGTTTAGCTCAGCTTCCAGTATTTTATCCTTTGCACTTGCAGTCAGATATCCTCGAGAGGTCCTTTACTGTGAAACGCTTGCAGTGCTGCATTCCCTGGGGGCTGATGGTGCAGACAGGAAGGAAGGACTTATGATGGGACTTAGCAATTTGTACATCTTTAGAATCTGAGGCGGGGAGGGCATGTCCCATGTCTCAGGAATATGGAATACTTGAAACAACAAAACAATGCCCAAGTTAGTGCCCTACTCTCCAGCCTCCTGGCCGCTGGCACGTGTGCGCTTGGGGCTCTGCCTGCTGCCTGGCGGCTACAGTCCCTAATCATAGCTCCCCCCTACCCCAGGTCTCTCTGGGGCCCTCCTCACTCTCCTGGGGAAGGCTGGGGAAAGGTAGATCAGGGTTGTTTTGGTTTGTAGCCCTCTTTAGAGTGGGGGACGGCTGAGCCGTGACTCAGGGGAAATTCTAAGTTGCTACAAGCTGCAGCAAGCGTGTGTCAGTGGGAGGTGAGAACGACAAACAGAGAGCTGAAAACCGTGCCAGGAACCTGCCTGGTGGATAATCAGAACTTGCCTATAAATAATAATGGAACGATGAACATGTTGGTGAAGTTATTTTCTAAAGCAGTGCATAGGCAAAATGAGTGCTTCTCATGAGCAAAACCTCAAGTGGTTCCAGAAGGCCAAGGAAAAATCCAGAATGCCTATCTGCTGGTGGTGCCTTTATGAACAATTTTGGTGCCTTTATGAACACCAGACAACTGATTTTTCCAGACAACTGAAAGCTACCCTCATTTGATGCCAAGAAACGTGAACTTTTAATTGTGTAAGGGGACTTTTTCTCAAAGGTATTATCTTCTCCTGAGAGGAGATCAACAGAGTGCATAGTCATTCACTGGCTTTTGGGGGTCTGGGAAGCAGAACCCAGATTTCCCTACAATCGCCCTTTTCACCTGGTCTCATGCTGGGGCCCAGGAATGGAGCATGGAACCCAGGCTGAAGGCCATCAGAGTGGCTCGTTTCCCCTGGGTGCCGGCCAGGGACTCTAGTGCACAGGCCTTATGACAATTATTCTCCTTGTTTTGAGCCCTTTCTGGCTTCCAAACACTCAGGTATGTTTTGAATAGATACAATGACTGCAAATCTGGCCTTTGTATAAGTACAGAATACTGAGATGAATGTACTGTTATTTCTTTTAGCGTTCTTAACATTTACTTTGGTTTTTTGAACATCTTCAAAAGACTCATAAAGCTGTTCCTATCCCATGACTTAAGCATACACAATGGAGAAACAGCTCAGGAAAGGGATCTAAAATAATCCATACCCAATTTCAGGCTCATTTCTCAAACTATTTTGTGCAAGGTCTTATTCTGCCTTGGGACCTTAGCCATGACAACTGATGTTACTGATGCACAATTAAAGTAAAATAAAACATCATACCATTTATCCCACAATCAGCTTTTATGAGACTTGCATTGTCATAGACTCTTAAGGGAAAAAAAACAAAATGTGTGTCTGTGGAAAATTTTGTACAAAACTCTGTGTACCTGACTCAGTTGTGAAGCTCCCCCAGGCCTCATGGTTGAGAATTGTGGGTGAAATTAAACCCACTGATGGATTAAGTGCCTACACTTGGTTCATTGCCGAGTTGGTGAAGGGAGGTGGGATGCTGTCAGAAGCTGTCACATCAGGATGTGACAAGGAGGGAAGAAGCTGCCACTCACTCCGGTGGCAGAGATGTGCCGTGTGGGGAAGACGCCAGCCCTGGCAGCCTCACTGGGCCCTGTTCTCAGGGCCCCATTATATTACCCAGAGTGACACACGCGCTTCACAATTACAGCTTTGTGTCATTAGAAAAGTCTATAATTATGGCCACATGGCTTTTTTTTTTTCTCCCAAGGCAGGAAAGTGCTTAATACATTTCAGGAAGCCTTACATTAAAGAATGGTTAGGTCTAGACATTTAAAATGACAAATTTGAATTATCTGGTAAGACCACTAATCTAGGTTTCCCAATTCCAACTAATAGGATAGAAAATTAAAAAGAAGAGTCCCAGCTTTTATTTCCAGTTGTGTTACTAATTAGCTATGTGGTCTGGGAGCCCGGTTTTCATATCTTTAAACTGGAAAGGCCTAGATTTACACTCTCTAGTATAGTGCTACATACAATTATTTAAATTTAAGTTAATTAAAAATAAATAAGATTTAAAATTCAGTTCCCCTCGGGACTTCCCTGGTGGTCCAGTGGTGAAGACTCTGCTCCCAGTGCAGGGGGCCCAGGTTCGATCCCTAGTCAAGAAACTGGATCCCACATGCCACAACCAAGAGTTCGTATGCCACGATTAAGAGTTTGCATGCTGGAACTGGAAGATCCCACATGCCACAACTAAAGATTCCACAGGTTACAACTAAGACCCAGTGCAACCAAATAAAACGTTAAAAAAAATTGAGTACCCCAGACACATTAAAAGTGCACCATACTAGACAGTGCAAATGTAGGCCTTTCCAGTTTCAGTTCAGTTCAGTAGCTCAGTCGTGTCTGACTCTTTGCAATGGACTGCAGCATGCCAGGCTCCCTGTCCCTCACTATCTCCCAGAGCTTGCTCAAACTCATGTCCATTAAGTCGGTGATGCCATCCAACCATCTCATCCTCTGTCGCCCCTTCTCCTCCTGCCTTCAATCTTTCCCAGCATCAGGGTCTTTTCAAATGAGTCAGTTTTTTGCATCAGGTGGCCAAAGTATTGGAGTTTCAGCTTCAGCATCAGTCCTTCCAATGAATATTCAGAACTGATTTCCTTTAGGATGGACTGGTTTGATCTCCTTGCAGTCCAAGGGACTTTCTAGTTTAAAGGTATGAAAACCGAGCTCCCAGACCACATAGCTAGTTAATAGCACAACTGGAAATAAAAGCTGGGACTCCTCTTTTTTATTTTCTATCCTATTACATGAGTTGGGTGGCCATGATATTGGAGAGTGCAGATGTAGAACATTTCCATCATCACTGAAAATTCTATTGGTCTGCCCTGCTTTAGATCCTGAAGGTAAAATATGTTTCACATCTTGTGCCCCTGCGTGTTGATGGATAATGATGATGGAAAATGTCCCAGGCTATCTGCTCAGGTTGTGAGCCATCCTGGCTCTGAGAACTGCTCCCCGGTCCACTGGACTGGGCACAGCATAGATGCTTTGAAAGCTGTCACTTCTTTTAGACTATGGCTGACCGGGCCAGCAGTGGTCACCTGATCCAAGTACAGTCCCTTGGACCCTCTCTCATGGGAATTTGGTGCTAAGATTCAGATATAGCCTCTAAACACGACTACGTTGAGTCTGAGTGACCACATGATCTCAAGCAGCTAGAAATGCAGAGAAAGCCTGACTGCAGACATAAAATAGTGAGGGAAGCATGCAAAAACCCAGACATCAAGGACTTTCAAGTTCCTGGTTGCTCAGGCCCAGCTGCATTCTTACAGTTGAGTTTGGGGAGATATCTTTGTATGTTTGTATGAAATTTCTCTCTTTTTGGCTCCAGGGTGGCTCAAGTTGGTTTCCATTACCTGTAACTGAAGAATCTACTATCTAAACCAAGAGTTGTTTCTGAGAATTGAGAAGAACTCTAAAGCTCTATTCAGACACAGCGGAAGAATGTAGTGATTGATTGACGATGTCTGCCATGGGTACGGATTGGGGAAGTGGAAGCATCTGTGCTAAATATTGGCCAACTCTGATGAGCTAATTTCTGGAAAGCTCTTCAGCTCTCAAATTCTTTTTGTTTCTCTGATGAATACTTATGGATTTTTCTTCTGGTAACGCTGGATGAACAGCATATTTTTGCTTCACATCCTTATGTTTTCTATTAACTGTTTCCATTGGTGAAATAAAGTTTAATGACACTTTACTACCTTAGAGAAATAATAAATTGGAGCTATTAAGCATCAAAGTCTCCAAGCTTTACATAAAATGTGAGCTCTAAATCCAATAAAATTTTAGCAAACTTTTATTGGATTTAGAAAAACATCTACTTCTGCTTCATTGACTATACTAAAGCCTTGGACTGTGTGGATCACAACAAATTGTGGAACATTCTTAAAGAGATGGGAATACCAGACCACCTTACCTGCCTCCTGAGAAACCTATATTCAGGTTAACAAGCAACAGTTAGAATCAGACATGGAACAACAGACTGGTTCAAAATTGGGAAAGGAGTACGTCAATGCTGCGTATTGTCACCCGGCTTATTTAACTTATGTGAGTACATCATGCAAAATGTTGGGCTAGATGCAACACAAGCTGGAATCAAGATTGCTAGGAGAAATACCAATAACCTCAGGTACACAGATGACACCACCCTTATGGCAGAAAGTGAAAAAGAAATAAAGAGCCTCTTGATGAAAGTGAAAGAGGAGAATAAAAAAGTTGGTTTAAAACTCAACATTCAGAAAACTAAGATCATGGCATTCAGTCCCATCACTTCATGGCAAATAGATGGGGAAACAATGGAAACAGTAAGAGGCTTTATTTGGCCGGGGGGGGGGGGGGGGCTCCAAAATCACAGCAGATGGTGACTGCAGCCATGAAATTAAAAGACACTTGCTCCTTGGAAGAAAAGCTAAGGCAAACCTAGACAAACAAAAAGCTATTACAAAGCTTTAAAAAGGTTTGTGTATTAAAAAGCAGAGACATTACTTTGCCAACAAAGGTCTGTATAGAGAAAGCTGTGGCTTTTCTCTTAGTCATGTATGGACGTGATAACTGGACTATAAAGAAGGCTGAGCACTGAAGAATTTATGCTTTCAAACTGTGTGGTTGGAGGAGACTCTTGACAGTCCCCCAAGGAGATCAAACCAATCCATCCTAGAGGAAATAAATGCTGATTATTCATTGGAAGTACTGATGCTGAAGCTCCAATACTTTGGCCACCTGATGAGAAGAGCCAACTCATTGGAAAAGACCCTGATGCTGGGAAAGATTGAAGGCAGGAGGAGAAGGGGACAACAGAGGATGAGGTGGTTGGATGGCATCACCAACTCAATAGACATGAATTTGAGCAAGCTCCAGGAGATAGTGAGGGACAGGGAAGCGGGCATGCTGCTGTCCATGGGGTTGGAAAGAGTCAGACACAACTGAGTGATTGAACTGATTGAATTTTTATCAATGCCAGTCAAATTCCCTAAAATTTGTATCTTATGTGTTTTTTTTAAGTCACACTATGTAGCCACCATCACTCTGATACCAAACCCAGACAAAAACACTACCAAAAAGGAAATTACAGGCCCATGTCTTTGATGAATATAGATCTGAAAGTTCTCAACAAAGTATTAGCAAACTGAATCCAACAACATATAAAAAAGATCACACACCATAATCAAGTAGGATTCATTCCAGGGTCATAAGGATGGTTCAGCATATGTAAATTAATCAATATGATACACCACATTAACAAAAGACAAAAACCACAAGATCATCTCAATAGATGCAGAGAAAGCATCTGGTAAAATTAAGCATCCTTTCATGATAAAAATCTCTTACCAAAGTGAGTATAGAGGGGCCATATCTCAGCATAATATGGGACAAACCCACAGCCAATATAATATTCAATAGTGAAAAGCTGAAAGCCTTCATGCTAAAATCTGGAACAAGCTAAGGATACTCACTCTCACCACTTCTATTCAACATAGTATTGGAAGACCTAGCTGCAGCAATCACACAAGAAAAGGAAATAAAAGGTATCCAAATTGGAAGAAAAGAGGTAAAATTCTCATTAATGCAGATGGTGTTATGCTGTAAATATAAAACTTTAAAGATGCCACACAAAAAATACTAGAACTGGTAAGCAAATTCATCAAGGTAGCAGGATATAAGATTAACACACAGAAATGACTTGCATTTATTTACACTAACAATGAAATATCAGAAAGAGAATGTAAACAAACAATCCCTTTTAAAATTGCAGCAATAAATAAATAAAATATTTAGGAGTAAACCTCACCAAGGAGGTGAAAGACTTACATGCTGAGAACTAAAAAACATTACTAAAGCAAACTGAAGCTGATTCAAAGAAATGGAAAGATATCCCATGCTCTTGGATTGGATTAATTAATATCATTAAAATGACCATACTACCCAAAGCCGTCAACAGATTTAATGTGATCCCTATCAAATTGCCCATGACATTTTTCATAGAATTAGGATAAATAATCCTAAAGTTTATATATTATAAAACAATTTAAAAAGACCAGAACTGCCAAAGCAATCTTTTGGAAAAAGAACAAAGCAGAAGGCATAACCCTATCAGACTTTAGACAATACTCAAAGCTACAGTAATCAAAACAGTATGGTCTTGGCACAAACACAGACATATAGATCAATGGAACAAAACAGCGAGCCCAGAAATAAACCCACACAACTATGAACAATTAATCTTCAACAAAGGAGGCAAGAATATACAATGGAGAAAAGACAATCTCTTCAGCAAGTGGTGTTGGGAAAGTTGGACAGCAACATGTGAACCAGTGAAGTTAGAACATACCCTCACACCATACTCAAAAAGAAACTCAAAATGGCTTAAAGACTTAAATATAAGACATGACAACATAAAGCTCCTAGAAGAGAACATAGGCAGAACATTCTCTGATACAGATCATACCAGTGTTTTCTTTTGTTGACTGTGAAGGCTCCTCTATTCCTTCTAAGGGATTCTTGCCCACAATAGTAGATATAACGGTCATTTGACTTAAATTTGCCCATTCCTGTCCATTTTAGTTCACTGATTCCTAAAATGTCGATGTTCACTCTTGCCATTTCCTGTTTGACTGCACCCAATTTACCTCGATTCGTGGACCTAGCATTCCAGGTTCCTATGCAATATTGTTCTTTATAACCTTGAACTTTACTTTCAACACTAGATACAACCAAAACTGGGCATCGTTGCCACTATGGCTCATCCTCTTCCTTCTTCCTGTAGCTATTTCTCCACTCTTCCCCAGTTGTATACTGGACACCTACCTATCTAGGGGGGTTCATCTTTCAGTGTAATATTTTTTGCCTTCCATACTGCTCATGGGGCTTTCAAAGCAAGAATACTGAAGTGATCTGCCATTCTTTGTCCAGTGGGACATGTTTTGTCAGGCCCTAACTAGCAGAGACATGCCTTTCAGCCATTCATTGTAGCTGGATGACATGCCTGGTGCCCTGGTTGTCCCACTGCTGATCCTCTTTGAACATGTAAACCTTCACTGGCCATCAGATGTTGGTTGACCTGTGGCTGGGGGTTGAGGCAAAAGCCCTGTCTGAGTGGCTGGGAACGGGGTCCGAGGAAGGCTGGAGCCAATACTGGAGGCCCCTGGGAGTGGAGGGCACCCTGGCTTCACTGCTGCTGCTGGCCAGCCTGGAGCTGATTCGCCACCCAGGAGTTCACAACAAACTGTAGACTGTTCTTAAAGAGATGGGAATACCAGACCACATTACCTGTCTGTGAGAAACTTGTATGCAGGACAAGAAGCCACAGTTAGAGCCAGACATGGAACAACAGACTGGTTCAAAATTGGGAAGGGAGTACATCAAGGCTATATATTGTCACCCTGCTTACTTAACTTATATGCAGAGTACATCATACAAAATGCTGGGTTGGATGACTCACAAGCTGTGATCAGATTGCCAGGAGAAATATCAACAACCTCAGATATACAGATGACACCACTTTAATGGCAGAAAATGAAGAAGAAATAAGGAGCCTCTTGATGAAGGTGAAAGAGGAGAGTGAAAAAAGCTGGCTTAAAACTCAACATTCAAAAAAAGATCATGGCCTGTGGTCCTATCACTTCACAGCAAATAGATGGGGGAAAGTGGAAACTGTCAGATTTCATATTCTTGGGCTCCAAAATCAATGGGGATGGTGACTGTAGCCACAAAATTAAAAGATTCTTGCTCTTTGGAAGAAAAGCTATGACAAACCTGGACAGCATATTAAAAAGCTGAGACATCAGTTTGCCAACAAAGGCCAGTATAGTGAAAGCTATGGTTTTTCCAGTAGTCACGTATGGATGTGAGAGTTGGATCATAATGAAGTCTGAGTGCCAAAGAATTTATGCTTTCAAACTGTTGTGTTGGAGAAGACTCTTGAGAGTTCCTTGACTGCAAGGAGATCAAACCAGTTGATCCTAAAGGAAATCAACCCTGAACATTCATTGGAAGGACTGATGCTGAAGCTGAAGCTCCAATACTTTGGCCACCTGATGAGAAGAGCTGATTCACTGGAAAAGACCCTGATGCTGGGAAAGACTGAGGACAAGAGGAAAAGGGGATGACAGAGGATGCGATGGTTGGATGGCATCACTGAGTCAGTGGGCATGAGTTTGAACAAGCTCAGGGAAATAGTGAAGGGCAGAGAAGCCTGGTGTGCTGCAGTCCATGGAGTTGCAGAGTCAGACATGACTTAGCAACTGAATAGCAACAACAATGTTTTCTTAGGCCAGTCTCCCAAGGCAATAGAAATAAAAGCAAAGATAAACAAATGGGACCTAATCACACTTACAAGCTTTTCTACAGCAAAGGAAACCATAACAAAGAAAAAGGACAGCTTACAGAATGGGAGAAGATATTTGCAAATGATGCAACTGACAAGAGCTGAATTTACAAAGTATTCAAACACGACAAAAAAACAAACAAGCCAATCAAAAAATGGGCAGAATACCTAAATAGATATTTCTCCAAAGAAGGCATGCTACTGCTGCTAAGTCGCTTCAGTCGTGTCCGACTCTGTAGGACCCCATAGACAGCAGCCCACCAGGCTCCCCTGTCCCTGGGATTCTCCAGGCAAGAACACTGGAGTAGGTTGCCATTTCCTTCTCCAATGCATGAAAGTGAAAAGTGAAAGTGAAGTCGCTCAGTCATGTCCGACTCTTAGCGACCCCATGGACTGCAGCCCACCAGGCTCCTCTGTCCGTGGGATTTTCCAGGCAAGAGTACTGGAGTGGGGTGCCATTGCCTTCTCCGAAAGAAGGCATACAGATGGCCAATAGGCACATGAAAAGATGTTCAACATTGCTAATTATGAGAGAAATGCAAATCAAAACTACAATGAGCTCCTACCTCACACTGGTCAGTATGGCCATCATTAACAAGTCTACAAATAACAAATGCTGGTGAGACTATAGAGAAAATGGAACCTTCCTACACTGTTGATGGGAATGTAAATTGGTGCAGCCATTATGGAAAACAGTTTGAAGGTTCCTCAAAAAACTAAAAATGGAGTTGCCATATGATCCACTAGTCTCATTTCTGGGCATATATTTTGAGAAAACTATAATTTAAAAGGTTTCATGCAGTCCAGTCTGCCAACAGGGGCATGATTTGCTACAGCCATGACATGGAAACAACCTAAATGTTCACTGACAGATGAATGAATAAATAAGATGTGGTGTGTGTGTGTGTATATATATATATATTACTCAGCCATAAAAAAATGAAGTAATGCCATTTGCAAGAACGTGTATGGGCCTAGAGATTATCATACTGAATGAGATGAGTCAGACAAAGACAAATACCATATGATATCACTTATATGTGGAATCTAAAATATGACATAAATCTTCCCTGAGGAGTGTATCTGGACCAGTAATCTTATGTTCTCTCCTCAATTTGTTGTGGGCTTCCCTGATAGCTCAGTTGGTAAAGAATCTGCCTGCAATGCAGGAGACCCCTGTTCAGTTCCTGGGTTGGGAAGATCCCCTGGAGAAGGAATAGGCTACCCACTCCAGTTTTCTTGGGCTTCCCTGGTGGCTCAGACCAGAGAATCTGCCTGCAATGCAGGAGACCTGGGTTCAATCCCTGGGTTGGGAAGATCCCCTGGAGAAGGGAAAGGCTACCCATTCCAGTATTCTGGCCTGGAGAATTCCATGGATGGTATAGTCCATGGGGTCACAAAGAGTCGTACATGACTGAGCGACTTTCACTTTCAATTTGTTGTATGATTTCTAGACTGTTCTCTGGAGAGTTTCATCGCTGGTCACCATAAATTCAGGAGAACCAGCCAGTAACCATTACTTGCCCTCCACCCAGATATAAATGAAACAGTTCTTTTATTTGTTTTATATATTGGGCTTCCCAAGAACATTGTCTTAGGCCAAACTTCCTGGAAGCAGAACCTGAGACAGTTTTAGATGCGTACAGGTTATTGAGGGGTTCCCTGGAAAGAAGCCTGTGAGGGAGTAAGGGGAGCAGGCCGTGATCTCAGGTGACTTCCAGCCTTGGCCTGATCCATGGGCACTCTAAAATGTAAGTTGCACTACAGAGTTGTTCTGCCTTGAAACTAGGGGACCAGGGTTTGTGCCCCTGCATCCATCAGTCATTGGCTGCTTGGGGTGAGAATGTGGGGGTGATGCATCTCAAAACTGTCTGGGTGGGACAGCTCATCCAACAGCAATTGTCCAAAGAGGGTACCCAGAGAAGGCCACAGGCAGATGTTTTCATCCACAGGACTTGCAGCAGGCAGGAAGCACTGCCTGGTGGAGACGGTTGGACACCATCAGCCTACGAAGACCCAAGTAGAGAAGACCAGGCCGGGACCAGAGCACTTTATCGCCGTCTGGTATTTTGGCCTCAAGCACCAGTATGGAATCACAGTGAGCAGGGCTGGACCCTGAGAAGCCACAGGGGCTCCCATGCAAAGAGGCTCAGAGTCTAGAATCCTAATAGTTTGGGCATTCTCATGGGCCCTTTCTTCCTGGGCCGACATGCAGTCTCAGCCTTGTGCATCACACTTTTGGATGATTAAGAAAAGTGAGAAAAAGGAAAAGCAAAGAGACCAAATCCGCCCAAAGATATAAACCCTGATACTGTGGCTTCAGTTCAGCTCAGTTCAGCAAAGCCCTGTTCTTCCTTCACTCTCCTAAGGCAGATTTAGTTACGTGCTTATGCTGGGCCCAGCACCGTGAAGGCAAATACCAAGGAGCAGTTCCAAGGCCATTTTGAGCAATGGCAACGTGACTAAAAATAAACGCTGCTGTAGGGTATTTGGTGTCCACAAGCAAGGACGGGCCAAGAGAGGTGGGACTTGCGGAGAGTCTGGGTCAGTGGGGAGTGCTGAGAAGTATAGCAATAGCCCCCAGTGAGCCTACCAGGGACTCCAAGGAAAGAGCTGAGGTCAGTTTGGGGCACCAGCCAGGTGCCAGTGTCTAAGGAAGCAAGTTAAGGTCAGTGTTCAGAAGCCTGGGCCAAGGAGAGGGAGTGGGCACAGAGGCACAGCAGGGCCAGGCGCTGGGTGAAGGAAGATGATAACATAGTTAGCACCTACCACTTTCAGGCACTTTGAGTACATTGGCTCAGACGGGAAAGCGTCTGTCTACAATGCGGGAGACCTGGGTTCGATCCCTGGGTTGGGAAGATCCCCTGGAGAAGGAAATGGCAATCCACCCCAGTACTATTGCCTGGAAAATCCCATGGACAGAGGAGCCTGGTAGGCTACAGTCCATGGGGTCGCAAAGAGTTGGACACGACTTTCACTTTTAATCCTCACAATAACCTTGTGGGATAGGCATGGATTGGCCAAAAAGTTCATTTGGATTTTCCATAAGACGTTCTTGGGAAAACCCAGACGAACTTTTTGGCCAACCCAATGTGAGGCTCAGAAAGATGAAAACAGTGCTTCTCAAATTTTAACGAGCATATGAATCACCTGGGATTGTGCTAAAATACAGATTCTGCTTCAGTGTGTCTGGGGTGGACCCAAGCTTCTGCATTTCTAACCAGCTCCAGGTAATGCTGGTCCTGCTGGCCCACAGCCCATCCTTTGAGTTTCACGAGATTAACACCCTCACCACAAAGTCCATGCCTTTATTATTATGAAGGGAAGGTAAGGAATGAATGGCAGGAAAACAAAAGCATTCTAGTTTGAGTCTAGTCTTCCAAACAGAGTCATGGCCATGGACTCTGGACTATGGCTGTCCGCCCTCCTGGGTGTGGGCAGGTGTGGGCAGGCGTGGGCAGGGAGGTGTGCTGCCCTGAAGAGGGGAGTGGCCTTCTCTGGATGCTTGGAGGAGGGGGCCCTGACAGTTCTCGGAGATGACTTACTCATTTCAGTGCATCTGATCCGGTGTCCTTTAGACACTGCTCATGGCTGGTTTAATGATCAGTTAATTTGGATTAGATAATATGGTAGAAATTACTTTTCAGCAGCAACTTTCAAGTTGCTAGCCTCAGAAGGAAACAGAATCCATTTCTCAGAACTTCTCTTGATCTTTTTTGAAAAAATGGTTTGTTGTTTATCTAAGACTTTCTCATGGGCCTTATTATTAAATTTCCTCCTCTGTTATCATTGTGAATATTGGTACAAAACTTTTTGAAACATTACTTAGGGCCTTCTGCTAGTTTTTAAGTTGTGATAATTATTGTTATGTATTTTTAAAAAGATCTTGCGTTTGTATGATGTGCGACAGTTTCTAGAATGCTTTCATTGACGTTTTCTTCCTTATCTCCACACAGGAGATCACTGACCCAGGAGGTCACTATTGTTTTCCCAGTTTATGGAGAAATGAGTGGAAGCACAGAAAGGTGAAGCAAGCTGTTAGGGTCCTGTGGCTGCATAAGGGTAGAGATACTAATGTGTTTTGAGTATTCGCTGCTGTCAGGCACTGGTCTAAGCCTTATATGTAGTAGGTCACTTAGTTCTTGCTCTAACTCCATTATTACCCCCATTTTATAGATGAGAACGGCTGAGGCCTCGAGGTATTACCTATGTATTCAAGGCTACATGGCTAGCAAGAGGAAGAACCAGGGTCAGAGCTGAGCCATTGGGGCATCTAACTGCTACACTAGAAAGGACCTATTGCAATGTTTGGGGCCATAACAGAAGCAAAACACATTTTGGGGGTGTTCTCCACCCCTGTCCTAGAATAAACGGCAACCTGGGCAGCCGCAGGGAAGACCTTTAGAGGCTTGGAAACATCACTCTCAAACAGGAGGAGGGATTTGCCAGGCTACCAAAATGGGTAGATGGTAAATAAAGCCTCTTAAAGTCATCTGTGGGGCCCAGGCAGCACCACGTCTGGAGGGCATCTGAGGCTGACACTTCGATTCAGGGCCAGTGGCCAAGCCAACCCACCCCAGTCGGCCTGTCCATAGGTCTTTTGACTCCGCCTTTGCTCAGCCCACATGCATCACTTTTTTTTTTTTTAATTTTATTTTATTTTTAAACTTTACAATATTGTATTAGTTTTGCCAAATATTGAAATGAATCCGCCACAGGTATACATGTGTTCCCCATCCTGAACCCTCCTCCCTCCTGCCTCCCCATACCATCCCTCTGGGTCGTCCCAGTGCACCAGCCCCAAGCATCCAGTATCATGCATTGAACCTGGACTGGCGACTCGTTTCATACATGATATTATACATGTTTCAATGCCATTCTCCCAAATCTTCCCACCCTCTCCCTCTCCCACAGAGTCCATAAGACTGTTCTATACATCAGTGTCTCTTTTGCTGTCTCGTACACAGGGTTATTGTTACCATCTTTCTAAATTCCATATATATGCGTTAGTATACTGTATTGGTGTTTTTCTTTCTGGCTTACTTCACTCTGTATAATAGGCTCCAGTTTCGTCCACCTCATTAGAACTGATTCAAATATATTCTTTTTAATGGCTGAATAATACTCCATTGTGTATATGTACCACAGCTTTCTTATCCATTCATCTGCTGATGGACATCTAGGTTGCTTCCATGTCCTGGCAGAGAAATGCAAATCAAAACCACTATGAGGTACCATTTCACGCCAGTCAGAATGGCTGCGATCCAAAAGTCTACAAGCAATAAATGCTGGAGAGGGTGTGGAGAAAAGGGAACTCTCTTACACTGTTGGTGGGAATGCAAACTAGTACAGCCACTATGGAGAACAGTGTGGAGATTCCTTAAAAAACTGGAAATAGAACTGCCTTATGATCCAGCAATCCCACTGCTGGGCATACACACCGAGGAAACCAGAAGGGAAAGAGACACGTGTACCCCAATGTTCATCGCAGCACTGTTTATTATAGCCAGGACACATGCATCACTTTGGTACGCGAATCAGAGTTCCAGCACGAAACCAGGTTCACCCAGAGGTACAACGAAAAGACTTTGATGAAGGAATTGCTTGTCGAGGGATGAATGGGGTCAAGGAAACAGGTGAGGGCTTAAGGCACCCAGAGCTGTCCCCACCCTTCCAGGCTCCGAGGGGGCAGGGGAAGGGAGGCTGAGCAGAGCCTGATGAGCGGCAGGCCTGGAGGGACTGTGGTGTGAAGGAGCAGGGAAGAAGACAGGAAGAGCCGCTGTTCCCGCTCTCCTCCTGCCCTTCGTTCTCGCGTCAGCGCCACTCATGGCTGGGTCTGCTACGAAGCCAGCTGGCCAGGGAGCAGGCTGATGCGGTGCCCTGGGATCAGCCTCCTGAGCGCAGAGCCGGGCAGAGGAAGGCGGGGAGCGTGTGCAGGAGAGGAGGCCGGACACCGAAGGACCGGCGCGGATCACTAGCTGGTTCTCCCGCCCCCGCCCTCCAGTCCACCAGCCGGGCTGCATTCTCCGATCCCGCGTCATTCATGTCCTTGGCTCTGAGTTTTCCGACCCAAAGGACTTTTTCCAAAGAGGCTTCCCTGCTGTGAGGAATACGGAAGACTGGCGAATGGCAGGGTCCTGGTATGTCTGAGAGGCCAGCCGTCTGGATGTGTGAATGTGCGTGGCTCTGGTGTGGGGCCGGCCGGGAACCATGCTGGGTGACGAGCATGAGAAGTTACAGACTGAGGGGGCCGTGGGAGCCAGATGCGGCCTCGTGGCCGCAGGGCCTCCTGAGGAGCAGTGGGCTGTGGGCTCCGCACCTCAGGCCCCTGGGTGCGAACGGCGCGTGAGGCCCCTGAGGTTGTGAGAGCAGACTCTGGAGTCAGTCGGCTTGAAGCCAAATCTAGATGCCAGCACTCACTGGCTGGCTGACCTTGGGCAAGTTCATCCCCTTCTCTGACCTCATTTTTCTCATCTACAAAATGGGGAGAATAATAGTACCCACCTGTGAGGGATGTTGTGAGAATTAATGGAGTTAATCCACAAAGTGGATTTTAGAATCCCATATACAGTAATCACTGTCTAAAAACTAAACTTATAACCACGAAGGGCTTCACTTAGCATTTGACGAAATATTTGAGGAGATATTTTTAAAAGTCAGTTTAATAAGTCCAATCAAATAAGGATTTTTGCTAAAAATCGGTGAAAATACTTAAAAGTAAAAGGAGACATAGGCAGGTAGTAGGAACTCAAACATATAAAAGGGTTTGGGGAAAGTATCTCTCCGCACGTATTTTGTATTTCAGTCTCACCAGGAACCAAACTGCTGTGGTGAGACTTCATGTCACTAGGTTGGGTGAATATTTATTGACGACCTGCTCTCTCTCTCCTACGGAGATTGTCTCCTGATTTAATGCCCCACCCAATTCCCATCGAAGCTCTTCCCAAAGAGAATTGACTTCACTTAACACTTGACGAAATATTTGAGGAGATGTTTTTAAAAGTCAGTTTAATAAGATTTCCTACCATCTTATTTTATCCATTGACAAAATTAGGAAACAACAGTCCTGCATGACAGGCTTGTTCTGAAGAACAAACAGGTCTGGTGCATGACGCTCATTAAACACGAGCTCTCAGTATCGTATTTTGTGATTTTACCGTTGAAAAATGTGACAGGGATATACAAGAAAATATACTCTGTATTTTGGCTACTTTGAGGAATTGAGTTCTGTGTTTGGATAATTAAACTATAAGACTTTCAGTAAATGTGAAATTCGTGTATATAAAGTAATATAGATGGAGATACAAAGTTCTATTATGAAATTATCTTTTATCAAAAACTAAATCTTTATCTGATCAAGCATCTAGACCTAGTTACAAAGCTACCAAACATGCAGAAGACAGAAGAATAGGTTAAATGACATCATGGGGATGCAATGAACAAAATCCAGACCGTGTGTGAAATGGATTGAACTGAGTCCTCTCCTTCCCTTCTCCCTCTGTTATCATATTGAAGCCCTAAACCCCAATGTGGCTGCATTTGAAGGCAGGACCATAAGGAGGTGATTCAGGCTAAATGACATCATAAGAGTGGGGCCCTACTCCATTAGGACTGGTATCCTTATAAGAGGAAAAGACACCAGTGCTCTCCCTTGCTTTTGGCGTGTACACACAGAGGAAAGGCCATATGATGACCCACGATAAGGTAGCTGTCCACAAGTCTGGAAGAGTTCTCACCAGAAGCCAACCCTGCTGGCAACATGATCTGAAACTTCTGGTCCCAGGACTGGAAAAATAAATCTCTGTTGTTTAAGCCACCCAGTCTGGAATACTTTGTTATGGCAGCGCACGCAGATTAATATGGTAGAAAACTCTACAGGACAAGCAACCTGGTTTCTTCAATGAATGATTTCAACAAGGAGAGAGAGAGAGAAAGAAAGAGAGGGAAAGAGAGACAGAGAAAGGGCACGTACTACATGGAGCTGGATTCTCAAATTCAAAAGATTTAACAGACACCAATCAGGACTTCCCTGGTGGTCCAGTGGCCAAGACTCCACGCTCCCAATGCAGGGGTCCCAGGTTCTATCCCTGGTCAGGGAACTGGAGCCCACTGGATCCCACATGCCACAACTGAGAGTTCTCATGTCACAGCTAAAACCTGCTCAACTCTCCCCCCACCAAAAAAAAAGACACCAGTCATTTGCCGGGGCCTTCTTTGAATACAGTTTGCAAACAAACTGGAAAAAAGAAAAAGAGATAAATTAAGCTCCATTATCAGATTTCATCGTCTCCCTGTATATGAGGTATTAACATCATTTGTAAATGAGAATACAGGCACTTGTTGAAGCTAAGCAATTTTGCCTAAGATCATTGTAGAAAATAAACATGTAACGCGCTTAGAATAGTATCAAGAGTCTAGGAAGCACTCTGTGTATTTTAGTTGCTAGCAAAAAAAAAAAAAAACGAAGAAGGAGAGGAGGAAAAAGAGATAATTATATTATTTATGACATTTATGGGACAACTGGAAATTTGAACACTGGATATTTTATGATATTAAGAAATTTTTATTGTTTGAAGCATGATGAAATTATTCAGGTTTGGGCTTTTTGTTAAAAAAAGAAGTATATATCCAGATACACGCTGAAATATTTACAGATGAAATGAATTGATATCTAGGATTTATTTCAAAATAATATGCGGGGTAGCAGCTGGCAAAATGGGGCTTCTCCGGTGGCTCACTGGTAAAGAATCCACCTGTAATGCAGCAGACGCAGGAGATGTGCATTTGATACCTGGGTCGGGAAGATGCCCTGGAGGAGGGCACGGCAACCCACTCCAGTATTCTTGCCTGAAGAATTCCACAGGCAGAGGGGCCTGGAGGGCTACAGTCCATGGGGTTGCAAAGAGTCTGACATAAGTGAGTGAACACATAGGTGATAAATGAAACAAGACCAGCTATAAGTCATTAATCGTTAAAGTTGCTTATGGATTTGTACAGTTGCATTATACTGTTTTCTCTATTTTGTATGTATGTTTGAAATTGTCAAGAACTCAGATACTTTTTAATCTATAACCAACATATCTTTATACCTCTCTATCTTCACCCTCCCCCTTTGCAAGCAAGCAATCAAGAAAGAAAGAAAGGAAGAGAAGAGAAAACAGCATCACCAGTGCTGTTTCACCAGTGCTGGTCACCAGGTATTACCAGCGACCAGGGGAAAAGTTAGTCATGGCAGGTTGTATCCTTCCTCAAAAAACAGGAATTTTTCCTGAAAAAAAAAAGTGTTTAATGATTTAAAAAAGAGAATTCTTATAGAATAGGAAGAGAGGAAAGAAAAAATGGCCCCCAAACTGGGCTGTGGTTTTATGTGAAACTGCCACTCCTTCCAGACAAAACCACCTGTAAGGGAAACTCCCTTGTCAATCTCCGTTGTCATCCCAGGTCACTTCCAGGAGGTGCCACCAGTGGGTTCCTCCAGGAAGATGCAGCAATATTTGTTCTGTTCTCAATTGCCACCAGTGTCCCAGGACTTAGGGGACAGGCAGAATCAGTTGGATGTTGTGTCCAGTGTGTGCTTGTACCTGGCAGATAAAAACAGCAAGGAAGATCTGCATGTGTACAAACATAATCAGTCCCCACAGTGGTTCTCACTGTGAGCTTCACATTGTGCTGGCTTTGTATGCAGTGCAGTTGTGGTTTTATTCCTATCCTCAAGGAACCCACGATCTAGTAGGATGGTGTGATGAATACAAACAGAATTAATGACTTAGCCAGTAGATTAGGGCTTTTGGGCTTACCAAGTGTTTTCACAGATACGGTTTCATTTGATCCTTATAACAGATCCTGGAAGCAGCACAGAGTGACTATAGCAAAACAAATTCCAAACTTGGAGCTACAAAGTGAGTTTGTGATAAACTAGAAGGAACTCTCCCTGACTTTTTTTTAAAGTATAGTTGATTTATAATGTTGTATTAATTTCTGGTGGACACCAAAGTGATTGAGTTCAGTTCAGTTACTCAGTCGTGTCTGACTCTTTGCGAGCCCATGAACCGCAGCACACCAGGCCTCCCTGTCCATCACCAACTCCCGGAGTTCACCCAAACCCATGTCCATTGAGTCGGTGATGCCATCCAACCATCTCATCCTCTGTCATCCCCTTTTCCTCCCACCTTCAATCTTTCCCAGCACCAGGGTCTTTTCAAATGAGTCAGCTCTTCGCATCAGGTGGCCAAAGTATTGGAGTTTCAGCTTCAACATCAGTCCTTCCAATGAACACCCAGGACTGATCTCCTTTAGGATGGACTGGTTGTTTTTGTATCCATTCAGCCAGTCTTTGTCTTTTGGTTGGGGCATTCAACCCATTTACGTTTAAGGTAATTACTGATAAGTATGATCCCGTTGCCATTTACTTTATTGTTTTGGGTTCGAGTTTATACACCATTTTTGTGTTTCCTGTCTAGAGAATATCCTTTAGTATTTGTTGGAGAGCTAGTTTGGTGGTGCAGAATTCTCTCAGCTTTTGCTTGTCTGAAAAGCTTTTGATTTCTCCTTCATACTTGAATGAGATCCTTGCTGGGTACAATAATCTGGGCTGTAGGTTATTTTCTTTCATCATTTTAAGTATGTCTTGCCATTCCCTCCTGGCTTGAAGAGTTTCTATTGAAAAATCAGCAGTTATCCTTATGGGAATTCCCTTGTGTGTTATTTGTTGTTTTTCCCTTGCTGCTTTTAATATTTTATATTAAATATAAAATATTTAATATTTTAATATTAAAAACAAGACCCCTACATATGTTGTCTACAAGAGACCCACCTCAAAACAGGGGACACATACAGACTGAAAGTGAAGGACTGGAAAAAGATTTTCCATGCAAATTGGGACCAAAAGAAAGCAGGAGTCACAATACTCGTATCAGATAAATTAGACTTTAAAACAAAGGCTGTGAAAAGAGACAAAGAAGGTCACTACATAATGATCAAAGGATCAATCCAAGAAGAAGATATAACAATTATAAATATATATCCACCCATAAGAGCATCTTTTGGAGAAGGAGGTGGCAGCCCACTCCAGTGTTCTTGCCTGGAGAAATACATGGATGCAGGAGCCTGGTGGACTGCAGTCCATGGAGTCACAAGGAGTCGGGCATGATTTAGTGATTAAATGATGATGACAAAGAGTATCTTTAAAGGGATAAAACATGAGAAAGGTGAATATCTTAGATTTGTGGACTTACTGAAAGCTGGTATTGAAATGAGGGTTCTTCCATGAATAACACTTGTATTATTTTCCTTATATTCACTAATTAAAAGTAAGGTTCAAACGCCAAAAAAATTAAAAAAAAAAAAATAAAAATAAAATAAAATAGGATGGACTGGTTGGATCTCCTTGCAGTCCAAGGGACTCTCAAGAGTCTTCTCCAACACCAAAGTGATTCAGATATATACATACACACACACACACACACACACACGTGTGTGTGTGTGTGTGTGTGTGTGCTCTGTCATGTCTGATTCTTTACCACCCTAAGGACTGTCTCTGTGTATGGCTCCTCTGTCTCCGGAATTTTTCAGGCAAGAATACTGGAGTGGGTTGCCATTTCCTTCTCCAGGGGATTTTCCTAACTCAGGGATCGAGCCAGCCTCTTTTGTAACTCCTGCGTTGGCAGGCGGGTTCTTTACCACTGTGCCACCTGGAAAGCCCGTATGTATATGTAAGAAGTGTTACCTGTTAATCCCAAGCCCTTTATTTACCCCTCCTCCCCACTCTCCCCTTTGATGACCAGAAGCTTGTTTTCTATGTCTGTGGGTCTGTTTCTGTTTCACAGATAAGTTCATTTTTATCACTTTTATAGATTCCACATGTAAGAGATGTTGTATAACATTTCTCCTCTGTCTGACTTACTTCCTTTGATATAATCTCTAGGTTCATCCATGTTGCTGCAAATGGCGATATTTCATTCTTTTTGATGGCTAAATACTATTCCATTGTACATATACCACATCTCCCTGACTTATAATCATTCATTGAATGCCAAGAGAAGATGGGTGTTATCAAGGCAGGCAAGAGAGGATTATGACCATATTTAGAAGAGCTTAACTCCAACCAGGTAGACAAGACATAACATGAAAAAAATGTTTATAAAATATGGGTTTTTTTTAACTGACCCCCACTTAATATGTATTGTTTTCTCTGTGAGACATACTGATCTCAAAGGGTACTTCTGGCTGGTGGTCTGGTCTCGTATATGCCCACTGGTTATATTGTAGGCTTTCCTAGAGTCAGTCAGTTGAGCTTGTTTCCAAACCTGTTTGTGCCAGTTGTGCTATCTTGTAATTATGCAGTTCCATTAAAATATGTGTTAACCCATGAAATAATGAGTACAAAAAATAATGGGTTATTGTTTTTATGAAGATTCATTTGGGTGCTACGGAAGAACATAGCAGGTTTTTATTAAAATAATGTTGTGTCTCCCCTGCTGCCCTGCAGGTGGGTTCATCAGTGCCATCCGCCTAGACTCCATGTACATGTGTTAATGCACAATATTTGTCTTTCTCTTTCTGACTTACTTCACTGTGTATAATAGTACCATCCGTCTAGACTCCATGTACATGTGTTAATGTACAATATTTGTCTTTCTCTTTCTGACTTACTTCACTGTGTATAATAGTACCATCCGTCTAGACTCCATGTACATGTGTTAATGTACAATATTTGTCTTTCTCTTTCTGACTTACTTCACTGTGTATAATAGTACCATCCGTCTAGACTCCATGTACATGTGTTAATGTACAATATTTGTCTTTCTCTTTCTGACTTACTTCACTGTGTATAATAGTACCATCCGTCTAGACTCCATGTACATGTGTTAATGTACAATATTTGTCTTTCTCTTTCTGACTTACGTCACTGTGTATAATAGTACCATCCGTCTAGATTCCATGTACATGTGTTAATGTACAATATTTGTCTTTCTCTTTCCGACTTACTTCACTGTGCATAACAGGCTCTAGATTCATCCACCTCATTAGGACTGATTCAAATGCATTCTTTTTTATAGCCAAGTAATATTCCATTGTGTATATGTATCACAGTTGCTGTAGCCATTCGTCTGTTGATGGACATGTTGAAGTATGGCAGAAACCAACACGATATTGTAAAACAACTATCCTCCAGTTAAAAAATATAAAGTTGCTATTGAATAACACATAAAGGGAAAACTGTGATGAAAATTGTAAAAAATCTCAAATTACTTTGTAGCTGTCTTTATGTTGTTTCTCTACTTTAAGGAAACTTAGACTAGAAATTATAGATGATGCCTTACGAGTAGGCTTTACACAAAGGAAAGAAGGTCAGTTTTAAAGAAAAGGTATTTGTCCTATATCAAAACATTGGCACACAAAGAAAGGTACTTTTAAATGTTTTAGAATAAATGCTAAGTGCATTCTTTTTTGATTTTCTCATTTTTTTTCAATGAACTTTTAAAACGCATTTTCCCAACAGCATTTCTCAGTTTGGTTAGATAAGAGGGCTTGTACTGAACTGTATCTTCACGGAGCCTAAATAAAGAAAAAGAGTCAAGGAGCATGAAAGTTGATGGCATTGTCCAAGGCTGTCTGCTCGAGGGAGGTGCAGACGCAGATGTCTCTGTGGCCTCTTGCCGAGTGGAGGGCATGGGTGGTTGAGTTCATCTAGACTGATGTCATTGGCCACTGGGATTGCTCAACATCCCGCTTGTTCTGATTTCTTCTTCACCAGGAGATTCTCTGTTTACAATCCGGCCATCCATGTGCATTTTCTCCTAGACGAGAAAGTGCTGATAAGAGACTTGAGTCCTGATTCCTGAAGCTGTTAGTGTTTTTCATCATAAATTAGAGAATTATTACAATGATGTTTAACTTCTAGAAGACAATATCTACTGCCTCTTCTGATACATCTTGTGAAAGCTTACCTTGAAGAGGGTGGAAGTCATCCAACAGTGTCAATATGTCTGCCAATTTTAGAAATATCGACCACAGATTCAAAGTGCTTCAATACCCTGCACGATCCAAATGAAACTGCTAGTTTGTGATTCACGCTCCAGAAGCCATGATGCAGAAGGAAACGTTCCTTCTGTGGTTGTTTTGCTATCCAACTTAGGGTCTGAGTCTCTTTGAATCAGCAAACATGTTTATTTGCCATGGATTGAGGACCTACTATGCATAAGAAGCCGTTCCAGGTGACTTACATACATCCAAATCGTCCTCACAGTCTAGCAAACTTTGCATTTTACCCATGAAGAAGCAGATGGTCAGAGAAGTTGGTTAATATCCCCAAGCACACATGCTAGGATATGGTCAGGTTTCTCTTGCTTCAGCCTTCTTCTTCACTAGAAATATCACATTATTAAATTTATCAACGTTCCCCCTTTCTGCGATTAAAAATTTTCTGTCATGCTAACTGGAAATCATTTTTTTCCCCTTCATTTGGTAAATAATTATCACAAGTTAAGAATTCCAGGAGAAATAAATAATTCATATTGTCAGGAGACATTCTGAAAGAAGACAAGGTCAGTCCCATGGCCAAATAAGTGGGGCAACCTCCGTGGTGCTTGGGTGACTCCCTGAAATGCAGAGGCACCAACAGCAGGTTACACAGCAGGCAGCTGCTCCAAGGAGAGTTAAACGTGGGACATGGCAACAGTCAACACAACCAAAATGATCATTAGTTGCTTACCATGTGTCAGGAACTGTGCTAAGCATTTGGAGTGCATTTAACTCTTACAGCAAACCTATGAAGAAATTGAGGTGCAGAGATATGAGGTAACTCACTCAAGGTACCATACCTAGTAAATCGAAGCGACCAGATTCAAGTTCGGGTTTCGTTTGGCTCCAAAGTCCATGCGTTACTACGTTGAGAATCTATCTTCCAGTTACAATAAACTTGTATTGAATGAACATTTTGTGCCTGGCACTGTGGTCATGATGTTGTTGTTGTTCAGTCACCCAGTCGTGTCTGACTCTTTGCAACTCTTTGGACTGCAGCACACCAGGCTTCCCTGCCATTCACCATCTCCTGGAGCTTGCTCAGAATCATGCCCACTGAGTTGGTGATGCCATCCAACCCCATCTAATCCTATGTCATTCCCTTCTCTTCACATCTTCAATCTTTCTCAGCATCAGGGTCTTGATGATATATGCACATAGATTTTCATAACTTAATTTCTCTTTTCCATTAGTTTGTTTGGGTGGCATAAGGCAGGCAGTTTATGCTACATGGTCTGGCCCCTCTTAGAAGATGTTCAAATAATTTATTTTTGACAATCTAGCTACAGTGATGCTAAAGAAATAAATTAAGGATTACAAGATACCATGATGATGATCAGATCAGATCAGTTGCTCAGTCGTGTCCAACTCTTTGCAACCCCATCAACTGCAGCACGCCAGGCCTCCCTGTCCATCACCAACTCCCGGAGTTCACTCAGACTCACGTCCATCGAGTCAGTGATGCCATCCAGCCATCTCATCCTCTGTCATCCCCTTCTCCTCCTGCCCCCAATCCGTCCCAGCATCAGAGTCTTTTCCAATGAGTCAACTCTTCGCATGAGGTGGCCAAAGTACTGGACTTTCAGCTTTAGCATCATTCCTTCCAAAGAAATCCCAGGGCTGATCTCCTTCAGAATGGACTGGTTGCATCTCCTTGCAGTCCAAGGGACTCTCAACAGTCTTCTCCAACACCACAGTTCAAAAGCATCAATTCTTTGGTGCTCAGCCTTCTTCACAGTCCAACTCTCACATCCATACATGACCACAGGAAAAGCCATAGCCTTGACTAGATGAACCTTTGTTGGCAAAGTAATGTCTCTGCTTTTGAATATGGTATCTAGGTTGGTCATAACTTTCCTACCAAGGAGTAAACATCTTTTAATTTCATGGCTGCAGTCACCATCTGTAGTGATTTTGGAGCCCAGAAAAATAAAGTCTGACACTGTTTTCACTGTTTCCCCATCTATTTGCTATGAAGTAGTGGGACCGGATGCCATGATCTGAGTTTTCTGAATGTTGAGCTTTAAGCCAACTTTTTCACTCTCCACTTTCACTTTCATCAAGAGGCTTTTGAGTTCCTCTTCACTTTCTGCCATAAGGGTGGTGTCATCTGCATATCTGAGGTTATTGATATTTCTCCCGGCAATCTTGATTCCAGTTTGTGTTTCTTCCAGTCCAGCGTTTCTCATGATGATAATTACAGTTTACTGGTGTGCTGTGATTTACGGGGTCGCAAAAAGTCGGACTGAACTGAACTGAAGGGCTAACTCTGTGGCAGGTATCTGACTAAGCACATTATGTGTAATATCCTATTTGATTATTGTTGTTCAGTCACCAACTCGTTTGAACTGCAGCACACTAGGCTTCCCTGTTGTTGACCATCTCCTGGAGTTTGCTCAGACTCATGTGCACTGAGTCGGTCATGCCATTCAACCATCTCATCCTTTGCTGTCCCCTGTCCACCTGCCTTCAATTTCTCCCAGCCTCAGGGTCTTTTCCAATGAGTTGGTTCTCCCCATCAGGTAGCCAAAGTATGAAACTTCAGCTTCAGCATCAGTCTTTCCTTTGAGTATTCAGAGTTGATTTCCTTTGGGATTGACTGGTTTGATCTCCTTGCCATCCAAGGGACTCTCAAGAGTCTTTCAGCACCACAGTTCAAAAGCATCAATTAATTCTTTGGTGCTCAGCCCTCTTTATGGTACAGCTCTCACATCCATACATGACTACTGGAAAAACCATAGGTTGACTAGACGGATCTTTGTTGGCAAAGTGATATCTTTGCTTTTTAATACACTGTCTAGGTTTGTCATAGCTTTTCTGCCAAGGAGCAAGCCTCTTTTAATTTCATGGCTGCAATCACTGTCTTCTGTGATTTTGGAGACGAAGAAAATAAAGTCTCTCACTGTTCCCACTTTTTCCACATCTATTTGCCATGAAGAGATAGGACTGAATGTCATGATCTTAGTTTTTTAATGTTGCATTTTAGCCAGCGTTTTCACTTTCCTCTTTTACCTTCATTGAAAGGCTCTTTAGTTCCTCTTCACTTTCTGCCATTAAAGTGGTATCATCTGCATATCTGAGGTTGTTGATATTTCTCCCAGAACTCTTGATTCCAGCTTGTGATTCATCCAGCCTGGCATTCTGCATGATGTACTCTGCATGTAAGTTAAGTAAGACAGGTGACAATATACAAGTGTTTATGTACTCCTTTCCCAATTTGGAACCAGTCTGTTGTTCCATGTCCAGTTCTAACTATTGCTTCTTGACCTGCATACAGGTTTCTCAGGAGGCAGATAAGGTGGTCTGGAAAATTCTCTTTAAGAATTTTCCACAATTTATTGTGATTCATATAGTCAATGAAGCAGAAGTAGATGTTTTTCTGGAATTCTCTTTTTCTATGATCCAATGAATGTTGGCAATTTGATCTCTGGCTCCTCTGCCTTTTCTAAATCCAGCTTGTACATCTGGAAGTTCTTGGTTCATGTACTGTTGAAGCCCAGCTTGAAGGGTTTTGAGCATTACCTTGCTACCATGTGAAATGAGCACAATTGCACAGTAGTTTGAACATTCTTTGGCATTGCCCTTGTTTAAGATTGGAATAAAAACTGACCTTTTCCAGTCCTGTGGCCACTGCTGAATTTTCCAAATTTGCTGGCATATTGGGTGCAGCACTTTCACAGCATCATCTTTTAGGATTTGAAATAGCTCAACCAGAATTCCATAACCTCCACTAGCTTTGTTCATGGTAATGCTTCCTAAGGCCCACTTGACTTTACACTCCAGGATGTCTGGCTCTAGGTGAGTGACCACACCATCGTGGTTATCCAGGTCATTAAGACCTTTTTTGTACAATTTTTCTGTGTATTCTTGCCACCTCTTTTTAATCTCTTCTGCTTCTGTTAGGTCCTTACCATTTCTGTCATGTATTGAGCCCATCTTTGCATGAAATGTTCCCTTGGTATCTCTGATTTTCTTGAGGAGATCTCCAGTCTTTCCCATTCTATTGATTTTGGTGTTCTCACAGGAGAAGAAGAGCACATGTCTTTTACTCCTCCATCCCGACTGTACGCCTATTTGATTTCTTTGCACCAATGCTGTGATGCAGGTACAGAGTAAGCAAATATCTCCAAGAATCCTTAGACAAGGCAAAGATAAAGGCATGACTTCCCTACATTGATTGAGGCACAGTTGGAAGGAAGCTATAGAAGAGAGGGATTTTGAGAAATGAAACCCATGGAAAACAATTGACCCCAGAAGATGCCCCAAGCATGAGTGGAAACTTTATCTACAACAGAGCTGGCATTGCATATTGTTGGAGAAAGTGTAGACCATTCAGCAGTTGGTGTAAGGAAAATAACTGGATCCCTACCTCACACCACACACAGCAACCAGTTAAGTATGCAAAGGAAAGCTTCAAAACTTATAGCAGAAAACACAGGAGAATATCAATCTGATCTCAATGCAGGAAAGAATTTTCTAAACAAGAATAAAAAGTGCAAGTCATGAAGGAAAGTATTGTCAAACTCAGTGCCGTTAAAATTAAAAAATTCTATTTATCAAAAGGGGCAAAATGAATGTGAAAGAAAGCTACAGTCTGGGAAAAGAAACATGCAGAACATATAACCAACAAACAAATTTATCCAGAAAAAAATATGTTTTATAATATACATATTGTATGTATAAAACACATATATGCACTTGATAGCAAACATATGTATAACACACATATCTTAGAAATTAATTTTCAGAAAGACTAAAGCTAGGTGAAAAAACAAACAAAAGGCACGGAAAGGCATTTGACAGAAGAGAAAGCATAATGCCCAATAAACACGTAAACACTCTCAATCTCATTTATAATTAGGAATGTGGAAATTAAGCCTGGAAGAGATACCATTTTCCAGCCCCCAAATTGATAAAGCATTTTAGAACATGTTGGTGAGGCAACTGTGAGATATATACACACAAATTATATCCTTATATACTGTTGATGGGAATATAAATTATTCCAAACATTTTGAAAATAATTTGGCATTATCTAGTAAAGTTGAACACACACATAAAATGTTCTGTTACCTAGCAATCCCAGAGATGTGTAAACACACCACATACACACTTAGCCTCAGATCAACTCTAATGTGTGTACAACATGAGACATATACAAAAATGTTCATGATAGCATCTTCTTTGTAGTCACAAAACAATAAGAAACAATTTACCAAGAGAAGAATGGACCATTTCTGCCATACTTACACAATACCTTACCATAATGAAGAGGAATGAACTTTAGCTGCATGTGTCAACAGGAATGCATCTTTCCAAAAAAATGCCAAGTGAAAAAGCTCACATTGCAGAATATATGCAATGTGATAACAATTATGGAAAGTCCAGAAACAGGCAAAACGGAACTGCAGGTTGCTAAGGCATGTGTGGAAATCTATTTTTCTGTTCTGAGTAATGGAATCATATACACAGACTTTAGACTTGTGCTTACTTTGGGAGAAGGAAGATCAGGAGAATGGCATGAAGGTGGGGTGCGAAGAGGACTCCAACAGAACTGGTAACATTCTCTTTCATGAGCAGAGTGGTAAATCCATAAGGGTTCATATTAGTAGTAGTAGTAATACCTTGCACATTTGTTTCATTATACATTTTTGAAGTATGAAATAAGGTAGAATAGAGATAAAAGATGAGAAGATGGCTGGAATTGTTGGCTATATATAATATATATATTATATATATACTATATCTATATAATAACCCAAAGAAGTACTATCTCTTGGAGATACCAACCCAATATTCTCTTTTATCTTTTCCATCAACCTTCCCCATTCCTCTTACCTCCTCCTGCCAAACCAGAAAACAAAAACCAAACAAACAGATGAATGAATAACCCATAATTTAAGTGGAATCGATTATTTAAAAAGCAAGCCAAATAAAAAACTGGTTGGTAAAATGAAGATACCAAAGATATTCTCCTAAAGTCTGAGGGATGTTCTGCCATGACATTTGGTCTTCAAACATTGGTTTATTCTGTAAACTTAAAAAGAATTGAAAAAACTATGTGCAATGCATAATTTTTATGTTTACACCTAAGTTTAAGAAGAAGCCAATTCCCTATTATAAATACTGATATTTTGAAATAAACTTTATATAATTTAAAACATGTTTCCCGGGACTTCCTCTGTGGTCCAGTGGCTACGACTCCACACTCCCAAAGCAGGGGACCCAGGTTCGATCCCTGATCAGGGAACTAGATCCCACATGCCACAAAGACTGAAGATCCTGCATGCTGCAACTAAGACCCAGAGCAGCCAAATAAATACAAATATTTAAAAACTGCTCTATAAAAAAATGTTTCCAGTGAAACCCATGTGTAATCATCCATTAAAAATATACAGGAACAAGCTTTTCTTAAAGTATTGACATTTAAAGCAAGTGAAAGTTATGAAAGAAAGTGAAAGTTATCACACAGTCATGTCTGACTCTTTGCGATCCCACAGACTGTAGCCTGCCTGGCTCCTTTGTCCATGGGCTTTTCCAGGCAAGAATACTGTAGTGGGTTGCCATTCCTTTCTCCAGGGGATCTTCCCAACTCAGGGACCGAACCTGGGTCTCCTGCATTGCAAGCAGATTCTTTACCAACTGAGCCACTAAGCAAGACTGTTATATAATTTTAAAAAAGTTTCCAATGGAATCTGTGTACCATAGTGATTGATATCATTATCCGTTTAGAAATATTTGAATGAGCTCTTCTAATTGTTGCCTCATTCTTTCCTCTCTTTGATTCATATTTTCATTCCTTTACCATATGGAACTTTACCCCTGTGAAACATACTTTGCGTCATATTTTTCTACAACAAAAAATATGCATATAAACTCAGAGCTCATAAGTCTCTAAGGGTTAAAACATTCTGCTAGATTGAGTCATACAATCGTGAATGGTAAACAATGGATAAAAACACAAATACATGTTTTGGTAGTTATTATTATCAAACACAATTTTTATTGGAAATGGATCGCTTCATAATTGGATCAACTTTTTCCTTTCTTTGTTCTACTTCCTAAAAACAACCAAGTAATAGTTCTATGTTGACTATTACTGCTAAAATGGAATAGGATTCAGCAATGTTGGACAATTCTCTGCAAAGAATAATTTGTGGTCTTAAGATTTGCAATTCAGAATGCACAGATTCTGGTAAAATCATTAACAGTGTTCTGAGGAAGAAAGTCAGAAGCTTATAAAGGCAAAAGTCACAAGGTTGTTAGTTGTCTGGCAGGAATTAAATTGAATTTGATGCAGGAAAATAAATATTTATCCATAAAGGATAGACTGTCATAAGTTATCTGATTTTTTGTCATGAGTTATTTTAGGGTAGGGGTCCAACAAGTAGCTTGGGTTTCTGGAACACTGGGCAGGTGTTCTGGAGGCCTGCATTAAGAAAGTAAGTGGTCAAAGTTCAGATTTTATCAGGACCAAGACCTGCATAAGGCCCACTTCCTCAGTGGCCTCCCAGCTCCATTTTAGAGAGTTGTCTTAGCAATAAGAACTCCAGTTTGACTTTCCCGTCACAGAATCAGTACTCACTTTATTTTTTCTTTTTTTCGATAGAATGCTGAGAAGTTTTGTTCAAATTTCAGCAGTGGGTTTGGAAGTTTTGTTACAGAGATGTCATTAAATTCTTTGAATTCTTTTTGAATAAATGCTAAAAATCACTTAGTGATTTTTTTCCTCAAAATTATCTAAAAATAACTACTAGCAAATAATTCACATCTCCTTCAGCTTTGTTGAGAGCAATGAATCAACACCATTTGACTTGTGAAAATATTTGTAACCAGTTATTAGAGTTAGTCACTTTCTCAACAGTAACACGAATATTTCAAATTGTTGCTTTGCTTGGGAATCAGTGGGTTTCTGCACCCTGAGGCAATGCACCATTGTAAGCTTTGAGATGGAGGAGAGGAGGGAAGAGAAGCAGGAAGAAGTCTGTTGTAAAGGGGAGCACACAGCTTTGATCTCACTTTCTTAGATTTTAGGAAACAGTGAAAATAGGTTTTGAGGATCTAGAAATCGATTCCTTTAAGACCACTGAAGACTCTACAAGGAAAGTTCTCCAAACTCTCCAACTTGGACAGGCAAGTCTGTGGACAGGGAAGTTGGCATTGCTGGGAGCTTGCTAGAAGAGCATCGTCTCTACCCCGTTCTGAACCAAAAGAAACAGAAACTGCACGTAAAGAAATCTCATGGTTTTATCATCAACACATTGAAGTTTGCAAAGCATTGGACTAGACCGTTAGTACTCCCCTGTCCCCCAAACCTCAGTTCAGGCATTGGCTCTTGTGTGGCTTCCTTCAAACCATGGGTAATCATTTAAACCCCTCTCCAGCATCTGTGGCTCATGATTCTGACTTCAGTTCTCCCAGACGTCCCTGGTTCAGTTTCCAGCTGCCTCTGAGACTGACTGAGCTGGGCTTCTTGACTGCAGATAATTTAAAGGCTGCTTATGAAAAAGCAGATGGTCCCTAAGGGCCCCCGCTAATAAGTGGCAGCTGATGGCGCTCACTTCCTTCTCACTAATGACCAGATTTGGGAAAGACATCCGTTTTCTTCCCTGAGTGTCACTCGGACCAGCGATTTTGAATTACGGGATGTTAAGACTGGCAAGGCTCGCCTGTGTCACAAAGAGGTTTCCTCTTATCATCCTTGTGGACACCGTGACCTTATCATTAGGAGAGCTACAAATAGAACAGCTTTTTCTTTCTTTCTTTTTTTTTTTAAGGAAAAGAAAAGCCTATTCAAATAGAGAGTCAAAAGCTATTGGCTCCCGCAAGAAGAAAATGGCTGTGATTGTATCTTTGAAATGTTTTTGCCTTCCCCTGTAGTATTTCTGCTGCGTTGACAGGCATGCCATCCAAGCTGGGCCTGGCTCTCCACCCGGCCCGGGGCTCTGTGTTCAGTTCTCGTGTGTGTGGGATCCCAGACCTGTATGTAAACAAGGGGGCCTGGCGCCAAGGCCTCCTTCTTGGGTGCAAACACCCAAGTGTCAGATGAGCAGTCCATGGGAGGAAGCATTTCCCTGGCATCATTCTCGTTTTGCCCCTGCAGCAGGAAAGCCTGCATTATGCTGAACGGAGCAAGGACAGTTCAGAGTTCAAACCCTGCTCCACCGCTCACTGGCTGGGTGACTGGGCAACTGACCTAAACTCTCTCAACTGCTGAGTCTCTATCTGGAAAATGGCATGACTCAAATGGTTTCGGGAGAATTAAATGAAACTTGGAACACAAGTAGTTAAGTGGATGCTCTGTAAAAGTGGTTTTCCGCCTCCTCTCAAAACAAATGGACTGCTGCTAAGCTGCTGCTAAGTCACTTCAGTCGTGTCCGACTCTGTGCGACCCCATAGACGGCAGCCCACCAGGCTCCTCCGTCCCTGGGATTCTCCAGGCAAGAACATGGAGTGGGTTGCCATTTCCTTCTCCAATGCATGAAAGTGAAAAGTGAAAGTGAAGTCGCTCAGTCGTGTCTGACTCTTAGCGACCCCATGGACTGTAGCCCACCAGGCTCCTCTGTCCATGGGATTTTCCAGGCAAGAGTACTGGAGTGGGGTGCCATTGCTTTCTCCGAAACAAATGGACAGTGCTTCTTAAATCCATTGCCTCAAAAAGTCATGGACTCTTCAGCTAGGGAAATTCTTAAAAATTTATTATTTGCTCTCCCTGGTAGCCCAGTTGTTAAAGAATCCGCCTGCAATGCAGGAGACCTGGGTTCAATTCCTGGGTCGGGAAGATCCGCTGGAGAAGGGATAGGCTACCCACTCCAGTATTCTTGCCTGGAGAATTCCATGGGGTCACAAAGAGTTGGACATGACTGAGCAACTTCCACTTTCTTTTTTTCACCTGAAGAAACTGGAGGGGAAAATAATCTGGATGAGCCAAGATGCAGATTTTACAAAGGGCCTAATTGTGCTAATGATTATTTAAGATGATGGTGGCCAAGAAGGGACATATTTCTCTACAGCTGATTGGCCACAGATCCATACTACAGGTGGGTTTCCTTCATAGCTGAGTTGGTAAAGAATCTGCCTGCAACGCAGGAGACCCTGGTTTGATTCCTGGGTCAGGAAGATCCCCTGGAGAAGGGAAAGGCTACTCACTTCAGTATTCTTGGGCTTCCCTGGTGGTTCAGCTGGTAAAGAATCTGCCTGCAATGCGGGAGGCCTGGGGTCGATCCCTGGGTTGGAAAGATCCCCTGAAGAAGGGAAAGGCTACCCACTCCAGTATTCTGGCCTGGAGAATTCCATGGACTGTATAGTCCATGAGTCACAAAGAGTCAGACATGACGGAGCAACTTTCACTTTCACTTTTCATGTTACAGGTAATGAGAACCAAGTCAGAACAGGAACAGACAAGAAAAGAGAGGAGGCAGGACAGCGGGAGCACAGCCCTGAGAGTCCTTCAATGCGCTGTATTTGCTGCTTCGAACAGCACTTCAAATACTGAAAGTAGGTGTTAATATCAGTGCTTCTCAAAGCTCCATCCCCAGTTGGCAGCTTCAGCATCACCTGGGAGCTTGTTAGAAATGCAAGTTCTCAGGCCCTGGAGTCAGAAACCCTGGCAGTGGGCCCAGCAATCCATGTTTTAGCAAGCCTGATGCGCTTCAGACATACACTAGAGGCTCGAAATTACTGGTTTACATGCTAGCACCTTAAGCATCTTTTCTAAAGCAAAGTAAAACGACATCATAAATGTATTAGCATTTGAAATTCTTCAACTCCTTGACATATGCTGTGAAAATTCCAAGATATTATTGTCTGCTGATTCTTGCACAGTCACCAGATATAACTTCCTCCACTGCCTTGGGTGGGATTTGTTTAATCAGGAAGCAGTTAAAAAAGAGAGAAAGAGAATGATTTTGAAAATTAAGCAAATGAATTTGATCTCTTTTCTGTTCTCTAGAAATACCTTTCCTCTGGCATGACAGTATATTTATAACTTTCTTGCAAATTACACCAATCACCCAGGTTTCATTTCCCCACCTTGACAATCCCAGCTCTAGAAGCAGTCACAGTGACGCCCTGTGTGGTCTGGAGCGTGGCAACATCTGCGATGATGTGGTGGTGGCCCGCGGGCAGAAACTCTGCCTCCCCCCCACCACCGAGGGCCGTCCTACCTTCTGCTTATTCTGAATTTTCTGTGTGGTGGTTAGAAGTCAAGGAGAAAGCCACAAGTTAAAATCTGTAGCATATTCCGCCTCTTATTCATATCCTCTTATCACTGGCTGGATATGTGTCTGCCTCAACCCCCCAGCTGGGGGCTCCTCGAGGGGCGGTGTCACCCACTTAATCCCCATCTACAGGGCAGGCGTGAGACAGACGTTTATGAACGCGGCCGAAACGGACGCCCAGGGAGACCATGAGGTTCACCCAAGGCTGAGGACCCTTCTGGGAGCCCATGGTGGTTCCACCGCCTCTGTTTACTCTGTGGGGGTTTATTACTTACTTCATCTCCACGTGGCATTCTCTAGAGACTCCGTAAATGATTGACTGCAGTCACCTCCCCCTACCCCCCAATCTGCAGAGACCAGGCTTTGTAAATATAAAGGCAGCCAGCAAGTCACAGCTAAAAGCTTTGTAATGAGGACAACTCCAACATGTTATTTTCAACATTCGACTTCCAAGTTTGAATAATTCATGGAGGGGAAAAAAAAAATCTGTTGAGCTAGAAGTGACTGGGCTATTTTAATGAAAGCTGAGATTCGGAATGGTTTAGAGCTGGAGAGTCTCTGAGGAGAGCAAAGGCAGGAAGGGACTGCCTGGCACCCAGCAACCTGGGGAGCCCAGGTCTCCTCTGCCCCTCAAGGTCGCTGGCCAAGCCCTTGCAGTGGTCTGCGGCCAGTCCCAAAGCTGCGCTCAGACCCGAAGATGCCACGCCCAGCGCTTGGCCTCGAGCCCCGCAGCCTGCCACCTGACACCAAAGGTCAGGTCCAAGGGCTTCTCCCTGTCACTGCGGGCCACGGAAGACCCAGGGAGCTCAGGTTTCCTTCTCTGTCTTCAATCTAGCCCAGTTGTCTCCATAGGCTGCACATTAACCCCCCCTGGGGAGCTTTTGAAAAACTGGATGACCAGGGCCAGACCCAGAGCAATTACATCAGCCTCTGGGGTGGAGGTGGGGCTGGGGCCTCAATCTTTTTAAAGCACCCGGACCCCAGCCACCCCAGCTGATTCCAACCTGAAGGGGAATTTGAGAAACACGGAGGGCAGCCCTCTCCTTCTCTCTCGTCTCAAATTCTCTTGAAGGCCAGCACCCTTCTCTTCCTCCTGTTTTCTTTTGCTAATTCTTAGGCTTGAATACTGTAAGCATAGTTTATGTTATGGGTGCTGCCACTCATAATGAAGCGGCTTGACATTGGCACAGAAGATCCCTGGGTCAGGAAGATCCCCTGGAAAGGAAATGGCAACTCACTCCAGTATTCTTGACTGGAGAGAATCCCATGGACAGAGGAGCCTGGTGGGCTATAGACCATGGGGTCACAGAGCTGGACACAACTGAGCACGCGCACACACACACACACACACAAGGCCCTGCATCCTCTCCCGGCCCTGTCTCTGAGTTGGTTATCTCCTCCGGGTGGCCCTCCTCCAAGCCTCCACCAGGTCTCCACTGGGCCTCACTGTCCCCTGGCAGGACTACAGGCAGTCACTGCTGCACTTTCATCAGTAGCCCCCTCCTCCTGGGATCCCGCCCCCTACCCCAGGCAGGACCCCAAGCCTCAGGGAGACTGCCCTGCAGTGATCGGGCCCAGAGGGAACAATCCTTGCAGCAGCTCTTCTGTTCTTGCTGGCTAAGCGTGTGGGCGTGCAGCAGGCATTTGCTGGGGAACGTCGGCAAAAAATAAAACTTCTCAAGCTTCACTCCTGTAGACAGATTGAGAGGCCTCCCAACAGTTCAGAACTGCCGAATCTGGATCCGTCCGCCCACTTACCCCCCCAGGAAGTGGTAGGTTGAGTTTGATGTGTTTGCATTTAACAGTGGCCTAGCTTATGGGACTTGACATCATAATGGCGATGTTTTAAGATGAATAAGTCAACAGGTGGTTTTTGGACCTCACTGCTCACGGAGCACCAGGCTAGGCACTGACAAAATTGAGGGGGAGGCCACCTCTGCTAAAGGTACCTTATGGCCCGTGGCCGTGGGGAGGATTCGAGGCTCGGGGCTGCAGCAGTTGGTCTGAAGGTCAAGAAGAGCAGAGGGCTAACACTCAGCCCCAGACTCACAGGGATGAGGAAGCGAGAAAGAGCCATAAAGCGGGGAGGTCCGGGAGGGGCAAGCTGACAAGTGTGTGTTTAACTTCCCAGGATTTCAAGTCCTGCAGCTATTTACCTAACCCATGCTCACCAACCATACTGCAGACTCCACACTGTTTTAATCTTGCCTTTCTGACCTCCAAGCACATTTGCAGCCAGCAGAGAGCTGGGCAAACTCTATCCCAAGCCAGCTGCAGCCTCCTCCCCAAGCCTCTCTCTCCCTCTGCGGGTGTGTCTCTCTCCCTGGCTGACTCCCACACGCCGTCTCCCTTGCCATCTCTTAGATACAGAACATTTTTTTTCTTCATGGCTAAGTAGAGAAATCCAAGCTCTCAGCCTTTTCTCAAAGCAAGAATGAACATAACTGGTAGAAATAATCAATACAAAACAAGATTGACAACTTCTAACACTACGATACAGGGGGAAAAGAATGACTTGACTGAAAATTACCTAAAGAATCAAAACTTGACAAAATGTGGGACTGCAAATCCGGGAACAGCTGGATTTGGTAGAAATACTGGCCACAAAGAGAAAGTCACAAAGGCAGATGTTATAACTGGTAAAACTTGGCCTGGACAAAAACCAGATGGTGAATCAAATTTCATTGTAAAATTTAAACAGGAAAAGAATTGATGCCAGTGAAGATAATTCCAATAAACTTTAATAAAAAATGGTAAAACTGGAAACTAATTGTGCTGTAGGGAAAACTAATGAGTGAATTTCTTTACTTAATGACACTTGTTCTAGAAGTTACTTTCTTGGTAGAAATCTATCAATGTTGGCATAATTCTGATTAAACTATGTAAAGGCCAAACTTCCATTAGCATTTAAATAATGATCAGTAACTATCAGGCCTCCCCAGAAGCAGCAAAGTGGGAGCTGAACTGCCACTCCAGGATGGGGCCTGGGAATCTGGATTTCAAAAAGAATGTTTCAGATAAGCCATCTGTTAAAAAATATATTGGGGGGTGATGACTAGAGAAGTCTGAACATGGAAGGATATTAAATAGTGCTAAGAAATTGTTTCTATTATTTTTAGGCATAACAATGTTATGATATGATGTCATGTTTCTTAAACATGGACAGAATTGTCTTTCCCCCCAAATTCGTTATGTTGAAGCCCTAACCCCTAATGTGACTGTATGTGGAGATAGGTCCCTTAAAGATCAAATCAAGGTTAAGTGAGGCCATAAGGGTGGGGCCCCGGTCCCACAGGACTGGGGTCCTTATGAGGAGGAGGAGACACCGTGAGTGCACGCATAGAGAAAGGGCCACGTGAGCATGCCAAAAAGCCCAGAGGCCTCAGGAGAAGCCAAACCTGCCAGCACCTTGATCTTAGATGTCCAGCCTCCAGAACGGTGAGAAACAAATTTCCATTGTCGAGGTCACTGAGGTTACGGCCTTTTGTTTTGGCAGCCCTGGCAAACCAAGGCAAGTCTTTACATAGTAGAGATCCCTCCTGAATTATTTATGAGTGGAGCAGTATGATGTCTGAGATCTGCTTTAAAATACTCCAGAAATAAAAATAGAGAGCTGGTGGGGGGATAGATGAAACAAGACGGGCTAAAAATGGACAATTACCAGAGCTCAGTAACAGGTACACAGAAGTTTATCATACTCTCCTCTTCTACCGTAGGGCATGTTTAAAAATATTCAAAGAAGTTTTAAAAATTGACTTGGATCATTGTAAGATGATTTTGATGCACACAAGTAGGCAATTACCGAAAGGGGTTCTCATTAACTTGTGTTCTAACCTGGGTTGGTATGACCTGGAATAAATGTGTCACTAACACTTATCTATAAATAAAGTTTTAACTAAATATAATAAGGCAGTAGGGAAAGGAATCAAAATGCCAACTGCAGGCAGTGGGACTGTTGGTGAGGGAAATTAGGCAGGGAAGAGGGAATCAGCATTTATTGAGCACCTGATGAATCCTAGGTGCTTCATAGCCGTTAACTTTGGATGCTCACATTGGTTTTAAATTTTAAAATCTTTTTATTATCAAGCTATTATATGAAGAAACTAAGGCCCAGAGAGAATGAATGAATTCACATACTACAGAGTGACTGACTCAGCTGGGAGTCGAATCCTATCCGTCTGCCTCCAAAGTGTGCATTCTTTTCCCTAGCTGTTACCTTGAAGAAAGAAATGGCACCCCACTCCAGTACTCTTGCCTGGAAAATCCCATGGACCGAGGAGCCTGGTGGGCCGAAGTCCATGGGGTCGCTAGGAGTCGGACACGACTGAGCGACTACACTTTCGATTTACCTCCTTCCTGGATATTGCCAAGTGACAGATCACAAAGGGCAGAGGAATTCTGACGAAGATGAGGTCATGAAGAGATAGGCCCAGGACAGACTAACGGAGGACTTGAACTCAGAGGTAGGTCCTGGAGGTGGAGTGCAAGGGCATCCCTGGATTGCGGAGGGACGGCCAGAGGAGGAGCCTGGTGGCACATGGAGATGGAGAGGGCTCCGAAGCTCCTGGGAGAGAGGCTGGGGGCAGGGTGGGGGCATGGGCCTGCAGGGATGCTGTCCCAGGACTGGGGCCCGGCAAGACTGGTGAGAAGAGCAGATTTCAGAAAGAGGTGGGAAGATGAGGCCTCCTTCGACAGGTGAGGGAAGTCGGGAGGAGGCTGTTCCAGGTGGGGAGGAGAAAGGGCTCAATTCAGGTTGGATGTGCAGAACTGGGGACGACTGCGGAACACCCGAGTAAAGAAGGCCCGATGGCAGCTGGGGTGACAGAATGTTGGATTTGAAAAGTCATCTGACCTGCTGCTTCTTTCAAGAAATGTGAATCCTGGGGACTTGCCTGGTGGCCCAGTGGTTGAGAATCTGCCTTCCAATTCAGGAGACACAGGTCTGATCCCTGGTCACTGCACTAAGATCCCACATACCTCGGGCAACTAGCCTGTTTGCCGCAATTACGTGCATCACAAGTAGAAGCCCTCAAGCCAAAATGAAAGACCCCATGTGGCGCAACTAAGATCCGATGTGGCTGAATGAATAAACAAATATTTTTTTAAAAGAAGAAAGAAAGGAGAATCTAGGAAATAATCAGGGAGTGCCCTGGGATACACAGAAGATTTTGGCTCCTTAATCTAGTTACACCACGCTTCAGAATGTAACCGTCCATTCTTTGCTCTCCTGTATGTTCCGGCAGAGTACTGGGGACTCAGCAGAGGGAGGGAGATGCCTTTTGACTGACCTTCCTGCTTCCGCCCTGCTATCCCCTCCAGTTATTTTTTTCTCAGGCAGTAGCCATTAGAGTTGCTCTGCTACCTGGAATAGTCTGTGTAAATGCACTAAATGTAAAAGGAACTTTCTGGATGCTGATGGAATGCATACCCTGTGCAGTTATGTAAGACACAGGCCTGAGAAAGCGATCCTATAAAAAGGATCCGGCCCTCCTCTGCTGCCTGAACACATGAGCCACACCCTAGCCTGAGAACATGTGCACAGGCGCCGCCCTCTCCCTAGAAAGCTCTTCTGATGCTGTTTTGTGTGTGTGTGTGTGGTGCTTTATTATTTGTTTCTTTTTAATGTAGTAGGCATTTTAACTTAAAAAAAAATTGACCATCCGCTCTCATTGGAATAGAAACTCGACAAGGGCAGGGCTCTGTGTCCTGTCTGTTTATGGCTATAAAAACAGTGCCTGGCACACAGCAGGCACTCAGTGAGTGAATTACAGCATAACAGGGCGACAGGCTAACATAAAGACCTGGACAAAATTGCCGCAGAATTTAAAAGGGGCACCAATCCCACCTCCCTGACAGTGTCAGGGCAAGATTCCCGAAGAGGTGACCATCGAGCTGGGACTTGAAAGAGAGGTAAGTGGGTCAAGGCAGATGTGGCTGGTTGAATAATGACCCCCAAAGATATCCAGGTCTTGATTCCTGGAGACTGTGAATGTTACTGCATAGGATAGAAATGACTTACAGATGTGATTAAGTGGTATCTTGAGATGGGGAGAGAAAGTGTTAGTTGATCAGTCATGTCTGACTCTTTGTGACCCCATGGACTGTAGCCCTCCAAGCTCCTCTGTCCATGGAATTCTCCAGGCAAGAACACTGGAGTGGGCTGCCATTTCCTTTTCCAGGGATCTTCCCAACCCAGGGGTCGAACCCAGGCCTCCCACATAGCAGGCAGATTCTTTACCATCTGAGCCACCAGGAAAGCCCGTGAGATGGGGAGATTATCCCGTATTATCCTGTGGTGGGCCCTAAGTGCAACCACAGGTGTCCTGAAGGAGGGATTTAAAAGCAGCAGAACGTTTGATGAGGAAACAAGGCCCTTTACTGCTGCCTTTGGAGGTGGAGGAGGGAATCATGAGCCAAGGCATGCAGAGAACGAAGCTTCAGAGGCTGGAAATGAGGAGGAAGCCAGTTCTTCTCCAGAGCTTTCTGAGGGAGCATGGCCCTGCTGGCACCTTGACTTTGGATGAATGGAACCGACATCAGGCAAGAGAATAAAAAGATTGGTTTCAGTGGTGGTGTTGATAACTCAGGTGTGAGGATGAACTAGGTTCGGAGAAGGGCTCAGGAAACTGGGGCAAAATTACAGGTGGGATATCCAGGTGATGTCCTGGACAAGGCTGGAGGCCAAAGGAACTCTGTGCTCATCGGCTTTTCCGTAAACAGTCCCGTGGAGAGAAGGTCAGTATTCCTAGAAGAGGCCTAGTCCGCTGGATGGACTTGAAACAAGTGTTTCCTCATGATGTGGTCAGCTATTGCATTTTCGCCCTTCATCTCTAATCTGACTTTGTAGAATGCTTGCTTTCTGACCAGAATATGTGTTCTGTTTCCCTCGTGAGCACTCAGCTCTAGGAAGCAGCAGATTTGATTAGTCATTCTTCCCTGAACAAGAGGCCAGCTGCCCTGGGAAGCCTACCCTGCTAAGTGTTCTTTGCATTTCTCCTTGAATGCCTTCAACACCAGGGCCTCATTACCATCTTGTAAGACAATATATTCTCGCTGTTAGTGTGTGTGCATGCACGCGTGCTCAGTCGCTTCAGTATGTCCAACTCTTAGTGACCCCATGGACCTGCCTGGCTCCTCTGTCCATGGGATTTTCCCAGCAAGGACACTGAGTGGGTTACCATTTCCTCCTCCAGGGGATCTTCCAGACCCAGGGATGGAACCTGCAACTCCTGCGTCTCCTGCTTTGCAGGCAGATTGTTTACCGCTAAGCCCCAGGGGAAAGCCCTTTTAAGGCTGAAACTGCCCAGAGTTTTCTTTTGGTTCTGAGGCTTGACCATTGGCACAAAAAGATGTGTTTCATGGCCCTAGGTCTGGAGTCAAAAAGAACTGGGTTTAAGTTCAGACTCTGCTCCTTACAGCGAACTTGGTCTCTTTGTCTACCCTAGTTTGCTCGATAGTAAAATGGGGATAAAATGACAATCTACCTTATGAGGCTGTGAAAAAGCATGATACCTGACACATGGCAAATGCTCACTAAATGCTAAATATTATTATGGATGTTAGATGTCATTTGAACATCGCTTCAAAAAGCACTACATGATGATATGTGCCTTCTTCAGAGGAGAGGGGTAGAGACCCTTAATAGTTGTCCCTCAGAGTCCCCACTGAGTTGTGAGTGGATGTGGATGTTGGCCTTTTTGAATTAAATGTATGTTAAGCATAGATATGACGTGTGGACACTCATTCAGGACATGTGGAAGGTATAATCAAGGTATCCCCCAGGAGTTATTCCTGCCTACTTAGAAAAAGAAAGAATTTGCTTTCCATTTACCAAACAGCAGGCCAGCATAGTAAGGAGGGATTGATTTCCTCAGCATTCCATTAGCTCAAGTCTTTAAAGAGAGCATAACGCACTCCAGTGGTAAGAGGGATTGCGTCATCCAGGAGCGGAACGGGCCCTGGAGAAGAATCTGGCTGGAGTCGCAGCTTTCATTCAAAGGGAATAATCCCACTCCTCTCCACATTCGCCACGTATGTTTTCTTAAAAAGATTCTTTCAAGTCTGGCAGCTGAGACTCACATTTCCGATCCGGACACCCGTTTCATAACCAGCTCAGCTGCTGACCCAGTTAAATAATAATGAGCGATTTTCATAAATCTAAACGTTCCCTCAGAAGAACCCAGTGGAAGAGGCTGCAGGGTGGTGCTTGGGGGTAAGTCATCAGCAGTGGTGTCAAAGCCCATTTGATTGATGGCATTGAACATCAGCTGTCTGCACACCCGCAAACCGCCGGTGGGAGAGAAGGGGAAATCTAGTGAAGCCTCTGGTGGTTTTGTCCACCTGGAATTTACACAAGTGAGCGTTAGAGACTGGGAGGAGGAAATCCTGCTTTCTGCACAATTCAGTGATTTCCCCCCACCCCCACCCCCACTGAAGAAAGGCTGCTTCCTGGAGGGCTTTGTGGGAAATAGAGCCACTTGGCAGATGCATAACAACACACAGGGCAGGGCAGTTGGCAGGGGGTTCGGGGGGAGGGGTGCCCTGATTTGTAGAAATTGCTAATTTCTGTTGTGTAGATACTTTCACACAGTCTATTTCAAGTCACCAGCTTGACATCACTGGATGTGGTCTTGGGGAGAGATGGACACACCACTTCAGAGGGTTTCCATCATTCAGATACCATAGATATAAATGAACTCAGGAGCATGGATAATAGTGAAATGTAGCAAAATAATTGGAAATTTTGAGTATTTTTTAAAAAATATATTTAGATATAAATTTATATAATTTGGTTTTTAATTGAAGTATAGTTGATTTAATTTAATTGAAGTATATAGTTGGGCTTCCCTGATAGCTCAGATGGTAAAGAATCTCCCTGCAATGCAGGAGACCCCGGTTCAATTCCTGGGTCAGGAAGATGCCCTGGAGAAGGGATAGGCTGCCCACTCCAGTATTCTTGGGCTTCCCTGGTGGCTCAGCTGGTAAAGAATTCACCTGCAATGCGGGAGACCTGGGTTTGATCCCTGTGTTGGGAAGATCCCCTGGAGAAGGGAAAGGCTATTCCATGGACTGTATAGTCCACGGGGTCACAAAGAGTCGGACACGACTGAGCGCCTTTCACACTTTCACACGTAGTTGATTTACAATGTTGTGCTAGTTTCAGGTGTGCAACAAAGTGATTCAGCTATGTATTCTTTTCCATCGTTGTGGTTTGGTACAGGACCCTGAATATAGTTTCCTGTGCTATTCGGTAGGTCCTTGTTGTTCGTCTATTTTATACATATAGTAGCGCGTATCTGTGAATCCCAAACTCCTGATTTATCCCTCCCTGCCCCAATAATTTGATTTTTAATTATGGCTGTGTTTAACAGCTAGCTCTCAGAATTCCTGAAATTATAGCAATTACCAGTTCATATGAGCCAATACAAGTGGCTCCAGCTCACCCCTGACTTGTGGCTGCTGCTGCTGCCAAGCCGCTTCAGTCGTGTCCGACTCTGTGCGACCCCATAGACGGCAGCCCACCAGGCTCCGCCGTCCCTGGGATTCTCCAGGCAAGAACACGGAGTGGGTTGCCATTTCCTTCACAGTTTCCTTGTGGCACTTAAAAAGAACACACACTCCTTGGGGACCAGGGATGAAGGCCTGTCAGCTTCTCTGAGGTCCAGCCCCACGCCTAACCGCTCACGGACTCACTCATCGTTTCACGTTTTTCATTCGTTTCTTCTCGGTGGCGGCGTCTGCGTCGCTGCCTGCGGGCTGCCTCCGGTTCGGGTGAATAGGGCTCCTCTTCCTTGTGCTGCGCGGCTTCTCACTGCGGTGGCCCCCTTGCTGCGGGGCACAGGCTCTAGGGTGCTCAGGAGCTGTGCTGCACGGGCTTAGTTGACCCGGGGCGTGTGGAATCTTCTCGGACCAGGGATCAAATCAGCGTCCCCTGAATTGGCAGGTGGATTCTTAGCCCCCGGAGTCCCTCATCCACTTTTTGTTTATTAGAGCAGATGCTGGGCCCTGCACATCCTGACGGAACCAAGAGAAGCTCAACACGGACAAGGGAGCTGACTCCGGGGGAGTGTGATGAGAAGCGGGCAGAGATGGAGACAGGCAAAGTGCCAGGCTCCTGGACTGAAGCCTGGGAGGCTGCTGGTTTGACCTCTGAGGCTCTCTGCCACAGTGGCTGTTTCCCCTTCGGGATACACTCTCCTCTCTCGGCTCCAGGACGCGGCTCTCTCCTGGTTCTCCTCCCTCCTGCTCGCAGCGCTTCCTTAGACTTATTTACCGGCTTCTCTTCATAACCTCCAATGTCACAGCATCCCAGGTCCCAGTCCCTGGACCCCTTCTCTTCCCTACCTGCCCTCCTCAGTGGTGATTTATCCAGTGTCATGGCTGTCGATCACGCCTTTCCAGCTTTGACCCCGCCTCTAAACTCCAGTCTCCTTTATCCAGTTGCCTATTTGAAAACCCTACCAGACAGCTAGTAGGTAAGTCAGCTCACCACGCTGAACCTCTGACCGTCTGTCCTCTACAACTGGTTTCTCCTTCATCCCCCCATCCCAGGCAACACAACTCTAGCCTTCTAGTTGTTCAGGGGCTCAAAACCTATAAGGCATCCTTGAGTTCTCTCTTTTTTTCATCCCCCAGATCCAATTAATTGGCCAAGATTGTGGACTCTACCTTCAAAACACTCCACATGTAACCACGTCTTAGCTCCTCCACTATCTTTTCTATGGACTTAGCCATCATCATCTCTCACCTGGATATTTCAATAGCCCCCTAATAAGTCTCCCACCCCAACTGTTCATCCCATCCCATCACCTGCAATCTAATCTCAACATAGCAGCCAGATCAATCCTGTTGAGAACATTTTAAAGCTCATTTCATTTACCTCATAGAAATTTCATGCATATTACAGTGTTTGGCATATGCCATACTGTTGCATTTAAATTCACAGGCTATTTATTCTACCACATGATATCATGATGTCTAATAAAGACATACCACAGAGACATTGTAGATTCAGCTCCAGACCACTGCAATAAAGTGAATATTCCAATAAAGTGAGTCACACAAATTTTTTTTGTTTCCCAGTACATATAAGAGTTATCTTAACACTATACTGTAGCATTTTAAGTGTGCAACCACATTATCTCTTAAAAAATGTACATGCCTTAATTTAAAAGTATTTTATTGCTGAAAAACGCTAACCATCATCTGAGCTTTCAGAGAGTTGTAATCTTTTTGCTGGTGGAGGATCTGGCCTCAGTGGCTGTTAACTGATCAGGGTGGTGCTTGCTGACAGCTGGAGTGGCTGTGGCAATTTCTTAGACAACAATTAAACAACAATAAATTTTGCCACGTCAGCTGACTCTTCCTTTCATGAATGACTTCTCTGTAGTATGAGATGCTGTTTGATAGCATTGTACCCGTGTATTTAGAGAACTTCTTTCAAAACTGGAGTCGCTCTTCTCAAACTCTGCCACGGCTTTGTCAACTAAGTTATGCATTACTCCAAGTCCATTGTGATTTCAACAAGCATCACGGCATCTTTACCAGGAATAGGTTTCATCTCAAGAATCCACTTTCTCTGCTTATCCATAAGAAGCAACTCCTCATCCATTCAGATGTAATCATGAGACTGAGCAGTTCAGTCACATCTTCAGGCCCCACTTCTAATGCTAGCTCTCCTGCTGTTTCTACCACATCTGCAGTTGTTTCTTCCACTGAAACCTTTAACTCATCAAAGTCTCCCATGAGGGCTGGAATCAACTTCTAAACTTCTGTTAATGTTGGTATTTTGACCTAGTCCCATGAATCATGAGTGTTCTTCATGGTATCTAGAATGGTGAATCGTTTCCAGCAAGTTTTCAATTGACTTTGCCCAGATCCTTCAGAGGGATCACTCTTTATGGTAGCTATAGCTTTATGAAATGTATTTCTTAAATAATAAGGCTTGAAAGTCAAAATTGCTCCTTGGTTCGTGGGCTACAGAATGGATATGGTGTTGGCAAGTGTGGAAACAGCTTGAATCTCATGGTATTTGTCCCTCAAAGCCATTGGGTGACCAGGTGCATTGTCAATGAACAGTCATGTTTTGAAAGGAATCTTTTCCTCTGATCTCAGTAATGGAGTTGACATATTCAGTAAATCATGTTGTAAATAGATGTGCTGTCATCCCAGCTTTGTTCCATTTACAGAGAACAGAGTAGGTTTAGCATAATTATTAAGGCCCCAGGATTTTAGGAATGGTAAATAAACATTGGCTTCAACTTTAGCCTCTAGCAAGAAAGTCAGCCTATTCTTTGAAGCTTTGAAGCCAGGCATTGACTTCTCCTCTCTAGCTATGAAAGTCCTGGGAGGCATCTTCATCCAGTAGAAGGCTGTTTCATTGACATTGAAACTATGCTGTTTAGCGTAGCTAATGGCATCTTAGCCAGATCTTCTTGATAACTTGCTGCAGCTTTTACAAAACGCACTTGTTACTTCACTTTGCACATCTATGTTACAGAGCTTCTCTCCTTAAACCTTGTGAACCAACCTCTGCGAACTTTAAACTTTGAACTTCTCTTCTGCAGCCTCCTTGCCTCTCTCGGCCTCCCCAGAATTGAAGAGAGTTGGGGTCCTGCTCTAGATCAGGGAATTGGTGGAATTCCCTGATTAATGTCTCTGGAATCTTAAGGGAATTGGTGGCTTAAGGGATTTGATCTTCTATTTGGACCACTCAAACTTTTCTCCATATCAGTAATAAGGCTGTTTTGCTTTCTTATCACTGGTTTACTGGAACAGCACTTTTCATTTCCTTCAAGAGTCCCCTTTGCATTCATTCGCATCTTGGCTAACTGTTTGGCACAGCAGACCTAGCTGGTGGCCTGCCTGGGCTGTTGACATGCCTTCCTCACTGAGCTTAATCATTTCCAGCTTTTGATTCAGAGTGAGAGCTGTGTGACTCTTCCTTTCACTTGAACACTTAGAGTCACCGTAAGACTATTAATTGGCCTCATTTCAATCTTGTCGTGTCTCAGGGAACCAAGAGGCCTGAAGAAAGGGAGGGAGAGCAGTCAGAACACGCTCACCATTTATGGGTCAAGTTCATTACCTGACAAGGGCATGCACTGAGGTGCCCCACAACAATGACAATGGTAACATCAGAGATAGCTGATCACAGATCACCAACATAATAATAATGAAAAACTTTGAAATATCACCAGAATTGCCAAAATATGACACAGAGACATCAAGTGAGCAAAAGCTATTGGAAAAATGGAGCCAATCAGTAGATTTTCTCTGGGCAGGGTTGCCACAGACTTTCAATTTGTCTAAAAAAAAATACAAAACAAAAACCCACTATCTGTGAAGCATAAAGAAAGCACAGGTATGCCTTTATTGAATTTTGTTGGTTCTCAAAGATGAATGGCTTGTGCTTTGAAGAGATGCACCCACAGATGCAGGCAGCAGGATTTCAGAGCGGAGCCAATGCTGAGCTGCAATACACACAGTGCCTTCAGAAGAGCTATTTTAATAGCTGAGACTAATTTAGTTGTTTTGAGAAAAATTTCTAATTTAGTAACATGAAGAAGAAAATTTCCTTGTCTTCTTTTCCTTAGCAAGCATATATTCAATGTCTGCACCCATCTCTGTGTCCATTTTTTAAAAATTAAGATATAATTTCAGCTCAGTTCAGTTGCTCAGTCATGTCCAACTTTTTGAGACCCCATGGACTATGGTACGCCAGGCCTCCCTGTCCATCACCAACTCCCGGAGTTTACTCAAACTCATGCCCATAGAGTTAGTGATGCCATCCAACCATCCCATCCTCTGTTGTCCCCTTCTCTTCCTGCCTTCAATCTTTCCCAGCATCAGGGTCTTTTCCAATGAGTCAGCTCTTCGCATCAGGTGCCCAAAGTATTGGAGTTTCAGCTTCAACATCAGTCCTTCCAATGACTATGCAGGACTGATCTCCTTTAGGATTGACTGGCTTGATCTCCTTGCAGTCCAAGGGACTTTCAAGAGTCTTCTCCAACACCACGGTGCAAAAGCACCAATTCTTCAGCACTCAGCTTTATTTATAGATACCATAGTATCTATAGATATTTATTGGAGAAGGAAATGGCAACCCACTCCAGTATTCTTGCCTAGAGAATCCTGTGGACAGAGGAGCCTGGTGGGCTGCTGTCTATAGGGTCACACAGAGTCAGACACGACTGAAGTGACTTTGCATGCATGCATGCATAGATATTTATTATAGATATTTACATAGATTATATAATATTATATATTATATAGATATAGATATTTACATAGTTAAATTATAAGATATTATTTTCTTATGGTGAAATTCCTCAGTTTTAGCATACAGTTTTATAATTTTTGACAAATGCATAAAATCAAGTAATTACTACTACAACTTGATTGATAGAGGTTACATTTCTCTTGAGTAATACAGGGATTTCTGGGCATGCTATGTTGTGGAAAAGCCTATATTTTAGAATGTTTTTGACTAAGTGCAGAACACTTACTCTCTAATCCCTGGTTAACAGTGATGTAAAAGGTAAAGCTGCTCTGTGCCTTGGAGGAGCTTCTGTGTTTCCATCAATAGGAAGAGTGATCTGTAAATGAGGAAAGCCATCATTTGGTCAAATGATTCAATTCAAAATAATTTTCCAAGTACTTAAAAATAGTTTGTTGGCTTGCCTTCTTAAGGACACTACACCTTTCCCTTAGTTACATATTGCTTTGCCTAACAAGCATTTTTCCCCGGTGAGAGTGAAGTCCAACAGGATGGGGTGATCACCTTGCCACACTCTTAAGGTCCCGTTGCCAGGAGCAATTCCTGCCCAGGGTCTTAATCCAGGCTAAAGTGTTCCCTTCTCATTTTATTTCTATTTATTAAAAAAAAAATAACAACAGGATGGTTCTTTATGGATGCAGAGAATACACTGACTTAACAATAATAATGGAAAAAGACATGAACACTGATATATGAACATCCTGGTATAAACACAACCTTCTCTTTGGCTAACATGGTCTTCTACAAGCAAAGTTGTTACTGTTATTGTTACTGTTATTATGCAGGGTCCTCAACCTTGGATGCATATAATAATCATAGAGGAGCTTTAAAAGTAAATAAGCAAAAATGTTTCCAGGACTCATTCCTGAACAGTTGATTTAAAATCTCAGACATGGGACTTCCTCGGTGGTCCAGTGGTTAAGACTCTGTATTTCCACTGCAGGGGCATAGGTTTGAGCCCTGGTTCAGGAACTGAGACCTCATGTGCTATGTGGCATAGCCAATAAAATAAAATAAAGTCTCAGAGATGGAGACCCAGGAATCAGACTGTTTAAAACTCCCTCAGGAAATCTGGTTTGCCACCAAGACTGAGAACCACTGGCCCAGCTGTGCAGAAAACTTCCTGCTTAGCTTTGAGGGTCTTTTCTTGGAAGGACAGACAAATCTGGAGGCAACCTGCCATATGGGGGCAGGTGCCAGATCAGGGGTTGTAGGATCTGTGCTAGTTCCAGCTCTGATTACAACTAGGCAGGTGAACTAGGCCTTTCTGGGCATCAGTTTCTGGACCAGATCAAGGGTGAGGCAAGTTAGGTGTTAGGGCACAACATTTGAGGAGGTTGCTCAGGATTGTGTACACTTACCCCAAACTTAGAATATATGCCTCCTTAAATTCTGCAGCCCTCCTGTCTACTTTGCCTTAGTCTAGACTTGGGCCTGCTCAGTTTCCTCACCTGTAAAATGATGAACTGAGCTTGACTGTTTACTATCTTTCCCAGTGCCAGTATTTCATGTCCCAAACCTAAAACTTTGGCCAATGTAGGACTGGCCAAAAAATAATAATAATAATAAAATAAAATAATAAAAAAATAAAATAATAAAATAAAAAATAATAATAAAAATTATTTGGTTGAATTTGGTCAATAGCCAAGCTGAATAATCCAGACCAAAAAATACTCCCTTTCTCCGCAACAGGAGGATGGATTTTCTTTGTTCTGTGCTTCAGGAAGTTTGTATGAACAATGTTCAGTCACCTTATACCTTAACTGTATCAACAATCCTTGTCCCACTGGCTCGAGGACTTTGAGTTTAGCCACAGATGGCTATGTCTTCACCTGCACAATCTAAAAATTCTCAAAATGTGTGTGTTGGTTTGGGAGAGGGCTATTAAGGCCTACAACTAGTTATGTGCCCTGGGTAGGGGATAATATTTTATTTTGTTTTAAATTTCAAAGAACTTGAAAGGAGAGCTTGGGTCAGTGACATGCAGTGTTGGTTCCCACAGATTGGTGAGAGACAGTTGTTATATTTTCAGGAATTTGGTAAACCCAGTGAACTGAGACTTCTTAAGTGAACAATGCAAAGAAATAGAGGAAAACAATAGACTGGGAAAGACCAGAGATCTCTCTTCAGAGTAAGAGATAAGAGGGAACATTTAATGCAAAGATGGGTATAATAAAGGACAGAATTAGTAAGTTCCTAACAGAAGCAGAAGAGATTAAGAAGAGGTGACAAGAATACACAGAAGAATTGTACAAAAAAAGGTCTTAATGGCCCAGATAACTACAATAGTGTTGTCACAGACCCAGAACCAGACATCCTGGAGTGTGAAGTCAAGTGGGTCTTAGAAAGCATCACTACGAACAAAGCTAGTGGAGGTGATGGAATTCCAGGTGATATATTTTAAATCCTAAAAGATGCATTCATTATGCCAGCAAATTTGGAAAAACTCAGCAGTGGCCACAGGACTGGAAAAGATCGGTTTTCATTCCAATCCCAAAGAAGGCCAATGTCAAAGAAAATTCAAACTACTGCACAGTTGCACTCATTTCACATGTTAGCAAGGTAATGCTCAAAATCCTTCAAGCTAGGCTTCAACAGTACGTGAACTGAGAACTTCCAGATGTTCAAGCTGGATTTATAAAAGGCAGAGGAAAGTGAAAGTGAATTTGCTCAGTCGTGTCCGACTCTTAGCGACCTCATGGACTGCAGCCTACCAGGCTCCTCCATCCATGGGATTTTCCAGGCAAGAGCACTGGAGTGGGGTGCCATTGCCTTCTCCGAGTTAAATACTAGATGTTAGTAAAAACAGGCCTGGTTTCTAGGTGTGCTGCTGAGTTGCTATAGGGACTTTTGTTTGGCCTTTTAGACAGAACTCTTTCCAATGAAAGTCACAGAAAACAGAGTCAAACGGGCTTACTCAAAATAACAAGAGCAATTTATTTCACATCATCTAAGTCTGGAGTGGGCACTGGACTTCAGGCAGTGGAACCAGAGATCAAATTGCAAACATCCACTGGATCATAAAAAAGCAAGAGAATTCCAGAAAAACATCTACTTCTGCTTCATTGACTATGCTAACGCCATTGACTGTATGGATCACAATAAATTGTGGAAGATTCTTAAAGAGAATTTTCCAGACCACCTTATCTGCCTCCTGAGAAACCTGTATGCAGGTCAAGAAGCAACAGTTAGAACTGGACATAGAACAACAGACTGGTTCCAAGTTGGGAAAGGAGTATGTAAAGACGTGTATGTTGTCTCCTGCTTATTTAACTTACATGCAGATTACATCTTGCAGATTGCCAGGCTGGATGAAGCACAAGCTGGAATCAAGAGTTCTGGGAGAAATATCAACAACCTCAGATATGCAGATGATACCACTTTAATGGCAGAAAGTGAAGAGAAGCTAAAGAGCCTTTTGATGAAAGTGAAAGAGGAAAATGAATTTGGCTTAAAACTCAACATTCAGAAAACTAAGATCATGGCAGCCAGTCCTATCACTTCATGGCAAATAGTTGGGGAAAAAAAAGGAAACAGTGACAGACTATTATTTTGGGCTCCAAAATCACTGCAGATGGTGACTGCAGCCATGAAATTAAAAAGATGCTTGCTCCTCGGAAGAAAAGCTTTGACTAACCTAGACAGCATATTAAAAAGCAAAGACATTACTTTGCCGACAAAGGTATGTCAAAGCTATGGTTTTTCCAGTAGTCATGGTTGTGAGAGTTGGACCATGAAGAAGGTGAAGCACCAAAGAATTGATGCTTTTGAACTGTGGTGCTGAAAAGACTCTTGAGAGTCCCTTGGACTGCAAGGAGATCAAGCCAGTCAATCCTAAAGGAAATCAACCATTGGAAGGACTGATACTAAAGCTGAAGCTCCAATACTTTGGCCACCTGATGCAAAGAACTGACTCACTGGAAAAGACCCTGATGCTGGGAAAGATTGAAGGCAGGAGGAGAAGGAGACAATAGAGGATGAGATGGTTGGATGGCATCATCGACTCAATGGACATGAGTCTGAGCAAACTCTGGGAGATAGTGAAGGACAAGGAAGCCTGGTGTGCTGCAGTCCATGGGGTCACAAAGAATCAGACACAACCTAGTGACTGAACAATAACAAATTATTAAAAATCAAATTATATACACTCACAATTAAATAAATTATATTCAAAAACAGTTTCAACAAAAGCTCAAAATCCTTCACTTCCCAGTTATTCTACTACGTTTTATGGTACAAACAGCAAATAATTTTGTGCTATTGATACATCTCTTCCCAAGTCTGCATTCAGAGCTGGAAATCAGCTGCAGTGGGCATTACTCATTCTTTATCATCATACTATGCGAAGTAAGTCATAGAAAGACAAATATCATATGATATTACTCATGTGGGGAATCTAAAATACGACACAAGGGGACTGTTGTGTGAGGCGGGAACAGACTCACAGACACAGAGCACATTCCGGCGGTTGCCATGGGGAGGGGGTAGGGAGGGGTGGCTGGGGAGTCGGGGCTTAGCAGGTGCAAACTGTTACGTATAGGACGGGTGCGAGGTGAAGTCTACTGGACGCCGCAGGAAGCTGTCTTCAACTAAAAAGGTGAGAACTCCGGTACTTGTGAATGAGACTCGCCCTGTATAAAGCGGCTTCATGCAGCGGAGGTACCTTTTCACGGACTCGTTCCCCTAATACTTTGAGAGTATCATCTCTGTCCCTCTATCCTCAATCTATTCATCAGGCAAAGATATAATACTCGCTCTGTTAACTTGTAAGTTTATTGTGAAAACAAAACTTCCTCTTAACTCTCAAAAGTTATTCTGCGGTTTATGGTTTGTGGTTTAATAAAAGCCTTAAAATGAATACCTTATACAGTATAAAAGGCCTTGTGACAAAGTATCGTGAAGGCTCAAGAGAACAGGTAACAGATATCAAGGCTTATTTTCCTATTTCCTTGACCCCAGGGCCTGGCTGGATGTGGGAGTGAGGGGACAAAGTTGGAGTGCTCGTCTATGGAATCTGTGCCCTTTGCGTGGAAAACAATACCTCCAGGTAGCTTTTAAAGCGGTACATTTTGGTTATGCTGGAATGCTTGAGTGAATAAGTTAACTCATGGCTATAGTTAAAGGATATTAATAACTCAGAATTTTATGTTAAGATTATTGATGTGTTGGCATGTTTTCCACAGACACACAAAAATGTGTGAACAAAATGTGAAGGGATTCATTTAGCACGAAGTCCTGTGATCTGTTTGCTGGGGCAAAGTGCTAAGTCTGCCTTCCTTCTCTCTCCGGTTCGCCCTCTTGGTCTGCAGCTGTGAACTGAGTGTGGGGTGCCCCCCCCTGATTAATGCCCCTTGTGGCCCTTAGACAGAAGTTGGGGTAGTCTGAACCCCCTGCTGTGGACCACAGAGCCTTGGGGAGGGGCAGTCATGGCAAGAAGTATCCGAATCCTTTTCAGTGCCCAAAGCTTTGTCTGTGAAGCACAGGATGACTATTTTTCAGATGCACCTGCATGCTGGTGTTGTGACCCAAACACCATCTCATGATGAAGTCTTCCTGAGCCCTCAGCGCTTTTCGGTCCTCGGGGCCTCAGAATGGGGGCATCTGCTCTCCTCTCGCCAAGGTGCCCACCTGAGGGACTCACTTGAGGACTGAGCACCAGCCCCAGCTCTCTTCCATGGGCCGTCTGTCCTGCTCTGGGGCTGAGGCCACCCTGAGAAGGAGCACCATTGCCGAAGAGGTCCGCGTAAGCAGCCCTCTCTTACCTTAGCTCCACAAAGGCCCGTGAGTGCAGTGGGGGCTCCGCGGGTATCACGTATGTTCCCAATCCGCAGATATTGATAAACAGCAGAAGAGGACAGGTGGCCAGTTATTTTTGCCATCAGAATAGAGGACTTTATGTCCAAAAGGATTGGAAAACCTCGGGTGGAAAACCTGTGTGGACCATTTCCAATTTTCTGCAGAGGCACGTGTGGTCAGATCCTGTCGATCTTGTCTCTGTTAAGGGGTGAGCTTTGGAACTTCATTCTGCTTTTAAATTAATTTTTCTCGCAGTATAGTTGTTTTACAATGTTGTGTTACTTTCTGCTGTACAGTAAAGTGAATCAGCTTTATGTTCACATATATCCAGCCCCCCCCTTTTTTTGTGGGGGCTTCCCTTGTAGCTCAGTCGGTAACGAATCCGCCTGCAATACAGGAGACCTGGGTTCGATCCCTGGGTTGGGAAGATCCCCTGGAGAAGGAAATGGCTCCCACTCCAGTATTGTTGCCTGGAGAATCCCATGGACAAAGGAGCCTGGAGGGCTACAGTCCACGGGGTTGCAAGAGTCAGACAGTCAGACACAACTTAGCAACTACACCACCACCACCATCTCTTTTTTGGGATTTGCTTCCTACTTAGACTACACAGAGCACTGAGTGTAACTTCATTCTTACGCACACACAGATACACAGTAATAGGCACACACACACACACACACACAATCACACACACATATACATCACACCCCTGCTTTTGAGACGCAGGCTATTTGCCCTTTCGTTTGCTCACCAGGCCTACTTTTGTCTCTAATTTCCAGAGCCTTTACTCCCCTCATTCATTCCCATTGTTCTCTATTGGTGCAGCCTCCCTTCTCCAGTACTCTTGCCTGGAGAATCCCAGGGACGGAGGAGCCTGGTGGGCTGCAGTCCATGGGGTCTCAAAGAGTCGGACACGACTGAGCGACTTCACTTTCACTTTTCACTTTCATGCATTGGAGAAGGAAATGGCAACCCACTCCAGTGTTCTTGCCTGGAGAATCCCAGGGACAGGGGAGCCTGGTGGGCTGCCGTCTATGGGGTCGCATAGAGTCGGACACGACTGAAGCGACTTAGCAGCAGGAGCTGTTCTCATCCCAGATGCATTCCGAGTTAACCTGGGATTGAAAGACACATTTCCCTCCTGTCCTGCCTACCCTCTGGGTCTCAGGTTTCCAGCTCTCCGATCTGTGTGTGTCCTGCTTTCTTTCCTGGTGGAGCTCCATCTCCAGGAAGGCTGCCAGGGTCTCTGGAGTGAGAACTCTGTTAGTGATTTCTGTCTTCCCTTCCCACATCGCACTCTATGCAGCTCTTTCTTGGCAGGGGGAGCCCAATAAGTCAGTGACCCATCTGAACAGACATCAGAGGAAGGGTCAAGGCAGCTCAAAAGAAGGCCTAATGTCACAGGGGATATCGGATGATGGCTTCAAAGGAGCCCCCTTCCTCTGACAGGGGAGGGAGGCAGCTGGCTGACCACGTGATGATGCGATGGGCACAGGGCAGCCTGGTACCTCAGAGGCCCTCAATAGCTGTTTTGTTGGAAGAATGGGTCAACTGTACTTCCAAGTCAATTTGAGCTTAAAGCAGGAAGGGATTCACAGGCTGCCCACCACTGCCACGGAACCGACAGTCTTTTGAAAGCATTAAGAAAATTCTGAATGTAAGCTTGGTGGAGGAATAAAAATGGATACTAATGATTAGCAATTAAAAACTGCCGTCTCTGATTTTTTTTACAACATTTCATCTATTTTTCTATCTGAAAAGAGTGTATTTACCAGCTCCTTTTAAAGAAAGCAATTAAAGACCACTTCACTGCTGATAGGTCCTTTCCAAGATTTTACCTATTTTTTCTGTTTGGAAAAAGTGTATTTGTCAGCTTCTATTATTTGCCTCTGATGAAACCCTGGGGCAGTTTTGGTTCCTGAGTTGTTTTTTGCCATGTAATTAAGCTGATTAGTCTCCCATGTGGAGTGGGAACAACTGGCTTCACGTATGCTGCGGTACAGTCACCCACAGAGCTGCAATTATTTACATGTTTCTCATTTCCGTGTGGACATTTTTAGACGTTGTTAGATAAAGATCTAGCAGACTTGAACTCTGTGAACATTCGGGCCTTTGGTTACCAGACGCCCCGTATCCGGTTCAGATCCCCAGGCTGAAGTGGGCATTCTACAGTTTTGTACAGAACAAACTCTGAAGATGCCGATTCAGCGTCCGTTCCCTCTCGCCTCGTTCTGGGAGCACCCTTGTTTCGTTTGCTCAAAGATACTCTGCCCCCCACCCCCCCACCTGCCCGAGGTTTACAGAAGCTAACTCCACCTGCAGTTGCACGGGGGTTTGATTGGTCCATGAGTAATCCTGCCCCCTTGCCCCAGAGATTAGTTTCAGAATCTAGATCTTAGATAATCAGCATGTGGCATTCCTCAGGCCAAGGAGATTGGTTTAGAAGTGGTCATGTGACCAAATTCTGACCAGTGAGATGAAATGGAAGGTTTGGTAGGGGTTTCTGGTCAGGAGGGTTTCTGATCTTAAGAGTGGAGCTGCTGGATGAGATGATTCTTCTAATGGACGTTGTTGTGGCCAGGCTGCAAGGTCAGGAAATGCACCAGTCACCTTGCTGTCAGCCTGAGTGTGCAATCAGCCCACAAAAGAGGCAGGGGACAAGGAAATCACAGAGAAGCAGATTGGGGACTTGTGGAACCAGACCTGATGGCCACCCAGCATCTGGACTGTTTCAGCTACATGAACACATCCGTCTCCTTTAGGGTATAAGCTGATTGAAAAGCAGTTTTCTTTTACTTGCAACCAAAAGCATCACTACAAATGTAGACAACGTTACCAAAGAAATGTGAATTGAAAAATGAGAACTCAGTCTTCTGGAAAAGAAACATAAGTGTGTATGTGCATCTAGAAAATAAAACACAGGCAGGCTTGGGTGTGGCATTGGCTTCCCTCTTCTATGTCCCAAAGGAAGAGATAAGTTCAGAGAGTTCTGACAAAGCCTTAAGTGGCACAGCCAGAGTAAATAGAACAATCCTAGATACCCACCAAAAGCCACACCTGCACAAACTCCTTCAGAGAAGCTCTGTGGGTGACTTAGTACCAGGGCCGCCTTCACCTAAGTTTGGGAGCAATTTCGAGGCCTCTGCTCTTTTGCTATAGTTCTTGTAAAATATGTGAACAGAAAAGAGTTTTGTGTGTCTTCTGATTTTCTACATAATGCTCTGTCTTGGTAACATTGCCATTTTTCTTTAAATGGCTTGGCATTTCTTTTTGAGGAAATGGTGAGGAGGCTAAATCCTCCACTTCCCTGGACATGAGCGTGGTGTCGGATACACACAGTGTCGTCAGATTCTTTCTGAATCTCACTCTCTATCCTCAAGCAATTTGTCAAGATATTCTCCTAAATATAGAGAGTTCTCCTGCCAAGAATTCTGGTGACAGTTGTCAGGCAATAAAATTGCAATCTTCTGACTGTGAATGAATGAATGAATGGTCTTTCCACTGATAGATGACATCAAATTGCATAGATTCACTGGAAGCCTTTTGAAGAATCTGATGCAGTCTTGTTTTATAGTACTAATACTTTAATCTTTTGAAAAAATTCCAAACTTTCTGAAGTTTAATAATCAGAATGGAATATTTTTTAAAAATTTCTTCAATATTGAACAATGGGTATTGTATCATTATTTACCATGTAAGCATTATTATGGCATATTACAAAGCACTGGTAATATGGCCATAAGAGAATTATTCTTGCCTAATTATTTAATCCTGAAATTTCTTCTTAAAAATTGACTCATATTTCCACTAGCAGGTAGGATTTCAGAGGAGAAAATGTTCACTGAAGCCTAGGATATTTTAAGGAGATTTCAGCAGTGAGACAGGAGTTGACCAGGTAGGATTCAGAAAAGAGAGAGAAAGCAGAAAGGTCTTATCTTGGCGAATGATGTCGTAATGGGAAGGCATTAAAACATACTTCAGGGAACAATGACTCAACTAGTGTGGCTGGAGCAGAAAATAATGGGGAATCCTTTTTAAAAGATAGTGTTTAGACGATCTTAAAACCTAAACTAAGTACTATGGGTTTTCCTCCTGTAGGAACACGGGAGCCTCATTCTAGACCAGGAGGGATGAGGGCTGCAGGCTTTTTTTTAGGAAGGTGGGTCTGCTTGCAGAGCACATGGCCCTGGAGGCTGGCGCCCATTGCGGGTGAAATGAAGTGGTCCATGCGCATCCGAACAGGTGACTGACAGGTGGTGGAGATGGTGGGGGTGGTGAGCCAGCATGGGATGAAGATTCTACTGCTCTGGAGACCAACTGGATAAGGCAGTCCAGACCGAGAGGGCATCAGAAATGATGCTGGGGACTTCCCTGGCAGTCCTGCAGGGGGCATGGGTTCAGTCCCTGGTTGGGGAACTAATATTCCACATGCCAAGCAGCAGAGCCAAATAAATAAATAAGCTGTTGTCGTTCAGTTGCTAAGTCATGTCTGACCCTGCAAACCGATGGACTGCAGCACACCAGGCTCCTCTGTCCTTCATGATCTCCCAGAGTTTGCTCAAATTCGTGTCCATCAAGTCGGTGATGCTCTCTAGCCATCTCACCCTCTGCCATCCCCTTCTCCTTTTGCCTTCAGTCTTTCCCCACATCAGGATCTTTTCCAGTGAGTTGACCCTTAGCATCAGGTGGCCAAAGTACTGGAACTTCAGCTCTTAAAACAAAAAAAGTTAAAAAAATACATGACTCTGAGGGTTGCAACCTCCATGATGGATGGATGGATGAAACTACCACTGGAAAAGTTGAGAAATGCAGAAAAAGGAGCCACCTATTAGACGGGAAAAGGAATTTCCCGTGACAGACTGTGTTTGAGGCAACAGAACATTGAAGTAGGTAGTCCAGATAGCTGGAAAGGTGCAATCAGATGACAGAACTGTCAGGGCTGGAAATAAGGATCTGGGAGCTGTCTCCCCCTCAACAGCTCTTCCTCCTCCTTTCTGAGTAGAATCCTGCCTGTGTTTGGTTGCCAGGGCCCAGATGGAGAGGAAAAATCATGATCAGCCTGAGTCCAGATATGGTACCTCACTTGCCTCTGATTGGCCCAGGGGTGAGCCACATGATCCAACTCTAGCCAATGAGACTCATGGATTCCTGGGAAGGATTTTCTCCATGAGGAGAAGGGCTGTTCTGCCTTCATCTCCTTCCTTCCTGATAGTGACCTCCCAGGAGAGAATGGAAACTGTTGGAGCAGCACCTTGAAGGGTGTGGCTGACACTCTGAGGGTGACAAAGCAGAAAGACAGTAAGAACTTCAGGTGCTGGTGCCCTGGTTGATCTGCTGAACAAAGTCTGGATTTGCCAACATCTAGACTTCTTGTGCTTGCCAGGAGAATCCCAGGGACGGGGGAGCCTGGTGGGCTGCCGTCTATGGGGTCGCACGGAGTCGGACACGACTGAAGAGACTTAGCAGCAGCAGCAGACTTCTTGTGACACTTAGGTTTATTAAATGTCTCTTGTCTCTGTGAGTTAGTATTTTATTATTTTCACCTGAAGATGTTTTAGCTGATGTGGGTGCCAATTATAAATGTCCCTGAGGGTGGACTGACCTGTGAGGAAAGGAGTAAGAATAAGACAAAGCCTGGAGAGAGATATCGTATTTAAGAGGTAGAAGCTTTTCACTATATAAACTTTAAGGTTTCATATAAATAAGTGACACAGAAAACTCTTTTTAATCACACACACACACACACACACACTCCTACAAGCTCCCTCCTGTGAACCACATTTTCCACAGAGCATATGTTTCAAATGAAAGGTCAAAAAGGAGATTAATGTCAGCGTGGAGTCCCAGGACAGGTGATCATTTCTCTAACATGTTATGCGGCTTGTTGCTAAAACAGAGTCCCTCCAAACGAAGCTGCTTGCTCAGTGAGTGCCTTATTCCTCTTTCTCCAGGCCTTGGCCCCTCCCTGTGATGGGTGAGGAACTCGGCTTATTCCTGGGGACAGCAGCCTGCCACCAGAGAGGCCATAGGCTGGAGCAAGGGCTGACTCACAGGGCAGCGAGGAAACGGCCTGGATCTTTGACCGGGGTAAGCAGTGTCTGATTCCACTGCGGGGAGGAGGGAGAGGTTATGACAAAGAAAGCAATAACTATTTCACTGAGCAATTAAGTCCATTATTTCTCTTGAAAAAGCATTCTCTTAAGCCGTTAAGGAGAATTTAGCTCCCATCTTGACAGAATGTACTAATGACTGCTAATGGATACATTCTTTTAATAAGTGAAGAGGCACAAGAAAATTGCCAGATATTAAACAGAGTCCCGCGCGTCATCTGAGTCTATAATGGCCCTATCAAGTGACCCAAGCGAAAGAAATGTGACTCTACAGGGGTTAAAGGAGTTTATCTTTCCTTAGTGCTATATAAATTCACTACTGGAAAGAACAGTAATTCATTGGTCTATCCAGCAAATGTTTAAAAGGGGGTCATATCTCAAGTTTAATGATGCATTTCCTTTTGGTAGAAAGAAAATATGAAATAGGACCTCTGTACATTGTGGATTTATGTAAATAGCCTCTTCCTGGCAAATTTCTACTGGGTCTCTGAGTCTTGGGATTTTCAGCTAAGAAGTTAAAGAGGTGGTGTAACACGTTAATTTTATTTGTTCTTTTTTCCAATATCTTCCAGAGTGTTTTTTTATTGGTTGGTTTGGTTTGGTCATTTTAAACTCTATCTTTAGAAATGTTTCTCAAGATTCAAGTAATTTCTAGTACTCCAATCTTGGGGGACACTTCTTAAAATTTATAAAGAATTCCAACAAATTAAGAAGAAAAAGACAATCCCAAAGAAAAATGGATAAAAGAAATGTAGCAGAAACTCAAGAAGAAATGGCCAAGAACCATATAAAAAGATGAATGATCCGTATTTTAGTTTTCTGCAAGGTGATGTTTTCAATACAATAACTGTGCCTCCAAGCTTCATCCTTCCTTGGTATTGTGTGTGGCAATGTTTACTTCACGCTGTAATATTTCACTGGGTGAGTTTTCCACAATTCCATTCTCACTACAATACATGGAGTGTGGATCTATGTTTATAAAGCTCAGAAACTACTCAAAAAGCTAAAAGGGATTGCAAAAAAAAAAAGATAGTTGATGGCACTATTAAAAACAAAGTAATGATATGAACACATTTTGAGGTTTTTTTCCTTGCAAGTGGAGCAGATTGACACTGGGGATAGGATAGGCGAGTATTAGTTATCTGCGGCTGCATAACACATCACCCCAAAACTTAGTGGCTTGACACAAAACTTGCGATTCGCTGGGTCTCTGTCCCACTAGAACCAGCTGGCTCTCTTGGGGGCTGCACTCGCTGGGCTGGGCTGCAGGGTTAGGACGGCCCCACTCTCAGGCTGGGCACCACAGGCCTTTGGCACGTGGCTTCTCCCGCAGGCCCTCTCTTTCCACGTGGCCTTTCCCTCCAGGAAGATGGACTGGGGTTGTTGACAAGGAGAAAGCACCCACATAATACTCATGTAATGAAAACTTGGCGGTAAGTAAAATCTATCACCTAACGCAGGAGTGCCCTGTGTTAGATCCTTTTTGGAAATACTGCACGTGGCATGCCTTCGACACTCACAAGGCAAACAATAAGCTTGCTAAAGGCTCTAAGACAGGACTTCCCTGGTGGCCCAGTGGCTAAGACTCCACACTCCCAATGCAGGGGGCCGGGGTTTGATCCCTGGTCAGGGAACTAGACTCCGTATGCTGCAACTGGAGATCTGTATGCTGCAACTCAGAAAGATCCCACACACTGCAACAAAGATCGAAGATTCTGTGTATTTCACCTAAGACCCAGTGCAGCCAAAATACATAAATAAATACTTAAAAAAAAATAAGGCTCTGAGGGGTCCTGCAAGGAGCAAAATAGAAAGGCCTTTTTTTTTGGTGTAAGGAGCTGGTGAGAAACAGCAGAAGCCGTCCATCTTCTTTTTCCTCGGGGTGGATGGAGGGGGGCTGGCTTAGAGAGAGCTAGAAGGCTTGACCTCCTTTTGAGAACACCCTCACCCTCCGAGGCCTACTGCACACTCGAGGCTTCGGGAAGTGGGTCCCTGCAGAGGTCAGCAGTGCATCTCCTGGACGCAGGTCTCCTGGGTCTCTGCCCCTCCCCACCGCCCTGCCCTGCTCTTGAACTAGCTCACCTCCCTGATTTCTGTCTCTCGTTCGCTTTAACCCCTGTGACCTGTTTTGATCAATTATTCTGACCTGATCTTGTGCACCTTCAGCTTGTCCCTGATGCCCAGTGACCACAAGCTCCCTGGACTTTCTTTTATATATTTTCCCCCTTGATTTAAAAGTTAATCCATGCTGGTTTTAACAGATTCATATAATACCCCAAAGTGATAGCCTCCCCTTGTCTGTTCCACTTCCACAGTCCCAACTGTCTGCTTCCTTCCAGATGACTTTTTCTGTTTATATAAACATATGTGTGCACATACTTGAATGAAGTGGGTATCAGTATATAATCTCCCTTCCCCTCTAATGTATTATGTACAGTCTTTCCAAGCTGGTGCATACAGACCGACGCAACTCCCTCTGAAAGCTGCAGTTCCAAAGTACGGAAGTTGCTTTATTGACTCGGCTGTCTCCCTCTTGATTGACATGCACATCACTCCTTGTTTCCTGCCACTGTACCCGACGTGGCAGACCTGACGTGGCAGTGATCTGCCTCCTGTGTGAGACTTGGCACATTCATGCTCACGTTCTGACAAGTTTCCGGAAGTGGTGGTGTGGGATCTTAGGGCTTGCCTGGCCTCCCCCGTCTCGTTGTCCTCCTGAACCTGATGTCCTAGATACCTCTACGATCACTGGCCTGCCTGCTCAGGTCATCCTGGGGTTCACCCAGTGCCGGGCCTCTCTGCCTGGCTCCTCCCTGGGGAGCAGTCCCTTATCTCCTTCTCAATGAAGCTCTGCCCGGGCAGAGCAAGCAGCTCACGTCACTTGACCACTTGCTGCACTGTGTTACCAGTATGTTTCAACTGGTCTAATTTCCCCATAGATCAGAATTTCTGAAAGCATCATTGCGACTAAACACAAGTTCATGTGCCTGACGCACAGTGAGGCCAAACAAACTGAAATACCGAACACTGGAGCTTGGAGCAGAGAAATGTCATTGCAGGGCCAAGCGAGGAGCCAGGGAGACTGTCCTCGAAAACCCAAACTCCTCAAAGGGGTTCCGCGAAGCACTTTTAAAAGCCAGGAAAGGGAGGGGCCTCCCAGGGCCTGCGATCAGCTCATGCACAGCTCTCTGATTGGCTGATGGTGTGGTAACAGGGCTGTTGGGTTAACATTATCAATCTTGAGGCATCAGTAGGTCTGAGGGCTACGTGCTCATGATCATCAAGCAGTTTCTTGATCATCAAGCTTAATTTCTTCCATTTGGTGGTGGCTTTTAGCACCTGGAAAACTCAGGATATATGCGTGAGATACTATTATCTGGGTACTTCAGGGAAGAGTTACAGCAGAGGGTGTGGGAGAGGAGTCTGTCGTAGGAATGCCCCATAGGCTCCTCTGGGTTATGTCATCAGTGCCTGGCATAGGCTTAGCACTCAGTGAATGGGTTCATTAACAAATTTATCTGAATTCACACTGTGTGTTAACACGGCACTGTGTACATACAGCTATGAACAAAACCAAACTCCCTGCTCTTGAGTGGGTGGAGACACACAGTTTAACACTGTAAATAATTGGCCAGATGGCAGACTCCTCACCCCTGTCAGCTTGGGCTTCCCAGGGGGTGCTAGTGGTAAAGAACCCCCTGCCAATGCAGGAGATATAAGAGACGTGAGTTCAATCCCTGGGTTGGGAAGATCCGCTGGAGGAGGGCATGGCAACCCACTCCAGTATTCTTAAGAGAATTCACCAGCACTCCCGGCAGCTGAGGGGCTGAGGCTTTCGTTCCTGAAGTTTTTCTCAGTGAGTCAAGGTGGCCTGACCGGACGGGGAGCACACAGGCTGGGGCGTTGGCGGCTGGCAGTCAGTAAGCCCTGGTTCTAAGCCTTGATGCTCTGGAAAGAAAGTCAGGAGAGTTGCTGAGAGGATTTCTTGGCTCTGTTTGCTTGCAGGGTCCTTTCCCTTCCCTGACTCAGCTCAAGGCACTCACAGCTGCAGGCTGGATTTCTCTAGCTCCCGTGGTTATTTCTGATCAGGTCTGACCTCTGGGAGCCACTCAGTCAGTTCAGTTGCTCAGTCGTGTTCGACTCTTTGTGACCCCATGGACTCCAGCATGCCAGGCAGGCCTCCCCATCCATCACCAACTCCCGGAGCTTGCTCAAACTCATGGCCATTGAGTCGGTGATGCCACCCATCCATCTGTTGTCCCCTTCTCCTCCGGCATTCAGTCTTTCCCAGCATCAGGGTCTTTTCCACTGAATTGGTTCTTCACATCAGATGGCCAAAGTATTGGAGTTTCAGCTTCAGCGTCAGTCCTGCCAACGAATATTCAGGACTGATCTCCTTTGGGATGGACTGGTTGGATCTCCTTGCAGTCCAAGGGACTCTCCAGAGTCTTCTCCAACAGTTGAACACCACAGTTCAAAAGCATCCAATCTTCAGTGCTCAGCTTTCTTTATAGTCCAACTGTCACATCCATACATGACCACTGGAAAAACCGTAACTTTGACTATATGGACCTTCTCAGTAATGTCCTTGCTTTTTCATGTGCTGTCTAGGTTGGTCAGAGCTTTTCTTCCAAGGAGCGAGCGTCTTTTAATCTCATGGCTGCAGTCACTAGTCAGACATTGTAAACAGAAGGGAGGGCAAGGCCAGGTGTTTGTTTCCTGCCGAATCCCCGTCAGGAGCCCGGCTCCACCACCCCTGTTCAGACCGAGGGTGGGTCCAGCCTCCATCAGGGATCCTCCGCCCCCGGGCTCTGGCGACTATACGGTGGGCGACAGAGAGGCTCAGTTCCCCTTCAAAGAGGGACCCGCTGCCCGGCTGCAGGGGCACAGCGGGCAGCCCGCCTCCAGCCATCAGCCCCTGCAGGGTCAGCCGTGCTGGTGGTCACGCCCTTCCCCACCAGCCCACATCCTGGGACCAACGGGCTGGGTATTAAGCACCCAGCCATTCTGACTCAAGGCCGGACACTCTGGTGGGCAACACTCCAGACCTGGCTGAGGTTCTGGCGGGTCTGCGTCACAGGACAGTTTCTTCCTCCGCCATCCTGTTTCTCTTTTCCCTCCCAGGGGCTGACTTCCGGTGAACACCGTGAACTCCGAACTATGCCTAAGTGTGCGCTTTCGGAGAACCCAGCCTGGGCACACGGCTTCCTGTGGGGCTCCTTTCCCCCACCCTTTCAAGCACTCAGATTATGCACTGCCCGTGTAACCAGTTCACCGCATCAGCTGTTTAAATACTGAAATCAGCCTTAGTCATTGCCTGATGGAACGTTTTACATCTCAATTTGAGTCTATATTCAGATGCGACTGAACGACTAACAGTTTCGCGTTTTCCCTTCCAGGCCGCCCCTCCTAAGCAATCGCGTTATGGATGGGTCCCCAACTCATACAAAAGTATCATAAAACATTGGGGAGGCTTGTAACACTGCCCTTTAAAGAAAGGAGAGAGCCGACCACGGAGGTGCCCCTGCAGCAGGTAAAACCAGTGAGCAGCCCACGAGTTGAGGTCCCCCACTGTCTCCTAAAGCTGAAACTCCAGTACTTTGGCCACCTCATGTGAAGCATGGACTCATTGGAAAAGACTCTGATGGTGGGAGGGATTGGGGGCAGAAGGAGAAGGGGACGACAGAGGATGAGATGGCCGGATGGCATCACTGACTGGATGGATGTGAGTGTGAGTGAACTCTAGGGGTTGGTGATGGACAGGGAGGCCTGGTGTGCTGTGATTCATGGGGTAGCAAAGAGTTGGACATGACTGAGCAACTGAACTGAACTGACTCCTTGGAAGGAAAGTTATGACCAACCTACATAGCATATTGAAAAGCAGAGACATTACTTTGCCAACAAAGGTCCATCTAGTCAAGACTGTGGTTTTTCCAGTGGTCATGTATGGATGTGAGAGTTGGACTGTGAAGAAGGCTGAGCACCGAAGAATTGATGCTTTTGAACTGTGGTGTTGGAGAAGACTCTTGAGAGTCCCTTGGACTGCATGGAGATCCAACCAGTCCATCATAAAGATCAGTCCTGGGTGTTCATTGGTAGGACTGATGCTGAAGCTGAAACTCCAATACTTTGGCCACTTGATGCAAAGAACTGAGTCATTGGAAAAGACCCTGATTCTGGGAAAGATTGAGGGCAGGAGGAGAAGGGGATGACAGAGGATGAGATGGTTGGATGGCATCATCGACCCAATGGACATGGATTTGGGTGGACTATGGGAGTTGGTGATGGACAGGGAGGCCTGGCGTGCTGCAGTTTATGGTGTCGCAGAGAGTCGGACACGACTGAGCGACTGAACTGAACTGAACTGGTCTCCCTGCTTATTAAACTTATATGCAGAGTACATCATGAGAAACGCTGGGCTGGAGGAAGCACAAGCTGGAATCAAGATTGCCAGGAGAAATATCAATAACTACAGATATGCAGATGACACCACCCTTATGGCAGAAAGTGAAGAACTACAGAGCCTCTTGATGAAAGTGAAAGTGGAGAGTGAAAAAGTTGGCTTAAAGCTCAACATTCAGAAAACGAAGATCATGGCATCCGGTCCCGTCACTTCATGGCAAATAGATGAAGAAACAGTGGAAACAGTGTCAGACTTTATTTTTCTGGGCTCCAAAATCACTACAGATGGTGACTGCAGTCATGAAATTAAAAGACGCTTACTCCTTGGAAGAAAAGTTATGACCAACCTAGATAGCATATTAAAAAGCAGAGACATTACTTTTCCAACAAAGGTCCGTCTAATCAAGGCTATGGTTTTTCCAGTGGTCATGTATGGATGTGAGAGTTGGACTGTGATGAAAGCTGAGCACCGAAGAATTGATGCTTTTGAACTGTGGTGTTGGAGAAGACTCTTGAGAGTCCCTTGGACTGCAAGGAGATCCAACCAGTCCATCCTAAAGGAGATCAGTCCTGGGTGTTCACTGGAAGAACTGATGCTGAAGCTGAAAACTCCCTAACTTTGGCCACCTGATGCAAAGAGCTGATTCATTTGAAAAAACTCTGATGCTGGGAAAGATTGAGGGCAGGAGGAGAAAGGGACGACAGAGGATGAGATGGTTGGATGGCATCACGGACTCAATGGACATGGGTTTGGGTGAACTCCGGGAGTTGGTGATGGACAGGGAGGCCTGGCATGCTGTGATTCATGGGGTCGCAAAGAGTCTGAACTGCGCTGAACTGTCTCCCAGATGGGTGGCCAGCGCTTGCTGCCTGTTGGCCCCTGCTCTCCGCAGCCCCTGTGATTCCCACTGAGGCTGGACACACCGGGCACAGCACTGCCAGCGCTGGGCTGCCGCCTCTCTGCGCTGACTGCCCCCTGCCTCAGCCCTCTTTGTCCCGGCTCTGGGGTTGGCCTGCCTGCGGTCCTCACCTCCCCCGAGGGCAGGGCTGGGCTGGGGGTGAGGAGACGCAGGAGCCTGGGGCACGGAGACAGCAGGCTTCCCGTGGAGGGTTGGGCGTGCCGGTCCGGAGAGGAGACGCTGAGCAGGCCTGAGACCAGGTGTGGACGCCAAGGGCCGTGTCCGCCAGGGTGCACACAGGAGACAGAAATCACGGCGGCTTGCTTTTCCAAGAGAGACGATGTAGGCGGAAGGCTTGTTGAGGAGGTAACTGCAGAGGCCCCAGAGAACTCGAAGGGTAGCAGAGGCAGCATCTGCGAGGCAGCCGCCTCTTAGGCTGGGGGTGCTCGAGAAATAAGGGAGAGACTGAAATGATGCCAATTTAGAAACTCGACGACGGGTTCCGGCGCTGGGACTCCAGTCTCCGAGGCGGGAGGGGGGGTGCTGCTGCCTCTGCGGGGCCCCATGAAGCTGACTCTGCCAGGGTCAGGGTCGAGGAAACGGCAAACCGGATTCAGTCCCTGGGTAGGGAAGCGGAGGGAGCAGCCCCGCCGCCCCCGCCCTGCGGCGCCCTCTACCGCCCCCTGTGGGCCGGGCCCGGCACCGCACCGCCGACAGAGCCGGGTTACCCTAGGAGCCCCCCCAGCCCCGCGGCGCCCTCTGCAGCCCCCTGTGGGCCGGGCCCGGCACTGCGCTGCCAACACAGCCAGGTTACCCTCTGAGGAGCAGCCGCCCCCAGCCCCGCGGCACCCTCTACCGCCCCCTGTGGGCCGGGCCCGGCGCCGCCGACAAAGCCGGGTTACGGTCTGAGGAGCTGCCTCCAGCCCTGCGGCGCCCTCTCAGTTCAGTTCAGTCGCTCAGTTGTGTCCAACTCTTTGCGACCCCATGAATCGCAGCACGCCAGGCCTCCCTGTCCATCAGCAACTCCCGGAGTTCACTCAGACTCACGTCCATCGAGTCAGTGATGCCATCCAGCCATCTCATCCTCTGTCATCCCCTTCTCCTCCTGCCCCCAATCCCCCCAGCATCAGAGTCTTTTCCAGTGAGTCAACTCTTCGCATGAGGTGGCCGAAGTACCGGAGTTTCAGCTTTAGCATCATTCCTTCCAAAGAAATCCCAGGGCTGATCTCCAGAATGAACTGGTTGGATCTCCTTGCAGTCCAAGGGACTCTCAAGAGTCTTCTCCAACTCGCCGGCCCGGCGCCGCAGACGAAGCCGGGCTACCCTCTGAGGAGCTGCCTCCAGCATCACACAGCTGAGGTTGCAATTGGGAGACTTGGAGGCAAGAGACCGAGAGCCTTGAATAAGGGGCGTCCCTCCCTCAAGAGTCTATCTGGGGAGTCTCGGGCAGAAGTGCCTGGAACCTGGTCACGAATGTAAATCAAAGGCAAAGGCCAAACAGTTCCCGGGCTCCATGGGCGATTGGGTATTCAGTTTGTAAACAGGAATCAGGGTTATGACAGCAGGATTTCAATAAAGTTCAGTGACCCGCAGGAGCATTTCTAGAGCTCCCGAGAACCTGGCAATGTGGGTGCAGCAAACCGCCAGTTTCCAGGTCTGTCTGCCTTCCCAGCCCCCACCCGCCATCACCATGCACACTGGAGCCTCCTCAGCTGTTGGTGTGTGTGTGGGGGTCTGCACTGCAGAGTGGTCACACCTTCAGCTCTCAGTGAAGTACCACACAAGTGCAGTCCTCAGGGAGTGACTGTATTCTTTTACCTGTTGCTGCAAATTACCCAAGAGTTGAGCGGTGCAAAACAACCCACATTTATTATTTTGTTGTTTGCTTTGTTGTTTAGTTGAAGGTGAAAGAGGAGAGTGAAAAAGTTGGCTTAAAACTCAACATTCAGAAAACTAAGATCATGGCATCTGGTCCTATCACTTCATGGCAAATAGATGGGGAAAACAGTGGAAACAGTGTCAGACTTTATTTTTCTGGGCTCCAAAATCACTGCAGATGGTGACTGCAGCCATGAAACTAAAAGACGCTTACTCCTTGGAAGAAAAGTTATGACCAACCTAGATAGCATATTAAAAAGCAGAGACATTACTTTTCCAACAAAGGTCCATCTAGCCAAGGCTATGGTCATGTATGGATGTGAGAGTTGGACTGTGATGAAAGCTGAGCACCGAAGAATTGATGCTTTTGAACTGTGGTGTTGGAGAAGACTCTTGAGAGTCCCTGGACTGCAAGGAGATCCAACCAGTCCATTCTGAAGGAGATCAGTCCTGGGATTTCTTTGGAAGGAATGCTATGCTGTCACTTCAGTCATGTCTGACTCTGTGTGACCCCATAGACGGCAGCCCACCAGGCTTCCCCGTCCCTGGGATTCTCCAGGCAAGAACACTGGAGTGGGTTGCCATTTCCTTCTCCAATGCATGAAAGTGAAAAGAGAAAGTGAAGTCGTTCAGTCGTGTCTGACTCTTAGCGACCCCATGGACTGCAGTCTACCAGGCTCCTCCGTCCATGGGATTTTCCAGGCAAGAGTACTGGAGTGGGGTGCCATTGCCTGAAACTCCAGTACTTTGGCCACCTCATGTGAAGTGTTGACTCATTGGAAAAGACTCTGATGCTGGGAGGGATTGGGGGCAGGAGGAGAAGGGGACAACAGAGGATGAGATGGCTGGATGGCATCACTGACTCGATGGACGTGAGTGTGAGTGAACTCCGGGAGTTGGTGATGGACAGGGAGGCCTGGTGTCGCAAAGACACCAGGGAGGCCTGGATTCATGGGGTTGCAAAGAGTCAGACACGACTGAGCGACTGAACTGAACTTGTTGTTTAGTTGTTAAATCTTGTCTGACTCTTTGCAACCCCACGGACTGTAGCCCACTAGGCTCCTCTGTCCTTGGGATTCTCCAGGCAAGAATGGTGGAGTGGGTAGCTATTTCCTCCTTTTTCAGGGTATCTTCCCAACTCAGGGACTGAACCCTCATCTCCTGCATTGCATGAGGTTTCTTTAGCACTGAGCCACGAGGGAAGCAGTTATTATTAATGAATTTTTGTTACTAAAAATTATTATCTCAGTTTCTGTGCTCAGGATGCCTTTGGCTTGGAGCTTTTCACAGGATTGTATGAAGTTTCCACCAGGTCTGTCTACATCTCAAGGCTCACCTGGGGGCAGATCATTTTCAAAGTTCACTCCCCTGCTGTTGCCAAGTCTCAGGTTCCCCGTGGCTGTTGGCCAGAGGCCTCCACAAGGTCCCTGCTGTGTGGGCCTCTCTGCAGGGCATCTCATGACGTGGCAACTGGCTTTTCCAGAACAAGAGAGGGTGAGAGATGACTAAAAGGGCAGAAGGCACAGGCATATTCCACCCAGTCTCAGAAGTGACACCCCATCCCTTCTGTTAGAAGCGAGTCAGGAGACCCAGGGTACACATGCACCCAGAAAGTGGAGAGTTACTGGGAGCCGTGGATGGGGCCTTCTCACTGTGACTCAATCCGTAGCTGCCCTGAATTTCTCAGAGCAGTAGATATCCATCCTGCAGTTCAATACAGGCTGGGTCTCCTGTTCTAATCAAATTACAAAGTTAATAACAAAGTTAATTTAACAACATTAATTTAAGGCATATAAAATGATATACATAAGTATCATGGCACCATGTGGTAATTAGGCATCCAAGGCAGAAGGCTCACCAAAATGTAATCAGTGGTATTTCAACACAGCCAAACCCATTTAACTTTTCCTGTTAGCTTAGGTCACCAGTACCTGTCATCAACCTCCATGATCATAAGTTTTCCCCAATACCACCTACCACTTGTTACCCCACGTGTGAACTCTGACACTCACATAAATGCAGTTGCAACGATCCTGGATCTCACTGTGCAGTAGCTGGGTGCTTTGTCTCGGCCTCCTGTTCCCAGTGTTTTTTATTTCTCTCTGCTCCCCAGATGAAAGCTGCTGAGTGGCTTGGGCTTGGGTGGCAAAAACTGGATGTGGAGGCTGTGAACTGGGTTTCTCCAGGGAGGTGCCGTCAAAGTAGGGGCCTGGTGCAGAGCGCTTATGCTCTCCGGCGCTTCAGAAGGGGCGGCTTGAATTGTTAAAGCGGTTGTCGTTGTATTTCCCCTCTTTGCTTGTACGTTGCTTGGGGTGATTTGAGCAGGGAATAAAGTCTTTAAGCTTTGGAAGCCACAAAGAAGTAAACATGCACACGGAGGGAAAAGAATATACCACTGATGAATGAGCTTCAGTGACTTGGGACCTACTGTCAGATCCTCTATTGTATTGCTGGGGAAGAATGACAGGAGGAGGACGGGCCAGAAGAGGAGGAAAGAAGGAAGAGAACAGCAGGGCTAGGGGTGGGCTGGGACGCTAGGTGGAGGGTGAGCTGCAGACCTACCAGGAAGGGTTGCCAGATTAAATGCAGGACATCCAGTTACATTAGAATTTCAGTTAAAAAAAAAAATATATAGTATAAGTATATCCCATGCAACATTTGGGATATACTTATACTAAAAATTATTATTTTTTTTTTTCCTGAAATTTAACTGAGAATTCTGTACTTCAATTTGCTAAATCTAGCAAAGTTGTTTCTTGCCCTTTCTGATGGCTACAGTCCTGGCATTAATCCTTTCCTCTCTGGCTGCTCTCAGACCTGCACACAGACCCCCAGCTCCAAGAAGCTGCAGGGGCAGCAGTAACAGGGGCACAGCACCCTCATCTGAGGTCTCCCTGCTCCTCTCTCCCCAGTGACTCAGTAGCAGATCAGAGCAGATCAGATCAGTCGCTCAGTCATGTCCGACTCTTTGCAACCCCATGAATCGCAGCACGCCAGGCCTCCCTGTCCATCACCAACTCCCGGAGTTCACTCAGACTCCCGTCCATTGAGTCAGTGATGCCATCCAGCCATCTCATCCTCTGTTGTCCCCTTCTCCTCCTGCCCCCAATCCCTCCCAGCATCAGGGTCTTTTCCAATGAATCAGCTCTTCGCATGAGATGGCCAAAGTACTGGAGTTTCAGCTTTAGCATCATTCCTTCCAAAGAAATCCCAGGGCTGATCTCCTTCAGAATGGACTGGTTGGATCTCCTTGCAGTCCAAGGGACTCTCAAGAGTCTTCTCCAACACCACAGTTCAAAAGCATCAATTCTTCTGCACTCAGCCTTCTTCACAGTCCAACTCTCACATCCATACATGACCACTGGAAAAACCATAGCCTTGACTAGATGAACCTTTGTTGGAAAAGTAATGTCTCTGCTTTTGAATATGCTATCTAGGTTGGTCATAACTTTCCTTCCAAGGAGTAAGGGTATTTTAATTTCATGGCTGCAGTCACCATCTGTAGTGATTTTGGAGCCCAGAAAAATAAAGTCTGACACTGTTTCCACTGTTTCCCCATCTATTTGCCATGAAGTGGTGGGACCTGATGCCATGATCTTCGTTTTCTGAATGTTGAGCTTTAAGCCAACTTTTTCACTCTCCTCTTTCACTTTCATCAAGAGGCTTTTGAGTTCCTCTTCACTTTCTGCCATAAGGGTGGTGTCATCTGCATATCTGAGGTTATTGATATTTCTCCCGGCAGTCTTGATTCCAGCTTGTGCTTCTTCCAGCCCAGCATTTCTCATGTACTCTGCATAGAAGTTAAATAAGCAGAGTGACAATATGCAGCCTTGACGAACTCCTAGCACTTGCCCCGATTCCCATGTCCTAGAGCGCTGTGCCTGGAAGTCAGTGGCCACGGTGTGAGCGTGTGCACAGCAGGACAGACAGACGTGAAGACTACAGGGGGCTCTGGGTAGAGTTTAAATGTGGGCAAAAGACTTCTTGCTGAGCAGTTCACGCTGAAAGGAATTTAGTGTGTCCCTTGGTGAGTAGCCTGGGAGGGTAGCTGGAGATCTACCACTGCAGTGCTTCTCCCAAAATTGCTTTCAGGTTTTACAGTAACATGGATGCTATTTTGACGGCCAAGTTTTTGATGAACAAAGCAGTAAAACCTCAAGAAGTACTTACATTTTCATCATGCAAGAGGAAAGAAAAATTTGGATCTCTGAGGTTTCTAATAAACCAGAAAAAAAAAAACCCGGTTGTGTTAAATGCTAATCTCTTCTAATTGTCTGTCTTTCTGTCCTGATGTCTAACTGGAGGGTCAGTTCAGTTCAGTTGCTCGGTTGTGTCCGACTCTTTGTGACCCCATGAACCTCGTAGGTACAAGGGTATTGCGTGCTCCTGGGAGGAAGCTACTCTTCCTTGCCCGTTGTCCAAACAATGGAAATTTCCTGGATTCCTTGCTGCAGTTTTCAAAGTTAATGGACATATGCTGACTTTTAAAAAGCTTGCTGTTACCAGGAGCAAAAAGAAGCACAAGAAAAAATGCTTACCTTCAGATTCTCCAAGGTAGGCAAAAAATTCTTCCCAAAGAAATGAACAGTAGTAACAAAAATGCTCCCCTGTTCTTCATGAATCTGGATCCTGGCTCTCACACAGCAGGCGCCTAGGTCCTGGGCAGGGTTCAGAGACAGGAGGGTGGAAGGAGCACGAAAGGAGCTGGTCCTCAGGGCTGGGATGCAGCATCACATCAGATGCATCCTCCTGCCTGGCTCACCCCCTCCTTCCCACTCTTTCCTGCTCCCACAGCAGCTTCTCATTTTCTGAGTATTCAGGACGCGTCTCCCCCGTGCCCGTCCCTTTGCTGTCTTCTCCTCCCAGCTACCCCCATTCCATTCCTCTATCCATTAATATTCAACGAGAAGAATGCCTCCTCCAGGCAGCTCCCCACCCTGACTGTCGCAGATTATATTAGGTTTCCTTCCAGCGTGTTCTGCTACCAGCTTTATCACTGCATGAATCACAGGGTATAATACTGCTAATTGTGATCTCAGTCTCCCCCATGGTCACCTTGAGGCCAGACTGTCTCGTGTGTCTTTGGACAGCCATGCTCAGCACAGTGCCTGTTCCATACCAGGATGGCTGGATGAACAAAGGCTCTGAAATGCTTGATAATGAGTTTTAGGGTGTCAGCTGGAGCTCCTCAAGTCAATCATGCCCACCCGGAATTGTGACAACTGTAATATGGGTCTGTGCACTAGTTTTAAGATTTCCAAATGCCAACTGGATATCACACAGTAACCCAGGTTAAGAAACACCCCTGACTAAAGTTTACTCGAGTTGTATCCAACTGGAGTCATGTCAGTCCTCTCTGATGTCCTTAGATTTTTCATGAGGAACAGAAGATGTAATTGTCCTTTTATCACGTCAGTGCAATTTTTTGAGTGAGGAGGAGTAAGTAAAATCACCAGCTAATTTGCACATGATAAAAATAAAATCTTTTTTTATGTGATAGAAAGGTGAGGTGCCAATTTTATGTCATTGCCTATTCTTGTAGTCATCCAAGTTTCCTGAGCATCTGTTACACGCAGGGCAGTGCTTTAGGGCCCCAGATGTGGCAGTGAATGAGAGACACAAGATCATCCTTTTGAAGTTGAGCTCCTGTGGGTGAGAGAGAGATAATAATTAAAAAATACACAAGAAAATATCTGATAACAGTGAGTGCTACTCAGAGAACAAAATCAAAGGGATGTGCTGGACAGAATCCTGATGTGAAAAGATACACGCAGCTCTGTGTTCATAGCAATGCTATCCACAACAGCAAGATACAGAAGCAACCTAAGTGTCCATCGGCAGCTGAATGGATAAAGAAGATGTGGTATATCTATACAATGGAACATTAATCAGCCATAAAAAAGAACAAAAGAATGTCACTTGCAGCAATATGGATGGGCCTGGCAACCCACTCCAGTGTTCTTGCCTGGAGAATCCCATGGACGGAGAAGCCTGGTAGGCTGCAGTCCATGGGGTCGCACAGAGTCAGACACAACTGAAGCGACTTAGCGATAGCAGCAGCAGCAGCAGAGATGATCACACCAAGTGAAGTAAGCCAGACAAAGACACATATCATATGATATCACTTATATGTGAAATTTAAAATATGAAACAAATGAGCTTATTTATGAAAGAGAAACATAACAAACATAGGGAATAGATTTGTGGTTGCCAAGGAGGGGTGGTGGGGGAGGGATGGTTTGGGAGTTTGGGATTAGCTGATGAAATCTATTATGTAGAGAATGGATAAACAACTTTTCTTAAGTTCTCTAAGGGCTCCCCTTGCAGCTCAGTCGGTAAAGAATCTGCCTGCAGTGCAGGAGACCTGGGTTCAATCCCTGGGTTGGGAAGATCCCCTGGAGAAGGAAATGGAAACCCTCTCTAGTATCCTTGTCTGGAAAATCTCATGGACAGGGGAGCCTGGTGGGCTGCAGTCCATGGGGGTCGCAGAGTCGGGCATGACTGAGCGACTAACACACACACCTATGAGAAAATTGGATAGAGGCCTACTGAACAGCACAGGGAACTACACTCAATATCCTGCGATAAACCATAACGGAAAAGGAAAAAAGTATCGGTGGGAGGTATTAGAGTGACTCTGTAGCAAGGAGAGTGAGGAGCTTATATTTAAGCTGACACTTAATGACAAAAATATTAGAATAAAGAGCAACATCAAGAAGGCAAAATCAAGCAAAGGGCCCCGAAGCATGAACAAATGCAGCATTTGTACTGTTCTTGTGTGTACACCGTCTGTCTTCTCCCCTGAGCTGCAGTCTCCACGACAGAAGGGACCATGTCTGTTTTATTTACCAACACGTCATACGCCCAGTGGCCAGCACAGCACCCGCCTGGCACAAAGCACCTGCTCATCATACATTACTGAATACCGAGTGGACCACTGCCCGCTGCGCGTCCCGCCTGAGACTAGGACTGTTCCTGCACGCGTGGGCCATGGGGCCTCAGCTTGGCAGAATGGAGCGAGGCAGAAGCTGGTTGCCTTTTAGCGTCTGGCAGTGAGAGAGCGCTGGGGACTCAGGGTCCAGGTGAGCAAGCCTCATCTCAGCCACGGCTTTCAAGGCTTCATGTTCAGGCTGCTTATCTGTTGTGTTTATGGGAATCTGAGATCGGTCTTGGCTGAATTCATTCTTATCACTCAGTTACACGTTAATTTCTGGGCAAAAGGAAGCTTCTAATTGAGAGTTCAAATCCCCCAAAAAGCCATATGCCAAGTTACATGTGTGAAAAAATCCCTGGCTGCCGTGTTTAGTATACGGATGATAGGGGCTAACTTGCATGCTGCTCTGGGCCAGCCAGGCTTCTAACTCAACCAGAACAACAACAACCACAGCAGCCACAAAACTCCCATTGCTGCTGCATCTTTTTGTTTGATTTTTTTTTCTTCTTCAAGAAAATTGCAGATACCAAGGGAACATTTCATGCAAGGATAGGCACAATAAAGGACATAAATGGTGAGGACAGAACGGAGGCAAGCGATTAACAAGAGGCGGCACAGACAAAAGAGCCACACAGAAAAGGCCTTCACGGCCCAGATGACCATGAAGGCGTGGCCGCTCACCCAGAGCCAGACATCCTGGAGTGTGAGTCAAGGGGGCCTTAGGAAGCATCACTACAAACAAAGCTAGTGGAGGTGATGGAATTCCAGCTGAGCTAGATCAAATCCTAAAAGATGATGCTGTGAAAGTGCTGCACTCAATATGTCAGTAAATCTGGAAAACTCAGTAGTGGCCACAGGACTGGAAAAGGTCAGTTTTCATTCCAATCCCAAAGAAGGGCAAGGTCAAAGAATGTTCAAACTACCACACAATTGCACTCATTTTGCATGCTTGTTGTGTTCAAAATCCTCCAATCTAGGCTTCGGCAGTATGTGAACCAAGAACTTCCAGATGTACAAGCTGGATTTAGAAAAGGAAGATGAACCATGCTAACATTCGTTGGATCACAGAGAAAGCAAGGGAATTCCAGAAAAACATCTGCTTCATTGACTATACTATGGCCTTGACTGTGTGGATCACAACAAATTGTGGGATATTCTTAAAGAGATAGGAATACAAGATCACCTTATCTGTCTCCTAAGAAACCTGTATGCAGGTCAAGCAGCAGCAAATAGAAGCTTACATGAAACAGCTGACTGGTTCTAAATTGGAAAAGGACTATGACAAGGCTGTATATTGTCACCCTGCTTACTTATGTGCAGAGTGCATGCATGCATGCTCAGTCGCTTCAGTCATGTCCGACTCTTTGTGACCCCCATGAACTGTAGCCCGCCAGGCTCCTCTGTCCATGGGGATTCTCCAGGAAAGAATATAGAAGTGGGTTGCCATGCCCTCCTCCAGAAATGCAGAGTACATCATCTGATATGTCGGGCTGGATGAATCACAAGCTGGAATCAATATAGCCAGGAGAAGTATCAACAATCTCAGGTATGCAGATGATAGCACTCTAATAGCAGAAAGTGAAGAGGAACTAGGAGCCTCTTGATGAGGGTGAAAGAGGGAAGTGAAAAGTTGGCTTAAAACCCAGTGTTAAAAAAACTAAGATCACAGCATCTGGTCCCATTGCTTCATGGCAAATAGAAGAGGAAAAGTGGAAGCAGTGATAGATTTTATTGTCCTGGGCTCCAGAATCACTGTGGATGGTGACCACAGCCTTGAAATTAGAAGATGCTTGCTTCTTGGAAGGAAAGCTATGACAAATACAGACAGCATATTAAAAAGCAGAGACATCATTTTGCCAGTAAAGGTCCAGCCAGTCAAAGCTATGGTTTTTCCAGTAGTCATGTATGGATATGACAGTTGGATCATGAAAAGGCTGAGTGCTGAAGAACTGATGCTTTCAAATTGTGGTGCTGGAGAAGACTTTTGTGATTCCCTTGGACAGCAAGGAGATCAAACTGGTCAATCCTAAAGGATATCAACCCTGAATTTTCATTGGACGGATTGATGATGAAACTGAAGCTCCAATACTTTGGCCACCTGATGCGAAGCATGGACTCATTGGAAAAGATCCTGATGGTGCAAAGATTGAAGGCAAAAGGAGAAGAAGGCAGCAAAGGATGAGATGGTTAGATAGCATCGCTGACTCAATGGACATGAATTTGAGCAAACTCTGGGAGATGGTGAAGGACAGGGAAGTCTCATGTTGCAGTCCATGGGGTCACAAAGAGTCAAACATGACTTAGCGACTGAACAACAACAATTTTATGGTTAGTGCCTGAGATATTTAAGGTCTTTGGAGACTCTGGGCCTATTTCACTCTGTATCAAATATCTTAAATTCTAACCAATCTTACATTAGGTATAATGTAGTTTGCTCTTGTTCCAAAACATTTGAAAGGATTTTTGTTTCAGCTAGCTAATGCTGGATAACGAATCACCTCAAAACTTGGTGGCTTGAAACAACGCATTGTCTTTCATGGGGTGGTTCTTCTCCAAGTAGGGTTAGCTGGGTGGGTGGGCAATTGTAATCATCTGAAGCACTGGCCGGGAACTCAGCTGAGGTTAAAATGTCCGGGATCCCTGGGCATCTGAGTCAGCTGGCGCGTGACTGGGGGTCCAGCTGGACTGCCACCCGGGGTGCCTGCTTCTTCTCCGTGCAGGCTTCTCTAGGTGGCCCTGGGCCTGGCCCACAGCGTGGTGGCTGAGTTCTAGCAGGACTGTTCCAAGAGTAAGCCTTCCGAGAGGGAAGAAGCGGTAGCTGTAGGATCAATTAAAATCTAGTTTTAGAATGGGCATAGCATTGCTTTCTCTGTATTTTGCTAGTCAAGGCAGTGACTGACCGTGTTGTTCAGTCGCTCAGTCATGTCCGGCTCTGCCTGGTCCACAGTTAATGTGGGAGAGACCTACGCAAGGGCGTAAGCACTGGGACATGTGACCATCTGGGTCATCGAAATGACAGTCTCCAACAAGTTTTTAAATAATTAGTATTTTCGTTCTTCAAAAAATCAAGCACAGGAATACTAGCAATTCCACTTCTGCATCTATATCCGAGACATTTGAGAGTAGTGATTTGATTGGCGCATCCACGTGCAAAGTGGCGTTGTTCATAGTAGCTAAAGGTGGAAACAACCCAGACGTCCTTAGATGGATGAACAGATAATCAAAATGTGGTCCATACATACAATGGAATATATTATTCAGTCTAAAAAAGGAAGGAAATTCTGATCCGTGCTATAACACGGATGAATCTGAAGACATGCTGAATGACATAAGCCACTCATAAGTGGACAAGTAGTGCATGATTCTGCTTATATGAGGTCCTTAGGGTAGTCAAATTCATAGCGATGGAAAGTAGAATAGCACTTACAAACTGGAGAGAGGAAGGGATGGGAGTGATTGTTTAGTGGGTACCAAGTTTTTCAGTTTGGGAAGATGAAAAGATTCTGGAGATAGGGAATGATGATGGTTGCAAAATAATGTAAATGTACTTATTGAATATACTACTGAACTGTGTATTTGAAACTGGTTAAAATGCTAAATTTTATGTTATGTATGGCTTACCACAATAAAATGTAATTTTGAGTTTTATAAAAATAAAATATTCATCTTACATTTTTGGTTTCTATTATAGCTATGTAAGAATTGAATTGAGCTGCAGTTAACTATTTCTTTGCAGTTCAAAGTAGCGTGCATGGACTGGAAACACAGGCATCACTTGGGCACCTGTGAGATTGCAGAATCTCAGGCTGGAGCCCAGATCTACAGAATCAGAATCTGTATGTAGACAAGAACCTCAGATTTTTGGGATCTTATTAATGTCTGAGAAATACTGAATTACTTGACCTATGTTATGTTTTGTAGATATTCAATTAAACATGTATTGATTTTGAGAATATAATTTTGTTTTGCATTTTGGAGTCATGTTTTTATAAACCCTCAAAATTTTTCATGGGACTTGAAGACACTCCCAGGTGGTAGCCACGGTGCCTAGAGAACCTTGGGGATGAATTCATAAATCCTACACCTCGTCACATCCCCTTTGGCTCCAATCCTTCTCCCCCTCTCAGCTATGATTCTTCAGGCCACCTACCTGCTCTCGTAGGAGCTCTTCCCTGAGGGACCCCAGGCCTCAAGGCAGGTTTCAGGCATATCACATCCCAGACCTGGTTTGGAAGATAAAATCAACCCTGTCTCTTCTAATTACTAATCCACAAACTTTCCTACTGAAGAGGTAGTCTCAATTTAGCCTCTTTTTTTTTTTTTTTTTACTATTGACTATTCATGTAGTCGTGGAGAATGACTACAGTATTCATGTAGAAAAGTACACATACAAATTTACAACTCAATACATTTTCATTCACTAAACATTCTCCCATAACCATGCCTTCCTTCCTCCATGGGATCTTCCCAACCCCTCTCCTGCACTGCAGGCAGATTCTTTACCATCTGAGCCACCAGGGAAGCCAGCTTCGATCCCAGGGTTGGGAAGATACCTTGGAGGAGGGATGGGCTACCCACTCCAGTATTCTTGCCTGGAGAATCCCCATGGACAGAGGAGTCTGGCAGATTACAGTCCATGGGGTCGCAAATGACTTAAGCGACTAAGCAAAGCACAGAATACACATTCTCCCATAACCACCCCATAGATCAAGGAATAGAACATCACCAACACCCAGGAAACCTTTCTATTCTAACGAATGCTTCTTCTCCCCCAAAGTTAACCACTGTTTGAATTAACAACATTGTTTAGTTTTTACCGATTTTTATTCCTTACGTAGGGCTTCCACCTAGAAGAGGTGCTCAGCCACTGAGGTGGCTCAGTGGTAAAGAATCTGCCTGCCAATGAAGGAGATGCAGGAGACCTGCGTCAGGAAGATCCCCTGGAGGAGGGCATGGAAACCCACTCAGTATTCTTGCCTGGGGAATCCTGTGGACAGAGGAGCCTGGTAGGCTCCAGTCCACGGGGTTGCAGAGAGTCAGACAGGACTGAGCAACTAAACACATTCCTTATATAAACAGAATATTTTCTTTTATCTTCTCTCACTCAAATTGCCCTTCTGAGATTCAACCATATTGTTGTGTGTAATTGTAGTTCATATTCTCACTGCTGTGCAGTGTTCCATTGTGAGAATACACCACAATTTTAAAAATCACGCTACTGTTGATGAGCATTCGGGCAGAGTCCAGTTTGTGTCTATTATAGCAGGGCAGCTAGGCACATCTTAGTACTTTTGCAGGGGGAAACATACATACACCACGCTTCTGTGGGAAATACTGGGGAGTGGAATTGCTGGGTCATTGGGTACGTCTTTGTTTAGCCCTGGTGATAGTCAGTTTCCCAAACTGTTAACCCTATTCTTCATCTACAAAGACTCGTCCTGCCCTCATTCTATCGCTTCTTAGAGTTGTGACAAATCTCAAACGTGACATTCTCTCTCAACTGCAAGATTTACAAATTTCTACCAAAACATCGGTGCTAACATTTCAAAATAAATAAATGCATCCATGAAATTCTCAGCAGCGGCAGAGGGAAAACGCGAAGAATCCAGATGACAGGTCTAATGCCAAGATGCGAAGCCGGTTTCCTTTGTTGCGCAGAGGGCTGGAAGCCTTTCTGCAAAAGCTGCTGCCAATCAAGCTCGCCGATCTTTGCAGGGCTAATTAACAGCACTTGGGCAAGCTGGGGGGACAGGCGGGCCTGCACCGTGATGCCAATGGGGCCAACCCAGGGCTTATGGCTAATTATAAACACAAAGAGCACTTAAAGGCTATGATTTGAAGAAGGAGAAAAAAAAAAAAAAAAACCCTGAACAAAACCAAGAAACCCTCTCCGGAATTCTAATGCCAGCATGCTTGTGATTGCATCGCTTGGGGGCAGGGGTGCCAGTAGAAATCTCCTGAGTGGACTAAATCACACAGCACCCTGTGTCGGGCAGCCACCCTCCCAAACACACCCAGGGGAAGGGCTTCCTTTGTGTCAGGCAGGAGCAGGAGGAAGTGTGTCGGTTTCATTTCCAGGGACGTCCTGGCCCCAGCTTGATAAGCCCGTTTACACCAAGCATGGACGTGCAGACTGGGGCAGTCCAGAGTCCTGTGGGGTAGGTGTGGTGGGATTATCTGTGCAAGCTTTGATCCCCATTAGCTACAAACCACAAATAATCCATAAGGTATGCAAATCAGGTCCCAGAGAAGAGCACTTATTTGCAACTCCTGGAATCAAGCAGGGAGAAGCTGTGAGTGTTTGCCAAGGAAGAAAGCAATTCTTGCACACCTCATTGCAGAAGCTTGTCTGATGAGGCGAAAACCCTGGGCTGCTGGGAGGGAAAATGAAGCTGGAACTGGAGGCAGCTTTCATGCCCATAGGTCATCCGGAAGAGCGTCCACACAGTTCAGGCGTGTGCTGTGATTGGATGTGAAATGGAGGAATCAGATATGAACGCATTTCCCCGGTATTCCCATCCCTTGGGGCGCCCCCTGGCTCAGGCCCTAATGAGCTCTGCATGTACCCCCTTGGCTCTCCCCGAGGCTTTGAGCAGCTACCAGGACAATCTAGGGCCCCCAAAACTGGGGTGTGGGGTGGGGGAAGAAGCTAGGCGGGGGGGAGGGAACAGAAGAAACAGAACTTTTACTTTAAAGGATAGTGGAAAGCTGTTTGCACGAATACTCTTGCCCACTCTTGAGCAGGAGGTCTTGATTTTATCTGATCCACGGATCCTTTTGGCAGTCCAGTGAAGCCTCTGGACTCCTTTGCACAACAGATTTTGAAATGCGTAAGTGAAAAGTGAAAGTGAAAGGTGTTCAGTCCTGTCTGACTCTTTAGGACTCCATGGACTATAAACCCATGAAATTCTCTAGGCCAGAACACTGGAGTGGGTAAAACATACTATATAAAACAAAACATATATATACTGTACAGCACAGGGAACTATATTCAATATCCTACAATAAACCATAATTGAAAAAATATGAAAAAGAATATATATATAATGTATATACAAACGAATCACTTTGACGTACACCAGAAACTAACACAATATTGTCAATCATCTATATTCCAAAATAAATGAGTGAATTAATTAAAAAATATAGTGTTATACTGTCTAGCTATCAAAATATTTAAAATATAATATGGTACCAAAAGTGCTTCTTTACTAACACATGAGATATTGAGATCCAGTAGCAGATCCACTGACTACAATAGTTTTAAAGCAATGATGAGCATAAGCAATATTTTAAGATGTCTACCATGTAACTGTAATATAGCATAAAAATATCTGTGATTTCACTTAGTCACAGGTGTTACTAACATCCCTATTGTGTGTAATTTACATGTAGAATGAAGGAAATGTGAAATTTCAGTTACAGTTTAAAAATTCTCCAAGCCAGGCTTCAGCAATACGTGAACCGTGAACTTCCAGATGTTCAAGCTGGTTTTAGAAAAGGCAGAGGAACCAGAGATCAAATTGCCAACATCTGCTGGATCATCAAAAAAGCAAGAGAGTTTGAGAAAAACATCTATTTCTGCTTTCTTGACTATGCCAAAGCCTTTGACTGTGTGGATCACAATAAACTGTGGAAAATTCTGAAAGAGATGGGAATACCAGACCACCTGACCTGCCTCTTGAGAAACCTATATGCAGGTCAGGAAGCAACAGTTAGAACTGGCCATGGAACAACAGACTGGTTCCAAATAGGAAAAGGAGTACATCAAGGCTGTATATTGTCACCCTGCTTATTTAACTTATATGCAGAGTACATCATGAGAAATGCTGGGCTGGAAGAAGCACAGGCTGGAATCAAAGTTTCCAGGAGAAATATCAATAACCTCATATATGCAGATGACACCACCCTTATGGCAGAAAGTGAAGAGGAACTCAAAACACTCTTGATGAAAGTGAAAGAGGAGAGTGAAAAAGTTGGCTTAAAGCTCAACATTCAGAAAACGAAGATCGTGGCATCTAGTCCCATCACTTCATGGGAAATAGATGGGGAAACAGTGGAAACAGTGTCAGACTTTATTTTCTGGGCTCCAAAATCACTGCAGATGGTGATTGCAGTCATGAAATTAAAAGATGCTTACTCCTTGGAAGGAAAGTTATGACCAACCTAGATAGCATATTCAAAAGCAGAGACATTACTTTGCCAACAAATGTCCGTCTAGTCAAGGCTTTGGTTTTTCTGGTGGTCATGTATGGATGTGAGAGTTGGACTGTGATGAAAGCTGAGCGCTGAAGAATTGATGCTTTTGAACTGTGGTGTTGGAGAAGACTCTTGAAAGTCCCTGGACTGCAAGGAGATCCAACCAGTCCATTCTAAAGGAGATCAGTGGGTGTTCATTGGAAGGCTGATGTTAAAGCTGAAACTCCAGTACTTTGGCCACGTCATGCGAAGAGTTGACTCATTGTAAAAGACTCTGATGCTGGGAGGGATTGGGGGCAGGAGGAAAAGGGGACGACAGAGAATGAGATGGCTGGATGGCATCACCGACTTGACGGACATGAGTTGGAATAAACTCTGGGAGTTGGTGATGGACAGGGAGGTCTGGCGTGCTGCAATTCATGAGGTCGCAAAGAGTTGGACATGACTGAGCGACTGAACTGAACTGAAAGATAAAGATGTATCTTTTCCCATCCAACTTTATAAATTTTCTGAATTCTGAAGAATCTCAATGAATTTTAAAATTGAATTTTAAAAGATATATTCAAGATCACTAATGTATGTTTCCCTTGCTTCAAAAGACCTAATAACAACAATTTAAAATAATTCTTAGGAAAAATGTATTCCTACGGACAGTGACATTGTAGAAAGACTGGTGCGGTTACCGCCCTCTCTGAAAGCGCAACCTTCTGGCACAGAGGCTGGTGCCAAGCCCCGATACAGCACTGCTCCTTCAGGAGACCAACTGACCGCTTGACGGCAACTTGTCCTCACAGCAACAGACCCTATTCTGGGTGTGGGTCTGCCTTTCATACCCGCAGAGCCTCATGGAGTACCATCTTCCAGGGGCATCTTTTTTTTTTTTTTAAGTCATTGGTGTTGTGTTTTCCACATAATATCCACTAATGCCATCAAGAGCTATGGAGGCACAACATTTCTTAAAATGAATCCATAGGAAATCCCAAAGCCTTTGGGGCTGGGCTTTATTAGGCTGAATTGACCACGAGGTAGACCCAGGCTTCTTGGGTGGAAAGGATGGTCTGCCAGCCCAATTCTCCTTCAGTAAGGAAACTCTTATATCCTCAGCTGATAGAAATGTTGCTGGCAGACAGCCCTTACCTGTTAGTCCCCTTTGGGCACTGCCTTGTTTGAAGAGGGCCACCTCACCCAAAGTTGTGTCTCCTTCTAAAAGCTGACTGACCCAGGGGTGGAAAGCATTGGCCTCTGCCCCAACTGGGAACTAATCAAAAAGGTTTTCTCAGCCTCAGAACTCCCTGTGGGTTGGACTGAGGCCTTCATAGCCCAGTTTTTCCCTCTGCCCAGTTCTTCTCCCGTCTGTAGGTCTGACCCAAGGGCTTTTCCTAATAAAACCTCTGCATGCTTATCTCCCATGTCGGAGTCTGCTTCCCGGTGAACCTGACTGATAACACTTTTGGTTCGTGCTTGGCTCATAATTTACAGATTCTTTCACCTAGAATTTTACTCCAAAGGGTGGTCACTGCTGTTCTATTACTTTGACATTTTCTTCTAAGCTGCGGACAGCCATCAATGTGCGAGTTTTGAAGCTGGTACTTTTGATCTTCACACATAGAGGTAATGACACCTGTGATGACTACTAACTGGCCACTGAGCCTGTGAGAGGCCATTGGCTGTGCCTTGCGTCCCATCCCAGAGATATTAAATATGAAGAAAGTTCTTCTCTACCAAGGTTGCCTTTGCATTTTCCTGAGTTTCTTTTAGGTTTAAAAGTCTCAGGTAACCTCATAGCTTAGGCCTTTACTCCACAGCCTTGTCCGACTTGGTCTTGGGTGGTGGCCTCCTTTCTTGGTGACCAAGGGTAGTAATTAGTCCGTTTCCTTGCCCTGACCTGTGCCCAAGGGCCCCTGGGAGCCTCGGGCCTAACCTCACTTCTGGCAGCTCTCCTGACACCTGGCTGTGGCTTTGGAGCACCCAGTCTTTGGCCGTCGAATGCAAGTCCCTGCACCCCTCGCCATAGTGACCTCTCCCGCCAGCCTTCTCTGCTGTCACTGGAGTCCCCCAGGGCCCTTGCTTTGTCCAGGTGAGCCCCACCACCGTTTCTACTCCCTGGAGGCCACCCCACATGGGCACATAACGCTGGGAGAGCTCCTGCCTCCTAGCACTCCGGGGGAGAAGCAGGGCTTTTTTCAGACCCTCAACCCTAACTCTTGCCTTTCCTCTTTCACTGTTTCATTACTGAGGAGGCACAGGACCAGAGCCTGCATCCAGGAACACGCACCTGCACTCACTTTCTTACCCCTCTCGAATCCTTCTCCTTCCTACCTCATACATTTATCTCTTCAAGTACAGAAAACTGTTTTCTGTAATGTCTCATGTCTTCTAGAGTGTAGGATCCACAGAGGAAAGCAATAGAATGGGGAAGGCTAGAGATGTCTTCAAGAAAATTAGTGATACAAGGGAGCATCTCATGCAAAGATGGGCACGATAAAGGACAGAAATGGTATGGACCTAACAGAAGTGGAGGATGTTAAGAAGAGGTGGCAAGAATACACAGAAGAACTGTACAAAAAAGGTCTTCATGACCTAGATAACCACAATGGTGTGATCACTCACCTAGAGCCAGACATCCTGGAATGTGAAGTCAAGTGGGCCTTAGGAAGCATCACTATGAACACAGCTAGTGGAGGTGATGGATTTCCAGTGGAGCTATTTCAAATCTTAAAATATGATGATGATGCTGTGAAAGTGCTGTACTCAATATACCCACAAAATTTGGAAAACTCAGCAGTGGCCACATGACTGCAAGAGGTCAGTTTTCATTCCAATCCCAAAGAAAGGCAATGCCAAAGAATGTTCAGACTACCACACAATTGCACTCATCTCACACATTAGCAAAGTAATGCTCAAAATTCTCCAAGCCAAACTTCAGCAATACATGAAGTGTGAACTTCCAGATGTTCAAGCTGGATTTAGAAAAGGCAGAGGAACCAGAGATCAAATCGCCAACATCTGTTGGATCATTGAAAAAGCAAGAGAGTTCCAGAAAAACATCTACTTCTGCTTTATTGCTTATGCCAAAGCCTTTGACTGTGTGGATCACAACAAACTGGAAAATTCTGAAAAAGATGGGAATACCAGACCACCTTACCTACCTCCTCAGAAATCTTTATGCAGGTCAAGAAGCAATAGTTAAACTGGAAATTGAATAACAGACTGGTTCCAATTCAGGAAAGGAGTACATCAAGTTTGTATATTGTCACCCTGCTTATTTAACTTATATGCAGAGCATATAATATGAAATGCCAGGCTGAATGAAACACAAGCTGGAATTGAGATTACCAGGAGAAATATCAATAACCTCAGACATGCAGATGACACCACCCTTATGGCAGAAAGTGAAGAACTAAAGAGCCTCTTGATGAAAGCGAAAGAGGAGAGTGAAAAAATTGGCTCAACATTCAGAAAACTAAGATCATGGCATCCGGTCCAATCACTTCATGAGAAATAGATGGGAAAACAATGGAAACAGTGACAGACTTTATTTTTTGGGCTCCAAAGTCACTGCAGATGGTGACTGCAGCCTTGAAATTAAAAGATGCTTGCTCCTTGGAAGAAAAGCTATGACCAACCTAGACAGCATTTTAAAAAGCAGAGACATTACTTTGCCAACAAAGGTCTGTCTAGTCAAAGCTATGGCTTTTCCAGTAGTCATGTATGGATAGAGAGTTGAACTATAAAGAAAGCTGAGCACTGAAGAATTGATGCTTTTGAACTGTGGTGTTAGAGAAGACTCTTGAGAGTCCCTTGGACTGCAAGGAGAACCAACCAGCCAGTCTAAAGGAAATCAGTCCTGAATCATTGGAAGGACTGATGCTGAAGGTGAAACTCCAATACTTTGGCCACCTTGATGTTAAGAACTGACTCATTTGAAAAGACCCTGATGCTGGGAAAGATCGAAGGCGGGAGGAGAAGGGGACAACAGAGGATGAGATGGTTGGATGGCATCACTGACTCAATGGACATGATTTTGAGCAAGCTATGGGAGTTGGTGATGGACAGGGAGGCCTGTTGTACTGCAGTCTATGGGGTTGCAAAGAGTCAGACATGACTGAGCGACTGAACTAAACTGAACTGAGGGTCCACAGCATGAATCTCTATGGTAAACTGCTGCTGCTGCTGCTGCTAAGTCGCTTCAGTCGTGTCCAACTCTGTGCGACCCCATAGACGGCAGCCCACCAGGCTCCCCGTCCCTGGGATTCTCCAGGCAAGAACGCTGGAGTGGGTTGCCATTTCCTTCTCCAATGCTAGTCCTCCAGAATTGACTCTTCATATTTAAGCCCTAGTTTCTGGAATTCTGAGCAACCTAACTTCCTTTCTTCCCTTTCCTCTTCCCCCTCTTCCTCCTTCTCCTTCTTCTGAGAGCTTCACAAAGCCCAACCTTTGCAAAAAAAAAAAAAAAAAAACACTACTTTGCTGTGAGTTAAAAATTCCATTTGGCAATTTAGTGGACTTACTTGAATTAGGTTGTATCAAAATATTTTCCCAACTACAGATATGTGTCACACTTTGTTCCCTGCAGAGAATCTATTCTCTATTCTAAGCCCATGGAACATTTGCTAAGAGTGATCAGCTATTAGGCCACAAGAAAAATTTTAACATATTCCAAGAAGAAGAAATCACGCAGGCTACAATCTTGGACCAAAATACAGAGAAAGTATGTGTGATTGCCAAAACCTTAAAAAGAAAGAAAAAACCCCCATCACACTCCTACATAACTTTTAGATCAAAGAGAAAACAAAACTGCAATTACAGATTATTTAGAAAACAATGATAAGAAGAACATTACATAAGCGAGAAGGTCAAGGTTGTGCACATAGAACAATTAGGAGTTTTAAAGCTTTTACAATTAAATAAGTTAAAAAAGAACATAAATAAACTGTTCACCTAGAAGTTAAGAAGAGAGCCAAGAAAATATGACTAAGAAAAGTAGGAAGTAGGAACTGATCAGGATTAAAACAGAATAGCTTTTAGAAAAGAGAAGTAAGGTAAGTCAGAGATATTTGCTTAAAATACAAGAAAAACAGAAAAAACTGTTGCAAAGCTAATCAAGGAAAAAAAGGAAAAAATAAAAAGTATGAAATGAGGAAAGAAATATAACCATAGATAAAGGACAGCTTCACAGGCTTTATATGTAGATTATTGTGTTGAACTCGGAGCTAAGAGTTGTAAAATCTGGGTAAAATGAATGATTTTATAACAACACATAAAATATCAAAATTTATCAAGGATGAAGAAGGTATAAATATGCTCACAACCATAGAAGACATCTTAAAACTTGTCAAGACACTCCCAAGATGTGCCTAGATTTTATAAGCTAATTCCACTAGAACTCCATGGAGCATATAACTATCATGGGATTTAGACTATTCCAGAGCACTGAAAAAGATGGAGAGTAATTCACTTAATTTTACTAGACTAGCATAATCTATTTTTTTTAGTTCATTGGTGTATATATTTATATATTAACTTTTTACTTTTTATTGGGGTATATTCGATTAACAAACAATGCTGTAATAGCTTCAGCTGAAGAATGAAGGGAATCAGCCATACATATACACGTGTCCATTCTCCCCAAACTACCCTCCCATCCAGCCCACCACATAACATTGAGTAGAGTTCCACGTCCCCTACAGCAGGTCCTTGTCGGTTATTCATTTTAAATACAGCAGTGTGTACATGACTCACATAATCTTGGTATAAAACTTGTAGCAGAAATCTACTGCCATCTCAGATACAAATATAGTCCTAAGAATCATAAAAAGCAAAGCACAATATTCCATCAGAAGAACAATATAATGAGTAAAGTTTTTTCTTAAGAATGCAGAAGTAGCTCAATAATGAAAAAAATCACAGACATTATTGGGGGAGGGGGGTAAGCTGGCACAGCGTTTTGGAAGGGTAACTTGGTAGAATCTATTACATTTAGACATGCATCTAGTCTGTGGCTTAGCAATACCGTTTATAGTTATTTGTGTCCTAAAGAAACACTTGCATAACAAGCACAAGGATGTCTGCAAGAATATTTACTGTAGCAGAGTTTCTTTATAAAAAAAGAGAAAGAAACAATATTTATCAGTAAGGGAATGACTAAATCTCAGTGTTTAAAAAGTATGTATTGGGAGAAAGGGGGAATAAATTAGGAATTTGGGATTAAAATATACAGAGAAGGCAATGGCACCCCACTCCAGTACTCTTGCCTGGAAAATCCCATGGATGGAGGAGCCTGGTGGGCTGCAGTCCATGGGGTTGCTAAGTTGGACATGACTGAGCGACTTCACTTTCACGTTTCACTTTCATGCATTGGAGAAGGAAATGGCAACCCACTCCAGCGTTCTTGCCTGGAGAATCCCAGGGACGGGGGAGCCTGGTGGGCTGCCGTCTATGGGGTTGCACAAAATTGGACACGACTGAAGTGACTTAGCAACTTACAACTACTATAAATAAAACAGGTAAACAACAGAGACATACTGTATAGCACAGGTAACTATACTTAATATCTTATAATAATCTAGAATGGAAAAGAATCTGAAAAAGAATATATATATATATATATGGACTCCCCTGGCCATCCACTGGTTAAGACTTTGCCTTCCAATGCTGTGTGTGTGGTTTTGATCTCTGGTGGGGGAACTAAGATTCCACATGCTTTGTGGCCAAAAAAAACCAAAATATAAAACAGAAACAAATATTTTAACAAATTCAATAAAGATTATTAAAATGGTCCACATCAAGAAAAAAAATATATATATATAATTGAATCACTTTGCTGTACACCTGAACCTAACACAATATTGTAAATCAACTATATTTCAATAAAAATTAAATAAAGAATGTGTTACAGTATATGTACTGAAAAAAAATTCTTTGACACACATTAAGTAAAAAACAAAACAAAACAAAAATTTGTGGGTTAAATCATATTATAGAAAAATTCCACTCATATTGAAAAACAAAACTATATACTTATGTATCTACATGTGTATCTGTAAATTAATATAAATATCTTTTTATAGAAGATATCCAGGTTATAATTTTGTGGATGAAATGGGGTCAGTGGAGATAGCAATAGCTGCCAAAATATGGAACTTTTGTATCTTCTGTATATTTCTATACCATTTAACATTTTTACAATGAAAATATGATCAAATATTACTTGAGTAACTGAAATAATAAAAGAATCCTATTAAATATGTTATAATACTTCATCTCATCAATAGCCAAAAGAGAAAAGCTATCTTCTTCGTATTCTATTTATTCCTTAAAAAAACATGGTAAATAAGGAAAAGAAGAAAACTTTTAAACAAACAGGATCAATAATATCTTTCTTAAACTGACAGTCATCATCATACTTAACAGTGAAAGATTTAATTATTACTTAGTAAAGTCAAGAATAAAACTCAGGGTTCCAGTCAAGATGGTGGAGTAGAAGAATGTGGAACACACCTCCTCTCACAATCACATCAAAAATACATCTACAAATGGAACAATTGTCAGAGGACACCTACTGAATACTAGCAGAAGACCTCAGATTCCTGGAAGGATGATAAAAATCTTCACATAGCCAGGTCGGGTGAAAGAAAAAAAAAAAAAAGGAGGAAGCAGGACAGGACTTGTACCCCTGAGAGAGAGCTGGACAAATGTAAATTTCTCACGCTCTGGAAAGCTCCCTCAACCAGTGGGGTGATAAGCGAGGACAGAAAGGAAGCTTCAGCGGCTCAGAGGAAAATGCAACAACTGGTCTGTTGCAGGCAGAACAGAGCGAGACCCGCGCGGGCCATCTGGTCCACCCCCTTGCGTGTCCCAGCCTGAGACGCACATCCACTGGCACAGGTGGGGGCCGGGAGCTGAGACTTGGGGTCTAGAGGACAGACCTGGGGAGATGAGCTGGCTGCTCAGAGACAGTGCGAAGGGGCTGGCGTGTGGTACGGCCATAACCAGGGGTGTTCATGGAAGAAGCCCATCCCACCATAGAAGCAAAGCACCATTGTTAAGTGGAGCACAGAGCAGGGGCAGTGGAGAGGCTGCCCTCGCACCCCTTTCTCCACACCACAGCCGCTGCCTCTGCGGGCTCCAGAAGAGCATGCCCCAGCCACCACCTTGGGGGTTCCTGCCCCAGAGACCTCCCACACTCCAGTCGTTGCCTCAGTGGGCTCTGGGAGCAGATACCAGCAGGTTGCCCAGGCACAGAGATGGGAATGAAATCACAGCTAAGCCCCAGGTAACTTAAGAAGCAGGACTGAAATCTTTCCGCACAACATCATGAACCGTGGATTTACGCCTTTGCTGCGAGCTCTGTAAACGGTACCCGCATGACATCCAAGTAAACAACGAGTACTCCCAGGGCAGCGGTGGGTCTGGCCTCAGCAGCTGTGGGCTTTGTGGGCACATACGCACGGGGCCTGGGCTAGACCAGGGTCTGAGCTGCCTCCGTGGCTCCCACAGGAGGTCCAGGTGTGTGACTACTGTGGTCCTAGGACCCGACTCTAGTGGCTTTGTGCTGGTGGCCTTGGGAAAACAATGCCTGAGGGACACCAGGGTCCATTGCCAGCATTCCCAAGGTTGAGGTGGAACCAAGGGCAGTGCCAACAATGGTGTACTTTGCAAGCCTGCACAGTGAGTGACAGCTGACACCACGGAGCACATTCAGGGGTGAGCGGCTCTGGCAGGGGAATACTTAGTGGCTCCTCTCCCAGTAGGAGAGTTCCAATCCCACCTACTTTATACTGCAGCTCAGAAATGCAGCATAGAGACAGGTCTGGGGGCTTCTGCTCCAACACATAGGGAGCAGACCTTGTCCCTGACAGGGCAGTGACAACCACAGAGCAAAGAGGAGGCCCTGCTCAATATCCAGTGCGGGTTCTGGTCACCAACGCCAGTCACACCTCCTATCAAAGGGATAACAGCCAGCACACACTGAGCAAAGAGCAGCAGGATCCACACTGAAAGCAGTCCTCAAACCAGAAAAACATTAAACTCACACAGGCCACACAGGGATGCTCCCACATGAAAACAGCCCTTCCGGACCACAGTAGATGATTGTTTCTCCTAAACTCATACAGCAAGAGAAATGTAAGTAAAATGAAGAAGCAGAGGCAGCTCTCCCAATCAAAAGATCAAGAAAATTCCCCTGAAAGAACAAACAATGAAACAGATCTCTTCAATCTAATAAACACTGAGGGAAAAAAGGAGATAATGAAAATACTGAAGAAATTAAGGGCTATTGATAGAAATGCAGATTACTATTACAATGAACTAGAAACTATAAAAAGGAACCAAGAAAAATTAGAGAACTCATTCACTAAGATGAAAGATGAGCTAAAAGCAATGACCAGCAGAATGAATACTGCAGAAAACAAATAAATGATCTGGAAGATACAGTAATGAAAATCAACCAGTCAGAACAGCAGACAGAAATCCAAATGAAAAAAATGAAAGCAACATAAGCAATCCATGGATAATATAAAGTGTGCCAATCTACGCTTAACGAGTATTCTAGAAGAAGAAGAAAAAGAAAAGAGAGTTGAAAGTGTATTTGAAGGAATTGTGGCTAAAAACTCCTCAAACCTAAAGAGAGAAACAGATATCCAGGTACAGGAAGCACAGAGTCTCAAACAAGATGAACCTAAAATAGGCCTACACCAAGACATACTATAAATAAAATGACAAAAGTTAGAGAGGATTTTAAAGGCAGCAAGAGAAAAAAAACAAAGAGTTCATTACAAGGGAACCCTCATAAGGCTGTCAGCTGATTATCTCTACAGAAACATTATGGGCCAGAAGAGAGTGGCAAGATATATTTAAAGTCCTGAAAGGGAAAAAAACTGCAACATAGGATACTCTACCCAGCAAGATTATTTAGACTAGAAAGAGAGAGAAATAATTTCTCAGACAAGCAAAAACTGAAAGAATATAACATACTAAACTTATCCTAAAGGTGATATTGAAAGGTCCTCTCTAAATAGCAGAGAAGTAAGAATCTTTAAGAAAGAGAAAATCATAATTAAATAAGCCAGTATCCAGATTAAAAAAGATAAATTTCTGTGAAAACAATGGCAACCACAATGAACAGCAAAAGGATGACATAAAGATGTAAAAGCGAAAGCGAAAGCGAAGTCGCTCAGTCATGTCCGACTCTTTGCGACCCCGTGGACTATAGCCCACCAGGCTCCTCAATCCACGAATTTTCCAGGCAAGAATATTGGAGTGGGTTGCCATTTCCTTCTCCAGGGATCTTCCCGACCCAGGGATCGAACCCAGGTCTCCCACATTGCAGGCAGACACTTTATCATCTGAGCCACCAAGAGGACATCAAAATCATATAATGTGGTGGAGGAGATGACAGAGTACACACATAGATTGACAGTAAGGGAATGGAAAAAGGTGTTTCATGTAAATGGATATAAGAAAGCAGGGGTCACAACACTCATACTGGACAAAACAGACTTTAAAACAAAGGCCATAATGAAAAATAAAGAAGGGCACTACATAATGATATGGGATCACTATAAGGTGGGGACATTATACTCATCAACATATATGCACTCAGTATCAGTTCAGTTCAGTTCAATCGCTCAGTTGTGTCCAACTCTTTGCAACCCCATGGACTGCAGCACACCAGGCCTCCCTGTCCATCACCAACTCCCGGAATTCACCCAAACTCATGTCCATCAAGTCTGTGATGGCATCCAGCCATCTCATCCTCTGTCGTCCCCTTCTCCTCCTGCCCTCAATGTTTCCCAGCATCAGGGTCTTTTCTAATGAGTCAGCTCTTCACATCAGGTGGCCAAAGTACTGGAGTTTCAGCTTTCAACATCAGTCCTACCAATGAACACCCAGGACTGATCTTTTTAGGATGGACTGGTTGGATCTCCTTGTAGTCCAAGGGAATCTCAAGAGTCTTCTCCAACACCACAGTTCAAAAGCATCAATTCTTCAGCACTCAGCTTTCTTCACAGTCCAATTCTCACATCCATACACGAACAGTGGAAAAACCATAGCCTTGACTAGACAGACCTTTGTTGGCAAAGTAATGTCTCTGCTTTTGAATATGCTATCTAGGTTGGTCATAACTTTTCTTCCAAGGAGTAAACGTCTTTTAATTTCATGGCTGCAATCACCATCTGCAGTGATTTGGAGCCCCAAAAAATAAAGTCTGACATTGTTTTCACTGTTTCCCCATCTATTTGCTATGAAGTGATGGGACCAGATGCCATGATCTTAGTTTTCTGAATATTGAGCTTTAAGCCAACTTTTTCACTCTCCTCTTTCACTTTCAGAGGCTTTTTAGTTCCTCTTCACTTTCCACCATAAGTGAAGTATAGGAGAACCCAAATACATAACATAAATATTAACAGATATAAAGGGAGAAATTGATGGGAGTACAATAATACAAGCAGACTTTAATACCCCACTCACATCAATGGACAGATCATCTAGACAGAAAATCAATAAGGCAACAGAGATCCTAAATGATACAATAGTACAGTTAGACTTGATTGATATTTTCGGGACATGTTATACCCCAGAAAAACATAATACACATTCTTTTCACGTGCATATGGAACATTCTCTAGGATTGACCACATACTAGGGCACAAAATAAGCATCGATAAATTTAAAGATATAAAAATTATTTCAAGCATGTTTTCTGACCACAGTGGCATGAAACTAGGAATCAATCACAGAAAAGAAACAAGAAAAAAAAAATTACCTGGAGACTAAAAACATGCTAGAAAAGAAAAAAATCAGTGGGTCAGTGATGAAATCAAAAGAAATTTAAAAATACATTGAAGCAAATGACAATGAAAACAAAACCATACAAAATCTATGGGATGCAGCAAAAGCAGTTTTTAGAGCCAAGTTCATAGCAGTATAGGCCTTTAAAATACAAGAAAAATCTCAACTAAACAACCTAATCTATCACCTAAAAGGATGGGGGAAAAAAGGAACAAGTACGACCTAAATTCAGCAAAAAAGAAGGCGATAATAAAGATCAGAGAGGAAGGAGATAAAATAGAAATTAAAAAAAAATAGGAATAAAATCAAGAGCTGTTTCTTTGAAATGATAAACAAAATTAACAAACCTCTGGCCAGGGTCACCAAGGTGAAAGAAAGAAGACCCAAATAAAATGAGAAACTAGAGGAAAAATCACAACTGACACTGCAGAAATACAAAAGAAAAAGAGAATACTATGAACAATTGTATGCCGCAGATTGGAGAGCCCAGAACAAAAGGACAACTTGCCACAAATATACAGCCCACCAGGACTGGATCAAGAAGAAGTGCAAAACCTCCCTGCAAACAAAATCCAGGGGCAGATGACTTCACAGGCAAATTTTTCCAAACATAAAAAAAAATAACTTTTATACTGATCCTTCTCAACTTATACTGATCTTTCTCTTCAGTATTTTGGAAAATACTGAAGAGAAAGGAATACTCCCAGAGACATTCTATGAAGCCGTCATCACCCTAATACCAAAACCAAAGACATTACCAAAAAAGAAAATTACAGGCCAATATCTTTCATGAATATAGATGCAAAAATTCTCAACAAAATAGCAAACTGAATCCAAAAATACAAAAAAAGATCGTATACCACAACCAAGTTGAATTTATTCCAGGGTCACAAGGACGGTTCAACATATGCAAATCAGTTAATGTGATACATCACAGTAACAAAAGAAAAGACAAAAATAAGGTAATCATCTCAATGGGTGTAGAAAAACCATTTGGTAAAATGCAACATCCATTCATGATAAAAACTCTTACCAAAATGAGTGTAGAGGGAACAAAATAAGAATTTTTTATGACAAAATCACAGCCAATATAATACTCAATGATGAAAAGCTGAAAGCCTTTCTGGTAAAATCTAGAACAAGGCAAGGATGTCCACTCTCACCATTTCTATTCAACATAGTATTGGAAGTCTTAGCCACAGCAATCAGATAAGAAAAAAAAATGGTATTCAAATTGGTAGGAAAGAAGTAAAATTGTCATTATACATAGATGATAGGATACTATGTATAGAAAACCCTAAGGACTCCACACAAAAACTACCAGAACTGATAAATTCATCAAGGGAGCCAGATGCAAGATGAACATACAGAAATATGTTGCATTTCTTTACACAAACAATGAAATATCAGAAACAGCATGTAAGCAAACAAATCCCTTTTAAAATCACAGCAAAATGAAAAAAAAAAAAAAAGCAGGAATAAATCTGACCAAGGAGGTTAAAGGCTTATATGCTGAGAGCTACAAAACTTTAATAAAGACGCTGATGCTGGGAAAGATTGAAGGTAAAAGGAGAAGGGGGCAACAGAGGGTGAGATGGTTAGACAGCATCACTAACTCAGTGGGCACGAGCAAACTCCGGGAAACAGACGGACAGGGAAACCAGGCATGCTGCAGTCCATGGGGTCACAGTCAGGCACGACTTAATGACTGAACAAAACCCACAAAATAGAGTAAACTAAGGATGAAGCGAAGTAAGTAAACAAGATAAAGTAAACTAAGATGAAGATGATTCAAAGAAATGAAAAGATATACCATGCTCTTGAATCGGAAGGATTAATATTGTTAAAATAGCCATACTACCCAAAGCAATCAACAGATTTAACATGATCCCTATCAAATTACCCATGATGTTTTTCACAGAATTAGAACCAATAATCCTAAAATTTTATTTTCTTGGGCTCCAAAATCACTGCAGACAGTGACTGCAGTCATGAAAGACTCTTGGCTCCTTGGAAAAAAGCTATGACAAACCTAGACAGGGTATTAAAAAGCAGAGACATCACTTTGTTAACAATGGTCCATATAGTCAAAGCTATGATTTTTCCAGAAGTCATGTAGGCAGATGTGAGAACTGGACCATAAAGAAGGTTGAGCGCCGAAGAATCGATACTTTCAAACTGTGGTGCTGGAGTCCCTTGGACAGCAAAGAGATCAAATCAGTCAATCCTAAAGGAAATCAACCCTGAATATTCATTGGAAGGGCTGATCCTGAAGCTGAAGCTCCAGTACTTTGGCCACTTGAGGTGAAGAGCCAACTCATTGGAAAAGACCCTGATGCTGGGAGAGATTGAGGGCAGGAGGAGAAGGAGGCGACAGAAGTTGAGATGGTTGGATATGCATCACCGACTCAGCGCACATGAGTTTGAGCAATCTCTGGGAGACACTTAAAGATAGGGAAGCCTGGCATGCTGCAGTCCATGGGGTTGCAAAGAGTCCGACACAACTTAGCAACTGAACAACAATCCTAAAAATTTTATGGAACCATAAAAGACCCAGAATTGCCAAAGCAATTTTGAGGAAAAAGAACAAAGCTGGAGGCATAACCCTCCCAGACTTTAGATAATACTACAAAGTAACAGTAATCAAACCAGTTGGTATTGGCATAAGAACAGATATATGGATCAATGGAACCAAATAGAGAGCCCAGAAATAAACCTACACATCTATGAACAATTAATCTTCAGAAAAGGAGGAAAGAATATACAATGAGGGAAAGACAGTCTCTCCAACAAGTGGTGTTGGAAAAGTTGGATTGTTGTTGCTCATTGTTCAGTCAATCAGTTGTGTCCAGTTCTTTGTGACTCCATGGACTGCAGCATGCCAGGCTTCCCTGTCCTTCATCATCTCCAGGAATTTGTTTGAACTCATGTCCACTGAGTCTATGATGCCATCCAACCATCTCATCCTCTGTCCCTCCCTTCTCCTCCTGCCCTCAATTTCTCCCAGCATCAGAGTCTTTTCCAACGAGTTGGCTCTTTGGATTAGGTGGCCAAAGGATTGGAGCTTCAGCTTTAGCCTCAGTCCTTTCAAAGAATATTCATGGTTGATTTCCTTTAGGATTGACTGATTTCATCTCCTTTTTGTCCAAGGACTATCAAGAGTCTTCTCCAGCACCACAGTTTGACAGCATCAATTCTTGGTGCTTAGCCTTCTTTATGATCCAACTCTCACATCTGCCTACATGACTACTGGAAAAACCATAGCTTAGACTACATGGACCTTTGTTAGTTAAGTGATGTCTTTGCTTTTTAATATGCTGTCTAGGTTTGTCATAGCTTTTCTTCCAAGGAACAGGCATCTTTTAATTTCAAGGTTGCAGTCATCATCTGCAGTATTTTTGGAGCCTAAGAAAATAGAGTTTGTCACTGTTTCCATTTCCCCCCCATCCATTTGCCATGAAGTGATGGGACTGGATGTCATGATCTTAGTTTTCTGAATGCTGAGTTTTAAGCCAGCTTTTTCACTCTCCTCTTTCACCCTTGTCAAGAGGCTCTTTTGTTCCTGTTCACTTTCTGCCATTATGGTCATGTCATCTGCATATCTGAGATTTATTGATATTTCTTACAGCAATCCAGCCCAGCCTTTTGCATGATGTATTCTGCATAGAAGTTAAATAAGCTGGGTGACAATATACAGCCTTGACAGACTCCTTTCCCAATTTGGAACCAGTCTGTTGTTTCATGTCCAGTTCTAACTGTTGCTTCTTCATCTACATACAGGTTTCTCAGGAAACAGGTAAGGTGAGCTAATACTCCCATCTCTTAAAGAATTTTCCAGTCTGTTGTGCACCACACAGTCAAAGGCTTTAGTGTAGTCAGTGAAGCAGAAGTAGATGTTTTTCTGGAATTCTCTTGCTTTTCCAATGGTCCAGCAGATGTTGGCAATTTGATCTCTGGGTCCTCTGCCGTTTCTAAATCCAGCCTGTACATCTGGAAGTTCATGTACTGTTGAAGCCTAACTTGAAGGATTTTGAGCATTACCTTGCTACCGTGTGAAATTACTCTTTCAAGATGTGCTAATCTAAATGGCAAATCTTAGTGGCTCAAGAATATAAAGTGACTTTTATACTCCAAGTCCTCGTTGCCTGCCAGGCTTTCTACTAAGTGCTTTATAAATAACATTAACTCTTTCTAGGAACCCTCTGAAGCATATTTATCACTGCTTCTAATTTACAGGTGAGGAAGCAAAGTTCCAGGAGGTTAATGTGGTGGCCAGTGGTGACTGGTGGAGCCCGGATCCCAGCCTGTACCATCTGATTCTGGAGCCTGCCTGAGATTCTGCTCATGGGACCTGGAGCCCTGCTACACATTATTTAAAAGCCAAAGGCACTTTTCAATAAGAACTCTATTTCTATAATAAAGATATTAAAAAGCAACATTCATTGTATAAAATATCAGCAGTTTTTATGTATAACATCAATTACCAACTTGGAAATATCAGGGGGGGAAAACCATTCTATTAACTATGACAACCAGAACTATGAATCACTAAATAGCTTGCTTATGAAAGACTAATAGGAGGAAAACTTTAAAACTTTACCGAGAGACAAAGGGAAGATGACGAAAAATGGGGAGGCATGCTCATTTACAGCTTAGAAATCAATATTGAAAAGATCCAGATTATTCCCAACGCAATCAATCTATAAACATAATGTAAATTCCAGACAGATGATTTTTTTGTCAGTACCTGACCAAATTATTCTTGTAAGAAAAATACTGAATTTCAAAGACTGATTATATTTTAAAAGTCAGAACTGTGTCGTATGAAACGTTCAGAAGTAAATACCATACATAGTCTGGAACATACACCCAAACATGCACACACATGCACACACGGGATACTTGGGCAGGACACTGCTCTCTGAGTGTACCAAAGCGTGGGAGAGGTTTATGACAGATCATGAGAGCACATTATTACATTTTTAGGAGTTTTGTGAATTGGTTGATAAGCACAGACATTATTATAAAAATAAAATAAGCTATTTTAAAAACAAAAGTACTACATTCTTAAATACACTCTTTGCTTTCTAGTTACTTTTACTATATTTTGCTGGCACGTACGCTCTGGAGGTCATCTGTGGCTCGTGCATCTGGGTGACGCACGTGTGTAATGGTCTGAGCTGTGCTGCACTTAGTCACTCAGTCGTGTCCGACTCTGTGACCCCGTGGACTGTTGCCTTCCAGGCTCCTGCCCATAGGGATTCTCCAGGCAAGAATACCGGAGTGGTTGCCAAGCTTTCCTCCAGCGGATCTTCCAGACCCAGGAATCGAACTGGGGTCTCCGGCATTGCAGGTCTATTCTTTACCAGCTGAGCTACCAGGGAAGCCTGTCAGTGGCATCATGTTGGTAGCTTGAAACGGACCATGGTGAGACTCTTTATTCTGGGGTCCTGACTTCTTTTCAGATTGCTGATGGTTAAACATTTAACAGCACACCACCTGATTAAAATTATGCTGGTGGAAGTGATTTCATCTGTGGGCCCCAATGAAGGCTTTTGGTTCTACGTATGTGTCTATAGGATCCCATGGATGGAGAAGCCTGGTAGGCTGCAGTCCATGGGGTCGCTAGAGTCGGACACGACTGAGCGACTTCACTTTCACTTTTCACTTTCATGCATTGGAGAACGAAATGGCAACCCACTCCAGTATTCTTGCCTGGAGAATCCCAGGGATGGGGGAAGCCTGAAGGGCTGCCATCTATGGGGTTGCACAGAGTTGAACACGACTGAAGCGACTTAGCAGCAGCATGTATACAACTCTCTACCTAGAAGTAGAGTAACTGGTAATGCATCCAGTTTGCCTCCCAATCCGTACTAGATCAAGTTAAAAGGGTTTCCAGTGGCAAAGTATTTAAATAAGCTGTCAACCTAAAACATATTATAAGTTTTTCTTTTATAAACAGACAATGCTCTAAATCTGCTGACCTTTACCGTGATGAAAGTGGTGTCAGTAAAATGTACCTAAAAGATACTTGGGAAAAATAAATACACTCGTCTTTTGGAGGCAAAGGTTATGTTATAACAAAGTGTGAGCCAGTAACAGCTTTTCAAAATAAACCCATGCTTTGGAGAACATGAGTTTATACTGAAATGTATAGCAGAAATTTCTCTAGAATTATGTGATTTTGAGGCTGAAAATATGTAAGTGGGCCACTTATAAAAACTCGCATATCTGCTTACTTTCAAAACTTAGAAACAGGATATTCTAACCTTATACACCAACTAACTTCTTAACAACAGGAAAAGGTAAAGCTTTCCAATTATTTTGCAAGAACAAGTGCATGACTTCAGGAAAAGTGGAAACTCTCAGCTGAATTTCAACAAATACCTTCGTATAATTGGTGGATGAGGCTGGAAAATGAGTATCACTATTTATTAGGCATGGTCCATAAAAACACTTATTTCTTTTGATGTCTGTGCTGGTGAAGCTCCTTTTCAGTCATTTCAAAACCGAGTACTAGAGTAACCTGAATTTAGAACCAGAACTTCAAATGGCTACACTACAAAGTATTACACCTAGACGTCAAAAAAAATCAAGCATATTTTATCTTTGCTAAAACACAGTTTTTTTTTTAGTGAGAACAAAAATATGCTGTGTCCTAATTATCAAAGTGAAAATGTTTTTAAAACGCTGTTTCTTTGGTATTTGTATTTCCTTTTAAAATTCCCAAGGGTGGTACGGAGACCAGCATCAGCGGCGCCTGGAGGCCACACCCTCAGCCCGGCCTGGCTGCTTCGAGCTAAATCGAGGAATTACCCACACCTGTGAATTTTGCGGACATAGTATCAAGGGATGACAACGATAGTTCATCTTAGGTAGGTGTGTGGGTGAGGGACTAGGAGTGGTCTGCTCTTCGTTGGAAATTTTGAAGACTAGAATAATTCCTGACATTTTGAAGTACATTTATATTAAAACAGACTTTTTTTTGGAGTAAATAGATCCCCTACTTGGTGTAAATCCCAACTCCAATTTTAAACTAGCTCCAAGTTATAAAGGCGTGTAGTAAAACTGGCTGATAGAACATGTACTATGTGCCAGGCTTGAGCTCCAAAATCACTATTTCGGGCTCCAAAATCCCTGCAGGTGGTGACTGCAGCCATGAAATTAAAAGACGCTTGCTCCTTGGAAGAAAAGCTATGACCAAATAGACAGCATATTAAAAAGCAGAGACATTACTTTGCCAACAAAGGTCTGTCTAGTCAAGCCTATGGTTTTTCCAGTGGTCATGTATGGATGTGAGAGTTGGACTATGAAGAAAGCTGAGTGCCGAAGAATTGATGCTTTTGAACTGTGGTGTTGGAGGAGACTCTTGAGAGTCCCTTGGACTGCAAGGAGGTCCAAGTAGTCCATCCTAAAGGAAATCAGTCTTGAATGTTCATTGAAAGGACTGATGCTGAAGTTGAAACTCCAATACTTTGGCCACCTAATGTGAAGAACTGACTCACTGGCAAAGACCCTGATGCTGGGAAAGATTGAGGGCAGGAGGAGAAGGGGATGACAGAGGATGAGATGGCTGGATGGCATCGCCGACTCAATGGACACGAGTTTGAGCAAACTCAGGGAGATAGTGAAGGACAGAGAAGCCTGGCATGCTGCCATCCATGGGATCGCAGAGTCAGACAGGACTTAGGGACTGAACAGTAACGTACACACTCGTGTTCACTCATACAATGAGCTCTGAAACGCACAACTCTTACACAAATGCAGTCGTATTTACGTACAGTCAGTGCCCACACACACATTCCCACGTGCACACTCACATTCACACTTACATTCATGATCACATGCTCACATCCACATTCACACACACATTCACACTATGTGACTCACACCCCCACACATATTGTGCCTCCACATTTAGACACACTCACACTTTATCTCAGCTCTCTGAGGAGAAGCAGAATGGGATACATTAGAATTTTTTCCCTTAGTTTTCCTGCGTGTGCTGGTTAGGGACCTTATTATTAGCTTATCTATCATTTCTCTTGCATTTATTTGTGTTTTTCTTCAAAAGGTCTTTAGGGCTTTTCATCACAAAAAATTTTTTTTAAGTCACATTAATAGTACACATAGGCATATTGCACATACAACTTGCTTAAACATAACAGGTTCTTGCTAAGCTTGAGAATGACTGAACTGAACTGATATGCCAGGCATTGTCCCAAATTGTTCCAAATTAGTTCATTTAATCCTCTCCACAGCCCTACAAGGTGGATCTGCTGTTATCCTCAGTTTACAGATGAGGATGCTGAGGTCCAGAGACCTTATGTGATCAGAGGGTGCTAAGTCGCTCAGTCGTGTCCAACTCTGTGCGATTCTCCATGCAAGAGTACTGGAGTGGGTTGCATGCCCTCCTCCAGGGCATCTTCCTGACCCAAAGATCGAGCCTGCATCTCTTACATCTTCTGCATTGGCAGGAAGGTTCTTTACAACCTGTGCCACCTGGTCATCTGCTAATAAGCAGCAAGACCAGAACTTGGATCTAGTCTGTTTGGCTCCAGACCCTATGCTTTCAACTGCATTGCTTGGGCTCAGGGCTTCCCAGGTGGCGCTAAATGCAGGAGACGTAAAAGACGTGGGTTCGAAGATGGGTCAGGAAGGTCCCCTGGAGGGGGTCAGGAAGATCCTCTGGAGGAGGGCATGGCAACCCACTGTAGTATTTTTGTGTGGAGAATCCCAAGGACAGAGGAGCCTGGCAGGCCACAGTTCATAGGATCACAAAGAGTCAGACACGACTGAAGTGACTTACCATGCATACTTGGGCATAAGATGTATAAATGAGTAAATATCTGTTTGTTGGGGATGCACACTCAAATATTTTTATTAATGGGGAACATGATCAAAAAAGTTCGGAGGCCGTTAGCCCAGGGAATATGAACTCAGATGCTAGTGTGTCCTGGAGAACTTTTCATGATCCAGCCCCTGTCAGTCTCTCAGACCCATCTCCTGTCCTCCTTCCTTGCAACCTGTGCTTTGAATTCTACCGTCTTGAACTTGATCCTGGCCGCTCCCTGAATTCCGAATGCCTCCTTCCCTCTCCTCCTCCTCCTTGGCCTCTGGAACTTGGCTCAGGCCACTTCCTTCCTTTTCCTCTCTGCTCCTTCTCCTGCAAACGTGTCTTTTGTGTGCCCAGCATTTTCTGCATACTTCTCCAGGACATCTGCCCCACTGTTTTGCAGTCACCCATTCACTTGTTTGTCGTGCACCTAGGAGACAGGAGACAGTGCTCTATTATATTTATCTGTGTATATGAGGCGCTGGTGTGGAGCCTTCCCGCATTGGGGTGAATGTACGACGGATGAAAGGGAAATCCACCACTGCCCTAGGAGCCGTTCTGCGACCTGTTATGCGTGTAACAGCCACCAGAGGGGGCAGCAAACAGGGTCCTGTGAACAGCACCGTCTGGAAGGATTCAGGCTGAGAATTCAAAGACCTATTCTAGAGCCAAAAGGGAAGTTCACTGGGCATACAGGCCATTTCTCTGCTTAAGACAAGAACAAACAAACCCTTCCTGGTAAGCACAGTGATAAAAATCTGTGCTTTATTTGAATTTTTTTGAACCTGGACCATCTTCAAATCAGAAAGCTTGGATTCTAGTTCCAACTCTAACATCCATTTAGCCTGTTGGATCCCAGACAAGACCCTTGGGTTTGGGAGCTTTAGTTTCTTAACCTGGAAAACGGGATGTGTACTCATTTTTCCTACCTCCCCAGGATGTTCTGAGGTCCACAAGCAAGAAAGCACAGTTTAATAATGAACATCTTAAAAATGACAACGCCACATGTGGGGTGTAAGCAGACTCCAGGGGCTAAAGGAAAATAAGTCCAACCACCCTTGTTAAAAATTAGTGTTTTGCTCTGTGGGTTGAAAACCAAAGTATCCATGTGGTTAATCAGCACAGTCTTGCCTGGGAAGCGTAGACACCTGGAGATTTCAAGTTGGGGGTGGGTTCAGTTCAGTTCAGTTCAGTCGCTCAGTCGTGTCCGACTCTTTGCGACCCCATGAATCGCAGCACGCCAGGCCTCCCTGTCCATCACCAACTCCCGGAGTTCACTCAGACTCATGTCCATCGAGTCAGTGATGCCATCCAGGTATCTCATCCTCTGTCATCCCCTTCTCCTCTTGCCCCCAATCCCTCCCACCATTAGAGTCTTTTCCAATGAGTCAACTCTTTGCACGAAGTGGCCAAAGTACTGGAGTTTCAGCTTTAGCATCATTCCTTCTAAAGAACACCCAGGACTGATCTCCTTCAGAATGGACTGGTTGGATCTCCTTGCAGTCCAAGGGACTCTCAAGAGTCTTCTCCAACACCACAGTTCAAAAGCATCAATTCTTCGGTGCTCAGCCTTCTTCACAGTCCGACTCTCACGTCCGTACATGACCACAGGAAAAACCATAGCCTTGACTAGACGGACCTTTGTTGGCAAAGTGGTTTAGACCTTCTCATTTATTGTCTCCCACTTGAGCATGTCAGCCTTATTGCCTGAGACCCCCTAGTCCATCTGCATCTAACATCATGGATAATCTGCGTATTTCATCACACTTGTTCATAGTTTAGAAAAATTTTTGCAAATGTGCGTAGATATCATTGCAATAAATAAAACAAAAATCATATAATAGCTTTCCTTAGTTTCTAGTCTAAGTGTATTTTTAGAACTAGCAAATAAGTCAAAATACACTTAGAACTGCAAAACGTGCATACTGGAACCTATGCAAATTCGACAACAGGGGCTTAGCAAACTCACAAACAGCCAATCCAAACCCATAACCATTTAGCAGTGTTAGTGTTAGCTCAATGAGGGGATTGGATGCCTGGGTTGAGCAGGGATGGGTAGATGTGATTGCTTCTTCTTGGAGGGCCTCTGATCTCACAAATGCCTCTCAAAATAAGTGTGTCTCTGTGTTCTTGAGTAATTTAAGGGATTTTAAAGGGGACTGTTTATATGTGCAGTGGTCTCACTTTATATTTTGTCTTTAGAACCCAGCTCACCAATTGTGGCACATGGAGGTCTGGGAACATTTGGGGCACAAATTTAAGCCTCAGCCGAATCAGCTGATGGAGCCCAGGATCCCCTAAAACCCCGAGTGGCGTCCAGAGACCGCTGCAGAACCAGGCCCTCACTCCAAGCCCAGTGCCCTTGCGGCCCACAGCGGCGCGTGTCTGTAGGCTTTTCTCTCTGGGGGACCTCGGACACCGGGCCTCTGGTGTCCACGAGCTCTGGAGCTGTTCGTGTGCATGGCACACGCTCCCTACAGCAGCAGGCCACATCCACGGGTCCCCTTCTCAAGGCGCCCCTGCTCCTGGAGCCGCAGGGCAGGGCTCGCCTCCATTCTGTCTCTCAGTAGCCCCGACAGTCGAGCAGGCCTTGAGCTGGAAGAGACGCTGCAGTCGGTTTCGAGCCTCACCCCAGGCGACCCGAGGCGCGTGGGGGACCCTCTCGGGGGCTGGGCGGCCTTCAGGAGGCCTGCGGGCCCTGCTTTCGGCTCCTCCCTTCCTTAGAAACCACGGCCGGGTGCGCGGGACACCGCAGCGGCCCCGCGCCCTCTGACCCGGCTGCCGAGCGGCCTTTTCCTCTGGGTGAGGCCACCCTCCCCCGTTGCGTCTGCCTCTGCTGCTCGGGGCGCGGGGGTGCGTGAGCGCCCTGCCTGGGCGCGCTGGGTGCCAGGGGCAGCCACCAGCCGCCGGCAGGCCCCGGGGGTGAGGAGCAGGCCTGAGTGGGCCGCCGTTTCACACTCACCCGCGCACACCCTCGCTGCTGCTGGGAGCTGCCATCGCTCCTCCCCGGGGGGCAGGCGTGAAGAGACCCCTTCAGGGAGGGGCAGAGTCAACGCTGAGGTTCTAGAACCAGCGACTCCACAAGCCACAGTGGAGACGGTGGGGATTAGGACTATCAGGCCTCCAAAGGCTTCCTGATCATCTCGAAGAAGACGTCGGAAACGGGTGGAAGGTTCCTCTGGGTCCCATGCTGGGTGGCCGGAGCTTCTGCAGGTAAGATTTAGTTAGATCTCAAGGAGAAGTCGGAGAAGGCAATGACAACCCACTCCAGTACTCTTGCCTGGAAAATACCATGGATGGAGGAGCCTGGTAGGCTGCAGTCCATGGGGTCGCTAAGTCTGGCAGGACTGAGCGACTTCAGTTTCACTTTTCACTTTCATGTATTGGAGAAGGAAATGGCAACTCACTCCAGTGTTCTTGCCTGGAGAATCCCAGGGACGGGGAGCCTGGTGGGCTGCTGCCTATGGGGTCGCACAGAGTCAGACACGACTGAAGTGACTTAGCAGCAGCAGCAGCAAGGAGAAGTTGCCATCCTTGAGAGCTTGCAGACAGCCAGAACACTGTAACGGAGGACCCTGGAAACACTTTGGAGATCTTTAAAAAAAATACAATGACTTGTCTCTACTCTGCCATGGTCTGGAATGACAGCCCTGAAAAAACTAAAACCATGGCAACCACAAAGCTCTTTATATCCAACCTGAGTCTGAAGCAGTTTTAGATTTGTTACAGTTTAGATTTGTTATTTGGGGCTTCCCTGGTGGCTCAGATGGTAAAGCATCTGCTTGCAATGCAGGAGACCTGGGTTTGATCCCTGGGTCAGGAAGATCCCCTGGAGAAGGAAATGGCAACCCACTCGGGTACTCTTGCCTGGAAAATTACATGGATGGAGGAGCCTGGTAGGCTACAGTCCATGGGGTCACCAAGAGTTGGGCATGACTAAGTGACTTCATTTTCTTTCTTTAGATTTGTTATATATCCCCATATTCCTCATTTCCAATATTAAATACACATTGATGGTGCTTTGCACCAAGCCCGGAGCTCCACTGTGGAAGAAAGACATTTTTTTAAAATTTAAGTTTATGTATGTATCAGTTGTGTGGGGTCTTTGTTGCTGCTCGTGGGCTTTCTCTAGTAGCAGCGACTGGGGTCAGCTCTCTAGTTGTGGTGCTTGGGCCTCTCACTGCAGTGGTCTCTCTCGTTGCGGAGCACAAGCTCTGTGGCTCGTGGGCTTCACTACTCGTGGCCCACGAGCTTAGCTCCTCTGCAGCATGTAGGAGCTTCCCAGACCAGGAACTGAACCGGCGTCTCCTGCACTGGTGGGTGGATTGTTAACCACTGGGCCACCAGGGAAGCCCCAGAGGAAGGACATTACTATCTGACAGGGAATCCCTGAGAGAACTCTGTATGGAAAACTGAGGTTTGAGGCCCACCTCTGAGGGACTCCCAGAACTTTCTCCATTAAGTACCCTCCCACCTCCACTAGGGGCTTAGATAGTAAAGCGTCTTCCTGCAATGCTGGAGGCCCAGGTTTGATCTCCGGGTCAGGAAGATGCCCTGGAGAAGGTAATGGCAACCCACTCTGGTATTCTTGCCTGGAGAATCCCATGGACGGAGGAGCCTGGTAGGCTACAGTCCATGGGGTTGCAAAGAGTCAGACACGACTGAGCGACCTCACTTTCACTTTCACCTCCACTATTTGTTACCTCTGCACCCTTCCCCCAGACTCCTTCTTCACATCCATCCTTCCTAATCTGGTTTCCAAGACTTCCAGAAGACTCTCTGGATGGATCCTGAATCCTCTCTTGAGCTTTAACTGGGAAACATGGAGGTGGGAGGGTGGGGTGAGAGAGGCGGCCTAGGGAGCGGTCAGGGGAACCTTGACCCTGAGACCCCTCCCACTTTCCTCTTCCTTCTCTCAGTCATCCTCAAATCCTGTCCTCCATAATCAGCCATGTTTTCTGAACCAAAACAAGGACATGAGATCTGACAAGTGTACGTATGGGGAAAATGGGACGTTATATCCTTGAGACCGGAATTGGGAATCCTGGTCTCAGATCACGCTCTAAGCCCTAAACCACAAAATCAGGGACGCACTTGTTGGCTTCTCTAGACCTTGTCAGTGAGGCAAAGATTTCATGTACAGATGGAGTCACGTGTAGATGAGGCCACGTCACCATGGCTTAGGGACACCAAATAGTGTGAGAGTTGTTTTATGATGGTCAGCAGTGCTTGGCACACTGCCTTTGATAATATCCCCACCACCCCAAAGATATTAAGAGGGATGGAGGCTAACAATGTGGGGGCTAATCCACACAGACTTCATAGTCTTTCCCTTGTATCCCCAGTCCTTCCACATCCACAGGTTCGGCCCACCTCAGATTATAGTACTGAGTATTTACTGTTGAGAAAAACCCTGTTCCATGTGCATTTTACTTAAACATTTATCGAATTATATGTATTCTGTCTGAGATATAGTATTCTTTGTTTTTTTTTTTCCTTTTTTCATATCTCAGGCATTTCAGAAACCACTCAAAAGCTTTTCACCTCAGATGCTCTGCCTATAGGATCCAGTGGCTAAAATGTCTTGAACATTGGATGTTTGTTTAGAGGACCAGACTCAGAGAAACATGCATACAGCTTTGGCAGATCATCTGCAAATCTGGATATCTTGGTAAGTGTTACTATGTTTGTGGTAGTGAGAGGCAGATGGTAGGCCATTGAAGGAAGGAAGGTCCTAGAAAGTTTCCAGAAATTTCTTGACTCATCTTGGCTGTCATTGGGTGTGAGTGAAAATTATGTAATACTGTTAATTATTCTTGGTATTGTTCAGTCACCAAGTTGTGTCCAACTCTTTGTGACCCCACAGAAAGCAGCAGGCCGGGGTTCCTTGACCTTCACCGTCTCCTGGAATTTCCTCAAATTTATGTCCATTGAGTCTGTGGTACTATCTAACCATCTCATCCTCTGCCACCCTCTTCTCCTTTTGCCTTCAATCTTTCCCAGCATCAGGGTCTTTTCCAAAGAGTCAGTTTTTTGCATCAGGTGGCCAAAGTATTGGAGCTTCAGCTTCAGCATCAGTCCTTCCAATGAATATTCAGGACTGGTCTCCTTTAGGATGGACTGGTTGGATCTCCTTGCTGTCCAAGGGTCTCTCAAGAGTCTTCTCCAGCACCACACAGTTAATTACAAGGGAGCAAATGTCCCTGGCTTCCCAGGTGGTGCCAGTGGTAAAGAACCTGCCTGCCAACACAGAAGACATTAAGAGAGGTGAGTTTGATCCCTGGGTTGGGAAGATCCCCTGGAGGAGGGCATGACAATCCACTCCAGTGTTCTTGCCTGGAGAATCCAATGGACAGAGGACCCTGGCAGGCTACAGTCCCTGGCATCACAAAGAGTTGGACACGACTGAAGCAACTTAGCAAAATGTCCTTAGTTTTGCTGTTGTTTTGGGAACAGTTTTTCTGTTCTATTTTTGAGAGTGAAAGTGTTAGTCACTCAGTCATGTCCAACTGTTTGCAGACCCATGGACTGTAGCCCACCAGCTCCTCTGTCCATGAAATTCTTCAGGCAAGAATACTGGAGTGGGTAGCCATTCCCTTCTCCAGGGTATCTTTCCTACCCTTGGATTGAACCTGTGTCTCCTCTATTGCAGACAGATTCTTTACCCTCTGAGCCACCAGGGAAGCCCCTTTAGGGAACTTAAATATTCATCAGTGCAGAGGGCTTCTGTGGCTTTTGGCCACCTTGCCTCTCCTCACCACAAAGTCATCTACCACAAAGGTTTTCAGGGCCCTTGCTCTGTTGGTGTGAGGTGCTTTCAGTTTATGAGGAATGAAGAGGGATACCCACTGGAGCAAACATTGGGCACGATTGTGTATCAGACTGTGTTCCAGGTTCCAGGGAGTCTCAGCTCAGTTCAGTCCCTCAGTCGTGTCCGACTCTTTGTGACCCCATGGACTGCAGCACGCCAGGCGTCCCTGTCCATAACCAACTCCCGAAGCTTACTCACACTCATGCCCATTGAGTCGGTGATGCCATCCAACCGTCTCATCCTCTGTCATCCCCTTCTCCTCCTGCCTTCAATCTTTAGTGGTGGGTAAAACCCACAAGGTTCCTGACTACGTGGAACTTCCACTCAAGTGAGGGTTTGATAAATAATGAAAACATGCATAAATGAGCAAGGTAATTTCAGATGGCGTAAGTGCTAGGAAGTAAAGAATCTGATGATATGCCTGAGAGTGATAGGCGAGAAGGGTCTGAAGCTATTCCAGGTTGCGTGGTCCGGAAAAGCTTCTTTGCAGAAGTGACTGAGGCTTGAAGACTCCAACGAGCCAGGTGGGGCAGAGTCTTCTAGCCATAGGGATCGGTTGGTGCAGAGGCCCTTACGTGAGAGCTTGGTAAGTTTCAGGAACACACAGAAGGCCAGTGAGGTGGGAGCAGGGAGGGTAGAGGAGCAGCCCCGGGCATTCCTCATCAGGCCAGATGCAGAGGAAGCTGTAACAGGTGCACTGTTTGAGCCAGCGATGGCTCTGGTGTCCTGAACACCTTGTTCTCTAGGACTGGGCATCTATTTCTTTCTGTCCCATTGACCCCACCCTCATGACTCAGCTGCTTCTTCCCTCTGCTTCTCTCTCTTTTCATTTCTGCATGTCTGTTTCCACTTGAGCGTGTTGGGGAGTCACATCAATGAGACATGATTCTGGTGGATGGGGTGTCAGGTGAGGTCTGTCATTACCGGCTGTCTCCCCTGGTCCAGCTTCTCTGGCCTGGACTCTGGGTCCATCCACTGTGACCAGGTTGTCACCACCCAGAGCTTGGCAGTGTACATTGAAGTAAAGTGTAGTCTCCGGCCATACCACCCTGAATGTGCCCAGTCGCATCTGAAGGATGCTGTCATGACTACTTCCCTCAGGATCAGACTGTGCACTGGGCCAGATTTAAAGAGACTGACAGCCTTTTTATAGGAAGGATATTTACAACCGTGATCCAAGAAACAAGCCTAAAAGCTGGTTTGTTTTTAACAGAAGGCTCCACAAGGGGTTAGTGCTTAGCTACTCACTGGTCCTACCCCAGGAAAGTCTGCCCTTCAGCATCCGGATGTCAGCACTGCTAAGTCAGCTGTCCACACAGCCTCTAAGGACTGGCTTCTTCCTGTTTCTGCTCAAGACATCGTGATTCTCTTGCCCTCCCCACGTGCTCTTACACAACAGATCCCACCGTTTCTCTATCAAGAACTAGCCTCTATTTCTTCTCCCCTCAAATATGTACTAGCTGTGTGAGTGGCTGTAACCAAGGAATGTAGCAGAAGTACTCTGTGTAGGAGAAGAGCATCTTCACCTGTTGGAACATCCCTCCTTGGGCCCCAGCTGCCACATTGTAAGGAAGCCCAATTATCCGTGAGAAAACCCCCCAAAGAGAAGAATGGAGGTCTCCAACTAACAGCCCCTGCTGAGCTCCCTCCAATCTCATGCGTGAAGCCACCGAGGACCTTCTAACCACCCCAGCACCCCAGCCAGTACCTGCAAGGCATTTGAATACCCAGTCAATCCACAGCATTGTGAGGAATAATGAACCATTTCGTTCTATGTCCCTATGTTGTATGGTGGTTTTTTTGCAGAACAGCTCCTGAGCTTCTACAGCATCCAGAATCTGGGTATAAGGGGGTTGGATGAGGACAGAAAGTGGGTTCTATCCCATTGCATCACATGTGACCTTATGGAACTTCAGAATTGGGTACAGGTAGCCAGGCCTGGGAAAGTGAAAAGCAAAATTTTCACTTTACTTGATCATTGCTTGTTTTGAAGAATCATTAGAACAGAACTCCTTTATATCCTAATGACAAGAAGCCCAGGCCACTCTTGCTTGGGACCTTGCCTACGTGGTGTTGGCAGTTTGGGGAGAGGATGTAGGCACAGCCTGGAAGGCAGGGGAGGACTCAGCATGATGGGCAGTGCTGAGCCTGACCTTTATCTGAGGGCTAGAATGTGATACTGCTGTTTGCTGTAGAATTAGAGAAGTTCACATGGATATTATTGGATTATTCAGATACTAATTCTTAAATGATGAAATGAGAAATCTCTGTTTTTTTAAATTGGAGTATAGTTGCTTAACAATATCATGCTAGTTTCTACTCTACAGTAAAGTGAATCAGCTATATGTATACATATAGTTCCTGAAATGAGAAATCTCATTTGCTTTTCCTTTTTCTTCACTTTCTTCTTCTTTTTTTTTTTTTTTAGGAGAAGAAGCAAGAAAGATGTCCAACCTATTCTTGAGCTCCAGCCTAACATTTGGTTATTTGTTCTTTATCCAAAGTCAATATTTTGGAAGAAGTTTGAACCAAATCATTCATGCATTCTCGGGTTTCGTGCATGAAAAATCCCCACAGTTTTCCACTTAAAAAGAAATAAAAAGTCTGAGAACTATGTACTGAAAAGCTATTAAAAGTTGTAGGCTGTAAACTCCAAACTTGGCAGGATGAAATGGTCATGAAAGAAGGAAGTTCAAGTCAAGTGTGAATCAAGTAGCCAAAGCTTGTAACATGTTCAAGGCATGTAGACCAGAGCTTGTGTGGAGCACTGGACAGTGAAAGCCTGTCACGAGTGACCTGTCACCAAACTGGGTCCTCCAGACAAGGACACTTACCTCTTGCCTGATCACTGCAGTGGTCTCATAACTGGTCTCCTTGATTCTGTATCTTTTTAAAGCACAAGTTTATCAGGTCATTTTTCTGTTTACAAACGTTCAATGACTCTGCATTGCCCTCAGGATAAATAAGCACTTCAGAAGTCACCTTAAAGAGTACAGGCATGATCCATCTTTGCTTCCCTCTCTGACCACACAGCTCAGCCACACCCCAACTCACACTGTCTCCCCCCATCATGGTGAACTCCTGGTGTTCCAAGAATGTTCACTGCTCTCCAGCATGAGTCCTTGGACATGCCATTCTCTCTGCTGGGACCACACCCCAGTTCTTATTTATCTACCAAGAATCAGCTCAGATGTCACCTCTTCCAGGAAGGACTAGGGGTACCTCCTCTGGATTACCATTGCATTTGGTAATTTGTCACGATGTGTAATCATTATATGTTTACATGTATGTACGGTTCATATCCCCCATTAACTGCCTCAAGGCAGTTACCCTGCTGTATTTGACTTTATAACCACTAAAACCCACATAGTACTTGACTTATAATAGATACTAGATAAATTGTTGTGGACAAAAAGTAAATAGCTCTAAAGCTTATTTACATTTGTTTTGCACCCTGGGAATAAGCCAGAGACATATAGGGACATAGAGTTTTAAGAGGGGGACCTACAGAGTCAAGATTCTGAAATCCACAATTTTGCCTAGAATTGTCATAATTTTGCCTAGAATTGAACTTTCCCTAGAAAATAACACCCACAGCGATTCAACCAGGCAGTGTTCTTGTTTTCAGAAGTGTTGTCACAATGGACTCTGTGTCACAGAGGTTTGGAATTTACTCATTTAATTAACAAAGATCATTTGAATTCCAACTGTGCCAGGCCTTGTGCATATTAAAATGTGAAGACATCTTGCATTGTTTTCCTCCAGGAGTTTGCAGTATCCTGGGGAATTGGTAACGGGGTTGGGTTTTGATTTGATGCTATGGTTGTTGTTGTTAAGACTTCTACAAGGATGAAGTTCTTTTGGAGGAGGGCTGCCCCAGTTGCAGCGAACTCAGCTGACCAATATGAGTTCAGCTCCAAAAAAATGTTTTTAATTTTTTCCCAAAAGAAAAAACAGGCATAAAGCTCACCCAAGAGAAGAAATGTAGATGACACGCCCCACCATGGGCACAAAATATTTTTTTTAAAACAAATGACACGTGAACAAATAAGTAAGAGGATACAGGATGCAAAGATGTAGAAGCAAGAACATTCAACCTAAGTTTCTGACACACCTGAGTCGTAAGGATGGAGCAGATTTTTCTCCCTTGAGGCACCACATGCTCCTTAAATCCTCGAGAATCATGTCCAACTGCTATGTGTGGAGGATAAATGTCTTTGGAGATGTTTGGAAAGGAAATGGAAGATGGTGAGAACCTAGAATGGTCAGTCTACAAACACACCAGAATTGATGCTGGAGGGATAGCAATGTGTTGATGACATCAATCAATGGAACTCTGACCGAGGGTCACAGAGATACAGGATGGAATATCAAAGGGTGAAATTTGACCTTAGAGGTGTAGGGAGGAGAGCAGAGAACAGGCCTAAAATTCTCCTCTGGCTGTTGACCACTTAGTCAACTTTCCAAATCTGAAATTTCCACTCATTTCTGTTTTTCTTCTGAAAGTTAACCTTCTGAGATCTAGAAATGTGTTTCAAGGAGAACCTCAGGATAGTTGCTTGCCTCTAAATAATAGCAGTGTTATTAAATAATGTATGTGATTGACTCCAGTTCTCTCCCTTCCTCTGGAGACACACTACGCCATCTGTGTTCTCCATCTATATTTATACCTCCCTGACCCAGACTTGTGCTTGGGCCCGTAGAATGTGGTACAAAGATTTGAGCCTAGCCTTAGGAGTCGTACCTGACTCTGTACTCTCTGTACCTCTTCTATCATCATGAGAAGTGCTAGTCCTGTGTAGGCACTGCCTTCTAGCAACAATCAATATGCATGGATCTGACATGAGCCCCAAATCAATGAGATGCCAAGCGCATCTGGACTTGTAACTTGAAGCAGAACTACTCAGGTAATATCAGCCTAGATCAGCAGACCCTCAGCCAACCCTCAGAGACAAAAGCAAGAATTAATGAAAGTTGTTTAGCCACTGTTTGGGTTCGTTTGGTACACAGTGAAAACTGACTCACAGGGAAGTGAAATGATTTGCAGGAAAGAGAGGAACAACGATCATATCAGAAAAAGCACTCACGAGAAAATTCAGCCAGAGCCTGTCAAGTCTCATAGGGAGGGGGGCAAGGAGACTCAAAGCAGAAGAGCAAAACAAAGCAAGCTTCAGGGTTAAAGAACGGTAGGCTGTTAAAAAAAGAAAGAAAAGAAGATGAATGAAAGCCTGTCCAGCATTCGTGCTATTGAACTACGGTTCGCCTGTCACTTAGTAGCTTCATGATCTCTCAGTTTTCTCACTGTGACATAGGAATAATGAAAACAACTACTTCATAGGGGTGTTGTGAGGATTAAATGAGTTGAATACATACAAAGAGCTTAGAAAAGTGTCCGGCACGTGTTAAGTGGTATACGCGATGTTAGCTTAGTGGGGCCTCCATGATGGAGCTCCAGACTTAACTGCTGCTTGGTACTTCTGAGTCCACACTAGAATGCTTGTGTTTCATGCTAACTTAGCTATCAGAACTCCATTTCCCAGAATTTCTTCCTAACTGCCTGGTCTGCCAACCTACAGTGACTTCAGGATTGACCCCCACCGAACGCAGAGTTAACAGCCCTCTGCACCAGCTCCTGCCGTTACTTACCATCTCATCTCTACAGCAGATCTGTGTTTTCCCACATTACTCATCTTGCTTCCCTGGTCACACCTTGACTGATATCCCCACCTCTAACACATTAACTTATGAGTTGGGAGAGAAGACGTGGCATCGTTGAAAACTTAGGATTTTTTCCAAAAAAGTTTGCTTTCCCATAACCCTAAACATTTCTATCCTCAACTATAGCCCCTCACCCACCATCTCCCTAGACTTTTCTGTAGGAGAACCTTGAGCAGCCGTGAATGAATATTGGCTGCTGGCATCCTCATGAAACAAATATTCAACTCCTGGCTTCAGAGCACTGATGGGTGGGGTTAGCCACTGGTCTGTCATCGTATTTCACAATCAAAGCAGATTATCCCTAAGAATAAAACAAAAAAGGAATTCTATGTACATCAATATTGCTATTTTCCCAATTTCTCAGAACGAGTTGTACAGAAAAATACAAATGCTATGAAGATAGGTCCAAGTGAAACACAGAACTCATAACAAGAGGATGTTGTTACTCTGGAAAAAGGCGCCTAGCGGGCTTTGGGTTAGTATTGCAGTCATGAAAACAAGTTCGACGTTTGTGTCAGATAAACAATCGTCGTCACGGCTCTGGAAGCTTAGAAAGTGAGTCATCCTGAGGAGCGGGTGCTGAAGGCGTGGAGGCAGGCGTTTGCCTCAGCCCTCTGGCAGCTGACAGGCACATTCTTTCTTCCCCGTGATGCTGTCTCTGGGAGATGCGCTGCAGCCGTGAGCACCAGCATCTCTGTTTCCACTGAAATGCCCTTCACCTCTTCCTCCCCAAGACGCCTGTGTGCTCTGCCCCCAACCTTCTGCTGTCCTTGGGAGTGACCATTCTCTACCGCCAACGGATTTCCTCCTTGGGGGAGAGAAAATACTTCAAAAAGCCTCTCCTTGCAAAAGGGACGCATCGTTAAGGACTTTCCACCTGAGATGCGTTGGCTGAGTCCACAAGACAGAGAATAGAGTAGGTCCAGTCCCAAACCCAGTCAACCAGCAAAGGAAGAAAGGGACAGAAGGGGGATCAGAGACTGGCTAGGGTAGATGCGAGGTCAACGTCAGTGTGTGTGCGTGTGTGCATGTGTGTGTGTGCGCGCGCATGTGTGTGTGTGTGCATGTGTGTGTGTGTGCGTGCGCATGTGTGTGTGTGTGTGTGCGTGTGTATGTGTGTGCAGGCGGTCCTGTAAACAGGAAGTGATGGCTGGGGTGAGGTCCACAGCAAGGCCAGAGATGGAGGCAAGGAGGAGGGTTCAAGCAGGAGAGGCTGAGGGGCCGCTGATTCTGCAGCCTGGGCTGGAGCTGGGGCAGGTCGAGAGGCATCACCAGGGCTCTGCCAATTGCACTGCTGTCCTTTCTCCTTCTTCTGAGTCTGCTTCATGACAGGACCAGGAGTTCCTACAGGCATAGCCATCGGAGGCTGAGCACTCAGGAAGCAGTGTGGTATAGGGGAGGCGTCAGCCTTTTGCTCCAAGACATGTGATCACAGTGTTCCCAGAACCATTACTCAGAATTGCTACCAGCCTGAAACTAACCAAACTACCTCCGCTGCAGAATGGATTGGAAGTGGAGGTTTATTTATAAGCACATTGTGGCTGATTTGCTCAGTGGAATACTGTATTAGACTCCTGGGCTACCATAGCAAATTACCATAAACTGGTGGCTTCCCATCACAGAAACTTATTCTTCCCAATTCAGGAGACTAGAAGTTCACAATCAAGATTTTGGCCAGGCTGGTTCCTCCTGGCTCCTTGGACAGAGGTTTTGCTCTGTCTCTCCCATAGCTTCTGGGGCTTGCCTGCAACCACTGTGGCTTGTGGCTGCATCACTCTGTCTTATCATGACCTTTTCCTCTTGATATCTTCTCCTAAGGACATCATTGGTCATAGGGTTCAGACTCCACCCTAATCCCATATGATCTCATTTTAAATGATCACATCTGCAAAGACCCTATTCTAAAGAAGGCCACATTCTGAGGTTTTAGGCAAACATAAATTTTGGAGAGACACTGTTCAACCCAGTACAAATACTATGAAACAGTGAAACTGGTTGAAGTACAACCACATGCAAAGTGTGAATGAAAGCTTCAAGCCCAATATTTGATGAAAGAAGCTAGACACAAAGGAGTATGTACTGTGATATTACACTACAAAGGCCAAGGTCTACTGTAGTGTTCAGGGACAGTGATGGCACCATAGCAAAAAGCAAGTCCATGATTCCCACAAAAATCAGAACGGTGGTGACCTGGAGGAGGAGACAGGAAAGGGGGCATGAGGGGGGTTTCTGGCATGCTGGAATGTTCTCTTTATTTTTGGTGAGAACAGTTTATAATTTATTTTAAAAGACATTATTGTCTCCTGAGAAATCTGTATGCAGGTCAAGAAGCAACAGTTAGAATCAGACATGGAATAATGGACTGGTTCCAAGTTTGGAAAGGAGTATGTCAAGGCTGTATATTGTCACTCTGCTTATTTAACTTATATGCAGAGTACATCATGTGAAATGCCAGGCTGGATGAAGCACAAGCTGGAATCAAGATTGACGGCAGAAATACCAATAACCTCAGATACACAGATGACACCACCCTTCTGGCAGAAAGCAAAGAGGAACTGAAGAGCCTCCTGATGAAAGTGAAAGAGGAGAGTGAAAATGCTGGCTTAAAACTCAACATTCAAAAAACTAAGATCATGGCATCCAGTCCCATTACTTCATGGCAAATAGATGGAGAAACAATGGAAATAGTGAAAGACTATTTTCTTGGGCTCCAAAATCACTGCAGATGGTGACTGCAGCCATTAAATTAAAAGATGGTTGCTCCTTGGAAGAAAAGCTATGACAAACCTAGGCAGCATATTAAAAAGCAGAGACGTTATTTTGCTGACAAAGGTCTATATAATCAAAGCTATGGTTTTTCCAGTAGTCATGTACAGATGTGAGAGCTGGACCATAAAGAAAGCTGAGTGCTGAAGAATTGATGCTTTTGCACTGCGGTGTTGGAGAAGACTCTTGAGAGTCCCTTGGACTGCAAGGAGATCCAACCGGTCCATCCTAAAGGAGATCAGTCCTGAATATTCTTTGGAGGGACTGATGCTGAACCTGAAGCTCCAATACTTTGGCCACCTGATGCAAAAAGCTGACTCATTAGAAAAGACTCTGATGCTGGGCAAGATTGAGGGTGGGAGGAGAAGGGGACGACAGTGGATGAGATGGTTGGATGGCATCGCCGACTCGATGGGCGTGAGTTTGTGCAGGCTCTGGGAATTGGTGATGGACAGGGAAGCCTGGTGTGCTGCAGTGCATGGGGTCGCAAAGAGTCAGACATGACTGAGCAACTGAACTGAACTCAGTTGAATTATAAATGTGTAAATTATTCTTGTTAAGATATATAAAAAACTGATAACAATGGTGGTCTTGAGGGGGAATAGGGGAATGGTGGTATCTGGGTGGCCCACCAGACCAACATGGGAGACTTATTTTTCATTGTATTCTCCAAATTGTGTAAGATATGAAGATGTAACCTATGAAAAAATTAAACTACTATTTGGTTTGTCTCCTCTGAAGAAAGAGGTAATATCGAGCCCTGTTTTAAAAATATAACAAAAAATATAGCAGTAGGAACAAAAAGGATAAGACAATGGCACCCTACTCCAGTACTCTTGCCTGGAAAATCCCATGGATGGAGGAGCCTGGTAGGCTGCAGTCCATGGGGTCACTAAGAGTCGGACACGACTGAGCGACTTCACTTTCACTTTTCACTTTCATGCATTGGAGAAGGAAATGGCAACCCACTCCAGTGTTCTTGCCTGGAGAATCCCAGGGACGGGGGAGCCTGGTGGGCTGCCGTCTATGGGGTCTCACAGAGTTGGACACGACTGAAGTGACTTAGCAGCAGCAGTAGCAACAAAAATGAACTTTGGCCTTTATCTCACATATTATACAAAACAAATTCAAAACTGATCATAGTTTTAAATATAAAAATGTAAAATTAAAACAGGAGAAAATTTCCCTGATTGGGGGTCAGGCAGAATGCCAAACACATGAACCACAAAAGTAATTGATAAAGTGAACTTAATCACAATGTAGAACTTCTATTCTGCAAAAGAAACTAAAGACAAGTCACGGACTAAGAGAAAATATTTACAAATCACGTATCTGAAAAACAATTTTTATCCAGGATTACAAAAGACTCTCAAGATGCATTAAGAAAACAAACAATCCAATTAAAAAATGGGCAAAAAATCAGAATAGCTCCTTCGCCAAAGCAGAGATCAGTTCAGTTCAGTCGCTCAGTCGTGTCCAACTCTTTGTGACCCCATCTGCAAAGCCACAGACTTTGTAACCCACAGACTGCAGCACGTCAGGCTTCCCTGTCCATCACCAACTCCTGGAGCCTGCTCAAACTCATGTCCATCGAGTCAATGATGCCATCTAACCATATCATCCTCTGTCGTCCCCTTTTCCTCCTGCACTCAATCTTTCCCAGCATCAGTCTTTACCACTGAGTCAGTTCTTCACATCAGGTGGTCAAAGTATTGGAGTTTCATCTTCAGCATCAGTCCTTCCAATGAATATTCAGGACTGATTTCCTTTACAGATAAAGATGGCAAATAAACACATGAAAAGATACTCAATATCATTATTCATTAGAGAAATGAAAAATCAAACCATAATGAGATACCAGTAAATTTGTTGTTGTTCCGTCACAAAGTTGTGTCCGACTCTTTGCAACCCCATGGACCCCTTGAATCTATTTGTCACTTCCACTATATAATCAAAAGAGATTTTATTTAGGTCACCCTGAGTGGCCTAGTGGTTTCCCCTACTTTCTTCAATTTAAGCCTGAATTTTGCAACAAGGAACTCATCATCCGAGCCATAGTCAGCTCCAGGTCTTATTTTTCTGACTGTATAGAGTATCTCCATTTTTGACTGCAAAGAACATAATCAGTCTGACTTCAGTATGGATCATCTGTTGATGTCCAAATGTAGAATTGTCTCTTGTGTTGTTGGAAAAGATTGTCTGCTATGACCAGCGTGTTCTCTTGACAAAACTCTATTAGTCTTTACCCTGCTTCATTTTGTACTCCAAAGCCAAACTTTTCTGTTACTCCAGGTATTTCTTGACTTCCTACTTTTGCATTCCAGTCCCCTATGATGAAAAGGATATTTTTTTGGTGTAAGACTAGAAGGTGTTATAGGTCTTCATAGAACCAGTCAACTTCAGCATCAGTGGTTGGGGCATAGACTTGGATTACTGTGACATTCAATGGTTTACTTTGGAAAAGATCTGAGATCATTGTGCTGTTTTTGAGATTGTACTCAAGTACTGCATTTCAGACTCTTTTTTTGTTTGTTTGTTTTTTACTATGAGGGCTACTCCATTTCTTCTAATGCATTTTTACACACAGTAGCAGACATAATGGCCACCTGAATTACATTTGTCCATTCCAGTCCATTTTAGTTCACTGATTCCTAAAATGTCAATGTTCACTCTTGCCATCCCCTGCTTGACCACATCCAATTTACCTCGATTCATGGACCTAACATTACAGGTTCTTATGCGATATTGTTCTTTACAGCATCAGAATTTACTTTTACCACCAGAAACATCTACAACTGAGCATTGTTTCCTCTTTGTCTCTGCTGCTTCATTCTTTCTGGAGCTATTAGTAATTGTGCTCCATTCTTCCCCAGTAGTATATTGGACACCTTTTGATTTGGGAGGCTTATCTTCCTGTGTCATATCTTTTTGCCTTTTCATACTTTCCATAGGGTTCTCTAGGCAAGAATATTGGAAGGGGTTGCCATTTCCTTCTCCAGTGGACCATATTTTGTCAGAACTTTCCACTATGACATGATGTCTACCTTGGGTGGCCCTTCACAGCATGGCTCATAGCTTCATTGAGTTACACAAGCCCCTTCGCCATGACAAGGCTGTGACCCATGAAGGGGGCATACAAAATAGATACTTGCAAATGGTATAGGCCAACCCATTGGCAGGGATTCCCTGGTGTCTGAGTGGTAAAGAATCTGCCTGCAATGCAGGAGACTCGGGTTCGATCTCTGGGTCAGGAAGATCTCCTGGAGAAGGAAACGGCAACCCACTCCAGTATTCTTGCCTGGGAAGCCCCATGGACAGAGGAGCCTGGCGGGCTTCAGTCCATGGGGCTGCAGTAGCATCAGACATGACTTAGCGGCTAAACAACAACAGCAACAATAACCCATTGAGAACTAAGTTATTCCAATCTCCCCAATCATTTCATTTGTGTTACAACAATTGTAAAGTTAATCCAATCCCTTGTGCTTTAAATCGGCCTTCCTTGTCCTCCTAATTTTAAAATTAAATATGTCGTACTCCACTGTGAGGAAAAGTTCTATTCATATCCCATTGAATATCTATGCTTCTTTAAAAACCCAGGAATTTAGTTCTCCTCAGATACCTCACCACATAGGAATCCCAATAAGTTACGGTACTTGACATCAAGAAGAGTCTCGGTGGGCAGAGCTTTCATTCAGTGCTACACTTTGTGTGATCATTACTTCTGTTCTGCTGATGGGCAAACTGAGACATGCTTTCTAGGTGGTGCTAGAGGTAAAGACTCTTCCCTCCCCTCCAGATTGAGAAGGTCCCTGGAGGATGACAGGGCAACCCACTCCAGTATTCTTGCCTGGAGAATCCCGTGGACAGAGGAGCCTGGCGGGCTGCAGTCTATGTGGTGGCAAAGAGTCGGACACGACTGAAGTGATTTAGCACACACGCAACCTGAGACATGATGAGGAATCCACTTTAAAAAACAGAAACAAGTGAAACACACAACTGGGTCTGACTGGGACTAGTCCCCTTTGTGTCATGGGATTTAAGGCACTGTACTTAGCCTCTCTGCGCTGTCATCATTTTCTGTACAATGGGACTAACAGTGACTAACTTACGGGGCTGTAAGTGTTTATGATGGTGCCTGGTTAGTCTGAGTAAGTTTCAGTAGAAGATCTTATTGAAGAACGAGGTTGACTGTCCAGGTCTCTCCACCATCTTTATCTAAAAACAACCATCTCTAAGAACTGCTTATGCTAAAAGTACAGGTTGCAACGTACTTACCTGGAACTTTCTAGATGACTTACTATGTTTTTCTGGGTCTGGGTCCTCTCTTCCTCCTCTACCACCAGAACTCAAGGCTCACAGGTAGCAGGGTCCGTCTCCCCATGACATGAGGAGATGGCCCAGGGAAGTGCTCCTCTCTGCCCCACCTACTTCTGGCTCCAACCAGCAAACCTGCAGCTCTCTGGAATATTCCAGTGTTTGATCTGACTGGTGGTTACAAAGCCGTTCATTTTTTAGTATTGGGTTAAGCCATTATATTCCTGTGCTGTTTTTCACAGTGAAACAAGGGGGTGTTCAGACATCCACAGCTCCAAGTTCTGCCAGTAGCTATGGGGTCTTGGGTAGGTTGCCTCTCTGGACCTCAGTTTCCTCATCTGTGAAGTGAGGAGATTGGGCCAGGTGACCACTGAGACCCTTCCAGGCCTCCCCTTCTGGATTTATAACTCATTTGATTCTCCAAGCACGTCCATGAGGAGGGACAAACACCCACTATTGCGCTAACAAAGAAGGAATCATTGAGTGAAGCTTATGGTATCACAGGCTTTGAAACCAGAAAGACCTGGATTTGAGCCTCAGCTCTGCACTCAGTTTTCAGGGGACCATGGACAGATCACTTTAACTCTCTGGGTCACAGTTTCCTCAGCTACAAAATGAGTTTAGGAAAAGAATCTTCTTTACAGAATTGATGAGAAGATCAGAAAGGATATGTGCATATATTACCAGCCTGTGCCTGGAATCCAGACAGTTGTTGGTAACCAGTCACATGCCAACCTGGCAAAAGCCAATCAGATCAAGTCAACAATTCGCTCTTGAACATCGATTGTGAAACTGACAGGTTTCACATCATGTGATCTCTTTTAATCCTCCCTTCAATGCTGTGAGGTCACTTATCCTTCTGGGTTTTTCCAGCTGATAAGAAGGAGGGAGGAAGTCACATGACCAAAGCAGCTACTTAACAAGTGGTTCTGGGAAAGCTGATCAACCATGTGTGAAAGGATGAAACTAACACACTTTCTAACACCATAACAAAAATAAACTCAAAATGGATTAAAGATCTAAATGCAAGACCAGAAACTACAAAACTCTTAGAGGAAAACATAGGCAGACATAAATCATTGCAAGATCCTCTATGACCCGCCTCCCAGAGTAATGGAAACAAACAAAAAAAAAAAAAAATAAAGAAATGGAACCTAGTTCAATGTAGAAGCTTTTGCACAACGAAGGAAACTGTAAGCAAGGTGAAAACTCAGCCTTCAGAACAGGAGAAAATAAAGCAAATGAAACAACTGACAAAGAATTAATCTCCAAAATATACAAGCACCTTATGCAGCTCAGTACCAGAAAAATGAACAACCCAATCAAAGAGTGGGCAAAGAAACTAAATAGACATTTCTCCAAGGAAGACATACAGATGGCTAATAAGCACGTGCAGAGATGCTCAACATCACTCATTACTAGAGAAATGCAAATCAAATCCACAATGAGGTATCAGCTCATGCTGGTCAGAATGGCCGCCATAAAAAAGTCTACAAACAATAAATGCTGGAGAGGGTGTGGATAAAAGGGAACCCTATTACACTGCTGGTGGGAATGCAAACTAGTACAGCCACTGTGGAGAACAGTGTGGTTCAGACAGTTCAGTTCAGTCACTCAGTCGTGTCCAACTCTGTGACCCCATGGACTGCAGCACGCCAGGCCTCCCTGTCCATCACCAACTCCTGGAGTTTACTCAAACTCATGTCCATTGAGTCAGTGATGGCATCCAACCATCTCAGCCTCTGTCACCCCCTTCTCCTCCCGCCTTCAATCTTTCCCAGCATCAGAGTCTTTTCTAGTGAGTTGGTTATTCACATCAGGTGGCCAAAGTATTGGAATTTCAGCTTCAGCATCAGTCCTTCCAGTGAATATTCAAGACTGATCTCCTTTAGGGTGGACTGGTTGGATCTCCTTGCAGTCCAAGGGACTCGCAAGAGTCTTGTCCAAAACCACAGTTTAAAAGCATCAATTCTTTAGCACTCAGCTTTCTTTATGGTCCAACTCTCACATCCATACATGACCACTGGAAAAACCATAGCTTTGACTAGACAGACATTTGTTGGCAAAGTAATGTCTCTGCCTTTTAATATGCTATGTAGGTTGATCATAACTTTTCTTCCAAGGAGCAAGCATCTTTTAGTTTCATGGATGTGGTCACCATCTGCAGTGATTTTGGCGCCTCCCAAAATAAAGTCTCTCACTGTTTCCACTGTCTCCTCATCTATTTGCCATGAAGTGATGGGACCTGGTGCCGTGATCTTAGTTTTCTGAATGTTGAGTTTTAAGTCAACTTTTTCACTCTCCTCTTTCACCTTCATCAAGAGACCCTTTAGTTATTCTTTGCTTTCTTCCATAAGGATGGTCTCATCTGCATATCTGAGGTTATTGATATTTCTCCTGGCAATCTTGATTCCAGCTTGTGATTCTTCTAGTCCAGTATTTCTCATGATGTACTCTGCATATAAGTTAAGTAAGAAATGCAAAAAAGCAAAATGGCTGTCTGGAGAGGCCTTACAAATAGCTGTGAAAAGAAGAGAAGTGAAAAGCAAAGGAGAAAAGGAAAGATATAAGCATTTGAATGCAGAGTTCCAAAGAATAGCAAGGAGAGATAAGAAAGCCTTCCTCAGCTATCAATGCAAAGAAATAGAGGAAAACAATAGAATGGGAAAGACTAGAGATCTCTTCGAGAAAATTACAGATACCAAGAGAACATTTCATGCAAAGATGGACTCGATAAAGGACAGGAATGGTATGGACCTAACAGAAGAAGAAGATATTAAGAAGAGGTGGCAAGAATACACAGAACTGTACAAAAAAGATCTTCACGACCCAGATAATCACGATGGTGTGATCACTCACCTAGAGCCAGACATCCTGGAATGTGAAGTCAAGTGGGCCTTAGAAAGCATCACTATGAACAAAGCTAGTGCAGGTGATGGAATTCCAGTTGAGCTATTTCAAATCCTGAAAGATGATGCTGTGAAAGTGCTGCACTCAATATGCCAGCAAATTTGGAAAACTCAGCAGTGGCTGCAGGACTGGAAAAAGTCAGTTTTCATTCCAATACCAAAGAAAAGCAATGCCAAAGAATGCTCGAACTACCACACAATTGCACTCATCTCACACGCTAGTAAAGTCATGCTCAAAATTCTCCAAGCCAGGCTTCAGCAATACATGAACCATGAACTTCCAGATGTTCAAGCTGGTTTTAGAAAAGGCAGAGGAACCAGAGATCAAATTGCCATCAGGTGGATCGTTGAAAAAGCAAGAGAGTTCCAGAAAAACATCTATTTCTGCTTTATTGACTATGCCAAAGTCTTTGACTGTGTGGATCACAATAAACTGTGGAAAATTCTGAAAGAGATGGGAATATCAGACCACCTGACCAGACTCTTGAGAAACCTGTATGCAGGTCAGGAAGCAACAATTAGAACTGGACATGGAACAACAGACTGGTTCCAAATAGGAAAAGGAGTACATCAAGGCTGTATATTGTCACCATGCTTATTTAACTTCTATGCAGAGTACATCATGAGAAACACTGGGCTGGAAGAAGCACAAGCTGGAATCAAGATTGCTGGGAGAAATATCAATAACCTCAGATATGCAGATGACACCACCCTTATGGCAGAAAGTGAAGAGGAACTCAAAAGCCTCTTGATGAAAGTGAAAGAGGAGAGTGAAAAAGTTGGCTTAAAGCTCAACATTCAGAAAACTAAGATCATGACATCTGGTCCCATCACTTCATGGGAAATAGATGGGGAAACAGTGTCAGACTTTATTTTTCTGGGCTCCAAAATCACTGCAGATGGTGATTGCAGCCATGTAATTAGAAGACGCTCTATGGTTTTTCCTGTGGTCATGTATGGATGTGAGAGTTGGACTGTGAAGAAGGCTGAGCACCGAAGAATTGATGCTTTTGAACTGTGGTGTTGGAAAAGACTCTTGAGAGTCCCTTGGACTACAAGGAGATCCAACCAGTCCATTCTGAAGGAGATCAGCCCTGGGATTTCTTTGGAAGGGATGATGCTAAAGCTGAAACTCCAGTACTTTGGTCACCTCATGCGAAGAGTTGACTCATTGGAAAAGACTCTGATACTGGGAGGGATTGGGAGCAGGAGGAGAAGGGGACGACAGAGGATGAGATGGCTGGATGGCATCACTGACTTGATGGACATGAGTCTGAGTGAACTCTGGGGGTTGGTGATGGACAGGGAGGCCTGGTGTGCGGCAATTCATGGGGCAGCAAAGAGTCGGACACGACTGAGTGACTGAACTGAACTGAACTGAACTGACTCCTTGGAAGGAAAGTTATGACCAACCTACATAGCATATTGAAAAGCAGAGACATTACTTTGCCAACAAAGGTCCATCTAGTCAAGGCTGTGGTTTTTCCAGTGGTCATGTATGGATGTGAGAGTTGGACTGTGAAGGAAGCTGAGCACCAAAGAATTGATGCTTTTGAACTGTGGTGTTGGAGAAGACTCTTGAGAGTCTCTTGGACTGCAAGGAGATCCAACCAGTCCATCCTAAAGGAGATCAGTCCTGGGTGTTCGTTGGAAGGACTGATGCTGAAGCTGAAACTCCAGTACTTTGGCCACCTCATGCGAAGAGTTGTCTTATTGGAAAAGCTGACGGGAAGGATTGGGGTCAAGAGGAGAAGGGGACGACAGAGGATGAGATGGTTGGATGGCATCACCGACTTGATGGACATGAGTTTGAGTGAACTTTGGGAGTTGGTGATGGACAGGGAGGCCTGTCGTGTTGTGATTCATGAGGTCACAAAGGGTCGGACACGACTGAGTGACTGAACTGAACTGAAGCAGAGAGATTCCTTAAAAAACTGGAAATAGAAGTGCCATACGACCCAGCAATCCCACTGCTGGGCATACACACCGAGGAAACCAGAATTGAAAGAGACACGTGTACCCCAGTGTTCCTCACAGCACTGTTTTCAATAGCTAGGACATGGAAGCAACCTACATGTTCATTGGCAGACAAGTGGATAAGAAAGCTGTGGTACATATACACAATGGAATATTACTCAGCTATAAAAAGGAACACATGTGAAGTCAGTTCTAATGAGGTGGATGAAACTGAAGCCTATTATACAGAGTGAAGTAAGTCAGAAAGAGAAACACGAATACCACATATTAACACATATATATTGGAATTTGGAAAGATGGTAACGATCCTCCTATATGCAAGGCAGCAAAAGAGACACAGATGTAAAGAACAGACTTTTGGACTCTGCGGGAGAAGGGGAGGATGGGATGATATGAGAGAATAGCACTGAAACATGTATATTACTGTATGTAAAATAGATGACCAGTGCAAGTTCGATGCATGAAGCAGGTCACTCAAAGCCCGTTCTCTGGAACAACTCAGGGGGATGGGGAAGGAGATGGGAGGGGGGTCCAGGATGGGGGACACATGTGCACCCATGGCTTATTCATGTCAGTGTATGGCCAAAACCACCACAGTATTGTAAAGTAATTATCCTCCAATTAAAATTAATTAATTAAAAAAAGAAAAAGAAAGAATCTCAGGCAGCTGTGGGACAGGTTGGAAGGAAAAGAGAGAGGGTAGGTGAGAAGTCCTGTTGGTCAAGGAGACCTACGAAGGCCAGGGGGTCATGAGGTGGTGCTGCACCCCACATGGCGCAACACCATGGTCAAGTGTCCGAGAGACGCCTTGCAGAGGTGAGATGGGGAGACCCAGGGCAGCGGGGGGCAGTGATGACCCAGGGGCTCCAGGAGACGCCTTGCAGAGGTGAGACGGGGAGACCCAGGGCAGCGGGGGGCAGTGATGACCCAGGGGCTCCAGGAGACGCCTTGCAGAGGTGAGACGGGGAGACCCGGGGCAGCGGGGGGCAGTGATGACCCAGGGGCTCCAGGTCAGTCTGTCACAGGGTGAGAGGGGAGCCAGCCAAGAGGGGAGGGGCTAGTGGGCCCTGCATGGGGAGCCTGGCGCTGGAGCAAGTGCCCTGAGGCCTCTAAACTAGGCCCAGAGAACTTGAAATTCAAGACCTCTGCTTCAAACCATCATGTGCAAAATCCAAAGGAATGGAAAAGTAGTTCACAAGCTATATCACTAATGCAGCATTGTAACGTATGTGAAGCCTTCAAGTTAAAAGTGTTAAAGTGAATTTCTTTGTAGAGGAAAAAAAAAAGACCTCTGCTTCACCACCCAGAATGAATTCCAGTTCGTGTCACCTTTCAGGAATTTTGATCACTTGGGAGGGCATGGGGGGACTTGGAAATGTGTGGAGTCACCCCTGTGTCCACCCTGTTCCTATCTGCACTTGCACTTCTCACAAATGGGCCACTGCTGGCCCTTGGACAGTGGCACCTCTGGTTTACAGCTGCTTGAGGACTGCATCTCTGAACGGGCCTTGTAAACAGCAGAACCCTTGGTTCCTCAGTGCCTCAGACCCACCACAGTAATCATATCTTAGAGACACAAGCATGACTTTCTTTGATGGTGGTTTAGTTGCTCAGTCATGTCTGATTCTTTGCGACTCCATGAACAATAGCCCACCAGGCTCCTCTGTCCTTGGGATTCTCCAGGCAAGAATACTGGAGGGGGTTGCCATTCCCTTCTCCAGGGGATCTTCCCAACCCAGGATGGATCCTGGGTCTCCTGCAGTGCAGGTGGATTCTTTACTGACTGAGCCACCAGGGAAGCCCTATTCCGCTCCTTACGGCCTTGTAAAAATACAGATGACCAGCCCTCATAGACAGCATGCTTCCTCAACACTCTTGTGGGATTGCCAGCCTAGATGTTTTCCTTTGGGACAGGAGCATAGGGTACTGAAAAGCACTGGGCATCTGGGCAGTCAGATGAGAGGGCTATGAGCCTTTTCTTTCACCAATGAATTGTGTTCCAAAAGAGAAGACTATGTCTGAGCAGAGACGGCAAGTTTCATCCACTTTTATATCCCGAATGTTTTCCTTATTCAGCATGTGTCTTCCACTGCTGCTCACATACTTACTTGACTGGAGGAAAAGGCCTCATGTGCCAAGCATGATGAGGCTCACTGCTGTTGTTGTTGAGTCGCCAAGTCTTATCCAACTCTAGTGACCCCATGGACTGCAGCCTGCCACTCTCCTCTGTCCATGTGATTTTCTCAGGCAAGAATACTGGAGAGGGTAGCCATTTCCTTCTCCAGAGGATCTTCCCGATCCAAGGATCAAACCCAAATCTCCTGCATTAGCAGCAGATTCTTTACCTCTGAGCCACCAGGGAAGCCCGAGTCTCTTTACAGACATGAACTCATGCAAACATCAGAAAAGCCCATTTTGCAGACAAGAAAACTGCAGCTCACAGGGGCCGTTGGCTTATCCAAGCAGTGGGAGGCAGCCCAGCGTGGTGGGAGGGTGCCCAGCGTGGGGCGTTCCAACTCCTGCTCCCTGATTCTCAGCTAGGTGACTCAAGAGAGTTACTCAACCCTCTTCTGCTGCTGTTTCCTCCTCCTCCTCTTAGGGTTGGAATGAGCATTAAATGGGGCGATGTGCATGAAGGGATCAATGTAAATGCTGGCTGTGCTCTAACCATGCCAGGCAGTGGGTTGGCCCTGGGGATTTAGACAGCAGGTTCCCAAAGAAGCCCAATGAGGATTCATGGAAATGGGTAGTTATGACTTCTTGGAAGGGCCTACCTGAATATTCATGGGCAAAAGCTTTTGTTCCTTGGTTAAAGGGGGAAGAGGGGTGAGTTTCTTTGAAAGAGGTTCAGAGAGGGGCTTAGAGATGGATGAGAGACTCTATAAAGAAAGCTGAGCAGTGAAGAATTGATGCTTTTGAACTGTGGTGTTGGAGAAGACTCTTGAGAGTCCCTTGGACTGCAAGGAGATCCAACCAGTCCATCCTAAAGGAAATCAGTCCTGAATATTCATTGGAAGGACTGATGCTGAAGCTGAAGCTCCAGGACTTTGGCCACCTGAAGGGAAGAACTGACTCACTGGAAAAGACCCTGATGCTGGGAAAGATTGAGGGCAGGAGGAGAAGAGGAGGACACAGGATGAGATGGTTGGATGGCATCACCGACTCAATGGACATGAGTTTGGGTAAACTCTGGGAGTTGGTGATGGACAGGGAGGCCTGGTGTGCTGCAGTCCATGGGGTCGCAAAGAGTTGGACGTGACTGAGACTGAATTGAGAGGCTCTGGGGTGCTGCCTGCCTCACCTCCACCCCACATCCATGCTCTGTAGAGGCTGAACAGGAACCCGCCCCCAAGGCTCCATCCCCAGGAGCATCTTCCTCCCTCCCCGCCCTCCCCTGCTGGCCCAGCAGCCTCAAAGCAGCAGGGACGTGTCCAAAGCCAAGAGGCTCACATGCAGATGACAGGCTGACCCTCCCAACCCCAGCCCCACCCTGGTGTGAAAGAAAGGGCAGTTGCACAATCAATAGCTAGCTGTTTGGTGGTGAAACAAGCACCCCATTGATGGAGGAGGCAGGGGCTGCTTCTCTGAAGCCTGGCTGGGTTCTGGGCTGGCAGAGCTGGCTTGGTTCTCTGGCCTTGTTTATTGTTCTGTAAGTGTGGAGGGAGGCTTTTCATATCTGAGTGCCCATATCTGGACAGGACATCAGGCTGGAATGGCCAATGAAATCCATGTTAAAGATCATCCCTTGTGGCTGAAAGGAAACTGACAAGCTCCTGAACTGAAAAGCTGAGGTTTAACCCCTGCTGGAGGCTTTGGGGCAGGAGACAGGAGGTTGGCTGGCCCCCCAGTGACAGTTTTCATACTTCTTAGGCAAGCCATTTTTATTTGGAGGTCCAGAAATGTTTTAAAATATGCTTTCAGGGCTGTGTTCAAATATCTGGGGAGATGCGTGGGAAGCTGCTCTTGTGTGTGAGCTGGGGGTGCAGCTGGGGACGGCCAGCACACCCCCTGATGAGAGTCCCCTTGCTCCAGCGCCTGGGCTCAACCGTGTCCAGCCTGGAGGGCCTGCATGTTCTCTTTCTCCTCGGTGTCACATTCTGGGGTTTGTTTTGTATCCCTTTCGATCTTGGTGAAACAACACGCAGAGGGAAGATTAGTGGAAAAACTCTACTTCCAACTGCCAGGAAAATATTTTTCCCTTTTCAGCATGAAAACAAAGAGGCGTGTCAGCTGAGTGGTCTGGACAGAAGAGGAAGTCAGTGTTCCTGCAGGGGCCCTGCTCCGCCCTTCTCACGGGGCTCCTCTCCTGGGCAGGACTTTCTGTTTTTCTCAAAGGATCTCTTGTCTGACTACCTAAAACAGGTCCAATTCATCTGTAAGTGACCTCTGAACAGTACCCACTCTGTGCAGGCCCCGGCAGGCTGCTCTCCTAACGTCAGCCCCCCTGACCTGTAGGGTAACTTCCCAATGAAGAGTGGACTAACCTGACATTACAGATAAGGAAACTGAGGCTGGAGGCATGAATTAGCTTCCTCAGGGTCACACAGCAAACGATGGATAGAGTGAGAATCCCAATCTAGGCCTACTTGCGTCTAGGCCTTTTTCTTTCTTTATTCATTTTAAAGATATTTTTAAGTGGACCATTTAAAAATTTATTTTAAAATGAATTTGTTACAGTATTGCTTCTGTTTTATGTTTTGGTTTTTTTGGCCACAAGCTATGGGGGATCTTAGCTTCCCGACCAGGGATGGAATCTGTGCCCTCTGCATTGAAAGCTCAAAGTCTTAACAGTCAGACTGTCAGGGAAGTCCCAGGCCATGGGCTTCTTTATAACCTGGCATGTATCAGATCCTGGCCCGGGGCCTGGTACATACCATGCTCAGACATTTGCCAGAATAGAAGAAAGCCTCCTGAGGCTCAGATGACGTGGGGGTGTCTTGATTTTACCACCTTCACTTCCTATGAGGCCTTCTCAGGATGCCCCAGAGTCCTCACCGGCAGAATGGGCATGAAAATGCTGACTCCTGCCTGTGGATCGATGGATGATCTCTGGTGGGCCCATGAGGAAACAAGGAGGGCTCCTGAGCTGGGAGAGAAACCGCTCAGCTGTCTGCCCTCACACGTGCTGGACACCCAGCCTCTCTGAACCCTCACAGAAGGCGTGAGTGGGCCCTTCACCCAGGCCTTTTTCTAAAGATGAGATGAGATATAGTTTATGAAGCCTCTGGCATATGGTGGTGTTTGTGAGCTGTTTTCGCTTGGTTTACTTTAAAGGCTTGAGTCTGGGAGCCTCACGCGGGGGAGGGGAGGGATGCAGTGAAGGATACTTTGCTTCACTGTGCATTTTTCTGGGAGTCGGCCCACAGTACTCATTTCACTCTCAACAACCTTTCATGACCCCAAAAGCATTTAAAAACCACTGCAGTCCAATCTGATTTTTGATGCACAGTTAGAAACCACTGAGCTAAGAATATATTGTGTCTACATGTTCCTGGAATCACGCTACTCAAACAAATAGCACATGAGGCATCTTTGCCTTTTAGAAGTTTACCATTTAAATATAGACAGTAGCTGGTGATGCAACTGAGTTAGGTACATACGTGGATAAATATCAGAAATGATGTGGGAAGCATAGAAGAAAAGATTAAATATTCACCAGCTGTACAAAAGCAATAATCACTTCTTGGTTCTATTTCAACGTTTCTTTCAAGCGTATATCTAACCACCGGTTATTAGTGGGTAGTCACTCTGTGCCAGGTGGTGACTTGTTTGTTCTAAATGCTCAGTCCGGTTTAATCCTTACCACCCCACTGTGGAGTGGATACAAATATAAGCTCTATTTTACATATGAGGAAACTGTGACTCAGAGTGGTGATAACTTGTCCCAGCTTACACAGCTCGTCAATGGTGATACTCAAAATCATGAGCTGTATGGGACTTAAGTTTGAAGATGTTTTCATTTCTTTGGCATCTTTTTTTGGCCCAGACTAGTGAGTACTAGTGAGTATTACAAGTACTACTGCTACTATGACTACTACTGCTGGTACTGCTACTACAGCTACCCCCACGTCTGCTCAGAAGGTACATGGCTTCTAAAGAGTAAGGAGTGAAGAGCCTGCTGTAAATCTTGTGTAATAAATTCAGTATCAGACTTTTAAAAGAGGAAAACTGCACAGCCTTAGAACTGGCTTCTCAAAATTTTGATGATTTTTAATCAGAAAGAAAAATGAAGGGGAAAAGAGAAACCAAGGGAGCTTTGGATCTGAAACTTTCTCAAGTCCCCTCTCACGACTAATATAACTTAAATGATAGAATAGACTATCTATCTAGCCAATGGGAACTTGCTGTGTGTCTCAGGAAACTCAAACAGGGGTTCTGTATCTACTTTCTCTGTATAGAAAGTGGATCTATTCGGATTCTCAGAGCTCCCCTGGGCCCAGTGTCCACAGAAAGACAGGAATTGTACTATAAATATTATTTGATTTGCTGCATCAAGGTCAACATCTATTTGCAAATATATTATTCATAATTCCCAAAGGTTTCCCTACCAGACATTGCTTTCCTTGCTGTATGTAAGTAGACCCTTCTCTTTCTTTCAAAAACATCTGGCATGCCAAGCCCTCTGCTAAGCACATTTGAAGACACACAGTTGAATTCAGCTTTTGCTGGACTTACAGACTAGAAAAGGAAATGAGACCGTAAATATACACATCTTCTATTTTCCCAAGAAGAACGCAGTATAAGCATAACCTTAGAGGGGTATGGACAGAGGTTCAGAGGGGTGCAGAGGTTCCTGTGAGGGGCTCAGGGCTGGGCGTTGGGCACTGTGGCGGCTGTGGCCTAATGAATGGATGGAGCTTGGACATGCAGAGATGGGTCCTTCAGGGTGGGAAGAAGAGTCTGAGCCAAGACACTGAGGCAGGAAATCACATGTATATTTGGGGAGCATCAGGGAGCTTGACTCAGCAAGTGGTCCTTGGAATAAAGGTGTGACTCTCCCAAAACACCTGTGGTAGCAGGGTTGGGGGGCCCACTCATCCACTCTTGGTCTGACTGGAATAAACCCAGGCCCACTCGCCTGCTGTCTGTCTACCATGATGGAGAACAAGCAAGGTTCAGTGCAGAGGCCAGAGAGAGAAGGATGCAGAAGAGTAGGCTCTAGGGGTATGTGGAGGGTGGAAGGCTCTTAAGGGCCTTTCCTAAGGAGGAAACGCATCTGACCTGTGACACAGAGGCAAAGTCTGGGTGGCTTTTCTTTTTTTAATTAACTTATTTTTAAATTGAAGGATAACTGCTTTTTAGAATTTTGTTGTTTTCTGTCAAAGCTCAACATGAATCAGCCACAGGTATACATATATCCCCTCCCCTTTGAACCTCCTCCCATCTCCCTGCCCATCCCACCCCTCTAGGTTGATACAGAGCCCCTTTTTGAGTTTCCTTTGCCATACAGCAAATTCCCATTGGCTATCTATTTTACATATGGTAATGTAAGTTTCCATGTTACCCTTTCCATACATCTTACCCTCTGCTCCCCTCGCCCCATGTCCATAAGTCTATTCTCTGTATCTCTCTGTATCTCTATTGCTGCCCTGTAAATAAATTCTTCAGTACCATTTTTCTAGATCCCGTATATATGCATTAGAATAAGATATTTATCTTTCTCTTTCTGAGTTCCTTCACTCTGTATAATAGGTTCTAGATTCATCCACTTCATTAGGACTGACTCAAATGTGTTCCTTTTTATGGCTGAGTAATATTCCATTGTGTATATATGGACCACAACTTCCCTATCCATTCGTCTTTTGATGGACATCTAGGTTGCTTCCATGTTCTAGCTATTGTAAATAGTGCTGCAATGAACAATGGGATACATGTGTCTTTTTCAATTTTGGTTTCCTCAGGGTATCTGGGTGGCTTTTAACAGGAGAGAAAACCCTTCTAAGCTGAGGGCTGGGGAGGGACCTGGGTTTTGGAGGCCAAGGAGCACCAGCTGGTGTCTGATCACCTCTCCCCTGGGCCACCCAAGGGAGCTTGTCCTCCCGGCCTTGAGGTCTAGGACAGGCCATAGCTACAGAACCGAATCCTAATCCATTCAGCAAATGAGAACTCTGTGGAACAGACCCACAGAGCACTTCCTTCCTAACCAGCCCAGCCGACCACCCAGTCTTACCTCTGTGTCTAACACGGTATCCCACAGGTCTTTTGCTTTCTGCTGCTCAAAATGCAAACTTTACTCTCAGAGAGAACTCTGGCAAGCTACTTGGCCTCTGTGCATCTCAGTTCTCACTTGTGACACAGGGTTAATAACAGGATTCACTCCACAGAGTTGTGAAGATGAAATGAGTTAATTCATGGAGGTGTTTGGCACAACCCAGTCTATTTATCTATCAGCTTCACACTCGAGGTGGGGATGGCCGAAGCCAGATTGTCAAGAGCAGGCTGTCAGAAGGATGAGACCCTCCCAGGAACGGGGGTCCTGAGAGCCACGGGACCTGGCCGGCGTCACACCCCAGCACTGTGTCTTGGGGGACAGAGGTCCCCCTGCGTCAGAGGCCCTTCACTCCACTACCCACGTAACACAGAAGCTGGGTCTTAAAGCGCAGACGGGGATTAACACGTGCACAGGGAGGGGGCAATGTGAGTGTCTTGTCCTTCCTTGGCACCATGACCTCCAGAACACACTTCCCCCTTGGCAACCATGCGGTGAAATGGAGTGGCTTTTTTAAAAGAATTTCTTGCAGAGAGAAAAAAAAAAATCTCTTTTTAGAGGAGAGATGTTAAAACGGTAGACGTGGAAGCATCTGAAGTGGAAAGGCCATGGGTATTGAAGGATCTGGGCTTCCAGACGATATCCTTAGGGCTGGGGGCCCACGAAGAGGGTGGGGGTGTGCTGTCAGAGGAGGTTTGTCTGATTGTGCAGTTACAGAGAGAAACGCACTGACCTTACTAATGGAAGGAGAGAGGAAGCAAGAGGGGGCGCCTGGAGAGGCCGTTAAGATGAGTGTCTTATTGACTACACGGTTGATGGCCTTGCTCACAGCCTGAGCGTAAAATCATGAAATGCGTGAGCCTCGTTTTCCTGAGGATCAGACACTGACCTACTTCTGCGGTCCATTCTCCCCCTGAGAGGTTTTCCCACTCTTGAGCGGACGTATTCCTTTCCAGAAAGGGTAGTGGGGCAGAGGGTGCAAAAGCTCACTCAATAAAAGGCAGCTTTACCCTCCCTACAACTGCACTCTCATTTAGTATGAAAGAAAGTAAGGTGAAAGTTGCTCAGTCGTGTCCAACTCTTTGTGACCCCATGGACTATATACTATATACATGGCCTGGGAGGCTCCAGGCCAGAATACTGGACTGGGTAGCCGTTCCCTTCTCCAGGGGATCTTCCCAACCCAGGGATCAAATCCAGGTCTCCCACACTGGAGGCGGATTCTTTACCAGCTGAGCCACCAGGGAAGCCCAGGAATACTGGAGTGGGTAGCCTATCCCTTCTCCAGTGGGTCTTCCCAACCCAGGGATCAAGCTGGGGTCTCCTGTACTGCAGGTGGATTCTTTAACAACTGCACTCTTGGTTAGTATATGGAAATGGTATTTGAAATTTGCATACCCTCACTGGCCCCAGTCCAGCTTCTCAAAGGAGAGGCATATAACTCGGGGTGGCGGGGGGGCATAACTGTTAACAACTTCCCCCGCTTTTTTCACGCTTGCCAGTGTCCTAGTTTGGGCTGTGAATTACATAATCACTTGTCTCAGCTTGGTTGCCCTCAGAAGCAGACACTGAGACAGGGATTGAAGTACAAGCGTTAGACTTAGGAAGTGCAGGGAATGCATTGATAGGAAGCCAGGAAAGTAGATAAGGAAAGGGATGCAGCTGATAAAAGAGTGTGCTGTTAACAGTGGCTACGGTGGGCACCTGGAGTGTAGTCTTGGGGGGAAGCTCTGAGAAATTGTGCGGGATCTATTCGGAACTGCCCCACCCGCAGGGCAAGGCAAGTGAGATGGGGTGTTTATACACCAGCCAGGTGGCTCAGATGGTGAAGAACCCACCTGCAATGCAGGACACCCAGGTTCGATCCTTGGGTCAGGAAGATCCCCTGGAGGAGGGATGGCCACCCACTTCTTGCCTGGAGAATCCTATGGACAGAGGGGCCTGGCAGGCTATGGTCCATGGACTCGCACAGAGTCGGACATGGCTGCTCCTGGCACGTATCTGTTCTCTGCTATTTCTGGCTCAGCTCTGGAGCATAGCGGCCTTCTGTGGTCCTGGGAAAGCAGTTCCTCAGGCCCAGGATGTGGATTCCCTTCTGAAAAGTCACAGGAGCCCCCTGGAAAGCTCAAGGAATATCAGGGCCGCCAACAGAACACATCACGTTACCCGGAACTTCTCTGCATCCTTCAGCTGGCACCTTGCCATGTCCAAGTTCATTCACCAGAAACTTCCTTCCCCTCAAATCCAAGCTTCACAGGCTTTCTTACCAGCCTCTCACCGGCTTCCTTGTTCTTGTCACCACCGCTCAACCTCTCCCTCTTCAGACTCTGTACTGACCTCCTTTTTGTGATCTGTTTCCTCTTAATTTCTCGATGCTCTTATTGTTTTTGATTAACGAGGAGTGTTTCTCCAAGATTCTCTTCTTTCCCTGGAGAATTTTCTACATCCACTACTTCAACTGTTACCTCCATGCAGATGGTGCCATCAAATTAATAATATTCTCTTAAATTCATGAACTGCTTTAAACCATAGAAAAACCCTCTCACTGAAGTCTTTTTGACTGAGTGTATATCAGACTGAACGTACATAGTTGCATCAGGCATTTCTCTCTGGAGACCCACCTCCACATCCCGGTTGTCAGCTCAGGGTCTCCATGGATACGTCCTACCATCGTCTCCAATTCAAGCTGCTCAGAGCTTGGTGTCCCCCTTGTTTTTTATCTGATGCCCAACTCGAGAAACACAGCTTCCTTCACTGTCTCCAGAGAGGTTTTGTCCCTCTCACTTCCTGAACATCTTGTTTGTAGCTTCTGAGAGTGGGCAGCTCTCTCTTTCCTTCCACCTGTTCCTATAGTCAAGACCACGCTTGCAAAGGATATGAGCTCTATGTGATCATTGCTGGGTTAAGGAAGAAATGACTAACTCTGTGCATCATAAACTACAGGGAAGAAAGGGGTCTGCTGAGCTTCGGGGAGACAGCTGGAACCATGTTCCGAAGGCCCACACCCTCCCGCCCCAATCTCTGTTCCCAGCTGCCTTTCTTCAGCCTGGTCTCCTCCACAGAGCAGGATCCATGGGTACAGCAGCTCCTTCTCACATTTCATGCAAGCGTGGCTGGTTCCTTCCCTTCAGTTCAGTTCAGTTGCTCAGTCGTGTCCGACTCTTTGCAACCCCATGAACCGCAGCATGCCAAGCCTCCCTGTGCATCACCAACTCCCAGAGTTTACCCAAACTCATGTCCATTGAGTCGGCGATGCCATCCAACCATCTCATCCTCTGTCGTCCCCTTCTCCTCCTGCCTTCAATCTTTCCCAGCATCAGGGTCTTTTCCAACGAGTCAGCTCTTCACATCAGGTGGCCAAAGTATTGGAGTTTCAGCTTCAACATCAGTCCTTCCAATGAATATTCAAGACTGATCTCCTTTAGGATGGACTGGTTGGATCTCCTTGCAGTCCAAGGGACTCTCAAGAGTCTTCTCCAACACCACAGTTCAAAAGCATCAATTCTTCGGCACTCACCTTGCTTTATAGTCCAACTCTCACATCCATACATGACCACTGGGAAAACCATAGCCTTGATGAGATGGATGTTTGTTGGCAAAGTAATGTCTCTGCTTTTTAATATGCTGTCTAGGTTGGTCATAACTTTCCTTCCAAGGAGTAAGCATCTTAGGAAGCATTACTACAAACAAAGCTAGTGGAGGTGATGGAATTCCAGTTGAGCTATTTCAAATCCTAAAGATGATGCTGTAAAAGTGCTACACTCAATATGTCAGCAAATTTGAAAAACTCAGCAGTGGCCACAGGACTGGAAAAAGTCAGTTTTCATTCCAATCCCAAAGAAAGGCAATGCCAAAGAATGCTCAAACTACTGCACAATTGCACTCATCTCACACACTAGTAAAGTAATGCTCAAAATATTCCAAGCCAGGCTTCAGCAATACGTGAACCGTGAACTTCCAGATGTTCAAGCTGGTTTTAGAAAAGGCAGAGGAACCAGAGATCAAATTGCCAACATCCGCTGGATCATCAGATTCCTTCCCTTAGTTTCAGTTTTGTTTTGTTTTGTTTTTAAAAATTCTAATCAGCTAAGACTAGGTCCCACACCCACGCCAGTGGCCAAGGTGTGGGATGCTATCACTGGCAGCCTCCTCTCGAGTCCATCTCAGATGACTGCAGTAAAGGAGGAAGCAATCCCCTAGAGAAAGGGAGAAATGCCTTCTGGAGAACAATGGAGGGTTGCTGAGCAGATCAGACACTTGATTCCATAATCGTACCCCTTTCTGAAATGAGGGCCCCTGCACCCCATCTTTCTGGTGTTCTAGGCTCTGAACTCTTTCCCTCCTCTGAGTGGCCACCACACTTCTTGAACCTCCTGCTTATCTGTCCCTTAGTCCCATGTTGTTTTACCTTGTCTCCTCTGTTAGAAAGAGGAATTGTCATGCCAAAGTTTTCTTTATTTTTTAACTGTTCATCGATTTATATTATTTTATCACTAGTGGCAACTAGGCCATTCAGGTAAGACCTAAATCAAATCCCTGAAATTATACAGTGGAAGTGACAAATAGATTCAAGGGATTAGATCTGATAGAGAAAGTCCCTTAAAACTATAGACAGAGGTTCATGACATTGTACAGGAGGAAGTGATCAAAACCATCCCTGAGAAAAAGAAATGCAAAAAGGCAAAATGGTTGTCTGAGGAATTTTTACAAATAGCTGAGGAAAGAAGAGAAGTGAAAGGCAAAGGAGAAAAGGAAAGATACACACATCTGAATGCAGAATTCCAAAGAATAGAAAGGAGAGATAAGAAAGTCTTCCTAAGTGATCAATGCAAAGAAATATAGGAAAACAATAGAATGGGAATGACTAGAGATCTCTTCAAGAAAATTAGAGATACCAAGGGAACATGTAAAGATGGGCACAATTAAGGACAGAAATGGCATGGACCTAACAGAAGCCTAAGATATTAGGAAGAGGTGGCAAGAATACACAGAGAAACCATACAAAAATGATCTTAATGACTCGGATAACCACCATGGTGTGATCACTCACCTAGAGCCAGATATCTTGGAGTGTGAAGTCAAGTGGCCCTAGGAAGCATCCTATGAACAGAACTAGTGGAGGTGATGGAATTCAACTGAACTATTTCAAATCCTGAAAGATGATGCTGTGAAAGTGCTGCACTCAACATGCTGCACATTTCTAAAACTCAGCAGTGGCCACAGGACTGGAAGAGGTCAGTTTTTGTTTCAATCCCAAAGAAAGGCAATGCCAATGAATGTTCAAATTACTGAACAATTGCACTTATTTCACATGCTAGCAAAGTAATGCTCAAAATTCTTCATGCTAGATTTCAATAGTACATGAACCAAGAAACTTCAGATGTTCCAGCTGGATTTAGAAAAGGCAGAAGAATCAGAGATCAAACTGCCAACATCCGTTGGATCATAGAAAAAGCAAAAGCATTACAGTAAAACATCTAGTTTTGCTTCACTGACTATGCTAAAGCCTTTGACTGTGTGGCTCACAACAAACTGTGGAAAATTCTTCAAGATATGGGAATACCAGACCACCTGACCTGCCTCATTAGAAATCCGTATGCAGGTCAGAAACAACAGTTAGAACTGGACATGGAACAACAGACTGGTTCCAAATTGGGAAAGGAGTTCATCAAAGCTGTATATTGTCACCCTGCCTATTTAACTTATATGCAGAGTACATCATGAGAAACACTGGGCTGGATGAATCACAAGCTGGAATCAAGATTGCATGGAGAAATATCAATAGCCTCAGATAAGCAGATGACACAACCCTTATGGCTGAAACCAAAGAGGAACTAAAGAGCTTCTTGATGAAGGTGAAAGAGGAGAGTGAAAAAACTGGCTTAAAACTCAACATTCAGAAAGCTAAGATCATGGCATCAGGTCCCATCACTTCATGCCAAAAAGATGGGGAAACAATGGAAACAATGACAGACTTTATTTTCTTGGGCTCCAAAATGACTACAGATGGTGACTGCAGCCATGAAATTAATAAATGCTTGCTCTTTGGAAGAAAAGCTATGACAAACCTAGACAGCATATTACAAATCAGAGACATTACTTTGCCGACAAAGGTCCATCTAGTCAAAGCTGTGGTTTCTCCAGTAGTCATGTATGGATGTGAGAGTTGGAGCATAAAGAAAGCTGAGTGCTGAAGAAATGATGCTTTTGAACTGTAGTGTTGGAGAAGACTATTGATAGTCCCTTGGACTGCAAGGAGATCCAACCAATCCATCCTAAAGGAAATCCGTCCTGAATATTCATTGGAAGGAGTGATGCTGAAGCTGAAACTCCAATCCTTTGGCCACCTGAGGTAAAAAGCCAACTCATTGGAAAAGACCCTGATGCTGGGAAAGATTGAGGGCAGGAAGAGAAGGGGACAACACAGGATGAGATAGTTGGATGGCATCTCTGACTCAATGGACATGAGTTTGAGTAAGCTCTGGGAGATGGTGAAAGACAGCGAGGCCTGGCATGCTGCAGTCCCTGGGGTCGCAGAGTTGAACACGACTGAGCTACTGAACAATAACAATGGCTTTGTTGTTGGGACACAATAGGATTGTGTCTTAGTTTATTCTTTATCCCGTAAGACTGAGACTTTTTATCCCATGCCCGAGACCTTACCCAGACTGGGCTCAAAAACAGTTTCTTTGATTTAGTATCTGCTGGGTTGTCACCCACACTGAACATTTATCAACCGGGGAGGTCTAGTGAAGAAAAGTCCTGTGCCAAGAGTCAGGCAACATGGCTTCCGAATCTCCCACGAGCTTTGAGATGCTGGCCAGATTACAACTCTCTTTATTTCACGGACTTTGCATCTGCGATATGATGACAATAAACTGTGCCCTAACTCTTAGAGTTGGTGAGAGAACACAGAGGAAGCGATAGAAATGTGCTATATAAAAACAACTCATGTTTGTTCACGTGGATAATTCAAAGAGAAAGCTCAGATGTTACCGATAAGGTATTATTTCCAGGTACAAATCTTGCTACCGAGTTTGCATTTACACAACTATTTCCTCACTTAGATCCTCAGCTTCTTCTGCTAGAAACATGAACTAGTGCTTAAGTTAACCATTTAATTAAGTTGTAAAAGATTTGTGGAACTTAAAAAAATATCTGACAGTACACTTTAGTTTCCAAAATTTACTAGTGAGAAAATGCATTTCTTTGATCCCTTTTGGCACAAAGTTCCAATTTGGCAAATTATGACTTTATTGCTTGGTGGGATTTTTGTTTGTTCATTTTTGGTACTTTTGAAAAGTGTTAAAATGTTTGGTAATGAAGTACTGATGTAATATTCTTTAAAGTTTTTGTTTGTTTTTGCTGGGTCTTCTTTCTCTAGTTGCAGAGCACAGGCTTCTCACTGCAGTGCTCGGGCTCGGGAGTGTGCAGGCTCAGGAGCTGTGGCTCCGGGCTTAGTCGCTCGGCAGCCTGTGGGAACTTCTTGGACCTGGGACTGAATCCGTGTCCCATGCATCAGCAAGTGAAGTCTTAACCACTGGGCCACCAGTGTTTACGTACTTGGTCGCTCAGTCGTGTCTGACTCTTTGAGACCCCATGGACTGTGGCCCACCAGGCTGCTCTGTCCTTGGGGATTCTCCAGGCAGGAATACTGGAGTGGGTTGCCATGCCCTCCTCCAGGGCAGTGATAGAAACCAGGCAGATTCTTTACCATCTGAGCCACCAGGGAAGCCCAAGAATACTGGAGTGGGTAGCCTTTCCCTTCTCCAGGGGATCTTCCCAACCTTGGAATTGAACTAGTGTCTCCCGCATTGCAGGTGAATTCTTTACCAGCTAAGCTACCAGGGAAGCCCAGGGAAGTCCCTAATATTCTCTTTAACATCAACATTTTGCTTCTTCTATTGCTAAAGAGTCTGTAATCTAACTCTCCTCTCTTAATCAAGCTGCAGATAACCAGTTCAAATTTACTCACTGCTTGTGGAAAATTCAGAAAGAGATGGGCATATCAGACCACCTGACCTGCCTCTTGAGAAACCTGTATGCAGGTCAGGAAGCAACAGTTAGAACTGGACATGGAACAACAGACTGGTTCCAAATAGGAAAAGGAGTACATCAAGGCTGTATATTGTCACCGTGCTTATTTAACTTATATGCAGAGTACATCATGAGAAACTCTGGGCTGGAGGAAGCACAAGCTGGAATCAAGATTGCCAGGAGAAATATCAATAATCTCAGATATGCAGATGACATCACCCTTATGGCAGAAAGTGAAGAGGAACTAAAAAGCCTCTTGATGAAAGTGAAAGTGGAGAGTGAAAAAGTTGGCTTAAAGCTCAACATTCAGAAAACTAAGATCATGGCATCTGGTCCCATCACTCCATGGCAGATAGATGGGGAAACAGTGGAAACAGCGGCTGACTTTATTTTTCTGGGCTCCAAAATCACTGCAGATGGTGATTACAGCAATGAAATTAAAAGACACTTGCTCCTTGGAAGGAAAGTTATGACCAACTTAGATAGCATATTCAAAAGCAGAGACATTACTTTGCCAACAAAAGTCCATCTAGTCAAGGCTATGGTTTTTCCAGTGGCCATGTATGGATGTGAGAGTTGGACTATAAAGAAAGCTGAGCGCTGAAGAATTGGTGCTTTTGAACTGTGGTGCTGGAGAAGACTCTTGAGAGTCCCTGGACTGCAAGGAGATCCAACCAGTGCATCCTAAAAGAGACCAGTCCTGGGTGTTCATTGGAAGGACTGATGTTGAAGCTGAAACTCCAATATTTTGGCCACCTGATGCGAAGAGCTGACTCATTGGAAAAGACCCTGATGCTGGGAAAGATTGAGGGCAGGAGGAGAAGGGGATGACAGAGAATGAGATGGTTGGATGGCATCATCACCTCGATGGACATGGGTTTGGGTGGACTCCGGGAGTTGGTGATGGACAGGGAGGCCTGGTGTGCTGCGGTTTCACAGAGTCGGACACAACTGAGCGACTGAACTGAACTGGTATACACTGGACACTCTGGGTCATTAGGGCCCTGTCCTTGCCCTCATGCTCCATGGGTCAAATGGGAAAGACAAATGGTAAATAGCTCTTTATAGAATCTGTAATTTTGTATGTCCCAATTCTCTAAAACAATGTTTGAGTCCGGATGGGCTCCCTGCTGTAACAGCCTGTTTTCACTGTCGTCACCTAGCAAAGGTTTATCTCTCACGCACACAAAGCCCACGGTGGATGTCCCTCGTTAAGTGGCTCCCTCCAAGTGGTGACACAGGGATCCAGCCTCACTCTGTCCTGTGAAGTCCCCATCTTCAACTTGGGGCCTCCAAGGTCACCATGAAAGGGGACGCCAGGTGGGCAGGGGACGCCAGGTGGGCAGGGCACATTGTACACTCACCATCTTGGCTTGGTTGGGACACGTCTGCCCTCTGCTTGCACGGGTCATTGGTCTTTCAGCTCCCATGGTCCAACTCAGATGCTAAGCAGCTGTGTCCCTGCTGTAAGTGAAGATGCGCAAGATGAGTATCTTTGGTAGGCCACCAGCCACCTCTGTATCAGGTGAGTACTATATTTAAGGTGACGGAAATCGAGGGGGTGAAGGAAGAACTTACCAGGTCACGCTGCCAGGATGTGGAGAAACCAGATTTGAGCCAGGTTTCTTTGACCCAAAGCTCATGCTCTCACAGCTCTGTTATGCTAACTTCTTTGCCATGACCTGTTCCCGGTTCGAGGCTATGGTAGAGCTCTATGAACACTCTCTGCCCTTGAACCCATTTCTCTTGGTTTGGGCCAGCCTGGAATGCTGCCCCTGCTGCCGTTGGATTTTTCTGAGGGCCCTTGGCTGTTGCTTAAGGCCTTGCTAGTCTTTATCCTTCCCCAGATGTGTTCGTGGCCCTGGGTGAAGTTTCCATCTTTGAGGACAGAAAATAAAGAAATAGGATTAGAGTTTACACAACTGTTGCTTGAAGAAGATGGTGGCCAATTTGCGTATATAACTTTGGGCATCTTTGGTTACAAAAGAGTTGCCTCATTTTCTGGCTCCATTTCCCATAGACAGAGCTCTAGGAATTTGGATATAGGAGACCACTTTGTGTTTGAGAAATGGAATCAATTTTGTCAGTGGGAACAGGAGTATCAGGCTCCAGTCACAAGCAATGTGACAAATGCGTGTAACAGACTCTTTACCTTTGAGGTGGGATGGACCCAAGTGAAGAACTGTGCTCACATTCATTCTGCCTGATGCAGATATGTGACTAATGTCAGCTCCATCCACAAAACCCTGACTACACTGAGTCCCAGTTACTATGGTTGTATAACAAATTATCCCCAAACTTAGAAGCTTAAATAGTCATTGATTATACTCACCAATTCCTGGGCCAGGAATTCAATCAGGGCACAGCAGAGTTGGTTTGAATTTGTCTTTCAGTTTCTAGGGCCTCAGTTGGAAGTCTCAGGAACTGAGGATTTGTTGCTGTTCAGTCACTAAGTCATGTCCAACTCTTTGTGAACCCCATGGACTACAGCACTCCAGGCTTCCCTGTCCTTCACTTCACTGTACTTCACTATCTCTCAAACTCATGTCCATTGAGTCAATTATACTGTATAACCATCTCATCCTCTGTCGTCCCCTTCTCCTCCCGCCTTCAATCTTTCCCAGCATCAGGATCTTGTCCAGTGAGTTGGCTCTTCGCATCAGGTGGCCCAAGTATTGGAGCTTCAGCTTCAGTAACAGTCCATCCAATGAACACTCAGGGTTTATTTCCTTTAGGTTTGATCTCCTTGCAGTCCAAGGGACTCTCAAGTGTCTTCTACAACACCACAGTTCAAAAGCAACAATTCTTCGGCGCTCAACCTTCTTTACAGTCCAACTCTCACATTCGTACATGACTACTGGAAAAACCAGGAGTGTGACTATCCGGATCTTTGTCAGCAAAGTAATGTCTCTGCTTTTTAATAGGCTGTCTAGGTTTGTCATAGCTTTCCTTCTAAGATGAGGGTTGAAGTCATCTAAAAGCTCATTCACTCATAAGTCTGTTGGATGATCGTGGCTGTTAGCTGGGGGCTTCAGCTCCTGCTCCAAAGGGTCTCTCCATGCAGTTTCTCTCTGTGGGTGATTTTGGGGTTGGATGGACCAACATCCTCACAGCATGGTGGGTGTGTTCCCAGGGGAACATCTTGAGAGAGAGAGCTTTTTTTCACTTATCCTTGGAAGTCACATACTATTCCTTCTGTTCCATTTTACTCATTGAGGCAGTCACAGAGTCCACCCAGGTGCAAAGGGAGGGCAGATGGACTGTGTATCTTCATGAAGAGTGGAGATCTCTAGATGGATGATCGGGACTGGAAATAGTGTTGCACCCACTTTTGTCACAGTTATTCGGCCACTTTGCTTTTATTCTGATTCCTAAATCTGACTTAAACAGCAGTTAGATATTTGATGCCTACGTGCCAGATATCTTGTATTCATTAAATCTAAGCCTGACCCCAACACTGCCTAGCAGATTACTAGTCATCTCACAGACAAGAAAACTGAGGCTCAGAGAAGTTAACTAACTTGCCCAAAGACACAGAGCTGGCTGATAGTATAGTCAAGTTGCAAGGCCAAGCCAGGCAGACTCCAAATTCCATACTCTTCCCCACAGTTTCCATATGGTTCCCAATGGGGATGACTCATTCCTTTAATGGAAGCCAAGTCTGGCAGGGGAAGGCCAGTGTGGTGGTGATGGGGTAAAGGGAAGTTCAGACACTGGATTAATGCTAGTTTCCATGAAGGTGTTTGTTCTAATAATTTCCGCCTTCTAGCAGCCGCACATCCTTAGAGCCTGTCAAATCAAGCTGATGTCATCGTACCCTCCCTGGTTCTCAAACATCTGCAATACATTTACTTTGACTCTCTGTCATGTATAAAATATTCCTCAGAAGCCAGAAGATGCTGTCATGTTAATGGACAATAGAATCCACCCTCCTTCCTGGGGGCTGAGGATAAAGCCTGATGAGACTTTCCTAGGGGAACCAAAGGGTTCATCATCCCAGCTGGAGATTTTTGAGAGTAAAAGGGGAGGGTCATGCTAGGAATGTACTGTATCTGGATCTGGCGGGTAGTTCCAGCTTTGTGTGGTATAGACAGTCTTTATTCTTATGAGGCTGTAGTTGTATAAGCTAGACCTGGTCCACAGCCTCAGGATGGCTACATGTGATGAGAGCCATGCCAGGACCATGGCATCAGTGCACTCTGTGGTGGGCCCGGGGGACAGTTGGGCCCCCTCCCCGTTTCCAGTTCCCATCAGGCCTCCCTGGGGTGGGAAGAGCCGCGTCTGCGCTCAGAAACCGTGGGCTCTCCAAGTCAGGATCCTGTGAAGGTGCATCTTTAGATCCTCTTGCATAGTAAATGCACACCCTCACCCACACTCTCATTCATGCACGATGACATTCACACTCACACCACTTATATGCACACTCATTTCACACAGAACTTGTACTCACACAATCACATCCATACTCACATTTGCACTTGCAAACAAACTCTCATCACTTTATAACAAATAGAAGGGGAAAAAGTAGAAGCAGTGACAGATTTTATTTTCTTGGACTCCAAAATCACTGCAGACAGGGACTGCAGCCATGAAATTTAAAGATGCTTGCTCCTTGGAAGGAAAGCCACGACAAACCTAAGACAGCATATTAAAAAGCGGGGACATCACTTTGCCCACCAAGGTCCAAATAGTCAAAGCTATGGTTTTGCCAGTAGTCAAGTATGGATGTAAGAGTTGGACATAAAGAAGGCTGAGTACTGAGGAATTGATACTTTTGAATTGTGATGCTGGAGAAGACTCTTGAGGATCTCTTGGACTGAAAGGAGGTCAAACCAGTCAATCCTAAAGGAAATCAACTCTGAATATTTATTGGAAGGACTGATGCTGAAGCTGAAACTCCAGTCTTCTGGCCACCTGATGCAAAGAGCTGACACAATGGAAAAGACCCTGATGCTGGGAAAGATTGAGGGCAGGAGAAAGGGATGACAGAGGATGAGATGGTTGGATGACATCACCGACTCAACGGACATGAGTTTGAGCAAACTCAGGGAGATAGTGAAGGACAGGGAGGCCTGGCGTGCTGATGTCCATGGGATCGCAGAGTCAGACAGGACTTAGGGACTGAACAACATACACACTCGTGTTCACTCATACAGTGAGCTCTGAAATGCACAGCTCTTACACACATGCAGTCGTATTTGCGTACAGTCAGTGCCCACACACATATTGCCATGTGCACAGCCACATTCACAAGCACACACTTACATTCATGACCACACGCTCACACCCACATTCACACACACACATTCACACTATGTGACTCACACCCCCACACATATTGTGCCCCTACATTTAGACACACTCACACTTTATCTCAGCTCTCTGAGGAGAACCAGAATGGGATACATTAGAATATTTTCCCTTTATTTTCCTGTGTGGGCTGGTTAGGGACGTTATCATTATTATCTTATCTATTATTTGTCTCATTTATTGGTGTTTTTCTTCAAAAGCTTTTCAGGGCTTTTCATCACAAAATAAAAATTTTTTAATCCTATTAATAGTACACATAGGCATATTGTCCATAAAATTTACTTAAACCTAACAGAGATTCTTGCTAAGCTTGAGAATGTTAAAACCAAAGGAGAAACCACAATGTATACCACACTACAGAGTTCATAATTACTCCCTCTCGACCTGTATACCTTAATGTGTTTTAAACAGAGCCTCTTTAGTTGGTTCAAGTACTGTTGAAGCCTAGCTTGGAGAATTTTGAGCATTGTCTGAACATTCTTTGGCATTGCCTTTTTTTGGGGATTGAAATGAAAACTGACCTTTTCCAGTCCTTTGGCCACTGCTGAGATTTCCAAATTTGCTGGCATACTGAGTGCAGAATTTTAATAACATCGTCTTTTAGTATTTGAACTAGCTCAGCTGGAATTGCATCACTTCCACTAGCTTTGTTCATAGTGATGCTTCCTAAGGCCCACTTGACTTCGCATTCCAGGATGTCTGGCTCTAGGTGAGTGATCACACCATCGTGGTTATCTGGTATTTAAGATCTTTTTTGTATAGTTATTCTGTGTATTCTTGCCACCTCTTCTAGCCACCTGTGTATTCTTGCCACTGCTTCTGTTAGGTCCATATCGTTTCTGTCCTTTATTGTGCCCATCTTTGCAAGAAATGTTTCCTTGGTATTTCTAATTTTCTTGAAGAGATCTCCAGTATTTCCCATTTTATTTTTTCCCTCTATCTTTGCATTGATCACTGAGGAAGGCTTTCTTATCTCTCCTTGCTATTCTTTGGAACTCTGTATTCAAATGGGTATATCTTCCCTTTTCTCCTTTGCCTTTAGCTTCTTTTCTTTTCTTAGCTATTTGTAAGGCCTCCTCAGACAGCCATTTTCCCTTTTTGCATTTCTTTTTCTTGGGGATAGTCTTGATCACTCTTTTTTTCAGAAGGACTCCCAGATCCTAGAGTCTGGACCCCAAAGGCCAGCTACTGTTTTCTTTCCAAACATATGTGCTGCTCATCACCAGGTGTGAGTAGATCTTTAGGCCCCGGGCCTCAAAAAGGCAAAACTGCCACCCCCTTTCCTTTCTCCCCTTTAGGGTCAAAGCCAGTCTACTAATCCTCTCTCAGCTTTATTTTAAGGTTTGGGGCCAATGGGTCTAGACCAATATCCTGTTTTTCAAACTGAAAAGTCTGAGTTTATGGGGCAGGACACTGGTGATAGCAGACTGGAAACAGTCGTGGCGATGGTTTGTGCAAAGGAGGTGGGAATGCTGATGTTCTTAGTGAGGACAGTGATGTTAATAGTAGTGGTGGGGGGGTGCTGTTGATGATGGTGGTAATGTTGATGGTGAGTGTGGTGTGATGGTGGAGCTGGTGGTGATGATGGTGATGAGCTGTGTAGGGAGGTGGTGATGGTGGTGGAGGTGGGGGAGATGGAAGGCATGATGGTGATTCAGTGCTGCAGGTAGAATGGTGATAATGGTGGAGTTGGGGGTGGTGGTGGAGGAGGTGATGGTGGTGGAGGTGATGGTGCTGGTGGAGGTGATGGTGCTGGTGGAGGTGATGGTGGTGGAGGTGGTGCTGGTGGAGGTGATGGTGGTGGAGGTGATGATGGTGGAGGTGATGTTGGTGGAGGTGATGGTGGTGGAGGTGATGATGGTGGAGGTGATGTTGGTGGAGGTGATGGTGGTGGAGGTGATGGTGGTGGAGGTGACGGTGGTGGAGGTGACGGTGGTGGAGGAGGTGATGGTGGTGGTGGAGGTGATGGTGGTGGAGGAAGTGATGGTGGTGGTGGAGGTGATGGTGGTGGAGGTGATGATGGTGGTGGTGATGATGGTGGTGGAGGTGATGGTGGTGGAGGAGGTGATGATGGTGGAGGTGATGGTGGTGGAGGAAGTGATGGTGGTGGTGGAGGTGATGGTGGTGGAGGTGATGGTGGTGGAGGTGATGATGGTGGTAGTCATGGTAGTGGTGGAGGTGATGATGGTGGAGGTGATGATGGTGGAGGTGATGGTGATGGAGGAGGTGATGGTGGTGGTGGAGGTGATGATGGTGGTGGAGGTGATGATGGTGGTGGTGATGGTGCTGGTGGAGGTGATGGTGGTGGAGGTGATGGTGCTGGTGGAGGTGATGGTGCTGGTGGAGGTGATGGTGCTGGTGGAGGTGATGGTGGTGGAGGAGGTGATGATGGTGGAGGTGATGGTGGTGGAGGAGGTGATGGTGGTGGAGGCAATGGTGGTGGTAGAGGCGATGGTGGTGGAGGAAGTGATGGTGGTGGAGGTGATGGTGGTGGAGGAAGTGATGGTGGTGGTGGAGGTGATGGTGGTGGAGGTGATGATGGTGGTAGTCATGGTAGTGGTGGAGGTGATGATGGTGGAGGTGATGATGGTGGAGGTGATGGTGATGGAGGAGGTGATGGTGGTGGTGGAGGTGATGATGGTGGTGGAGGTGATGATGGTGGTGGTGATGGTGGTGGTGGAGGTGATGGTGGTGGAGGAGGTGATGGTGGTGGAGGAGGTGATGGTGATGGTGGAGGTGATGGTGGTGGAGGAGTTGATGATGGTGGAGGTGATGGTGGTGGAGGAGGTGATGGTGGTGGAGGCAATGGTGGTGGTGGAGGCGATGGTGGTGGAGGAAGTGATGGTGGTGGTGGAGGTGATGGTGGTGGAGGTGACGATGGTGGTGGAGGTGATGGTGGTGGAGGAGGTGATGGTGGTGGTGGAGGTGATGGTGGTGGAGGTGATGGTGGTAGTGGAGGTTATGGTGGTGGAGGTGATGATGGTGGAGGCGATGGTGGTGGTGGAGGCGATGGTGGTGGAGGTGATTGTGGTGGAGGCGATGATGGTGGAGGTGATGGTGGTGGTGGAGGCGATGGTGGTGGAGGTGATGATGGTGGAGGTGATGGTGGTGGTGGAGGCGATGGTGGTGGAGGTGATGGTGGTGGTGGAGGTGCTGATGGTGGTGGTGATGGTGGTGGTGGAGGTGATGGTGGTGGAGGAGGTGATGGTGGTGGAGGTGATGGTGGTGGAGGAGGTGATGGTGGTGGTGGAGGTGATGGTGGTGGAGGAGTTGATGATGGTGGAGGTGATGGTGGTGGAGGAGGTGATGGTGGTGGTGGAGGTGATGGTGGTGGAGGTGATGATGGTGGTGGTGATGATGGTGGTGGAGGTGATGGTGGTGGAGGAGGTGATCGTGGTGGAGGTGATGGTGGTGGAGGAGGTGATGGTTGTGGTGGAGGTGATGGTGATAATGGAGGTGATGGTGGTGGAGGAGTTGATGATGGTGGAGGTGATGGTGGTGGAGGAGGTGATGGTGGTGGTGGAGGTGATGGTGGTGGAGGTGATGATGGTGGTTGTGATGATGGTGGTGGAGGTGATGGTGGTGGTGGAGGTGGTGCTGGTGGAGGTGATGGTGCTGGTGGAGGTGATGGTGCTGGTGGAGGTGATGGTGGTGGAGGTGATGGTGGTGGTGGAGGTGATGGTGGTGGAGGAGGTGATGGTAGTGGTGGAAGTGATGATGGTGGTGGAGGTGATGATGGTGGTGGTGATGGTGGTGGTGGAGGTGATGGTGGTGGAGGAGGTGATGGTGGTGGAGGTGATGGTGGTGGAGGAGGTGATGGTGGTGGTGGAGGTGATGGTGCTGGTGGAGGTGATGGTGGTGGAGGTGGTGCTGGTGGAGGTGATGGTGGTGGAGGAGGTGATGGTGGTGGTGGAGGTGATGGTGGTGGAGGTGATGATGGTGGTGGTGATGATGGTGGTGGAGGTGATGGTGGTGGAGGAGGTGATCGTGGTGGAGGTGATGGTGGTGGAGGAGGTGATGGTGGTGGTGGAGGTGATGGTGATGATGGAGGTGATGGTGGTGGAGGAGTTGATGATGGTGGAGGTGATGGTGGTGGAGGAGGTGATGGTGGTGGTGGAGGTGATGGTGGTCGAGGTGATGGTGGTGGTGGAGGTGATGATGGTGGAGGTGATGGTGGTGGAGGAAGTGATGGTGGTGGTGGAGGTGATGGTGGTGGAGGTGATGGTGGTGGTGGAGGTGATGGTGGTGGAGGAGGTGATGGTAGTGGTGGAAGTGATGATGGTGGTGGAGGTGATGATGGTGGTGGTGATGGTGGTGGTGGAGGTGATGGTGGTGGAGGTGATGATGGTGGAGGAGGTGATGGTGGTGGTGGTGGTGATGGTGATGGAGGAGGTGATGGTGGTGGTGGAGGTGATGGTGGTGGAGGTGATGGTGGTGGTGCAGGTGATGATGGTGGTGGAGATGATGATGGTGGAGGCAATGGTGGTGGTGGAGGTGATGGTGGTGGAGGTGATGATGGTGGTGGAGGTGATGGTGGTGGAGGTGATGGTAGTGGTGGTGGTGATGGTGGTGGTGGAGGTGATGGTGTTAGTGGTGATGATGGTGGAGGCGATGGTGGTGGTGGAGGCGATGGTGTTGGTGGTGGTGATGGTGATGAAATTGATGGTGGTGGAGGAGGTGATGGTGGTGGAGGAGGTGATGTTGGTGGGGTGATGGTGGTGGAGGTGATGGTGGTGGAGCTGATGGTGGTGGAGCTGATGGTGCTGGTGCAGGTGATGGTGGTGGAGGAGGTGATGGTGGTGGGGTGATGGTGGTGGAGGTGATGGTGGTGGAGCTGATGGTGGTGGAGCTGATGGTGCTGGTGCAGGTGATGGTGGTGGAGGAGGTGATGGTGGTGGAGGTGGTGCTGGTGGAGGTGATGGTGCTGGTGGAGGTGATGGTGGTGGAGGTGGTGCTGGTGGAGGTGATGGTGCTGGTGGAGGTGATGGTGGTGGAGGTGGTGGTGGTGGAGGTGATGGTAGGGAGAGCATGTGAGATGACAAAAGTGGGGGAGGCGTGTTACCACCACAGGGGGTGAGTGGGTTACCACCAAGTGGGTGGGCGCTGCCCTGGTGGTGTGTAGAAGTGAGTCCTGGTGGAGGTGCTGGTGCTGATGCTGGCCATGGCTGGTGGCTGAAGTACAATCAGTGGTTTACATCTCATAGCAAAGAGTGGACCTGAAGACTTGCTCAGCTGTGACTTGACAGCCTCTTTAGCTGAAGAAGGGGGAAAGAACCCTGGTGGGTGCACCCCACCACCCACCTAGTTCATCACAGTTTCTAGCTGACTCAGTTTTGAGTTACCAGAATAAACTGGATACAGCTTCTGTTCCACCTTATGGGTGCAGGCGTCCCTCACCAGACCTGTTCTTATCCTTGTAAAGTCTCTAGTAAGTGAACCTCTTCGGAGGCCCCAGCAGGAGGGGCCTGGTTGTGTGGGGAGGAGTCTGGGGCCCTGGGTGGCACGCAGCCCCCCTCAAGCTCCCTCTGCCCCCAGCTGGAACCTGCACATGGGGCACCTTTCCAGGATCTCCTGCTGCCACCCCACCACAGACTGCCTACCATGTCAGAGCTCACATAACTGACCTCAGAGTAATTCTCCACCATACGGTGTAAGTAAGGCAAGATTCTCCCCATTGTATAGCTGAGAACACTGAGGCTCAGAGAGGGGCAGTGGCTCCCTGAGATCGCACAGCTAAGGAGTGGGCAAGGCCCCACGTGCCCGCTCTGCTTCACCTCACTGTGCCTTCCGTCCATCACAGAACGGAATGCCCAACAGCAATGTCTTAAACCCAGCCAGGCTTGGACAAATAACAGCCAGGGTACCCACAGGGGTACAAGGCAGGCAGGAGCTGCTGCTGTCAACATGGATTTTCGATGTCCTGTTAAAAAGCCAGCACTGAATTTCTGACCAAAACAGACATATTTCTGCGACTGGAAATCAAGTTACTCAAGAGTTGCTCCCAACAAAAAGATGCTATCCTCTTGACCCAGGAATGCCCTTTCAGAAAAATACAGAGGCTTAGAAGGAGCCTAGGTGTCTCTACCAATTTCTATTTCAAAATAAATATTTAAAAAGATTTCTCTTTGCAACATGTTTTGCTAAAAGACACACAGGGGCGCGAGTCTCCCTCGGGGGACTGAGGAAAGGGGCGAAGACTGATGGTGTGAAGCAGGGCTGTGCAGAGGCGAGGCTGGTGCACAGAGTGAGTGGCCGCGGGACGCTAGGAGCTCGGGGCTGTCCCCCTTTCCCAGCTCCGCAGCCGTCGTGGTTTGGGCCATGCTTGCTAAGAGGGAGACAGGCAAAGCCACCGCACCTTCAAGGTGAAACCCAACTTAGACGGCCGAAGCCTAAGGGGGACCTCAGGAAAGTTGCAGGGGTTGTGAAGAGGGTGGGAGGAAGGCTGGGAGAGAAGCAATGGGTGAGGGGAAGCCGTAAAAACCAACAGCTCTTCCAGACGCAGCGGCGGGCTCCGCCGGCCGTGTCCGTGGTTAAGCCCTGCAGCCCAGGCTGCCAGGCTGAGCAGGGAGGCACCCCCGGAGACCAAGCAGCTGCCTCCAGGACCCCCCTTGCTTCTGCTTCTGGGTTCTGTGCACAGATCATACCTCTCAGCGCCTCGTGGCAAAGGCCTGGGGGCTCTGAGACCATCCCATGCAGCCAAACCAAAGTCTCTTGCCCTTCTCCAGAGGAAGGGATTGAGCCCGGAGCTCTTCCCAACCCAGGGATCGAACCTGGGCCTCCCGCGTGGCAGGCAGGTTCTTTACCCTCTGAGCCAGCAGGGAAGCCTGACCAAAGCCCACACCTCAGGATCTGGTGGTCGTGTTTGCAAATATGCGAGGAGGAGGGAATGGGGCCCGAGAGTTGACCCTGAGTGCTGGTGGTGATGAGCTGCCGAGGGGCCTCCCGGAGTCCCCACCTTCAGCACTTCACAGCCACCTTCCACAGTTTAGAAAAGCCCCCAACCCTGCTGAATCTTCATCCATACATCAGTCCTGGAATTATTCCTGCCTTCTTCCACAGTTACTGATGAAGTACCTCCTATGGGCTGAGAAATTACTGGATGATGGGGAGACTAGTATAAAACCCCATGTTTATTGGGTGCATTATTATCCCCATTCTACAGATAGGCAAACTGAGGCACAGAGAGGTGTTAGAGCAGTGAAGGTCCTAGGTCTGTCCCCTGCCCTCGGGGAGCTTATGTTCCCGTATGGCGGGTAGACATACAACGAAGAACGACCTGATGACTTAATCGTAATTGTGGTGGCATGTTAGAGAGGAGGTGGGAGCTTGTCTGGGGAAAAGGTATGGAAAGAGGTTGAGGGATGGCTTTGAAGGACCTAGAGACAGGCCAGGCCTGGAATGAAACAAGCGGGGCCTCGAGGGCTGGAGATGTGGGGGTACACTCCCGGAGGCCCTGGATACACCCTCTCCTGCCCCACCCTGGGCCCAGAGTTTGGAGAAGGCTAGAGGGAGGTGCTGGCTCCCGACTGGAGCAAAGATACTTCATTCAGCAAGAGGGAAAGCTGGGGGTTTGGGAATGCACACAGGGGAACTGAGAGTTGGGGCTAGGATGATGGGAGAGAATTTCTGACTATTTTCTCAGTAAAATCCCAGACAAGATCGTCATCTGGGAGTGAAGCCAGAGGAGGGGACACGGGCAGTTTGAGGACAGGAAAGAAAGCCTGTGTTCAGGACTGGCAGAGCCCACCACGGCCGTCCTAGGGAGGCCCCACCGAGACTCATGGGCATCGGGAACTGAGGGTGAGACCAGTGGCACAGCTGTGTGTTCTGCTCCAGTGGTGGGCTTCTACTCGGGCAGGGGGGTGGCGTGGGTGGTGGGTGGACTTGACCTGAGCTGGGGTTTAGCCGGGTGAGCACAAGGCGGGGAGAGAGGGGACAGGCGGTGGGCGGAGTCTGGCAGGCGGAGAGGGTCATGATGGCTCAGAGGATGCAATTCGAGGGGAAGAGGGACACGGGGACTTGAGGGCGCTGATGAACACGGAAACAGGCTTCGGAACCGAACATCTCCTCAGGGAAGCAGGGCTGGGCGAGGACGGGCCATCTGAGGAAGAGAGCGGGAAGTTTTCCAAGGTGGTGTTTTCATCACTGGTGTCAAGGTCGGGAGGATGACTAAGGGGGCGAACAGCTGGCAGGGGGGATGCATCAGAGGAAAAGTGCAAAGGAGAGGAAGGAGTCAAAGACTGGCAATGCCAAGGGTGGGGTGAGTCCTCTGGATCGGTCCTGAAACTGTGATTACAGAGCCAGAAAGAAAGAGGGAGCCAGGGGCTAGAAACTTCCACAAGTCAGAGGAGATCACCTGGGGATTGTTAGATGACAGGACCAGAGATGTGCTGGGGTGTTCTGGTTTGAAAGCATGAACTTCAAGGGAGCTGGGACATTGGCACGTGGAAGGATGGGAAATGGCTTGAAAGTGGAGATGGGAGACAGGCAGGGCAATCATGAGAACAGAGCGGCTCCACTTGGTGGGGCTGAAGGGGAGACGCGGCCCTCAAGGCGGACCCAGTTCCAGAGTTAGGGCGAGGGGCTGAGGGAAGGTCAGAGAAGAAGGTGAGGCACTGATGGTGGAGCGTGAACTCCGGAGGGCCCGGCGGGAGGGTGTGAGGACCCACAGGCACAGCCTGGGCCGGGACGGGGGCTCAGGACAGCCCAGAGCGGTCCAGGGAGCGAGGAAGCGGCTCAGAGTTGCGTCAGAGACTGAGACGGCCCATGGTCCGTAAGGTCATTGTTCGGAGGTGAGAGGGAGAGTGCTAACAGCTCCGTAGTAGTGATTCATGCGTTTTTAAGAAATGATTTCCATTTGTAATCCTTTGATTGCAAAAGATGATAAAACAAAATCTTAAACACACCCTCAGTTGCAGTTTTCCTGAAACTATCACCAAATGCCCAGCTCTTCGGTCTCCGCCCACCAAGACTGCCAGCACCAGGGTGAGGTAAGGAGGGGCAGGGAGTGTTGAGTCTGCAGCTGTGCCTGAAGCCACCCCTCCAGGCCAGGGCCCTCTCAACATCCACCCAAGACGCCAGCCTGAGTGTTCGGGCCGCGGTGCTGACTGGAAGCTGTGCGGGAGCTCCAGAGACTAAGCTGGTGGAAATGATCCGGTCACCCTTCCCCTCCTCCTGCCCAAGTCCATCTTTCCCCAAACACTCTTCCTTAACTGGAAGGAGAAGACACTAAGGAGAAATTTTATATTCAGGATCCCAAGCAAAATTTTAGGATTTTTTTCTCCCTTATCTCTAGAACTAGTACATTTTCTTGGGGACAGGGATTCTTTCCTTGGGGAATTCTGTCCTGCTTTAAAAGGGCCCATGTTTGGGAATTTCCTGGGATTTTGGGCTTTCACTACTGAGGGCCCAGGTTCGATCCCTGGTCAGGGGAATGGAGATCTGGTACCTTGCACGGCGTGGCCCAAAAGCAATTCGTGTGCCTCTGGGGAGGTTTGCAGGGCAACAGCTCATGTGCCACAGTGGGCAGCTTTGTGCTGGGCCAGGAACCATAACGATCACACGTGGGAAAGAAACTAGGTGAAGTTATAGAAACCCCAGATGCAACAGAGATGCAAGAATCCAACAAACTGGGCCTAGAAGGAACACCCAGGCCCAGGCGAACAGCCTCCAAGCAGCCCCCCATCCCACAGCTGTTCATCGCGCGTCCACAGTAAAGACACTGCACAGGCGGCTGTGGCCTGCAGGGGCCTTGGCTGAACATCCTGGGGCACACTTGCAGGCTGTGGCCTGCAGGGGCCTTGGCTGAACATCCTGGGGGCACACTTGCAGAGCGTGCCCAGCTTTACAGCGTCATGAATCAGAGTGACCCCAGTGAGTGATTATACCCGATATTCAGGAGGACACACGCGTGCGCGCGCACACACACACACACACACACGTCAAAGCACCGGAGGCCAAGCCTGTGAAATCTGTGACTGACCCTGCATTCCAGGTCTCATCATAGCTCTGTTTAGGGGTGAGACTGTAAACAGAGCGCTGGATTAAGACTGAAAACACTTCAGGTCTGATCTGGAATTTTCCCAGCGAAACTCTGAGTTTGCACACTTGGAGCTAGTGTGTCTGTGAAAGGAAGCAGGGGGCTAGGAGATGGCAGGCTGGTTTTCATAATCTTCTACCTAACATGCTGCACTTTACAAAGGTCTTTCGCCCAGATTGTCCATTTGATTTTCATGGCATCTTTAAGAGGTAGCTAATTCCCTGTCCTCTTTCTGAAGGAGGAAAGCGAGGTGTCCAGAGTTTAAATCTCTGCAGATCCAAGGTCTGGGGTATTCAAGCCCATTAGCTTCCACCCTTTCACCTTTAGAAACGAAAATACCAAGTACAATCCTTCTTTAAAGACAGTCACGTAAACTCATACCCGAGACAAAAATCCGTAAAAGGGTTCGCATAAATCAATGAGTTCTACCTAATCTGTTTCCACAGATGCCATTTCTAGCTGTTGGAGTGTCTCATTTGTTCCTGGGAAGCACGGAGACTGTGCTGTGGAGCTGAGCTGATTGTTCAGTAGACCCTGAAAGATACATCATTTTCCAGAACGTTCTAAGAAGAGGTTAATTGCTGAATGCTTGAAGGAACTTAAAACAGCTACTAAATCAGCCATAAAATCAAGTGGCTATTTTGCCAAGGGTGCCCTGACCACCACCTTTCAGATAAATCTGTGTGCTTCTCCCCAGAGCAGCCAGTCCATTTGGAACTGCCCACAGTTCCTGGCGGCCCATCGGTGCCTTGCAGCAATGTGTGCACCACTGAAGCCATGCCTCCGGGTGCTCTGCGCTGTCCATTTGGCTTCCCGAGACGGTTCAGCCTTTTATCTGTGCAGACCTTGCTGAGGGCCAAGTCTTGCTGTGAGTTGGAAGTAATTTAAATTAAAAGCTGCCCTGTGGGGGGAAACCCTATGAGTCCTCCCGGAAAGAAGGGCATCTTCTTAAGTCTGTGACCTCATTCTTAGTGACCGGCTTTTTGCTTGTCTTTGTTTCAGCCTAGTCCTTGGTGGGGGGAGGGTAGCATCCCAGACATCTGCACTCCAGCCGCAGGGCGTGGGAAGGGAGACGAGTCGCTGGGAAGGGCTAGGATGGCCCAGCAACTGGGGTGGGGCCCCAGGGGGAGCTGAATGCAGACTCAGAGCGGGCCGGAAGCTGCATCCATCACCTGGACGCAGGAAGCCCAGCAGAGGCGGGGGAAGGGGGGCTGGCTGGGACTCAGACGCCCAGCTCACAGCAGCGCCAGGCAGCGAGCACAGGTGGCTTGTGCCCTGTGCCCAGACACCCTGGTTCCCATGGCACAGATGGCCATCCCCAGGTGGCCATCAGGAAGCTGAGACACCCCGGTCCCCATGGCTGGGTGACAACATGGGGCTGCCTTGGCCTGTACTTCCTATGGCTGAGTGGGTCCTGGGCAAGGCAGGGGCTGAGAAATTTAAAGGAATAATAATAATAAAAAAAACTCATCTCAAATTATTTCAGCTACTAAAAAGAAATGATAATCATGCGATAGAGGTCCTGATCATTTCTACGTGACAACCATATGGCAGCATATTCATGAATCAAAATAACATTGACAACTTAAATTCATACAATGCTGTATGTCAAGTGCATTTCAGTTAAAAATTTCTAAATACATAAAATTTTAAAAGCTCACTTCTCTAGGGACCTCATGATAACCCAAGCTGACTTTCCCGGAGAGCGGAGGGGAAAGGGTCTCCGGGGGAGGGGCTGACCCGCAGCCTGGCGGGGGGAAGATGGTAGGAGATGGGGTTGGGGGTGGGTTTGGAGATACAGGTGGGGCAGAGACTCTAGGCCAGACAGACAGACAGTGATCTCTCCTCTCTGGTGACTGCCACGCCCACTGGCCATCATGACTTCTGGGGCAGGGAAAATGTGCCATGGGGCTGGAAAATCTCAGAGCACCAGAGCGGGCAGACAGGAACAGAGTCTCCTGGGATGCAACCCCATAGACTATACAGTCCATGGAATTCTCTGGGCCAGAATACTGGAGTGGATAGCCTATCCCTTCTCCAGTGGATCTTCCCAACCTAGGAACTGAACCGGGGTCTCCTGTGTTGCAGGCAGATTCTTTACCAACTGAACTGTCGGAGAAGCCCAAATACTAAAGACCTATGAAAATATGAGAAAGTGGTATTTTATTAATGGCTGTTGTCATTAATTAGAGTCTCTCCCTGTTTTACATACTATGTGGCGAACAGGCTACGTTGTGTACTATTTTATTGCTGAGTACAGGGTAGGTACTGGATGGGTTAGTTAACTGGTTTCTTCCTTCCATCAGAACAGCCTGCTTCTCAAATAAGACACAGAACAGAAGTTCAAGAGGCCCCTAACAAAGCTATTCATGGGACTGATTTACTCTGCTAACAGTATAACTATGGTAACTGGATTAGCCTCCAACTGTCCTTTGGAAAAACCTCAGCTTGGAGTACAGCGTGGTTCCAGAAGCATTTATTCGGATAGGGCCGGGTGGAACCACGTGACCTTTTGCGCCCCCAGCTTCTTTACGGGGGTGGAGGGGTGGCAAGGAAACTTTCCCTTAAAGGACTGAGAATGAACACCTCAGGCTCGCCTGCCACACGCTCTGTGCCTCCGCTCTTCCGCTCTGCCGATGAGGCAGCCTGGAAGCGTGACTGTGTTCCAAGGAAACTTCACAAGAACAGGCAGCTGGTCGGCAGGCTACAGAGGGACCCCTGCTCTAGAAGAGCGTGTACAATGAGAGGTGCTGCGGCTGCTTTTTGGAAATACACCTGGCCACAGCCCACTCTCCGATCGGAGGAGAGACAATTCCTTCATTTCATGTTAAAGTCATGGGTTCTAGAAGGTTCCTCTGAGTGGGTCAGGGGTCAGGCTGGCTCACAGAACCTCAGGAAACTTGAATGACTTTTTGACGCTTCACCATTTCAAGAAGGCATTACAAGCCCTGTTGAGAGAGTGTCTAACACAAGGGAACTCTGCTCCCACTCCATGCCCACCCCTTCCCCTCACCATGGCAGCACACAGCCTGGGCCGTTGACCAGTGAGCCAGGAGGAGGAGCCCATGCTGGCTCCCCCCCCGTTGGCAAGCTTCGTCTTCGGGGGTCCTCAGGAGCCTGCTCTTCCTCTCTGAAGCTCCTGGCATCCTGTGGCCTCCACAGATCAGCCAAGAGCTCCAGATCTGGAGTTAATTGAACATCCTGGACTTTCCTGGTGGCTCGCTCTCTGGTAAAGAATCCACCTGCCAATGCAGGAGACTCAGGTTCGATCCCTGGGTTGGGAAGATCCCCTGAAGGAGGGAACAGCAACCTGCTCCAGTATTCTGGGAAATCCCATGGACAGAGAGCCTGGCGGGCTATCATCCCTGGGGTCGCAAAGAGTCGGACGGTACTGAGTGACTAAACAACAGCTTGGCACCAGCAGGACTGCCTGCGTCTTCCCCTGGGTGCAGAATCAGACGAACACCAAAGCTTTGAAAGGGAAAGCTGACATCTTTGAAGGCTAGAAAGCAGGCGCTGGTCTCTGGTCGCCCTGTCTAGCCTGGCCACGAAGGGGCAGACAGTGGCCGATGCAGGAGCCTTGGGCTCTGCCCTGGGCCAGGGCTGGGTTGCTCTGATTCCCTGTTTACACGGACGGGCTGCCGTCCACAGGCCTCTTCTGAGGCTGGAAGCTCAGCTCTGATCCACTGCCTGGCTGAGCCCAGAAAGAGTGTCTGTCTCCTCCTCCTCCATCTGCCTCCAATGCTGCTTCAGTTGGGTGTCTGTGTTCTCCCCCATCCACCCCCTCTCTTTTATGCCAACACACACACACACACACACACACACACGTTCACTCTTTCACTGAACAACTAGAATTGGAGCCCTAAAGACTGAAGCTAAACAAGCATTAAGAGACAGAAGACTCTTGGAAAGCAAGGAGTCCCTTGGACCGTAAAGAGATCAATCCAGACAGTCTTAAAGGAAATCAGTCCTGAATATTCATTGGAAGGACTGATGGTAAAGCTGAAGCTCCAATACTTTGGCCACCTGATGTGAGGAACTGACTCATTGGAAAAGATCCGGATGCTGGGAAAGATTGAGGGCAGGAGGAGAAGGGGACGACAGAGGATGAGATGGTTGGATGGCATCACTGACTCAGTGGACATGAGTTTGAACAAACTCCGGGAAACAGTGGAGGACAAGGAAGTCTGGTGCGCTCCAGTCCATGGGATCACAAGGAGGTGGACACGACTTAGCGACTAAACAGCAGCAAAGAAACAGGAAAAAAGCAAAACCTGACATCGAGATTGCTTCATTGTTTAACACAGTCCACGGACAGTCTGCTTAACAGTAGCTGAGCTGGGGGCCTCCTGCCAGGACAAGTCCTGTTCCTTCTGACCGTTCCTCCAGCGGAGGGGGTGGGGAGTGGAGAACGGGTGCTGGGAAAATCTTTGGCCACTTTATGTTCTGAGATGGACCCCAGGGGAAGGCGGGTTAGAACAGCAGCTCCCGACAAAGTTGGGCTTTTGTCCCCTTTCCTGGGATGGCTCTGAGTCTTCGCCCTCCTACAGAGGTTTCTGTAACAAACCGACTCCTTTACAAACCTAAACGCATTTCTCGCCTCCATCTGATGATGCTGGAGAATGCGCGCAGAGTGGAAAACGCCATGCAGCTCCTTCCCACACGAGCCTGCGTGTGGCGCGATGCGGAGACAAAGTTCAGCTTCCTTCCACGTGGGCTCTTGGTACAGAGATCTGGGTTCTGGATCCCAGGCACTAACTGATCACAAGCCAAACCCTGATGGGATACGCCTTTCCTAGTCACGACCCTGCCCCATCCCCTCTCCACAGCCCCCGTTTCAGCAGATTTCACTCACATTTGGCAGTGACTTATGGAAGCATCTTGGCTCAGGCCTGCTGAGCAGGCACTGATGCTGGGCTGGCAGGGAGGACCGCCTCATTTGGGGACAGGGTGTGCGGGACCTGGCGAGATGCAGAAGGTCAGACAGTGACCCCTCCTTTGCTCCACTCAGGCTCTCCAGGGACGCTGTCACTCGGTGCAGTCAGAGGCCCAAGCCTGTGGGGCAGCCAAAATGTTTAATCACTGGCACTATGGCTCAGAGGGTAAATAATCTGCCTGCAATACAGGAGACCCAGGTTCGATCCCTGGGTGGGGAAGATCCCCTGCAGAAGGAAATGGCTACCTAGTCAAGTATTCTTGCCTGGAGAATTCCATGGATAGAGGACCCTGGTGGGCTACACTCCATGGGTTCACAAAGAGTCGGACACAACTTAGCAAATAACAACACGTGCACACACACACACACACACACATACACACACACTAGTCGCAATGATTTTCTGCCACACTGGCTGGAGGAAGGTCCCAAAGGCTCCCTGCTGGGTCAGGCACCAACCTTTCACTACTGAATTAGTCTAGGCTCTCCAGAGAAATAGAAAACCATATATGTGTATCTTCAGATCAAAGATATATATGTGTATATCCGTTCAGTCGCTCAGTTGTGTCAAACTCTTTGTGATCCCATGGACTGCAGCACACCAAGCTTCTATGTCCATCACCAACTCCAAGAGCTTGCTCAAACTCATGTCCATCGAGTCAGTGATGCCATCCAACCATCTCATCATCTGTCCTCGCCTTCTCCTCCGGCATTCAATCTTTCCCAGAATCAGGGTCTTTTCCAATGAGTCGGCTCTTGTCATCAGGTAGCCAAAGTATTGGAGCTTCAGCTTCAGCATCAGTCCTTCCAATGAATATTCAGGACTGATTTCCTCTAGAATTGACTGGTTGGATCTCCTTGCAGTCCAGGGACTCTCAAGAGCGTTCTCCAACACCATAGTTCAAAAGCATCAATTCCTTGGCATTCAGCTTTTTTTATTGTGCAACTCTTGCATCCATATATAACTCCTGGAAAAACCATAGCTTTGACAAGAGGGATCTTTGTCGGAAAAGTAACGTCTCTGCTTTTTAATATGCTGTCTAGGTTGGTCATAGCTTTTCTTCCAAAGAGTAAGCATTTTTAAATTTTATGGCTGCTCTCACCATATGCAGTGATTTTTGGAGCCCCAGAAATAAAGTTTGTCACTGTTTCCATTGTTTCCCCATCTATTTGCCATGAAATAATGGGACCGGATGCCATGATCTTAGTTTTCTGAGTGTGGAGTTTTAAGCCAACTTTTTCACTCTCCTCTTTCACTTTCATCAAGAGGCTCTTTAGTTCTTCTTCACTTTGTGCCATAAAGGTGGTGTCATCTGTGTGTCTGAGGTTATTGGTATTTCTCCGGGCAATCTTGATTGTAGCTTGTGGTTCATCCAACTGGCATTTCACGTGATGCACTCTGCATATAAGTTAAATAAGCAGGATGACAATATACAGCCTTGACATACTCCTTTCCCAACTTGGAACCAGTCTGTTTTTCCATGTGTGGTTCTGTTGCTTCTTGATCTGCATATAGATTTCTCAGGAGGCAGGTAAGGTGGTCTGGTATTCCTATTTCTTTAAGAATTTTGCACAGTTTGTTGTGATCCAAATAGTCAACATATTTGGCATAGTCAATAAAGCAGAAATAGATGTTTTTCGGAACTTTCTTGCTTTTTCAGTGATCCAACAGATGTTGGCAATTTGATCTCTGGTTCCTCTGCCTTTTCTAAATCCAGCTTGAACATCTGGAAGTTCACAGTTCATGTACTGCTGAAACCTGGCTTGGTGAATTTTGAGCATTACTTTGCTAGTTTGAGGTGAGTGCAATTGTGCAGTAGTTTGAACATTCTTTGGCATAGCATTTCTTTGGGATTGGAATGAGAACTGACCTTTTCCAATCCTGTGGCCACTGCTGAGTTTTCCAAATTTGCTGACATATTGAGTGCAGCACTTTCACAGCATCATCTTTTAGGATTTGAAATAGCTCAACTGGAATTCCATCACCTCCACTAGCTTTTTTTTGTAGTGATGCTTCCTAAGGCCCACTTGACTTCACATTCCAGGATGTCTGGCTCTAGGTGAGTGATCACACCATCGTGATTATCTGGGTCATGAAGATCTTTTTTGTATAGTTCTGTGTATTCTTGCCACCTCTTCTTAATAGCTTTGGCTTCTGTTAGGTCCGTACTATTTCTGTCTTTTATCAAGCCCATCTTTGCATGAAATGTTCCCTTGGTAGCTCTAATTTTCTTGAAGAGATCTCTAGTATTTCCCATTCTATTGTTTTCCTCTATTTCTTTGCACTGATCACTGAGGAAGGCTTTCTTATCTCTCCTTACTAGTCTTTGGAACTCTGGATTCAAATGGGTATATCTTCCATTTTCTCCTCTGCCATTCACTTCTCTTTTCTCAGCTATTTGTAAGGCCTCCTCAGACAGCCATTTTGCTTTTTTTGCATTTCTTTTTCTTGGGGATGGTCTTGATCACTGCTTCCTGTACAGTGTCAGGAAGTACAGAGTACTTCAGGCACTCCTTCTATCAGAACTAATCCCTTGAATCTATTTGTCACTTCCACTGTATAATGGTACGGGATTTGATTTAGGTCTACCTGAATGGTCTAGTCATTTTCCCTATTCTTTTCAACTAAAATCTTAATTTGGCAATAAGGATTTCATGATCTGAGCCACAGTCAGCTCCTGGTCTTATTTTTGCTGACTGTATAGAGCTTCTTCATCTTTGGCTGCAAAGAATATAATCAATCTGATTTCGGTGTTGACCATCTGGTGATGTCCATGTGTAGAGTCTTCTCTTGTGTTGTTGGAAGAGGGGGTTTGCTATGACCAGTGTGTTCTCTTGGCAAAACTCTGTTAGCCTTTGTCCTGCTTCATTCTGTACTCCAAGGCCAGATTTTCCTGATACTCCAGGCATCTCTTGACTTCCTACTTTTCCATTCCAGTCCCCTGTGATGAAAGGACTGGAAGGACTGATGCTGAAGCTGAAACTCCAATACTTTGGCCACCTGATGTGAAGAACTGACTCACTGGAAAAACCCTGATGCTAGGAAAGATTGAGGGCAGGAGGAGAAGGGGACGACAGAAGATGAGATGGTTGGATGGCATCACTGACTCAATGGACATGAGTTTGGGTAAACTCTGGGAGTTAGTGATGGACAGGGAGGCCTGGCGTGCTGCGGTTCATGAGGTTGCAGAGTCAGACACGACTGAGCGAATGAACTGAACTGAACTGAACTGATGATGAAAAGTGCCGGGGTCCAGCCCCGGTGGATCCAGGGAATTCGAAGCGGGGACGGCGTCGGCGAGGATCAGGAAACAACTGCTTGATTAAACTGTAATTAAGGATATAAAGAGTAATAGAATGAGGATAGCTCAGTGAGGAAATTCAGTGGAAAAAAGAGGCTGAATAATTCAGCCAGAAGGTAAGAGAAAGAACGACATGGTGAGACCAATTTTCGGTGAACAAGGCCCGCACTTTATTTTCCAAAGTAGTTTTTATACCTTAAGTTATGCATAGAGGATAATGGGGGAAGGGGTAGAGTCCTGCAGTAAGCCAGGCTTTCTTCCTGCAAACTTATCATATGCAAAAGTTTAGGTGATTTGCATCATCTTCTGGCCCGGAGGCCTTTTTCTCTAAAGGTGATTATTCTAAAGTCAGGCGCCAGCCTCCAAAAAGCATTAGATAAAGTTGCATTCCTACAGAGCAAAGGTGTGGTGGGCTATAACAAGAAAAAGAATTAACTCAAAGGTCCCAGGTTACAAACATTAAAGCTACTACTTACACTAATTATATTAATCAATACACTGCCAGGGACACAGCAGGTAAGGGATATGGAAACTTAGCAGCAAACATTGGCCCAACAAGTGAAAATCCCTTCACCAATACAATTTCTAATCAATCTTTTAACTACTCAAAAGAATCTGTGTTTAGACAGTTTAGAACATCTCATGCCTCTCACAGTTTGGAGGCTCTGAGCAATCACATGTGGCCAGAAAAACCTATTCAGGCAGGCTAGAGGACTTCCAAGGGAGTTTGTAGGTTGAAACACTGTCACACCCAGGAATTATTAACTGGAGCTGTAAGCTAACTCTTTTTTCAGAGAGGTAGTGGGGGACAGCCCCCCGTAAAGTCAGAGGTGTAGGTGAAAGCACAAAGCAGAAAGTAGGCAGACTCTGGTTTTGGGGGTAGATGCTCGAGAATTTCCAGGGAGACTCCTGAGGCTTGATCCCGCCTTTGCGTATGCCAAGCCTCCTTCCTCATGACCTTTGCCAGGGGCGGAGCTCGCTCCCCGCAGAAAAGGACAAAACATGGTCCACTGGAGAAGGGAATGTATATAATTCAGTATATAGGGAACTGGTTTATGTGATTATAGAGGCTGAGCAATAATAGAGCTACAGTTGGCAAACTGGAGACCCAGGAGAGCAGATGGTGTAAGTTCCAGTCTGAACCTAAGTTCAAAGGCAGGAGAAGACCAAGGTCCCAGCTTAAAACAGTCAGAGAGAAATCCCTTCTGACCTGTCTTTTTGTTCTATTCAGGTCTTTCACTGATTGGATGAGGGCCACCCACAGTAGGGGGGACAATCTGCTATACTCTTTCTACTGATTCAAGTGTTAATTCCGTCTAGAAACACCCTCAAAGACATACCTGGAATCGTGTTTAGCCAGCTACTCCGTGGTACTCCCTGACTCAGTCAAGTGGACATCAAATAATACTCATGGTTGATGAACAGAAGGCGTGGTCCAGGGTATAAGGGGAGAGCTGGGGTTTCCTGCATGGGGGCGGGCACTGATAGCTTGCTGTGACTGGTGATTGGTGGTGCTAGAATCGTGGTCTCTAAAGAAGATTCAACTCTGGGACCAAAGGGAGTCTCAGTCACTCAGAGCTTTGTGTAGATTTTATTTAAAGTGGAAACGACAGAGAAAGCTTCTGACATAGATAGACATCAGAAGGGGGCAGGAGAGTACCCACTTCACTAGTTTAAGTGGAGCCTTATATATTTCTCAACTAGCTGCTGAGAATAGATTAAAAAAATACCACAAGGCTGTGAAAATTTTGCCCAGACCTTCTTCTATAACATACATCCAAAGCTCAAAAAAAAAAAAAAAAAAAAAAGGCATGTCCTTGAACAAGAGACACTGGTGCCTGTGAGGCCTACTTGTCTAAGGCAAAAGAATGTGAAAAAGAATGCTTACCTCCTCTTTAAAGGGGCCTGAGGCTTGGACTTCTTATTAACCTGCCTAAGTTAACTCTCTCAGCCCCTGGGAACTGGAGGTAGTGATACTTACCGATCAGTACAGAGGTATTTCAATATTTCCACAGCTGCTTTAGCCATATCTTTGTGTCTCAACTCAACAACAGTTCTGCCTTAAGCCAGGTCACCTATCGGAGCTTCCACGATATTCCGGGAATTGCTATACTTCCTGCCCGCTATGTGGCATTTTCCAGAATGTCATGGAACCTCCAGTAGGCGACTTAGACTTAGTAAGACGCATCCAGAGCCCGACTGAGAGACGGAAACAGCAAAGATGGGAGAGTTGATCTGGGCCACAGTGCAGGACTGCCAACCTTCCTGCAGGCAGGGGCAGTCTGGTAGCTGAGGTGGTGGCTGTGGTGCCTACCATGAGGCAGGTGTGGTTTTAACCACCCTCATCTGTTACATCCTCAGGCCCTGTAGTCAATCAAACTCAAGTCTGAATCCTCAGTGTCAGGACTTGCTGGTTGTCCAGTGGTTAAGACTCCTCACTTCCACTGCAAGTGGTATGAGGGTTGGATATCTGGTTGGGGAAGTCAGATCCAGCATGTCACACGGCACAGCCAAAAAATAAACCAAAGTCTTTATGGTCTGTGTGATGTAGTGCAAGTTCCTTGGTGTCTACAAGCCTTAGTTTCTTTCTCTGAAAAACTGGGAGTGATGATAGTATGCACCTCACAGGAAGTCACAGGCAGAAACTGGAATTTTGGCCAGGGGAGAAGTTGAGTCTGGACCCATCTGGAAGATCATCAAAATGTCCCGCTGCACTCCCTAGAGCTCCAGTCTGACCCCAGGCATGTCCTCTGAATCCAGGAGTGGGGGGCTCAGGACAGTGTGCCCTGATATGTAAACACTGCAAAGGTGTTTGATAATGGGTTTCTCTGTTTTTTGTAACCCGCCAAGTTTAGAACCAACACTGTGGGGAACATCCTGAAGAAGCTGTGGCTTATCTCCATAAACCAGCCCGAGGAGCCAGCTCACCCTGGAAAGTGTGTTTTTGTCTCCTTGCAAGCGATCTCTTCCCTCCTCTTTCCTCTCACCCTGTCTTGCCCCTTCCCTTCCACCTCCTTCCCCCTTTCGATCCTTCTTTCCTTTTCCCCTCTTGATCTGACCTCTCATGATGCACATTTAATGTGTCTTCCTCCTCTTCTCCTTCAACTCACTTTCTTTCTCCTTCCCTCTCTTTTGCTCAGTTTATCTCCCCTACATACGTGTGTACACAAACATGTGTAAGCACCGCACATATACGTTGATAATTGTCATCTGCACCCCCATGTTTAACACACTTGCAAGATGACAGCACACTGCAGAGAAACATTGCAAAACCACTCAGTAGAAAAATACTGAGCATTACGTATTTTTTTCTGCAAGAGCACTGTGATAAATGAAAGGCAGGAGATAAGATCACCATCACTATCGGCTGTTTCTCGTCACTGTCCTGACTTTTGCACGCGCTGACATTTCCCTAGCATCCTCATACATCATCAGCATCAACCTGGGCCCCCAAATGAAAGCAATTCCTTCATGAGAGTTCAAGAGAGAAGGCAGACGATGGGATTTGGGGTCATGGAGAACTATGTGGAAGGCAGGTAGCTATTTTATTCCCTGTATTTCCCTGCCCTGAGAGGGACTTTTAAAGGTCTCTTTGGGGGCATAGGGCTTCCCTGGTGGCTCAGCTGGTAAAGAATCTGCCCATAATGTGGGAGACCTGGGTTCAATCCCTGGTTGGGAAGATCCCCTGGAGAAGGGAAAGGCTACCCACTCCAGTATTCTGGCCTGGAGAATTCCATGGACTGTACAGTCCCTGGGGTCACAAAGAGTCAGACACGACTGAGACACTTTCACTTTCACTTTGGGGGTATAGAGACACTAGAGCCTGCTAACAAGGCTAACTTTGAGGAGTCAGGTGAGCCTGGAGAATTCTGTGGAAGAGAGAGGAACCTCAGGCAGCCATCCTGAATTGAAGCAACAATTGACATTTTTACAACACTGTTAGACCTCGAAACGTCTTCACCTTAATGACCTTGGAGGGTCTGTCTCTGAAGGGCAGATGGGGAAACAGACTCAGGGGGCAGTTGGGTGTTCCAGCCGAGGCCCCTGGGAAGGTGAAAGGGATGAAAGCTTGAGCCCAGGCTGTCCAATTCCAAATATTCTTGTCACATTTCTTCAGGTGGATTACTTGAGATGAGCCCAAGTGTAATATCCCCAGTGGTTGCAGCCGCATTTCTTCAGTTTGGTGAGGAGAATTCACCCCATCTTCCTTGCTGAAGCTCCCTGACTTCTCAGGAGAGAGCTCAGAAGCATCCAGGGCTCAGAGTTTGGACCCAATGAGCATGCAGCACAGGCCCCAGCATGGAGACCTGGATGTCCTGTGTGGTCACACATCAGACAGCTTTCTGGTCTGAGTGCAACAGCCCTCAAGTGTCTCATTCCCTTATGGTTCTGCTTGTAAATTTGCCAGTCTTGGGAGAGATCTAGCCCTCCAAGGACAAGTTTCAGTAACGTGGAGGCCTGGTTGTGGGAGAGAAGCCATCCAGTTCTTGGTGGGAACTTCTCCCCGCTGGGAACACACAGGCTTGGTTTCCATCACTGACTTCCTGCAGCTGGAAGTTCTCCAGCTTAATTCTGGAGAACCAGCAGACCTCACTTGATTTCCTAAATTTCACGGGGGCTGAGGACCTCTCACTGACCAGTGGCCCATCCTGGAGGCCTCCTTGTGGTCAGCAGGCAGGCCTGCAGGCAGCCCACTTCACCATGACGCTTTTATTAATATGTTTGGCACAAAATGACAGTGTCCATAACTGCAGAAATCTGAAGGCATTAAAAACGCTCAGGATTAAGCAAATGTGGAAGCGATGGTCTGAGTTCACAGACAATCCCCGGAGCAGAGCAGATGAATGAGGGGCTACAGTGACAGGAAATTTTACTGTTGTGATAACTGCGGCAGCACGAAAAGTACGTGACACGGTGCTAAACAGAAAAGAAATTCAGGGCCTGGGATGAAAATGGCACACAATTCAGCAACACTAAAGAAATTACGTAGGGCGTCAGATAGTGCATCGGATCAGAAGAATGGAGGCGCGAACACAAAAACAGTTGACTATGTATTACATTCCGAGTGAAAATATTTGTATTAGTCAGTTTTCACTGCGATGATGCTACATGACAAATAACCCCCAGACTTCTTGTGGCTTATAAAAACTTACACTTACTCCTGGCCAGTTGGTCTGCAGGGTGACTGTAGGTCAGATGTGGATCAGCTTGGCTAGGCTGTGCCTAAAACTTTGGGTGATGTTCGAGTGTGCCTCCTGTACCTTCATACTGAGCCATACTCCATTTGCCAAGAAAGTCACATGACCAAGTCCAAACAGGTGGGATAGGAGATGTCCTCCAGCCAGTGAGGCTGTTAAATTGCATCCACCCAGATTCATCTTTTGACATCCTAAGCCCCACACTTCATAAAGTGACCTTATTGGGAAGGAGGGTCTTCAACTGAGGTTATCAAGGCGGGCCCCAGCTTGAAATGACTGGTGTATTTATTAAAAGGGGAAATTTGGACACAGAGACAGACAGACAAAAAACAATCTGCAGACATAGGCAGAAGACAGTTGCTTCTGAGCAGGTGAGGGTGGCACCTGGAGTAGACCCGCCTCTTATAGCCCTGGGAAGGTGTCAACTGCACCAGTCAATGATTGGAAGACATATAATTTCCTGTTGTTTAAACATCCCTAGCCATGGCAGGATAAAGAAGGGAAGGAAGAATTTAGGACAGATAATACTTTCATTCCAATCCCAAAGAAAGGCAATGCCAAAGAATGTCCAAACTACCGCACAATTGCACTCATCTCACACGCTAGTAAAGTAATGCTCAAAATTCTCCAAGCCAGGCTTCAGCAATACATGAACTGCAAACTTCCAGATGTTCACGCTGGTTTTAGAAAAGGCAGAGGAACCAAAGATCAAATTGCCAACATCCACTGGATCATCAAAAAAGCAAGAGTTCCAGAAAAACATCTATTTCTGCTTTATTGACTATGACAAAGCCTTTGACTGTGTGGATCACAATAAACTGTGGAAAATTCTGAAGGAGATGGGAATATCAGACCACCTGACTTGCCTCTTGAGAAACCTATATGCAGGTCAGGAAGCAACAATTAGAACTGGACATGGAACAACAGACTGGTTCCAAATAGGAAAAGAAGTACGTCAAGGCTGTATATTGTCACCCTGCTTATTTAACTTATATGCAGAGTACATCATGAGAAATGCTGGGCTGGAAGAAGCACAAGCCAGAATCAAGACTGCTGGGAGAAATATCAATAACCTCAGATATGCAGATGACACCACCCTTATGGCAGAAAGTGAAGAGGAACTCAAAAGCCTCTTGATGAAAGTGAAAAAGGAGAGTGAAAAAGTTGGCTTAAAGCTCAACATTCAGAAAACTAAGATCATGGCATCTGGTCCCATCACTTCCTGGGAAATAGATGGGGAAACAGTGGAAACAGTGTCAGACTTTATTTTTCTGGGCTCCAAAATCACTGCAGATGGTGATTGCAGCCATGAAATTAAAAGACACTTACTCCTTGGAAGGAAATTTATGACCAACCTAGATAGCATATTCAAAAGCAGAGACATTACTTTGCCAACAAAGGTTCGTCTAGTCAAGGTTATGGTTTTTCCAGTGGTCATATATGGATGTGAGAGTTGGACTGTGAAGAAAGCTGAGCACTGAAGAATTGAGAGTCCCTTGGACTGCAAGGAGATCCAACCAGTCCATTCTAAAGGAGATCAGTCCTGGGTGTTCACTGGAAGGACTGATGCTGAAGCTGAAACTCCAGTACTTTGGCCACCTCATGCGAAGAGTTGACTCATTGGAAAAGACTCTGATGCTGGGAGGGATTGGGGGCAGGAGGAGAAGGGGATGACAGAGGATGAGATGGCTGGATGGCATCACTGACTCGATGGACGTGAGTCTGAGTGAACTCCGGGAGTTGGTGATGGACAGGGAGGCCTGGCGTGCTGCGATTCATGGGATTGCAAAGAGTTGGGCACGACTGAGTGATTGAACTGAACTGAACTGAATCCAATTTAGGGCAAAGTTATTCCACAAACCATTTTTTAAAATTAATTTTTATTGGAGAATAGTTGCTTTACAGTATTGTATTAGTTTCTACATACACATCATTTTTAAATTTAAAATTTAACATAGTGAAAAGTTCACACAAGTCCTTTTCTCATTAGCAATAGTCTATGACAATAATAACAACAGTAAGAAGGAAACAATTAGAATACAAGCACTATTACATGCCAGGCATTGTTCTAAGCTCCTTATATATATACATATAAGCTTCTTTGTGTGTGTGTGTGTGTGTGTTACTTGCTCAGTCATGTCCGACTCTTTGCAACCCCATAGACTGTAGCCCACCAGGCCCTTCTGTCCATGGGATTCTCCAGGCAAGAATACTGGAGTGGGTTGTCATTTCCTTCTCGAAAAGGAACTATAGAAAGAAAGTGAAGTCGCTTAGTCATGTCTGACTCTTTGTCACCCCATGGACTGTAGCCTACCAGGCTCCTCCATCCATGGAATTTTCCAGGCAGGAGTACTGGAGTCGGTTGCCATTTCTTTCTCCAATAAACTTCTTTAATCCTCAAAATAAAATAATATCTCTGATATTGTTATCTTCAATTGTACATGAAGGAATGAATGTCCAGAGAGGTTAAGCCATTTGCCCAAACTCACACAGCATAGTGGTCAAGATAGGCTATAGCCCAAGAGAGTTCTGTTTCCAGAGCCTGAACCCCTGACCACTCTGCTACCTGCCCTCCCTCATACTCAATACTGTATTTTCTTTCCCTTTGGGGCTCCCCAGTATATTCAATCTGTCCACATAAGTCAGGCAGATTGTATTTCTTATCACAGCTCACAATCTCTTGGGACCAAACCCCGACATATCTGTTTGGCCTCACCTCAAACCACTGTGCCTTCACTCCAACCCCATGTACCTTACATTTGGTTCCTGAACATACCAAGCTTGCCCCCGCCTTCAAGACTTTGTTCTTGCTGCTCTTTCTGCCTAGAATACCCTTTCCCAGGTTTTTGGATGTACCTTCTTGTTATTCAAATCCTAGCTTAAATGGTGTTCCCCAGAGAGTTCTCCTCCCACCCCACCAAAGCAGCTCACCCCCACCTCAGCCATTTCTCTCCCACCACGTTGTTTCATTTCTATTCATGGCTCTTATTGATACCTAAACTTATCCTTAAACATGTATCTATTTACTTTTTTTGTTGTCTATCTCCTTCTGTCTAGAATGCAAATCCTTTAAGAGAAGGGCCTTTGTTTATCTTGTTCATGATGTATTTCCAGTGCCTTGGGTGGTTTGTGGCACAGAATAGGTGTTCCATAAATATTTGCTGAATAAATGAATAAAGTTCTCACTCTGTCATGACATGCAGTGGACTTCCCAGAAGCATCCTGGCTCCAGGTCTCCCTCTGTCTTTTTGATGATACAGGAGGTCCAGAGACATATAATCTACATTGACGCAGGTTGATGCTACTGAAGCCAAATTTTGTTTCCCAGCACACAGTCTTGCGTCTTACAGTGGTTGGAGGCAAGTGAAGTCTTCCACACCATCCAAGAAGAGAGGTCAGAGGGAAAATAGCCACGGGAGGAACAGACACCCAGAGCTGAGTTTCCATGGCTTTTGCTTCAAGGTGATTATTTACTGTATTGGATGAGGGTGGATACATCTGAGCCCGTCAAGAGAAGATGTTATTTCACCTTCTGGGTTTGGGTTGGATTTTGGGCTGCTGGGCCATCAGGAGAGGTTTGGGCTCCCTACCAGAGTATGAGCTCTTCTAGGCCGCCAACACATCATTGCTCTGTGATTTCTGCTTCATGGGCTGGGTGTCTGACCTCTTGAAGCTGTGTGGGAGAAATTGTCTCTGAGCTGGTTTCTCTTTTCTCATGAAGCCCTCTAGGGGACTAAGTGGTGGTGGTGGCTTAGTCCCAAGTCGTGTCCAACTCTTGTGACCCCATGGACTGTAGCCCGCCAGCCTCCTCTGTCCATGGGATTTCCCAGGCAAGAATACTGGAGTGGGTTGCCATTTCCTTCTCCAGGGATCTTCCCGACCCAGGGATTGAACTCACATCTCCTGCATTGCAGACGGATTCTTTACCGTCTGAGCCACCAGGGAAGCCTCCAGGGACAGACGTGGGGAAGTAAATCATCAAAATTCTGAAGTGTAAATTTAGCCACCGTCTGAAGTGTCTAGACTGAATCCGGGAAACCTCAGACTGGGTCCTAAGGCTCTCACATCCTGGGCGGATGAGATGCTGCTTCCCCTCTGTGGAGGCAGAGGGTCAGGTGGGCGAGTTGAGACTCTAGTGTCTGTTGAGTGTTGGACCCTCTATTTTAGAGACATTACATAAAAAGTTACTGGTGCTTTAGAGGTTCAGCGTATCTTTCCTCAAAGAACTCAGGACTTAGTGGAAATTAACAATGTTGAGGTTAGACCTTCATGGAACACTAGGGTTGACAATCTGAAGATGAGTAAACTTTCTGCAGAGAATAGATCCGTGTGTTTTTAAAGATGGCCATGACAGGGGGAAGGGAAGAGGGACATTTGAGGTTCTACACCTCTGTCCCTGCAGAGGGCTGCCCTTTCAGTAGAAGGGGCTTGGACATCAACGGCTGATCCCCTAGGCTGAAAAAACCCACTCAAGATAGCTTAAGCCCCAAAAGGAAAATTTAAATAAGGGAGACATCATTCTCTAAAGAAGGCTACTGACAAGAGCAAGCACTGATCTCTCTGTTTCCATGCTCATTAATATTTTTTTGAATTGGGATTCCCTGGCAGTACAGTGATAATTAGGACACTGTGCTTTCATGATCATGGCCTGGGTTCAATCCCTGGTCGAGAAGCTAAAATCCTGCAAGCCACATTGTTTGGCCCCCAAAATTTTTTTAATTAAAATTTTATGTGCTTAAAACTTTTTATTGAAGTATAATACACACACACATGTGGAAAATTGCACATATCACAAGCATAGAACTTGATGAATTTTTACAAACTAAACACATCTGTGTAACCAGAACTGGATCAATAATATACCAAATAAATTTTTAAGATTTTTTTTTTTTTTTGGTGTGGGCCATTTTTAAAGTCTGTTGAATTTGTTACAACATTGCTTCTGTTGTTTATGGTTTGGTGTTTTGGCCACGAGGCACGTGGGATCTCAGCTCCCCAAGCAGGGGTGGCCCTGAACCCCCTGCAGTGGAAGGCACAGTTTTAACCACTGGACCAGCAGGGAAGTCCCAAGATACAAAGTTATTGTGAGCCTCAGAGAGGCCCCACCACGCGCCTTTCCACTCCCGACCCCACAGGACTGATGGCCACTCGGGTCGCTAACAAGGTTAATCAAGGGAGCCATTAAGGAGACATCGAACACCCCAGAGTCAGCTCATCTCAAGACAAGTGTGTTCTGCCTCCCCTTGCTTTCCTGAATTTACTGTGTTTACTTTTAATTGCATTTGCTCTGAGATCTCCGTCTGCTAATAAGTAATACAACGCGACTGGAGTCTCAGCGCTCAAGCTCTCCTGCAGGGACAAAATCTATCCCTTTCAACTATTGATAATAATGGCCGAGACTTCCCGGGTCACCGCCCGGCAAGCACTGTTCTGATTACACAAATGGAGTCGTTTAATCTTCGCAACATCCTGATGGAGTGAGTACTTTTATTATCACCCCCATTTTACAACCATGAACTTCCAACGTGCCCTTACCGTTGCCGCCGATCACACTCTACCTCCTCCTCCGTGTCTGTTCACACCGGGCTTTCACATCCGTTCTGGAACGTTCTCTAATTTGACAACACCGGACAAACACTTGTCAACACAACAGAAGAGGAAGACAAAGGTGAGAGGGCCTTAGGAAGTCAAAAAGAATATGCAATTCTGATTAGACTCTATGTTGTCTTGGGACAAGCTATTACTCGCCGTGGGGGAGGCAGGCTTTCCATTAAATACATCAGAGGAAACCGACTAGAGCTCCTGTTGCTGCAAAGGCCAAGCTGGATTGTGAACATTTTATCCCATGGGGTCACAGTACCGGAACACCGGATTGCCTGTGACGTCTGGACACAGCAAACCTCTCCTGGGTTGTTTGGTCACTAGGCTGTGCCTGACTCTTTTGCCACCCCATGGACTGTCACCCGCCAGGCCCCTCTGTCCATGGGATTTCCCAGGCAAGAATACTGGAGTGGGTTGCCATTTCCTTCTCCCAGTGGGAGAAGAACACAACAGTACAGACAGGGGCCGACTTAGGTGGAAACAGCTGGGAGATCTGAGAATGTTGGCTCAGGAGGTACCAACAAGCACTCATTTAACTCCTCACATATCAGGAAAGGCGTCTCTCCCCCCGGTTCCCAGAAGAGGTCTGTGGAAGGCCCTGCACATCTGTGCATTGGATGGACTTCCAAACCAGCCGGCTCAGCCTTCTTGGCAGCATGCTCGGGACTCTCCGATGTGGTAACGCGGCAGACATGTGGGCCACCACAAAGCTGTGCTGGTCGGGACCATAACCCCCCACGCCCCAAACATCTAAGGTTTCTGCTGGGAATCGGAAAATTACTGAGTGATAGGATCCCGTCTTTCCCTGCCCAGGCCGATTTTTTCATCTACTACAGAACCCACAGCTTGGTATATGTACTACATCGCCAGGCCTTTCTTCCCAGGAGGTTCTACTCCACAAATTTCAGTTACATATGCTCTCTGCAGGATTGTCGGTGAGTCTCCAAAAAGAGGGCTTGAAGAAAAGTGGGCAGAGCTGCAATAAAGTTGCCTCCAGAAAGTTGGAGACAAAGAGAAGGCTCTTAGGAACTAGTGCAAATTAATCTGAGTCGAGGTAAGTAGCCTCCTTAGAATATTTCAAAAGGATATAGGATGCTGTGTTACCAATGCATAGACTTTCGCAGTTGAAACAAAGTACGCGAAAGCTCCTAGTAGTATCTGGTAAATGGTAGGTACTCAACAAAGGCCAGCATATTATTATTATTTTTTTATCCTCTAGTCCAAAATCCATTTGTTGTAGAAATCATTTTGGACCTCTTTGCTAGAATCTTCTTTTCTTAGAGTGAGCATAAATATATTTCTCTGCAGTTTCTTCTTATTAGCTTCTATTTCTGGAGACTTTACAAAGTAAACCTTCTCTCTCTTGGCCATGACAAACTCTGAGGGTAGTCATTTTGTTCCTCAAACATGCTTTTCAATGTGAAAATCCCCAAGGTCCTCAACCTTTCTGCTATGACCTGTTTTTGAGGCCTTCAGCGTCCTCTTCACTCCCTCCTAACGTAAGTACCTGTGTTTGTCTCTGTCCCTCCTGGAAGGTGACCATGCTTTGGACTCTGCAGGGCCATCACGTTTTCTCATTGTCATCTATGGAAGGTGGCATGAAATTTGTTTCACTGTCCAGTTTGTGCTAAGAAACTCTGTTACTATCTTGCTAGTCAAGGAAACCTTCACAAATTTTTACGTCACTTCTCCCATCTATGAGTGAAGATGGCGGATTGTTCACGCACAGCTGTTTTCCTCTCCTTTCACGGTAGTTGGATACCTGGCTACCCAGCTAGAGATTACATCCCCAGCCTTCTCTGCAGTGAGGGTCATGACTCCATTATTGCCAGACAAATATAAGTGATGCACTCCACTTCCAAGTTGTGGCCTTTAAACATTGCCTCTGTGCTTCTCCGTGCACTGGTCCTTTACTGATAGCTGGAAGCCGCACAGGCCTGTGACCAGGTTCTAGGATGCAGATGAGGACCACATTCGAGGGGGTTCACGGAATTACAAGATGAAGGAGACTGAGGCCCTGATTGGTAAGTGAAGCGGGGAACTGGCCAATCAGGACCTTTAACAATGAGGTTTGTATCAGTCAACTATTGGCATGGTAGTGTGTAACAAACATCTCCCAAAATATCCCATAGTATTCACGACTATGGATCTGTCAGTCAGTGGCAGCTAGGCTGATCTAGGCTGGGTGCACCTCCTGGCTTGTTCTCCGTGTGTCTTATCCTCCTGGGACCAGTGCCTACTTCGGGTACAGTCTTCTGGCAGGCCTTTGGAGTAACACCACATGTGAAGAAACATGTGACATCTATGAGTGAGTAATGGTTTATGGTGTTTATTTCATTTTCTACAAACCCTCTAACACATTATTACTTGCCAGTGTTCCTTAAAGACTCTTTAGTAAGGCCTAGCTGTCTCATTCCTCTCAGGAGTTTGGGACATACTTCAGAAGACGCAGTTTTAGGGTACCCAGAAGATCTTCTGTTAGTTCTTCATCAACTTAGATCTTAATCTTTCAGTATCCCAACTCCAAAGTCAGAGGAGACAATCTGGTTGGGCCAGTCCAGCGAATGGCTTGATTTCCCTGGGTCAGGTGTCCACTCTGATCCAGTTGTCTGTGGTCAAGGAGATAGGATCTTAAAATAACATGCCACTTTCAACTTCTTTCTTTGGCAGGGTCTGTGGATGAAAGGAAATTCAAAGAAAAGGGTGGAGGGAGCTAAATGCAACCCTCATTATACTGAATTCCTGGAAATGCAAAGTCACAGACCAGACAGCAGGTCATGCATCCCTACCTAGAGACTGACACCTAGGGAGTCCCAGCCTGCCCTGCTCCCCCACTGCTGGCCTCCAATGAACCATACTTCCCGGTGTTCACACCCTGTGTACTCCTCTCCCGCATGACTCTGGACTTGACCATGTGCTTGCTTTGGTTATTGAGACATTAGCAAAGTGATGCCAACAGAGACTTGATAAATGAATTCACATCGAGAATTGTCCTCTGGAAATGCTCCTTCTTAAAAGCCAACTGCCATTCTATAAAGAAGCTTGGGCTACTGTGCTGAATGGGAAGAGGAAGCCCCAGGCCCAGCCACCGAATATAGCTCATGAGTGACCTCAGATGCACCATGTGGGAAAGAAGAACCACTCAGCTGGTACCAGTCAGTCCAGAGAATCATGAGAAATTATCAATTGCTGTTGTTTTAAATCACTGTTCAGGGGAGGTTTATAAGGCTACAAAGCATTTATTAAAACACATGCCTTGTTTAAAATTTCCTTGGCCACAAGACTCATCTAGACATCCAGATGTCTGGCCAAGGACTCTTGGAGAAAATTTTATGGCTCTGGGAATACTGCCAAAGAGCCCTAAAAAATGAAATCTGGAGATGTCTTCATTCTCTCCTGGAAATTGAGAAAATTTCCCCCTCAGCTTGAACAGAGAAGGAAAATCCTTAAGTCATGAGGCATAAGAAAGTCCTTCTAACCAGCCAGGTGAGACTAGGCTCTCACAGAGCTCCACACATTCCTCTTAGGTTTCTTACTCTTATTTTCTCCTCAATAAATACCTCAGCTTGAAGGGAAGGCCGCAGTTCTTTTTTTTTTTTTTTTTTTGGTTCTTCCAAGATACCAGGGGCAGCCCAAGTGGTGCAGTGGTGAAGAAGATGCCTACCAATGCAGGAGACTAAAGAGACGAGGGTTCAATCCCTGGGTCAGGATGATCTGGAGGAGGAAAGGGCAACCCGTTCCAGTATTCCTGCCTGGAAAATTCCATGGACAGAGGAGCCCGGCAGACTACTAGCCCATGGGGTTGCAAAGAGTTGGGTCCGACTGAGCAACTGAGTGCCTGACCATGCGCGTGCACGCACGCACGCGCGCACACACACACACACACGACACCAAGAGAGAAAACTGTTTTCAAATAACTTCTGTTCTATCGCCTGGTCTCCTGTGAGATTGCCCGTAGTGTGACGGGTTTAAGTCCTTAAATATTGAAGGGTAAATTTTCCTAAGAATAGCAAGCAGATAAGAAAGCCTTCTTCAGCAATCAATGCAAAGAAATAGAGGAAAACAACAGAATGGGAAAGACTAGAGAGCTCTTCAAGAAAATTAGAGATACCAAGGGAACATTTCATGCAAAGATGGGCTCGAAAAAGGACAGAAATGGTAGGGACCTAACAGAAGCAGAAGATTTTAAGAAGAGGTGGCAAGAATACACAGAAGAACTGTACAAAAAAGAGCTTCATGACCCAGATAATCACGATGGTGTGATCACTCACCTAGAGCCAGACATCCTGGAATGTGAAGTCAAGTGGGCCTTAGAAAGCATCACTACGAACAAAGCTAGTGGAGGTGATGGAATTCCAGTTGAGTTATTTCAAATCCTGAAAGATGATGCTGTGAAAGTGCTGCACTCAATATGCCAGCAAATTTGGAAAACTCAGCAATGGCCACAGGACTGGAAGAGGTGAATTTTCATTCCAATCTCTAAGAAAGGCAATGCCAAAGAATGCTCAAACTACCACACAATTGCACTCTTCTCACACGCTAGTAAAGTAATGCTCAAAATTCTCCAAGCCAGGCTTCAGCAATATGTGAACCATGAACTTCCAGATGTTCAAGCTGGTTTTAGAAAAGGCAGAGGAACCAGAGATCAAATTGCCAACATCTGCTGGATCATAGAAAAAGCAAGAAAGTTCCAGAAAAACATCTATTTCTGCTTTATTGACTATGCCAAAGCCTTTGACTGTGTGGATCACAATAAACTCTGAAAATTCTGAAAGAGATAGGAATACCAGACCATCTTACCTGCCTCTTGAGAAACCTATATGCAGGTCAGGAAGCAACAATTAGAACTGGACATGGAACAACAGACTGGTTCCAAATAGGAAAAGGAGGACATCGAGGCTGTATATTGTCACCCTGCTTACTTAACTTATATGTAGAATACATCATGAGAAACGCTGGGCTGGAAGAAGCATAAGCTGGAATCAAGATTGCCAGGAGAAATATCAATAACCTCAGATATGCAGATGACACCACCCTTATGGCAGAAAGTGAAGAGGAAATAAAAAGCCTCTTGAAAGTGGAGAGTGAAAAAGTTGGCTTAAAGCTCAACATTCAGAAAATGAAGATCATGGCATCCGGTCCTGTCACTTCATGGGAAATAGATGGGGAAACAGTGGAAACAGTATCAGACTTTATTTTTTTGGGCTCCAAAATCACTGCAGATGGTGACTGCAGCCGTGAAATTAAAAGACGCTTACTCCTTGGAAGGAAAGTTATGACCAACCTAGACATATTCAAAAGCAGAGATATTACTTTGCCAACAAAGGTTCGTCTAGTCAAGGCTATGGTTTTTCCAGTGGTCATATATGGATGTGAGAGTTGGACTGTGAAGAAAGCTGAGTGCTGAAGAATTGAGAGTCTGTTGGACTGCAAGGAGATCCAACCAGTCCTTTCTAAAGGAGATCAGTTCTGGGTGTTCATTGGAAGGACTGATGCTGAAGCTGAAACTCCAGTACTTTGGCCACCTCATACGAAGAGTTGACTCATTGGAAAAGACCCTGATGCTGGGAGGGATAGTGAGCAGGAGAAGGGGATGACAGAGGATGAGATGGCTGGATGGCATCATCGACTCAATACACACGAGTTTAGGTGAAGTCTGGGAGTTGGTGCTGCAGTTCATGGAATTGCAAAGAGTCGGACACGACTGAGCGACTGAACTGAACTGAACTGAAATTTTCCTAATGACAAAGAAAGCTACCTAGAGAGACAATCACCATCTTCTGAGGTCATGAAAAATACTACTAGGTGGGGCTTCCCTGGTGGTAAGCGGTTAAGAATCAGCTTTGAAATGCAGGGGACACAGGTGTGATCCCTGCTCACGGAGCTATTATCCCACAAGCTGCAGAGCAAGTAAGCATGTGGGTCACAATTAGAGAGCTCGTGCTCTGAACCAAAAGATCCTACACGATGCAACAAAGACCTGACTCAGCCAAATAAATATTTTGAAAACCATAAAAAATTCTACCGGGATCTCAGGAATATTTTGGCTGGGTAGCTCAGGAATAACTGTCTCTGGCTGAAGGTGTCCCCAGTTACTTACTGATTCCATTCAGGATGCAAGGCTCCAAGTTCTATTAAGTGTACCTAGGGATTTCTACTCCAAAACACCAAGACTGACATTAAAAACCTCTTAAGTCAGTGACTAAGCACTGAACTTTGCCCAGAAGCAAGCTTTCATTCATTCATTGAACAAGTATGTTATTGGGCAGCTACCCTGTGGATTGATATGATGGCTGAGCAGATATTTCTTCTTTTGAAGCTTGCCAGCATGCTTTCTCACCTTGAGAAGAGTGAACCAAACAAAATTTTTTTTTTTGATTTGAGGATCGGAGATGGCCTCTTTCTTTTGGATCCAGTTTGATGGTTCTTCTCTCTCTCCCCAAGCCAAGAGTGAGCCTGTGATCCAAGCCAGGCCAATTAAATGTTCTTGCTCTGGATTTTAAATCAAAACAGATTAAAAGTACTGAAAACAAATTGGCACTCAGGGATCTCACACCCCAATCAGGCTGTTTTTACTGGAACATTTCCTGCCACCTTAACTTCCCACTGTTTGAGACTGTCTTGTTCCTACTCGTTTCCAAGCCCTCTTCTCTAGCCTATTGATTCCAGATGTCCTTCCAACAAATCTCACTTTCCTTAGATTAGCCGCACCGATTTCTGTTGCTTTCACCCCAAACACCCTGACTGGACACGAGAAATGAATGAAACAGACATAATCCCAGCTTTCAGAGTCTGTCAGTCTGGTCAGGAAGACACACAAGAAACAGATGAAAAAATGTGCATTACAAAGAATTGTGAAATGAAGGAACAGGGTGTTATGAGAGCCAGGAATGCGGTGATCTAATTGGCATTTCAGTGGTGTTGCTGAAATCGGAAGGCTGAGCGGGCTCAGAGAGACAGGGTGGAGGAAAGAACCTTGCTGGCCGAGGACCGAGAACAAGCGAAGACCCTGAGGCAGGGAGGTGTTCGCTGCGTTCCAGGAAGGAACAGAGGCTGGGGTCTTTGGGAGGCATGAGCCAGGGCTACTCCTGGATCACACAGTCTTGTAGGTTACGGGGAGAAGTTAAGTTTGATATCACGACAAGAGGCAGACGTTATTGGAACATTTTAAGTCTGTCAGGATGTGATCTGATTAGATTTTTAAACAATTCCTCTGGCTGCTCTAAAAAGAGTTGGCTTAGAGGACAAGAACTAGGGAGCTATTGATTGTTCTGGGAGGGTGAGGATGCTATTTAGGCTACACGGCAGCAAAGGAGAGGGAGAGAAGCAGAGTCCTGCTGCAATTTGTCGGTTTGGACACAGGGCCTCCCACTCTGGAGTGTGCCTGCCTGTGGCAAGGACCAGCCCTGCTCTTGCCGGCTACCCCTGCATCCACGGGGCTTCTGCAGAATTTCATAATTTATGAAGTGCTGCTCTGTCCAAATCTCACTTGATCCTTGCAGCAACCCTGAGGGGTTGTTGACAATCAAATAACAAAGGCTGGAAAGGGGTGGTTGAATGGCCAAGACACAGTTGCTGCTGTTGCTGCTGCTGCTAAGTTGGTTCAGTCGTGTCTGACTCTGCGCGACCCCATAGACAGTTGCTAACAACCAAACCAGGACTCAGAGGCGACTCCTTCCATGATCGCTGCTGCCTCCAGCTTAGTAGAAAGAAAAAGAAAGTGAAGTCGCTCAGTCGTGTCCGACTCTTTGAGACCTCATGGACTGTAGCCTACCAGGCTCCTCAGTCCTTGGGATTTTCCAGGCAAGAGTACTGGAGTGGGTTGCCATTTCCTTCTCCAGGGGATCTCCCCAACCCAGGGATCGAACCCAGGTCTCCCGCATTGTAGGCAGGCGCTTTACTGTCTGAGCCACCAGGGAAGTCCAGCTTAGTATCTGGTGTATAAACTGTGTGATCCTGGAACGTTCGCAGATCTGAGAGCGAACCAAGGACCCTCTCTGCCGTTCGTGGGCATTTCTCGCCCTGACGAGCCTGAGCTCTGCCTGTAGGATGGTCCCGGCACTTCATTTGCATCTGTCTCCCTGCCTCACCTGGAGGCTTCTGAAACCACTGACCAGCTTTGCCCAGCACATGCTGAGCCCTCTTTGGCCAAGACATCCATGCCTATCACCTTTTATCTCATTCTGCCTGAGTCTCCTTCAACGTTCTTTGAGTCGTTCCTGCCATCCTTCCCTGGAACGTCTGCCTCCCTTTGCCTGGGTTAAAGTCTGGACTGGCAGCATCAGGCTCCATCGGTGACTTGTTAGAAATGTGAACTCCCAGGCCCCGCCCCAGACCTATTGAGTGAGGAACCATGGGGGTGGCCCGGCCATCTGTGCTTTCATCGGCCTGCCAGGTGACTTTGACGCACACCAGAGTTTGAGAGCCACTAGCCCGCGTCTTCGCAGGAACAGCCCTGATGCTGCAGACAGCAGAGCCCAGGGAAGGCTGTGTTTCCTATAAACCCAAGTCAGGGGCTGAAGTCCCTGATGGCCCACATGGCTGAGAAATGGTGACAGCCCCAAACTGAAGAACTTAATGAAGTTCCGAGAGGTGTTTTCAGGGCCAGTCTCCACTTAGGCCTCTCTCCTTGGCTTGCAGACAGCTCCTTCTTGCTGTGTCCTCCTGAAAGTCTTCTATCTGGGTGTGTGCTTAACTAGGGGGTGTTAGGTCTCTCTTCTTATAAAGTCACCTGTCAGGCTGGGTCAGGGTCTGTCCATACGACCACATGTAACCACGTGATGGTAGTGGCGGTCGGTCTCTCAGTCATGTCTGACTCTTTGCGACTCCATGGACTGTAGCCCTCCAGGCTCCCTGGCCCTTGGGATTTTCCCATCGAGAATACTGGAGTGGGTTGCCATTTCCTCCCCCAGGGGATCAATCTCTGTCCTGGAGATTGATCTCCTGCATTGGCAGGCTGATTCTTTACCACTGAGCCACCTGGGAATTTAACCATAACCACCTTTTTAAAGGCCCTGTCCCCAAATTCAGTCATATTGTGAGGTGCTGGGGGGTTAGGACTGGAATATATGAATTAATAAGGGGACAGCTCTGCACAGACTGTGACAAGAATTCTCTTCAGTGGAGTAGGGAACAACTGTAAGAGGTGGTCAGAGAGGGTTTCCCAGAAAAGATGATGTTTAACTTTAGTCCTATAATATGTTTCCAAGTGGACAGGCATTGAGAGTGAATTCTGGGCAGAGCAGGGTACCCTGAACAGGTATAGAAGTGGGACTGTTGGCTGGCTTGGAGATAAGAAATATGTCAGTGGCTAGAGTATGTGGTCCATGATGTTGTATCTTGTTGCCCAGGTCAGGGGAGTCCAGGGGCCCAGTCTAGAGTCTTCAGGAGCTTTGACGAATGCATCATTTGGGTTCTTTGGTTACTGACTCAAGTTAGGGTAAGTCAGCATGGAATTTATAAAAGGATATTAAGGAGCTCAGAGAACTGTTGGGATGGCAGAAGAATTAAACACAAAAATGGTGCCCTGGGGAATGGTGCCCATCAAAACTGCTTAATAACCTTGACAGAGTGATCCCTGCCAAGGGACCAGTGAACAAGCTCTGACAGCTTTCTCTGCCCTCCAGTTCAGTTCAGTCCAGTCGTTCAGTCATGTCTGACTCTTGGTGACCCCATGGACGGCAGCATGCCAGGCCTCCCTGTCCATCACCCGTCCACGGAGCTTACTCAAACCCATGACCATAGAGCTGGTGATGCCATCCAACCGTCTCATCCTCTGTCGTCTCTGCCCTTGAGAACCTCCAATCAAGATGCAAGATCCCAGACTTATAACATCAAGTGTAGGTGAAGATATGGAGCAGCTAGAACTATCCTAAAATGCTGATGGGAATGTGAGCCAGTACCAAAACTTTGCACGAAGTGTTCCCTTGGTATATCTAATTTTCTTGAAGAGATCTCTAGTCTTTCCCATTCTGTTGTTTTCCTCTATTTCTTTGCATTGATCACTGAGGGGGGCTTTCTTATCTCTCCTTGCTATTCTTTGGAACTCTGCATTCAGATGCTTGTATCTTTCCTTTTCTCCTTTGCTTTTTGCTTATCTTCTTTTCATAGCTATTTGTAAGGCCTCCTCAGACAGCCATTTTGCTTTTTTGCATTTCTTTTCCATGGGGATGGTCTTGATCCCTGTCCCCTGTACAATATCATGAACTTCCATCCATAGTTCATCAGGCACTCTATCAGATCTAGTCCCTTAAATCTACTTCTCACTTCCACTGTGTAGTCATAAGGGATTTGATTTAGGTCATACCTGAGTGGTCTAGTGGTTTTCCCTACTTTCTTCAATTTAAGTCTGAATTTGGCAATAAGGAGTTCATGATCTGAGCCACAGTCAGCCTCCGGTCTTGTTTTTGCTGACTATATAGAGCTTCTCCATCTTTGGCTGCAAAGGATATAATCAATCTGATTTCGGTGTTGACCATCTGGTGATGTCCATGTGTAGAGTCTTCTCTTGTGTTGGAAGAGGGTGTTTGCTATGATCAGCGCATTCTCTTGGCAAAACTCTAATTAGCCTTTACTCTGCTTCATTCCATATTCCAAGGCCATATTTGCCTGTTACTCCAGGTGTTTCTTGACTTTCTACTTTTGCATTCCAGTCCCCTATAATGAAAATCTTTTTTGGGTGTTAGTTCTAAGAGGTCTTGTAGGTCTTTATAGAACCGTTCATCTTCAGCTTCTTCAGCGTTACTGGTTGGGGCATAGGCTTGGATTACCGTGATATTGAATGGTTTGCCTTGGAAATGAACAGAGATCATTCTGTCATTTTTGAGATTGCATCCAAGTACTGCAATTCAGACACTTTTATTGACCATGATGGCTACTCCATTTCTTCTAAGGGATTCCTGCTCACAGTAGTAGATATAATGGTCATCTGACTTAAATTCACCCATTCCAGTTCATTTTAGTTCGCCGATTCCTAGAATGTCGATGAGAGAAGGCCACCTCTCTCGTGTGCCAGAAGAGGTCACAGAGCTCAGTAACAGACACACACTGAATCAGCAATGGAACAAGGCCCAAAGGGCCGGGTCTGGGCCCCGCTGTCCTCTCACTGCGGGGGCGGGGGGGGGTCTACAGACAGTGCTTAAGTCTCCTAGCATCTATGTATGATGACACAAGGGGAATACTGCCCACAAGGGAAGCTCCCCTGAGCCTTGGTGTCCAGGGTTCTTACCAGTCACGAAGGCACAGCTGGCTGCTGCTGTGTTTCCTGAGGTGTGGACCAGCCCCTCTGAAGGTCCATGTGATGCTGTGTGGTCCAAGGCATCACCATAAATCGCCCAGGAGTGTCACTACCTGGCTTGGCTCCGGGTAAACAAGGACACTCTTGTCAGGCAGGCTATCCTTGGGCTTAAAGTTACCTCCCAGGAAGCAGGAACCAAACCTTTTTTGGAATATGCAGAGTTTGGAGTTCTTTACTACAGGCCTTCTCTTCTGTCTCAGTCTAGCGGCTGTGTCAGAGTCAGAGGGCAGCGCAGTGTCACAGCTGAAGGCACGGCTGCAGGGATGGGGCCGTTCACGCCACCCAGCCGCGGGCCTGTCTGGGATGAGGACTGGGCCAGATTCCACCACATTCTCATCATCCTGGAACACCATGCTGCCTGCAGCCTGTCTGCTGTCCTCCACATTCCCACAGCCCCTCATTCACCAGGAAAGTCCCAACTCAGGCTGTAAATTGAGTGCCCCCAAAGCCCTCCCCGACAACCCTCAGCAAACGCAGAGCCTCCTGAACTGACTCAAGCTCTGCCCTGCCCAGTGCTCTGAGACGAGAGGTGGCCCTTTTCCCACTCTCCTTTTGATTCTTCCTCTGTCCTCTTCTCCTGATGGGCCCCCGACTTAACTTCACCAGGACAACGACCTGCCTGCCTCACTTGTGCCTTGGAGACTCCCTGGCCCAGCCATCTGCTCCCACTCCTGACAGCCTGCTCACTGCCAAGCGTGGAAACTGCAGATCAATTCTTCTGAGGGCTGTTTCCAGTCCCCAGTCCCCGTATTCCCATCTGGTTCTTCTCCTCCCAGCTGCTGAAACAATTTCCAGATTTCCAAGGCAGGGAGGAATTGGTGAGAACTCTTCACAATCCACATCCCATTGCCCAGTCTTGTAAAACATGTTATGTGCAAATATATTGTTTTCTTCTTGGCACCTGGGGTGTGAAACTGGGATGGCAGCAAACCGGGTCTGAATCCAGGCTACTCCTTGGCCTCAGAGCAAACCAAGCCCCTCATGGAGATTATCTGACCCTGAAGATGAAGCTGTCCTCTTCCCAAATGTCACCTCCTCCATGAAGCCTTCCTTAGACCCTTAGTGGATACTGATTTCTCTCCAGTCTGAAACCTCATACATGTCTCCATACGGATTCTTCCTGGTACTACTTCCTTTTCCCTGAGTGCCCCATCTCCTCCATGTTGTAGGTAATCAGAACCATATCTATCCCCTCTCTATCTACCCCCTAGTGTCAATATTTGTTGAATGACTGTTTGATGGTAGCTGATAGATGGCCCCACAGGCCCTAGTCTCTAGAAGTCGGATCTAAACTGGAAAGAGAAAGGTTAGCAGAGTTCTTTGTTCACCTCAGCCCTAAAGTGGGTACAACAGGCTGCCCCATGGGGAGCCTGGCGCAGGGACCTTCCAATGCCCGGCAGGCGGCCAGTCAAGAAAGAAGAAACCAGGACGCAGGCTCCATGAGGGTGGGAGTGTGCTTTAGTTTATACCTTCGGGGCTCAGCAAAATGCCGCCCACCTAGAAAGAGTGAGGTCAAACAAAGCCACGAGGAGCAGGTAATACAAGGCTCAATTTAGAGAGAGAACTGAAGCAGGCAGCTTCTTAAAATAAGACCTTCCAGGGCTGAGGCGAGGTGGGAGAGTGGGCCCAGAGGCAGCTGGCAGGTTCTTTTTCTCTTCTGCTCCCTCCAGACTTGAGGCTGTGTCCTTGAAGCAGCAGCCCCCCCGCCATCGCCGGCTCCCACAGACCCCCAGGTGCCAAGATACCAGCAGGCAGTGGAGGCGTGGAAGAGGCTCCCTCTCCAGCAGAGCTGCTCACCCTTCACCGTGCATGTGGTCAGTGCAGGTTTTATGAACCTGCAGCTGCTGGGTTTGTAGGTCTGGGTAGGGCCTGAAATTCCACAGTTCTCCCAAGTTCCTGGGTGATGCGGATGCTGCTGGTGGAGGAAGGTATTTGAGGAGTGACGGGCCAGGCTAGCAATGGGTCTCAGTGCTGGCAACCTATAATCACCTGGAGGAATTTTAAACTACTGAGGCCTATTGCCAAAACTTGGATGGTTATTATGAGGTCAGTAGGTCTCCAAGTTCAGGCCCTGGGCTGGCAGCACCAGCATCAGCTGGAAACTAGTGAGAAATGTAAATGCTCAGGGCCCCCACAGACCCCCAGACTGCAAGGGCGGGTGCAGGAATCTAGGTTTTAACGAGCCCTTCAGGTGCACACTGAAGTCTCTGCATCTTCTGCCTCCCAGTGAGACACAACAGGGGGCGCAGAGCATCACACAGAATCACCATGTGGGGCTCCTGCCAGAAGTACTTGACCTGAGTCTCTTCTCAAGGAAGCAGTGGTTAGCCTCTCCTGGTAATGCTGTGTGGCTGTGGAGAAGAACGCCCCTTTTCTTAAGGGAGACATGCTGAAACATTTGGGGGTGAAGCGCCAATGTATGCAGACTGCTTTGGAATGGTTTGGCCAAAAGAGAATGCGTGTGTAATAATAGAGACAGTATGGATGTGGCAAGATGTTAATAGCTGGTAAATTTAGATAAGAGATTTAAAGGAGTCCCATGAGCCCTTCTTTCAAATTTTCTGTATTTTTGTAATTTTAAAAAATAAATGAAGAAATAGTAACCATGCAGGGTCTGGCCTCTAGTGTTCTCTGATGCAGTTGTTTGAAGGTAAAAGCGGATTCCATTGTAGAATGTCCTTCTGGTAATTCAAACGCAGAGCCAGTGTTAAGGACCTCAGTTGCAGGGCAGCTTTTCTTAAACTGTGGTCAAAACAGCCACTTGCTCCAGAACTCTCTGGGCTGCTGCTTTAAGATGCAAGTCCTGAGCCTCATTTGTGTACTGGAATCAGGATCTCTCAGGCCAGCACTATGGAGAATTCTGGTGCTAATATTTGGGAATCATTGTTTAAAAATCTTCGTCAGAGCATTAGGTCACCAATCCAGGCTACAACAGGGCCCAGGACATAAAATGAACTAGTACATGTACACCCATGGCTGATTCATGTCAATGTATGGCAAAACCCACTACAAGACTGTGAAGTAATTAGCCTCCAATTGAAATAAATAGATAAATTAAAAATAAAATGAACTAGTTAAGCAGGCTGGGTACAAGGCAGTAGGGAGCAGTGAGGAATAAAGGAGACAAGAACATAGACGCTCCCTTTAAAGCCCCAGCTTCCAGCTGACTGTGGCAAGAATGTGTTGCCAATGTTGCCCAGCATTGTCAAATCTTTTTTTTTGAAGATACACTAGAAACTCAGAATTTTTAACCCCCCAATTTAAAAGTATTGATGACTTTCTCAAAATCCAAACACTAGGGTCTGCAGTGGTGTCCCCTCTTTCGTGCCTTATGTTTGTAATATGTGCTCTATCAATATGTGTGTATGTGTATTCCAACAAAGCTAAACAAAACATCTCTGGGGGGTAATGGGCAGCCTCCTTCTGCATAACTTCTGACTTGGACTTAGCTAAGCAATCGGGACACTATGAGGGTCATGGTTCGAGGGTTCTATAGCTTATCAGAGAAAGTCCCACAGCCGGCATTCTAATCGTGTTGTCACGTCCTGGAACAGTAGTTTTCTCTGCAGGAATCTTCCCAAACATCCCCTGCAAATTTCCTCTGTTGTTCTTTAAGCCTGATGGTGTTGAGGGGGTGGGAGAACCTGAGTGAGTGGTGCTTCCATTTGAAAGGGGTTTCCCACTTACTCTGGGTACTTTCTATGATCCAATGGATGTTGGCAATTTGATCTCTGGTTCCTCTTGCCTTTTCTAAATCCAGCTTGTATATCTGCAAGTTCTCGGTTCATATACTATTGAATCCTAGCTTGGAGGATTTTGAGCGTGACCTTGCTAGCATGTAAAATGAGTGCAATTGTGCAGTAGTTTGAACATTCTTTGGCAATGCCCTTCTTTGGGATCGGAGTGAAAACTGACTTTTCCAGGAGAGTTGGACCATAAAGTAGGCTGAGTGCCAAAGAACTGATGCTTTTGAACTGTGGTGTTGGAGAAGACTCTTGAGAAACCCTTGAATGGCAAGGAGATCAAATCAGTCAATCCTTAAGGAAATCAGCCCTGAATATTCATTGGAAGGACTGATGCTGAAGCTGAAACTCCAATACTCTGGCCACCTGATGCTAAGAGCTGACTCATTGGAAAAGACCCTGATGCTGGGAAAGATTGAGGGCAGGAGGAGAAGGGGACGACAGAGGATGAGATGGTTGGACGGCATCACCGACTCAATGGACGTGAGTTTGAGCAAGCTCAGGGAGTTGGCGAAGGACAGGGAAATCTGGTGTGCTGCTATGAGGTCACAAAGAGTTGGACACGACTGAGCTACTGAACAACAACAACTGGGTACGTTCTGCGGCTGCCAGCCCAGCAGCCATGCCACCTGTCCACAGGTCCTGGCATACGAGGTCTCAGTCCCAGCAACTCCGCTGCCCTATTGTGTGAACCTGGGCAAGTCACGTCCCCTCTCCGCACCACCAGCTCCTTTCCAGGCAGGAGACTATAGCCGCTGTTTCTGTTTTTTTAGCAGCAGAAATCTTTTTAAAAAAATCTACTGAAAATTTACAGCAAAACCCAAATATGAAGCAAAATGATACAAGGTTAATTTTTCCAAGGTTGACTGGGACACATCAATACTTGCCAAACCTCTCATACAGCCATAAAATCCCAGGAAAAGAGTTTGAAAACTACAGAGCTTAGTTATTTTCAATAAAATTTTCCAATTTGGAGATTTGCTTATTTTTCCAATTTGGAAATGCCATTTTTACGGGATTTATGGGATTTCAGATATTTATGGGCAATTTGCTCTAGGTCTCCCACTGGTTCATATTTTACTTACAACTGTAGGGAAGGCCACTTCTTCAAAGCACTTTTTGAAGCCTCCTGATGATACAGAACTGTGATAGAAGCTATAAAGGAAAATAGCCATGGCTTCCAGTTCCCTGGCATTAGAATTATAAATACTGAGAGGTCAAAGAGGAAATGGGCTTTGGACAAATTCTCATCTTGTACTTTTCAACCTTTTCTAACCTATGACTTCCTTCTGATAAACATAAAGATCTCATGAACTGAGAGTTCTTGATGTCATCCCACATTTTTGCTTTGATAAAAATTTTGTTCAACCTTTCTTTGTGTAATTTATCTAACAAAGACAATAGGTATTATATTTTCAAGTTCCACACAAAATTATATAATAACAGTGCATTATTTACTTGCTTTTTCTGAAACACACGTGTATGCCACCCCCAAAGAATGGAACCTTCTCCCTCCTTGCCACTGAGTATAACTGACCAAATCCTTCATCCTCATTTGTGCTTAAGCCTTGCTTTCTTCAGTTATGAAATGTGAGGCCTTAATACTGGAAGAGAGGTTGGGGCAGGGAGTTGGTGGGGACATAGGTGAAACCAGAGTAGCCTTGGGTTGATTATTGTTGAAACTGGGCAAATGGTCTATGGAGATTCTTTGGTGTTCTCTCCACTTCTGTATGTTTCAAAAATTCCCATAATAAAAAGGTTGAAATGAAGACGCTGTTATCTGCCTGTGGGTTAGAGTGGAGTGTTTCACCCAGCTGCAAACCTGGAAGCGTGTTGAACAGCATCTTCAGTTGCTGCAGCCGCTCCTGACCACAGTTTTCCTGCCTCCGCTCCCTGACTCTATCCATTTTGTTACAGCAGAGTATCTTACTGAGCCCCTCTGAGGACACCCAGGGAATTGCAGCAGTCCAGATCCCAAGTCAGAGGAAGCCCCTGACTCTGGGTCCCTTCACTCATCTCTTGACAGTAACCAGTGGAGCTGGTCCTGGCCACCGCAAGTCCTCTCTAGCCTGGGGTACAAAGGGTTAACACTCTGCCTCTGGAATGACTGGGTTTCTCTTTGGTCAGAGCTGTCTTTTAGGCTCATGCCTTCCTGGTGACTCAGTACAGACCAGCATGACCATGAGTCTGTGGTTCCCGAGTACAGGGGTAACTGACTTGCATTACCAAAAACAGACTGGTTTACACTTGACTTCTTCATCCAGGTTGAAACAACTCACCTGTGTCCTGAGTGGTGGGGAAAGGCTTCCATAACACTGGATGCCTCATGGACGGTCAATGCAGCCTCCAGGAAAAAATAAATCAGAAGCTGCTGCTAACTAAAGAATCTGTGGCATTCAAACGCAGGGAGGGGATTGTGGGGGTGCAGAGTGGGCGGGCAGGGCACCAAAAGGGCTGACATCCGAAAAATCCATCTGTGACAAAGTGGCTTCCAGCTAATTAAACAGAGAAAAACCTCTTTTAGGGAAGATAATCCTATTGGATCAACTTGCAAGATTTTTCCAGCCACCTTCTGCCTCTTGGAGCTTCAATTAAAAGCTATTTAGCAGATGGCAGTTTCTGAGTCACAATCTTAGACTCTGGCAACCACGTGAGCTGTCGTTTTCCCAGGGGGTCCTGGCCGCATATGGCCCTAGAAGAGGAGCGACCGTGCTTTCCTGGTGGGCAGTGGAGAGCCCTCTCCCATCTTAGCACTCAGATGGCAGGCATGTCGGTGCGTCCATCAAGGGCGATGAACAGGAGGGACTTTACTGCTAATTCTGGAATTTGGGGACTCTGGAAGGCATAACATAGCAAGGCTGGAAAGGAGCCTAAAAACACATTGTGTGTGTGCGTGTGTGTGTGTGTGCGTGTGTGTGTGTGTGTGTGTGCACGCGCGTGCTCAGTCGCTCAGTCGTGTCCAACTCTTTGTGACCCCAAGGACTGTAGCTGGCTGGTCTTCTCTGTCCGTGGAATTTTCCAGGCAAGAATGCTAGAGTGGGTTGCCATTTCCTGCTCTCAGGGATCTTCCTGCATCTCTTGCATCTCCTGAGCTGGCAGGCATATTCTCTACTGCTGCGCCACCTGGGAAGCCCACCCTGGAGATATCATCTGCCCTAACCCCTTCTTTTTATAGAATAGGGAAACTGAGGCTCAGAGAGGTGATGTGATTCGTCCAAAGTCACCTCGCAAGGGAAAATCAGAGTCAGAAATACATCTCAGTCTTGTTTACTATAGAAATGACTTCTCTGTTTATTTTAGGGACTTAATTCATTGCCTGCTCCTCTCCCAAGTTCCCCCCTTATACTCACGGGGCACCTCAGGGACATCTTCCCCATGATCTGACAATCTGGTCAGCAGAGAGGCTTGACAAGGTCACTGAGTCCCCCCTCCTGCTTCACTGCAGAAATCAGTGCTTTACTGCTCTCCTCCTCAAAGCTTCCCACTAAAGCTGAAGTCCCAGCTTCCCTTGAGTGCTGTCAAAGAGAAACACAGCCGGACACTGGTCAGAGGCAGCAAGACAGATTTCATTCAGTTCTACTGCAGTCGGGGAGAGAGCTCAGCTCCACTCTGCTGAAACGGACGACGGGAGCCCTTTAAACCCTGCGGCATGCTAAAGGGAAGTGACAGAGGATGTGATGGAGGGTGGGTGACGGTCAAGGCCACCTGTATTCTGTTGTTTTGTCTTTTTGTCCTGGGTCTCTGTTGCTGTGTGGGCTTTTCTCTTGTTGCAGCGGGCAGGGGCTACTCTTCACTGCACTGTGCGGGGTTCTCATTTGCGGCGGTTCTCTTATTGCGGAGCAGGGCTCTAGGGCACTTGGGATTCAGCAGTTGGGGCGCCTGGGCTCCAGAGCACAGGCTCAGTGCTTGTGGCACACAGGCTTAGTTGTTCTGTGGTGTGTGTGATCTTCTGGGACCAGGGATCAAATCTGTGTCTCCTGCATTGACAGGTGGATCCTTTACCACTGAGGCACCAGGGAAGCCCCCCACCTGTGTTCTCTATTGAAATTGGCCTCCCACCTCCCCCTACATTCCCCCTCCTCCCTTTGGAGGCTGGGAGATGGGGCTCTGCCCTTCTTGATGGTTACATTCCAAGTGATGGCTCCTAGGTCCTCAAAAAGAATACTGGCTTGTGGAAGATACATCACAGCAGGACAGAGAAGTAAATGCTCATAAGAAAAGAGAAGTCAGGGGCATATAATCAGGGTTTTGGAACAAACAGTAAATCCTTTTGGCAGTGCTGAGATTTCTATGAAATTAAAACAGGCTGGCTCCCTGGAAGGAAAGCTATGACAAACCAGATAGTGTATTAAAAAGCAGAGACATCACTTTGCCAACAAAGGTCTGGGTAGTCAAAGTTGTTGTTTTTCCAGTTGTCACGTATGGATGTGAGAGCTGGACCATAAAGAAGGCTGAGCACTGAAGAATTGATGCTTTCAAACTGTGGTGCTGGAGAAGACTCTTGAAAGTCCCAAGGACAGCAAGGAGGTCAAAACAATTAATCCTAAAGGAAGTCAACCCAGGATATTAATTGGAAGGACTGATGTTGAAGTCGAAGCTTCAATACTTTAGCCACCTGATGCGAAGAGGTGACTCAATGGAAGAGATCTTGATGCTGGGAAAGACTGAGGGCAGGAGGAGAAGGGGACGGCAGAGATTGAGATGGTTAGACAGCATCACTATCTATCTTCTCTCATCTATTCATGACTCAGTGATCATGAATCTGAGTAAATTGCAGGAGATGGTTGAAGGACAGAGGAGCCTGGCATGCTGCAGTCCACAGGGTCACAAAGAGTCCAGTGCAACTTAGCAACTGAGGAGCAACAATTTAAGGAGACTGGGACCATTGTCCTGGGGATGCAGACCTGAGGTGTGTGTGTTGTTCAAGTGTCTTAGTATACAGTATGGTCAAAATCGTTTGTGTCAAGAGCCTGCAGTTCTCATGGGCCAAAGATGAGGCCCAGTCAACAGTCAGAGGAGCTTGACTCAAGTTTGGTCAAAGAATAGTCTCTGTCAGTGCTGATGAGACTTCTGCTGCTCTGACAGTCAGGAAGTTGATTCAAATGTTTTCCCATGTAACCCGCTACAATTTAAGCTTATTTCTACCTGCTCTGTACTGTGGCTGGAAGTTGGTTCATGTTCTACTTGGAATGTCTCTTCTTATATTCAGTGTCAGACTTTTCCAGACTGGATTTTAAGTTTTCTGAAGATAAGATTCATGTATCACATTAAAAAAAAAATTCCATTGTACTTTGTAAGTAGCTGATTTGATAATTATTTTCTGATCAAAATCCCAGATCACATTCCACTTTCAATGGTACTCACCAACATTCTATATCCTATTTCTAGAACCACCTCTGTGGCTTTTCTCAACTCTTTCCAACTTGGGAGGCCAAAATCAGGCTCAGAAATTCATGTCTGTACACCTCACAAGCACGTTCTCTTTCCAGAAGGCCCTAGAGAATTAAATTATCCAGTTTTTGCTGCATATCTGCTATAGGCCAGACAGATGCTGCTCTGGGTGCTGAGAAGAGGTCAGCGGGTTATTGTATTCTCACATGCTATTAAGTAGACCAGCGCGAGAGAGTGAGCGGTAAGTCAGTGATTTCAGGACTCAGTGAGGTGCTCAGAGATAGAGGTGTGTGTGTGCTAGCTCCTCAGTCGTGTCTGACTCTTTATGACCCCATGGACTGTCGCCTGCCAGGCTCCTCTGTTCATGGAATTCTCCAGGCAAGAATACTGGAGTGGGCTGCCATTCCAGGCATCCCTAAATCCGTATGGATGGAAAATGGTCAGGAAAGTTCTCTCCAGAAGAGACAGTGTTTGCTTGGGCTGGCCTCCCTCAAAGCAGAGCCTGGGAGGGGAAATCTTGTACAAGTGACTTATTGAGAGAGATCTGAAGAAGCCTGTCAAGAAATGAGGGGAGTGAGATAGAACAAGAGACCAAGTTGGGTTCCTGCTGGAGTCTAGCTCTCATCCCAGGGGACTCTCCGGAGGGAGTGGGAATTACACCAGAGCTGTCTCTCAGCCAAAGAGGACAGACTTCTGTACTCTTACCTGCCGTCACTGGCTGGAAGCTGCATCCCAGGGCTAGGGTGCCTAGCCTCCCATATAATTCTATGGAAGAAACCCCTTTTGGCAGAGGGTGAATCTTGGGGAAGGATTTGGCTTTGAGCTGTTAGAAGCTAATGCTCATAGCCACTGGGGGACAGGGGTCTTGCTCAGCTAACAGGGATTCGGGGTGAGTGCCCCCAACCTCTAGCACAATGTCTGAACTGACTCTAGAGAGAGTACTAGTCAAAAGTAGTTACACGGGATGTATGGGAGGGGGGAGAGTAGGGTACTTCAGGGCAGAGTTACAAGGGGAAGAGAGAACACGATACATTTGCCAAGGACAGAGTTTCTGTGCGTCTTGGCTCCGGGTGCTATAACAAAATATGAAGTGGGTGGCTTACAAGTAACAGACATTTATTTCTGACAGTCCTGGAGGCGAGAAGTCCGAGATCAGGGGGCCAGCACGGTCAGGTGCTGATGAGAGACGTCTTCTGGGTCTCGGATTGCTGTTTCCTTGGAGTGTCCTCACATGGCAGAAAGGGGCCACGGGAGGAATCTGGGGTCCCTTATTTAAGGACACGAACCCGAATGGCCTTTCAGAGGCCCCTCCTCCCTGCCCCATCACCCAGGGGGGTGAATTTCAACTGGTGAATTCAGAGGAAGGGAACGTACCATCAGTCTGCTGCCCTGCAGATGGGATAGACAGAATCCTGGGCTTAAAAAAGAAAGGAGTGGGGCTTCCCTGGTGGTCCAGTGGCTAAGACTCCAAGCTCCCGATGCAGGAGGCCCTGGTACACCGCAACTAAAGATCCCACGTGCCGCAACTGAGTCCTGGCGCAGCCTAACACATAAAATATTTGTAAAAAAATGTAAAGGATGTGTGTGGCAGCAGTTAATCGCAGTGAGGGTAGGAGTCCTCCCCAGTTTGGTGACTCGTGTCCACCCTTCTGCCTCCTCAAAGGAGAATGGAGATGCTATCACTGGGGAAAATGAACCAGAGGGAGGGTGGAAGAGGGCTCTGGCCAGGACACACGGAAGGATGACCAGTTGGAGCTATGTGACGTGTGAGTCATTCCAACTCACAAGATTGTATGAGCTTCTCCCCCAGCAGTAGGAGATGTTTATAAAAGCCTTCTCAGGCTCCGTTCTTTGAACAGGCATTTGATTTATTCACCTGCAGTCAAACACCCAAGAAGCCCCAGCAGAGTCACTTGTTGCTGTGCAATTGTTTACCCAGCCTGTCGCTCTCGCGGGAGGCTGTGAGCTGGTCCTGGCCCCAAATCCATCTCCCTGAAGCCAAGCTGGTTGCTCAGGACCTTGAGTTCTGCCCGGTGATCACAAATTGATAAACTGGTGTTTCGTTCTGTTTTTCTCCTTTCCTGAGAAGTTATTTCCTTTTGAAAAGATGAGCACTATTGTAGCTTTCCCCTCACTGGGACCTCAGTCTGCCCCTTGGCCTCAAAAATAATAGCTGAGTGTTTTGCAATAACACTTGTCAACAACTCCTTACCTCTCCCACTTCACTGGCTTGAATATACCCATCTTCAAGCAACTCTTCCTCTGTGGAATTTAATTGGACAAACACCTTCCCACTTACAGGGGATGATGCTTGTTTTTGGTCTGTGATTGCTGTTAAATCTTCGATAAATGCATTAATGAAGTTGTATGAACCAAGAATCTACTCTGACCCTCTTAACAGTGTCGAAAGATTATCAAAGGCTTTTGTTGAGATGATCTGTGTGACTGCATACACACAAATGTGATTGGATGGTGGACATATGCAAAATTACAAAGCAACATCCAAGCTCCACAGATGTCCTGTGTAAGCTGCATGTCTTCCCCCACTTAACTGATTACCAAAATAACTGTGTATCCTCAGGAACTGTTCTGATTTTCATTCTCACCTTGGTGGCATTCCTCATGCATTTTTCAGGCTGTGGCATTCATTCATTCATTCCATAAATACACCTCAGAGCATCTGCTGTGTTGCAGCCACAATCAGGTGCTGGAAGTGACAATGAACAAAGTATTTAGGGTCCTGGCTCTCGTGGAATTTCACAGCTTTGGTAGAGAAGCAGATATTCAGTAAATCATTTAAAAATGTTTAATCACAGGAAAAAGAAAAAACGTAGAATCGCACTCGGGACGGTTTTAAGAACTAAAAATACAGTGGTGTTCTGATTACCTGTAGCTGCACAACAACCATCCCGACGCTCAGGCTTAGGGGCAATAGACTATGTGACTGATGTTGATGATCACTGGACAGGCGTCGGTCATCCAGCAGCTCTGGCTGGCATTGGCTGGGGTGGCGTAAAAGCTGGATGCTGGAATCATTTGAAGGAAACACCCCCTCCCCTGTCTCCGGGACCTCAGCTGTACGTGTCAGATGGAACACACCACACTGCCTCTCCACGCAGCTTGGGCTTCCCCAGGGTGTGTGCCCTGAGAGAGGGCAGGCGAGATGCTGAACCATCTGTGCAGTCACAACTTCCTGCACAACTTCAAGGGGAGGGGAGATAGTCCCCGGTCTCTTGATAAGGTTTCAGAACTGCATGTAGGATCAGAAATGCGGCCAGGGCAAGTTTTGGAACGTGTAATATCTCACAAGCGGCTATGAGAGAGCAAAGAGTTTATTAGAGGGATCCAGGATTTTTTAGGATGGGATCCGGAGGAGGTGGGAAGAAAGGGAGAGCATTCCAGGCAGTGGGTCCTGGCTCAGGAGGAGGGCAGCTCTAGGGGGAGCAGAATGAAAGGACGGCTGCAACAGAGTGAGCCTGCATGACGGAAAAGCGCCAGCAACGTGAACGTCATCCGTGGGCGCCCTCGAGGCGCTTCACCAGCCTGTACCTGGCATCCGGCTTGTCTGTCGCTGCACAAACCACCTCAAACTCCTTAGCGTAAGAGAGCATCGTCACTTGTTATTTTTTCTCTATAACCCACTGTCCAGAAAAAGGCATCCTTGAAAGTAGGTGCTTTTTCAGCTTGAATCAGGACTGTCCTTGCCAGACCAGGACATATGGTCCTTCCTGCTCCAACATCCATAGCCCTCTCCAGCTCCTTTGCCTTCCGACCATTCACTGTGTCATTTTCAAACACACGCTTATTGACATGTGGGCTTTAAAATGTTTTTTCTGTTTCTTGGTCATTTCTCACTTCTAGATCATAAATACTGTGTTAAGGTTGCTTTTTCCTGATGAGCCTGAAGCTTGATGGTTACGAATTTTGTCCCACAATATCTTTCATGCAAACTGAGGCAGCTTTTGGCCTGTGGAAATAACCACTCAGGATGCCTCTCTGTCAGACGAAAGAAACCCAAGTAATGGAAGATTTTGCTTCAAGAAATGCTTTTTAAAAAACCTCATTTTTTGGCTAAGTGATTTAAAAAAAAAAAAGAAAACAGGGATGACTCATCAGTTGAAATCAAATCCTTCATCCCAAAAAAGTGTTTTTATAAGAAGTGGGTGTTTTTTCTGTCCCTGAAGGCAGACGGCGTAATATTTGGTGCCTTCCTCTTCTGAGTAATATATTCCATCTCAGTGGAAAGTGACAGCTTCAGACTGGAGCCAATAACATTTTATTTTCGGAGTTGGGCGTGATACCCCCTTATGTGCCTTCAGCCCTGAGAAGAGTTCAGCCTGGACCATTCCACACAGGCCCCTTTGCCTCCCTTCCCTCCAGCCAACTGTTAACCTGTCTTTCTGAGGACCCTAGGTGCCTAGGGAGGGCGTATGGAAACAGCGCCAGATGTAAACAGCCCTGACTATCAACAAGCATGACGTTTACTGTCCAAGAGTCCACCCACCGCCCACCTTCCTCTCCCAACCTCAGTTCCCCACTCAGGAGCCTGTATTCCTTTTGCAGATCTCCACCAGAACGTCTTTTCTTTCCCAAGACTCTACAACTCTGTGTCCTTTACTGAAAGAAGGCGATGGGATTCATTTCTGAGCCATGAAAACAAACGTCCCATTCCACTCTGTCTGTCTTCTTGGAGGCTTCCACAAATACCTCCTTGCTAGAAGACAAAAAATGCAAAACGTGTATCCATCTCTTTTCCAGGTTGAAGCCCACAGGGAACTCGTACGAGCCCTGAACTATTGCTCCAGCATCAAGAATTAAAGGGTATTTAAATGAGATATTACATGAGGTGAAGACTAGGAGAACAGAGGGGAAAAGTTAAGAGAGCCACTTGGGGTGGAATAGCAGCACTAACAGCTGCTCAGACACAAGGCGGGCGGGACTTAGGGTGGCCAACGGTCCCAAGTGGCCTGGGCCATGGAAATTTTCAGCTTCCCAGTCCAGAAGGTTCCAGGAATACCAGGGTGAGTTCATCACCCAAACTGGAGTCCTCTTCCTTTGTTATCTTTATTTTTTTATTTTATTGAGGTATAGTTGACTTACAGTGTTGTGTTAATTTCTGCTGTACAGCAAAATGACTGCTTCTTTTATATATATATATATATATATATTCTCTTCTCAATAACATTCTCATTATTGTTTATCACAGGATATTGAGTATAGTTCCCTGTGATATACAACAGGTTGTTTCTGCATCCTATACATAATAGTTTGCACCTGCTAATCCCAAACTCCCAGTTCGTCCCTCCCCTCCCCCTTTGCTGGAGTCCACTTCCTTAATCAGAAGCTCTGCTGGGATAAGCCAGGTTCTGCTCTGGAACAGGAAGAGGAAGCAATGCCATGGTCAGGCTGGGGCCTGGAGGGGAAAGAACAAAGCCAGAGGAGCCGCCAGTCACTCAGGCTTCTTGGTTCGGGGACTAAGGGATGTTTGGGGTAAGAAAGTAGCCATGGTGGTGGTGAACAGCGTCACAGAGACTTATATAAGAGGGCTCACTGTCTATCTGTAGGCTCAAAAGGACCGAGGCAGAACTCCACTCCGTAAGGAAGGGATCACTTAAACTATAAGAGGAACAGGTTCAGCTGAGCTTTTAAGGTCCTCTCCAGGCAGCCTTGCAGCAGAACCCCTGGGGTTAGGGGTGGTCTGGCTTCTGGCCAAACCCTAGGGCTCTCCTCTGTCCCTCTTCCAGGCTCTGGGCCCTCCACTCCGCCCATTCCTGGTGGGAGGGCATTAGTTATTCAAACTTCCTTTTTTGTCTTCACCAGCCATCTGTGCATCTCACTGCTTCAGCTCCAGAGAGCAATCCAGCAGTACTGCCTGTTCTGAAATAGCTGGAGGGGACACTTAACATCACCGTGGACTCCCCTTTCCAGAAAAACAATGTCCGAAAGTCAGAAATAAGGCAAAAAAAAAAAAGATGCAAAACAGAATACATGCCTCAGGGGCATTAGACCTTCTAGAAGGATATAACTTTGATTGTTTATTCTTGATTCAATATTTTATAAGCCTTTAAAATTAGCTATTTATTTGTTAAAAACCATTAGGGTACAAATGGCTTTTATCCAGGAGTGGTGCAAATGATTTTTTTTCCTGTAGAGATAAAAATCATGTTCTGTTTATGGAGAAGATAACACGAAAGGTTGTAGCTTTATTGCCTTCAGGAAAAATAACCGGTTTTGTACCTAACTCAGTGACCTTACTCCCCATTTTTTCCTTTCACGAACCATGTATCAGATGATCTTACACACCTGGTTCTCTCATGAATGAGTTAAAATAAAACTTTGACACTTATACCTTAGATATTTATAGGAAAACTATACTTCCTTTTGCTTTTTTAACTTTTGTGTTTATACATTTTTTGCTTTTTTAACATTTTAAACATCCTTTCTACAGTCCCCTGCTCCTCCCACCCCCTCCCCCGTCTCTGTTTCTGATTCCCTTTGGACTCACCAGAATGCAGTTCCATGTCACAAGTCCTGGGCCTCCCTCAAGGGCTGTGGTAAGCACACCTTTGGGTATAAATGCTTTTAAAATGAATTGCTCAATTGCTATTATCTATAGCAGAATCTGGACACCAAGATGTCCAGCAATAGAAAATTATGGCACATCAACACTAAATATGGAGAAGGCAATGGCACCCCACTCCAGTACTCTTGCCTGGAGAATCCCATGGATGGAGAAGGCTGGTGGGCTGCAGTCCATGGGGTCACAGAGAGTCAGACATGACTGAGTGACTTCACTTTCACTTTTCACTTTCATGCATTGGAGAAGGAAATGGCAACCCACTCCAGTGTCCTTGCCTGGAGAACCCCAGGGACAGGGGAGCCTGGTGGGCTGCTGTCTATGGGGTCACACAGAGTCGGACACGACTGAAGCGACTTAGCAGCAGCAGCAGCAACACTAAATATCATGCAGCTATTAAGCGTAATCATTGTCAAGCCTATCGCAGCCACATGGAAATGCTCAAGTAAACTTGTGAGAAGATGGCTTCCCTGGTGACCCAGTGATAAAGAATCCACCTGCCAATGCAGGAGACGTGGGCTCGATCCCTGGTTGGAGAGCATCCCACATGCCGCGGAGCAACTAAGCCTGTGTGCCACAGCTATGGAACCTGCGCTCTGGAGCCCGCGAGCCATGACTACAGAGCCCGTGCGCCCTAGAGTCTGTGCTCTGAAACAAGAGAAGCCTCGCAAGGAAAGCCCATACACCGCTCCTAGAGAATCGCCCAGGCTTGCTACAGCTAAAGAAAGCCCGCGCGCGGCAGCGAGGACCCGGAGCAGTCAAACGTAAATAAATAAATAAAGTGTTAAGGGGAAAAGTATATAAAAAAGACGTTGTATAAAATATGAATTGGAAGGTGAGATAAGCATGAAAATATCTGTGAGGAGGGGCTATTAGGAAGCTTTTTTGTTTTTTTCTCAGTGTTTTTAACCATGGCTTTTGTCCTTACAATGAAAAAATGTAAGAAAGTTGAAAACCCAAGCAGGCAGAGCATTAACATTATATGATATTATTGATATGAAATGGATAGTTACCACCAACATGGTCACAGAACAATGGCTGGGAGATTTCATTGGGTGACTCTCCTAAAATCTCCCAAACTTACCCATTCTGTCACCCTTTCACCTCCAAACACTTAGGGAGCTCTGTGTGTGCATGCAAGTCGCTCAGTCGTGTCTGACTGTGACTCTATGTGCTGTAGCCCGCCAGGTTCCTCTGTCCGTGGGATTCTCCAGGCGAGAGGGCTGGAGTAGGTTGCCATGCCCTCCTCCAGGGGGTCTTCCCAACCCAGGGATCGAACCTGCATGTGGGTTCTAATTTACCACCAGCGCCACATGGGAAGCCCATGAACTCTGAGGTCACTTTAACTCCATCTGCTATATGACTGGGCAGGGAAAGGCAAGACCCAGGGCGTCAGATGAAACTTGGTGGGGCAGGACTTCTAAGCTTCCGAAGGCTTATAAGGGCATGCAAGACCACAACACTCAGACTCATGGACAGGTATCAGCAGCTCTGCTCACAGACTCCCCGAAGGCCTGCAGTCCCTTTGGAGGGCTGTCAAGACCCCGCTGCCCATCCCTGCCCTTGGCATGGTCACTGCTGCTAGCCCGCTGTTGACCTACTCAGATCCACCTTTGGGCCAGAGAAGGTGAGTGTGCGCCCTCTAGACCCCGAACTGGGACCCAGGCCCAATTCCCCTTTGTCCACCCTGCCTTCTTGCCACTTGCAGCTTCCACGCCTGGCCATGGAGAGGCTTCCCGGCCATGGACGTAGTGCTGGCTGTCCTTCAGAGCCCAGACATTCCCCCCGCCCTCTTGGAGGAAACCACAAAAACAAAGCAGGAGCCAGCTTTGTTCCGAGGGGAATGTTTTCACCCTGTTTCTGCTTCATGAAACTCTTTGGCCTATAACACAGGCAGTGAAGCATCCTGAGGCTCCCTGAGGTACCCGTGCTGCCAGCCCGATGACCTGCCAGCTCCAACCTCACTTGGAGTTGCTTTTATTTCTCTGGCAGCTTTTTGAAGTTGGCTCTCTTCTGCGTGTATGTATTTACAAACAGAGTTTTATGTTCCTCAAAAATCTCCTTTCTTTTGAGTCCCTGAGTCAGTCTTTGTTCAGTGAGTAACAGAGTCCTACTTTGTTTGATAGGTTGGTACATTCTTAGCCAATTTTCAAGCACAGATCGCGAACATAAGCTCCTAATGGGCAGGGACATACTTTACATTTTTAAATAGCTAACATAATGCCCTACACAAAATAAATATCTATTGGCAACCTGGAAACAATCCTAATGTTCATCATTAGGAGAGTGGATAAACAACTAATCTATTCATACAATGGAATACCATTTAGCAATAAAAAGGAACACTTCACTGATGCATACCACAGCGTGGATGAATCTCCAGAACATTACACTGAGAAAAAGCAGCCAGTTGCAAAGGAGCATGTACCATTTGATTCCATCTGTTTGAAGCTCTAGAACCAGCAATGCTAGTCAATGTGGATTGAATGCTTGTACCTCTCTCCCCATTGTTATGTTGAATCCATAGCCCTCAGAGTGTCTGTATTTGAGATGGGGCCTCTATGGAAGTGATTAGGTTAAATAAGATCATGAGAGAGGGACCCTGATCCTAGAAGATTCCTGTCCTTTTAAGGAGAGACACAGGAGGGCTCACTGTCCATCTGCCGGTACAAAGAGGAGGTCGTGTTAGGACACGGTGAGAAGGTAGCTGTCTGAATCAGCTGGAACCTTCCTCCCAGACTTCCAACCTCCATGGGAAAGTAACCATGAGAAAGTCAATTTCTGTTGTTTAAGCTACTCAGTCTATGGTATTTTATGAACACTATGGCAGCCCAAGCTAAGACAAGGTCAGAGCAGGGGTTGCTGCTGGGGGAGCTGGCATGACTGGAAAAGGACACACGGAAGCCTCTAGGGTGAAGCATACGCACTACATCCCAACTGGGCGGTGGTCACATGGATATTTACCTGGGTATATGCAAAAAAGGGTTGAGCTATACCCTTCCGACATATGTATTTTACTGTATGCAGATTGCAACTCGATAAAGAACTGAAAATTAAATCTGTTGGTAAGAATGATTATCTCTTCACTGTGACTCACAGCCTGCAACGGATCCATTTGGGATGAAGGTTTGACAAGCACCTGCCATGTACAGATTCTCACGGGGACAGCAAAGGGCGGTGGGTGGAGCAGCCCTGGCCCCTGGTTCCCAGGGAGGCGTTTCCACCTCCTGAGTCCACGCCTGGAAGTCCTCAAGTCACGGCCGCTGAGCCAAATCAGACCGAATGCTGACGGTTCGGTAAGAGATGTTTTGACACCTGGGAAGCCATGTTAACCAGTCATGCTTCCATGGAGGCAGCTGTTGCCTGGTTCCTTTGAGAACCAGCCCTGCCCAGAGCTGCTCAGACGCTGGCAAATTCCACCAGGGAAAGCAAAAGGGAAATAGGAAAGCCGATGCAGAAAGTCTTAATGAGATATGAAACTGTGCAATTCTGACCTTGAAGACTACTTCTTCGCAAGCAAAAGAAGCTGGAAAACAGTTAACGCCCACACTCCAGCGGTTGGCTTTTCTGTGATGTGCGGCAATAATGGGGCTTTTAGCACCCTGGAATAGAACTGAGAAATGCCTCGCCGGGGGCTCCCACGCCCTTCTCTCCTGACTTTGGCAATGCTGACGAGATGCAGTCAGCCCCCAGCGCAGAGCACCATAAACAGGGGAAAAATCGAGGTGGTCCTCCCCAGGGATCCCAGGCACTTTGCCATTAAAAAACATTCTTTTTGAAAATCACTGACATTCTAGGACAGGTAAACTTGTGACATACCTGCCACCCATCTTCCATCCTGAGCCTTAGCAGATGTTCTAAGTTGATCATAGCACGTTTCATCACTCGGCCCAGTTCTAGAATCAGCCATATGCTAGAGCCAGCTGGCACCACCTCATGACACCCGATGGTTAAACCTCAGGAATCTTGGGACTTCCCTGGCTGTCCAGTAGTTAAGACTCCAAGCCTCCAATGCAGGGGGCATGGTTTCAATCCCTGATTAGGGAACTAAAATCCCCATGCCACATGGCATGACCAGAACGTTAAAAATAATTCAGGAACTGGAAGCAACCTAGATGCCCATTGACAGATGAATGGATAAAGAAGTTGTGGTACATATACACAATGGAATATTACTCAGCCATAAAAAGGAATGCATTTGAATCAGTTCTGAGGTGGATGGACCTAGAACCTATTATACAGAGTGAAGTGAGTCAGAAAGAGAAAGATAAATATTGTATTCTAACACACATATACAGAATCTAGAAAAATGGTTTGGAAGAATTTACTTACAGGGCAGCAATGGAGAAACAGGCATACAGAATAGAATTATGGACATGGGGAGAGGGGAGGAAAGGGTGAGATGTATGGAAAGAGTAACATGGAAACTTATATTACCATATGTAAAATAGATAGCCAATGGGAATTTGCTGTCTGGCTCAGGAAACTCAAACAGGGGCTGTGTATCAACCTAGTGGGGTGGATGGGGAGGAAGATGGGAGGGAGGTTCAAAAGGGAGGGAATATATGTCTACCTGTGGCTGATTCAGGTTGAGGTTTGACAAAAAACAACAAAATTCGTAAAGCAATTATCCTTCAATAAAAAATAAATTAAAAAATAATAATTCAGGAATCTTGACAGCTGTTTGTTAAGCATATTCATTATTAAAACTAAATGATATAAGTTAATACTTGAATTACATTAAAAGAAAAAGTAATGGATCCTCAAAATTCATCCTTTTATTAATTGTCTTATCACCTTTTATGACTATCTACGTGCCTGAGGTTATTCACAAATACGGTATCTGGAAATGCTGCATAATGGTGTGCTACTGGGTATCTCTTCCCAACTCCGTGTTGACAGATACAGCATTAGCTTCAAATATGTCACCATGACAGTATTTACATCCCAGAAACCAGTAAATCCAAGAAGTCAAGGCATCCTCCCCACTCCCCTGGTGAGAGACGTTTTTAAACATCGACCAGCACACCATCACCGGATGTCAACATCAGAAAATGAGAGAGCCCAGAGGAGGCAGACTGTGCCAGGCAAATTCCTTTCTGCCTATAATAGGGGGAGAAGTGCTGGTCAGCATGCCTTTCCTCTGGCATGCAAAGACACAACTCTAAGCACTCACAGAGGAAACAGGAAGAAAGAGACGGAGAGACCGCCTGGATCCAGCCATGCCCGAAGCCAGGAAGACCTGCTGCATGGATTTTACTCTTGTGAGACTTGCCTAGGGGCATCATTTTCTCCATCTGACGAAGACATCAGGAGGACTCACAGGTCAGCCCAGGAGGGGACAGGTGACTCTTTGCCCTGGAGTCTTCCATGCGAGTGCCAGAAGGAGTCCTCTGAGGACCATGGGCTGAGGTCAGGCAAACGCAGGAGCAAACAAGGGGTGGAGCAGCTGGAGAGGCTGGTCAGGAGGGGGGCGTCTGGGAAGCCCTGAGACCCAAGAGGGGTGCAGGCAGGGGTGTGAGGCTCCAGAAAGAACGGATCTGGGGTTTCTTGCTGGGAAGTGTGGCCTGGCTGCAAAGGGTAGTAGAGGCTGAAACGTGGGCGGAGAGTAGGTCCAGGCCTCAGAGAACTTGCTCACAGGGATGGCGACATAGAGACCTTTTTCATAATTTCAGGCAGTGATCACACAAGAGGGATAAGTTGCCATAGCCAGGGCCAAGTGAGGGCACTGTGGATCAGGGTGGGGGCCTCAAAGTTGGCCTGAGTCAGTGGCTCCAGCAGGTGCTTACCTCCCACAGCGGCTGCCCTTTCTTATCCCCCTTTATTTATTTTAACTTAAAATCCCGCTCTAAAATACTGGAGCCTAGTCTTCACCATGCAGCAGAATCACCCAGGTACCCCTCCTAAAAGGCAGACTTGGGGGCTGTGCCCCTAGGAAATTCCATTGAGAGGTTCCGAAACTAGGCCAGGAATCTCAGGTTGTGAGTCCCTCGGGGAAGATTTCCCATTTTATTGTCAGTTTTCGCCTCTGGCAAAAGCAGCAAGAGCCAATCGGGGCAGGCAGGACTGGTCACAGAATTTGCAGAGTCCAGCATAAAGGGAAATTGCAGGGCCCCTTGTTCCAAAGTTATTAAGGATTTCAAGACTGCAGAACATTTAACCAGGCACAGACCCATCCAAGCAGGTGACTGCCCCCAGGAAGCCCTGCTAGCCGGGCCCTGTCTGCCTGTGGGGCTCCTGTGTCATCTCAGTATTTGTGTTAGCGACCAGGATTCTTGGTCTCCTAACTCAGTAGAAATTAATATGAGGCTGGACTGGAATTCAGGCAAGGCTTTGCTGGGGCCGCAGTGGGGGGAGCGAGAACAGTAAACAATATCCTTGTTCGATCGCTCCCCACGCAGGGATGAACTGGTTCCCTATACAGGGTGAAGGCCGAGGTGTGTGCAGGGGGTGGGCAGGACGGGTGGCTCAGTGGTCAGCTCACCCCTTGGTGGTGCCAAGTGCAGGGGGCACGCACATGCCCTGCTCTTGCCCCTGACTTCCTGTTTCTGCTCCCAGCCCTTCAGAAGTGGCAGTTGTGTGTTGGTGTCTTCTTCACGCTGCTGCTGCAGCTTGGTCTGCATTTCAGCCATGTCCGCCTCTGCGACCTTACGGACTGCAGCCCGCCAGGCTCCGCTATCCGTGGGATTTCCCAGGCATCCCCCAATGGTGTATACACACTGTTATTATTAGTCCCTTATCCTTTCTGTTTTGCTGCTAGAGGAGACATTCATCTAAGTACAAGCACTACAGCAAAGGGCCCAGGGCCCAGGGCCCAGTCGGTCTCATCTGTACTCCAGGGGTTGCCCACCTGCCTTTCAAGGACAGTGGCTCCAGGCAAAAGGCAGTGAGTCTTGAAACCCAGTGTCTTGACTTTGGAGGAAAGCCGTGGTCCTCCAGGGTTGGACAGAGCAGCTCTTCAGACTTGGGGAAGTTCCACTTCCTCCCAGGCCCCTGAGGCTCCAGAGCTATGGCTGGGTCACTGCTGGAATCTGGAACAAACACAGAAATGTCTCAGGGAGATGGGAACAAGGCGGGGAGAGGACCCTGCATCTGAGAGCCCAACTAGAAAGGAAGCTGCAGATAAACATCCACAGGGGGTCAAAGCCTGCTGAGCCTCGGGCCCGACTCTTGTTGGCCGGGTCACTCTTTCCACTCTCTGATCCTGTACTGAGAAGACACCAAAGCATTGGGGTGACCAACGCATCCCAGTTTGCTTGGGACGTCCCTCGATTCAGCAACAAGAGCCCTGAGCACTGTTCACTGGGTTAGCCTGGGTGAACCAGGAAGGATGGCTAGTCAGCCTCCAGAATTGCGAGTCGCAGGGCCCTGTGTGCAAGGGTTCAGGGACTCCTGTGGGCAGGGGTCCTCCGAGACTCACTGGCTGAGTTCCCGCGATCTGATGCAGCAGCTCAACAGCCTCGCTGGCGGCAGCTGCACTTTTCCTCCGTGTTCACAGGACCTCCTGTCACTCACAATCAGATTCAGCACAGCTTACTAGTGTGGCTGTGGCCAGTGATTTATTGCTCTTGGTTTTTCCTCCCCAAAACCTCATGCTCTGAGCAGTGGTCCCCGTCTCTGGGGACATATGAGAATTCCCCTATGGGGATTCCCCTAGGTCATTCTGACCCACCGCCAGGGTTAAAGCCCTGAAGCTCTAGGACCTAGAACACCAGGCACGTGATTTCCCCTTTGTCCAAAACAGTTTATATATATGTATATATATATATATTTTTTTTTTTCAGGAAAATCTTGGCTCTGCTCAGGGTCTCCTTCAGCTCACCTTTCTGCAGCTGTGAAAGGGCCTCCACTCAGGCATAGTTCTGGTTTAAGCAATTCTTTTTTTAACCAAAAAAGTCAGTCCTAGATTACATTTTCTTGATAGTCAAACATTTGGCACTGTCCCTATGATCAATGCAGACGTCTTATCTCCAGGTATTTACTTGCCTCTTAAAGATGAAATCCTGAACTCCAGGTTTAATGACAATGACCAGGAGGATCTATTGATTGTCCAGCTGGAACACTTTTATTCTAAGGATACAGTGAATTTGATGACCAACCCTGTTCCCTTCTTTACACTGGCTACTGGGAAGCTCAGAGAGTTTCACTTTTGCAATTGCCTACATGCTTTGTAAGTTAAGTTTACTTTTGGTTTTATCTTGCTCCCTAAGCTTATTTTTTTCTCTGTCCTTATCTATTTATTCTGTCCTGTTGAATTGAATGCACACACAAGCCACCACAAATCCTTTCAAAAGCAGAGACTAATATATAAATAAAGTACAAATGGTAATTGCTATGATTAGGAAACTTAATGAAACTATGAGTCATGCCATGTGGGGCCACCCAAGACGGACAGGTCATGGTGGAGAGTTCTGACAAAACGTGGTCCACTGGAGAAGGGAATGGCAAACCACTTCAGTATTCTTGCCTTGAGAACCCCATGAACAGTATGAAAAGGCAAAAAGGTAGGACACTGAAAGATGAACTCCCCAGGTCAGTAGGTGCCCAATATGCTACTGGTGATCAGCGGAGAAATAACTCCAGAAAGAATGAAGACATGGAGCCAAAGCAAAAACAAGGCCCAGTTGTGGATGTGACTGGTGGTGGAAGTAAAGTCTGACGCTATAAAGAGCAATATTGCATAGGAACCCAGAATGTTAGGTCCATGAATCAAGTTAAATTAGAAGTGGTCAAGCAGGAGATGGCAAGAGTGAACGTCGACATTTTAGGAATCAGTGAACTAAAATGGACTGGAATGGGTGAATTTAACTCAGATAACCATTATATCTACTACTGTGGGCAAGAACGGAGAAGGCGATGGCACCCCAGTCCAGTACTCTTGCCTGGAAAATCCATGGACAAAGGACCCTGGTGGGCCGCAGTCCATGGGGTCGCTAAGAGTCGGACACGACTGAGCGACTTCACTTTCACTTTTCACTTTCATGCATTGAAAAAGGAAATGGCAACCCACTCCAGTGTTCTTGCCTGGCGAACCCCAGGGATGGGGAAGCCTGGTGGGTTGCCATCTCTGGGGTCGCACAGAGTCGGACACGACTGAAGCGACTTAGCAGCAGCAGCAGCAGTGGGCAAGAATCTCTTAGAAGAAATGCAGTACCCTCATAGTCAACAAAAGAGTCTGAAATGCAGTACTTGGGTGCAATCTCAAAAATGACAGAATGATCTCTGTTTGTTTCCAAGGCAAACTATTCAATACCACAGAAATCCAAGTCTATGCCCCGACCAGTAATGTTGAAGAAGCTAAAGTTGAAGGGTTCTATGAAAGCCTACAAGATCTTCTAGAACTAACACCAAAAACAGATGTCCTTTTCATTATAGGGGACTGGAATGCAAAAGTAGGAAGTCAAGAGATCCTGGAGTAACAGACAGATTTGGCCTTAGAGTACAAAACGAAGCAGGGCAAATGGTAACAGAGTTTTGCCAAGAGAGCGCACGGGTCATGGCAAACACCCTCTTCCAACAACACGAGAGATGACTCTACACATGGACATCACCTGATGGACAATACTGAAGTCAGATTGATTATACTCTTTGCAGCCAAAGATGGAGAAGCTCTATACAGTCAGTAAAAACAAGACTGGGGGCTGACTGTGGCTCAGATCATGGACTCTTTATTGCCAAATTCAGACTGAAATTGAAGAAAGTAGGGAAAACCACTAGACCATTCAGGTATGACCTAAATCAAATCCCTTATGATTATGCAGTGGAAGTGTGAAATAGATTTAAGGGACTAGATCTGATAGATAGAGTGCCTGATGAACTATGGATGGAGGTTTGTGACATTGTACAGGAGGTAGTGATTAAGACCTTCCCCAAGAAAAAGAAATGCAAAAAAGCAAAATGGCTGTCTGAGGTGGCCTTCTAAATAGCTGAGAAAAGAAAAGAAGCTAAAGGCAAAGGAGAAAAGGAAAGATGATATACCCATCTGAATGCAGAGTTCCAAAGAATAGCAAGGAGAGATAAGAAAGCCTTCCTCAGCGATCAATGCAAAGAAATAGAGGAAAACGATAGAATAGTAAAGACTAAAGTTCTCTTCAAGAAAATTGGAGATACCAAGGGAACATTTCATGCAATGATGGGCACAATAAAGGACAGAAAAGGTATGGACCTAACAGAAGCTGAAGCTACTAAGAAGAGGTGGCAAGAACACACAGAATAACTATACAAAAAAAGATCTTCATGACCCAGATAACCATGATATCCAGATAACCAGATAACTCACTTAGAGCCAGACATCCTGGAATGTGAAGTCAAGTGGGTCTTAGGAAGCATCACTATGAACAAAGCTAGTGGAGGTGATGGAATTCCAGTTGAGCTATTTCCAGTCCTAAAAGATGATGCTGTGAAAGTGTTGCACTCAACATGCCAGCAAATTTGGAAAACTCAGCAATGGCCACAGGATTGGAAAAGGTCAGTTTTCATTCCAATTCTGAAGAAAGGCAATGCCAAAGAATGTTCAAACTACTGCACAATTGCACTCATCTCACATGCTAGCAAAATAATGCTAAAAATTCTTCAAGCCAGGCTTCAACAGTACGTGAACTGTCAACTTCCAGATGTTCCAGCTGGATTTAGAAAAGGCAGAGGACCCAGTAATCAAATTGCCAACATCCACTGGATCATAGAAAAAGCAAGAGAATTCCAGAAAAATATCTACTTCTGCTTCATTGATTACACCAAAGCCTTTGACTGTGTGAATCACAACCAACTGTGGAAAATTCTTCAAGAGATAGGAATACCAGACCACCTGATCTGCCTCCTCAGAAATCTGTATGCAGGTCAGGAAACAACAGTTAGAAATGGACATGAAACAACAGACTGGTTCCAAATTGGGGAAGGAGTACGTCAAGGCTGTATATTGTCACCCTGCTTATTTAACTTAAATGCAGAGTACATTATGCGAAATGCTGGGCTGGATGAAGCACAAGCTGGAATCAAGATTGCCGGGAGAAATATCAATAACCTCAGATATACAGATGACACAACCCTTAAAGAAGAAAGTGAAGAGGAATTAAAGACCTTCTTGATGCAAATGAAAAGAGAGAGTGAAAAAGTTGGCTTAAAACTCAACATTCAAACAACTAAGATCATGGCATCTGGTCCCATTACTTCATGGCAAATAGATGGGGAAACAATGGAAACAGTAAGAGACTTTATTTTCTTGGGCTCCAAAATCACTGCAGATGGTGATTGCAGCCATGAAATTAAAAGACGATTGCTCCTTGGAAGAAAAGTTGTGACCACCATAGACAGTGTATTAAAAAGCAGAGACATTACTTTGCTGACAAAGGTCCATCTAGTCAAAGCTATGGTTTCTCCAGTAGTCATGTATGGATGTGAGAGTTGGACTATAAAGAAAGCTGAGGGCCAAAAATTGATGCTTTTGAACTGTGGTGTTGGAGAAGACTCTTGAGAGTCCCTTGGACTGCAAGGAGATCCAACCAGTCTAACCTAAAGGAGATCAGTCCTGAATATTCATTGGAAGGACTGATGCTAAAGCTGAATCTCCAATACTTTGGCCACCTGATGCGAAGAGCTGACTCATTAGAAGAGACCCTGATGCTGGGAAAGATTGAAGGCAGGAGGAGAAGGGGACAAAAGGAGATGAGATGGTTGGATGGCATCACCTACTTGATGGACATGAGTTTGAGTAAGCGCCAGGAGTTGGTGATGAATAGGGAAGCCTGGTGTGATGCCATGTGTGAGGTCGCAAAGAGTTGGACATGACTGAGTGTCTGAACTGACTGATTATGAGGAAGGGAAAGAGCCCAAAAAATACAGGAGACTCTACATAGCAGATCCTGCAGACTCTCATGATGCAAGGTTTCCAGTTTTGGGTGAATACTTCTGCCCCACCCCATCTCATACAAAATAAAAAATTAATACTCAAATGCCCGACCCAGGGAACTCACTTCAGCTTTCTCTATGAAACTGTTTCCTAGCCTCTCCACACAGTCCGAGCTGAGTAACTAACAAATGTCTTCAATAGCACATTTATCCTTCCCGGTCAAGAGCACAATTATCTTGATTGGTTGACAAGCTCGAGTCTGTGCTCTCCAGGGGTGATGTCACTGCTGGGTGGGAGTGCTACCAGAGTCAGTTGTTATAATTAATTTACTTACTTAGTTGCTGAGGGGGCCTTTTGCAATAATATGCAAATGTCATTTAAAACTTACAGCAATATTTTGAGCCAAGAGCACAGCCTTTTTTAACAGGAATGCAGGGAAGCCTTAAACACCTGAAGTTAAGCTCTTTGTGGCTGATGACTTGGTTCTCAGCATGGTTATATTTGTATCAGAAAGTTGGTTATTCCAGGAATGCTTTTGCTCAGAAAGCAGGGAGGCTGGGTAGGATATCAAAGATTTCTTCACTTTCTTCCAGCTGTGTGACTATTGGGAGATTCTGTTTAAATGGCTCAGGCACAATCTCCATTTTATAACGCATGTCCAATTTCCATCATAGACTCTTAGTGCTGAAAATCTCTGCTGCTGCTGCTAAGTCGTTTCAGTCGTGTCGGACTCTGTGTGACTCCATAGATGGCAGCCCACCAGGATTCCCCGTCCCCGGGATCCTCCAGGCAAGAACACTGGAGTGGGTTGCCATTTCCTTCTCCAATGCATGAAAGTGAAAAGTGAAAGTGAAGTCGCTCAGTCGTGTCTGACTCCTAGTGACCCCATGGACTGCAGCCTACCAGGCTCCTCCGTCCATGGGATTTTCCAGGCAAGAGTACTGGAGTGGGTTGCCATTGGCTTCTCTGGGGAATGTTTAATCCAGCCCTTCCTTCCATGAATACATAGAAATTTGTCCAGGTTCACACAGAGAATAAGCCGCAGACTTTGGATTACAATTCAATCTCCATCACACCTGTGGCCAACCCAGAACCATGCACACTGAATTCAGTCTTAAGGGGCAAGGGAGGGATAAATTAGGGGTTTGGGATCAAAATATACACTCTGGTATATATAAAATAGATCATCAAAAAGGACCTAGAGTATGGCACAGGGAACTATACTCAATGTTTTATGATAACCTATAACGGAAGTGCATGTAAAAAAGGAATATATTTACATATATATGTATAATTGAAGAGCTTTGATGTACATCTGAAACTAACACAATTTTAAATCAATCATACTTCAATAAGCATTAAACAAAAAAAATACTAAAAAGTGTAGTTCTAACTTAAGACAAACTTTCACAGACTTCCTCCAAGCCCTTTCCAACCTCCTCAATGCATTCATTCAAGGGGTGTTCACAATGACGTCCATCCTCCAAGCATTGCAGAGTTGACCGAGGCATCTATGCCCCAAACCATCTGAATGAACAGCCTTCTGAACACATAAAGGAACACAAGTCCTAACGGAAAGTCCCGCAGGCAGTGAGAACTCTCTGTTTGGGAATCCAGCCCCGCCGCCTCTCTATGGGCAGCCGAGACCTGCATTTCTGTCTGCCCCATTCTTGCGTATTAGCAGAACACTTCTGTCAAGAGCGGTCTGCAGCTTGGTACACATACTCTCTCTCGAGCATCATCTCATTTGCTAAAGCCTCCTTTAGAGACAGTCTCACCCCTGTAAATTGGGACACAGTGCAAGGCACATCCACGGGGTGAAATCCAGCTGCACCTGAGGAACGGCTGTCCCTGTGGTCTCCCCCACCCACGTGTCCTACCCTGGGCCACCATCCCCTGCCAGGTCTTGGATAGTGTTTGGGGAGAGTTGGGTGCTGAACTGATGGCATCTGGATCATATCAGATTTTCAAATGTCAGACTAAACGTATTTTCTGGTCTTTTCCCGAGGGCTAAGATTGGACTGCTCATAAATTTGTCTCCTCTCTCTCTGCATGGATTTTACACTGTAGATTTCACAGATCAGCTGTTTCCAATGCCTTCCTATCTCAAATGGCAGATAAAAATGGAAAAGCTGAGGCTCAGCCAGGACGCCAAGAAGACACGAGCTGCGGGCGTGCGACCCCTTGTTTGGGTGTTCAAGACGACAGTAATGCTGCCTGGAGTTTACTTCACATAGCCACCCTGCTGTCTCCAGCTCTGATCCAGCCTACAGAAGGGAGAGAGAAGCTTTAAAAAAAATGATAATAAACAATGAGGTCACAGCCCAGAACATCCCAGCCTTCCTGGACCCAGCCAAACAAAAACAATCTTAGTGGCAACAGAAGCCGTGTGGGTCCTTTGAGTCAAGGGATCATGGCTGGTAGAGCCAAGCAGGATGAAACTCACAACTAGGGGAGTTCACTTAAGAATCATGGCTTAGAACTGAAGAATCTCAACACCAGTCCCAGACAGTCTTCTATCCTAGGTTCTAAACTCTAGCAACTCAAGCGGTGTCTAGCACACAGCAAGCAGTCAATAACCCACAACTACCTACTCTGCTGGGCTGTGATTCCAGAGCCCAGCACAGCACTTGGAACATCGTAAGTATTCAATAATTGTTGACAGACTGATTACATTCATAGAAAATAACTGAGTGTTCAGACTCACTGAAGGAAAGAAAGAAGGGAGGAAGGCAGGAAGGGAGAAAGGAAAGGAGGGAAGGATATTATTAAATCTCTGCCTAAAGCTAACAAGTCAAAAAGTTGGACTCCGTTTCTCACAAGTCAATCCCTTCAGCTGTTGGACACTTTGCTCTCAACATTATAAAGTCCTCCCATCGATGGAGCCAAAATCTGCCATGTTGTAACTCCCTCTTGGCAGGTCTAGTTTTCTCATCTATGTCTTCCTGGCTCTTTCCAGAGGGTCCTTCCCAGAAGGAAGCAGACCTTCTGCATTCTCTATCTGTAAGTGTTGGAAGCTAGCAGGAAACCACAGGGTTTTTAGCCGCAGAATCACAGGAAGGGAGAGTCTGAAGAAATCAACAAGTCTGTTTCGTCTAAGAATTCATTTGCTCTGGTTTCCCCAGGCATCTGTGGAATGATGTCTTTAAAAAGACCTAGGTCTGCCATCCTTGTTACCAATGCCAAGAGCAAGCCTTCCTATACCAAGATGGCGGCCACAGAGCAATGAGGCCCATGGACGCTTTGGTGACCTCATCACGTGTCAATTAGGCTGACCCACATTTCCCAGACTGATCTTTCTTGCATGTTTTCAGCAAGGTTGGTTACACTGTTTGCCTCAGTTCAGATAACAGAAAGGGTTCCCTAGACTCCACAGAATATACTCGTGTTCAATTCAGTTCAGTTCAGTTCAGTCGCTCAGTCGTGTCTGACTCTCTGCGACCCCATGGACTGCAGCACACCAGGCCTCCCTGTCCATCACCAACCTCTGGAGCTTGCTCACACTCATGCCCATTGAGTCGGTGATGCCATCCAACCATCTCATCCTCTGTCCTCCCCTTCTCCTCCTGCCTCATGTTAAGGCTTTTATTTAAAGCCAGAAGATCCAGTGCAAGGAAAGAAAGAGAGCGCAGGGCAAAAGCATAGCCCTGAGACACAGGATCTGTACACTGGGGCCCAGCCTTTGTCCACATGGACTGCACTGAATCTCTGGATTGAACTGCCGAGACCTGTGTGAGGAAACTTGGCTTCAGGAGAACTCACTGAAAGGGGCCGGGGGCCATGCCAGCCAGGCTTCTCAAAACTGGTAAGGCCGTTGCAATCCACCAGCAAAGAAGAGATCCCTGAGGCTTGCCAGGAGAGTTTCAGACCTCAGACAGGGCATCACACACCTCATTGCCTTCACCTTGGTCATAAGTCAAAAACCAGACGTTCAGTGTCCCCAGAAGTGAAGGCAGGGCTGTTCCGATCTCTCCGCAGCAGGGCACAGGGGAGATTTTTGGACAGAAGGGAAGAAGCAGGCATGTAGGACGTGCAAGTTGTTACTGATCTGCTGACTCATCTGCCCAAAGTGGTAGGATTTTCCCTGACTCCTCCCTCAGCACCTCTGCTCTGATTTCTGGGCCAGGAGTCGGCGTTTAGATTCATGACAAAGGGCCCGGCTTCTGCAGGATACCCATACCGCCCACATAGAGACAGCAGACGTCAGTGCCTCTGCATGGGGGTCCAGCCCATGCTTATGGGTTCCAGCCTGTTCTTGATTTCCCCCCGCTCAGTATCATCTTTCCTTCATAGCTGCCTGTCCTGACTTCAAGCTTCAGCATCAGATGTGAAGACAGCAGCCTTGCGGAGACCACTTGCAGCCCCTGCAACTATGTGAGGTCATATCTGAGACAAATCCTGCATCTCCTGTTTTTGCCTCTCAGTGGATCTGTTTGTCCGGCTGACTCCTGACCACTGGCTGATGGGTGCTCTGCTGTCCCCTGGGAGCACAGTCCTCGTCCTCCCCTCTCCCTCTGTGTTGCAGGAAAATGCCACGTGGAGGCCAATTCCCTGGACTCTGCTTCCACACACAGGACCACTCGACTTGCGAGCACCTCTGACGATCTCTGGTCGGCGTGCAGGTGGGAGGCTGGGGGTGCAGCCCTGTTCTCAGGGATGGAGGAGGCTGACTGTCTATGCAGACGAGCAGGTCCCAGGCGAAGAGCCCAGGAAGCTCAGCTAATTTCTCACAAGAGGAAAAATGCCAGTGACAAGAAATGGCTGGAGAACTCCACTAGCCACAGGGAGTGGAGATCCTTAGGTCTCTCAGAAGCCTCAAGGCAGGAGAGCAAGATGAGCCCACAGCACAGACAGGAGGGCGCCTCGCCACATGGGTGTCGGGACAGACGCCTAGCCCACTGCATCCCAGGAGGCTCGGCGTGCGAGGGAGATGATGACACGCTTTCTCCAGGCCCACACCCAGCGGTTGGGATCTCGGGCACCTTCCACCCGAGAGGCTGCAGACCTTGGGGCTGCAGCTGGCCTGCTGCCATGTTTCGTTCGGCCTTAACAGTACAGTTAGAAGTTTTTTAATTCGTTGCCAGTTTTTACTAATTTGTGATTTCACATTTAAAAAAAAATCTGCATTTCCCACTTTTCTTGAAAAAAATCAGGAGATTTGGCAAGTCTAGTTCCTATCTTTCAGCATGGCAAAAATTGGCCATAGCTGAGAAACAGCTGTTCTTGTTAGACAGGGAGAGATACTCCTGGCTTCTGTGGCCTCTCTCAACCTACTGCCCTGGCTTATGTGACCTGCCCGCTCCTGGGGGCCCCTGAGTTCACAGGCCCCCGCCCTTCCATCTGCAGCCCACCCCCACCGTAGGGGGCACCCCAGTTGCCAGCGTCCGCACCTCTATGCCTGAGGATGGTCTTTGGGGGTCAGTGCCTCTGTTTGCTCCCCAGCAGGCTGTGAGTGCCCCTCCGCAGCTGTCCTCCGCTGACAGGGTTGGTGCATACACACCCCAGCTCCCCCTTCCTTGGCTGCCATCACTCTGAGGCAGGCTGCCCTCTGACCCCCAGATATCCCCCAAGATGTTATGCCCCAGGTACCCACAGTAGTAGCTGCCCTGATTACATGCCCTTCAAAGCCTGCCCACCTTCCCTCTCTTCCCCTCTCCCCTCCCTGAATAAACCATCTGTTCAGTTTTTTTTGTGCAGTAAGGAGACCTCATATGAGTGTTGTTCTACCAAGCTGCTGTGAATCCTGGCTTAGAGAATACAGAACCACTCACTGCTCTCTGGCCTTCTGGTCAACCAATAAATACATAACTTTGCCTTAACATACTTATGTTCAAAGACATCTTATTTAATATATATTGTGGATTCATGAACATTAAACCCACTGGAGCTCGCGCGGGAATGAAGCTGACCTGACTCTTGCGTCTCCCCCATAAGGCTCATCGCGGCCTTCTGAGCTTAGGACGCTGGCAGCGCTTCAGGACTAGGCTTGGGGCCATTTTAAACAGCAAAATCGCCAACACAAAACACGAAAAGGCGTAAACACAGCACTAAATAGAAAAAGTCAACATTTGCGCCATTCTGTGCGTGTCTGCAAATGATTCTGAGGTTACAGATCAACTGCAGCAAGTAGGCAAAATCACAAAAACAAAATCCATCAGAACACCCCCGCGCCCGCTTCTAGGGGACCCCGAATGAAGACATCTCAGAGGTATTTTCCTCCTCAAGTAGACCAGGGGCAACTAAAAACCCTGGAGGAAACGCAGCACAGTAGTTTCAGGACTTGCCATCAGGTAACAGGGAGGTGACCCATGAGAGAGGGAAACCAACGAGGTGAGTCCTGGGATTTCCCCAGCGTGTTGCCTGGAGACAGTTTCCAGGCTGCAGCGCAGGAGGGTGGAGCTTCTCCGGGTGGAACTGGGGGGTGATCTGAGGAGGTGGAGCTGGGAGACCCGGAGGCAGGGGTGTTATAGGCCTGGGGGGCAGAGCGCTGGGAGCAGAGAGCTGTGAGCAGAGGGCTCTGAGGACCAGCAAGGATCAGAACCTGCCTGTGGTGAAGCTCACCAAGGCCAGGGAAAGGAGCGCCTGGAGGAGCCGAGGGCGGAATCCCCAGCGCTCACACAGGGTGGGCAGCAGCCCCGCTCCAAAGAAGAGATCCTAGACATGCACGGGACACCGGGAGGGGGACTCAGGTCTTGTCTCAGCAGTGGAGACGCTGACCCTCACTTAAACACTGCTCCAAGGCCAGACCTTCTGGGGAAAGCTCAACAATATAGAAATACAGAAGTATCTGGTATCCAACAAGATAAAATTCACAGCATCTGGCATCAAATTAAAAATGACAAGGCATGCAAAGAGTCAGTAAAGTATGACCCATGAGGAGGAGGAAAATGAACAGAAACAGATCAAGAACAACAGATCAAGAAGCGTCCCCAGAGATATGGAGAAAGCAGGGGCGACAAAGCCACACGTGGGTGGGTCTCCCTGAACGGGCAACTCTGGGGTCGACACCCAAGTGCAGACATGAGCCCTATGGCTGGACCTCTGCGAAAAGAGCCACAAGCAGAACAGAGGGTAAAGGAAAGGCCCTGCTGTAGGGTGAGGCTGGCCAGCCTGAGGCTGCTGTCACTGGGGCGGGGGTGGGTGTGGGGGGCGCTCTGCCCGAGGGTGGAGACCCCGCAACCCCACACCCTTAGGTCTCTGAGAGCCCCCGGGAAGGGGAATTTTCTCTCCCATCATCCCCAACTCCCAGAGGTCCCTACATTCTAAACCACATCTCCCAGGGGCTTCCCTGGTTGCCCAGTGGTTACGATTTTGCCTTCCACTCCAGAGGGTATGTAGGGGTTCAGTCCCTGGGCGGAGAGCTCAGATCCCACATGCCTTGGTGCCAAAAAACAGAAAAACAGAAGCACTGCTGTAGCAAGTTCAATAAAGACTTTAAAATGGTCCACATCAAAATAAATAAATAAATAAAACCCACATCTCCCAGAATGCCTGCCTCTTGAACCTGGAAGTCATGCAACTCCCACCCCCAGGACTTCCTGGTGTGGGATTTGGAAAATATGGTCCAATCTGTCAATTCCTATGAGCTGCCCACTGGGGGCTGGGCTGTTGAGAACAGTTGTTTAGGACCCACTCGTTCACCTCTGACTCTGAATGGCTTCAGGGAAAACAAATATGAGCACAGACACACACACACCCACACACACACACACACACACACACACACCCACCCCAGAAGCAGCACCATAGTCCAAAGGAAAAACATTTTTTCCATGAGATGTTTTATGCTCACAATCTAAGATCAAAATCAAATCAGGAAAAAAAAAAATGAGCAATCCATTTCAGGAACCCACCCCACCTTAGTTCCTCCTACAGTTATCAAAAGAGTCACTTCTCATGATGATGGCTACTTACCCTCCATCAATCTGGTCCACCAGATGCCTGAACTCTGAGCTTACCAACTCCCCTGCTGTCTCTTGTCTCCATCAGTTCAGTTGAGTTGTTCAGTCGTGTCTGACTCTTTGCGACCCCATGGACTACAGCACACCAGGCTTTCCTGTCCATCATCAACTCCCAGAGATTGCTCAGACTCACATCCACCGAGTCGTGGTGCCCTCCAACCACCTCATCCTCTGTTGCCCCTTCTCCTACTGCCTTCAATCTTTCCCAGCATCAGGGTCTTTTTCAGTGAGTCAGGTCTTCACATCAGGCAGCCAAAGTATCAGATTTCAGCTTCAGCATCAGTCCTTCAAATGAATATTCAGGACTGATTTCCTTTAGGATGGACTGGTTGCATCTCCTTGCAGTCCAAGGGACTCTCAAGAGTCTTCTCCAACACCATAGTTCAAAAGCATCAATTCTTGGGCGCTCAGCTTTCTTTATAGTCCAACTCTCACATCCATACATGACTAGTGGAAAAACCATAGCTTTGACAGATGACCTTTGTTGGAAAAGTAATGTCTGTTTTTTAATATGCTGTCTAGATTGGTCCCTGGGTTGGGAAGATCCCTGGAGAAGGGAAAGGCTACCCACTCCAGTATTCAGGCCTGGAGAATTTCATGGTCTGTAAAATCTATGGGGTCACAAAAAGTTGGACACGACTGAGTGACTTTCACTTTCATCCAAGGAGCAAGCATCTTTTAATTACATGGCTGCAGTCACCTGCAGTGATCTGCAGTGATTTTGGAGTCCAAGAAAATAAAGTCTGTCACTGTTTCCATTGTTTCCCCATCTATGAAGTGATGGGAGTAGATACCATGATCTTAATTTTTCGAGCCTTGTCTAACTCAATGAAACTATGAGCCATGGTGTGTAGGGCCACCCAAGACAGATGGGTCATGGTGGAGAGTTCTGACAAAATGTGGTCCACTGGAGAAGGGAATGGCAAACCACCTCAGTATTCTCACCTCGAGAACCCCATGAACAGTATGAAAAGGCAAAAAGATAGGATACTGAAAGAGGAACCCCCCAGGTCGGTAGATGCCGAATATGCCCAGTTGTGGATGTGACTGGTGATAAAAGCAAAGTCTGATGCTGTAAAGAGCAATATTGTATAGGAACCTGGAAAGTTAGGTCCATGAATCAAGGTAAATGGAAGTGGTAAGAGTGAACGTTGACATTTTAGGAATCAGTGAACTAAAATGGACTGGAATGGGCAAATTTAACTCAGATGACCATTATATCTACTACTGTGGGCAAGAATCCCTTAGAAGAAATGAAGTAGCCCTCATAGTCAACAAAACAGTCCAAAATGCAGTACTTGGGTGCAATCTCAAAAATGACAGAATGATCTCTGTTTCCAAGGCAAACTATTCAATACCACAGAAATCCAAGTCTATGCCTCAACCAGTAATGTTGAAGAAACTAAAGTTGAAGGGTTCTATGAAGACCTACAAGACATTCTAGAATTAACACCGAAAAAAGATGTCTTTTTCATCACAGAGGACTGGAATGCCAAAGTAGGAAGTCAAGAGCTACCTAGAGTAACAGGCAAGTCTGGCCTTGGAGTACAAAGCGAAGCAGGTCAAAGGCTAACAGAGTTTGCCAAGAGAACGCACTGGTCATAGCAAACACCCTTATCCAGCAACACAAGAGAAGACTCTACACATGGACATCCCCAGATGGTGAATACCAAACTCAGATTGATTATATTCTTGTCTTCATCACTCCCTCCAAAATCTTCAAAAGCCATATCTGCATTGCTGGCATCTGATTTTACATCTTCAAGCCAGACTTGTCCCCTGACCTCCAGGTGGTGGCTCAGAGGTTAAAGCGTCTGCCTGCAATGCGGGAGACCCTAGTTCAATTCCAAGGTTGGGAACATCCCCTGGAGAAGGAAATGGCAACCCACTCTAGTATTCTTGCCTGGAGAGTCCCATGGACGGAGGAGCCTGGTGGGCTACAGTCCACAGGGTCGCAAAGAGTCGGACACGACTGAGCGATTTCACTTTCACTATCCATATGTCTAGCTGCCCACACCTCCCTTCCCTTTAGCTGTCGAGATGCCATCTTCAAGGATGCATGTCCCCCGCTGAGCCTCTGCTGTTCCTCTGCTCCCAGCCTTCCCATCTCCTTCGAGGGCAACTTGATTCCTCCAACTGCCTGGACCCAAAACTTGTAACCATCCTTGACTCATATGTCTCTCACCCACAAATTCACCGACAAATCTTACGGGCTTTTCCTTAAAATACGTGCCCAAGCTGAGCACTCACCTCTGGCTCCAGGGATGCCCTTGTGTCTCGCTGCAGCAACACCTCAGTCGGTCTTCCTGCTTCTGCCCTGTGCTCCCACTGTCTAACTTCAGCAGCCAGAGCGGCCCAGTTAGCATCCCAGTCCATGGTGCCTGTCTTCTGCTTACAGCCCTCCAAGGGCTCCCATCTTAGAGGAAAAGCCCAAGTGCCCTCAGTGCCCCCCAAGTCCTAAAAGATGCCGCCCTTACCTCTCTCACCCCACCCCCACCCGCCCACTCTGTTCCAGCCTCGCGGGCCCTCTGCGAGTCCTCAAAAGGCCAGGCACGCTCTCACCTTTGCACCTGCTGCTCCTCTCCCTGCACCAAGCTGCCCAGTCCTCCTCCTTCAGCAGAGCTTCTGGGACCCCTTCCTCACTCCGGGTCGATTGCCCACCCCCAGCCCCTGCTCTCCAGCTCCCTGCCTCTGTCTTCTCCTTAGCACTACAGCCGTCTCTCCCACTGTAGGTCTTAATCGCGCTTGTCTGTCCCACCAGGCTGTAAGTTCCACAAGGCACACATTTTGCTGTTTTATTCGCTGCAATCTCCGCGCCCAGCCCCCGGGATAATTCGGCAGAAGGTGGAGGCTCTTCATTACGTGTGGTTTGAATGAAGGGAGTTGACAACGGAGGGAGTGTGCCCCTCCCGTTTCAACATCCCTCTCCGTGTCCCCACCTGCTGGGTAGCTGAGGCCGGGCGGGCATTCAGGGGCTTGGGAAGAGCTTGTTATGGGAGCGTCTTCACCAGCTCACCTCCCTTTCAGAAGGAGGAGGAGGAGGGTCCTCAGGAAGGGAGGGAGGGCCCAGCCTGGCTCTCCGGGATCACCTATAGAAGACTGAGGGTGCAAACAGCCCCCCAGCTCCCCGCATTTCCGTCCCTGGAACAGCTTTCTTGAAATCAAGAGGGAATCCTCTTTCCCGCCCCTTTGGGTGGGGAGAGAAGCCTTCCTGGGGTCAGATGCAGATCGGACCTCCCCGGGGTGTTCCCGCTGGGATTGGTCCCAGCAGCGTCAGTGTTTGTTTTCCCCGGGTCGTGTTCCCGAGAACAGTGAGGGCTTTAGGACCAGGAGCCGGGCGCCCGCCCGCCCGCCGCCGGGCCCGCAGCGTCCTGGCCGAGCGCTGAGCGCTGTGTGAAAGCAAATTAGCCTGCTCCGGCTTCACATCTGTGGATCCGACCTGACCTGAAGGGTCCAAAGGAGGACGGGGGTCAGCTCCGCCGGACTGAGACGTCCCGGCTTCCCCCACCCCCCACCAGACAGCCCACAGCAACCTGACCCTTCATGCAAGCGGCGGGGGGCTGGGAGCGAAACACGTGGGACTCCCTGAGCAGAAAGGAATTATTCTTTCTCCCAAAGAGGAAAAGGGCATCAGGGTTCGATCTGAAGTTCCCCCCTCCCCGGCCCCCCGTGGATGGGCTTTCGGAAGGCAATTAAAGACATCCGCTCAGAGAGGACCTGGGCTGGGACCTGGGTTGGTGGTTTTCTGATTGTCAGTGGCAGCCGGTCTTACACACGCTGCTGGCAAGTGTCAGCTGCGAGGGAAAAAAAGGACCAGGTTAAGTGAGCTGGCAAAAAAGAAAAAAAAAGCTTCCAAGTGGACCCAGGAAGCCAGGTTGCGCTGCCAGCGTGGAGGACCCCGGAGCGGGAGGAGACAGTGAAGTGGAGCATGACCTGTTGCGTTTGGCGGCTCCCCGCAGCATGCTTGTGAGGAAGCGGCGCAGACACGGGCCCTGCCGGCGCCAGGCGCTGCTCGCCCTCCTGGCGCTGGGGTGCGTGCTGCTGATGCTGGGGGCCCTGCACCCGCCCCCGCACGCCCTGCCCCGGGCGCCCCCAGCCCCGCAGGCGGCCGGGCGCAGCCCCCAGGCCGGCTACCGCCTGGACTTTGGGGACCCCCAGGAGTGGCTGCTGGAGTCCGAGGAGGAGGACCGGGAGTACGACCGCCTGCCGCCCCTCGTCTCCCTGAGGGAGGACCAGCTCCTGGTGGCCGTGGCCTCGCCCAGGGCCGGAAGGAACCGGAGCCGGGGTGGGCGAGGCGGCGGCTACCGGCTCATCCCGCGGCCGCAAAAGCAGCAGAACCCGGCGGCCCCGGAGAGGGACTGGGCGGCCGAGGAGGAGGATGAGGAGGACGGAGAGGCGTCCGAAGAAGGGGAGCGGACCGCGCTCAGCCGGGAGGAGGCGCCCAGTGCCCGCAGCCCCCCGCACAGCGGGGGCTCGCGGCATCCGCTGTAAGTGAACCCCGGCCGCCCCTTCCCGGTTCCCGGAGGGGCGCAGGCGCTCCGCCCGCCGCCCCCGCTGTGGCAGGCGGCGCTTCTCCAGGTGTGGTTCCCGGACCGGCGGCATCACCTGGGGACTTGTTAGAGCCGCAGAGGCAGAACCCCCGGGTGCGGTCCGGCCGTCTGTCTTTAACCAGCCCTCCAGGGGAGACCCACCGTCCTACAGACGGAGAAGGAGAAACTCTTCCCTGTCCCTTCTCTTCCCCACCGACCCGGGTTCCAGTCCTTCTGTCTCTGGATCTGCCGGTCAGAGGTATCCCTAACCCCGAGGGGCCTGGGAGCCGATGTTCCCCGAGACGCTTCCAGGACTAAGTGATTCCGGCACATTTTGATATTCTGAGTGATGGGCTTGCTTTTCTTTTAGATGAAAGTAACGACTGCAGTTAATATTTATGTGGATCTTGCCATTGCTTGGCTTTAATCAAAGAGCTTTTCACGTATACACTGATAAAGGCCTTACAGCTTAGCGAGAGGGGTGCTAGCTCTGCTACCATGCCTATTTTATAGGTATGAACATGGAGACGGCAATGGCACCCCACTCCAGTACTCTTGCCTGGAAAATCCCATGGACGGAGGAACCTGGTGGGCTACAGTCCATGGGGTCGCCAAGAGTGGGACACGACTGAGCGACTTCACTTTTTCACTTTCATGAGGCACAGAGAGGCCAAGTGACTCGTCCACAGTCACACAGCTGGGAGGCACCGAAGCCGGGATTTGCTCCAACCAGCCCGAGCCCCTCCCTACACTATGCCTTCCCCCTTAGTCCACTAGACGAGGTGGACTGTGCAGGACCCAGGAGTTAGAATACTGCGCTGATGCAGTCTGACCTGGCAGGGTGGCTCCATCACTTCTAGGACCACCCCAGGAGGCAGGCTGGGAGGTGTGATGACCCACAAACTGTGCTCAGGGAGACGGTGGGCTCGTCCTGGACCCCCTGCTCTCCCCACCATCCCCATCATCCAGGGGCAGTGCAGCTGGGTAGCTGGGTGCTTGGATCCCTTCCTTGTAGGCACGGCTCTTCCCGGAGCCCGGAGAGTTTCCCGGGAAGCAAACCCACCCTCCGCGTCTCTGGGTGGGAGGGTCGGAGCGGGGCAGCAGGGGGCGGGGCCACGTAGTCCTCGGAGCCCACGGGCTCCTCGCCCTCAGGGGTGGGCAGATGCGCAGACTCTGGACCTCAGCGCCTCCTTCAGGTCGCAAGCCCCCGCCCTGCTGCTCGTCTCCAGGTCTCAACCGAAACAGCTCCTTTCGGGAAACTCCCAGACCCCGCCAGGCCCGCCCTGTCGCCTTTTTGTGCTGCCGGCCGCTTTAATTCATAGCACTCGCTGCAGCTGAGGCTAAATGGTCCTTGATGTATCGGTTCATTCAGTGCCTGCTTCCCTTGCCATGCGGTGAGCCTGGAGGCCCAGCACACGGTAAAGGAACGACTGCTGAATGAGCCGATATATCGTCTTCTAATTCTTTGATGCATCTTTTCATTGGCCTAGAGCAAGAATGTTTTACCAACCAGACACACGGCCTCAATCAAGAGTCTGTGATTGTGTGTGTGTGTGTGACTGGGTATCTGCCTGGTGCAAGGTGAACGCACTGAGTTGTGTGTTGAATGGATGCTGTGCATATGTGCTGTGTGCTGTGTTAGTGGTGCCCGTGCTGTGCTGTGCTGTCACGTACGCGTGTGTGTCTTCAGGGTGTCAGTGTTCGTGTGTGTACACGTCATGAGTGCATGACGTGTGCACATATCACACGTTGTACACGTGACATTGTGTCTGTTGTGACGTGATGCTCAGGCTGCATGTTTTTGTGGTACGTACGCATATTGTGCTGTGACTGTGCTGCACACGTATGATCCGTATGATGTGCTGTGTGAGTGGTGTGAAGCGCATGGGTGTGGTACACGCGGATGGCGCATGTGTGCATTATGTGTGCTGTGCGTGGGGCATGGTGTGCACCTGCACTGTGAGGGTGTGCGTGCGTGTGCTGTGATGGACGGCTCGTTTGGCGTGTCTGTGTGGTCTGTGAACATGTGTATTTGTTGTGAGTGTGCTGCTCATGAGTACTGTGTGCGTGTGCTGAGTGTGTATTATAAATGTGTTGTGCAAGTGGTGTGTGTGTACTTTTGCAGGTGTGTTGCTGGTGTGCTTGTGGCCTAAATGCACGGGTGGGTGTTGTGCGTGTGCGAGCCCCCCGTGTTATGCATGAGATGTGCATACGTGCATGTGTGCACGGGTGTGTGTGCACCACTCCTGCTCAGAGTGACCAGCTGTCTGAGTTTGCTGGACGGTCCGGTCAGGAAGCCCCTTGGTCCCAGGCTCTGTCTGTCGGGCTGTCTCCCCTCCCCCAGCAGGGCTCTTTCCGGAGGTGTGCGGCGCCCTCTCCCGGCTGCAGTCTGTCCCTGCAGCCGCGAGCCCGGCCCTGGGTCCCCAGCTCCTCCACCCGCCAGGGACAACCGAGGCGCTAGCGCCTCCCCTTCCTGGCGGGGCTCCCGGATGACAACGGCTTGTCTGCAAAGTAAGGCCCCAACCCCACCTCCCTCCAGGGTGACGGGACTTTAAAACCGGCCTCAAATGCAGTCCTTTAAAGAACAGCCATCTCAGAAGCACCTCTCCTGTGTGTCTGAGGACACTATGTTCACAGAGGTTGCACAGAGCGCGCTTTTCAAATCTCAGCGTGTGCGCAGATCCCCTGGGCATCCTGTGGGCGTACGAAGTATGACATATTTGGCCGGGGGGTGGGGGCGCCAGAGATGCAACATTTCTATCAGGCTCCCGGCGGGCCCCAGCACTGCTGGTCTACAGACCACACTCTGGAGCAGCGAGGGGCTTTATCACTGGTTCCCAAATGTATGTGCATGTCAGATTCCTGCAGATTGCTTGTTTAAAAAAAAAAAAAAGTAGATTTTTCAGATACCGTTACTAAAAACTCTCAGTGGTTCTGAGTTGGAGTCCAGCAACCTGAACTTTCACAAGTTGGTACTAGACAGCTGGGGGTGAGCATGAAGCTGAATCTGCCTCTGTGTTCTGACACTGAGCTAAATATTGGAGACAGAGTTTGGGGTGAAGTAAACAAGAATAGCTTTATTGCTTTGCCAGGCAAAGGGGACCCCAGCAGGCTAATGCCCTCAAAACTGTGTGTCCCCCAACCTGGAGGGGGCATCGAGAAGGTTTATAGTAGTGGCTCAAAGAGGGCGTGAGCAGCTCATGGACATTCTTCTAATTGGTTGGTAGTTGGGCTTCCCTGGTGGCTCCGCTGGTAAAGAGTCCGCCTGTAATGCGGGAGACCTGGGTTCAATCCCTGGGTTGGGAAGATCCCCTGGAGAAGGGAAAGGCTACCCACTCCAGTACTCTGGCCTGGAGAATTCCATGGACTGTATAGTCCATGGGGTCACAAAGAGTCGGGCACAACTGAGCGACTTTCCCTTTCACTAGGTAAGTAGGAGTCAGCGTCATTAACCCCCTGGTTCCAACTGGTCTGGGGTCCACATGCTTGTGGGCAGTGTACAGTTAACCTCTCCCAGCTGGAGGGGGGTTCAGTTTCTGCAAAACAGCGCAGAGGTATTGCTGTGTGCATCCCTTGATGGGGACCCAGGACCCTGGCCCAAGGCTCCACTATTGTTCCTCTTGGCTGTTTCTCCCGGCTCTCACGTCCCTCCCATCTCCCCTAATTAACAACTGCTTGAATCCCGTTGGCACTCAGGGAAGGTCACGGAGGCTGAATGAAGGCTGCTTCCTGTAATCAGAGGAATGGGGGAGACAGAAAGGCTTCGTGCCCAGGAGGCCCGCAGAGCCCTGCTGTATGTCAAGTGGAGAGGCAGTGGGGTTCTGGATGTTTCCACAGGGCAAGTAGTATTGAGATTGGAAAATAGAGAAGAAAGGCCGAAAGGAGTGCAGTCCCTTTCATGGCCCGGGGTTCAGCTGTAGCCAGCTATGCGCCACTTGCTTACGCCAACTTTGTGTTTATGGTTTGGTCTGGGTTTCCTTGGCTGTATACCCACATCGTGACTAAACCATACACCCATGAAACAGTGGCCCCGGGGTTGAATTCTGGACATCACCCCTTACTGTATGACCTTGCGTCATCACTCAACCTCCCTGAGCCTCAGTTTCCCCAACTGTAAAGTGGTGATGACAGTAACGCCCTCTCAAAGGGTTGTGATGCAAACGAGATGACCCGTGCGCTGATTCCCCCTAGTGTTCAAGTCCAAATGGAAGATATCCTTGGCGTATTCTCAAGGGTAGGTCCGAGGAGTGAGCTGGAAAGAAGCTTGGAGGCGGCACCTGGGGACTGCACACCGTTGTCTTTTCTCTGACCCATGAATTATCTTCAGCCCTCTCGGGCTGCCAAATCATCAAAGCTTGGCAGCTCTCGGAATTACCTGGAAACAGATTTTCCAGCAATAGGGCTGAGTGGGCCTGAGACTCTGCATTTCCGATGTTGCAGGTCTGAAGCCCCACACTTTGAGTGGCCCTGGAGTAAATAACACTGGCTTTCACTTGTGGCTCAGCTGGTAAAGAATCCTGCAATGTGGGAGACCTGGGTTCGATCCCTGGGTTGGGAAGATCCCCTGGAGAAGGAAAGGGCAACCCACTCCAGTATTCTTGGGCTTCCCTTGTGGCTCAGCTGGTAAAGAATCCTCCTGCAATGCGGGAGACCTGGGTTCAATCTCTGGTTGGGAAGATCCCCTGGAGAAGGGAAAGGCTACTCACTCCAGTACTCTGGCCTGGAGAATTCCATGAACTGTATAGTCCATGGGGTCACAAAGAGTCGGACACGACTGAGCGACTTTCACTTTCACTAGTAATTAAAAAATATAAGATGCAGGTTGACCACTTCTGATCTAACCCTTGAAGCCCAAGGCAGGACCCCCCCCCCCAACCCTGGGTACTGGGTGTTCCATCTCAGAGGATGGCACTCGGCACAGTCTACACTGCAGCCCCCCTGTGGGGGCTGGATCCAGAGTGGAGATGCAGAGAGGTGCCCTCCCTGGCCATGGCTTTGCTGGACTTGGGGGGCTTGGTGATCACGGGGTACCTTTGTGACCTGACCAGCCAGGCACCACACACACTGGCTTATTTTCCCTCTCATTACAGGTGGGGAATTAGCTGGGCTTCCGCCCCCCATCTCTGCCCAGTTACTGACTACCCCCCCTCCAGCTCCTACCAAATCAGCAGAGGTCCCCTCACCTGCCCTAGGGCTGGGCCCATCCACTCAGATTTACTGATGCCCTGGCAGCTGCCCTCTTTTGCAGCCCAGGTGGCAGAGCCATCCTGCGATGTCTGGCTTCCTGTCAGGAACTGACCTGACCCTGTGGAGAGCCACACCCCCTCTTCCTTGACAACACGTCACAACTCCAGGGGATGCCCAGGCCTCAGCCCAGACAGACTACTTAAGAATCCCTGCAAGCGGAACCCGGGCAGAGTCTCAGGCCCACTCAGCCCTACTGCTGGAAAATCTGTTTCTAACAAGATTCCCAGGTGATTTATGTTCGTGTCAAAGCTTGAGTAACACTGATGAGGGTTACAGTTCACAGCGCTGCCTGCACGTGAGAATCAACTGGAGGCTTTTATGAATGACCGTGGCCAGGCTCCTCCCCCCAGACTAGCTAAGTGGACACAGCCCACAGGCACTCACTGTCAGAGATTCTCGTGTGCAGCCCTCGTTAGTCCAGGGCAAGGCAATCAGGATCAGAGCAAAGCCAAGGATGCCTGGAGCCCCTCAGAGGAGGCTGGGAGAGTTTGGAGATCCCTCCACAGAGAGAAGAGGGTTGCAGGCACCTTGTGTGACCTGTCTCCTCCGTGGGCAGTGACGGGCTGGCAGCCTCAGCCTCATATGTAGGCTCAAGCCCGTCCACATCTCTCTCTCATCTGTAAGCTCCTTTGTCTGTCCCTCTAAGGCCGGGGTCCTCAACCCCCAGGCCACCAACTGGCACCGACCCGTGCCCTGTTAGAAACCATGCTGCACAGCAGGAGGTGAGTGGTGGGTAGACAAGCAAAGCCTCTTCTGTATTTACAGTGGCTCCCCGCCGTTCGCATCGCCATCTGAGCCTCGCCTCCTGTTGGATCAGTGGTGGAATTAGATTCCCATAAAGTGAAAGTGGTGAAAGTGTGAGCCGCTCAGGCGTGTCCCACTCTGTGCGACCCCATGGCCTGTAGCCCACCAGGCTCCTCTGTCCATGGGGATTCTCCAGGCAAGAAAACTGGGGTGGGTTTCCATGCCTTTCTCCAGGGGATCTTCCCAACCCGGGGATCGAACTTGAGTCTCCCACATTGCAGGCAGATTCTTTTTTTTTTATTATTTTCTAACTTTACAATATTGTATTGGTTTTGCCATATATCAACATGAATCCACCACAGGTATACACGTGTTCCCCATCCTGAACCCTCCTCCCTCCTCCCTCCCTGTACCATCCCTCTGGGTCGTCCCAGTGCACCAGCCCCAAGCATCCAGTATCGTGCATCGAACCTGGACTGGTGACTCATTTCATATATGATATTATACATGTTTCAATGCCATTCTCCCAAATCATCCCACCCTCTCCCTCTCCCACAGAGTCCAAAAGACTGTTCTATACATCAGGGTCTCTTTTGCTGTCTCGTATACAGGGTTATTGTTACCATCTTTCTAAATTCCATATATATGAGTTAGTATACCATATTGGTGTTTTTCTTTCTGGCTTACTTCACTCTGTATAATAGGCTCCAGTTTCGTCCACCTCATTAGAACTGATTCAAATGTGTTCTTTTTAATGGCTGAATAATACTCCATTGTGTATATGTACCACAGCTTTCTTATCCACTCATCTGCTGATGCAGGCGGATTCTTTACCATCTGAGCCACCAGGAAAGCCCTAGATTCTCATAAGTGAAAGTCGCTCAGTTGTGTCCAACTCTTTGCGACCCCATGGACTATACAGCCCATGGAATTCTCCAGTTCAGAATACTGGAGGGAGTGGGTAGCTTTTCCCTTCTCCAGGGGATCTTCCCAACCCAGAGATCAAACCCAGGTCTCCCGCATTGCAGGCAGATTCTTTACCAGCTGAGCCACCAGGGAAGCCCAAGAATGCTGGAATGGGTAGCCTATCCCTTCTCCAGCTAATCTTCCTGACCCAGGTATCGAACCCGGGTCTCCTACATTGCAGGTGGAGTCTTTACCAACTGAGCCATGAGGGAAGCCCTAGATTCTCATAGGAGCACAATAAATGTAATGTTCTTGAATCATCCCCAAACCATCCCCCTCTCTGGCCCATGGAAAAATTGTCTTCCATGAAATCGGCCCCTCTTGCCAAAAAGGTTGGAGACCACTGCTCTAAAGCATCGTCCCCAGGCTGTATCCCAGCAGCCCTGGCCCCAGGCCTGGCCTGGAAATTGTGGTCTCCACAATGAGCTCCACCAATTAGGGGCACCATGGGCTGAACCTAGGGGTTTTCATAGAATGCAGGGCATTTGTATCGTTATCCTGTTCCTATAGATGGCCAGCCTGTACACCTCTTGAGACCAAGAACAGCATCCACCTTCATTCATTGAATATTTCTTTGTGCCCGCATGCATTCTGAGTTACTTCCATCATGTCCCGCTCTGAGTGTTTGGTTAGCGACTATTGAAGGTGGGAAGGTGAGCAAGCCCCAGCCCCACCCCTAAGGAGCTTGGAGTACCCCGAGGGCTGCAGACAGGCAACCAGCTGTGACATGCATGGGGTCAGGGCTGAGACAGGGAAGCCATTTCAGTCCGGGACCACGACTGATTTGGTAGGGGTTGTGGAGCGACTTAGCACGCACGGGAGCCAGGAACTCCAAACCAGCTTTAGAAAATCCAGCAGAAACCTTTCTACTCCGGCCAGGCAAGGGGAGGGCGGACAAGGGTTTGCATCACAGCTCAGCCATCTGGAGAAGGCTGTGACACCTTCCCTTCAGAATCAGCCTCCAAATGCATGTTCTGAGGTCATGGGGGACCCCAGAGCTGCAGGAAGCTGGAGCGTGCATCTGTGTGTCAACACAGACCCAGGCTCTTCTGATCTCCGAGTGTGAAGTTTGTGTGCACTGAGCAGCTCTCCTGAGCCAGAATGATCCCTTTTAATCCAGGCAGCTGCCCTGGATTAGAGGGGGGTCTCAGCCTCCCCGTGTTGACTAATTAGCGGGTATAATAGTGGAGCCAAGATTCACAGCCACATTGATTTGGTTCCAAAGCCCTGGGTCCTTCCTTCCTCCCTGCTGCCGCTCAGAAGGTGGACAGGTGAGCGTGGGTGGGCTTTTGGACACTTGTGTGATGTCCACACACTGAGAGCGTAAAACATGCAGCAGGCGATTGGTTGAAGGACAAAGAAAGCGGCGCCATCGCTTAGTAATAAAAGCAAGCGTTTCTTCTGGGAGCGCCTCATCGGACCTGGTCACATCCGAGCATTGCTTCTCGGTGTCCAAGAGCTGTTCCTCTGCCCTGCCTCACCCATCCCCCCGGCAAAGCCGTGGTACAGACAGAGCAGGAAAAACCCCACTTGACAGAAGGAACCCCAGTCACCCCAGGAGGGGAAGGGACTTGCCCAGGCCCCCTGCATGGACCACTCACCTTTGCTCTGTTGTTTGCCTTCCTACCTACTGTATTCCCTTGAGGGACTTGAAGATACATCATGAAATAGAAAATTGCTCCTAACATCCTGTTTAGTCAAGACAAAGGGAAGTGTACTTGAGAAAATCTTCCTTTCCGTTCCTGGTACACGCCAAGCCCCTGCCCACCTCCAGTCCTTAGCAGAGGCTGTGACATCCGCCAGGAACTCTGTTCCCCACCATGAACACCCTTCCCCACCAGGCACCTTCTCTGACTGTGCCCCACCCACGCTCAGGTACCGGCCTCAGCTGTTGAATACTTCTTTGGTTTTCTGTTTAATGGGATATAAAGTCCACGACATCAGAGGCTCTCTGAGCTGGGGTTCCCCCCGAGGCAGACCCCAAGGCAAGGATTTGTTTTGTCCATGGTGCCAGGGAGCCCTGCTATGGGGCGGGGACGGTGAGGCGGAGAACAAGGGACAGCCGACGAAAAGCAGGTTTGCAGGCGGCTTCCTCTGTGGGCAGCTGAGGCTCAGCCCTGCGGGGGCAGCTGGCGACAGCACCCTGCTGCCCTTCGCCTAGGATCTGGGCTGCTGGATTTTAATGCACCGACTCCTTTCAGGTGCCTCTTGCAGGCAGCTCCCAGGGCTGGAGGAGGTGACTCTGCAGCTCTTCAGGCCGCTGGTGCTTAAGGGGAACGTCTCTGACCGTCAGAGAAAACCGCCAGATGGTTGAAAGTCAGGCTGTGCTGTACTCTAGGATATCCCCCAGGGGATACGGGCGGGGGCGCCACACAACTCTGCTTCAAGGCTTTTATCTACGATGAGTCCCCTACATGCGAACAAGGTTCGTTCCAAGGGCACATTCCCAAGTCCAATTTGTTCGCAAGTCCAACAAAGTTAGCCTAGGTACCCAACGAACACAATGGGCTACATAGAACTGTTCAGTTCAGTTCGGTTGCTCAGTCGTGTCCGACTCTTTGCGACCCCATGGACTGCAGCATGCCAGGCCTCCCTGACCATCACCAACTCCCGGAGTTTACTCAAACATATGTCCATCGATTTGGTGATGACATCTAATGAGGAGGAAATGGTTGGATGGCATCATCGACTCAATAGTACTGTACTGTAACAGGTTTATAATACTTCTCACACAAATGATACATTAAAAAATCACAAAAAGTAAATAAATCGTTTCTAATCTTACAGTTACCTTGAATGTACAGTAGTCCAGTACCACAGCTGGCACACAGGGGCTGGTGTTGAGTGAATGGGCAAGAAGAGTTGCTGAATGGAGGAGACAGAGAACGCGGGAGATGGTAGAGCTGAAGGGTCATCAGCCTTGGTAGACGGAGGGGGAACTGCAACGTCGCTCACCCCTGACGCTGATGGCACAGGGTCTGGTTCTTTGTTGGAATCAGATGCACATTCACATCTTTGAAAGTTTGCAACTTGAAGATTCATATGGAGGGGACTTACTGTATTTAACCCACCTTCCAGTAGTAATAAGTTGTCAGTCAATAAATGTTATATGACTGGATAGAAAATGGAAAGTTGAGACCAAAGAGAAAATCAGAGTGAAAATAGGCAATCAACGACTAGGGAAGTGAAAGTCGCTCAGTCGTGTCCGACTCTTTGCAACCCAAGGGACCGTACAGTCCCATGGAATTCTTCAGGCCAGAATACGGGAGTGGGTAGATGTTCCCTTCTCCAGGGGATCTTCCCAACCCAGGGATTGAATCCAGGTGTCCCACATTGCAGGCAGATTCTTAACCAGCTGAGTCACCATTTTCTTACTCTGAGCTTCCTGGTGGCCAAAGTGAAAAAGGAAACACCATAAATATTGAGACCCTTGTTGCTCAGGAGGAGGACACACATCATGTCCTCAAAGGAGGAAAGGATTTTCCCGGCACTTCTATCTTGAGAAAATTTCCTCCAGAGTTGTGTGGAGGGGATAGAAGACAGTGCTGGAGGAGACCATGCCTCCACAGGTGTTACAGAGACCATAATGCAAAGCAGTTGTCATGAAAAGCTTTCTTTCACTGTTCTCTGAGAAAAGCTGAGAGCATGGTGCCAAGCAAGACACCACAGAAGCAAGTTTCTAAGGCAGCCAAGACAGTGGGATCAAAGGAAGTTGCTTTCTGAGGACTTTACTAAATCAGTGTAGACAGCCCAGAACATTTGATGAAACAAATGGATTATATGTTCTTCAAATAATCCCCTCCCTTCACAGTCACTGGAACACAAGCTTTATGACTGAATCCACAACATTCTGTCAGCACTTCAGTCCAAGATGCCGGTATACATATCCTGGTCAAGAGCACAAGGTGCAGAATCCTACTGACTGTCAGCTGTTTGCTGTGCATGCAGGCATGCTAGGGCACTTCAGTCGTGCCTGACTCTTTGCAACCCCAGGGACTGTAGCCCACCAGGCTCCTCTGTCCATGGGATTCTCTAGGCAAGAGTACTGGAATGGGTTGCCATGCCCTCCTCCGAGGGATCTTCCTGATGCAGGGATCAAACCAGAGTCTCCTGCAGCTCCTACACTGCAGGCAATTTCTATACTGCTGAGCCACCGAGGAAGCCCCGTTTGCTGTGCAACTTTAAGCAGGTCACTTACGCCCTTTGGGTTCTAGTTTTCTCATCCTTAGAATGGACTGCATATGCCTTATCTAGTGCTACATACATACAACCTCAAAATTTAGCGACTTAAAAGATAAGTAAATTGGACTTCATAAAATTTTTAAATGTTCTTCAAGAAAGTGAAAAGACAACCCAGAAATGGTAGAAAGTATTTGCAAATCATGTATCTGATTAGGGACTTGCATCAGAATGCATAAATACCCCTTATAGTAAAAAATAAAAAGATATCCTACTTAAAAATAGGCAAAAGATTTGAATAGACATTTCTCCAAATAATACTTAGGAAATTACCAAAAAGCACAGGAGCTGATGCTCAAATAATTAGTCAGTGGAGAAATGCAAATCAGAACCACAGTGAGGCACCATTTCACCCCCACTGAAATGACTAAATTAAAAAAAAAAAAAAAAGACAATAGCAAGTGCCGACAAGGCTGTGACAAAGTTGCTGGAATACAAAACGGTGCAGCTGCTTTGGAATACGGTCTGGCAGTTCCTCAAAACATCAAACATTCGTTTCCCACATAGCTCAACAATGCCAGATCTAGGTATATACCCAGGAGAACTGGAAACACATGTTCACATGCAAACTACACATGAATGTTCATAGCAGCACCACTCATAATAACCAAAAACAGAAATACTCAAATGTCCATCAACTGATGAATGGATAGAGTGAGGTCTGCTTAAACAACGGAACAACGTTCGCCAGTAAAGAGCAGTGAAGTACTGATACGTACTTCAACACAACGAACCTTGAAAACACTGTGCAACATGAAGGAAGCCAGACACGAAAGGCTGCAGATCATATGATTCCATTTACATGAGGTTTTTAATCTTCCCGTAGTCCTTAACGGTCACTGTACATCTTATCCTCATTTTACGGATGAAGAAGCTGAGGCAGTCAGGCTCTTGGAAGGCTTGAAGGAAACGATAATGAACAGCCTGTATTGAAAGTTTACTTATGAGTAAGGCACTGGCCTAAGCACTTTATATGAATTCACTCATTTGCTCCTTCCAACAAACCCATTTTGCAGATTGAAACATTGAGAGTAAACTGCATGCTTGAAAAGGACTTGTTGGAATCAAGGAGATTCTGAAAAATAAGCATTGGTTACTGCAGAAGTGACTGGGTGTGTGGATCTGGAAACTGTTGAAAGGAAGGATGGTTATCAGTGAGCTTATGTCTCTCGTCCAAGTCACATGAGGACAGCTCTGGGATTTGAACTCAGTGTCAAAGTCTGATATGCACTCTTCCTAAGCATTACCGACTTGATGGACATGCTTTTGAGTAAGCTCCAGGAGTTGGTGATGGACAGGGAAGCCTGGCGTGCTGCAGTCCATGGGGTTGCAAAGACACGACTGAGCGTCTGAACTGAACTGAACTTCCTAAGATTCCCTCAACTGTCAGGGTGTTGGAGCTCTCAGGGAATCCCCTTCCACACCCCTCTGCCCCTGTGCTGCCACATGGACCCGTCTGGCCACCCCCATGAGATGCGGTGCTTCCCAGACGCTGATGAGGCCATCGCTGAAGTGATGACCTTGGACCCCAGCAGCCCAGGCATGTATCTGGAGCCTCTTCCTTCCATGGGGGTCTGCACAGCCTGCCCAACCAATAGACCCCTGTTTTTGCTCACTCCACCCCCAAAAGCAAAAGAATCAATCCTGACTCCTCTGAAGAGCATCTCGCGGGCCCTGAGACATAGGCCTGACTGAAGCTCTGTCTCTGCTATTTTGTGCTGCTCTCAGAGCCTTGGTGGGAGAGCTGGCCTGCCCCCAGGAGCCCACACCGGTCCTCCTGGGAGCACCACATTGCCACCGTGGTTATTTTCAGCTTGCAGCCCCGGCAGCTCTGTGGTTGCCTGAAGAGGTATTCCAGAGCCGTCTGCTTATGTTCTGAGAATGTGTGAGCCTCTTTCCCTGGAGCACATGAAGGGTCCTCTCTGAGCTGCTGCCAGACACCTGCCTCCACGCCTCAGGGAGCCCCCACCCCCTTAGCCTTGAAGAGTTTTCAAAAGCTCGCTTGCTTTTCAAAGTCCTCGAAGCCGGTTGAGTTCATCCCAGCCACGCACCATCCCTGTCATCTCTTCACACCTTTCTCTCACCAGGAAGACAGAACACAGTTCTCTCTACTCATAAAACCTAGAAAACTCTGGAACAGGACGTGGAGGGAGAGGAGGACAGTCCTATGAGACTCTCTTCGAAAACCCCGCTCCCCTGTTTTGTCCTCATCCCTTCCCCCTGTTCTATGCAAAGGGCTCTCCGAAAAGTCAGGAGCACAGAATTTCAAGGCTTGCAAGAGCCTTTGGGACTCATCCTGCAGTAATAATATACCTTCTGATGAAGGCAGTGAATGCAGAGCACTCGCTCAGGGCCAGCACCATTTCTTTCTTTCTTTTTTTTTTTTTTAATTGGAGTCTAGTTGCTTTACAGTGTTGCGTTGGTTTCTGCTGTACAGCAAAGTGAATCAGCTATGAGTTGAGTAAGTGAGTGAGTGAAAGTTGCTCAGTTGTGTCTGACTCCTTGTGACCCCGTGGACTATACAGTCCATGGAATTCTCCAGGCCAGAATACTGGAGTGGGTAGCCTCTCCCTTCTCCAGGGGAATCTTCCCAACCCAGGGATTGAACCCAGGTCTCCTGCATTGAAGGTGGATTCTTTACCAGCTGAGCTACCAGGGAAGCCCAAGAATATTGGAGTGGGTAGCCTGTCCCTTCTCCAGGGGCTCTTCCCAACCCAGGAATCAAACCCAGGTCTCCTGCATTGCAGGCGGATTCTTTACCAACTGAGCTATCAGGGAAGCCCTCTCTCCAGAGGATCTTCCCAGCCCAGGGATCAAACCCAGATCTCTCACATTGCAGGTGGATTCTTTACCAGCTGAACCACAAGGGTACCCCCAAGCTGTGGCTCAGCTGGTAAAGAATCTGCCTGCAATGCGGGAGACCTGGGTTCTGCCCCTGGGTTGGGAAGACCCCCTGGAGAAGGGAAAGGCCACCCACTGCAGTGTTCTGGCCTGGAGAATTCCATGGACTGGATAGTGCATGGGGTTGCAAAGAGTCGGACACAACTGAGCATCTTTCACTTGTTGTTCGCTTTCACTACAAGGACACATGTGTGCACACAGGCACGCATACACACACACGCATTGTCTCCTGTCCTTATATTCTGTGGATTGGAGATAGAGCAAGGGGTCACTCCCCTGGGAGATGGACTTCAGTCCCTCTGAATCTACACCTGTGGGAACCCCATATGCAGGCCTCTTTGTCCCCGCCTCCTCTCCTATCTGACTCAGAAAACAGCCATCATGCAAGCAACTGCCCAAATAATGTTTTGGGGTTTTTCTGTACCCACTGAGTTCACTGTGGTAAGATTTTTTTCCAGTAGCCATCGGAGACCCCTGTTTCTAGGACCCTTGGGTTTGCCAATCCTGGTATTGTTCCACTTCCAATGTGTTATTTGAATAGCCCTGAAATCAAGCTGCAAAAGTTCCTGTATAGTTCACTCTTTTGTTCATCTTGGGGATGCTTCTAAGAACACTGTCATCTCTTTAAGAGGGCCTTCTTTCTAAAGTCCACAGGAATTTCTCTGTTTAAAATTCTGTTTGGTTATCGCTGTGCTGGGTCTTCACGGCAGTGCAGGCTTGTCTCTAATTGCCGTGAGCGGGTTTCTCATTGTGATGGCTTCCCTCGTTGCGGTTCCCGGGCTCTAGAGCACAGCTCAACAGTTGTGGCCCTTGGGCTTAGCTGGGCTTCCCTTGTGGCTTAGTTGGTAAAGAATCCGCCTGCAATGCAGGAGACCCCAGTTAGTTGCTCCACAGCATGTGGGATCTTCCTGGATCAGGAATTGAACCTGTGTCTCCTGGACTGAAAGGTGGATTCTTTACCACTGAGCCACCAGAGAAGCCCTAAAGTCCATTGGAATTTCTTTTACAATCAGTGCTATATTTAAAAACAGGTGAAATCTAAATGAGGTCTGTATGTGACTTAATAGTACTGAACCATGTCCAATTCCTGGTTTTGATAGCTGTGGGTGGTGGTGTACAAGACTCTCCCTGGGTGGAGCTGGGTGAAGATAAAATGAGAATTCTCTGTACTACTTTTGCAACTTCCTGTGAGTCTTAAATGATTTCAAATTAAAACGTTATCAATTGTATTAAAAAAAGTCTACCTGGTATGTAGCTTTTCTGACGGTAACAATTCTATAAATCTCCCGTTTTACTTTGGGTTCCAGGAAGCTTAGAGTCAAATTTTAAATTCTCTCTAGAAATACCAAGGCTCTTTGGACCTACACATGTATGTCCTTTTCCAAATGCTGACTTTCCACTTGTCAACTAAAGAAAAAGGCACCGCCTAAGAGTTGAGAGTTGTGTTTTATTTGGGAGCCTTACTGAGGACTGTAACCGGGGAGACATCACTCAGACAGCTCTGAGGAACTGCTCCCCAGAAGTAAGAGAGGAGCCAGATTTATAGGAGCTTTTGCTGGAAAAAAAGAAAAGCAAATAAACCATGGAGTCAACATTGAATGGAGTCGAACATCAGAAGATTACTGCCAATCACAAAAAACAGACATCTTGGGTTAATGATCTTAGAACGTTGCTCTGTGTGGGAAGATGCGAGAATCTGGGCTCATTGAAATCATGTCTTAAATACTCATCTTCAGTAGCCTGTTTTCCTCTATCCTGAATCCCCGTGGGGTACACGGAGAGGTGGGGGCGGGGAAGGAGCTGTACTGTCTGATGGCTGCAACATTCTTTTTTTACAGGACCAGCAGGCAGCATTCTTTTTAGGATTTTTTTTTTTAAATCATTATTTTGTCGTGCATACTTCCTCTGAGTGACTTTGAATCAGTTTAGTTCAGTTCAGTCACTCAGTCGTGTCCAACTCTTTGCAACCCCCTGGGCTGAACCACGCCAGGCCTCCCTGTCCATCACCAACTCCTGGAGTTTACTCAAACTCAAGTCCATTGAGTCGGTGATACCATCCAACCATCTCATCTTCTGTCGGCCCCTTCTCCTCCCACCTTCAATCTTTCCCAGCATCAGGGTCTTTTCCAATGAGTCAGTTCTTCGCATTAGGTGGCCAAAGTATTGGAGTTTCAGCTTCATCATCAGTCCTTCCAATGAATATTCAGGACTGATTTCCTTTAGAATGGACTGGTTGGATCTCCTTGCATTCCAAGGGACTCTCAAGAGTCTTCTCCAACACCACAGTTCAAAAGCATCAATTCTTCAGTGCTCAGCTTTCTTTATAGTCCAACTCTCACATCCATACATGAACACAGGAAAAACCACAGCCTTGACTATATAGACCTTTGTTGGCAAAGTAATGTCTCTGCTTTTTAATATGCTATTTGGTTGGTCATAATTTTTTTTCCCAAGGAACAAATGTCTTTTAATTTCATGGCTGCAATCACCATCTGCAGTGATTTTGGAGCCCCCAAAATAAAGTCTGTCACTGTTTCCATTGTTTCCTCATCTATTTTCCATGAAGTGATGGGACCAGATGCCATGATCTTACTTTTCTGAATGTTGAGTTTTAAACCAACTTTTTCACTCTTCTCTTTCACTTTCATCAAGAGGCTCTTTAGTCCTTCTTCACTTTCTGCCATAAGGGTGGTGTCATCTGCATGTCTGAGGTTATTGATATTTCTCCTGGCAATCTTGCTTCCAGCTTGTGCTTCATCCAGCCCAGCATTTCTCATGACGTACTCTGCATATAAGTTAAATAAGCAGGGTGACAATATACAGCCTTGACGTATTCCTTTCCCAATTTGGAGTGACTTTGAATACTTTATGAAAAGAAATAGTGTATAAATACAGAAACAATATTACAGTTGTCACAGCTAGCTTACGAGACGTTCATGTGCCTTGTTGTTTCATCATCTAAGGTTTCTGTTTTACCTTTATCTGAAAGCACTCACCTAGTACCAATCCCTCACCATGTAGCATTTTTCCCAGAGAGTCACAGGCAAGTTTCCGTGGCATTGAGAGCTCCAGCTTCAGCTGGGACACATCCAGCAGAGGGGTGTCCAGCTGGCGAGCAGCTAGGGCTGGTGTCCAGCTGGTGAGCAGCTAGAGCTGATCCCCAGGCCAGCACAGATGCCTTTAGATGTTAGAAGTTTGAGGTCCTTGAGACAACCCCAGTTCAATTGCAAATGCCTCTCTGAGGACAGACTGGTGGTTTCAGCAGCTACAACCTGGAAAGGCGTGCTCTAGCAGTGCGTTTTAAGAAAGTGCCTTTGTGGACAGGTATGAACTGCATGCTGCTTAGGGGTCAGGTTGTTATTAGAGTTCATTCCACTGTGGATTCACTCAGAGTCCTCACAGACCCCATGCTTAGCAAACATAAAGCAGAGCATTCTCTTCACCTGGAGAGGAAGGTGGGAACCTGAGAGTCTCCTGGCAGAGATCACACCATCACACACAGACACACACACACACACACACACCCATTGGTCCAGTCACAAAGCAGCAAAGGGGAAAGGGCGTGACTGCTGTGAAGGTATAATATCCAGCTCTGCCAATCACTGATCACATGGCTTTGATGAGCCTTGTTCTCTCTGAGCCTCAGTTTCTTCATCTGTAAAGTGGGATGAGCTGGCCAACCCACAGACTCACCAGGCAGTGATGTACGTAAAGGGCTTGACACAGCATCTGGCATGTTGTTACTGCTCCCAAAGGTTCAAACCTTGCCCCTTCTTCAATAATAATTATAATACTAATAAGAATAATAATTAACATGTAGAGAGCTCTAATCAAGATCGCAGAGTAGAAGAATGTAGAACTCACTTCCTTCCAAATACCTCAAAAACACATCTACAAGTGGGGCAGTTCTCACAGAGCACCTCCCAGGCCGTAAGAGAAGACCTCAAACTCCTGAAAGGACAAGAAAGGTTCCTATGCGACTGGGCAGGATGAAAGGGGAAAGGGGGTAAGCGGGACAGGTCCTGGGTCTCTGGGAGGGATCCGGAAAGAGGAAACATTCCTGAACCCTGGGAAGTCCCTTCACCAGCGGGGAGCTCAGAAACGGAGCTTCAGAGGCTCAGAGGCGAGCCCAGCCACCAGCCCGCGGCAAACAGAGCAGAGAGGCCTGCACAGACGGTCCAGCCAGCAGGCTGGGCACCCAGCCTGAGACACAGGTCTGCTGCTACGGACAGGGCTGGGTGCTGAGACTCGGAGTTCAGAGTCCTGGCCTGGGGAGGGGACTGGAGTTGGCTGCTGGGAGGGAGCCTGAAAGGCCTGGAGTGTGGCCCAGCTCAACAAGGGGTGTTCTTGGAAGAAGCCCAGCCCTCCACAGTAGCAACGCACCATTGCTAAGTAGCGTGCCAAGGGCAGGGCCACTATAGCAGCTGCTGTCTCCACGCACTGACCCCTACCTCCACGGGCTCCTAGAGAGTGCCCCCAGCCACCACTCAGGGGCTCAGTAGCAGATGCCACAGGCTGCCCATGTGCAGAGGGTGGATGAAACCACAGCTGAGCCCCAGGGGCCACACTACTTGGGAAGCAGGGCAGAATTTTTTCTCCCTGCGGTTGTGCGAACCATGGATTTACAACCCCCCCCCGGCTTTGTAAAGTGAGCACCTGCGTGTCATCTGAACAGACACAGATCTACACCAAGACAGATGACAATTAAAATGGCAAAAGTTAAAGAGAGGATGACAAGGGAACCCCTATAAGGCCATCAGCCGATTTCTCTACAGAAAAGTTGCAGGTCACAGGGGAGGGGCAAGATATATACAAAGTCCCGAAAGGGAAAAAACTGCAACCTAGGATACTCTACCCAGCAAGATCATCATTGAGAATAGAGGGAGAAGTAAAGAATGTCTCAGACAAGCAAAAACAAAAAGAATAGAGCCATACTAAACCTACCCTAAGGAAATATTGCAAGGTCTTCTCTAAATAGAAAATAAGTAAGAATCTATAGGAAAGAGAAAATTACAATTGGAAGGTAAATCATATAAATAAACCAGTACACAGATTTAAAAAAAAAAAAAAAAGAAGAAGACTTTTTTCTGTGAAAGTGATGACAACCACAATGGACAACAAAAGGATGAACCTGAAGATGTAAAATCATCAAAATCATAAAATGTGGGGGGTGAGTAAGAAAATACTCATAGTATTTAGGAAAATACGCTAGTTCTTTTTTCTAGAATGTGTTTGAACCTATATGACTACCAGTCTAACACAAGAGGATATAGGGAGGGATCAATGTGCTTGAAAAACAGAGTGACCACAAATCTAAAACATACAACAGATGCACAAAAACCAGAAGCAAAGAACATAAACATAATACAAAAGAGAATCAGCCAACCACAAAATGTTAAAGGACAAGGAAGAAATATAAAATCAATGGGAAATCAAGGTTTAAAATGGCAATAAATACATGTCTATCAATAATTACCTTAAATGCCAGTGGGCTAAATGTGCCACATCTAAAAGATATAGAGTGGCAGAGTCGGTTAAAAAAAAACAAAACAAGAACCCACAACAATGCTGCCTGCAAGAGACCCACTTCAGGGCAAAGGCTACACACAGAGTGAAGTAAAAATTAACACGTATGATGTGTCAGACGCTATGCTAGATTGTAGGAATACAAAAGTAAAGAAAACAGCGTGCTTGCTCTTAAACAATTGATCTTTCATGTTGATAGGACACTTACTGTGTATCTTGCCCTGTTAAGGCCTCACACCAGCTCTAAGAGATGGGTGATCTTGTCATTCATTCCCATTTCACAGATTAGGCCAGTCGTCTGCTGAGAAATGGTGGTAACCTCTCAACTGCTAGGGGAGAGGCGAGGATACACACTGTAAAGCAGTTCTCCGAGTCCGAGGCCTGGGAGACGGTGGACAGCACGTCTGTGAGGGCGTCATGGGTTCTCTTTAGTGGAAATTCTGAGACAACGCAGGGAGAGAGCCCTCGAGTCGGGAGCAGAGCCAGTGGCTAGAGCCTTCCCCTCACGCCCTGCCTCTCCTCTCTGCAGGTGCCTGCAGCAGCCGCCGCCCGCGGACAGCCTGCCCACCGCCAGCGTCGTCCTCTGCTTCCACGACGAGGCCTGGGCCACCCTCCTGAGGACCGTGCACAGCATCCTGGACACGGCGCCCAGGGCCTTCCTGAAGGAGATCGTCCTTGTGGACGACCTCAGCCAGCAAGGTGGCCGCGGGCTTCCTGCAGGCTCTCTTGGGAGGTCCTAGACCCTGAGGGCCTCCGTGCACAGACTGGAGTTTGGAGCCTATGTAGGCGGGAGTCCCCGAAGCGGTTCCGCAGACGGGGATTCGGGTGCAGGAGATTCATCCGGGAAGAGCCCCAGAGGCTCCGCCCCCTGTGACACCCCCAGAGTGTGATGCTGGCTGCAGGCGAGGAACCAGCAGCTGGAGGGTGACTGTGCTGCTCTCTCGTTATTGGCTCTTTTGATCGCACTGCAGGGCATGTGGGATCTTAGTCCCATGCCCCTGTACTGGAAGTGTAGGGTCCTAACCACTGGACCGCCAAGGAGGTCCCTTGTGCTCACCTTTTTTGTAAGGGACTTGAGCACTGAAGCATCTGCAGATTTTGGTGTCTGCAGTGGGTGGGCGGACTTCTGGAACCAACGCCAGCACCCTGACTCTGAAGGATGACCGTACGTTGGTCTTTCCATCTCTGCTAGTGCTCATCTGGGCGCTCTCACACCTGTCCATTTGCACAGTTTTTCTGATTTTAAATGTGCTGTGCTTAGTTGCTCAGTCATGTCCAGCTCTTTGCAACCCCATGGACTGTAGCCCACCAGGCTCCTCCATCCATGGGATTCTCCAGGCAAGAATACTAGAGTGGATTGCCATGCCCTCCTCCAGGGGATCTTCCCAACCCAGGGATGGAACCCAAGTCTTCCGCATTGCAGGCGGATTCTTTATCGGCTGAGCCCCCGGGGAAGCCCAAGAATCCTGGAGTGGGTAGCCTTCTCCAGAGGATCCTTCCGACCTAGGAATCAAACCTGATCTTGAAGACAAAGCCTAAAAAGCCTCTCTCAACCTGTATCCTCTGTAGGATTGTCATTCCTGAAAGAATGTGTAGACTTTTGATCTCAATCTCTAGCCTCCCATTTTCTCTTCACTGCTCACTCCCCCACCACTGCAGTAAGACCTCTCTGGCCAGTGCCACCCTCCTGGGGGCCGCCTACAATGGACCCTCTGTCTTTGACTTCCTTGATCCCTGTGTCTTAGTCAGGTGCCCTAGAAGCAGAGCCTGAGACGGGGACTCATGTGTATGTTACTGGGGGGCGGGGCGGTGCTCTCAGGGGAACACTAGGGGAGTGGGGAAGCCTGGAGGAGGCAGGAGGAGTTGAGCTAAGACTCGGTGTCAGGTGAAGGTCAGCCACGGCCCATTCCCAGGTGCACCTCAGCTGTCTTGCCTTGAGGCAAAGAGTGGCCTTGGTATTCAGGCAGCGGTCGGTCATTGCCAACCCACCCACCACTCACCTGGGGCGAGGGGTGGCATTCTGACCAACTCCCTGCTACTTGCAGGAGAGGTGGTTCCGGTCCCCTGGGTTCTGGTCCCCTGGGGCACGTCTCCAGGGTAGGATGGGGACTTCAGTTGGCAGCCAACCCCCAGCAGCTGGGCACCTGCAAACCAAACTAGCAAGAGGGGTCCCAGCAGAGCGGGGCACCAGCAGCATCTGCTTCAGCCTCACTGCTGCCTTTGGAGAATGTGAGCACGTTCTCTTCTCTCCTAGCTTCAGGACGCCATGTCTCCTGGTTTTTACTGGAGGGAACCCTGATCCACCCAAAGGAACTAGGCATCTCTCATCTTAGCGACAACCACCCCATAATGTAGGCGATGCTCACCACTGCTCCCAAGAGCGGCCTGTTGGCAATGATCCTAGTGATGGTCATTGCACTCTCGGGGGCTGTGGCATCCCGTGACCTCACTGACCACCCCCTGTCGATTCCAGGACAACTCAAGATGGCTCTCAGCGAGCACGTGGCCCAGTTGGAGGGCGTGAAGTTGCTCAGGAGCAACAGGAGGCTGGGCGCCAGCGGAGCCCGGATGCTGGGGGCTGCCAGGGCCACCGGGGACGTGCTGGTCTTCATGGATGCCCACTGCGAGTGCCAGCCAGGCTGGCTGGAGCCCCTCCTGGCCAGAATAGCTGGTGACAGGTAACTCACCCCCGGGGGCTGTAGAGCAGGAGGTGGGAGATGGGGAGATGGTTTACGGCCTCAGCCACTCACAGAACACACCCCACCTCCTGGCCACCACTGCCTGAGCTGACTGCAGCTCCAGTGCCCAAGCCAGGGAGGAAGAGTCATGACCAGAGAGAAAGGGAGATTTCAAAGGGCAAAGGGGCAGACCCCCCTCTTAGGGGTGTTCCTGGCTCAGGAGGCTGACCACACTATTTCCCACTTGAAGACTGGTCCAGGCTCCTGCCTTAGGGACACCTGGCTCTTTTTTAAAAATATGTGTGTATCACTTTATAGTTTACAAAGAGCTCCTGGATCACTGGTCAAAGTGCAGGGTCTGGGATGTCTTCATTCTATTTTTTTTTTTTAAATAGACTCTATTATTAGAACAATTTTTGGTACACAGCAAAATTGAGAGGCAAGAATGCTGGAGTGGGTTGCCCTTTCCTGCTCCAGTGGATCTTCCCAACCCAGGAATCAAACCTGGGTCTCCTGCACTGCAGGCAGAGTCTTTAACAACTGAGCTATGAGGGAAGCCCCCAGTTGAGAGGAAGTTACAGAGATTTCTCATATATCCTCTCCCTCCACATGTGCACAGCCTTCCCCATTGTCAACATCTTCCACCAGAGCGGTAAAATGGTTAACAATGGATGAACCCACATTAACAAATCAAAAGCATCCAAGAGGGATGCCTAGTTCCCAAGGTCACCTAGTTCCCATGGTCAAGGTCACCCAGTTCTCAAGGTCAAGGTCACCTAGTTCTCAAGGTCAAGGCCACCTAGTTCTCAGGGTCGTCTAGTTCCCAAGGTCATCTAGTTCTCCAGGTCACCTAGCTCTCAAGGTCACCTAGTTCTCAAGGTCATCCAGTTCTCAAGGTCATCTAGTTCCCAAGGTCACCTAGTTCTCAAGGTCACCTAGCTCTCAAGGTCACCTAGTTCTTAGCTGAGGTTGAGGCTGCTCTGTATTTGAGGGCTTAGTGATGGAAGGCAGTCTGAAGAATCCCACATTTGTGTGTGTATGTGTGTGCATGTGTGTGTGCGTGTGTTGAGGAGCAGCAGGGGATTTAGATGCCTCCAGCCCTGCAGAGTGAGCCACCTTCCTCTGGTCTGTGGCCCAGGAAAGCTCTCAGCCCCTGTCCTGCTCTGTCCCCTTCGGCAGACAGAGTCCTGGGAGGGCCAGCATCAATCTTGGGGTCGCACCTGAGCAGCAAAACTCTGGGAAGAGAGACTGTAGAGCTTCTTGCTTCTTGGTATAAGACACTTCCCACAAATGCCGAGAATTTGCATGGGCTTCCAGAATGACTTTCTACATCACAGAGCAAGAGGAACGTTCAGGCCCAGGGGAAAAACAAAGAGTGGTGAGATAAACTAGGGTCCTTCCTCCTTGGGGTAAAAGTTTGGTGGATGAGTTTGCAGCTGCAGTTAGCTTTTGGCTCTCTGGACAGTGGTGCCTTGGTTGACCTCATGTATTTCAGTTAGCTGGTGTTTGTTGACAGCTCCATTGAAACTCAAATGCTTGACCACCTAGGGCTTAGAAAGGCTTAGGAGAGGATTGACCTCAAGTCTGCCTGTGAGTTAAAACTCAGTTCACAAGTGACAGGATGATGGAGTGAGTCCTTTCCTCGCTCCTTCCAAGTCAGACAGGGAAGCTTTGCTATTTTGCCCTAAGTGAATTCCAAGAACTCTAGATACATCTGTAGGTTCGAAACACAAAGCTAAATATAAGACTTTTTTTTTCTTTTAATCACTCCTTTTCAAGTCTCTCAACTCCAATTTCTTCCTAATTCAGCCCTGACCAAGCAGCTGCTCTGGTCCATGAGAATAAAAAACAAAACAAGGAAACATCTTTCATTTCATTCATTGACATTTTAATCTTCATCTTTACCCAAAATGTATTCAAAGAGGCTTATGATAATCACTTATGTAACTGGCTAAAATAGAAGAAGACTTCAGAAAGGAAAAGATGGTGTTGGAAACTGGGGGTAATACAGTTATTAGAAACGAGATTTACGTATGACTCTGAGCCTCCAGCGAGACGGAGCAAAAAGAGAAACTTGACGGACTTTAGGGTGATCATTCTCTGATGCAAAGGGATGTCCACCTTTTATCAAGGACAGAGCTGAAAGCTCTGGGACAAACAGTGCAGCCACTTAGCTGCAGTTCCCTTTCTCGTCCTGTTACAATTGCCAAGGTGGCACAACTTGATGGGGCTCCTCAGAGTTCAGCCGCACGGCTTCCCTGGCTCTTGATTCTGAAATTCCACAAAATGCTCTGTCAGTTGCCAAATCCATCCGCTCTGCATGGCTCTTTCAACAGTAAGCAGACCTGGGAGCGCGTCCCCCTGAAATCCTTGCCTGTACTTCTCAGTTTCTTAGGTCAGTGCACAGTGCTCCAAAGTGGCGGAGGCCAGGGGTCTCAAGTTACCATTACCTTCCAAGACCCTTGCTGTAAATATAAACCCCATGACCCTTCAAGCCAAGGCCAGTCAGTGGAGGCCACAGATTAAAGCAGATCCTTGAATGCCAGGACCACTCTGGCCCTCTCCATACGGGCTGGGCTCATGCCAGCCCTGGCTGTCTCCAAGGGGGATGGAAATTGATGGGAGTGTAAACAGCATGGCTGGCATCTCTTTCCCAGAAATATTCCTTTTCTTAGACTGGTAGCTGCCAGCCAGTCTAAGACTTCTCTTACCAGTCTAACTGGGTAATCCCTGAGTTCATGCCTAACTCATTCCAAGATACAGCTTTTAGAAGAAACTGTCATGAAAGGCCAGTTTCATGCCTCTCACTGCCATGAATGGCCATGAAAGGAAAAAAAATGTGACTGAGATATGACTAGGTGGAGGGCAGCTGCTGGTACACCTGAGTGATGCGGCTAAAGGCAGGGTTTCCAGCCTGTACCGAAATCTGTACCAATTTCCCACAGCGCCCTCTCTGAGGTCATGTAGTCCCGAGCCATGCAAAAAATCTGGGATGAAATACAACGCCAACAGCTACAATAAATGAACAACTAAATCTAGTTGCAGGACTTCGCTGAGAGACACCATGTACTCATAAACACACACGTGCACACGTGCACACATACACACACACACACACACACACACATGCTTTAACATCAAGGAGACTTCTGGGGCTTGACAATCCTGGTTTCTCAAGACAACCCAGTTTCATGATCCAGGTAGGAACCAGAGCTAGACCCTAGAGCAGGGGCCCGTGAGCCCTCTACAGTTGTACACAATATTTTGTATATGTGCATATGATTATTTTTCAGAGGAGGGATCCATTGTTTTCCCGTGATTCTCAAAGGAATCAAAGACCTCCAAAGAAGTCAAGAGCCATAGCCCTAGAGCATTACAGCTGAGAAAGAAAGGCCTTTCTGGGAAGTAGTTCTGCCTCCCGTTTTACAAATGAGGAAGCTGAGGCCCAGAGAGGCACAACAGCTACCTCAAGATCACACAGCGCATTAGCGGCAGAGCTGAGCCCAGGCCACCACTCCTCTGTCTCTCAGTTTTGTCCAGAGAGGGTGTGTGTGTGTGTGTGTGTGTGTGTGTGTGTGTTTGTATTTTTTATTGGACAGAGAGATTTTTAAAGAAGGGCGCAGGAATATTCTTTAATGAAATGGGCCCCCAACTCCCTGTGGAAAAATGTATTTTCTAGAACAGTTCTGTTCAGTAGAAATAGAATAGGAACCACAGGTATAAGTTAAATATTTCTAGTAGTCCCATTGCAAAATAAAGAGACACATGATATTAATTTCAACAAAATATTTTAGTAAACCCAATACATCCAGAATATTATCATTCCCACACGCGATCAATACGATAATTACTGAGATGGGCACACCATTTTTCATACTAAGTCTTCTCAATGCAGTGCATGTTTCACACTTACACCACATCTCGGTTCAGACACCCGATATTTTTAGGAGCCCAGTAGCTAGCTGCGTGACTGGTGGTTGCCGTATTGGGGGCTGGTGTCTAAATTATGTTTCTGCCCCCCCAGCAAATGGGGGTGTGTATCCCTTCTCTGACCTCACGGTTCCTTCCAGGAGCAGGGTGGTGTCTCCAGTCCTAGACGTGATTGACTGGAAGACTTTGCAGTATTACCCCTCCGCGGACCAGCAGCGAGGAGTATTGGACTGGAAGCTGGATTTCCACTGGGAGCCTTTGCCGGAGCATGAGAGGAGGGCCCTCGCCTCCCCTGTCAGTCCCATCAGGTGAGGCTCCTTCCCCAGCCGGCTTCACCACTGCCTCCCCCACGCGGGCTCAGCAGCGGGCGGCCTCGGCATAGGGTGGCCTGGGCCAACCCGGGCTCTCCTCCTCTCCTAGCAGGTTCAGTTCAGTCCAGTGGCTCAGTCGTGCCTGATTCTCTGCAACCCCATGGACTGCAGCACACCAGGCCTCCCTGTCCATCACCAAGTCCCAGAGCTTACTCAGACTCATGTCAATTGAGTTGGTGATGCCATCCAGCCATCTCATCCTCTGTTGCCCCCTTCTCCTCCTGCCTTCAATCTTTCCCAGCATCAGGGTCTTTTCCAGTGAGTCACTTCTTTGCATCAGGTGGCCCAGTATTGGAGTGTCAATATTGGAGCTGCCTGCTGCTGCTGCCGCTAAGTCACTTCAGTCGTGTCCGATTCTGTGCGACCCCATAGACGGCAGCCCACTAGGCTCCTCTGTCCCTGGGATTCTCCAGGCAACAACACTGGAGTGGGTTGCCATTTCCTTCTCCAGTGCATGAAAGTGAAAAGTGAAAGTGAAGTCGCTCAGTTGTGTCCGACTCTTAGCGACCCCATGGACTGCAGCCCACCAGGCTCCTCCGTCCATGGGATTCTCCAGGCGAGAGTACTGGAGTGGGGTGCCATTGCCTTCTCTGTTGGAGCATCCTAGCAAGTTACATAATAAATAAGCGGGGGATCACAATGATACTTACCTTCTGGGGGCTGGGAGGTCTGAATGAGCTAATACATGAGAAGCACACAGAGACTCTCAGGCCCTCAGGGATGAGTATTATTATCCTCACATTGCTTCACGAGTGGAGTCCGGCGAAGTTTCCAGACCCTGAAAGTAGAAAGCAGAAGCATGATATTTGGGGTCTCAATCCAGCTCCATCTCACCAGGAAACTCTGGAGTTTCCCAGGCCTCAGATGCTTTCTTGGTAAAAGGGAAGAATTCAGCTGGGTAAATGCTAAGACACCAGAAGCTCTGTGGTTTGCTTCTCCCGTGTTTGACTTTCAGACAAATATCCTATGTTTAACATAGGATACGTTATGTTTAACATCTAGTCGATGTTCTAGAGAGCTTCTGCTGTGTAACAAACCGTCCAGACTTAAGGGTGTGGAAGAGCTTTTATCAGGAGCCTGGACTCTGGGTTGTGAATTCTGAAGGCAGCTCTGGTGTTGGCTGTTTGCTCCGTGGTGTCCAGGGCCTCAGCAGAACCAGACTAGACCGGCTGGAAATGACTCAACAGCTCGGGTCAGGATTCCCCAGAGTCTGATGGTGGCCATCTCTGGGACCCAGTGGGAGCTTCTTCCCTGTTCTCTCCATGAGATCCCTGCAGGCGGGTCCCTGGGGCTTCCTACACCCTGGCCCTGGGTTCAGACAGCAAGGGTCCCAGAAGAGCCAGGCAAAGCAAGCTGTAATCTCCTACCCAATTAAAAAAAATAACGTACTGAGGTGAAATTCATATAATGTAAAATGAACCGTTTCTAAGTGAACAACGCAGTATATTCTCAGTGCTGAGCAAACATTGCGTCTTCACAGTTTGAAAACATCTCCCTTTACTAAAGGCAAGTCCCTTACTTGCGTCTCCCATTGTCCCCATTCTTCAGCCACTAGCAATCCCCAATCCACTGTCCGTCTCCATGGATTTATCAATTCTGGATATTTAATACCAAGGGACTCACACGTAGGTGACCTTTTGTGTCTGGCTTCTCCCATTTACCGTGATGTTTCAGAGTATGTACCCCCTTTTATAAGCAAGTCTCAGAGGTCACCCGGGGTCACTTCCTCCACAACCACAGGCCACCCAGCTTCCCAGGAGGGAGATGTGGCCCTAAGTCGCAGTGGGGTTGATGTCACATTGTAGACAGAGCCCAAGGAAGAAGGATTCTGGCGCCGCTGACCTGCCCAGCACCAAGCAGTCACCTAAGCTGTTTCCATGTGCCTAGTCTATGGACATAAAGTGAGGTGTTAGTCACAAACAGGGCTTCCACGTGTCTGCCCGAGAGCGTATGACTCTAACAGCTGACCTCAGCCACCAAGATACGTAAGAAATATTTTTTTATTTTCTACTAACTGAACTTAGGTAATTTTCCTCTTGATCCCTGTTTCCTAACGGCAGAAAACTTCTGGACAAATTAGGTTCAGTGATAGCTTAGTCCTCTCGTCACTGAATTTGTCATCCAGGCGTGTCCACCCTCCCATCCCTCTGGGGTGGACTTTGGGCTCTTGGCTTCCATGGGGGATGTTGGTGGGAAGGAAGGGCTCCACTTCAGGCTCTGGCAGTCCTGTGTCAGATTCACCATACACGTGCGCTTTCACTGGCCGTGGCCGCAGAGGGGGGCTGGCTCGGGGGTCCCGCTGGCCTGCACCCTCCACATGGCTTCTGCCGAAGTCCCACATCTTCTTCCGGCCCACACTGGCATGCTGATGGTCCAGGAGCCTCTAAGGCACTGCATCTACCACCTGCCTCCCCGGGTACCACCTAGACCCTATCTCCTAGGGCCAAGGGCCATCAGGGGGGTCCTGAACTCCCAGCACAGCCAGCTGAGAAGTGGGCTATGTACCCTCTACTGTCTCATCTCCAAACAACAAGCAAGGGATCCTCCTCCTCCAGGAATTGCCCTGAAGGTGTCACGGTGGATACGAGACCTTTCTGGGGATCTACCTGAATCTCTGTGTCTCAGTCTCCCCACAGGCTCTATCTTCTCTCCCCGGGCCAGAGGATCTTATCTAGTTTGGGCATAGAAAATCCTGGCTCTGTGAGGATGAGCCCTCACCTTAGGCCTAGACTGCAGGCTTGCTGTTAGACTTGAAAACTCAGAGTCTGCTGTCTTTGTTCTTGGTTTTGGGGCCACGTTGTAGTCAGCTCAGCGGTCGTAACAAAAAACCACAGGTTGGGCGGCTTCACCAATATGAGATTTATTTTCTCCTGTTGCTGGACCTCATTTAGCCTTAATTACTTCTTCGGAGGCCCTATCTCCAAATACAATACACTGCGGGTTAGGGCTTTGACAGGTTAATTTGGGAGGGACAAGTGGGGAAGGGTCATGGTGCTGAGATGCAGGTGTAAGGGGTGGGGTGCAGAACCAGCCATGTTTTACCTCCTTCCGTCATAGGTGTGCATCCTGAAAGCACAGGGAGCTAACTCTATCTGACTTCATTACTGGCCTGTCAGTGCCTCTAAGCCCCTGTTTCATGCCAGACACTCTCCTGAGGGCTGTGAACCCAAAAAATCGAAAGAGAAGTTTCTGGACCTCTCTGAGTTATGGTGCGGGAGGATGGTAGATCTCAGCATTATGAGGAGTGCTGGATAGGTGGGTCCACAGAAAGTTAAGAGAGGGGCCTGCCTGAGGGAGAAATTTATTCTGCTCCAGCCAAAGCCAAGGGATTCCATTCAAGAGAACAGACTTCTCAGACGACCTTTGCCCAACCTGAGGCAAAGGCTCCTTGACTCCAGGCACCAGTCCTCTCTGGAATCTTCTTTTAGGCCTCAGGGTCTCTCTGATGCCCAAGGTCACTGTAGTCACTTTGACCCACCCAGTTTGACCTACCATTGGCCAAAGTCGGCGCCTCTCCTGTTCCAGCCAAGGAGAATCCAGTCACCTTTGCCCAGGGCGGCTGCTCCTTCCCTGAGACCCAGCTGCTACCCGGCCCCTGTGGAGGCCTCAGGCTCCCTGTGCAGGGCCCAGATCGCTTTTCACACACATTAATACATTTTTAACTGTGTCTTCCCCACCCTGGATACTCTGACTTCATGGCTTCTCTCATCAGTCTTGTGAGAGAGCATGAAAGAGGAATTAGGATGATGTTGGGTACTGATTATATACAGATGCCAAGAAAATTCCAGAAAGGATATCATCATCTGTACATTTGCAAATGATAGTATTAAGTGATATTTATTGAACATGTGCTTAGTTAATGCTATAAACATATTATACATATCAGCTGGCTCAGGGGTAAGAACCTGCCTGCCAATGCAGGAGACGCAAGAGACACAGGTTGGATCCCTGGGTCATGAAGATCCCCTGGAGGAGGGCATGGCAACCTACTCATTTTCTTGCCTGGAGAATCCCATGGACAGAGGAGCCTGGTGGGCTTCAGTCCACAGGGTCACGCAGAGTCCGACACGACTGGAGTGACTTAGCACGCACATAATTCTGTGCAGCAGTTACTGTTACTAATTACTATTATTAGTCCCATTTCCCACATGTGAAAATGGAGGTACACAGAGATTAAATTAGACATGAAGCCTCCAGAGGTTGCCCAGTTGCATGAAGTTGTTAAGCGGTAGATCCAAGGTTAAACTTGGAGGCCAGCCTCCTGCCACAGTGCTTTTCGTGGCTCCACTCTGCTGTATTTTACAGACAAGTTTTAAATACAATCTGTCATTGCCAGGTACATAAAGGCTATACAGATACCCATGTCAGTTCAGGACAGGGCTTGCTGCCAAAGGCATCATGAGGAAGCACTTGAGTTTCAGAGATCTTTGGGTTTTGGCAAGCAAATGTACTTCACGTGACATTTCTTTTAGTCCCCCAAAACTCTTATTATGAAGCACTGTTATTGTCCCCAGTTAGAGGTGATGAAATTGAGCCCAGAGTGGTCATCTATCTCATCCAAGATCTTACAAATTGTAAGTGGTAAAACTGGAAATAACTACACTACTGGTTTTTAGTGTGGTATAACTTCATGTTTTTAATAGCCCAAATGTCAGTAGTTTTGTTCATGTAAAACTATTGTCTTGGTAATTAAAAAAATCTGAACTCTGAGTCATCCACTCCTGAGGCATACCCAGAGTTTGGCCATAGTGAAATGTGTGCTCTTTTGAATGAAGAGATTCTGATTCCGAAGGCTCTGGCTCTGTCCTCCTCAGGTAAGCTCTTCTAAAGGATGTTGCTGTCATCCTAATTCCCTCACTCAGGGATTCCAGCTTTCTGTGTTTTTAAGGCACGTGTATTTCCCCCAGAGCGGCTGGGGACCTATCTATTCCAGAGTCCCTGTGGAATTCGTCTTAGGGGGTGCGTGATCGTGAAGCAGATAAGAGTGTGAGGTCAAGAGTGAGCGCAGGAAGAGGCCCGCTGGCCGCTTTGGTCCAGGCCTGGTGCTGCTGCCCTCAGGGCATCTTATTTTAACCAAAGTCTTCTTCCCAAAGACCTCACCAGAGAGGGGGCCCTTCCTGAAGAAGCAGAGTCCCAGGATGCGGTATAAAATGTCCAGGCGGCCGGAGCTCTCCTTTCATGAAACCCCGGGACTTGTGACATGCTCACTTGGCTCCAGTCTCGAAACTAAAAGCCTTGAGGTCTGACTGAGCCCCGAGTCCATTCTCTGGGCCCCTGGAGCATCCCCACCTGCTGTCCCCACCCCCAGGCACTCCGGGTTCTGAACTGCTGTCTGTTCCCACCTTCTCTTCCCAGAAGCCCCGTGGTGCCTGGCGGGGTGGTGGCCGTGGACCGACATTACTTCCAAAACACCGGAGCGTACGACCCTCTCCTGTCACTGCAGGGAGGTGGAAACCTCGAGCTGTCTCTTAAGGTATGTCCTGGGCCACGCGAGGCCCCGGAGGTTCTCTGGAGCCATGTGTAGGGTCACAGCTTGGAGGTCAAGGATGCTGCTTCAGACAAACACAGAGTCATCATCAGGGGGGTGTCCCACCCTGCTTTCTCCTCCTCTGTCCTCTCTCTTGACTTCATCACAGTTTCCCTCCTGAACCCACTTGTTGAGCCCGCTCATAGGAAAAAGCATGTCTTCAGTCATCTCCGCCTGACGCAGAACTTCCTAGACGTCCTCCGAGGCCAGCAGCCTTAGCACCTGGAGAGTTTTCACCATGCCCACTGGCCGAAGCAAATACCACACAGTTCTGTGTGCTTAGTTTGATCCGAACAACGTAATGGGACTTCCCTTGTAGCTCAGTTGGTAAAGAATTCGCCTACAATGCAGGAGACCCAGGTTTGATTCCTGGGTTCGGAAGATCCCCTGGAGAAGGAAATGGCCACCCACTTCAGTATTCTTGCCTGGAGAATCCCATGGACTACAGCCTGTCAGGCTCCTTTGTCCATGGGGTCGCAAGATTCAGACACGACTTAGTGACTAAACAACTTAATAAATTAATAAGTATTTGTCCAAACAGCATAGCCCCACTGTGCACCACACAATTTCTCAAGCCTTGGATCAGATCAGACCCTCCACCCTCATTTCCTCATTGATTTTTAGCCTGGTTTTTCACCACAGCAACCCCTGAAAACCCAACCCAGCGAAGACACAGAGCATTGAAAGTACAGCAATCTGAGACTGAAATCAGTTTGCAGAACATCCAACAGGTGTCATTGCGTTTCTCCCGAACGTTGGAAACAGCCCACTCAGCTGTCTGGGTTTGCTCTGGCACCCTGGGGTGCCTTGGCACACAGTTTGGAAAGCCCGTGGTTTGCCTGCTTGGTGCCTTTTGGTTCTGCCTATCCTAGGCAGGTTTTTGCTTTCCTCTTGATTGCCAAGTAGGGAATAAGAGACTTCCTGTCAGATGAACTCCAGGCACTTGGGAGTAGGAGTGAGTGGAGAGCAGGGAAACTCCCAGAAGTAGGAAAGACTGAGGAAAGCTTGCTTTGATCTCCACAGGAATGGCTTCTGGTAACTTTGCAGCAGGAGACTTCACAAACTTTTAGAGATTCCCTGGCCACTAGGGGTACTCTTTCTCCCCAGGAAGCAGCCTTGGGAGAGTCCAGGTGTTAACAGCACGGACGCATGCTCTAAGTGCTGAATCTGGGCATATGTTTCAGGAGCAGGGCAGGGACATTCAGGCAGTTGCAGGGGTTCAGTTCAGTGGCTCAGTCGTGTCCGACTCTCTTCGACCCCATGGAGTGCAGCATACCAGGCCTCCCTGTCCATCACCAACTCCCAGAGCTTACTCAAACTCATGTCCATTGAGTTGGTGATGCCATCCAATCATCTCATCCTCTGTCATCCCCTTTTCCTCCTGCCTTCAATCTTTCCCAGCATCAGGGTCTTTTCCAATGAGTCAGCTCTTTGCATCAGGTGACCAAAGTATTGGAGTTTCAGCTTCAGCATCAGTCCCTCCAATGAACACTCAGGGTTGATTTCCTTTAGGATGGACTGGTTGGATCTCTTTGCAGTCCAAGGGACTCTGAAGAGTCTTCTCCAACACCACAGTTCAAAAGCATCAATTCTTCGGCGCTCAGCTTTCTTTATGGTCCAACTCTAACATCCATTCATGACCACTGGAAAAACCATAGGCTTGACTAGACAGACTTTGTTGTCAAAGTAATGTCTCTGCTTTTTAATATGCTGTCTAGATTGGTCATAACTTTCCTTCCAAGGAGTAAGCGTCTTTTAATTTCATGGCTGCAGTCACCATCTGCAGTGATTTTCAGATCAGATCAGTCGCTCAGTCGTGTCCGACTCTTTGCGACCCCATGAATCCCAGCATGCCAGGCCTCCCTGTCCATCACCAACTCCCAGAGTTCACTCAGACTCACATCCATCGAGTCAGTGATGCCATCCAGCCATCTCATCCTCTGTCGTCCCCTTCTCCTCCTGCCCCCAATCCCTCCCAGCATCAGAGTCTTTTCCAATGAGTCAACCCTTCGCATAAGGTGGCCAAAGTATTGGAGTTTCAGCTTTAGCATCATTCCTTCCAAAGAAATCCCAGGGCTGATGTCCTTCAGAATGGACTGGTTGGATCTCCTTGCAGTCCAAGGGACTCTCAAGAGTCTTTTCTCCAACACCACAGTTCAAAAGCATCAATTCTTTGGCGCTCAGCCTTCTTCACAGTCCAACTCTCACATCCATACATGACCACAGGAAAAACCATAGCCTTGACTAGACGGACCTTGGTTGGCAAAGTAATGTCTCTGCTTTTCAATATGCTATCCAGGTTGGTCATAACTTTCCTTCCAAGGAGTAAGCGTCTTTTAATTTCATGGCTGCAGTCACCATATGCAGTGATTTGGGAACCCAGAAAAATAAAGTCTGACACTGTTTCCACTGTTTCCCCATCTATTTCCCATGAAGTGATGGGACCGGATGCCATGATCTTCGTTTTCTGAACATTGAGCTTTAAGCCAACCTTTTCACTCTCCACTTTCACTTTCATCAAGAGGCTTTTTAGTTCCTCTTCACTTTCTGCCGTAAGGGTAGTGTCATCTGTATATCTGAGGTTATTGATATTTCTCCCAGCAATCTTGATTCCAGCTTGTGCTTCTTCCAGTCCAGCGTTTCTCATGATGTACTCTGCATATAAGTTAAATAAACAGGGTGACAATATACAGCCTTGACGTACTCCTTTTCCTATTTGGAACCAGTCTGTTGTTCCATGTCCAGTTCTAACTGTTGCTTCCTGACCTGCATACAAATTTCTCAAGAGGCAGATCAGGTGGTCTGGTATTCCCATCTCTTTCAGAATTTTCCACAGTTTATTGTGATGCACACAGTCAAAGGCTTTGGCATAGTCAATAAAGCAGAAATAGATGTTTTTCTGGAACTCTCTTGCTTTTTCCATGATCCAGTGGATGTTGGCAATTTGATCTCTGGTTCCTCTGCCTTTTCGAAAACCAGCTTGAACATCAGGAAATTCACGGTTCACATATTGCTGAAGCCTGGCTTGGAGAATTTTGAGCATTACTTTACTAGCGTGTGAGATGAGTGCAATTGTGCGGTAGTTTGAGCATTCTTTGGCATTGCCTTTCTTTGGGATTGGAATGAAAACTGACCTTTTCCAGTCCTGTGGCCACTGCTGAGTTTTCCAAATTTGCTGGCATATTGAGTGTAGCACTTTCACAGCATCATCTTTCAGGATTTGGAATAGCTCAACTGGAATTCCATCACCTCCACTAGCTTTGTTCGTAGTGATGCTTTCTAAGGCCCACTTGACTTCAGTGATTTTGGAGCCCCCCCAGAAATGAAGTCTGCCACTGTTTCCACTATCTCCCGTTGTTGCCAGGGTGTGACCCCTCAACCCACAGGTCCTGGCCTGGGATCACCGCCCTGGTTCTCCCCACCTATCCCTCCCCCTTGCCCAGAACTCTCAGATCAGGAAACTGTTCCACCCTGAGAAGTAGCGTCACTGTGCACTCGTGATGCCCCAGGCATTTTGCCAGCTCCTCCCAGGGTCCCTCGCGTCCCACGTTCCTGGAGAGGAGCACAGAGATGTGTGTTTTCTCCTTTCCTGGCAGACCTGGCTCTGTGGGGGCTCCGTGGAAATCCTGCCCTGCTCCCGGGTGGGGCACCTCTACCAAAATGAAGATGCCCACTCCCAGCTTGAGCGGGAGGCCGCCCTGCAGAACAAGGTCCGCATCGCTGAGACCTGGCTGGACTCCTTCAAAGAAACCTTCTACAAACAGAGTCCAGAGGCCTTGTCCCTGAGCAAGGTAACGGGGGGGGGGAGCCCAGCAGAGGCTTCTGTGCCCACCCAGGGCCCCCTCCGCAGCTGGAGGCTGGGCCAGAAGCACCTCCCCTCCGCCTTGAAGGGCAAATAGAAGCTTCCAGCTGGTACTTCCATGGGGGCCCTCTCAAGGAGTTCCCTCTCCCAGCGGGGTTGTCCTCTGTCTCTCCCAGCGTCTGGGCGGGGCGGGGGGTGGGGGGAGCAGTGGGAGGGGGATGTGCTCACAGCTCGAATCCCCGGATGTCTGTAGCCTCGAATCCCCGGATGTCTGTGGGACGGGGTCTGTCATCATGGGACAGTCTGTTATCACATCTAAGGCTGCGACCGTTCATCCTGGGCCCAGAGGAAAAACTGGGTGGGGAGTAATTGTTGAGATGGGCCCCCGAGGGCCCTTTCATCCCAGGGAAAGTGTTCAGGGCTATGCAATTACCCCAAGACGTGAAATAAATAGAAGCCTAAACGTAAAGGACCTCCCCTCAAAGGCCCAGAAAAACAAACCCTTCAAACATTTGATTAAATGTCCACAAACAGGGCATTTTCAACTGGCCCACGACCACTCAGCACAGTTCTGCTGGCAGGACACATGAACACTGCTTGGCGCGGGACGCAGCCCACGGTCACGCGCGCTGTCCGCCCCCCTCAGCTCCCTCCCAGACCCCGTCCCTCCCCTACGTGAGCTCTGATGTAAAGCCGCTTTCTCCGTGCTGCCGCCTGTGTCTCCCCCCTCCCCAGGCTGAGAAGCCGGACTGCACAGAGCGCCAGCAGCTGCAGAGGAGGTTGGGCTGCCGGACCTTCCACTGGTTTCTGGCCAACGTCTACCCCGAGCTGTATCCACTGGAACGCAGGCCCAGGTTCTCCGGAAAGGCAAGGCATGAGAAAGACAAAGGGCAGAGGAGGAAACGGGCTGAGTGGCTTCCCCAGCCAGGGCCTGGCTCTCCCCCAACCCCGGGCGCCCAGGCCCGGCCCAGCGGGGCCTCCCTGAGGAATGGCTGGGCTGTGCTGCAACCCACCACAGGGCCCCTCACCCTGGGGTGCGTCCACGTCCTTCAGGAGGCCCGGCCCTTAGGATCGCTGGCTTGAGCTTGACCTCCCTCGCTTCTGTGGCCCCGACGTGGGCCTTGAGGGTCACTGCGGAGAGGGAAGGAGGGGAACGCTGCTGACAGAGGGCGTCTTTGCGCGGAGGGTGGGATTCACCCCCGTGTGTCTGCTTACAGCTCCACAACACTGGACTGGGCTTCTGCGCAGACTGCGCGGGGCAGGAGGCGGCCCCAGGCTGTGCCATGATGCTGGCCCCCTGCAGGGACGGTGAGCCGCAGCAGGTGGGTGGCCAGCGCGCCCAGACCCCCAGGGGGTCTTTGCCGGGGTGCCCCTCTCTTCCTCTGGGGGCCTCTCCTTTCCCGGGTCCCGCGTCCTTCACTATGCCTGGTCCCCCACTTTTGTGACCCGCCCCCCAACCTGTCCCCAGCCCCTAGCCCAGATGTGGAGCCGTCAGAGAAGGCGAGCCTCTGAGCTCAAGGGAAAGGGTTGGGCTGTTTAGCCAGTGCGTTCGGCTGACAGAAAAGGAAACAGAGACTTGGAGGGCGGCTAGCCCAGGGGCGACCAAGGCAGGTGTCTCCAGAATCGCGGTGGGTAAGGGGCGGTGGGCACAGGGAGGTGGGCAGAGGCTGTTCTCACTGAGGAGCGCCTGCCCCTGCCACATGCATGTCTCTTGTCTTGTGTGGAAGTGGATCCAGTATTACGAGATCATCCAAAAACATAAAAGACACTGGAAATCCAGAATTCATGAAAAAGACTCCCATTTAAAAAAAAAAAAATGTTTACTTACTGGCCAAGCCTCACAGTGTGCAGGATCTTACTTCCCCAACTAAGGATCAAACCCATGCCCCCTACAGGGGAAGCGTGGAATCCCCACCTCTGCCCTGCTAGGGATTTCCTTTTTTTCTTTTTATTGGAGTGTGCTGCTGCTACTGCTGCTAAGACGCTTCAGTCGTGTCCGACTCTGTGCGACCCCATAGACAGCAGCCCACCAGGCTCCCCCGTCCCTGGGATTCTCCAGGCAAGAACACTGGAGTGGGTTGCCATTTCCTTCTCCAGTGTATGAAAGTGAAAAGTGAAAGTGAAGTCGCTCAGTCAAGTCCGACTCTTGGCGACCCCATGGACTGCAGCCTACCAGGCGCCTCCGTCCATGGGATTTTCCAGGCAAGAGTACTGGAGTGGGGTGCCATTGCCTTCTCCATTATTGGAGTGTAGTTGATCTACAATGTTGTCTTAGCTTCTGGTGTATAGCAAAGTGATTCAGTTCTACATATATACATATTTATATTCTTTTTCGGATTCTTTCCTGTTGTAGCTTATTACAGGATATTGAATATAGATCCCTGTGCTATACAGTAGGGAGGGCCTTGCTGTTTATCTATTTTATATATAGTAGTTCGTGTCTGCTAATCCCAAACTCCTAATTTATCTGTTCCCCCACCTTTTTCCTTTTGGTAAGCATAAGTTTGTCTTCTCTGAATGTGGGTCTGTTCCTGGTTTGTAAACATGCTAACTGAAGTAAGTCAGAGAAAGACAAATATCTTAAGATATCTCTTATGTATGGAATCTAAAAGATGATGCAAATGAACTTATTTACAAAATGGAAAAGTTCATCATTTAAATTAAAAATCTATAATCGGAGATCAAAGAAAACTTATGTGCAGGCAAATTCCCACGAGGGCACCTTTTTGAAACCAGTTCAAGACCATTAGCCAACTAGAACCAGAGACGGGGACAGCGGGTGACCAAGCAGGGTCTGTGGGCACAGAAGCCCCAAGGGAGCGAGGAGACCCCAGAAAGCGCCCCCTGTTTACAGCGGTCCCTCAGCCCTGTGACTGTGACTGTTCCTGAGATTCCGAGCTGCTGGCGCTGAGTCCTGCCCGAGTAGATACGCTTCGTCTTTCAGGCATTTAATACGGACCTCTGGGGGCCAAGACTTCCAGGCCAGAGGGGGCTCTTAGGGCAACACAACAGCCGTGTGTGTGTGTGTGTGTGTGTGTGTGGTGGGAGAAAGGGCTGGATTTGGGCAGACAGCCTCGTGGCCTCAGCGCCCCCGCCCCACTTGCTGGAGGAGAGGTCACCCAGCTGGCTGCAGGTCTCCGAGGAGCAGCTTCATTCAGCACTCAGCATGTGGTCTGTGAAACTCCTTCCTCAGGGAAAAGGACTTGCACTCCACAGTCAGAAGGGAGGCAGAGGGTGGAAATGCCCCTGGGGAAGGGAGGGGAACAGCTCTCCTGGGGCGGGTGCACTGGAGACCGTCTGTCCATGGATTCCTGGGGGCTCCCTCCGCAGCGAGGCTGGACCCCGGGGTAGCCGGAAGGGCTGGCCGCCCCAGGACAACAGAAGCTTATGACCCGCTGCTGCTGCTGCTGTGGCTGCTAAGTCACTTCAGTCGTGTCCGACTCTGTGACCCCGGACAGAGCCCACCAGACTCCTCTGTCCGTGGGATTCTCTAGGCAAGAATACTGGGGTGGGCTGCCATTTCCTTCTCCAGCTTATGACCTGAGGGGCGGCCAAAGAGGGACGATGAACACGACTGGGGGCAGGCACTCTCCCACAGGGGGAGGGTCTCCTTGACCTGAGGTCCTGCAGGTGGGCGCACGCGGCTGGCGGGACGGACTAGGAGATCCTCGCCGAGTGAGGGGGAGGTTAGAGGCAGAGGGTGCTTCCAGCATCATGTGGGCTCCTGGCTTATCAGGAAGGGCTTCTGTGGGAGGGCATTTCTTCTCTTCAAATTCCCATCACACAAATACCTGCCCAGGTAATGGGACGCCCCTGTGACTTTGGCCGAGGGTTGGGGGGGGGGGGTTCACTTCTTTTCACAGCTTGGATAATAACCTAAAAAGTCTAGCCCACCCCCAAGTCTTTCTGCTTTGAGCCTGTGATGGGGCTGTTGCATTAAGCTCTTCTACCCCAAAGGCCTATATTAAAAGCGAACAATAAAGTGTGAGTTCCTGGAGATACTGAGTCAGATAAGCCCCCGAGAGCCTGGGGCCAAAGCAAGAAAATGCTTTCAAGGGTTCAGCCCTGCAGGCAGGATCAGCGAGGCTCTGGGACCCCAGGCGAAGGCCTTGGGCCTGCAGGACTTGTTGGGAAGCAGGCAATCAGGATCCCTTTGTCCCCTTCTGGTTTTACTGTCTACCAGTGTTCTAGAATCACCAATGGGCACTCCTGGCCCAGAGGACAGAGAGAGAGCGGTAGGTGAGGAGGCTTTATGACCGTGGACGCACCTCACCTTCTGGCTGTGTGACGTCAGGCAGGCTTCTTAACCTCTCTGGGTCTTGGTTTCCTCATCTGCAAGTAGGGATAATGGTCTCCCTCATGCAAGAGGAATGTTAGGTTTGGGAGTTAAGATTCTTGGGCTTCCCTTGTAGCTCAGTCAGTAAAGAATCTGCCTGCAGTGCAGGAGTCCTGGGTTCGCATTCCTGGGAAGAGTCCCCTGGAGAAGGACATGGCAACCCACTCCAGTATTCTTGCCTGGAGAATCCCATGGACAGAGGATCCTGGTAGGTTCCCAGTCCCCGGGGTCGCAAGAATCAGACCCAACTTAGTGACTAAACCACCACCAAGATTCTTGGTGGGAAGGTGGGGATTAGCAACGGCTTCTGTATCAAGAAAAACTGTGAACTTGCTAAGCTGAAACCACCATATGCTGTATTAAGAATAAGAAGAAACACACTCTTTTATGTATAAGGAACTAAGTTTATAGCAAAGAGAAATCTCCAGGGACCCTCACAAAACACAGGGCATCCTGCATGGCTTCACCTGGAAGTGAAAGGAAAGTGAGGGTCGCTCAGTCCTGTCTGGTTCTTTGCGACCCCGTGGACTATGCAGTCCATGGACTTCTCCAGGCCAGAAGACTGGAGCGGGTAGCCTTTCCCTTCTCCAGGGGATCTCCCCAGCCCAGGCATTGAACCCAGGTCTCCCACATTGGAGGCGGATTCTTTACCAGCTGAGCCAACTGGGAAGCCCAAGAATACTGGAGTAGGTAGCCTATCCCTTCTCCAGCGGATCTTCCCAACCTGGGAATTGAACTGGGATCTCCTGCATTGCAGGTGGATTCTTTACCAGCTAAGCTATGAGGGAAGCCTGATGGCTTCGCCTATGTTGCGGTAAATAGAATAAGGGAGAAGACTGTCAGAATGTATAAATGTGAGTGTCACGGTAACTGGAGTGAGGTGGTGTCAGAGGTCAGGGCTAGTCCAGCTTGGTATCTGTGAACCTGACTATGAGACAGAGCCTTGTTGACTCCATCGGAATCTGAAGCTTGCCCCCAGACCTCGGCCCTGTTGCGGTGAGCTCTCCTTCCCTTATCCAGCTTTGGACAGGGTCTCCTTCTAGTGGTGCTAACGGCCATTCCCCTGTCCCAGCGCCTGGAGCACACGGGCCGGAGCACCATCCGCTACGGCGGCCCAGGGCACCTGTGCTTTGACGTCAGGCGAGAGCAGGTGATTCTCCAGAACTGCACCGAGGGGGGCCCTGCCATCCACCAGCAGCACTGGGACCACCAGGAGGTGAGTGACCCACCCAGGAGGAGCTCACGGGGCCGCTGGCGGGCACGTGTCTGCCTCTTCCGAGAGGTCAAGTATTACCGCACAAGCCTGTGTCCCTGGGGCTGAACTTAGTGGCTTGGCACTAAGGCCTCGGAGGGCGGTGAAGCCAACCTTGCAGCCGAGTTATCCGCCAGCATCCAGAAGGGTGCTAATTTCCCAGGTCTCTGCGTTGCTCAGTCTTCATGCACTGGAAAAGTGGAGACCCCCTAGCTTTAAAGTTTATCCGCTTTAGGCCTCGAGTAGGACTGTGGGGCGTGTTACAGACACTGTCAAACCCCGTGGGTGGTGTGCTTTTAGGAGCAGAGGAAAGGCCCACCTCCTGTTCCACAACCAAATAGATGATGGCGTAGATTGTACTTTCTTCCTTTGCTAATTTCGTGCTGAGCGTTTCATCATTTTCGTAAGACTTGAATTCCCGTTACCCCAGAGAGAGGCTCTAGCTCCTTTCTAGAGGTCAGCATCCAATAAAGAGGAACTAGGAGGAGTCTAAGTATTTAGGCAGAGTGAGCACTTTAAGGGTTGGAAGGAGACAGTATTAACAACTGTCTACATTGTTTTTCCTTCACCTCAAATCCCTTCTGACGTGAGCTAGGGTGTAAGGACATGAAAAAACAAATTAATACACACATCTTTTTAAAATGTCTTATCTTCACCTTTTGCTTAGAAATAGTGGAGGTTAAATAACTAATCAGAACTCCATGCATCAGCGCTCTTAAAGCAGGCTGTGAAAGAGGAAAATCATATAGTCTAAGACTTAAGCTGAACTCACAAGAAATATTGAGAACAAAGCTCTTGGGGCTCTGGCGACAGGTGAGCCCAGGGCTCAGGGGGCCACACGTGCTCAGAGAATTCGTGGAAACCAAGTTAAGGCCCTTTATGAATGATCATAAAGGATCATTCTAAGCAAGGCCTCTGGATAAGATAGATTTAGAAACTGCATTTAAGCATAATGTGTAAAAGATTAGTGACTAAGATATACCCAGCATCTTTCAGGCATTAGAAAGTAAGACTTTAAAAAAGTATTCTCATCCAGCCATAAAAAGAAATGAGGTACTGTTCATAGCAACACTATTCACAATAGTCAAGAGGCGGAAGCAACCCAAGAGTCCAGTGATTGATGAATAAATGAACAAAATACGCTACATGCATACAATGGAATATTATTCCATCTTAAGGAAGAAGGAAATCCTGTCATTTGCTTCAACATGGGTGAAACTTGAAGACATTATTCTAAGTGAAATAAGCCAGTCACAAAAAGGCAAATACTATATGAGCACACTTAATATGAGGTGCATAGAGAAGTCAGATTCATACAAACGGAAAATAGAACGGTAGTTACCTGGCCCGAGGGGAAGCAGGGAAAGGGAAGTTCTCATTCAATGGGTATTGAGTTTCCGTTTTGAAAGAAGAAAAAGTCCTGGAGATCTGTCTCATCACAATGTGAACATACTTAACACGAATACATTTTACACTTAAAAATGGTTAAGGTGGGAAGTTTTATCTTACATATTGTTGTCGTTTAGTTGCGAAGTTGTGTCTGACTCTTTTGCAACCCCACGGACCCTAGCTCACCAGGCTCCTCCGTCCATGGGATTTCCCAGGCAAGGACACTGGAGTGGGTTGCCATGTCCTTCTCCAGGAGATCTTCCTGACCCAGGGATCCAACCTGTGTCTGCTGCTTGGCAGGTGGATTCTTTACCTCTGAGCCACCTGGGAAACTTAGGGCTACATAAATTATATTACATAGTAGCCAAAATACTCCAATTCCCTATCAGGCCAGCGGACAACCCTTTTATCGTTCTCTTAATGACTAGCACAAATTTTAGGCATTTCTTTCTTTGCTGACTGATTGTGAGGGTCTGACTAGTTTTGTTTATATATATATATTTCCTTTTCTTCTCTCCTTTCAGAATGGAATGATTGTTCACATTCTCTCTGGGAAATGCATGGAAGCTGTGGTGCAGGAAAACAATAAAGATCTGTACTTGCGTGAGTGTGACGGAAAAGCCAGCCAGCTGTGGCGATTTGACAGCGTCAGCACCGTGGATGAACGGTGAAGGCCACCCTCTGAAGGAACACAGAAGTGTGGCCGTCGCAGCCCAGCCCAGGGGAACTGCAGCGGCACGTGCCGTCCATGAAGCGGGCCGTTTACGTGTGTGCGGTGGCGAGAGCAGAAACGCAAGCTCCATGCGTGAATACGGAAAGTCTTTTCTTCCCGCCCCTTATTTCACAGGCCACTGTCTCTTTTAGACAAAAAATATGGACCCACTGTCTCCTTGTCTTCATCACTGGTAGATGATCATGGCATGGTACAGAAGATTCTTGTTTTTTCCCCCCACTGAGCACTGTACAATTCCTTTTATCTCTGACTAAGAAGAAGGGGCTTCTCTGGTGGCTCAGTAGTAAAGGATCCACCTGCCAATGCAGAAGAAGTAGGTTCCATCCCTGGGTTGGGAAGATCCCCTGGAGAAGGAAGTAGCAACCCACTCCAGTATTCTTGCCTGGAAAATTCCATGGACAGGGGAGCCTGGCAGGCTGGAGTCCATGAGGTCGTAAAGAGCTGGACACGACTGAGCGACTAAACAGCAGCAACAGAGGACAGAGGCCTGGCAACACCTTCAGGACGCAAGATTCCTACTGATCAGTTTATTCTAAACTGCCTTACCCTGGACTGTCCGGTGTTGACAACCATAAAAATTAAAGTGTGAAGAAGGTACAAAGTTCTGACATCCAAAAACTTGAGAATAAGTTTATGAAGACAAATTTCATGTTCATTGGTTGAACCATAGCTCAGATGAAGGAAGCAAGCTACTCAGAGAAAACAGGATTACAGAGACTTTTACCCACTTTTCAGCTCAGCCTAGCAACTGCAGAGAGTCAGTAGACCTGGAGTAAGATGTTTTCATGTTAATGAGAATTTTCTTGGGACTTTCTACCTCCATTCACCTTTGCCCTCACTGTTCTCTAGCTTGATTAACTATAATCAGATTCTCATGCAATACGCTTCTCTGTAGTCATTGGTGTTGGGTCAGCTTAGACTGAACACTCCCACTAAAAGGAAGTGTGTACAGTTGAGAAACTCCTGATGTCCTGTTACCAAGTTTGCGTTGACTGGATCAGAACAAGCAACTTTTGCAAAGAGGCAAATCTCCCTGGGAGGGAACTGCCAGCATCTGAGTCAAAATTCCTTTGAGAGGAACTAGAGTGGGGTGTTGATGTCCATGAGGTTGAAAGGGCTGGGTCTGAACCCCCAGGAAATGTCTGGTTACCCGCAAAGAGGCCCACGTCTGAACATTCAGCCATAGGAAGAACACATCTTCCTCAGGGCAGAGTCCATGCTGGTGAAAGCCAGATGTCTCTCTTGCTGTGACTTGGCCCACCTAGATGGGACTTAAGGGTTGTTGAGTGGGGTTGGTTCTGTGATTAAGAGGTGGTGCCCATTTCTCTTCCAGATGGAGTTCCCTCTTCACACGGTCAGCATATGAATCTCCCCTCAAAGATGCTGGTCTCCTCTGGGCTGTCTCGGGATGCAGTGTGTTTCAGATAACAAACACTGAGCAGGAAGTGAGGGCTTCCAAAAAATATCCGTCATACTGCGCATCTCTTCTCCACCTGTTGAGGTTAATGGCACGCTGTATTTTTCCTTCCTCAGAATATACTCTAGACTTGGACAAACAGCCACTGGCCACATGTGGCTATCTAAACATAAATTCATTAAAATTAAAGAAAATTTAGGCTCAGTTCCTCAGTAGTACTGGCCACATTTCAAGGACTCAAGAGCCACTATGTTGGAGAGCACAGATAATAGCTCTCCATCCAATAGCTCTCCATTTCATTCCATCATGAAAACAGGCCTGTGGGATAGCACTGATCTAGACAGATTCATCATCCCATGGAAAGAAGAGATTCAGCCACCATCTTCTTCTTTCAGACTTGTTTATGTTCAACACAAATTCTCCTAATATCCTGAGGCCGAGACAGAGCTAAAAATTCTCACATGACAACCTTGGGAAGGGTGTTAATCATTAAAAAATAAAAGCTAGACTAGACTTCTATTTTAAAAATGAACATTGGTATTGGCATTGTTTGGTATTTAAAGTTGCTGGAATAAATTAATATAATTAAATGAAAGGCTGAATTGAATTGTATAAGTTGTGCTTGACAGTAATTTACAAAAGGACCCAGATGGCTTATTGCTTAATTGGTTGAACAAAGTAAGAATGTGGTGTTTCTTGCTTCCTTAAACATCCCCATGATTTATTACTTTATTACAGAAATGGCTGTCAACTCAGTCCCTGGCTGGTACTTAAAGACCCTTAATTTAAACAAAACAGATGCCTCCACTTAATTCTCAAAGAAATTCAACCTTCTCCTCATCATAGGGTAATAGTATTCAAATCCTCTCCTCTATGGACTCAGTTCTGATTTTATCTACAGCGATCAATTTAAAAGTAGAGAAATCTGGCAGTCAGAAGATTTGATTCCCAAGAGTTTCACTCGTCCATCTGAATTTTGTAAGACTTTATTGTTTGGGTTTTAAGACTGAATTCACCATCATTAGTAAGCAATGATCTAGATAGATTCATCATCCCATGGAAAGAAGAGATTCAACCACCATCTTCTTCTTTCAGACTTGTTTATATTCAACACAAATTCTCCTAATATCCTGAGGCTGTCCCGCTGTGGGGACAGAGAGTTCTCAGCCAACAATGTTAGAATCAAACACTCTTTGTGCTATTTCACAATGAAAGCAGATGTCATCCCTAGAGGGGCCCTGATCTATTTCCTCTTTGGTCTCAATGCATTAATCCCACTGGCCAATTTAGAATCGCAACTCCCACGAACATCAGAAAGTCCCCCAGGCCCGAGCTGATGGTGTGTCAGTCACTGTGCCAGAATTTGACATCATTGGAGGTCACGTTATCGTGCCCACCTCAAGTGGAGCCTTCCGCTTTGCACTGAGAGGCCATGAAAAAGCCAGTTGGGCACCAAACGACCTGGGACCAGTCACTAAATCTGGACACTGCCGTGGGCGGCTTGATGGGCACAGCCCTACAGATTGTGGACGCTGTTTATGCTTGTTCTGTAAAGGCTCTGTTAGAAATGCCGCTTGTTGGGCCAAAGCCCAAAGCGCCTACAAGTCCTGCCCTGATTCTTCAAACACCTGGATTTGGGCATATTTTCAATAATTATGTTGAGCACAATAACCAAGGAGGTGATATTTCCAGGATTCTAGACCCCTATTTCCAGTCTCCAATGTTTCTGCAATCTCCTGGTGGCTCAGATGGTAAAGCATCTGCCTACAACGTGGAAGACCCAGGTTCCATCCCTGGGTCGGGAAGATCCCCTGGAGGAGGAAATGGCAACCCACTCCAATACTCTTGCCTGGAAAATCCTATGGATGGAGGAGCCTGGAGGGCTGCAGTCCGTAGGGTTGCAAAAAGTCGGACACAACTGAGCGACTTCACTTCACTTTATTTCAATGTTTCTGCAGTTTCAACCTCCTCTTCTGTGAAATGTGCTGTTTAAATAGGGAAGTGTGTCCTTAGCATGGCTTTAATATTGTGAGGATCTTTGCTGATGTGGTAGTTCTTTGCACAGGTCTGGGATGTTGATATTTTCTCATCACCAAAGTCTCTATGTTATACCAATATACTTTGCTCTCATGAATCAAAGCAGGTCACCTGATTCTTTTGGGTTAAGAACAGAGTCCACGTGGTTCCTTGACTCCCAGTGATAGTTTACAAGCTCAGCCCGAAGAGATCAGCGTAATGTTTGAAAATTGTTGTTGTTCAGTTGCTAAATTGTGTCCAACTCTTTGCAACCTCATGGACTGCAGCACGCCAGGCCCCTCTGTCCTCCACTATCTCCCAGAGCTTGCTCAAACTCATGTCCATCAGATCAGTGTGCAATCCAACCATTTCATCCTCTGTCATCCCCTTCTCCTCCTGCCCTCAATCTTTCCCAGCATCAGGCTCTTTTCAAATGAGTCAGCTCTTCACATCAGGTGGCCAAAGTATTGGAGTTTCACTTCAGCATCAGTCCTTCCAATGAATATCCAAGACTGATCTCCTTTAGGATGGACTGATTGGATCTCCTTGCAGTCCAAGGGACTCTCAAGAGTCTTCTCCAGCAACACAGTTCAAAAGCATCAATTCTTTGGTGCTCAGCCTTCTTTATGGTCCATCCCTCATATCTGTACATGATTACTAGGAAAACCATAGCTTTGACTATACAGATCTTGTTGGGAAAGTAATGTCTCTGCTTCTTAATACGCTGTCTAGGCTTGTCATAGTTCTTTTTCCAAGGAGCAAGTATCTTTTAATTTCATGGCTGCACTCACCGTTTGCAGTGATTCTGGAGCCAAAAAAATAAAATCTGACACCGGTTCCACCTTTACCCCTTCCATTTGCCGTAAAGTGATGGGACTGGAAGCCACGATCCTAGCTTTTTTTATTGTTGACTTTCAAGCCAGCTTTTTCACTCCCCTCTTTCACCCTCATCAAGAGGCTCTAAAGTTCCTCTTCGTTTTCTGCCCTTCAGTTCAGTTCAGTTCAGTCACTCAGTCGTGTCGGACTCTTCTCGACCCCATGAATCGCAGCATGCCAGGCCTCCCTGTCCATCACCAACTCCCAGAGTTCACTCAGACTCACGTCCATCAAGTCAGTGATGCCATCCAGCCATCTCATCCTCTGCCGTCCCCTTCTCCTCCTGCCCCCAATCCCTCCCAGCATCAGAGTCTTTTCCAATGAGTCAACTCTTCACATGAGGTGGCCAAAGTACTGGAGTTTCAGCTTCAGCATCATTCCCTCCAAAGAGATCCCAGGGCTGATCTCCTTCAGAATGGACTGGTTGGATGTCCTTGCAGTCCAAGGGACTCTCAAGAGTCTTTTCCAACACCACACTTCAAAGGCATCAATTCTTTGGCGCTCAGCCTTCTTCACAGTCCAACTCTCACATCCATACATGACCACAGGAAAAACCATAGAGGAGTTAAAAATTTCTGAACCATACAGCTAACTCAGAGTCAGGTGATATTCCAGAACCCTTGACAAATGCTAAATGAAGATGACAGGGCCAATTCAACTGCAGCTTGGACTTATGAAAGCCTTGTAACTTTACAGTAAAATGTGACCAGCGGGTGGGGCACCTTTACTTCACTGGGCGACCTTCTTGATGGCACTGTTGACCCTTCTCCTTTAGGAACTGGCCAAGGGTGGCAATGCTTAATGCTTCACTTAAGGCCCAGAAGAGCCTGAAAAGCTGTTTTTCAAGCCATGACTAGTACAGATGCACCAGTGACCCTGTTCAGAGGGTGGAGAAGTGTCTGTTAAGGGGGAGGCGGGCAGCTGTTGGATCGCCCACCCGGCACATTCCCCAAGTCTAGCCACACGGCCACACTGGGAGCCACCTGCTGCCTCTACAGGAGTCCACCCCCGATTGGTGGCAGGAGGAGACTTGACCTAATTGGGTCAATAATTGACCTAATTATTCACCAATAATTTTCTACTAAGAGATTAGTCTCTCTGGAAGAGACATAAGAGACAAGGTAACAATCTATGAAAGTGAAAGTGACATCACTCAGTCCCGTCCGACTCTTTGCAACCCCATGGACTGTAGCCTACCACACTCCTCCGTCCATGGGATTTTCCAGGAAAGAGTACTGGAGTGGGATGCCATTGCCTTCTCCAAAGAATCTATGAGCACTGGACAAACCAGTTTATCGCTCAGCTTTTCAGCAGTTCTCAGCCTCATCTCTCCTGGGAGAGCCGACAGTGTGAAGGTGCAGAAATACCATTGTCTGTGGACAGAGGACGCCAGGCTGCTAGAGCTGCTGCCGGAGGTGCTGGGGGAGGGCCCTGTCTCAAGGAGGCAGCCGGGGCCCTGGAAGGCAGGCAGCCCACAGACAGGATCTATGGTGAGCCTCTGTATGTGCGTGTGAGCTCAGTCGTGTCCAACTCTGTGCCTCCCTGTGGACCGTAGCCCGCCAGGCTCCTCTGTCCATGGGATTCTCCAGGCAAGAATACTGGAGGGGGTTGCCATGCCCTCTGCCAGGGGATCTTCCCAACCCAGGGATCGAACTTGCGTCTCCTGTGTCTCCTGCATTGGCAGGTGGATTCTTTACCACTGAGCCATAGGAGTCTTTTGGAGATGATCCGGGACCTGAGACCTTGGAAAACAGCCGTAACTAACAGCCAACCATGAGATTCTATGATTGGAAAACAAATCCTGAGAAAGCCCCAAATTAGATTCTCTCAATCCTAAGTCCCACAGTAAAGTTAAAACACAGTTAACTAAGAAAGAGATGCCAAACTCACCCTTCCACACCAGCCTGTGATAGTGATAGAGTGTTCTGGCCCCACCCACCTCCCTCGAGCCTTTCAGCCTCAGGGAGTGAGGAGCGGCCTCAGGGGTTTTGCCTGTGAGTGCTCAGTCACTTCCGCCATGTCCAGGTCTTTGCAACCCTATGAACTGTAACCCACCAAGATCCTCTGTTCATGGTATTTTTCCAGCAAGAATACTGCAGTGAGTTGCCATTTCCTCCTCCAGGGGATCTTCCCAACCCAGGGATTGAACCAGCATCTCTTATGTCTCCTGCATTGGCAGGTGGGTTTTTCACCACCAGGGCTTCCCTAGTGGCTCAGAGGTTAAAGCATCTGCCTGCAATGCGGGAGACCCAGGTTCAATCCCTGGGTCGGGAAGATCCCCTGGAGAAGGAAATGGCAACCCACTCCAGTATTCTTGCCTGGAGAACCCCATGGACGGAGGAGCCTGGTTGGGCTACAGTCCACAGGGTCACAAAGAGTCAGACACGACTGAGCGACTTCACTTTTCTTTACCACTAGCACCGCCTCCTTTGCCTGTGGATTTTCCTCAAAGATAAAAAGGTTGCTTTCTGATGTGGGGAAGGCCAGATGTGCCTAGGAAGTCACCCCCGCCCCCGCCCACCAGGAGCAATCCTCAATCCGTGACTGACAAGAGTTGGAGTATAAATACCTCAGCTGCCCCACCTCTCCAGCAGGACAGCTCTGAGGTGCAGATTCTACACCATTTCCCAGAGTTTACTGTGGGCTGAAGCTCTGAGCACCCAAATGGTAAATGGCTTGATTGGCTGCAATCCTTTCCTCACAGCCCCACAGGTGCTTCCTAAGCTCACCTTCCAGACAAATCGCTTGCCTTCAAATCCTTATCTCCTTGTCTCCTAATAGGGAAATCCACCCTAGAATGTATGGCCTGTCCACTAACAGTTTCTGCCTACAAGAGTCAGTTTGCTCATCAAATTCCATTCTTTGCTTATTTATAGTACTCCCACCCCACGCGCCAAATACTCCTACTCCCTTGGACTGAAATTATCTCACCAAACTGCAAGACCAGCATATGGGCTTCCAGGAAGCTGTGTCCCCAGGGAAAGAGACTGAGGAAGAGGCATGTGGTCAGTCCTTATCCCAAGCTCATCTAAAGTATTAGAGGTCCTTCCTCCTTGAGGACTAATGAGTGAGAAGCAGAGAGAGGCCACTCATGTTCCTCTAATTGATGCCCCTCCTTGTGGAAACCTGAAGACTAGGGAAGCAAAGTTCCTCTGCAACACAGAAAATTTCCCTCTCATATTCCAGTTATTTTTCAGTAACTGGTACATACCAGCTATTAGAAGATATCAGGTATCACCTGTAAGTTAGAAGTAGAGAGCACGATAGCTCTCCAGAAGAAAGTGGAAGAGAAGGGTCAAACAATATCACGAACATCTAAAGAGCAAGATGGTCAAAAACATATTCCTAGTGGGGGCAGGAAGGTTACCAGAGGGACTTTCAGAATTGTGTCTAGTCCTCAGTCTAAAACTTTATTTCTATCACCCCAAACTTTCAGTCAAGCCTTCCACACTGACCATGTCCTGTGCTGGAGGATGGAAACCACGGAACTGGGCTGAGCCCCTATCTGGGACAGAGCCCAGAAAGAGCAGCCTCTGCAGGCCAGACAGATCCAGAAAGGCTGGGCCTTGGGAATCAGGGCGACACTGGTACAGAGAAGAACAGACACCAATTCTAGCCTCACATCACCGCACAGTGCCGATCAGGATAAATGCACTTGGGCCAGATGGCATTTTAAAATTATAACTTAAAGTTTTAAATTATATTTAGTATTTATTCTTTTCCTCCAGAGGGCTAGATAGTATATATTTTTGGCTTTGTAGCCACATGGTCTCTTCCCTGACTCTACAACTCTGCCCTTGTAGCAAAAAAGCAGGCAAGGTCAATAATAGACAGATGCGCGTCCCTGTGTTCCAATAAAACTTTATTTACAAAAACAGGTGGTGGGGCCGATGTGGCTCACAGGCCTTGTTTACCTCCTCTTTCCAGCTGCAGAAGGAGACAAATGATAGATCCTTTAAAAACAGAAAACTGTTCCCAAAGAAACTGTGACTAAAGGTGGAAAGTTTAAAAATAGGGTGTTTTTACATTATAAATAACCAAAAAGGAAAGAAAACACAAGAGGGCAAAAAACAGGATCTAATTGTAAACAGACTCCAATCCTTTTTAGAATGAAATAGAAATAAACAAATGACTCATTTTATTTAAATCAAAATATAAAACATTGACACTGTAGCTGTCAGCTGCCTTTCCTTGGACGCACAGATGCCCCGCGCCTTCCCTGTTGACAGGTCAGGCAGGGTGAGCTTCCTAAATGAGACCACAGGCAGCATCAACAAGGAAGGGAGGGGTGCTAAGGAGCAGAGTACCTCTCAGCATCTCAGCCAAGCCAATGGGATTCAACTGCAGGAACCGATGAAATCCGACGTGTTTCTAGGTTATGGTGGTGAAGACACTCACAAAGGGCAACACACACGCTCCCTGCCTCCCCCCCAGCACGATTCCCTTGCAACTGGGAAGTGAGGACGATCAGATATGAGCTCCTGCGTGGGGCAAGAACCATGGCCTCTGTGTGTTTACATAAACTCTGATCCTTGGCAGCCCATTCAGCCAGACTTCAGCACACAAGCTGGAGTCAGGCCCTCCCAATAGCAGGGCTCTTGGCCAGGCTGCACGAGGCCAATCAGCCTCCCTCCTTGTGCTCCTGAGCCAACACGGCCCGTGGAGTGTGTTGCAAGGCCAGATCCAGGGGTACCTCTTGCCTGGTGCAATCTGCATGCAAAGCTGCCAGCCTGTCATGCCCTTTGACAGTTGGTGCCCACATGCCCAAGGCTGGCTCCTGATAAACAGCCTGGGGACGCCTCCTCCCCCCACACAGACAGCTCAAAGCGCCCGACCCCATCTCTGCTCTGCAGGTCGCTGACCCGGCCTGTCCAGCGAGCCTTCACCAAGCACAAGGAACAGATGTCCCCATCACTCTGACCACCCGGAGAGAGGTGCCGCTGAGCACGCTGACCTGCTGTGGAGAGGTCTTGTTTTGTTCCCGCATGCTGGTCAGATGCCTCATGGAATGGGAGGATGAGCAACCACTCTTCCTACTCTTTACTGGGAATGCTCTTTTCTTCTCCAGTCAGCTCTTAAGAGTACCCTTAACCTCTCTCCACAGAGGCCTGTGCCCAGGGCTCTAGGCAGTGGTTGCTTTGCTGGGTGGTGGAGCTGCTACCATCTCCCTGAGGCTCCAGCCCTTGACAGGGACATCTCCGCACGGACCGTCTGAGCAAAGGCCTTCCAGCTTTTGAGGTCGGGTCTCCAGGCCCCTCCTCAAACCGGTCTGCTACATCCTTGCATTGCCTCCCTACCCAGCTGGCCCGAGACTCACTGGTGGGGCCCGAATGGGAACGTGGTGCCGCTGTCTTACGATGGCCCCTGTCCAGCACTGCTGGTCAGTCTGGCTCACAGTGGAAGTCTACCCCAGACTGAGCAGAGCAGCAGGCTTTCTTCAGCAAAGAGCCATGGTCTGCACTTCCTCGTTCTCCCTTAAAAGTAAGTGAAAGCGTTAGTCACTCAGTTGTATCTGACTCTTTGCAACCCCATGGACTGTAGCCATCAGAGACTCCTTTGTCCATGGGATTCTCCAGGCAAGAATCTGGAGTGGGTTGCCACTTCCTTCTCCAGGGGATCTTCCTGACCCAGGGATCGAACAAATTCTCCTGCATTGGCAGGCAGATTCTTTACCATTTGAGCCACCAGGGAAGCCCCTGTTCCCCCTTCAGTTCAGTTCAGTTCAGTCGCTCAGTCATGTCCAACTCTATCCGACCCCATGAACCACGGCACGCCAGGCCTCCCTGTCCATCACCAACTCCCAGAGTCCACCCAAACCCATGTCCACTGAGTTGGTGATGTCATCCAACCATCTCATCCTCTGTCATCCCCTTCTCCTCCTGCCCTCAATCTTTCCCAGCATCAGGGTCTTTTCTAATGAGTCAGCTCTTTGCATCAAGTGGCCAAAGTATCGGAGTTTCAGCTTCAGCATCAGTCCTTCCTATGAATATTCAGGACTGATCTCCTTTAGGATGGACTGATTGGATCTCCTTGCAGTCCAAGGGACTCTCAAGAGTCTTCTCCAACACCACAGTTCAAAAGCATCAATTCTTCTGTGCTCAGCTTTCTTTATAGCCCAACTCTCACATCCATACATGACCACTGGAAAAACCACAGTCTTGACTAGACGGACCTTTGTTGGCAAAGTAATGCTTCTGCTTTTGAATATGCTATCTAGGTTGGTCATACATTTCCTTCCAAGGAGTAAGCATCTTTTAATTTCATGGCTGCAATCACCATCTGCAGTGATTTTGGAGCCCCAAAAATAAAGTCTGACACTGTTTCCCCATCTACTTCCCATGAAGTGATGGGACCAGATGCCATGATCTTCGTTTTCTGAATGTTGAGCTTTAAGCCAACTTTTTCACTCTCCACTTTCACTTTCATCAAGAAGCTCTTTAGTTCCTCTTCACTTTCTGCCATAAGGGTGGTGTCATCTGCATATCTGAGGTTATTGATATTTCTCCTGGCAATCTTGATTCCAGCTTGTGCTTCCTCCAGCCCAGCGTTTCTCATGATGTTCCCCCTTAGCACTTACCAAAGGGCTGGATGCTCAACTCCATGGATTCTATCACAGAGGGAAAACCAGGAAGTGTAGTACAGATGAACAATGTTTCAAGAGATTGGAGAAAAATCAAGTAGGAAAAACTTTCTACACTAACTAGGCAAGAGACAATAAGACGTCTGCGACAAACATATGTACCCACCATCAGAAATAATAGCAATAACAGCCATAGGTGATGAGGCTGTGCCTAACACTTAACTCACATTATTTCTTGTTATATTCACAATAGGCCAACAAAGTAGGTACCATTATAATCCTCATTTTATATCATCCCATTCTATAGTTGAAGAAAGGCTTACGTGGATGAAGCAATCTTCCCAAGGCCACAAACCAAGAAAGGGATGCAGTTAGATCACAAACCCAGGTTTTCACCTGGTTCCAAGGTCTTTATTTTTAACCTCCACATCGTATTGATAGTTTACAGTGAACAGTGTTGGATTCATGATCTCCGAAGAAGAAGATTTAGCTTTGGGACCAGGGACCATGCTTGATCACTCAAGAGCATTTGTGTAACAGAGTCTTATTAAAGTGTAAAAAGGGACAGAGGGAGTTTCTGACAGACATCAGAAGAGGGACATCAGGAGAGTGCCCCCCTCACTAGTCTTAGCAAGGCCTTATAAACTTTTACCAGACCCACTGCACAACATACATCTTAAATTAACAAGGTTAGAACTAACAAGAGAAAGGCCTTACCAGACCCACTCCTGCCGGGAGCCAGTGTGAGGAACTCCGCCCGTGGCAAAGGTCATGAGGAAGGAGGCTCGGCATATGCAAAGGTGGGATGGAGCCTCAGGAGTCCCCCTGGAAATTCTCGAGCATCTACCCCCAAAACCAGAGTCTGCCTACTTTACTACTTTGTGCTCTCACCTACACCTCTGACTTTACGGGGGGCTGTCCCCCACCACCTCTCTCTGAAAAAGAGTTAACTTAGGGCTCCAGTTAATAATAATTCCTGGGCGTGACAGGAGTGTTTTAACCTACAAACTCCTCTGAAGGTTCTCTAGCCTGCCTGACAGGCTTGTCCGGCCACATGTGATTGCTCACAGCCTCCCAACTGTGAGAGGCACGAGATGTTTTAAACCTTCTAAAAACAGGTTCTTTAGAGAAGTTAGAAAACTATTAGTATAGTATAGTGGGCTGATTAGAAATTGTATTGGTGAAGGGTTTTTTATTTGTTGAGCCAATGTTTACTGCTAAGTCTCCACATCCCCTGCCCTTACACACATTAATGAATATATAGAAGAAATAAGTATTAACCTTTGATATTAATCACGTTGGACCTTAGGCTAGCAAATTCTTTCCTTAATTAAAACCCACTACACCCCTCACCATATAGGAATGTAACTTTATCTGGTACCTTCGGAAGGTGGCATCTGTTTTAAGAATAATCACCCCTGGAAAAATAAGTGTTCTGGTTGACTGACCGCTATCACAAGGAGAGGGTCATAAATTGTTAGCAGGCCCCCTGGCCAAAAGATGATGTAACACCCCTAAGACCTCTGTATACATTTGTATGAAGCACCTGACTTTAATAAAAGTCAGGACTGCTGACCCCGCGTGACTTTTGTATAACATCTCAGTGTATAAAAACAGACCCTGGAAAATAAAGAATGGGATCAGTTCCTCGAAAGACTGGTCTCCCCATGTCATTCTTTCTCTCACCTTCTGGCTGAATCCCCATCTGGAATGTGGAGGCTCGTCAATCCTACTAATTATGCCTGGGCTTCTAAGATCTGACCAGGGAGGCCTTAGTGTCTCCTCTCCTTCGGGAGAAGGGGATGACGCCTGCGGCCTATGTAGGTGATGTAAATTCCTTGCCTTGGAATTTTACTAGCTTTCCACGTAAACCAAGTTATCAGCCCCTTTGCTCCACTGAATTTTCTCACTGAGCTATCCTTATTCTATTACTCTTTATATCTCTAATTAATATTTAATTAAAGCTATCGTATCCTGATCGCTGAAGCCGTCTCCCCTTCGAATTTCCCTGGATCCCCCGGGGCTGGACCCCGGCACACTCCCACAACACATGTCTTAAGATAACAAGTTTAGTCAGAAGGTTCTTGTTAAGAAGAAAAAACATGTCCTCGAGCAACATAAATTGCTGTTATATAATCATTAGTACCGAGGACGTCCACCCAGGGATGCCTTTTGTTCACCTTTTGATTTTGAGGGGAGGCTATGTGGCTCAGCTGAGCCACAAGGGAAGCCAGTGAAGTGAGTGAAAATTTCTCAGTCATGTCTGACTCTTTGCAACCCCAAGGACTATACAATCCATGGAATTCTCCAGACCAGAATACTGGAGTGGGTAGCCTTTCCCTTCTCCAGGGGATCTTCCCAACCCAGGAATTGAACCCAGGAATCCCACATTGCAAGCGGATTCTTTACCAGCTGAGCCACAAGGGAAGCATGCTTTCAAACTGTGGTGTTGGAGAAGAATCTTGAGAGTCCCTTGGACTGCAAGGAGATGCAACCAGTCCATCCTAAAGGAGATCAGTCCTGCATGTTCACTGGAAGGACTGATGCTAAAGCTGAAACTCCAATACTTTGGCCACCTCATGCAAAGATTTGACTCATTGGAAAAGACTCTGATGCTGGGAAAGATTGAGGGTAGGAGGAGAAGGGGACAACAGAGGATGAGATGGCTGGATGGCATCACCGACTCGTTGGACATGGGTTTGGGTGGACTTCGGGAGTTGGTGATGGACAGGGAGGCCTGGCGTGCTGCGGTTCACAGGGTCGCAAAGAGTCAGACACAACTGAGCGACTGAACTGAACTGTGTGGCTCAGACGGTAAAGCGTCTGCCTGCAATGTGGGAGACCCGGGTTCAGTCCCAGGGTCGGGAAGATCCCCTGGAGAAGGAAATGGCAACCCACTCCAGTATTCTTGCCTGGAAAATCCCATGGACAGAGGAGCCTGGTGGGCTACAGTCAATGGGGTCACAAAAAGTCAGACACGAATGAGCAACTTCACTTTCACTTTCACAGAGCTTAAGGGAAAGCATGAGTTGTTTTGTTGTGTAATCATTAGCTCTGGGCTTAAAGAAAGTCTTAAAGATTGTTGTCATAACAACTCAGAGTTTAAGAAAAGAACATCTTATGTGACTAAGACAAAGCAATGTATAAAAAAAAGTTTGTCCCTTTCTCCTCCTTGAGAGCCCTGGAGCCCTTCCTCCTTGAGGGTCCTGGACTCCTTATCAACCTACCAAAGGATTATCTCTCTCAGTATTGCCTCCCAGTGTTTGTTACAATGACCTAAACAGGAATGGGTGAAAGTAAGAGTCAAGTTGTTTTCAGTTCAGTTCAGTCGCTCAGTCATGTCCGACTCTTTGCGACCCCATGAATCTCAGCATGCCAGGCCTCCCTGTCCATCACCAACTCCTGGAGTTCACTCAGACTCACTTCCATTGAGTCAGTGATGCCATGCAGCCATCTCATCCTCTGTCGTCCCCTTCTCCTCCTGCTCCCAATCCCTCCCAGCATCAGAGTCTTTTCCAATGAGTCAACTCTTCGCATGAGGTGGCCAAAGTACTGGAGTTTCAGCTTTAGCATCATTCCTTCCAAAAAAATCCCAGGGCTGATGTCCTTCAGAATGGACTGGTTGGATCTCCTTTCAGTCCAAGGGACTCTCAAGAGTCTTCTCCAACGCCACAGTTCGTATTAGGATCTACCAAAATTTAGTCAGTTTAATGAGTTTGGAAGCAAGTAAAGGAATAATCGGCTCCCAGGGGATGATGAAATGGCACTCTTGAGTCATTTCACACGCCCTGTTCAGAGGCAGGCAGTTCCCCACTGGCTGCAGCAGCTCACAGACCTCATTCATCGACAGGCTCTTGCTGCCTTCCGCTTGCCATCCCTGTTGGCTTTGCATTCTGGCATCCATCCCTTCATGGTTACAGGATGTCCATTCCAACACCTACCATGACATCCTTGGCCCAGCATCCCAGGTAGGAAGGAAGAGAGGGGGCAGAAGGAGGCTCTCCTCCAACATCTTTGTGTTGAGAGGGATCTTCCCCTGACCTGCCCCCAACTTCCTATCAGTAGACTTCCCTCTGCCTCATTGGCCAGAGCTGGGTCACACGGTCATGGAAAGTCCCTCACAAAGAGGACAGGGCTGGGCACTCTGCTGCTCAGAGCTCACTGGGGCTCTGCCAGCCAGGAAGACAGGAGGTTGACTGGGGCAGGGCCTGTGTTTGCTGCTGAGACAGCGCCTCTCTCAGGCAAGACTGGGCTCTGCTCCTGCTCTTTATCATTATGAAAGGAAAACTGCCTGACCCTGAGTCCAAGACCCACAGCGTGCTGTGCTCACAACTCCTGGGTGTTGTCCAACCAGCTCTGCCCCCACCTCACAGTGTGGGGTGCCTGGCATACAGATCCCGCCCGCCACCCCTGGGGGCTGCTCAGACAAGCTGAGAGGCGAAGGTGTTTGACCTCTTTTCTCACACACCTTCTGGAAAACACTGTGGCCCTGAGCACCAGCCTGTAAAACTCTTTCCCTTTACTCCCATCCAGAGAAGGCAATGGCACCCCACTCCAGTACTCTTGCCTGGAAAATCCCATGGACGGAGGAGCCTGGTAGGCTGCAGTCCATGGGGTCGCTAAGAGTCGGACACGACTGAGCGACTTCACTTTCACTTTTCACTTTCATGCATTGGAGAAGGAAATGGCAACCCACTCCAGTGTTCTTGCCTGGAGAATCCCAGGGACAGGGGAGCCTGGTAGGCTGCTGTCTATGGGGCCACACAGATTCGGACATGACTAAAGTGACTTAGCATAGCATAGCATTACTCCCGTCTCTGAGAGGCAGGTTTCCATTGCTTTCTAAACGAAACATAAACAGCAAGTAAGTACAGCTTCTGAACGTGAGGAGGGAATGTCCCTTGGGATTTATAATGACTTTCCTCCTGTTTTGTGTGAGATATAGGAATTTGGGGGATTTCATTTAAAACAACAGTTTCAGCCTCCTAACTCATCTGCTCCTCATGAGTGGCAGAACTCATTACATGGCAGTTGTCAAGGGGCCTCTGGATTTCCTCAAGGCTTTCTCATAAGGCAAGTGCTTAAGACAAAATCCTCTAGCCCTTTGGTCCTAATCCTCGTCTTCTTTGCCCAGTGATTAACCAGAAGGTGCGGCATCTGCTAACACCCACGAGGACTGAGTTGGCAAAGTGAAAACCTTTCTGTGCTCTGATGAGTTTCAACAGCTGGGCTTTAGGAGGCCTGCAGAGCTCAAAGTTAAGCTTCTGAATGATAAGTTTGCTGTTCGAGTCCCAGATTACGTTGCTCTTTCCAGAGTGAATTCTAGACACTTCTGGTCACTTTCCAAATTAAAAAGAACCAAGTATTTCTTGAATCTCTGTCATGTATCAAAGACACAGCTAGGTCCTCATCCCATGTGCTTTGGGGAAGCTAAGCTTGGACGACCTTGATGAGCCATCCATGAATCAGAAAATTGCAAAACATCATCTTCACTGCCTATTATGTCAGCGCAGACTCAGACGGAGTTGGATATGTACTCTCTGGTTTCTGGGAAGGCAGAGCTATTTCAAAAACAATTCCAGGAAAGTAAACGAACAGGCTTCTTAAGTACACTTGCCAAGTGGGACACAAAATAGACTTACATTTGTAAATAATTATTTTTTTCCAAAATTGCCACAGCAACAGGCCCAGCATCCAGTGACCCTTCAAATACCTATGTGTGATATAATAATTCACCTATATTCAAATAATTCCCAGGTGTTTCTCCAGCCTCAACTCCTCCCTTGAACCTCAGATTCATTCATTCAAGCATCTTCAATCTTTCCTACAGTTCAAGTGATCTCGCTAAAATGCTTCCCTTGATGGAATCCCCTCTATGGCTCCCCCGTTATTTTCAGAGTAATACCATGGACCCCCAGCATAGCGTGCCTACAACCTCCTTGCTAGCCTGGCCTTTAGCCTCTGGACTCACCAGCTGCCACTCATCCCACTGTCTCCAACAAGTGGTCCCTAATACAACGCTCTTCCTTTTGTACCTGCTTTTGATATGCTGTTCTCTTTACCAAGAATGCCCTTTTCTAGGGAACCCTCCTACACTGTCAGCAGGAATGTAGGTTGGTGCAGCCTCTTCCTCAAAAATCTAAAAACTATAGGACGCTGATGAAAGAAATTGAAGAGGACACAAACAGATGGAAAGATACACCGTGTTTTGGATTGGAAGAATGAATGTTGTCAAAAATACCCAAAGCAATCTACAGATTCAACGCAATCAAATTACCAACAGCACTTTTCACAGAACCAGAACAAAAATGTCTTAAAATTTGTATGAAGACACAAAAGATCCCCAAAACAGAGAAAGCAATTTTGAGAAAGAAAAATGGAGCTGGAAGAATAAGATTCCCTGACTGCAAACTATCCTACATAGCTACAGTCATCACAAGAGTGTGGCACAGAAACGGACATACAGATCAATGGAATAGGACAGAAAGCCCAGAAATAAACCCACACGTCCATGGCGAGTTAATTCACAACAAAGGAGATAAGACTCTACAATGGAGGAAAGACAGTCTCTTCAATAGATGGTGCTGGGAAAACTGGACAGCCACACGTGAAAAAAGGAAATTAGAACACTCTTCAACACCATACACAGAAATGAACTCAAAATGGATTAGAGCCCCAAATGTAAGACTGGACACTAAAACTATCAGAGGAAACCAGAGGCAGAACACCCTGACATAAATTGCAGCCGAATCTTCATTCCACCTCACAGAGTAATGGAAATAAAAACAAAAATAAACAAATGAGACCCAATTAAACTCAAAAGTTCTTACACAGCAAAGGAAACTATAAACAAAACCGAAAAACAACCCACAGATTGGGAGAATACGTTTGCAAATGATGTGACCAACAAGGGATGTTTCCAAAATTTACAAACAGCTCGTGTGCTGTAATATAAAAATAAACAACCCACTCAAAAAATAGGCAGAGGACCTAAATAGACATTTCTCCAAATAAGACATACAGATGGCTAATAGGCATATGAAAAGATGTTCAACATCATTAATTATAGAAAGTAAAGAAAGCAAAGTCACTCAGTCATGTCCAATTCTTTGCAACCCCATGGACTGTAGCCTACCAGGATCCTCCATCCATGGGGTTTTCCAGGCAAGAGTACTGGAGTGGGTTGCCATTTCCTTCTTCAGGAGATCTTCCCGACCCAGGGATCGAACCCAGGTCTCCCGCATTGTAGGCAGACACTTTACTGTCTGAGCCACCAGGGAACTTCATTAATTACAAGAGAAATGCAAATCAAAACTACATTGGGATATCACCTCACACCAGTCGGAATGGTCATCATCAAAAAATTTATAAACAATAAATGCTGGAGAGGGTGTAGAGAGAAGGAAACCCTCCCACACTGTTGGTGGGAATACAAATTGGTGTGGCCACTGTGGAGAACAGTATGGAAGTTCCTTAAAAAACTAAAAATAGAGCTGCCATCTGATACTGCATCCTGCTCCTGGGTGTACACCCAGAGAAAAACATGATCTGAAAGGAGACATGCACCCCAGTGTTCACTGCAGCACCGTGAACAATGGCCAAGACATGGGAGCAACCTACCTGTCCATCAACAGATGAGTGCACAGAGAAGATTCGCGCGTGCAGACCACGATGGGATATTACTCAGACACAAGAGAGAATGAATAAAATATGAGCTCTTTGCAGCAACATGGGTGTACCCAGATATTGTCCTACTGAGTGAAGTAAGCCAGAGAAAGACAAATGTCACATGGATACTGCTTACATGCTGAATCTAAAAAATAATGATACAAATGAACTTATTTACAAAATAGAAATAGACTTACAGTCTCAGAGAACAAACGTACTGTTTGTTCCCTACTGGGGGAAGGGGATGGGGAGGAGAATTAGGGAATTTGGGATTAGCAGAGGTAAAGTAGTATATACAGAATGAATAACACCAAGGCCCTGCTGTAGAGCACAGGGATCTATGTTCGATATCCTGTGATAAACCATGATGGAAAAGAACGTATACATATGTATAACTGAATCACTTTGCTGTACGATAGAAATTACAACACTGTAAATCAACTATACTTCAATAAAATAATTTTTAAAAAAGAGTCCCCTTTTCTCCTCCTTTCAGCTTGTTCTTATCACGCCTGACAGTTCATGTAGCGTCTCCCCAGAGTCCTCCCCCAGCCCCAGGGCTGGGCTAAGCACCCCTCTTCTGGGAGCTGGGTATGTGGCTCTGCCTGAACATGGACCACTCTGTACTGAAAGGATCAAACACCTGTCTCCTCCACTAGTCTAGAGTTTTGCCCATATTTTTACCTAGCATTCCTAGCTCAGTATCTGACTCTTGTTAGACATGTAACACACGCTTGTGAATTTTAAGGGAAGTGATAACAACGTGTTTGCGTGTGTACCTTGAGTCAAGTAGAGTGAGTGCAAAAAAAAAAAAAAAAGAGTTACAGAACTTCAATTTAAGAGCTCTTATTTGAGGTCAAATTTAAGAAGACTTTGCGAACTTCCCTGGTGGGCCCATGGTTAAGACTCCACACTTTGACTGCAGGGGGCATAGGTTCAACCCCTGATCTGAGAAATCCCACATGCTGTGCGGTGTGGCCAAAAATATATGTATATATTAAGAAGATGTTGTCCTGATTACTTTTTAGTCTTCCAGACTCTAGATTAGGAGGCAAAAATTCTAAATAAGCTAAAACAATTTTTTTTTTTTAAAGAATTCACAAGTCTAGTTCTTTGGAATCAAACTTCGCCAAAGGAGTATCATCTTTGAAAAATAAAAAATGCATAAAGGCACACGAATCAGGCAAGTCAGTGTGCTGACTATAGAAGCAGACTGTGTGCAATTCATTCCTTTAAATAAGGACATTAAGGAGAAACACTTCAAAGCCTGGAAATGATGAGCCGGAAGATAACAGTGCAAAGGACGAGAAGTAAGCTCTCCAACCTCATGTGGAAGACCTGGCCTTCTACCCCAAGTCTGTGGGATCCCAGAGCAAACCAGGGAGATGAAGATACACTGAGGACTCTGGTTAAACACGGAGCAGTGGATTCCCCGTGGAGGGAGGGTTCTTAAACAGTAGCAGAATAAGCACAGCGGCCATGCATACAGTTCCCAAACTCAAACGCCTCCCTCAGGGATAAGAGAGTGTAGGGGGCCTAATCCCGTGAGTGCAGGGTGCCTCCCCTGGGCGGAGTCTGAGTTTGCAAGGCTGGCACAGTGTAGAGGCGTCAGAGGCCAAGTGGGCATCTACTTTTTGGTCTACACAAGTGACTTCTGAATCTTCTTCATTAACACGGGGAAGGTCTCTCTGAGCCTGGACTTCTGAACTCAGGATCTGGAAATAGTGCTTCTCCCTGAGCCTCTCTGGGAACACAGAAGATTTGATGGGAGGATCCATTATTACCTCCAGGATATTCCCAGGGGCAGGAAATACTTCCTCCCGCCCCACGCTGCCCCACGCTGGATGTTTGGGACATCCTCTGCCCTCACTCACCCCACAGCCACTGGGCTTCTGTGCTAAGTTGATCCTGGGGACACGCTACGGGCTCGTCATCCTCTCGGGTCCTTCTGGGAAGCCACAGATTCACTCCGCCCTCGACAGGCCCCTCACCCCTACCTGGGCTGGCCCAGCACTCTTTTGCTTTACCCCAGCTCCATCCCACCTCAAGCTGGGCATGGACAACCTCTGAGACAGTGGGGAGGGGCATGCTGGAAGTTTCCCTCTGGCTCCTCAAGGAAAGCTTCAGAATCTCTGCATCTGCCCCCAAGTCCCCTCAGAACCTAGATTTTCACTTGAATTTTTATTTTTATCCCCCAAGGTCAGTGCTACTGACTAGATGGGCCTAGGCATCTGTATTTTTAAAAGATCTCTCAGTGTTTCTGACAGGTAGCCAGAATCAGGATTCTCATGCCCTTGAGACATAGCCTTATCAAGTAACTGCCCTTCAACCATTGCCGACGCCAGAACAAAACTAAACTTTATATTCTTCATAGCTTAAAAAAAAACTGGGTGCTGGATTACTTAGGATTCTTTGGTTTATAAGCAGAAGAAAACCTAACCCTAATTGGCAAAAGAGGAAAATAGGAGACTCGTGTAACTGGCAAATCTGGGACAGCTTCAGGTCAAGCTTGATCCAGGATTCAAAAAGATCACCAGATCCATTACCTGGTCTGATTTCCTGGTTCAGCTCTATTACCTGGTCCCCAGGATGGCTACGTGCTGGCTTTAGACACCCCCACTTGTGGCCACAACAACTCTTGCTGCATAATAAATTATCCCTAAATTGATGGACTAAAACAGTTACTTTGTTATAATTTGCAGTTTCATGGATTATGAGTATGGGCATAGCTCAACTAGGCAAGTCCTCTGCTTCATGTGGCAACAGCTGGTGCTGCTGGGTGGTATTCAGATAGTGGCTGGTCTAGTCTGGAGGGTCCAAAAGATACCCAGCCCCTTGGCCAGGGTGTCCGGCAGGCTGCTCAGCTGGGCCCTGCCCTCTCCTGAGAGAGGTCCCTTTAGCGGGGCAGTCTGGTTTCTTACCCTGTGGCTCAGTAAACCAACACAGAAGCTGCTGGTCCTCTTAAAAGCCTGACCTGGAACTCATACACACCCCTTCCACCATTCTCCTTGCTCAGAGCAACACAGATCAACCCACATAGAAGAGGAGGGCAAACAGACCCCACCCTTCAAAGGGAGGAGTGAAAAGAAAACCTGCGCTCATCAGTGAAGCACCGTCCCAAGTAAAGCACCAAGTAAAGCACCGTCCCAACAAGCCCAGGGGCTGAGCCGGAGTTTGTGTCCCAGATCCGCAGCGAGAGCTCTGAGGGTCACTCTGGTTAAACTGGCCAGGGGATGCACCTGCCCCTGGCCCACCCTCTGTGACCAGAAGCTTGGGGATTGTGATTGGAGCAGGGAGTGGAGACACCCCCAGGCCACACTGCAGCTGGGAAACTCTGCAGGCAGGAGCTAGCATTGGGCGGGTCCTGGGGAGGCAGGCTAGCTTGGGGCAACCTAACAGCAGATGGGAATGAGGCTGTGGATGTGGGAGCCTTCTTTAAAGGGGAACACATGTACACCCATGGTGGATTCAAGTCAATGTATGGCAAAACCAATACAATATTGTAAAGTAAAATAAATAAACAGAAAAAAAAAAAACAAGAAGTGACCCGAGGAAACAGGAGTCAGCGAGTCAGGAGACTGGGGCAGAGAGGGAGGAAAAGCCAGTGGAAGGGTGTTGTGAACAAAGGGCTTGGTTCTTCCTCCTCTGAGATGCCCACAGGAAGTGGGCGTTCCAGAAGCATCTACAGCAGGGTGGAGGCTGGGATCTTTTTCCACGAGAGCTCCTCTCTTCCTGGTTAACGTGGCCCCTGGGGCTGTCAGCTCTTTTCGGGCACATTATAGGCTGTGAGGGCAGAGAGCTTCCAAGCTTCAGAGGAGGCCTCTGGGCAGGAAAGCAGAGAGGACTGGGCTCGACCATCACGCAGTGCAAGATGAGTCTGAGCCTGCGTGGCAAGGTGCCCTAGGGCTGAAACCCGGGCACGGCCGGGGATGCCACACTGGGCACCAAAATGTCTGCAGCAGTAGCCAATCCAATCCCCCTTTGTCTGCCCTGGGGAGGGGGTGCACAGTGCCAAGGTCTGGCCCAGGGGCTCCTGGGAGCATCCTGCAGCTGATGAAGATCACCAGGAGCTCCCGCAGGGAAGCAGGTCAGAACTGGCCTCTCCCTAGCCGGACACCACAACCAGGCCGTCGTGCAAGTGGGGCTTACTGCAACCAGGGGGATTGCACCCCAGAGGCACCATGGGGGTCCCAGCAGGAGGGCACAGAGGGCCTTGGGAAGCCAGAGCTGGGGCGAGGGGCCTTGGAAAAGGGTACCGGGGACCCGATCTTGCTCTGGGCTGGAGGCGGTCAGGAAACGGAGCCATGTTATGCCTGGGAATCTCGTGTTTTTATACAAGGTGAGGGGGTCACTAAGCAGGGCTAAAGCCATCGCGGGTGGAGGGACCACTGCTCCTGTTCGCCAGGAAAGGGGCTCTCTGCTCATTCTGAGGTCCTCCCAGAGTTCTCGCTTTGTCCAAGCACACGCGGATGACGGCATGACCTTGCTTCCGTCCTGCTCCGTCACAGGCCCAGAGCGGCCCTGTCTGATGTTGGTGTCCAGGAAACTGTGTGCTGAGAAGGGAGGGGGGCTCTGCAGACTGGTGGTGATTCCAGGCCCCGTGGGTTTATTTTCTCAGGTCTCATGTGACACAGGCTCTGTGACCCCCTAGGAGTGGCCGGTGCCCCCCCATTAGCCCAGCTGTGTGACTCCAGATGGCAATCAGCTCATGGAGAAGAGCAGAGGACAGGCACAGATGAAGAGCCTCTTCTGTCTTGCGAAGAGCTCTTTCTGAGCGTGGCCGCAGACATCTGAGTGGATTCTCTCCGTGTCCTCAGTGACTCGCGGCCCGGGTGCTCATGGTTGAACCCAGCAACGATGCCAACAGCGAGAGAACCGACAGAGCTCACCCACCTGCCTCCTGCCCCCCATCTCAGGGTGACAGAGCATGATGGTGACCACTCAGACGACAGCCTGGGCCCCCAAATCTGCAAGCCTAATGGGGCCAGGCCGTCAGGAAGGAGAGTGACAGGCACTCTGCATGCTGTGGGCTCAGCTGCCGGCTGCAACTGGCCACAGGAGAGCTTAAAACGGGGTTCGGAGCCCGCAGACCAGTTTGGGAAGCAGAGCTCGTGCACAGGCTCTGTGTTGACCAGGGTCAGTAGTGGCCCAGGCTGGAGGACCGCCAGGGGTCTTAATGCCGTCGGGCAAATCAAAGGTTGGAGGTGGTCGGCAGAGTCAGGGTCCACCGGGCGGAACACGGCATGTGTCAGAGCAGGTGCAAATTCGTGGTCCCCAAATCAGCCTCACTGCTGACGCTCAAACCATGCAGATTCAAAGAAAGACCTCCTCAGAGGTTCTGAAAGCTCAACTGTTTCTTGCCAGGCCTCTGCTTAAATCACAGTCACGCACAGAGGCTGTGTTCTGGAGAGAAGCCAGAGACGACCCCATCTGGCCTGGGGTTAGGGAACTCACAAGACGCTGCACCGTTCAGCAAGACTCTGATGGAGACACGTCCTCCGGCTACCCCTGCGTCAGCCCCAGTCAACGGACAGCGCCGCCTGGCTCTGTTTCCCTCGGCCTCGTGCTGAGGCTCTTCTCTGCCCCAGGGTCTTCTCTGAAGGCAGAGCGGTCCACAGAGCCAGGGAGCAAGCTCCCCTAAGAGTGAGCGCTCCAGGGCAAGCTCTCATCACTGAGGCGAGGACCCAGTGGAGGGGCCCCCGCCTCCATCTCTCAGGGAGGAGATTCTGAACTGAGGCATCTTGTACTCTTCTCAGAAGGGCCGGCGGAACCAAGCAGAAGCTGGCAAGGTGCCCTTGTACTCGCCTCTCCTTCCCCATCCTCACTTCCTCACTCACACGCCCCTGCTTCTGGGGTTCACCTCCCACGTCAACACCTGCACCTAATCCTTGCCTCAGGCTCCACTCTCGGGGGACGCTGAGCCAAACCACAAGGAGCAAGCCTCGCTTTACGTGGAAGGACTGGCCCAGGCTGCCACAAGCGATGCCAAGTAGGCCTTCAAGCTAATCCCGCCCCCAGGGCTGGCCCCGCACCCTAACACAAGCCAGGAGTTCTTATCCGTTTCCTTCACGGGCTCCGCCTTTCTGGCAGAACCTTTAGGTGACAGGTGACAGAAATGCAAATGACACAACCTCAGTCCTTCAGAGGCCGGGGAGATTCATGGGAAAATGGCAAGGCATCCTGTGTAACTGAAGCAAGGATTGCTCAACCAGCGCTTCGGAACGGCAGCGGTGTGCCTGGACCTCAGAGAACAAGCCACGACGCTGGCCTTTTCACACGGGGGGGCAGAGGGCCCAGTCGCTCAGTCGTGTCCGACTCTTTGCGACCCCACGCACTGTAGACCTCCAGGCTCCTCTGTCCACGACGGGATTTTCCAGGCACGAATACTGGAGTGGGTTGCCATTTCCTTCTCCAAGGGATCTTCCCAACACAGGGATCCAAGCCGGGTCTCCTGCATTGCAGGCAGATTTGTTACTGTCTGAGCCACCAGGGAAGTCCCAACAGCTCAGGTGGCCAAAAAGAAGACAAGTGCGTATAAAAAATATTGGAACGTGAATGAGTGTCTGTAAGTTCCAGAAAGAATCTTTGTCATTGTTGCTCACTGATTGACTCAGGGCCTAAAACGTATTTGAATTGGTGTATGGTTGAAAAATGCAAGTGAACATCGCTCAGTCCTGTCCGACTCTTTGCGACCCCATGACTATACAGTCCATGGAATTCTCCAGGCCAGAACACTGGAGTGGGTAGCCTTTCCCTTCTCCAGGGGATCTTCCCAACCCAGGGATCGAACCCAGGTCTCCCGTATTGAGGGCGGATTCTTTACCAGCTGAGCCACCAGGGAAGCCTAAGAATTTGTACATAATTATTGAATGAATGAATGAAGATAATTATTGAACGAATGAATGAGTGAAGCATTAAATAGCAGGAGGAGAGGACGGGAAAGAGAGAAGGTGGCATAAAGGAGGAAGGTTCGGGTGGGGTTAAGGAGCGACTTACCTAGCCCCCAGCCTTGGACAGCCGCTGCTCCCTCCAGGGTGTGGGGCCGGGAACGCTGCCCTGTCGTTCCTCAGTCCAGAAGGGGGCTGTGTCTCTCCTCCACCCAGTCCGGCTCCATCCACCTCTCCTTACAGCCCTATAACCCTGCACTCAGGGCTCACTGGCCCGCGAGCCCGAGGCTGTCCTGAGGGAGATGTCAGGGGCCAGCATCACTGCCCCTTCTCTGGGGGAAACCTCACACCTGTTTCGAGAAGGATTTGAAGTTAGTTTTATGGAGCAACATTTTATCTTGCCTGTATAATCCTCTATAGTGGAGCCCAGCGGGGAATAGAAGGTTCTGAACACATAATTAACACTCTTCTACAGTTGCTACACCTTTTACCATTATTTTTAGCTCTTCAGAATGTGGCTCATCATACTGAAATGCATCTGAACAAGAGGAAATTTTGGGTGATTTAGGAACTGGGCGAGGTTGGGGGAGAGGGAGGCCATGTCTTTTATTCCAGTAATATACAGGGGTGTGTGTGTGTGTGTGTGTGTGTAGGTAACAGTGTAAGACACTGCTGCATTGCAGGGGCCTTGGGGACAAAGTCTGTATGACCCACAGCACAGAAGCAGGGGCTGATAAGCGTGAATAGGAGTAGAAAGAGGAAAAGAGAAAGGCAGGGATGAAACAGCGTCCACTGCGCGCTTGAACCGTGCAAGGCACTTAGCGTATGTCATCTTGTTTAACCTCACGGCCGCCCTGCGAGGTGATTTTCACCGTTCCGGGTTTGCAGGAGGCGAAACCGGCTCTCCCAAGGTCACCGTACAACAAAGGACGGTGTGGCTCAAGGTAGGAGCGGCCCTCTCGCCGCTGCGCTGAGAGGGGAACCTGCGCCACCTGGTGGCCAGAATGGAACAGGCGGACGCCCAAGAAACGGGAACACAGAGACAAGGACGGATGCTGAAGCTGAGACCCCAGCACTGTGGCACCTGATGCAGAGAAGTGACTCACTGGGAAAGACCCTGATGCTGGGAAAGACTGAGGGCAGGAGGAGACGGGGACGACAGAGGATGAGATGGTTGGATGGCATCGCCGACTCAATGGACATGGTTTTGAGTAAACTCTGGGAGTTGATGATGGACAGGGAGGCCTGGCGTGCTGCAGTCCATGGGGTCGCAAAGAGCTGGATACGACTGGGCTGGACTGAACTGAACTGGTGAGAATTTGTACAGTGCACGGGGCTCATCAATTATCCCATCTGATTTTCTCAGCCCAGGGAGGTGGTTAATTATCCTTTTTATTGACACAGAAACAGACTATGTTGATAACTCTCATAAACCTGATGTGAGGAAGCTGAGGCTTGAACCTAGGTCTTTAATATCACATGTCTCATCTTTTCACCCTGTAAGAATGTATAGCTAAGATATTCTAAGGGAAGCAAAAAGAGAAAGGTCATAGAAGAAGAAGAGGAAGTTGGGAGAGGTGTTTCATGTTTCTTTAGTATACATTCTGGCAAATTCTGGAACAAAGGCTCTGCATAGACCTTCCTGTGATGATGAAAATGCCCTTTTCTTGGACTGCCCAATATGCCACGAGCCACAGAAGCATGTGCACATGAGGACTTGAAATATGGTAGTATGGCTGAGGAACTGACCTCTTACTTTTATCTCATCTCAGCTTCAGTGTAGATTTGAAAAGCCTCACGTGGCTAGTTCCTGCCGCGTTGGACAGGGCGGGTCTGGAGTGCAAAGGCTGTGCTAAGTGTGTCCTGAGATGCTAAGGCCAGTAACTCAGCTCAGTTCAGTCGCTCAGTCCTGTCCGACTCTTTACGACCCCGTGAACCGCTGCGTGCCAGGCCTCCCTGTCCATCACCAACTCCCAGAGTTTGCTCAAACTCATGTCCATTGTGTCGGTGATGCCATCCAACCATCTCATCCTCTGCCGTCCCCTTCTCCTCCTGCTCCAATCTTTCCAGGAATCAGGGTCTTTTCCAATGAGTCGGTTCCTTGCATCAGGTGGCCAGGACCTAGTGGGCCTCATTTGCCGCAGACCTGGGCTGAAGGGCCCGCAGGTGGCATTCACATGTGGTAGCCTGCTCATCTGGAGAGAGGACACGGGCCAGGGAGGTTTTGGTGCGCCTAAGGCAATGGCAGCCCACTCCAGTGCTCTCGCCTGGAAAATCCCAGGGACGGAGGAGCCTGGTGGGCTGCAGTCCATGGGGTCACGAAGAGTCGGACACGACGGAGCGACTTCATTTTCACTTCTCACTTTCATGCACTGGAGAAGGAAATGGCAACCCACTCCAGTGTTCTTGCCTGGAGAATCCCAGGGACCGGGGAGCCTGGTGGGCTGCTGTCTACGGGGTCGCACAGAGTCGGACATGACTGGGGCAACTTAGCAGCAGCAGCAGCAGCAGCAGTCCTTCGCCAGCGGGTGGGGCCTGCGCTGCCCACACCCGTATCCTATGGGGCTTTGGCTTCTCCCACAGGCCCTGATGACTGTCACTCAGGGTCACTCTTGACAGGCTGTCCCCTCCCCTGCTCTCTGTGTGCCCCCTCCCAGCCCAGGGCACGGTAGTCACCTCCAGGTGGCCCCTTCAGGTTGCCAGCACAACTTCATCGGAGTCTGAAAATAGTCACCTCATCAAAGTCACAGCAGAACAGAGCTGACGGATCTCTGAAATCCTTCAACCCCCCTCCAGCGTTACAGCAGAGAGACTGAGGCCAGGACAGGTGACCAACACCGTCCTTAGACACTTTGCCCAGGGCCCTGTCCCCGGGAGCCCACAGACGGGAAAGAACACGTGTGCGAGCTGGAAGAACAGAAGCCATCTGGCTGAGATCAGGGCCCTTCTGCCTCGTTATGTCCATACGGTGCTTAATTCCTCAACATTTCTGAGGAGGAAGGGGCGTGTTCAGCAAAGACAACAAAGCTTCCAATCATTTATAGTAACTGCCAACACGCATTTGTCACATTGGTGAAAAGCATTTCCATTCTGTTCTTAAACTTTCTCTGTAATATAATTATTTTTTTTAAATCCCACCTTGGCACAAAGATTTGGCCCAACTCATAAACAAAAGTGCTTACAGCATCTTTATTGATTGAGTGACATTGCTTATCCAATTTGGTGGCTGAGTAACTACTAATAACCTTAACATTTTACAAGCAGAGAGTCCTTTTTCATGTCTAACTTCACAGATTTTTTTCTCTAGATCTCAGCATGGTATGATGAGTGCTTTGCCAAGCCAGATGGACAAGTCATAAGAAGGCCGTATTTTGCCAGGAATATATAAACAATATCTGGCAGGTTCTGTTCAAGGTCCAAGTTCAAGGTTTCAGACCATATCAGACTTGACATGTGAGCTTCTCACCCGATTTTAAACAGCCTGAATAAGAAACTGTTGGGTGCCTCTGAAATGTATCAGGGAATCCATTGCAATAAAAACACTCAAAATGGGTCATCCCAAATTCCAGCAACCGGGAAACAACACATCAGTAAGATTCCCAGGGGCATTACATTTCACTTTTAATGACATTGTGTGACCACATATCCCATTTCTCTCTATAATTAGGGCTCATGGATACCTACCTTCATGTGACTATACAGAGCAGACTTTGAAAATATTAACTTAGATTGATGCTATTGAACTGTGGTGCTGGAGAAGACTCTTGAGAGTCCCTTGGACAGCAAGGAGATCCAACCAGTCCATCCTAAAGGAAATCAGTCCTGAACATTCATTGGAAGGACTGATGCTAAAGCTGAAACTCCAATACTTTGGCCACCTGACTCGAAGAGCTGACTCATTTGAAAAGACCCTGATGCTGGGAAAGATTGAAGGCAGGAGGAGAAGGGGATGACAGAGGATGAGATGGTTGGATGGCATCACTGACTCAATGGACATGGGTTTGAGTAAACTCCAGGAGTTGGTGATGGACAGGGAGGCCTGGCGTGCTGCAGTCCATGGGTCGCAAAGAGTCAGACACAACTGAGTGACTGAACTGATTATTTAATACTAGGGTGAAGTTGATTTAAATTTGAATACAGAAATCACAGCCAAAGCCTTGCTCATCTCACAACACAAGTGTAGCAAAAATTAATCCTATGGACTGTTGTCTAATGTCTGGCCAGCAAAAGAGGCTGACACCTAGTCTTTCAGTTAATACGGGGATGATGAAATCAACATCACAGTGTAATCTAAATGACATCATGCTAGGATCAGTTTACCTGTTTAACAACAAAACAAGTGTCCCACCCCTGCCTTGGCTTCCCCAACCTTGAGTATGGTGACTGACCTGGGACTCTGGGACTACATTTCCCAGAACTCCCTTCTCTGTACGGTCCTGGGTGACCATTGACCTCCTGGCAGTCCAGTGGTTAGGACTGACCTCTCTTATGGCTGGGACCTGGGTTCAATCCCTGGCTGGGGAACTAAGTTTCCACCAGTCGCGTGGCCAAGAAAAGGTAGCAAGAAGGAAAACGGCAGACGTGTTTTTATGCTCGGAAGGTTGGAGCAGGGCCCCTGCAACAGTGAGTGCCCACACACACTGTCGCCCATCTACCAGCTTGCCTTGTTCTGGGCTAACTACTTACACAGCTCCCTGGGGAATGGCGCCTGTCTCCCTCGAAAATCACCCACGGTGTCCAGGTTGGCGGTGGGGAGACAGTTACACCTCCGGTTTGTATTTTCTCTCCTTCACACCAAGCTTTTTTCTCCTCACCCACGTGTTGGGCTGACCTGTAGGTGGCTCTCGTCTCAACACCAGGCGCAAGATGACAGGCTTGATGCTTCCTTCTCACTCCTGCAGTCACGTGAAGCCTGCCTGATCCTCTAACAAACCCCTCATTCTCTACCACTCATGGCTCTCCCGCTTCTCCGGATGGAACCCTGACACGTCATGGCTGGGTTCCTTGTGGTCTTAACCTTGGAATTCAGGCAAGTTTCTCAAACCGTAGTCCTGGGTCATTTCCGATGCAGCAAGAAATACGTACAATTAAACTACTGTTTCCTGAGCCCTTACTATGCGCAAACACTGCGCTCCCTGCTTCATGTGTATCAGCTCACTTAATCTCATTACACGGTTCAGAGCCCTCTTCCACGCTGGTTGACTCATCATCACCGTTTGGTGGTTCAGAGTCCTGCTGCGTCCAGTAATAGCCCAGGCTTTGGCATTTGGGACTGTAGACCGGGACCCACTGCTCTCTGGGGTGACCCTGGGTGCCCTGTCCCACTTTCACGGACACAGCCTGGGACACAGGAGGTGCCTATTAAGAGTGTGTTTCCCCTCTTCCACACCCTCAGTCTTGGCATTAATCACTGCCCAAATGGACAAACTTCAGCCCTATCCAAGAACAAAGAATGAAGTCTGGCCTCAAATCTCTGCCTGGGGACTGGGTCCTGCTTGCCTGTTGCAGTCCCAAGTGTTGACCCCGGAAGCGGTGTCTGGGCTCAGGGCCGCTTACTAGGATACCCCACCCCTTACTAGACATTCACTCCATTTGGGAGTCGCTTTGTCTGGAACCCCTTCCCCATCAAATACCCTTCATTTGCCAGACCGAGGTGGCTGCCTTCCTTGGATGTATCCCTCCTGCATTTTAAGCATGTTGTGAGCTAGGGGACAGTATTTTTAACTGTGATTTCTTTTTCATGTGTCCTTTGTTTTATACCCTTAAAGAGGAATAATTTGAAAAATTGTTTCCCAGTCAAATATATAATCATGAACAATTTGCTCTGTAGGAAGAAGGGAATGGCAGGCACCCTCAGATGGATTAAAGGACTCCTAATTACTTACACCTGCAGAAGCTGTCACTTCTGTAGGGCGTGCAATCAGCTGCCCAAGTGTGTGCTGGGAAAACGTGATTGTTTAAGCCTGGGGCACAGCTCAGAGCCCGCCCAGACTGAGGCTCTCCTACCGGGGTCATTAGCCCAGCGTGGGCTCTGCAGGCATTTGTTAAGGTGTATTGCATGCCTGGACATAAAAGCAGGTGGCCGAGAGAGCCTACACGCCTGTTCCACATGCAAACAAGTTGTGACCATTGAAAAAAACAGAATCCTTCTTACTTTATGATTGTGAATTCTCTTTTCCAGCTGAGTCTGGTGGTTCACAATGTGGCTGGCACGTTAGAATCACCAGGGAGACTCTACAAACCCTGATAATTGTACCTAGACCAAGTAAATCAGCCTCTTTTGAGCCGCAATTTTATCTTCTTTTTTAATTGGAGGAAAATTGCTTTATAATGTTGTGTTGGTTTCTGCTGTACACCAAAGAGAATCAGTCATAATTATATATATTCATATCCCCTCTCCACATCCCACCCCTCTGGGTCATCACATGCTGGGCTCCCTGTGTTATATACCAACTTTCAACAACTACTGTGAAATGGAATATTTCCTGCCGAATCAGTAAACAAGGATGTCACATCATTGTGATTTCAGGCCTCCAAACATAAATTTCTGAGTCCAAGGGGCACCCAAAAGGGAGAACAATGCCTGAGATCCAGCAGCTGTCGGCTGCCGCCACTCCCTGCGGTAAGTGAGGACCTAGGATGGGAAAAATAAAAAAGCAGGATGCTGGCCCTAGACAGCTGAGACGCGTATGAAAGGAGTGACGTCAGTGAGATCACTGAATCACTGAGATCACTGCTTGCATCTTCCCATACCTAGACGAGCGCTAAATTCCTTAGTTTCAGGGATCTGGTTTTCCTTAATTAACAATAATCTCTAATGTCCAGAATACCTGCCCCCTTTGCTGCCAAACCTAGATATAAACTGCCTCCTCCGCCTGCCTCCTCAGTTCTCTCAGTGTAACTTGCGATGCTGTCTCCCAGGTTTGAAGTCCTAAGAATGACCACCAAATAAAACGTAACTCTCAACTTCCGGGTTGTAACTCCTTTTTAAGTCAACACCATCTATTTTACACACGATGGTGGATATACGTCAACACTGCTTTCTCAGTTCATCCTACCCTCTCCTCCCCGCCCCAACTTGTCCACAGCAGGGCCAAGTAATACTTCTTTGCAAATATGTACTACATCTTCTTTATCCATCCATCTGCTGATGGACATCTAGTTGCTTCCATGTCCTGGCTATTGTAAATAGTGTTGCAATGAACACTGGGGTGAATGTGTCTTTTAGAATTGTGGTTTTCTCCAGGTATATGCCTAGTAGTGGGATTGTGGGGGTCATGTGGTATATTTATTCCTAGTTTTTAAAGGAATCTGCACACTGCTCTCCATAATGGCTCCATCAGTTTACATTCCTACCAACAAAGCAAGAGGGTTCACTTTTCCCCACATCCTCTCCAGCATTTATTGTTTATAGATTTTTTTGATGATGGCCATTCTAAATGGTGTGAAGAGAGGCTTTATTGTAGTTCTGATTTGCATTTCTCTAATAATGAGAGTCCCTTGGACTGCAAGGAGATCCAACCAGTCCATTCTAAAGGAGATCAGTCCTGGGTGTTCATTGGAAGGACTGATGCCAAAGCTGAAACTCCAATACTTTGGCCACCTCATGCAAAGAGTTGACTCATTGGAAAAGACTCTGATGCTGGGAGGGATTGGGGGCAGGAGGAGAAGGGGACAACAGAGGATGAGATGGCTGGATGACATCACTGACTCGATGGACGTGAGTCTGAGTGAACTCCGGGAGTTGGTGATGGACAGGGAGGCCTGGCGTGCTGTGATTCACGGGGTCGCAAAGAGTCGGACACGACTGAGTGACTGAACTGAGCTGAATAATTAGAGATGTTGAGCATCGTTTCATGTGTTTATTAGCCATCTGTATGTCTTCTTTGGAGAAATGTCTGTATAGGTCTTCTGCCCATTTTTTGATTGGGTTGTTTTTCTGATGTTGAGCTGTATGAGCTGCTTATATATTTTGAAGATTAACCCCTTTTCAGTTGTTTCATTTGCGTCTTTTCATCTTGTTTATAGTTCTCTGTGCAAAAGTGTTTTATTAGGTCCCATTTATTGTTTTTATTCCCATTAATCTAGGAGGTGGGTCAGAATCTTGGTGTGATTTATGTCAGAGTATACTGCCTATGTTTTTCTCTAAGAACTTTATAGTTTCTGGCCTTAAATTTAAGCCTTTAATCCACTTTGAATTTTACTTCTATGTATGGTGTTAGGACGGAGAAGGCAATGGCACCCCACTCCAGTACTCCTGCCTGGAAAATCCCATGGACAGAGGAGCCTGGTAGGCTGCAGTCCATGGGTCGCTAAGTCGGATATGACTGAGCGACTTCACTTTTACTTTTCACTTTCATGCATTGGAGAAGGAAATGGCAACCCACTCCAGTGTTCTTGCCTGGAGAATCCCAGGGACGGGGCAGCCTGGTGGGCTGCCGTCTCTGCGGTCGCACAGAGTCGGACATGACTGAAGTGACTTAGCATAGCATATAGTGTTAGGAAGTGTTCTAATTTCATTCTTTGACACATAGCTGTCCAGTCTTCCCAGCACCACTTATTGAAGAGGCTGTCTTCAAAGACTCAAATTGTCTAAATGACTATACTACCCAAAGCAATCTACAGATTCAAAGCAATTCCTATCAAATTACCAATGGCATTTTTCACAGAACTAAAACAAAAAAAATTCACAAAATGTATGGCAACAGTTCAGTTCAGTTGCTCTGTCATCTCCAATTCTTTGCCACCCCATGGACTGCAGCGCGCCAGGCTTCTCTGTCCATCACCAACTTCTGGAGCTTGCTCAAACTTATGTGCATCGAGTTGGTGATGCTATCCAACCATCTCATCCTCTGCCATCTCCTTCTCCTCCTGCCTTCAATCTTTCCCAGCATCAGGGTCTTTTCCAATGAGTCAGTTCTTCACATCAGGTGGCCAAAGTATTGGAGCTTCAGCTTCAGCATCAGTCCTTCCAATGAACGCTCAAGGTTGATTTCCTTTAGGATTGACTGGATGGATCTCCTTGCTGTCCAAGGGACTCTCAAGTCTTCTCCAACACCATAGTTCAAAAGCATCATTCTTTGGTGCTCAGCCTTCAACTCTCACATCCATACATGACTACTGGAAAAACCATAGCCTTGACTGGATGCACCTTTGTTGGTAAAGTAATGTCTCTGCTTTTTAATATGCTGTCTAGGTTTGTCATAGTTTTTCTTCCAAGGAGCAAGTGTCTTGTAATTTCATGGCTGCAGTCACCATCTGCAGTGATTTTGGAGCCCCCCCAAAATAAAATCTGTCACTGTTTCCATTGTTTCCCCATCTATTTGCTGTGAAGTGATGGGACTGGATGCTATGATCTTAAGTTTTTTGAATGTTGAGTTTTAAGCCAACTTTTTCACTCTCCTATTTTCATCAAGAGCCTCTTTAGGTCCTCTTTGCTTTCTGCCATAAGGGTGGTGTTACCTGCATATCTGAGGTTATTGATATTTCTCCTGGCAATCTTGATTTCAGCTTGTGCTTCTTCCAGCCCAGCATTTCACATGATATACTCTGCATATAAGTTAAATAAGTAGGGTGACAATATACTTGAGGTACTCCTTTCCCAATTTAGAACCAGTCTGTTGTTCTGTGTCCAGTTCTGTTGCTTCTTGACCTGCATACAGATTTCTCAGGGAGACACTAAAGACCCCGAATAGCCAGAACAATCTTGAGAAAGAAAAATGGAGCTGGAAGAATCAACCTCCCTGACTTCAGACTATACCACAAAGCGACAGTCATCAAAACAGCGTGGTGCTGGCGCAGCAACAGAAGCGTAGACCAATGGGCAGCAGTTTCAGAAGCTCCTCGGGCGATTCCAGTGAGCTGCTGGGTTTGAACACCGGTGCTCAACCAGTGGTTCTCAAGCTTCAGCTGCATCAGAACCACAGTGAGGGCTTGTCAAAACCCACGCCAGAGATGAGTAAATGCGGAGGGTGTTCAATACTTTGCATGTTTCATATAATGTTGTCAGTGCTCAAAACAATGAATTCCTTTTGCATCAGAATAGGTAACCTTTTTGTTTTTGCATATACAACAGGCAGTATTGAATGTTGTCATCATTAGCTAATGTAGTCATTTTTACGAGACTATTTCATTCTCATCCTTCAGGTCTCAGAAAAGGTATCAGACTGAGATGCCTTCAGTCTGCCCTTGAGAAAGGCAGTTGTATCCCATCACCTGGGCCCTAAACACAGCCTGTTCTCTTATTTCCTCTTGTTGCAGGTAAGCTCCATGATGACAGAAACCTACCTGGCTTCTTCATAGTGGCAAGCATTCCAGACCCCTGCTGAATGTGGGTCTGTTGCCCCCACAGAGCAACCCTGGGAAAAAGGCACCATTATGGCCTGTATTTCACAGACCAGGGCATAGAGATACACAAAGACTAAGAAACCTGTCCAAGATCACAGTGGAGGAACTGAGATTCAACCCGTGTCCTGACCAGAGCTGGGCTCTTAAACCACTATAAGAATTACCATGTCTTAAGCAGCAACCTTCCTTCCCAGCAAGAAACTGAATCACTCACCTAAGAATGTCAGCTATATTTGCCTTACTGCCACTTAATCCAAAGCTTATTTTTTCCCAAGTAACTATTAAAAATCCAGAACCAATACCCATGTGGCCAACCTGGGTAGTAATAGTGGCAACCTATTTAAAAACTGTATTGTCCACAACAGAAACCTACCTCCAAAGTCCCAAAGCAGGTTAAAGATTTTCCATCTCATATATAATCACATTACAATATTTAAGTACATAATGCTGGTATTCAGGGGAGGAAAAATCACATGAAAACAAATGGATGTGAATAATCTGACTTTATTCAGCATGCTAATAGTTTAAAGTGGTAATAAATTAGTATATACAGTTATCAAAAATATTGGGGGCTTTCCAAGAAAAGGGTTTCTGAATGTGTACACCGAATTATCTGCAGAATCCTCTGATGTGGAGTTACTGAAGAATGAAGTGTCTTCCTCTGTAAGTCATCTTAGTGTTTAGATTAGAAAGGTTTCGATTACCATTCCAGCTCCTGCACACTACGAAGCCTGAAATTACAGTACTGAATTTAGAAATCCCCGGATTCAGTCTCCCGATTTTAACAGACGAGGAACCCACTGGTCTTGCCAAAGATTACAAAGCTAGCAGGTCACAGAGCTGGATTACAAATCAGGCCTCAGAGGGGCTCTGAAATGTCTGTGAAGCTAAGCAAGGGACCCCAAAGAACCCTAGTTACATCTGCAAGACCCCTGATTTTACCTTCTGCTTAACATAGGATTAAATCCTGATGTGTTCTTTGTGGTTAACCGATGTAGTGACTCAGTTGCTTTCGGGAATGAAATCATGCCTGTGATCACATTCCTGAATATCACTCATCACCAGTGCCACTGGCTTGTCTCCTGGGACGTTTGGACTTGGGCACCTTTTCTTCCTGCTCTTACACTCACAGCAGAGGTGACATTAAAGATGTCTGTTCTTATTTGAAATTCATCATTGGTTATCGGTATCTACCAAACCATCAGATCTGAGTGTGGGACAGTCTTTTTCTCTTTGTAATTCATCCCCACCAGTTAGCACACACCCTGCTCTGTTCACTTGAGCCACCACTGGTTTCAAAGCTACTGTGGATGACTTCTGGGGTGTCAGTGTCCCCGACAGTGATTTCTCAACATATCAAGAACACACCGTACACTTCATATAATGCACCAAGCAGTTCTGGCATACAATTTTTGGTGATTTACTTCTCAGTCTAATGGCTTCATATAGCTATGCCATTGGCAGGAGAAAAAAGGCCACTGGCCTGTTTTAATTTAAACCCCCAATGAGTGTATAAAACATTCATCAGTTAGTAATAAAATGCTCACATTCTGGCAAGCTATTTTTCTCATTAATTGCAGGAGCCAATTCCACAACAACCCACCAGACATCAGTTAATTTTATGTACATACAACAAAGGTGTGTACCTAAAGGGAAATTTGGAATTTCCATGCAAGTGATTCTATTTCTTGCTACTCTCATGGCTGTGGCAAAGAAGACCAATGGCCTATCTTTGTATTTTTCTTTTTCTCCAGGGTAACAATTCTCTGCAAGAGTGAATGTATGTGTGGCTACAGCTTATAAAGGCTTACTATATATGCCCTTGGGCTTTCCTGGTGGCTCAGTCAGTAAAGAATCTGCCTGCAATACGGGAGACCTGGGTTCGATCCCTAGGTGGGGAAGATCCCCTGGAGAAGGGAATGGTAACCCACTCCAGTATTCTTGCCTGGAGAATCCCCATGGACAGAGGAGTCTGGCGGGCTGCAGTCCACGGGGTCAGAAAGAGCCAGACGCGACTGAGCGACTAAGCACAGCACATATCTGCCCTCAGGGCATATTTAATTAGAACAGGCATCTCATTTTCAAGTTCATCCTTAGTAAATACAAGGGCTGTTATCAAAGCTTTACCTTTTAGGACTAGTGACTGATTTGGTAGTAGTGCTGAAAGCACAGCCACCAGCCACGAAGACTTGACCTTAACCCGTCTAGAGTAAAATCTCATTAGCCTTATCGAAAAACAAATACACACACAAGAGGCCAGATACAGAAATATTAGTTGCACTGATCTTGAAAAAGCACTCAAGCATTTAATTAAATAACTAAGTAGGCATAGTTTTCTCTTCTCGTTCTGTTGCCAGTTTCACTTCCTTTGGCTGTTTTTTATCTTGTCCTGATTTTCAAGGAAAACGCAGAATATT